>NW_026622743.1:1479166-2958333 GCF_028827025.1 Penicillium cataractarum | reverse complement strand
GGCTCCTCGTCGGGCTCGCCAGCAGCCAGGGCTGCTTGCTCTGACTTGCGCTTGTTCTTCTTGGCCTTTTTCTTATCTTTCTTGCTGAGCGGCGCAGACCAAGTTTCCTCCTCTTCCTCAACGGGCTGCTCCAGATCCTTTTTGGCCTCTTGCAAGGCAGAGGGAATGGCAGACTCGTCATATTCCCCAATGGCTTCGGATTCCGGAACAGGCGTCACTGACTCTGGCTCGGGGATTTTGTCTTGAGATGGCTCATGTTTGTGGGCATGACCATCCTCCCATTCAATTGCAGGCCAGTCCTCGTCGTCATGCTTTTTCTCCAGCGTAGTCGGACCAGCAAGATCCTTGGCCAATGCTTCTGCCTCAGAAGCCAAGGCAGATTCTTGGTTTTCGGTCGGATTTTCGACGGGTGACTGTAGCTCCAAAGCTTGACTGGCTTTCTTCGCTTTCTTGGCCTTCTTCTTGGAAGCCTTTCGCGAGAGCGCAGTCTCCGGCTCGGGCTCAGGCTCTTCGGTAGTAGAAGTTGGAATGATTGGAGTCGATTCCGTTACAGCTTCTGGCTCAAAAGTATGCTGAGCTTCGATAGCAGGCTCGATCTCCTTCGCTGTTTCGCCCTCGAGCTCCAGCTCTCTTGTTGACTCTGGCTCGACTGGGGGCTCTGCCAGGAGCTCTGTTTCCGTCTGCACAGGTGCAGAGGGAGTAGCTTCTTGAAGCTCAACTGGAGCCTCGGGAGTAGGAACATCGTCGATCTCCAAGTTAGAGGGCTCTTCTTCCACAGCGCCCTTCTTCTTGGCCTTTCGCTTTTCCTTCTTGGACAACTTCTTGGACAGCAGTGCAACCACCTCGGGCTCTTCTGGTGGGCTCGTGAGAACATCATCAGGTGTCCCGATATCAGCTGCTTTCTCGAGATCTGCATCGCGGAGGTTAGTATTAATCTCTTTTCATTTCGTTGTGATCTATTGAAAAAGAATTGCTTACCAAGAGATTCAACAGCAACTTCAGGTTCAGTATCTGTCTTGCGCTCGATGGAAAAGGATGGAGCATCGAGTCCATCCGAGGGAACGGAGGACTCACTATGCTCAATCTCCCTCTTCTCGTCTTCCGGAGTCTCGTCAACTGCTATAGGGAGGTTCTCAGGTTGCGAAATATCCTCGACTGTCGTCTCTTCTTGAGCGACAGGCTCACCCTCAGGGGCAATCTCCTTAGACTCCTCGGAAGTAATTAGCTCCTCGACAACCGGGACCTCGGGCTCAACTTCAGTGGCAGTCTCTGCTGGAGTGTCCGCCTGCATTGAAGGAGCATCTAAAGCCTCCTGCTCGGCTTGTTTCTTGGCCTTGCGCTTCTCCTTCTTAGACATCTTGCGAGTGATGGGCTCATCGACAACAGGCTCCTCTGCCGCCTCATCAGGCTTGGGCTCTTCCGTGGAAGGCTCAATCTGCTGTTCTGTCTCTGCAGTGGGCTTCTCCACGATATCGGTGAGAGATTCAAAGGTCACTGGGTCGGCCTTGTCCTGGTCTTGTTCAACGACCTCTTGCTGCAAAGAAGGCTCGAGTTCGGGAGTCTGCTGGTTATTCTCGAGGGAAGGTTGCTCTTTTATAAGCTCGATGGTTTCTTCCGGAGCAGGTGAGGCTTCCCGTGGCACAGGTTCTGGCTCGGCAGGCTTGTCTTCCTCTGCTGCAAGAGCGGCGGCGGCGGCAGCAGCAGCAGCAGCAGCCTTCTTCTTCTCTTTCTTGCTCATCTTTCTCGAGACTGTGGGTAGCTCGGCTTCTGCTTCCGGGTCGTTCTCTGAAGGCGGAGGAACAATAGCTGAGGTATCTGCAGGAGTTGAGGCAAGGTCCTCTTCTAGCCTGGACTCCTCAGATACTGGCTGATCCACGGGCTCTGGCCGTTCATTTTCTGTTGTGATAGGTTGATCAGCTTCAACAACCGCCTGTTCAATTTCCTTTGGGCCATCCTGGAGGGTCTCGGGAGGCTGGACAACAGCATCGCTGGTGTCGACGGGCTGAATATCTTCTTGTTGCTCAGTAGATGCGGAGGCATCCAGAGCGTCAGAGACAGGAGCAGGGGTCTCAGGCTCAACTGTCTCCAGAGCTGCTTCCTCTTTTGGCTCAGATGCAGCTTCAGCTTCAGCTTTTTGTGCGAGCAGAGCTTGGCGCTGCTTTTTCTTTTCTTTCTTGCTCAGCTTTCTCGATAGCGGTGATTCCTCCAACTGCTCAGGCTCGGGGGCAACAGTCTCTGCCTCGGTAGACTCGGTAGGCTCGGTGTCTTGAGCAGGTTCCACAGCTGCCGAGGGCTGTGCCACAGGAATCTCTGTATCGAGATCGCGGGCTTGTTCGCTTGACGCCTCTTCGGCATTGGGAGCTGACTGCTGCTCAGTAGCCAGTTCAGGTTCAAGGATCTGCTGCTCTTGGGTCTCTTCGCTAGGGCCGATGACGGTTTCCTGGTCTTTCTGTTCTACAGCCAATGCCTCGGGTGCAGGGGCGACAATCTCCTCCTCGATATTCTCGTCCTGCTTTTGCTTCTTCTTTTTGTCCTTCTTCTTCTGCTTCTTGGACAAGGCCGGCTGCTCAACCTCCTCTGCAGCAGCCTCCATGATTGGCTCCTTCTCGGCCAAATCCTCGTCCTTGGATTCTGACGTCTCCTCCAAGACTACAGGCACATCAGCTTCAATGGGTTTGCCTTCTTCCTGCACAGGCTCAACATCAATAGCAGACTCATCCTTCTGCTCTGCAACTTCCTCAACAACATCAAGACTCTTTTCTCCTTCCATACTAGGCACCTCCTGCTGTCCCAAAACTGGAATAACATCCTCCTCCTTCGGCACATCCTCCTTCGCTTCGCCAGAATCAAAATCACGCTCAAGCACGGGTGGGGGAGGATAATCTGAAGAACGACTCTCTATCTGTGGCTGCTCTACCTGCGAAGACAAGAACTCATCAGTCGAAGCTAAATCTTTTTCCGGCGTGGCGGGCGTTTCTGTGTCGTGGGACTGAAGTTCTTTACCGTCATTCTCCGCAGGCGAGCTTGCCGTTACGGGTACAGAGAGTTCCCGTGTCTCAGATTCGGTGGGTGTATCGGTGGTTGCATTTTCATCGACATCGAGGATCTTGGACTGGCGTTTTTTCTCCTTCTTCTTGAGCTTGCGTCGCTCCTTGGCGGATAGGGAGGCTTCGGCTTCTGGTTCCGTAGGCTGCTCGGGCTTTTCTTCAGACTCTTGTTGGGGAGACTCTGTCTCAACGGCGGCTTCGACCAAAGGCAATTTGTCGTCCATATCTTTGGGCTCGGCGGTCTCCTGCTCGGTGACCTGCTCAGGGTTGGCGATCGTCTCGGGTTCAGTAGATTGTTCGGTCTCCAGAGTGTCGTTCTTCTCGCTGTCGGCGGGTGCTTCAGTAACCTTGAGCTCCTCAGCGTTGGGGGGAACGACATCAGATGGTGTTGACTCGTCGGGCTGTTCAACCTGAGGCACCTCGGGCTCAGCTTCTTGAGGGGCTTCAGGCTGAGACTCAGCCGGAGCTTCAACGTCTTGGGGCACCTCTACAGGAGAAGGGGTTTCCTCAGTCAAGTCCACAGACTTGGACTTCTTCTTCTCCTTTTTCTTGAGCTTGCGACGCTCCTTGGCTGAAAGGCCTGCCTCGGCTGCTGCCTCCGTCACCTCGGCGCTTGGGGCTGAAGACTCCTCGACAGTGTCGATCTTCTCCTCGGAAGGGGTCTCAGACTCGATAGTGACCACGGGTTGCTCTTCAGCTTGAGCAGGAGTTGAAGTCTCGACCTCCGGCGCCTTGGATTCGGGACCTGATGGTTCGTTCAATGAAACAACTTCCTGTGCAGTCTCGGTCACATCTGCCTTCTCACCCTCTGTAGTGGGTGCTTCAACCTGATCCATTGCAGTAGTCTCAGGTTCGGAGACAAGATTCTCGACAGTCTCAAGAGCGACTTCCTGGGCGTCCTTGGAAGGCTCGCTCAATTCTTGACTGGGAGCAGCTTCCTCGGAAGGAATATCCTTGGGCTCAGTGGACTCGACTGGGGCCTGTTCTCGCTCAGGCTCAGTCTCCGTCGGAGTAGCAGATGCCTCGTCCTCAAAGGCGACAGACTTGCGCTTCTTCTTATCTTTTTTGGCCTTTCGCTTCTGCGCAGGGGTCATTGGGACCTCGGGCTCAGATGGCTGGGAAGGTTCTTCGACGACTTCTGTGCTGGGCTGTTCGGGAACGGCCTCATCTTTAACAGTCTCTTCAGCAGATGGCTGTTCGATGCTCTGAGGCTCTTCGGTCACAGCAGAAACCTCGGGCTCCTCAACTGACTTAGGAGAATCGACATTTTCAACAGGAGCTGGCTCGACGGGCTCGACGGGCTCGGTGACCTCAACAGACTGAGCGGGTTCGACAGGCTCGGTGGGCTGATTCAATTCTTCCTGAACTGGCTCAGGCTGCGACTCCTCCTCAAGGGCAAGGGACTTGTTCTTCTTCTTTTTCTTCTTCTTGTCCTTCTTTGACAATGGAGTAGTCGGCTCAGCCTCTTCGGTCTGCTCTGCCGGTACAGTCTCGGGGGTTGCAGTAGACTCTTCCGCCGTAGGTTGAACCGAGGTGGTTGGCTCTTCGATAGGCTGATCAGGAGTAGCTTGATCATCCAAAGGCGTTTCTGTGGTAGGCTCCTCCAAAGTAGCAACAACATCCTTGGGCTCCTGGTTCTGGTCAGCGGGTTCAACACTTGTAGTATATGGGAATGTAGACTCCGAAAAACTCACATCAGGCACAGTCGGAGCATCGGTAGAGGGCTCGACGACAGCTTCTGTAGCAGTAGAATCGTTGACAGGTGTGTCCACGGGAACTTCTTGCTCGACATCAGCAGGAGCTAGGCTATCCTCGACAACTGGCGTAGCCTCAGCTTGGATTTCCTTGCCTGCTTCCGCCGGCACAGCTTCATCGAGGGTCTTGGTCTCCTCGGGGGCAGAGACCTCCGGAGCCACATCAGCAGCGGGCTCAACCTCCTTTTGTTCAGTGGGAGCAGCCTCTGCCTCGGTGGTTTCCTGTTCATCCAACAGCGCAGACTGCCTCTTCTGTTGTTTCTTCTTCTCCTTCTTGGCCTTCTTCTTCTGCGCAGCAGTCATCGGGGCTTCGGCTTCAGCTGTGGGTGTTTCCGGCTCGATAGGTTGAGTCTCTGCGGTTTCGGTGGTGGGAAGGGTTTCAGCGACGGGAGGCTGGGCTGATTCCTCTTCCTTGGGCTGCTCGGGCTCAAGAGGTACCTCTTCCTGAGGAGCATCGACCGGGGCGATCACCTCTGCTTCGACAGGGGCGGTCTCGACAGGGACCTCCTCGCTGGTAGGCTCGACAAAATCGCCTTCAGCTGAAGTCTCCACCTGGGTAATTGGCTCAGACTCCACGGCAGGAAGCTCGGTAGCATCAACCTCCTTGCTAGCCTCGATAGTCTCTTCAGCAGCCGGGGCAGGTACATCATCCACGGGGTTGACCTCCGCTTCTGGAACGTCTTGAACTTCCTTGCTGGACTCAGTAGCCTCGGCCTCAGGCGGCGACACAGTGTCAGTGACGGGTGTCTCTTCAGAAACAGAGCTGATGCTTTCCTGCTGCTGCTTCTTCTTCTTTGCCTTCTTAGCCTTTCTCTTCTCAGCTGGTGTCATAGGTACTTCGGGCTCAGCAGGAGTGACTTCTGGCTCTGGCTTATCTTCAGCGACCGCAGGCTCTTCTTCAGGCTTGGCAACAACAGGGGTCTCAATGGGGGTCTCAGGAACGACCTCCATTTCTGGAGCAGAAGCAGGCACATCTTCCTTGGGCTGATCAATCTCGATTGGCTCATCCCGCTGTTCCTCTGGAGCAGAGATCTCCACCGATGGATCTTCAGGAGCAGAAGGAGCCTCTTGAACAGCATCGATAACCTCCGCTGGAGCATCAGCAGTGGGTTCAGAGGTTTCAATGGACTCAGTAGCTGCAACAAGCTCAGAAGTCTCGACTGAAGCAGGAGCCTCAGCAACAGGTTCGACATTTTCGGAAACTTCAGGAGCGGGTTCGGTAGGTTCAATGGGTTCGGCGAGTTCAGCGGGCTGAGACTCAGCAGCCTCAGGCTCAACAGGCTTCTCCTCCTCGGGAATAGAAGACACACTCTGCTGCTTAGCCTTCTTTTTCTTGTCTTTCTTAGCCTTCTTCTTCTGCGCCGCAGTCATGGGAACCTCAGGCTCGGCCTCGGGTTCGGCTTCAGGCTGTGAAGCAGGCTGCTCTGGTTGATCAGGAGTGACCTCGGCAGCCTCAGCAGTTTCGACAGCAGGCGTTGACTCCACATCGCCAGATGGAGTGGATTCAGGTTGAGGAGCAGAAACAGCCTCTTCGGTAGAGGGTTCAGTCAAATCCTTGGTAGCTTCGACAGCAGGTTCAGACAAGGCTTTGGTCTCTTCAATTGAAGGCTCGAGCTGTTCTGCAGTAGCAGTATCAACCTCAGAAGACTGTTCACCGCTCGTGACTGTCTCTTGGACATCGACAGCTTCAACAGGAGCCGGCTGTTCAGGTTCCACTTCCTTGGCAACATCTTCAGGTTGAGCATCGACGGCAGGCTCGGAAGGAGTAGTCGTATCCTCGAATGCAACGGACTTGCGCTTCTTCTTGTCCTTCTTAGCCTTCTTTTTCTGCGCCGCGGTCAGAGGGACCTCCGGCTCGGGTTCAGGTTCAACTGCTGTAGTCTCGACGGCGGGCTCAGCGACAGGCTCAGTGGAGGGCTCAGTGGAGGGCTCAGTGGAGGTTTCTGGTTCAATCTCCTTGACTTGCTCAGAGACATCAGTCTGCTCGGCGACAGCCTCGTGGAAAAGATCATCGTCGCTCTCAGCGGGCTTCTCCACCACGGCAGCATCTTCAGTGGCAGCTGCAAGCTCGACAACCTCTTCTGGCTGGGCAGTTTCCCCAACTTGCTCAGGCTCTGTCATGCTCTCCGGCTGGACGAGTTCTGAGGTTTGGATTTCGCGGGCCTCTGATTCCTGGACTGCGTCAGACGGGGATTGATCGATTGGCTTTGTCACGTCTTCAGCAGGCTGGAGAACATCTTGGGTTGGCTCGACAGACTCCACGATATCACGGGATTCTTGGATATCAGTGGCTGTCTGCTCGGCAGGAACAGAGATATCTGGAGCATTGGCATCATGGAAAACATCCTGCTCTTCAGGTTGAGCTGAAACAGTCACCTCGGCAGCCTCGGCTTCAGGGGCCTTGTCTTCCTGTGGAGCTGGAGTTTCCTCGGAGGGTTGGGCAGTTGCCGCTTCCTCAGTTGCGGCCTCCACAGACTCTGAGACAGAGAGATTCTTTGCCTTCTTCTTGGCAGCCTTCTTGGCCTTGCGCTTCTGAGCGGGCGTCATGGCGGCTTCAGACTCAGTCGCATCGCCGGGGGTCTCGGGCGTGGGCTCGGGCTGGGACTCAGGAGCAACGGCAGTATCCGACTCGACAGGAACAGATACTTCAGGCTCAGTGGCAGGCTTGGGCTCTGGCTCAACTTGGAGATCTTTCTCGACTTCCACAGCTTCAGTGACGGCAGCGGGGAGAGGCTCAGGCTCGAGTTCTCGAGATGCCTCAACAGCTTCAACTTCAGGTTGGGGCTCAGCTTCAACTTCAGGTTGGGGCTCAGCATCAACATCCTGCTCTGCAGAAGGAGTGACAGCTTCAGTCTCAATAGAGCGAGACTCGGTCTCGGGAACTTCAGCAGCGGGCTGCTCCTCAGTGGCAACCTCAGCAGGAGTCTGTTCCTCAGGGGCAACCACAGGATCAGAAGACGAATCAACACTAGCCTGACCCTTCTTCCCCTTCTTCTTCTTTTTCTTCTTCGAAGAAGACGTAGCGACAACCTCCTCAGCAACAGGCTCCTCCACCTGTGGAGGCTCAACAGGCTGAGCGGGAGTCTCAACAGACTCAGAATCCACCTCCTTGACTGCTTCGGGCTCAACCGGGTGCTCAACGCCAAGGTCCTTGGGAGCATACTCTTCGATAGCAGTACCAGGCTCACCAATGTCCTCTTCAGCGGGGGTATTGTCTTGAGCAACCTCGGCGATAACAGCGGCGTTGACGATATCAGCGAAACCACCAATCTTCGGGGCTGGCGCAGCAGCTTCCTCGAGACTAGCCTCGACGGGCACCTCTCTATCAACAGGATCAGGGGTGGACTCGCCAATCTCGGATGCGACGGGCTTGTCGTGCTCCTTGACAGCAGCAATGACAGCAGCATCAACAACACCCGCAAATCCGACACCCCTAGCAGCTTCGGAACTCTCAAGAAGTTCATCCTTCTCCTGAGTCGGTGTCTCAAAGACATCAGTGTCAACATCGACATCCTTCACAGCAACAACGGAGCCTTCCGCAGAAGGAAGTGCCTCCATAGTCGGCGAACCAGGAATTTCGGGATACATAGCGGGATCCTGCAAAAGCTCCGACGGAGAATGGAACTCATACGTAGGCTTATGTTTCCTCGAACCCATAGACGCACCAAAGTCCTCCGCAGTCGGCGTAGCCTGCTGGGAATCAAGCAGATCCCCGTCTCCATGGTCATCAGCATGGTCAGTTGAAATAGTCAGACCCGTTGGTCTGCGACGATCCATCAGAGACGGACTAAGCTCAAATGGCTCCCAGCTACGCACGGCATCTTCATCGTTGAGGGCACGCAGGTCCTCGACCGAGGGCGCGCGGGAGGAAGTCTTGCTAGATGGAAGCGAGGGCAAGACTTCGTCGGGTTCAATCAGATCACCCTTCGAGGCACCATGGCGCTCAACGAGCCAGAGCGGTCGAATCTCGCGAGAATTCCTAAACTCGAGCGAATTCGGACGGCGATGACGGGTCTGGCTAGGGGAAGTTGGGGAGTCGCCGCCAGCCGGAGGAGACGGTGCAACAGGCACAGCGCGAGACAAACCCGGCGACGTAGGTGGTCGACGGAAATGCAATGGCACAGCGGTGGGCGACTCAGTTGTCGAGCGGGCCGTAGACGGGCGACGACGATGAGGAGATTGATCGAGATCGCGGGTCATCTCCGGCGATGAGGGTCTACTCTGGGACTTGGGGGCCAGATCGAGGGCACGTTCTGCACTGGGGGGAGACGTGGAACGACTCCTTGGACGTTGATGCAGGATTTCCTCAGCCATACCTATACCTGCGGCAGTAGCTAGCGCACCCTCGACTGTAGATTCAAGCCCCGAAGCACCACGTTCATCGCGTTCAGCCGCGGGCGGCATTTCGGGGCGTTCTGCTAAAAAAGAGTATTCGTCGCCGTCGTCCTTATAATCCGAATGTTTTTCGTCCTGCACATGGAGTAATACCAGAAAAAATTGCTTAGCTTTGATTTTCTTGTTTTGTGTTTGGTGCAAAATGTTCAAAAGGGGGTATGATGGTTTCTTAGGCATGGAACAGGGACAAGGCACGGTGCAATAACCGAGACGAGACTGTCATCCAATCCACAAGAAGGTGCAAAAAAAGACAACTATATGGCACATAACGGTGTATACAGACAGGGAAGCAGATCACAACATGGATAATAAGAAAGGAAAATTCAGATGCTATACCTTCTCAGATTCCCGACGTTTGCCCGATTCAACAATTTCCTCGTATCTGTGTCGACGACGCTCCTCCTTCTGCTGCCTTTGTGACCTGTATTCCTCCAGATTCGCGTCATCCCGAACACTACCCTCCTTGTCCGAAGCATCATCCAGCTTATCACCTCCACTGGAGCTGCGATGTCTCGAAGAACGCTTCTTGCGGCGGCGGCTCTCGTCATCGACACCAGCTTCGGACACAGCATCACGAGAAGGACGCTTCTCTAGAGAGGAAGATCGTGAAGATTGATTGGAACGGGTACGACCCTCGGGAGCAGACACGCGCGAGCCAAAGATGCTGCGCAAGATGCTCCCACTCTTGTCTTTCTCCTTCTCATCCTTGCCGTCCTTGCTCCGTCGCTTCTCGCGGGTTTCATCAATTCGGGCCGGAGAAGAGGTGACGGAGACATTGTCCTCAAAGTCTCTATCACGCGAGGAACGGTGGCGATGCTTGCGTCGTTCAGACTTGTCAGCATCATCAATAGACGTGATAGCAGATCGAGCGTCATCATCCACGGAGAAAGTATCACTATCACGCTTAGAACGGCGCCTGCGTCGCTCAGACCTCTCTTCATCGTCATACTGAGCAGCGGCAGGTGAGGATGCAATGGAGGCCGTGTCATCAAATTCCCTGTCACGAGACGAGCGATGGCGATGCTTGCGTCGCTCAGACTTGTCACCATCCTCATAAGAAGCAGCAGCAGGTGAGGATGCAATGGAGGCAGCATCATCAAAGTCCTTGTCACGCGACGAGCGATGACGATGTTTGCGTCGCTCCGACTTCTCCACATCCTCGACAGAGGTGATTGCAGATCTAGCATCATCGTCCACCGAGAAGGAATCATTTTCACCGTGCTTGGACCGGTGCTTGCGGTGTGTCGACTTTTCTTCAGCATTCTCCTCAACTTCCTCGGGGAGCGACGCAGCATCACGCTCACGCGAGGAAACTTCACGGGGGAACACGAAATCATCACCACTGCGACGAGACTTCTTGGACTTGCTCTTCTCAGACTCGCGCTCAGGTGGAGCAGAGAAGACGGAGCGGACATCATCACGAGGGACATCAACGCTCTCGAAGCCGCCAGGCATGGAGAAGACATCATTGTCAGGAGAGGTAGATCGCGGGCTCCTTCCGTTCAGCTGCTCAATGACTTCTTGAGCGATTGAGCCGCGGTCCCGCCGCTGGAAGGATGAATCATCCTTATCTTTAGTGAACGTATCCGGTTCCGCGTAGAAGGGCTTCTCTTCGATGACATGTTCGACAGATGGCTCAATGTCCCGAGACTTGCTCGGCGCGTAGCTGTCAATCTCGCCTTCGACGAATCCATGGGGTTGGTCTAGTTGAGGGGGCACAGCCCACTTGGACCGAGGGGAGAAGGTGCCCTCATCCTCCGACCCGGGAGGTGAGGTGCGAGTGTGGTAAGATGGATCATTGATGACGACGGAAGGATCAAAACCAGCTGCTTGGGCACCAGCAGCAGCGATAGCAGCAAATTCAATGTCGTTACCAAAGTCAATCTTCTCGTGGACATCCTTAGACTCCTCCTTCTCCAGCTCCGTCATAGACAGATCTCTGGTGATTTCTTCAATCGGAGAATGAGGGTCCTGCTCGGATGAAGATGGAATCTCATATTCATGGGTCTGATGCGGTCCCCAGGAGACCCGCGAACCAGTCGAGGGTCGTTCACGTTCGCGCTCAGGCTCAGGTTCAGGCTCGGGTTGAGATCCTTGTTGATGTTCACGTTCCTTGGGTTCCACTTCTTCGATAACGGGCTCAATTGGAGTAACGAGCGGCGAGTTTCCACGGACAGAGCCATTGACACTTTGCGGAGGGGTGGGATCAATGAAATTTAGCCGTGGGACCGGCCACGGGAGATGATCACGTCCTTCATAAGGTTCTTGCGCAAACTGCGGCAAGTCATCACGGGGCTCGTCGTTGTTCTTCTCTCGCTCGCTGGCAGGCACCACTTCGACGATCTGAGGCTCACCAGAGTCTCGACTGCGGTCTTGGTCGCGCGAATGTTGATCAGGGCTGTGACGAACTTCCTCGGGGGCGAAGAATTCAGCGTAGTCTTCGTACACGGGAGCTGGACGGGGAGACTTTCGAGAAGTAGGTTTGTCGCGACTTTCCTTTGATACTGACGAAGCCTTGTCCTCAATTGGCTCGGGGACGTCAGACTTGGAGATCACTGACGAGTCACCCCGTCGTTCGGCGCGACGTTCAGCACGGCGATCGCGGTGTCGTGAGCTGGTTTCGGAAGTGTCCTCCTCGTGTGATTTACGAGATGAAACGATGGAACTAGCGGCAACGGCTCCGATAGCTCCGATGGCAGCTGCTTCGACCCAGGAAGAGGAATCCTTCTCCTTGTCGCTATCGCTGCGGCGCTTTTCCTCCTCCCGGAACTTGCGGCGCTCTCGGCGTTCACGACGCTCTGCCTCCTCCCGAGCCAGCTCCTCTTCATGATCAATCATCTGCACAGGCTCATCTCGGATATCATCCCGTGATTTGCGGTCACGTCGGTCAAGGCGGCGTTCACGCTCGGCTTGCTCCTCGGTCAAGTCGAAAGACACAGAGGCTTGATCACGGGTGGTAGATCGGCGCTTGGGGGCTGAGACAACGCTCTCCTGCGTAGGGAAGACGGGCGAAGAATCGCTACGATGAGGCTTGCGACGCTCAATGAAGCTGGCATCTTCACGAACGTAGGAAGCATCTCGAGAGCCCTGTTGTTGCATATTGTACTGATCGTACTCATTGGCAAAGATGGGAGGAACGGCACCAGGGCTGTAGGCAGGAATTGCTCCAGGCAAGCTTCCTTGGGTGGTGTACACAGCCTGAGACACGGGAGTGTATGGTTGGGGCTGCTGGAGAGG
This sequence comes from Penicillium cataractarum, assembly GCF_028827025.1. Taxonomy (NCBI): domain Eukaryota; kingdom Fungi; phylum Ascomycota; class Eurotiomycetes; order Eurotiales; family Aspergillaceae; genus Penicillium; species Penicillium cataractarum. Next base: position 2,945,900 of record NW_026622743.1, on the reverse strand, counting down.
AATAGGACCAGGGCGAACAAGAGGTGGCTGATCACCAGACACCACAGAGGGAGACATCTTGGCAACATCAAAGCGGGATGGATCAGAGGTGGGCATGGGATAGACCTGCTGAAGACTTCCAGCCTCGCTCGGAGGACGACTGTCGCGCCGGCGAGCAACCGAAGCAATGGCGGCACCACCGAGGGCACCAGCACCAGCCGCCAGGGCAGCGTCCATCTTGGAAGATTTCCTGTCCTTCTTTTTCTTCTTGTTACCCCATCCCCATTTCCAACCACCGCTGCTGTTCGAGTCGGAACTAGATTCGGCACTGCTGGCACCGAAAGCCAAAGCAGAGCTGACACTTGACGAGGACTGGTCCTCAGATTCGGCATCGATCCATTCATCATCGTTGGTTGCTGAAGAAGTGTAATTAGTGTGGCGGGTATCTCTGGCAGTCATCATCTGACCAGTACTGCGTCCGCTACGGAATTGAGACGAAGCGGCAAGGGCCGTTGCCGTCGCACCAAGCCCGATGAGAGCGGCATCCACGTCCTCATTCTTCTTGCCCTTCTTCTTCTTCTGCAGCTTGGATGACTTCTTGGCAAAGCCGCTTCCAAATGCCAGATCCGCATCAAGCGAAGAGGTAGACGAGCTATTGAAGGAGAAAAATCCTCTAGACTTCTTAGAGCGCTGCTTCTTTTTCTCCTTCTTGCGGTTCTCAGACGAGGAGGTGAAGAAAGACGTGAAACCGCCGACAGACTTGGCAGAAGGTCGCGAGACGTCCACGAAGGATGTGCTAGATGAGGAATCCTTGCGGCGATGAACCCGAGAAGGTGAGCGGCTGCGGGAACGGCGACTTGATTTCGCAACTGCGAGGGCTGCACCACCAACGGCTGCACCGAGAGCAGCCTCCTTCACAAAGGAGTGGTGACCAGAGCGGGAAGATGATCGCGAGCGAGAGCGTGTCCGTCGGGTATGTTTGCTGTCGGAGTGGGACTCACGCGGAGAGCTGCGACCAGAGCGACGAACAACACCACGAGAAGTATAGCTTCTCCGGTCATCTTCACGGTCATAAGTTGAGACTCGATCACCGGAGACATGACCTGAGCGGACGCTATACGAGTCATCAAAGTCCTTGCCGGTAAAGATTGACTTGGCCGCGTAGCCAGCCAGCATACCCGGGAGCCAGGAAGAGGATTTCTTGGACGAGCGCTTGCGACTACGGCGTTCGTCCTCGGAGGAATGATACCGGCTAAGCTTGGTGATTCGCGACGAACTTCCACTGCTATAACGATCGGCAGAGTGGCGGCGTGCGTGATAATGATGCTTACGAGGCGCATTCATAGAGGTGGACCCGGGCTCGAAGCAGTACTTGCACACACCGATGGTTTCAGTGTAGTCTTCGAACCGACCCACGCCCTCAGGATCACGCCAGAAATCCACAAACTTTGTAAGTGGTCCACGATGCCGGTGTTGAACTGCAAGGCCACCGTGGGGGTAGAAACCGGGATTGTGGGCGGCGTGCGCAGCGTATCCCGCGGCACCAGCCGCACCAGCCGCGATCATGGCGTTGTTGGGGCCAGCACCGTAGGGTGGAACACTGCCGTGGGAAGATTGCTCGTAGTTCTGGAAGGTGTACTGCGACGAGTGCGTAGGGCTAGATTCGTGGTGCTGATGGCCCACCATGTAGCCCGCTGCTGCACCAGCCGCTGCCATCCCAATGCCAGTTCCAATGCCATGTGAATGGGGAGGCTTCGAAGTACTTGTCAGAGCTGGTTGCGAGTACGAGTGGGTTTGTTGAACCGTTGTCGAGGAATAAGACTCGTGTTGATAAGCTGCTGCAGCCTGCGATTCTTCGTAGTTGCCCACACCATAGGTCACTGCCGCTGCCGCGGCGGCTGCTGGGATAGCACTTGACGAGGAAGGCTTGAACGGCTTACCGGGTTTGGGAGGCTTGGATGATGAACCTGTCGGTGGCTTGGTCTGCGATTCGGTATGCGGAATGTCCTCTGTGAAATACGCTGCTGCTGCACCAACCTGACCCAAGCTGCTAGGCTCGGGTGGGGGATTGGCCGAGGGCGACGCTGCCATCAAGTGCGCTTGGCTATTGGGAATGATGGCAGGCTGTTGCGGTCGAACACCCGGTTGGTCACCGACAGACTGCCCTTGATCGCCATAGTAGTCTGCAGCGGCGCCCGCAGGATTATTAGGTGGGAAATAAGGTTGCGCCGTGCCAGACGGGAATTGACCAGGGAATTGTTGCTGTACATGGGGATCGAATGCTGTAGGTGAAGCATCATGCCCCGGAGAATGACCCGGTGCGGTCGTGACAGGCGGCTGGATCGCATTGTCGTATTGCATGGGGAATTGCGAGAACCCCGGTGCCGCAATGTCGGCGGCAAATTGGGCGCCCGGGGCGCTGGACGGCATGGCCGTAGAGATAGGCGGAACATAGTGGTCTCCCGAGTGTGTGCGACTGCGGTCGCGACGGTCGCGCTCACGGTCTCTATCCAGATCATCATCGTAGGTATCGTCTCCACTGCGACGGCTAGATCTCCTCCTCTCGCGCTCACGACTTTCCGAACGGTCGCGCTCGCGGCGGCGGGAGCTTTTGCTTTCGCGGTCACTGTCTCTGCGCTTAGGGGTACGCTCGACGACTGTGCGATCGGAGTAATCAATGGCATCGGGCTCGGCGGTTACGTAGGTCGATGCGACGGACTCGCCGGCGATGCTGGGTGGGCCGCGCCTGCTGCCAGAGGTGGATGGAGGGTAGGCTGACAAGTCGCCCAAGCCACGGTCACGGTCGTCACCCCGTGAGGATTTGCGGCTGGAGGCAGACTTGGAATCGGTCTTGCGACGGCTTGTTTTGGAGCTGGAGCTGGTTGTGCTGCGGGCGTCCGAGGTGGACGCCGACCGGCCCCCGCCCATTAGGGCCTTGAACATGGCGGGCAATGATTCAGAGGAATGCCCAGACGGCACAGGCCACCATGTGGAGAGAGTTGGTTAAGGAATGTTAGGAGAGGCGGGGGTTTAGGGGGAGGGAGGGGAGGGAGAAGTGTAATTGGAATGTGTCGATGATAATGATGGAGGTCGGGGAAAGGGTGGCTGGAGTTGTTATGGTTTGTTTTGGGGGCAGTTCCTGTAGTAAACAACGGGAGCTGAACCGTGGATCTTCTGTTCGGAAAGCCCCAAGCGGAGACTGGCTGGGCTGGCTGGGCTGGTTGCTACCCAGACGATCGCGCTAGTCCCACCTCGGCCCAAGGTTGAGAGCAGGAAGAATATGGGGAGATGGAGGCTATAGTTAGTGGTTCGGGAGTTAAATCAGAGTAGTATGATCAGGATGCAAAGCATGCAGGATCCGGTGTTGCTGGACTTTCTGCAAGAAGAAAGGGTCAAAGGGCAAAAGGTAAAAAAGAGAGGTGAGAAATTTGTTGGCGATGAACAACTGTTCAGCGCCCAAGTGGAGCGAATCAAAATCGCGGTGAGGCCAAGTGCACGTGCCGCCAAAAGGACCGGGGGAGATTTCGTCACTCTACAACGGTCGAGGGTTATGGCTGTTGGTTTGACATGAATTAGATTGTAGATTTCAAATAAGATGATTATCCAAGGATAAACCATTCAAAGATTATATGCTATCGAGATTCGATCTTCTTCTCAACAATCTAGGTGCCCAAATAGCTCCCACGTGATTCCATGACTCGAGTCCAACATATATAGCCTCAAAAAGTACCTAGTGCGACCAAATGTAGACCTTTCCGTAGCCTCAAAAGCCCATTTAGGTAGGATCGAATAAATCCCGGTGTTCTATCCCAACGCCTAATGCTCTGGTAATAGAACCTTCTATTATTCTACGATATTTATCGAGTCCTTCTCTTGTTATGTGCACGACATATCCGAGTCCTGCATATTCCTGCCTAAAAGATTAAGCTATCTGGTCACTAGTAAGAGTCAAAGGTTTGAATGACTGACAAGTCCATCATCAAGTCCAAAAATTCTCCCCTAATCACGTACTGTCAGTAGCGCTAGATAAAACAAGCCCTAGCCAATCCTAATTGAATGTTACTCAAGCCTCGGGTTATATGCCTCCATACACACCACTTAGCGCCCTGAAGTCACCTGAAGCCGCCAGCTAAAAAAGGTGGTCAAGGGTAACCCGCAAACCCCTCCTCCACTGATCCTAAGTACCATCCCTTAGGCTTGGTTAATCATGGCCTCTATAGGATTTGGACCTTCAAATTCCGGATTTCAGATCGGATCCAACGAAGGCAAGATTAACGCACATTTCTACGCTTCCGCTCCGGGTAAAGTCCAAACGAAGTCCTGACAAGTAGGCGCCCGATAAATGTACTAACGGCATTCATGTGTAAAAAGAACGACCAGAAACCTCGCCTAGCCCGCTATCAACAGTCCCCTTTCGTCGAGACCCAGACTTTATCAAGCATGGGACACTTCTTGAACAAATCTCCGAGAAGACCTCAGCGCCAGGGTCGAGGGTAGCAGTGATTGGCCTGGGTGGTGTTGGGTATGTTTTCAAACGATGAGAGCGGGGCGCGGGCTGAAGCTAATATCTCGAAAGCAAGTCGCAACTTGCCATCGAGTATGCCTACCGGCTACGTATTCGATCGCCGACGACGTGGGTGTTTTGGATCCACGCCAGCAATGCAACGCGATTCGAGCAGAGTTGTCGAGAAATTGCTGAGCGCGTGAAAATTCCCGGTCGGCGAAATTGTGACGCGAATATACTTCAGCTCCTGCAGGACTGGCTGCATGATAGGGAGGAGGGAGAGTGGCTTCTTATTTTCGATAATCTGGACGATGACTCTTTTCTTCATCAACCTCTGCCTGCAAGACAGGGAAAGACAGAGGATGCTTCGAGTGGAATTCCAGAACGAACAATCTGGGAATATTTTCCCGAGAACTTGCCCGGGTCGATTCTCGTGACGAGTCGAAGCAGAGATGTAGTAACCACCATAGTCGAAGACAGAGATATCATTGTCGTCGAGCCGATGGACGAAAAACATGCGACGGCACTCCTTGCGCAGAAGGTAGCAGGAAAGGTCCAATTCCAGGCCCGAGAAGCGGCCCAGTTAACCGCAGTACTGGATTACATGCCTCTTGCAATCGTGCAAGCAGCAGCATACATCAAGCAAAGGGCACCCCGAGTCTCGGTCCCACAATATCTGGAAGATCTCCAGAAAAGTGATCACAATAAACTAAGTCTTCTCAGTCGCGAAGGGAGAAATCTCCGTCGAGACCGGGAAGCGAGAAATGCCATTTTTCTTACGTGGCAGATCACTTTCGATCATCTTCGAAACATGAGACGCACGGCAGCGGATTTATTGGCTCTGATGAGCTTTTTCGATCGACAAGGCATTCCAGAAATAGTCCTCCGCGATCCGACCGAATCGAATAACAATAACAACCCGGTTGATGCACCCCGTGCCAGCAAGGACAATGACAATGGGCATGATGGCACCAACTCGATTGACATATTCGAAGATGATATCGTCGCATTAAGAAACTATTCCCTAATTAACATCAGTACTGAAGGAACGACATTCACAATGCACCGGCTTATCCAACTAGCCATCCAAGAGTGGCTCAGAACTCAAGAACAACTGAAGATGTGGAAAGTCTGCTTTATTCAGAGACTCTGCGCTCTCTTCCCAGAAGACTGGCCTCACAACTTTCCACTGGTCCGGTTACTCTTTCCGCATGTGAAATACTCCTTGATTCAGATGCCAGAAAACTCGATACAAGAATGGGCCACACTACTCCGAAATGCAGGAAATTACGCCACTTGGATGGGGGATATCGGTTGTAGTATGAGAATGACGGAGATTGCCACCGAGACAATGAATAAACTATACGGCCTCGAAGATGAGAGGACACTCGACTGTATCGAAGCTCAGGGTCAAGCATACTACGGTTTCGGGCAATGGGACGAAGCGGCAAAGTTCCAGACCCACGCCCTTTGTGCCCTAGAGGGATTACTAGGGGCAGAACATCTTCGCGTTTCCGCGGCCAGACTCAACCTCGCAAGGACCTATCGTAGGCAGGCACGTTTTCCGGATGCGGAGAGACTGACCCTGCTCGCAAGAGACCACTTTGAACGGACGATCGGGAAGGAGAACTCCCATTACCTGAGTGCCTCTGATTACCTGGTATCGATCTATCAAGATATGGGACGATTACGAGAGGCTGAAGAGTTATCGATTGAGACGATAAATATTTCCAAACGAGTACATGGGTCGGATGACCCCGGTACTCGATTCTTTACCGTGACTTTGGCATCGATGTATTTTAAGCAGGGGCGGTTGGAAGACGCAGAAGAATTGCTATCCTATATCGTGGATGAAATGAAGCTCAAGTTAGGGGCAGAACACACCGCTACTATGTTGACTTGCATGGCCATCCTGTCATTGATGTATCGGCTGCAGGGACGGGCTGAACAAGCGGAACAACTGAGGCATGAAGTACTGGATATCAGCAAGAAGGTTTTTGGGCCAGACTATTCCTATTTTAAAACTCTCCTGGGTGAACCTGTGGATTAATGTGAATGAGAGCTGTAAACACGAGGTGAATTTGTCAATATCGATATTGCAGGAACTGAACTTAGTAGGCTTCCATTTCTAGACTGCTCTGACGGGCAAATGAACACAAACACCAGAACCGATACCGTCAATATACGCATTAAAGAGTAACCAGCCTTCACTTGAAAAAACATTCGCGCCCATAAAAGCCTCCGATCACAACCAAAAGACTGATACTCAACACTAAGGATCTCCCCAACAACCAACCAACAACCGACTACCTAACCAGCTAACCACCCCCCTCTACTCCGACCTCATCAACCTCTCCAACCGACACCTCAACGAATGCTGAAACCAAAGCGGATACCCCCTCAACCTCTGCGCAATACTCCCCGCCACACCAGGGACAAGCACATGCCCACTCTCCCCCTTCAAAACCTGCTCGACAACACTCTCCGCCACCGTCTCCGGCCACAACAACGGATTAACAAACGTATCCTCCGGCGTAAGATTCGCAATCAGCGCCGTCCGCGTGAATCCCTGCGTAACAAGCACAGTCCGCACACGGGGCGCCTGATACCTCGTCACCAATTCCGCACCCAGACCCTCATGGAACGCGATCGCCGCCGCCTTGGACGCGGAGTAATCGACCATATTCGGCGTGACGGTGTACCCGGCCTGCGAGGCGACCGTCACGATCATGCCGTGGTTGGCAGAGACCATGTCCGGGAGGAATTCCTGCGCGAGCCAGTAGTGCGCGAGGGTGTTAACGTCGAACATGCGACGAGTTGTAGCCTCGTTCGTGCCGAGGATGGTTTTCCCAGTTAGAATGCCCGCGTTGTTAATTAGGATCGTGGGACGACCGAATGAAGCGCGGATTTTGGTCGCTGCTTCGGCGATGGCGGGTGGGGAGGTGATATTACACTCGTAGAAGCGGACGCTGTTGGGGAGTGGGTTGGTTGGAGGGGTGATATCTAGGATCGCTACTTTGATACCGCGGGACCCGAGGAGTTGTGCGATGCGTTGGCCGATGCCGCCGCTGCCGCCGGTTAGGACGACGATTTCGCGGTTCCAGTCGTAGTGGTCTGTGACGCCGTTGTTGACGGTGCGGCGGTCGAGCCAGGCGCTTAGACGGGAGATTACTGCGATCGAGGCTAGTGCTTTGAGGGCTTTGAGGAGTTGCGGGCGTGATTCGAGGAGGTCACGGCCTTTGGTGGTGTATTGGGCTAGAGCTAGGATGGGTAGGATCTTCCAGGGACTGAGGATGGTGTGGTGGAGGACGTTAGATACGACGTCGGCCGAGAATCCTGGATTATGGGTTAGCACTAGGCTTCAGGAGTGATTATCTAGTAGAGGATGGTGACTGTCATACCTTCTCTCGAGGGCCATTTCTTCGCCGGCGAAGACATGTTGAGATGGAATGTCGAGTTTGCTTGATATTATCGATGGGAGTATATTAGATTGAATAGTGTTGAGGAGAGTTTAAGGTGGAAAGGAACCGCTGTCACCAACAGCTGAAAAAGCTCAAAGAGTGGGAACGTGAGATCTGCATGAGTTAGCGCAGAGTATGTTATGCGGGGAAGCCGAGGTCCGCGCGTACAAAATGCATAAAATTTGGCATTTGATCGTGATCAGCTTGAACCATAGAACCGATCCATAGCCTAATAAATGAGCTGAACTGACTCGTGTAGACTAAGCTCGGTTTAGAAAGGGGCTATCTCCGTTCTTGGCACTATCTCGTCTGATAGGTTCGTGCGCCCCTATAGCCACTAAGGTATCACGGCATAAAGACTGCGAGTGATCGACATGGCCACATGGAAATGAACCCCTGCAAGTATAGAGCATGCTCCACAAAATACCGAGCAACTGTGTAGAGCTAAAGTTCTTACAATTGATATACTTCTAGCAGTTACAAAGAACTCATACAGATAGCAGATTCAATGACGAAAAGTAGGTCAGAATGGAAATCAAAAAAATCATTTTGCCCCGTGAAAAACACCATGCTGAAGAACAACGATAAGAAAAAAGTTTAGAGGACAGGAAAGATCAGATAAAAATGCATGCTCTGCCATCGAAGAAAAAGCAACCCCATGGAAATGTTGTGAAAGCGAAAGATATCCCGTAAATCAACTCCGCAAATAAATGTCAAGCTCCACCTAATTTAAACGCCCGCACAGGAAAACAAGAAACACCATGAGCCGTATCCATATGTATCGTTCAGAATCGTCGTATGCAGCATGAGCACATGTAGTCATGGAACCCGTTTTTCCAGATGGGCGAATATGTAACGATAAATCAGGGCTGAAGGGAAAGGAAAAATGCAGAGCACCGAACTCTAGCAAAACGAAAAACGAGGGGGGTATTCCGAAAACTCCAAGAATGCATGAAGGCTGTAGATATGGCGCCAAAGGCCCCACGGCCAAAAACGTGGAAGAAGGAAAGGATGATGTGTGGTCTAAAATTTATCACCCCATGGTGTCGGATGGGGTGGCAGAGGCCATTCATGCAAGGCCTTTGGTGGCATCTCGAGATCAAATGGGTCGCTACGCGTACTAAGACGCGTCTTTCGATTATCTCTCGGAGCGAGCTTATCTTCTTCGGGGAGAGAAGGCGTGAAGGAACCCTCGTCGGGGTAGTAGATGCTCTCATACCGAGAGCTGGGGGTGGATGGGTGAAAGTCGTGTTTCTCAAGGAATTTTAGGCCACCATCTCCCGATCTTTGGGAGTAGTTGGACGCCGTGCGAGATGGAGGGTGTATGTTGATGATTGGGGAGACTGGGCTGAGCTCGGGGTCGGAGAAGTGATCTCGCCGGGAATCCCGGGCCTGATACATGGTGTTGTTGGGTACTTCTTGGTTGGGGGCCGGGGCCGAAAGCACAGTGTTACCACGGGGCGAAAATACCGGGTCCATGAGAAATTCGGACTGGCTGTTTTGTTGGCTATGCCAGCCATGCACACCACGAAAAGTTGTTAGTGAGTCATTGCTATTGGGCCGCAGGTCTCCTCCCGGGCTACCCTGGGGTTTGGTAGGGGCCCGTCGTCGTCTGCGGCGGAAGAGAGTGCAGGCGAGAAGGGCAAGTGCCACAAACACCGCACCACCAATAGGACCGCCAACTATGGCGCCAAGGTGAGAGTCCGAATTGCTATGGCTGAATTGGCCATTGGTGGATTCTGAGCCGGAGGTGATCACTGCGCTTGATGAGGAGGAAGGCGATAACGAGGGCGACGAGGATGACGAATGGCTTGAGACGGAGGTAAAAGTCGTCTCCGCAAGGCTTGAGGTGACCAACGTGCTTCGGCTTGTTGGGGTACTGGTGGCGGTTAGACTGGTGGTTGTCGCACCAAGCACCGAACTGGTCGTGGCCGTGGAGAACGCAGTGCTGGACAATGCAGAGGTCGTGGAGGACGATAGTACTGGCACCAGCTCTGAAGAACTTGTCTGGCCATCTCCGAGGGAGTGTCCTACCACAGGAGGTAGAGATACCGAAGTTTGCCCAGCAGGCGAAGAAGAGGACACCAAGTCAGCCGTTGACCAGGACCATGTTGCCGTGGTCTCCGGCGACAGAACGGTGAGCTGGGATGTAGTTGAGTAGGCCAGCTGCACCGTCTGCGTTTGACTCGTTTGACTTGCTTCTGTCTGGACGGTAGCTGCTTGTATTGTTGGACCAGGACTTTCCTCACTCTGCTGTTGCCCCGCGGACAGAGATGTCCCCAGCTGCGAAGTTCCCACGGTGGTCACCTCAGTGATGATCAACGTGGGATGGACAGTCTCAGTCACAACCGACGTGATCGCCACCACTGTCGTCGGCGAGAGCGACATGGAGCCAAAGTCTGCACTAGAGGGCACACCAGACACGGCATATCCCGACATGGACGGATTCCTCGACAGGGCCTTGAACATCTCGTCCAAGCCCGCAGGCCGGAGAGAGAAACGAAAATCGGCAAGATCTTGGCTTTGTCGTCTATCAGCCAAGGAAGGAAGATGATGGCACAAAGCAAGACGAAAGAGTTATGAATGGGAACGTAGGACAGGCACGGGACAAAACGAAGCTCTGGGGAGGATGAGAAAGAGAGAAGAGTGTCAACAAAGCGAAGCTTTCATCTCGTTGCGACCTTCTTTGTTTGCGTAGCCGATTGTCCAACACGTGATCTACTCGACAAGACTCTATTTGCCAGCAACTCGAATTCTTGAAGCCAGTCTCTTCTTTTTGGGATACACCACTTTCCCTGGTTCGAGATGCAGGTTGCATGGGTACCATCGGGAGGGGCCAGAAGAGAAAAAATAGCATCACATCACGTCAGATCCCGGCCCCAGCCTACTTTATACCACCCTCCACCCTTCGGCCACCCTAGGAGGGGTCTTCCAGGGGGGGGCCATTGTTTCACGACTTGAAGCTGGCGCTTCTAACGGTGTGAGAAGGAGTCGAGAGACCCCAGCGCTTAGCGGAGCGAATTGGTTTAGGTTTGGGTTTGGGAGGAGGAAATGAGTGGAGCCGGAATGGCCTTCCCGGCCCCCCTTGGGACCCAATCAGTCTCGCCCTGGACGGCCGATCATTGTGATGGCTGGGGAGAATCTGCAGAAACCATCGTGTCACGGGATGATTGTGATATGCAAATACTTGCTAAGTCTTGAGGATGGTTCATGATATTGGCCTTGGTCGTTTGATTAACTTTAATCTGGTCTAGGTATATTCTTTGCACTCGACACTCGATTCAAGACGACTTGTGATGGGCTTCAGAACCACGATTTTTGCTGCATTGCCGATGAATACTATACGCAAGCATGGCTGGTCTACGGGTCTATTTACCGGCTCCTTTACACTTTCCCCGATACACCCTCGCAGGCCCAAACACATGCCATACGAGACAGCTCCGATTTTAGGAGGCCGGTACATGAAAGCAGAACCCCTAGCGGGTCTGTATACCCATCCGTAACCAGCAACAGTCTCTAGATCGAGAGATGACAATCGAGAACGCTGCTATCACGTCTCGGCCCTGTCCATTATCAGTCTACAGCACTCCCTACCTGGTCCCTCGAAACAAGTGGGCGGTTTGAAGGCTGGCGGTGCGAGACAACCCAAAGTTGCGAAATGGACTGGTCCAACCACATGGCGTTTCACCAGCCCAAGAGGGCTAAACTTGCTCGAGCATCGAGGGAGTCTAGATACGGAACACGGGGTTACGGATGACTTGACAAGGGAGCTAACCAGACTGATCTAGACTTAGTTACGGAGTACACGTAAACTAGATGAATAAGCTGCTAACTAGAGCAGTAACTAACTAGTTACCTACTTCTGTGGCGATATAATAGTGTACTCTCTTCGTTTCTGCTGGTCGGCTCAGGTACGGAACGGGCAGCCAGGACTAATCAGAGGCCCGACCTCCTATCGTTAGGCTTAAAGTATAATTGTCTATGAGTAAATACAAAGCAACCTTTATTTATTTTCCAGATCCTTCATCTGGTATTTTTCCCCCCTTCACTCTCTAGTCTAACATATCCTATCACGGTTGAACCCATAATGACTGCGACTTGACTGTCCTCAGACGTTCTCCACTTTGCGCCAAAAGTACTCCATCCGCAACGTCCACCTCCCCGTAAACACTCTCCTCCTTCCAGCTCCCAACTCTCACGCGATAACCCAAATTCCTTCCTCTGGCCAACCCCCCAGAGCATGTGATACATTTATTCCCCCAATATTATCACTGCAACCATACGATGTTTGGCTGGGGTCCTGGACTGTGTAAGCTGTTCTTCTCTCCTCCGGCCGCCCCCGCGACCAAAAAGCGTCCCCCGTCAGTGGCGCCCGGAATGTCTGCGCTTTTGAGATTGGGACGCCCTGGCATCTCGCCCCCTCCCCCTCGTGATACACTTCATTCTTCCATTGACTCGCCTAACTAACTCGTGTCTATTTCTGTCCGACTTACAGCCTTACCCTCGGCGAGTTCAGAGCCTGAGAAGGAACGCAATCCCCCCTCCAACCCAACCCCGCTAGATTTCCCCGTCTACAATCTTCCCGACGTTGTCCCCCACGATGCCGACTCGACTCTCCCCGACCTCTTCGGCCTGTTGGCAGCGATCAAGCGCCCCCAGGATATCAACCTAGATCGATTCAAGCCGTTGAATGTCCATGTCGAATCCGATGTCGACGTTCGCCGCATGTTCCCGGTCGATCAGGCCCAGTCGCTGCCCCCGTTGCCCTGGGAAGACGAGTCGGAAATCAAACCCGTCGCTGCCGGCCAGAAGCAAGACAATTATAAGGATCAGCCGCGCCCGCTCATGAGCAATGGTCTCCCGTACCCGACCAAAGACCGCTTCGAGACCTTGAAGAATGAGCTGTTGTTGGATAACGAGGATACGTTCCGTGAGGTCGCCCGCCTGCCACCCCGCGAGGGCCGCTCTCGCGTGCGAGTGACCCAGACCAGGAAGTTCTGGGCGGGTCTAGAACACATGGCGCAGTATTGGGATGCAAGTCTGGATAACTACTTTGAGCGGCCAGCGTCGCCAACGCCTTCAGCTTCGGTGGACGGGGAAGGAGAGGACCAGATGGACATGGACGATGCATCCGGAGATCTCGGCGAGCCTGGTCCAGCAGAGCCTACGATGGACGTGGACCAGGAGGAGTCAGCAGATCAGGAGCTATCCAATGGCATCGTCAACGAGGGCAGTGAGCAAAACTCCCCGCCAATGGTGAAAAAGTACACTGGACGGCGTGTCGGGGCAGGAAGTGAAATGCCCGACGATATGCGCGACGAGACCATCCGTGGATTCGTCGAGATGATCGCCTGGCCCTTTGGCTGCCAAGTTACCATTCCCACTCTCCCACCACGTCTCACCGTACAAAGCCTCCTCTTCCCCGTTCGTCAATCCTTCCACGCTGCCCGCTCCCCTCGTGACCGCACCATCGCCCGCAGTGGCATCCTCGAGGGACCGGTCCTCATTGCACAATGTAGACCGGAAACAGGGTTCCGCAGCGCGAACGATGCGCCGGGCGCTGGTCTCGGCGAGGTGTGCGATCTGTTCCGCGAGGTGGGCGGGATGTTGCTGGCGGCGCAGGAGCGTGCGCGCGAGGGCGCGATCGAGCAACGACCTGGTGAGGGTAAATGGTGGACGACGGCGCCACGGTTCGGTGGAGCGCCCAATGACGGGATCCTAGATGATCTAGTCAAGGGTGCTCACGGAATGCCGCTACCAGACTCGATGCTCGTGGAAGGGGGTGTGAAGCCATCGTCTCCGGCAGAGGATCTAGAAGGTTCGCGCAAGCGGCACAAGTTTGAGCATCCATTCGTGACATCTCTAGCACGTCGGCCAAGTGCGATGCGGAAGTTGTCCAGTGGAGAGAAGTGGAAGATTCTGCAACCGGGTCCCAGTTTATGGGATAAGCGGATGCGGTACATGCAGATTGGTAAAGCGAAGGAGAGTTCATATGACGATGTGAGGCTGTTTTTACCCTGGTGCTCGAATAATTGACTAACTAATCCGGCGCAGATTTACATGATCTCCTCCATAAATCACCACATCTCCATCCTACACCTTCGCGTCCACAAACGCTACCTCGACGTCCTCACCAACGGCACCAGCCCTATCATCCCCGACACGAACGACGACCAGCCCTGGCACGTCCTCAAGTTGCAACGTACCAGGTGGTACGATCTCCTTGACGGGCCAGACCGTGTCGAAGCGCTCAAGGGCGTTTGGGCACTATTCCATTACCAGCTACGCCCGACGTCAGCCGCGACCACGCAATAACGATACAAACTGAACCTGATATGAATCTGGCATTTTTCTTCTCTCATCTTCCGTTCTCCTTTTATGTTCTTTTTTATTCTTGTTTCAAGCGACTGAGCTGCGCATTGCTGTTGAATGCTACGGCTTTCGAATAGACATGTCTGTGTGAGCGTGGATTTTGTTTGGTGTTGGGGATGCGGTTGCATCTCTGTACATAGCGGACCCAGTCCTGGATTTGGAATTGAAGTCGATCTGACTTTTGAGTAGATTCGAGTTGGTATATCCAGGTCGAATGGTATCTGTGAAGGACTCGGATACCTGTGCGGTTCCTCCTTAGGTCACTTGGAATTTGACTTGGCTCTTCCTGATTCGGCTCCCCAGGATGGGTTTATGATTTTGAAGGTGTATGTATATAGACCGTTTGATTTTCGAGTTTAATGCCAGTTATCATGATGAACTATTCTTGCTGCTGAATTGGTATTCGAATGACGAGGGTTTGATGCGAGTGTACTACAAAGCTCTGTCTACTACAAAGCTCTGTCCGTCTCTATGGATTGAGAAGACGTAGTTGCCGTACGTGCTAGTTCTCGGCAGCGATACTGGCTCTCCTCTATAATCTCCCTCCGTCGTCCTCTTTCTACTCGTATCGATCTGCTTTTTGGTGCAACTTTTCGCGGGTTGTTAGTGGTTAGCTGTCCCGTAGGACATTCTTTCAGCGACTAAAACGTACAAGCGAAGTGAATCCATTTAGTCCATTTAGAACTAAGTATACTTCAACCATGATATACATTCCCATCGTGAATCAGGAGGCATCAATATCTTCAACCCTCTTCTCAGTTTCCGTTTATCGCCAAGTAAAGACCATTGTAGATCCTCTAGCGCAGCCGGCTTCCTCCCAGAAATATCGATCCTGCTGGAACTCGGCGCATCAGATAAGAAGCATGGAAACTTTTTTTCTATTCAATTTATCTCGGTCAGAATCAAGTGCTTCGTGTATGACTGTCTTATCATTCACCGCTACATCTTATCCTGGAGACCTGTCTATAGAAGGTAAGGTGGGTAAAGCATACTACTGTAGGACTAGCAATCTACAAATTTCTGGCGTGTCAAGCTTACTCTTTTGTACAGGGTACTTCATTTCCTGCTACATTCCTCCACTGTCTATACGTCCACCAGTACTGTACTCCATACATCCCAAAACAAGACCCGTAATCACAAAACACTCGTCCTCCATACTGTACGCACTAATAACAGCCAATGACCTGGTCCAGAACGCGGTCACCACCATCATCATTCCCTCCCAGAGATACAAAGAGACAAAATAACAAGTAACAGTACTTACCTTCCCTCCCCACGACACGTTCCAAGCCTAACCCCCATTGAAGTATCTTAAAATGCAGCACATCATCACTAGCCCCAGCAATCCCGATCTCCCAATAATAAACATCGTTCATTTCGTCTATCCCATCATCATCATCATCGTCATCCAGCCCCGCTCCGCTCCGATCAACCTAACCCAGCCCTGTCCACTGTCCACACTGTAAATATACCTCCGTACGTAACTAAGTCAAGTTCTTCCATCAACCAACCACCAACCCCCACCTTGAATCTATCAACCTCCCTCCGAACTTAATTTCCTTCTCCTTCAAGCGGAGTTCTTCGGTGCCCGGCGATCGCGGATGATCGCGCGCCGCTTACGCCGTAATTAGAGTGGGTAAAATAGGGCGAGATGGCGGTTTCTAATCCCTAAATGTGATGGATCGCACAACTCGGGGGGAGAATTTCTCCTATGGAAAAACTAGAAACACTCAAAGGTACAGGTAGCAAGAAGTAAACCAGCGAGTGGCGAGCAGAGGAGCCAGTAGCGAGGGAGAGTGGGGGCCGCTAGATGGACGCTGAGGCCGCCCGTGATGGATTATTTTCCGAGGCGCGTGGCCAGTGAACGTTGTGGGGGGATGAAATGACATACTTGGTATCTGCGGAGGGGATATTGATGGGAGAAAGTAGAGTAGATGATTACTCTTTCCAGTCTGGTCTCAGATATAAGGAAGAACTATTCTATTATGAATGACTCTTTCATCGTACTAGTAAAATAGTATAGAGTGTTCAAGTCTTCAAGAAAAGTAAGTCCCAGCGCACTGGCACAAGTCCAAAGCCTCCAGCTTCACTATGTGGGGCCCGTTGCAGTCCTGGACGGATCTCCTCCCCCCGTAACTTTCCAGCTTACGGGGTCTCGCTTATCGAGACCGGCGGTCTGGGTTGGGATTTGTACCGAGTACACTAATGATTTGTGAATTACGACATTTGTTAGGTCTACTGGTTAGCGAGGTTTCGTCAGAATAGGTTTGTGCAGGGAGCGGGTCTGCAGTGGTGGATGGATGGGTCTGTGTGACTATAACTACAAACTTAACTTAAATAAGATCTGTATACGAGAGTCGGTCTGGCTAGATGATTAGAAGGGAGAGGGAGAGGGGCTTTGCCGATGAGGAGGGATCTTCGGTATCTGTGTTGGCTGGTTTTTGGCGGGCTTGGGATATTAAGTGGCTGGACTGTGGTTGATTGGCGTATAGTTAGTCGGTGAATGAGGATGCTGCTTTCCATGGTGAATATTCCGGGAATTTGTTACAAGAATACTCATATATACTATTCTATGCCACAGAAACCTAGCGCATGACCCGAGAATTTGGTCCCGAGTTCGAAAGGCCATTGATTCTTGCACACCAGTGGCGATGAGAATCTATCACTTCATACTCTATCTACCATAATTGCAACAGTACGAAGTTTAGATTCTATAGACACCCATTAGAAGGCAACGACTCTTCCCTGCAGTCCCCATATAAACCCAAACCTAACCCGTCGAACACAATACCCATTTGTGCATACACCCACACTCTATAGACACCCGATTCCGAATATCACCTAACATTCGTTATTCTAAACTGCACCCTCCCAATTATAGCCAAATGTTTGCTTACTATCATTTTTCGAGCGCATTCAACCGAGCCTTAGCCATATCATGGCCCTGCTAATACCCGGGTACTACGCATGGCTAATCACATTACACCCGCACTTGTGACCGAGGTCTTAGCAAACAAGCTTAACTCGACACTAAGAGGATTAATATGTACTGGCTGCCAAGATTCTGATACCTAAATTTGAAGATTTCTGATTGAGGTCTATCTTACTATGGTGATCGGCTTATGAGTGGCGTGGAGTGCACTGGCGTGTATTTCAACATTGATGTGTTGCGTCTACCATTACGTAGCTTGTTTAACTAAGTTGTTATTTAGTTAACTAACGTGGCATGTTTACCTTAGATACTTCTTACGTGCATTCGCAACACCGTGCCACTGTAAATGCGAGATTCACTTCGTCAAGTGGATAGTCCCGCCACATGGCGCTAAATTACTCCGTACATTCTACACCTACGCAGACTGACTACGGTAAAATTTGCATTTACGGTGTACGCCGTACGTACTACTATTCTTTACTTTACTCTATGTTATCGGGAACCTCGGGGACCAGATCTATCCAAGTAGGGATAGTTCGTACTTTTGTCCTGTGGATCACCTACCCAACTCCTGAAGCCATCTCCATGTTTTCTCCCGCCATTCTCCGTAACCATCCCCAAAGCGCTCTCTATAGGATTCGGGCTTGGAATAGTTGAGATCTGAGCTAGAGGCTCGAATAATATCCAAATATACCAGAATACAGTACGTAGGCGATCGTTATACATACATACAGTACTTGATATACGGGAGTGGATAGTTCTGTTCCCACTCTTCCCGAAATGGCTACCCGCAGCACCACCGAGGGTCCTTGAATGAGATCCCTACAGCACGCTCTTTGTATGTACGGGTAGGAACTGCTGTGCATGAACCGGTCGCTGCATGTGCAAATCATCTGCAGTGATGCAGGTTATTTCTCGAGGAGGCGTATTTCCGAGGGTGCGGTTTGAGTTTCGTTGTGTGGTCCACTTCGGTAAGGCGCTGCTGTTTCGGTGTAGGGAAGGGAGGGGGGTTATTCCAACTTTCCGGACAAAGAGCAAGGTACGGGCCACGGCGGGGTGGAAAGTGTTGTATGTATCTGGAATAGTTAATTCGATGGCTTGACAATTAGGACACCGTGCGCTCACTACTTTCGTTTTCCAGGATATGTGTCAGGAGAAAATGATATCAGATATAACATTACTCATGTACCCAACACAACCCAAAATCTGTGGTGGTTCAAGTGGTCACCGAAAACAGGCCAATCTGCTTTCTTTTTACCTTGCTTTTCCCCTCTGTCAATTACGGTTCTGATATCCCCTGCAGGAGACTGACTTGGGAATATTAAGCCGGGTACACATGCAGTATCTGCAAGATCCCCGATCCAGTCCCTGAACGAAACCCGGCAAGATTTCCCTTACATTGCAAGAAACGGGTGGTGGTGGACAGACCAGGCGTTGCTGCAAGCTAGATTATTGTCATGCGCGATATAATGTACAAAAAGTACACCCGTACATTCTTGAGAGGGCGAATACAGATCTACACACTCTTACCACGGGAGTTTGCATTCTATTTTACCTTCCTATTTAGACAGATTTTACTGATGGGCTATTGATATCACATCGCGTTATTTCCTGTTCGAGTCGTGGACACAGGGGGTGAATGGTTTGGGTTAATCGAGTACGTTGGTTTCCGATTAGGTTGTTGGCCTCGTGGGTACTCGTTCGGGTTGATTTTGAAAGCCAATGTAAATCGTGTGGAGCAGTATGTATTAATTAGGTATATAATTCGTTTCCATGTTCACTCCAGTACATACGACCATAGGGTGTGGAGAACAGGGCTTCCCGTCCGCTCAGCCGTACTTAAGCCACACGCCGGCCAGTTAGTAGTATGGTGGGTGACCACATGCGAATCCTGGCTGTTGTATGTTTTTTTGTTTTGTCTTTCTTTTTGCTTCCTTGTTATTTTGGGTTTTTGTTGCCTATTTGACTGCTTTTTATCCGGAATTATAAATGGTTTACTATCCTGTATCGTTTTATGGAGTTTGGTGACGATTTGTTAAATGCAATGCGCTTCCAGACCGTGCATATATATAAGTGGGATCGCGGGTAGGTAGCCACAATATATAGTACTGCCTCTGCTCTCTATCTTCCATCAACTTGACCGTGACCGGGGCAATTAATCCAGCAATACCATTTCTAATAATGACAGCCCCCACGATTGAACCCACCTAATGAGCAAACTTGTACAGATAGAAAGAATCCAACATCCAACATTATAACAACTGCCTAATACCACTGCAGATCCAACTCACTTACCCCAACAGGATAACGTACGGACTTCAAACCCTAAACATAAACCATCAAGAACCCTCAATCAGCTCACACTTGATTCGCGGAGAATCGTACACAAAGTAAGGCAATTCCGCACAGTCCCCTCCAAAAGTACAATTTTTACCAATGGCGCCGAACCAACCTCAAAGCCGAGGCAATGATGAGCGGGAAGAAAAGTACCACGAACACACCCCTGAGTCGATCACCAACCTCATTCCAAATGGGCGGGAATTCCAGTACAGCTCGAACCATCTTCTCATGGGGGCTGAGAAGATAGAATGTATAATCCTTCAATTAGACTCCATTCAAAAAAACCACATGGGAAAGCAATCTCCACGTGGATGGAACAGGATCCGCCAGATCCGAGATCAAG
Source organism: Penicillium cataractarum (assembly GCF_028827025.1). NCBI lineage: Eukaryota > Fungi > Ascomycota > Eurotiomycetes > Eurotiales > Aspergillaceae > Penicillium > Penicillium cataractarum. The sequence goes on along the minus strand of NW_026622743.1, from coordinate 2,925,969 downwards.
GAACCAGAATAAACCGGCTTTCATGTTTAATTAGACAGTCTGGTTCCACGATAGATTAGTGTGACTGTGATGAACGAACAGTCGTTGAAATACTAGAACCTTAAGGGGTCTGGGGAGAGGGAGGGGGGACCGTGAACTACGGTATCATCGCCATGCGACACGTCAGTTTCAGCGCGTCAGGAGGGTCGTTACTGTGGCAAGCTATTCCCAAAAGTACACTCGGCGCGGGGGCGACCGTAGCCAAACAGCGCGCAAGCGGACCTGCGCTGTACGACGGTGTTGGTATACATCACAATTACCAGAGGTGGGGGTGGGTTGAAAGTGTATTTCCACCAACTTGGTTGGTATTACATTGGATGTTGTGATTCGGTCGTCACTTGTCAGAGAGGAGCTTTGAGCTCGAGACGGTGATGAGAAACAAGCAAAGTGGAAGGGCTGGATCGTGCTCGAGCTTGCGCTGAGCCTCATGGTGTCCAGTGCTTTGCAGACCTTGAGCCAGAGACTCGGGTCCATCGTATACAATTGTTGTACTAGACTTACCTACTTCGTCGATGTCCAAGCTTCTCAGCCCAGCACATTCCACCGCTTCCATAGTCTTGGGCCTGGGCTGATCCCGTTGGATAAATGAGGCCCGAGTGTTGCTTGTGGATTCAGAGTATGGGGTTATTACAAGTGGATGTTGTATATACTGTATGAGCTATACATACTGTGTTGTTACATTGTCAATGGTCGCGCTATGGCGTTGGCGTTGGCGTTGGCGTGGTCGCAACGCGCGCTTTGTGTGGGCTGGGGAAAACTCCTCATCGATGGAGATCCGCTGTGCGTCGTTATTTTCAGCTCCCCGCTGTACAGCCGATCGATTCAGCATGCACGAACCAGGGGTAGAAGTTGCCTATGTGGAATTAAGGACTCGGGTAATTGGAACATGCGCTACCTGCTCGTCTGCTCTGTGAGCAGCGAAATTCGATGTGTGTTATGGCGTATATATACTGTGGCTTGACTTAACGACCATGCGACGCGTTTTCTGTCAAGTTCAGATGCTCCTACAGCGTGTTTAAAGCGGATCAACTCCAGAGCTAAACGCTTTGGCCGCGCTTGAACCGCGTTTCCCGATTTGTCATGATTGTATAATTCCTTTTGCCGTCCCTCGTAACTGGGGGTATACAGTTTTATAGGTCAAACGTTAACGAGTCAGAACATGTCCCTTCAATTACCCCTGTAGGTAAATGATCGTTTCCTTAACCGCGGCCATTGCTACTTATGGACTTGCCGATCCATGCGCAATCCCAACTCTCATTCCAGTCACGCGAGAAAGGATGACAATAATACTCTATAGTCTATGGAGATTGGCCCGTCTCGGAAATTTCCCCAGAGAAGGTCATTGAAAAAGGATGTGCGCGATCGTCACGGCGACTGGTACGATCCGCCCTAGTGATTTCACCTCATCAGAACTGAAACATAGAAGCGGAGAAGATCCTTGATACGGACTGATCCAATAAACTATTGCAATATGGCTATAAGCGAGTATAACCGTACATATCCAGAACAACGACCTGCCGGAGCATTCCAGTCCTAACCCGCCACTCTCCAGGATACATTGAGAAATGCGATACAAATCGAAAAGATTTCATTTGTCAGTCACAAGCGACCATCTATAATTCAAGCTCCACTGCCGCAGTATCCTCCTTAGAACTGTGCACGCTCTTGTCTAGGTTGGACGTGAGGACTTGAGACTTCGGTCCTGGCCGCGTGTACAACTCATCGTACAGAGCAGTGGTTCCTATGTAGCTTACTGTAGGGCGTCCTTCCATGCAATATGATATGCCACGGAGAGTGGACGGATGGACTAGATAGAGGGGCGATCTGTACTGGAGATCATTCTCCACACTCCCTCCACATTTACTTTCCTTCCCGCTCCCAGCTACCTGGTTTAGTAGCATGTCTGCATTGGGTTTGCAACTTATGTTCACCGGCTGGCGCTAGTTATCATATTATGGAATACCGACCCATCCCACCAGAGAGTCTCGTGGACACTATACATAGCTATATCTGCATCTCACTTGGAAATAAGTGCCACCGAGGCTGTGACCGGAGTGAAGAACGGACGATAAACCCACCTTGACTGGAGCTGTATATCTAATATGCACAGCGACACGCCAGCGAATCTCGACGCGCCAAGCGGCATGTCAGATTGTCCGTAAGATTTCCGCGGACTTATTCTTTGCATGTCTGCCTAGATATCTCGATTTGGTAGAATTGGCGATAACATAACTCACCACGAAGTATCCAGCATCCAATTCAGTCAAGCCATACTAGGTACTACCTTGTACCTACCTACCTTGCAGAGCAGATGCTAGCCCACCCCCAGCGTTGCAGCCTCACCATACCAACTCAATCAGAGCATACTTACCCCAGAACCTCTGGAATTTCCGGGGGATAGCTGGGGGTCTTCTGGATATCCCTTGCGTGAAGCCATTGGATGAGAGAGAGCGAAACTCTATCGCGTCCTGCATGGACGTGCAGGCTCCAGACGCTATACAGGAGTGTTGTATCGATTACGGCGACTCGCCGAGGAGATGGGGGAGTTTTTGGACGCGTAGTTCCTGCACTGAATACAATGTCGTTGTGTGTTGGGTTTTGAGCGTTGTTTTGGTGCTGCAAGATTGACTTTGGGAGTGATGGTGATCGGCTGGATGGGGGCATTGTGTTGGACACTATGTATGCAGCATGCGCTGTATGTATATCATCGTCCACTGTACTCTGTATATGGTGCGAGATCGGAGTATTATGTGTGGACTGTTAATGGGTCTATTGATAGTACAGATCACTATTTTGAGGCTGTCTACTGCTTTGATCGAGTGGGGGGATATGGGCTATAGTGTGTTACACCAAATGGATTCGATGGTTATGTACCTCCTCGTAGCTATACACAAGCCTTCCATCTGCATCTGTATAATAGATGAGGAAAGTGAATGCGAAGAGTTTCCACGTTTAGTAATACTATTTAATACCAATGTTTCGGCAGGGTCGGCTTCTATATCGTATATGATTCACTTGAATACGGTAATTTACGTTTCCTCCCCGTCATGTTTAATGGCAGCTGACCTCCAACCGGTGCCTGGCCACATTTCCAATCTGCCCGATCTCAAGGGTGCCACTACTCACATAGAGCAAGAACTCCAAAGACGAAAAAGGGTTTCCTCCATGCCCAACTTTGACGCTGATAACGCCATCGGGCAGGATGCGCCCAACCGGACCCAGGAGACAGGATAGTGGAAACGGCGGATCGGCGACGGGAAAATTAGGCTGGATTGGAGGGCGATTGAAAAACGGAGGGGCGTGGACTGTGGAGGACTGGAAGGGCTGATGAGTGTCTCATGCTAGCTAATGAATGTCTTATGCTATCATCTGAGCAACAGTACTGCAGGTTCTCTATGAAGAGTCTCAGCCTACTCTGTAGTGTGGCGAAACCGGCCAGCCTTGTCTGGGTAAGAAGATGCCGGCCGCATCGCGCAGCAGATAGGAACAGGAATAGACATATCTCGGTCGGATCGGATGAAACGTTAATTATTTAGGTATCTCTGTATACTATCGTCAACATAGACGATTTACCATGGCCGAACAAAAATTTTCCTTTCTCATCTATGCCGTGTCATCGGGGAGTTTCTCCCTTGTCAAAAATATGCCATACCAATCGGAGAAATGGCAGGATCCAAGCCTCCGCTTCGCCTAGACGGAGCCAGGTCTCAATTCACGAACTATTGAATTTTGCACGACGGACCACCTGGATGGGCACTATTGGACGTGGAAAGACCGGAGAATGTAACCAGCCGCGGGTTGAAGATGGGCCTCGTCGACTCCACTGTACGCCACTTCGCCTCAATCCTTTTCTCTCTTCTCCCATCTTCCCTGCCGCTTCAGCTGGTGTCTGGCAGCTGATCGGAGACATGCTGCATTGACTGGTTGTGGCGAAAGAGTATCTGCATCTTGCATGTCTATCTATCATATGTGTCGCCATATGCTATTGAGAATAGGGAAGTAATAGGGGGGCCTACGATAGGACTAGGAGGACTTCCAATGAGGTGGAATTCCCAGATATCCCGTCGACGGGCGGCCCGCGAACGACTCAACGGTCAGAAGAAGCAAAAACCAGCGATGTCGGGATTCCTTTGGGGTTTGTGGCCGTGCCACTTGCAAAAAGTAAATGTGCCGAGGGGCGGAGACCGGGAAGATTAATTTTGGTTAACGGGATATTCCCAGTGATTTGGTTCGCAAAATACTGTACAAAGCTTTCATGAGAAGGTATGGAGTATGGAGTATTGTATGGAGTATATAGAGACGGGTGATTATGTGCCGCGGCTACCCATACGTGTGGCCCTGAAACTTGGGTTTCTTCGTCGGAGCATCCTTCTCCGCTTAGCAAAGAGAAGGATGCCACAATCGAATATTTGCCTTCTTGGTGTCGTCTTCTGGCGGTGTGTGCTGGAGGATATGCCTTGGACGGGATTTCGTGAAAAATGGGATTTCGGGCTCCAGTTCTGATATCATGCCGGGATTTTCGTGCGCCAATGATGGAGGGAGATGATCCTGGTGGTAACTTACCAGGATGATGAAGTCATTTTTTCTTCCAGAATGGTTGGCTGGGCGGGAACTAAAGCATCGTAATGACCAATTACTGTACGCGAAAATGGAGACTGGACAAAGACTAAATTACAATCTCCATTTGATCGAATAGTATGTACTGTAACGATGCTTCGTACTACCATAATTTAAAGAAGATTGTTTCCTTTAGATAGTCTTGGTTATTTGAGATGAGGGGTGATTTGAAAATGTAGAACCAATTGACCTTGATCGTCATCTCATTCTCGAACTTGTATTATAGAGAGTCTATTGTGTACAGTTCGTACTAACCAGTTAACTAGCCAACTACAACCGTTTTGCAATGGGACATTCTTATTGCAAAGTCGAGATATACAACCGCACCAGCCCAGATCCCAATGCCACCCAGGTCGCCAATAAGTCTAACCAAACCCCCTAGCCCGAGTTAAGCATCTCTGTCTCCATCAATCTGGTTCTGTTTGTTGTTGTTTATCGAAATCGGTGGATCTCTGGAGACTCCCGCCGTGTCTTCCATGGATGAAATGACGGCTGGTCCCTGAGTCTTCCCGTGGGTGGATTGTAATTTTGATTCTTGAAATTACCCCCCAATACCCTGACTGGAGTGGGTTTCAATTGCTTCCTTTAACTCTAAAGCTTGCAAAGAAGTGGCCACTCCTCGTCTCTAAATACACCGTACTCCGTACTTCGTATTCACTATCTTCCACAAGAGCAGGCTAGTAAAGGCATTTATTCAATTTCCATCCCGCTCCCCTCCATTAGTCTCCCCCCTCCTACAAGCGCATGCTGCCCAAAACACTGGGTCAACCGCCGCTGATCTACTGGCAACTCTACCACTCTCCTGGGGCCACCAGCCTGCCACTCTCCCCTTCTCCCCCCCCCCGAATAGAAAATTCGGTGGTTTTTCGAGAAGCCCGCTGATCGACTTGAAAATCCATTGACTAAGTCCAACCCAGCGTCTGGCCAATCGTATTTTGTAGTTGCGACATTGTTTCGGTGCACAACCCTTTCCCCCCCTCTTCCCCCCTTGCAAGCGATGCGCGCAATGAAACTCTCCTGTGGTTGACAACTTGACTCGTCTTTGCCGAGGCGTCAGTAAGTCCCCATTCACTTTTCCATTGATCGAGATCGGGGATAGTCTCCGGCGCCCATTGGACAGTCGTTTTGCATCTACGAGGGATGAGTTTAAGATTTCCCGAGAGTTGGGTCCTTGGGATTGATGATCCCTGTCTATTGTGTTTGTCGTCATCGATGGGAATCAGTGTCTTTGCTGTGTATACCAAGGTAGATGTTAAGGTGATGTTAAAGAGGTGCTATAATTATATCATATTCATACAAGGAGTCTAGTATGGAACTGCAATTGGATAGTTACATCATTCTCTTGGGCGGTGATACTCATGATGATTCCCAACCAGCCCCCGTTTTTCCCCACTTGGGAGAGATCCTCCGGGTTAACTTCCCAACTTTGCCTGGGCGGTCTTCCAGCCTGGTGGTTACGCTTCGATTATTGAGGGAATGGAGAAGGCTGAGAGTTATGGTTGGTGAATGGACTTTAATGAATGACATTATTGCGGAGTTGGGTGAATGAGTATGGCCAATCCAATGCTACAGGGAGGCTATCCACCAAGAGGTTGTATACCATCAATGAGCAATCGGTGTAGACACCGCTAAAGAGGCAGATAACATGAACAGTATACGGTATACAGTATGCTATGTAACCATTCCCCGTTTTCAATCCTGATCTGCCTGTCTGGTTACCATTATTTATCTAGCCGTGGACCCACCGGTTTCTCCGTGATGACTCGAAGGCAAAAAAGAAACGGGAGAGAAAGAGCAGACCTGTCAACTTGAGAAAGTACCTCTCGGCCGGGGCTGGTTCAGGGAGTCTGGTTGAGTTTTGGAGTGCGTGCGTTTGACTTCCCTGGTCGCGATAGATATGCGATCGAGGTTCGATCTGGGGATGGAGTTTCCATGGAGTACAGTAGGGAGTACTTGTACTTGATCTGGGATACGATACCTAGAATGTCGGTCTATCGGTACATTGAGGAAGACATTTACATATCTGGATAAAAGGCGGCCAATACTATGCCTGTTAGATAGCTACAAGCTAAGCTCTATATTCTATACGATTTACAATTCATGATCATGTCCGTCTTGACTTGTATAGAAACTAGTCCAAGACTCGATACTGCGATCGCGATCCATGCAATCTAGGGAGGGGCAGCTTGTGATGGATGGGGATGTCGATCCCTAACTGGAAATCGACAGTCTACAATTTCTGTGAATTCTCACTGGACCTGATCCAACGCGATTATTATCCCTCCCCCAGTCTCCATTTGACCCTTCCCTAATTCCCTAGCCCTACTTGTTTTTATTTTATTTTTAAAATTTTTTATTATTTTGATTAATTATTATTATTATCATTATTATTATTTCCTCCTCTCTATGACCCTCCGCGTTTTGATCCTCCTCCTCTTCCCAGTTATATTTTTCCCATCTCCTCCTCCCCTCGCTTCTTTTCCTCTTCTTTCCCTCTCTTCCCCGACCCAACCTGCCGGAACCTCTGGAAATACCGTTTTTACTTGCCTTGACTCGGTTGACTCTTTTCTCATTTTAACCCTTCGATCGCCCGACCCGACACTTCGGCTTAGGTTCCTCCCCCTCCCAAGCCCAAGTCTTCCCCATTCCCCCCGTCAGCCGAACTCCACCGTGTCACGGGGTTCCAAAGTACTACATTTTGATCCTAGGGTACTTCTTACTACACTGTGAATCATCATCTCGCTGGGGTATTCGATCTACGGTGAGTGGATCTACATTATTTATTGTCCTCCTTTCCTAGTTCTGTCCCCACCGTTACCATACCATACATACATACCCGGTACCAATACCATACGTACCCCCCATACCGTACTATACCCAGCCATGATTGTCTCTGTACCTCGACCTCCATTTCCCCCCTCCTTCCCTGCCCAACGACTCCTCCAAACTGGATCTATCTGATACTCTTTCCTCTTCCTCCCCTCTTCTCTTCCGTTTCCCCATTCCTGCCTTGATCTCGACTCCATCCGGACTTGCGTATGATCCGATCCCGAATGACCTTCGCTCCGATCCTGGCTGTATCTGACCCTTTCTTTGTTCTAGTTGCTCCACTCGGCTTGAAAGAAAACCTAAGAGCTTACCCAACGCCCATTTTTGCGACGCCGCACACCCACTTGGCTTGAATTCGCCGAGCTTCGCTGCCTACGACCCTTTTCTTATAACCGCCCGCTGGCTACACCGCGCGACGTCGCACGCGGCCTTTTTGCATTCCTTTCTCCAGAGCTTCTCCCACCCCCCAGCGCGCGCCGAAACGTCATCGAGGAAGCTCCCTCGGTCCAGTTCCTTTCCATCCGACGCGCAACTCCTCTCGCCTCTTCTCTCTCTCCCCCCATTCTCTCCTTGTTGCGCCTCGCCATGTTCTTCTAAGCAGCTCTTCCAGCATTTAAGCTATATTGCTTCTGTCCGGTACATTCCCCCCCCCTCTTGAAGCCACTCCCCCTCCCCCACAAAAAATGGAGCTCCCCAAAAAACAAAAACAAAAAGGAATGCGCCTGACTCCCAATCCCCCCTTCCAGAACTCCTTTGATACTCCCCCCCTCTCCCTCCCTGTGTACGCGGGTCTAGACTGCCTCCCATGAACCGCGGACCTCCAGAGGGGCATCATGCGCCGCCCGCGCATGCTGTCTATGAGCATGCCTGGGCTCGTCCGCCATACCCACCTTCCTTCGACAGCCATCCCGGTCATCCCGGTCATCCCAGCCATCCTAGCCATCCTAGCCATGCGCCAGACCGACGACCTTCCAGTACCCAGGCACCGATGCCCGGCCAAGCATACCACCCCGTTCCTTTAAACCGAGAGCTTCCCCAGCTTCCACTGGATGGACCTTACGCACGCCCTAACGGCTTGTCTGGGCCTGCGCACCCTCCTTCACATCCTCCTCCTCACCCACAAGATCCGACCCCTCCTCCCCCTCCGCATGCGGGTTATCGACCTGCCATGAATGGCGCCCCGCACGAGTCGTCGCCGCATTCTGCGCCCCCAGAGTATCGCTCGCGCATGAGCTTTCAATCCGAGACCTCTGCGCCGGGCGAGGTGACCCCGACATCTGGCCCACTACCCCCTTCATCATATATGCCACCCGGACCGCCAATACCTCCCGGCACGCCAGGCCCGTATGATCCGAGCTATTACTCAAATCCGGCTTATGGAGCTCGTCAGCGCAAGGCGGCTCGTGCACAGCAAGTAAGTGGCGGAGACGTAGAGTGTTGTGGGGGGACGGTACTAAATACTGTCGTCGTAGGCTTGCGATCAATGTCGAGCGAGGAAAGCAAAGTGCGATGAGGGACGGCCGGCATGCAGTCATTGCAAGGAGAACAGCTTGATGTGTGTTTACAAGGAGATTCCGCCTCATAAGTGCGTATAGCCCCGTTGACCCCATCATACTGCAAGAGGGAAAAAAACGGAACTCGAAGTATTGACGTCCCAAACAGACAGGAGAAGAGTGTGCAGCTGGTCCTGGATCGACTTATGGAATTGGAGGATAAAATGATGGAGAAATTCGAAATTTCTAACAAGATGTGGAAGACAGAGGAGACCTACAAAAACCAGATTTTACAAAGCCAGATGCATTCAGAACTGCGGTCGCAAGCACAAATGCTCGCAGACATTTGGGCGGCGGTCGGGGGCAATGATCCCTCGCGATTGACATCTTCTCAACCCATTGCAGCTCTCCCGCCCCCTCCGATTCCCGCGCCCGTTGGTGGCCCACCACAAGAAACGTTGATGAAGGTTGAGTCTACATTGATCGAAGCCCTCGAAGAACCACAGGCTTCGACTTCCTTTTATTCACAGACCACTATCGATGCCGGACAACCACCGATTATCAATCAAAGTTTTGAGGACAGTGCAAAGAATGACAATGAAGGAGAATTGTCGATTCCCGTGGAGCATACAACGGCGGCACACAAACTTCTCATGTGGCCTTCCATCAAGAGGTTGCTCAATGCGGAATATGACGAGGATTATGTGATGCGATTGGAGGAGCAGCGGGGTCTGATCAGTGTTTACGGCCAGGGTGAGATCTCATACACAGCCGACGACACGTTACTACCAACGCCACCTCTGCCGAACGACGACGGTGGCTATAGCGAAAAGTCATCAAACCCGGATGGAACATCGAAAATTCTCAGCGCTACCTCGTCTAGAGATGCCGATGCGGAAATCGACCGATTCGGACTACTCAGGCTAGATGGAAAGACGGCTCATCGGTACTTCCAGAGCTACCTGAATCGCATGCATAAATTGCACCCGTTCCTGTGGCAAGAGGAGCTCGAGATGAAGGTCGATGCGTTCATCCGGTGCTACTGTCCCCGGAGCTCGTCGTCGCCCTCGTCGGAGCCCAACTCGTTATGCCGGGATAAGAAGCGAAAACGGTCACACGAGGACGAGGATCTTCCAGGGATTCGAGGTACCTCCGCGGACCCCAGCTTGGCCTCAACCCGGCCCCGAGTGGGACGGAATATTGACAACGCTATTGTCCTTCTCATCTTTGCACTGGGTGCAATTTGCGAGCACAAGTCTCCCCTGCCTGGCCCGATCATGGAACCGAAGGTTGAGGACTACCGAGATCAATACATTCCTTCCCCTCTTGGACCCGTACCCTCTCGACCGCCACTCCAACCTAATATTAACGGTGCCGCACATGCCGCGAATGGTGTTCTCTCGCCTCCTAATTCTGAATCTATCGTGCCTCATAATTCTGACTATGCGCCGCACTTCCAACACACCCAGACCTACCCTTCCGAACCAGACCCTAAGCAAAACCTCTCTAGGCGAACCATCTCCGCCACAACTGATGAGTACGGCCATGTCAAGAATTTACAAGTCATTCCCGGTCTTGCGCTGTATGGCTATGCTACGACAATCCTCGGTCTGCTTCAAGGCGGTGTGGAATTGCAGCATGTTCAGGCTGGTCTGCTTGCCGGTCTATATGCTGGTCAACTAGCGCACCCCTTTCAAAGTCATGGCTGGATCTGCCAGGCAGCCCGTGCATGCCAGGTGCTCGTTCGGCAAAAACGATACGAGCGACTCCCAGAAGGCCGGACCCAGGACTTGTTCAACTTTGCCTACTGGACCTGTCTGCAGCTGGAGAGTGATCTCCTCGCCGAGCTCGACATCCCTGCAAGTGGTATCTCACGCTCCGAGGGTCGTATCAACCTACCCAAGGGCCGCTTTACCATCGACATCCCAGACGACCTTGAAGCGCGTAGCACACGTATGATGCTTTTCTACTCGGCCCAGATCCATCTCCGCAAAGTACTCAACCGTGTTCATACCGATCTCTACAAGGTTGACAAGCAAGGTGAAACTGGCCGGTGGTCTTCTAGCGTGCAAGAGACTCTAAGTATGAACCTGGAGCTCTGGCGTTCTAGCCTCCCCGAGACCATGAACTGGAGAGACGACGATTTGCCCGCTTCCGACATCAACGCCGCTCGCATGCGTGCCAAGTACTATGGTGCTCGTTATATTATCCACCGACCCTTACTCTATCACGCCCTCCACTACGGCCAGACTGGTGCCCGCATTGGCGCCCTGCCCAAGTCCACCGCTGTGGAGTCGCCGACCGGATCCGCCTCGAACTCACAGTCCCAACATATGTCACCGTCCATGACTCTTCCCTCTGGTCGGAATAGCAGCGCACATATGCAGCGCATGCTGAGCGATGTAGGCTCGGCAAATAGTGGCCTCCCTTCCTCGTTCTCGAACGGTTGGACCCCACCGACGGTGAACTTCCGTGAACTGCAGACCAAGCTGCGCCGCGCGTGCAAGGTCTGCGTTGATTCTGCCATCTTGAGTACCGAGGCATTCGATGGTGTCGAGGACCGACTCATCGTGACAAACATCTTCGGTACAGCCCATGCGTAAGTATCCCCTGGCCTTGATCATGTCCGTGATGAGCGTCATGACTGACCTTTTCTTCTCATTTTCTTAGTCAATTCGGTAACATGCTCGTCCTCTCTGCAACATATAACTCCAGTCTCTCCGAGCTCGTCGAGCGCTCCACCCTTGACCGCCTCCTTAAGCGCACCATTCGCTTCCTCCTGCGCAGCCAGAACATTTCGCCCACCCTGCGTGCTGATGCTCGCATCCTAACTGAAATTTATACCAAGATCTTCCATCGTGCACCTGACCTCACTGAGCCTTCGAAGTAGCTGTCGCTACTATCATTCTTTTCTGCATGACCCACTCGCCGCTTTGGGTCTCGGGAGTTGTTCATCTTTTTTTGCCTTTTCTTTATCATCAGGCATGGTTTGGGTTAAATTTGAATTCATTCAGTATCGGGGTCCGGGAATACTTGAAATTGTTCCTCCCCTTGGTGTTTATGTGGCGTGGTCAGCCTCTTCATCATTGTTCATTTTTGTCCTCCTTTTCCTTTTGGATATGGTTCCATTGTTATTCTCTTTTTTTCACCACCTATCATGGCCTGCCTTGGACCTTGTTTCGATTTTTCACTTTGATGGCCCCTTTTATGTTCTGGATTTTGTGGCATATACGGACTTCTTCTTTTCTTTCCTTTTTTTCGATTTTTTTTTACTTTTTTTGCATGGGTGGTTTTGACACGGCCTATCATATATCCCATATCTCTCTTCTTTCTTATTATACCTTGGTCATATCATGAATATATGTCATGCTTTCCTCCCCTTTTTTTGCTGGGTCGTTTGGACGGCTTGGTGGGGAGGAGGTTCGTTTTGAGGTTTGAATTGTTTTGGATGTTTTGTATTGTGTGAGTAGTTGAGGATATTGGAAAGATGAGATAACAATATCTCTGTATCACAGATAGCAGATAACTAGTCGGGGCATAGTAGGATTGCCTCAGTCAACTTTCTCCTTCTAAGCCTCATCTCCTATAGTGCGTGACTCTTGCGGTGTGGAAGGGCAAAAAGGCGTAGATACTTCTGGACTGATTATTGGGCGCCTAGAATGAGACTCGGTGGATTTTCGGGGTAAAAATAGATCGCCTTTACGCGGCGTTGAGGGAAACCGTTGGCTGTTGGTAGTCTAATAGGGCGAAGTTACTTAGTATTTTGGGAGGGAGATTGGCGTTGTTTACGGGTTATGGAAAAGGTAAAGGTGGCAGCTCGAAAGGTCCGAATCTATAAGCTAGTTAACCGGGTGAGGTAGATAGGCCTTGATATTGCTCTTTTCTAAACCATTCTCCTAAAATCTGGGTTGAAATCATCTTTTTTTTCTCGATATCTCATGTGTTTTCTTAAGACTCCTTTACGTAGCTCAATGCTGAAATGATGAATGTGAAGTTTTTTTCGAGGGTTCAAACATCAAACTTAGTCGACTCCACTGTAATAAGGCTGTCGCACTAAGATAGGGTAGCTTGTCCGAAGTTATTCCCCATACACCCACCCCCCGTTTCTCTTTCTAGACAAGGCTTAGAAGAATGTGTCGGCGAAACTGGGGGGATTTCTCGTGGGGCGGTGCCGTCGCTAGTTAAGCTTGTTAGCGTTGGTTAGAGCAAGAGCTGTCATGTCGCTTTTCTCTTGGTGCTTTAGAGGTAGCTAGCGACATGACTATATTATTGATGTAGCAATGAAAAGACTGGGACAATTAGTAGGTGGATTAGAAGGCCTCTTTAATTTGGTTAATGTCCTTTCTGAGGCTGTGTTGGTTTGTTATTATTTTATATTGCTATAGGGGTTAGGGCCCCATAGGGGTGGATGCTAGGAAAGGACTCCGTTAACGTGGAATGGTGGGATATTTGAAGGAGAGCGGAGCCCTTTTTGTAGTGTGTGTTGGTCATTTTTTTTCTGTTTCAGTTTATTTCGATTTTGAAGAAGAAAAATCTTGCTGTAAGATCTTTGAGTTTGGATGAAGATTCTTGTTTGTTCCTACTTTCAGGCTTCGAGTATGTTTCCTCTTATTGATGTCTTGTTTGATATGGAAGATGAGATGAATGCTGATTCTCTATAGCACTGATACCTTCTCTCGAAAAAAGTCTACAATATACCACTTTATTTACCTATCAAGAAAACATGACCTTCCAACTCCCATCGCGCAATAACTACCATCACCTCGATGACGCACCTAACGACAATCCCTACGACATAAACTCACGCCCTTGCCATTCACACACAGACTCTGATATCCCAGAACAACCTTTACAAACACAACACATCCAGACTGACTCAATCACCCAATACACAAACGAAAAACTCATCGATCCCGCCCAAACAACCCTCCTCAACAAACACAACTACGATCACGACCCCTTCAAAACAACCCGCCCCCTCCAAGCACACCTCACCCCCTCAGACCCAGAATCATACTTTTCACCACCAGCAACACACTCAGCCCCAAATAGCCCATTCCTCTCTCCAGCAGAGCGCCTCGAGCGAGCCCTAGCTGATAGCGAGAAAGATGATTACGTGCGTATTCGCCCGAAAGGCTTTCGGATGTTTAGTCTGGCGAATATGAAGACGGAGTGGTATCATGGGTCGAGGGGGCGGGTGTTGAAGTATTGGATTGGGTTTCCTTTATTGGGGGTGGTTGTTATTGTCGTTGTGGTTATTATTGTTCTTGCTATTTTGGGATTTTCGAAGATTGGGTTTCCGCAGTGATTGTTTGGATGGGTTGGTGTTAGTGGAGTTTTTGATTTTGGGTTGGGATTCTTTGGGGATGGCTTTATTTTGGGGGTATGGAGTATTGTATACATGGAGCTTTGGAGTTCACGAAAATTTGGATTTTAGAGCATTCTGCTTTCGTTGTCTTGAGGTTGTGATATCGATTTAGTTGAGCTGTTGATTCTGGCGTATGTGCTTGGGACGGATGTAGATTGACCTAATTTACCCACGATAACTCAAATAGAGAAGTACGACCAACCTACTGGGTATGCCATGATAAGTTATTTTAGATCTCGATTTCTAATTCTTCCACTATGTTGCAGTCTACCGGGGCTAGAGATCTTTTCCGTGGATACATTTCCGTCCAGTGCTGCCAAAGAGGGGAAGAGGTAAAGTAAAAGGACTATAAAACTGATCCCACCCAGTCAAATCCCAAGCAATCGAGAAGGAGTCCTAAAAATCGAAACTATTTTCTACCAAGTGCTTTGAAAAACGGAGTTATCGCTAAGATGTGGTCCTCTATCCTTGTTATTCCTCACTTCTACATCATTGCGATATCGCTCTACGCATCTGGCACCCAGGCTAGAGAAGAAGAAGATATAGTGACTCTGGATTGTGCCCCTGGAGTGGCATGTATCAGTCATTATGGAGCCGTGCTGCCTGTGTCATTTAATCGAACAGATGGTGGTGCTTCTTCGACCTACGGTGACACGAATGCCACTAATGTTCCGGGGTTCAATAAATTGAATAATTATCATTTCATCTCATTTGATGACGCGTTCCTTCCCCTCATTGGAGAAAATGCCACCTACGAGTTCTTCTTTTCAGTGAAGGAGGTCACCCATGAAGTAAGTTCGGAGCATACGAATCAATGACCTGCAATTGATACTTTTGAAGGGACCTGTCTGGATTCCGGACAAGAAGTGGATCATCTTCACTGAGATCAGTCAATACTGGCAATATCGGCTGGATCTCAGTGGAGAAACACCAGTACTGTCCAAATTTAACGTATCTCCCCCAATTTGGTCACCCGCAGGTGGATCGTATCACAATGGGTTGGTATACTTCACCTGTCCAGGCGGCGGTGGACAGAAGGCGTCCTTGGTCACCTACAACCCCAGGACCAACGAGGCCAAAACAATTTTAAACAACTACCGTGGAGTCTCTTTCAACAGCCCAGATGATATCATCGTCGACCCTAACGGTAATATCTGGTGGACAGATCCCTGGTTCGGCTACCTGGGCGAATTCAATCCTTCCCTGCCACAGTTGACAGCCGGGGTGTGGTTCTTCAATTCTACATCCGGGTCGAGTAAATTACTCGATGGGACCCTATCGGAGCCAAATGGAATTGTGTCTAGTCCAGACTGGTCTACGATCTATGTCAGCGATACGGGCGTCAACTCGGGAAGACCACTGACTTACCATCCTACCGGGCCTCGAACTTTGTACGCATATACTCCGGATCTGGAGACTGGCTCCCTGACAAATAAACGCACGTTATTTATTAATGACCAGCGTGACCCGGATGGACTCAAAGTTGATACGTTGGGTAACTTGTGGACGGCGTCAGGCAAGGGAGTCGATGTCATTGATCCCTTGGGGAATTTGCTGGGCAAAGTTCAGACCAATTTCACCGTAACGAACCTGGTCTTTACGGGTGAGGGGCTTCAGGATCTATGGATGTTTGTGAGTATCTACTTCCGTCCCGCTATGAACCTAATCTAATTATGTGTCTGTATTAGGGTCTCGGAGGCGTTGCGAGAGTACAAATTCGTGATAGTGGAAAGCCCCTCGTGAAGCGTGAATAAGATACCCAAGGTAGAAGGTGATACATGCTTCCACTTTATGTTGAGATTCTGGAGATGAAAGAGAGTAATTGAGAATCTGTAGCATTGAGTATGATCAACAGAAATTGCTTATCTATCAAATAACCTAATATCAACCCTATGGATCCCCTGACCCCATGCAACTCTCGAAGTCAAAGTCAACTAGTGGTATCCCAGGATCTAAGAATCCATTCATCACCATAGAAAGTTCCTCATCTGTCAATGTCTGACATTGAGGAATTTTATTTGGAGACTGTGGAGTCAGAACTGTTCCTGTCCATTGGTCTGGGTCAATCTTGATGTGGCCGCGTACTTCCGAGCGGAACTCCTCCATGATGACAAAGTATCGATGAGCTAGTGAGCCCTCCTGTGCAATAGAAGCAATCTGGGACTGACAGCGCTCTGCAGCTCGAAAGTGTCTGAGACAGAATTCGTTATCTTCCGACCATGCACGGATAGTGTAGGTGTAAATCATGACTATGGCGCAGAAGCCTTGGTATTGGGTGAACTTTTATGCTGTATGTTAGAGTATGATTGATGAGAAAAATAGGAATAGGTGAGATGCCCACGTACCCAATATGCTGGGAATATTCTGTTCGCTTGAAACATTTTGTTGATCGTGTCGAGGATAGAAAGCGCAGCAGACAGGCAGGCGCTGACATCCGGCCGCATATCCTCGCCGGGTGCAAGATGTGAGTCTTTCAAATCAGACATAACCCAACCTCGATTGACAAGGATGACGGCATGGGCATAGGCCTGGCTCAGCATATTACTTTGACGCTCGAACATAGGTAGAAGAAACTTGGGTTCGACCTGACTCGCGTCTAGGAAAGGGGGTATTTGACGCCGCCATTCATGGAGTTCATCATTCAATTCCTCCCCAAGAGAGATTCTTCGTGCCTCTGTTGGGGCATGAATTCCATATAGGCTATGAAGGATGCGACTGACGATTCGGACCAGTCTATAAGTAGTCAGATCATGCTTAACAACAATTTGCATTTATTCGTACTTAAAATGCAGCACTGGAGCGATCATGACCTGACATTTCGGGTCTGCATCCGCATTTTGGACGTTCAGACCGCTTGGTAAGTCTGCATCGTCGATCAAAGATGGGAATTCCTTCATGGATGGTCAGATTTCCGCAGCACATTCCGTTTAAATGACTGTCAGGAAGCAGTACCTGGTCTATTTCATCATCATGAAACACTGAGGGCCGACCCAGCATAGCACTGAGATATTTGTCCAGGTTGTACGCACACCAAAATAGCCTCTTTCTGCTCTCCTCCTCTACATGGTCTGCCGAATTTTCGAATCCCTTATATTTCTTCAGGCCCTTTCGATGAAGTCCCAAGGCAATGGTCAGACGCGAGGTAACTCCGAACAGGCTCCAACAGTGGTTGATTCGCGAACAAGTCAGCAGGAAAAGACATTGTCCAAGCCGGGCTTGAACACTTTCCAATCGAATGGGACCTTTTTCGTCCTGAAGCTGCCTATCTGCAGCCTGAAAATATCGTACTCTGGAAGTGTTAGGAGTAATGAAAAAAAGGGAGATTAACTGACTATTCATACCCTTCCTGAAATTTGTGCTGATCGTACGATTCTGTAAAGTGTCGCGTCGCGGTCGCAAATACCACTAACAACACTGTGTTCCGAGTCCTTGCCGCGTAGCTTTGGCTTGGACTCAGCGAATACGCATTGTTTAACCATTCTTCTATTGTTCCTCGATGCAAGAATCTGTATGTTGGAGAGCCAATTATGAAATATTTGTCCACAAGTTCGAGGGCAACCTCACGAGGTGGAAAGACAAATGATAGAGAATCAAAATCGGGCAAAGCCGCATCACCAAAAGTGAAGATTGAAGTTGGCGCGACCTTGTTGGCCCTCTTCTGTAGTCGCTTTCGTAGGCGCAGAAAGAATGAGACGTTTGACGAAGTCCCAACAAAATGGCCTTGTTCATCACTCATAAGTGCCTGATCACTTATCTCCTGCTCTGACAAGGGTTCTGCATGTTCTTCAATCTCCTGTAGTGGGGGCGACACATCCGAGATTGACTCTACGCATGGAGAGAGGACGTGAGAAGAATGAAAATTATGGGGTTCCGTTGAAGACAAGGCACTGTCGATTGTATCTGCATTTGATCTTCGTCTTGTAGGGCTCCGAGGTGATTTTATCCAGTTGAAATCGCCTACCGGAGGTGTCTTTGGTATGCCTCTAGTATATGGTGCCGTGAATTGACATTCAAGTCCTGTCAACGAGCAGGGTCCACATGGCTGAGTACCTGAACAACGGCTTTTCTTACTGTAGGATGATTAGGTTACTGGGAATGTAGCTTGGTGTGAGATCACATACGCTTTGCAACTATCGCAAGCACGACTTGCTCTCTGCCGTTTTTTCTCCACGCCAGATCCACGGCCACCCGATGGGGTATTGCTCCAGTCTGGTGAAGGCGACATTGACGCTGTATGAGCCCGAGGACCTTGACTTGTCGAAAATATCAGCAGTTGGAAGTCGTGGGCGACTTTTTCCTTATCCAGCTTCTCGCACTCTCCCCGCACTGGCACTTTCTCCCCAAACCGGGGTGCCGTACGGGGTGATGATCTTTTCAGCTCCCCGCACAAGTATCCAACCAGAGAGGATGGAGAATTATCTACTCTCCAGCCCTAAGCTATGGGCAGTTTATCCGGCTCTGGCGGTTATTTTTCCTAGGAAAAGGCCTTTTATGTGATAGGTATATTAGACGGGCTTCTTTCCTAGTGCTTCCGACTTATGAAACCCCGATTGACGATTCACTCAATATCGAGATTAAAGTTACTATTATTGCAGAAATGGCAGCGGCTGTCGTTCACCCCCAATTTTCCGTCACATCTGACCAGAATCAGTTGCACGGGCTGGGAATGAAGGCCGGTAATGGTGATCCACTCCCTGACATTGGCTTGCTGAAGCCCTCTACAATGGATCTTCCGATGGATGAGCTTCGGAAAAGGTATAATGAAGATGGCTACCTATGGGTAAGACGCTTCGGAAGATATTAGAGATAAGGAATTCATTTCGACTGACTTGCTTTGCAGATGAAAGGAATCCTCGACAAAGAGAAGGTGATGGATATGCGAGAACAGTATTTCCGATTCATGACTGAAAATGGCGATACCAGAATCCTAGCAGAAGGAACTAACCCCCGGAATGGCATTTTCTCCGGCGAAGATTGGCGAAATTTTCTACTTCCGGGTGCTCTCCGTGTCTTCAATGGCCTGAGTGACGAAGGAGTCTTCGTGGACAAGGTCTTCAAGGCTCACGTCGCGGACTTTTACCAAAAGTTCAAAGCAAATGCTGAAGAGCCTCTCAGGGATTTTGTTGGAGAGCTTCGTCAATTTCAAGACCCTATGCTGTTGAAGCGGACTCTACTTCGATGTAATGTGCCGGGCGGAGAGACTACGCCTGTCCACTATGACCAGATCTTCCTTCGAGCGGGTCCGCCGACTTCGATCACTGCATGGATCCCACTAGGAGACTGCCCTTTGGTGGGTGGGGGCCTCATGTACTTGGAGAACTCTGTTACTATCGGAGAGAAGTTCGAGGCAGACTTCTCAGAGAAGAGTAAGAGCTTGACAGACGAGGAACGAATCTCTGCGTTTAACAAGAACATGATGGCCGGAGGATTCCTGGACCGAAATGCAGCAAATTTTGGGAAATACTGGGGTCGTCGGTGGCTTGTGGCCCACTATGAAGCTGGTGATGTTGTTTTCCATAATCCATTCAAGATTCATGCCAGGTAAGATGTACTTCATTAGCCTTGACTTGCATTAGCCTAGGTAAGAACACCGAGAACGCATGCTAAAACATCCTGCTATTCAGCTGTCGCAACGAGAGCCCGGAAGGCATTATACGGCTTTCTACGGATCTTCGATTTGTCGATCAAGCCAAACCTTTTGATGAAAGATGGTTGTACGAGGCTTATCAGGACAGCGACCCGAATGTTGCGAGTCGTCAGCCACAAGTAGCTGGTAGAAACGGGAGAATGTAATGGGCGAACACGCTTCGGGCCCTATCAACTCTAGCTATCTAGATTCTATTTTAGATCAAAGTACTGTATTTCTGGTCTCATATCACGTTCAAGAGTAGAAAATAGACAACTCATAGATGCTTTATCCGATAGAAGAAGCTCGGACCAAACCCCGCATCATTGACCATATTGTTCCGATTGGTTGTTTCTAGTTGTATTTCGGGTATGCAAAGGTCGGATACTTTTCCTGGAGACAGGCTAGGCTTAATGAGCTTACCCCAAAGTACATACTTGGTGGGGAGCAAGAATATAAGGCTGAAGCGTGTTCCCCTTGTTCCCCTCCACTATGTACAACCAACCATCTCGGGGTTATCAGATTAATTCTTTATTACGTCCAATTTTTAGCATCTCCATTCGAGACTATCAAAATGACAACCCAAAGTGACGTGAAGCCTCCAGTTGATCATATTGAGGATGCAACGAATTCCAGAATTGGCAACAAGAGAACTGGAGATGCCGCCCTAGAGCTATTCAATGATCCAAAGGAAATCCATGCATTTGTGGACCCTGCTGAGGAGAAGCGCCTCATGCGAAAAATTGACCTGATGATACTTCCATGCTTATCTGTCTGCTACGTCTTTTTCTATGTAAGATCAGTGCTCCAATTGACATCAAGAAGCCAGAACTAAGGAAGCTAACCTGAAGTAAAGATTGACAAGACGACGCTCTCCTACGCTGCTATCTTTGGAATTAGCAATGACTTACATCTCGTCGGAACCCAGTATAGCTGGCTGTCATCAATTTTCTATTTTGGGTTTCTGGCTTGGCAACTGCCAACCAATCTCTTAATGCAGCGATTTCCAACTGCAAAATATCTTAGTCTGAACATTATTCTCTGGGGTATCCTCCTTGCACTCCAGGCCGTAACAAAGAATTTCTCGACACTGGCTGTTCTTCGAGGACTGAGTGGTGCCGCAGAAGCTTGCGGTGATCCAGCATTTATGTTGATCACTGGAATGTGGTATACAAGGCGCGAACAGCCCATCAAGATTGGCCTGTGGTACTCCTCCTTGGGCCTCGGAATTGCGGGAGGCGGTCTGCTGGGCTATGCAATCGGTCAAATCAAAGGGTCACTGCCAAGCTGGCAGTACGAATTCATCATCATCGGAGCCCTTTGCATTGCCTGGGGCATCGTCATGTTCATCGTTCTCCCCGACTCGCCAGTCTCAGCTCCACTGTTGACTATGGACCAGAGAAAAATGGCAGTTGAGCGACTGCGCGAGAATCAGACGGGAATCGAAAACAGAAACTTCAAGCGCTACCAATTGATCGAAGCTTTCACAGACCTCAAAGTGCTATGCTTCTTCCTCATTGCTCTCCTCCAGGCAATTGTGAATGGGGGTATCACTAATTTTGGCACACTGATTGTGAAGGGCTTTGGATACACAACTTGTGAGATGCTACCCGCTATACATCCTAATCGAGGAAAGATATTAACAAGCATAGTGGGAACCACTCTTTTGCAAATTCCATATGGTGTCTTTATTGCCCTCGTCATTCTGTTTTGCGTCTGGGTCAATGACAAGATGCCACCTAACAGCAGATGCCTGATGATCCTGATTTTCCTTTTCCCCAACATCGCCGCAGCATTTGGTCTGCGATTTGTGCCTAAGAGTGCTAAAGTGGGACGACTTATCTGCTACTATGTAATGCTCGTTACAAACACAATGATTAGTGAAAAAAATGCTAATATTGATCTTAGTTGACGGGGTCTTACAATGCCTCGTTCGTGATGCTCCTCTCCTTGACTACCGCCAACATCGCCGGTCACACGAAGAAAGTCACGAGCAGTGCTTGCCTCTTCGTTGGATATTGTGTCGGAAACATTGCTGGTCCATTCTTTTACAAATCTGATCAAGCTCCAGACTACTCACTTGGTATCTGGAGCATGATAGTCTCACATCTTCTCGAGGTCGTGGTTGTTGCATTCCTGTGGATCCTGTTGAAGCGGGAGAACCAGAGACGGGATGATCTTCAAAGTGGTACTGGCGGTGCAGCTGCTGAAGAATCTGGCTTCGATGCTGACTTATCAGCATTCAGCGACATGACGGACAAGGAAAATCCAAACTTTAGATATGTTTATTAACTATTTCTTGTTTAGATGACAAGGGGCAGTAAAGTAATGCCAATATTAGGGATTGGACAAGAACTTTTATCACGAATGAAATGAGGAGGGAGCATAATTTTGGAACTTTAACATGAACCAGAAAGCTGAAGTTGAAGGTCTAAAAGGAGTAACCAAAGATGGCAAAAAAAGAGCGTACTATCACGGACTTTTTGCCTCGTACGCCGGTGTTCTATAAGTCTGAGATGGAAATTTCAAGATAAGGTAGGAAAGAAGGAACTTGGTTTGTGTGGCTTCTTTGTGAGAAGCCCTCTTTCATTTGAGGGTTAAATTGGCCCTTAAGGTCTATTGTGCTTCTAGCGAAGTCACTCGGAATGTTTAACAAAAACGGAATCAAGGGCTCATCAGTCATATTTGCATCAAGAAATTATCTACAAAGTTTCTCATAAGACTCATTCATAATTACCCTGCCACTTTCAACACTTTGACAACAGGTCTTTCCTCTTCACCTCAATTTATCACGCCCTACTTCTTAACTCTCTAGCAAGTTCCCGAGCACAGAGTCAGTGTGACATCGGAGTTGGCATCACAAACTTTGACTTGGCTGCCACCACTAGTAGCAACACCCGATGGCCAGCAGATGCTTGGGCAGCTCGCCGATGACTTGACACCGATTGCGTGGTTGGAGAAGGGATCGCCGAAAACGTCGGACAGATCGTACCAGACTTGCTGGCCGTCGAGCGTGTAGGCAAAGTTGGTTTGGGGGCTTCCATTGTACAAGCCGTTCTCGACAGTGGTAAGCTTGATGGCGATGCCACCGGACGCAGGGTCATGGTGCAAGACCTCGGAATAGGTGCCGCCAGAGGCGACAGTATACTCTTGGCTGACAGAGCCGCCAACAGACCAGAGGTAGACGGGGAAACCACACTTGTTCACAACCTTTGCGTTACCGACGGCGCTAGCAAGAGGAGCCAGAGCCGCAACAGTAGAAATGACAGCTGTGGTGAACCGCATTGTAGATGATCTTTTTAAGATAAGTATAGGAGGATCTTTGAGTAAGAAGATGATGTTGGATGATCACGACATAGACTCGATGAAAGAGGGACTTTATATAGCTTTTTGAAAACTCATTGCCAAGGAAACTATACGAGCTCTCACCATGTTCACTTGTCATAATTGTCAATCGGAACCATGATCAGCCCACCCAATTTCGACTATCTGAGACAACACAATGAAGCGGCGAGTCTGACCGCCAATAAGGCCACCCTAGGGAAAGAACCGCGTTTTCCACGAGTCTCAAAACCCCTCATGGCAAAAACAGGCAGATCACTATGACCATGTGTTCGCGATGCTAGCATTGGTTGAACTAAGGTTGAATACGGCAAGATGTCTCTAAGCTTGGACTTCCGGGAACTCTGCAAGGCTGTGTGCCACACCGCAGTGCCACACCCGGTTTGGCGGGGAACTTGGGGAGACCCTGAGACATAGTTACATCCCAGGTACAACCTGCATAACTCCAGGATTTCTCATGGTCGGCGACAACTCAGATAGTCTCGCTTGGCTCGTTGAGGTCACCGCCAGAACTTAGAGCACGCTGTGGTTGGTAGTGTCTCACCCGCCGAGCTGGTCCTTCCGTTAACTATAGAAGTGATGATGCTGAGGTCAACCCGAAAAACTCTGACAGTCATATGATGATCCTGTGATACGAGATCAGGCACCAGTGAGCAGCTTTGTGCAGCGCATTTGGAAATCAAGAACGGAAGATGGCGGATATAAAGAGGTATCGCCCATGGAAGAAGAGTCCCGGATTGTCTCACACTGGCTTCATCCCGGATTTGGCTTTGTTAATAGTAAAAATCAAGGACTCGACAGTTTACTACCAAGAGATTTCACCGTCAGCTTTGCTGAATATTTGGTGTGCTGTGTAGCAGTGAAAATTGGTCTTGACACCAACCATTCCATTACACAATGAATGCACTATGAGGTCTGGATTCTACGATTCAATCTCTGAAGAGACGATTATTAAGCGAGCACGGTGGAAGGTTACCTATTTGCAAGCAGATTCGTTAGTCGCATAATTATGAGAAGAAATCTTCTAGCACTGAACATGACCCGCCAGCATAGGTCATCGACCTTTACAACATCTGATCAACATGAGCCAAAGCAGAGGAAGAGAAATACATAGCTGCTATCTTCTTGGAGGGCTCCGGGAAACGACCCACTCTTTTAGGGAGCAGACGATTTACGACATAACTCGGTGTTGGATGAGCCCCACGAAGGCTTCCCCGCAATGATGAAATTTGGATAGGTGTATTAGTGATCTATCGGCAGTTCCTTAGTTCGTTCAATTCCGCAGCAGATTTGCAACCGAGGCACGCCGGCCTAGAGCTATCCCACCCCCTGTTTTTCTCTTAGACGATTCATTCTGGGAATAGCATAGAATACAGCTTCCACCAATCAGAGAACAGGAATTGTGGATATATGATCGGACTTTCGGGCTTTTGCAGAGAACCCTGCATTTCCCCGCATTATATCGTGGATTTTCATTAAAGAAAGCTCCCTTACTTGTTAAAGTCAGGAAGTGGCGCGGCATATCGCTTTCCCCAGATCAAATCCATACATTCCCCGCCTCTAGTAGACTGATGACATGACTCGAAGAGTATGGGCATTAGACGACTTTCTTTAGATTTCTATAAAACATGCAAAAGCGTTTTGCCGCCCTCTGGGTTGAAGCAGAAACCCCCAAAATATTTAAAAGCAGGAGCTTGAACACAGGACAAGACATGCTGTCGCAAAGTTTTCTCTTTCAAAGGCAGTTTACAAGGAGCCAAGATGAGAATATTTGTCCATTCGCTCTTAGCAGCGATTTACATGCTCGAAGCATTAGCTGCTCCTTCTTCGTATGGCGCTAGCACCCATGGTTCTGGGCTTATCGTTGAGACATCTTCGGGTTCAATCCATGGCTTCATCAATCGTACCGCGCCTGATGTCCGCCAATTCCTCGGTGTCCCATTTGCGGAACCACCCGTCGACAATCTACGGTTTGCCAAACCAGAGAAGAAGAAACCAAACGGCATTGTCAAGGCCTTCAATCTTCCCAACTCATGCATGCAGCAGTTCAACACGAATAGTTCCACAATCTACACTACATACGAAAAGGGTTTCTTGATCAGCGGTGGCAATTCCGAGGACTGTCTTTACCTCTCAATATGGGCACCCAAGCTTGAGAATATTCAGTTGCAGCAGCGGCCATTGCCAGTTCTGCTCTACATTCCGGGCGGTGGCTTTACAAGTGGGGGTCAAGCTTCATTGTATAAGATCCCCGATAAATGGGTGCAACGAACACAGTCTCATATAGTCGTAATTATGAAGTAAGTCTCTCAAAAAATGCACACCAAGAGGGCCTTCTAATCGATTAACACTAGCTATCGCGTAAATGTCTTCGGCTTCCCAAACGCAAAGGGTCTCGATGACCAGAACTTGGGGTTCTTGGATCAAAGACTAGCGTATGATATTACAGCTCGGTTGTCATTGTTGCACTGCTGACAGTTATTTAGTGTTGAATGGGTACATGACAACATCGCCAATTTTGGCGGCGATCCGGACAGAATCGTTCT
Organism: Penicillium cataractarum; assembly: GCF_028827025.1. NCBI lineage: Eukaryota > Fungi > Ascomycota > Eurotiomycetes > Eurotiales > Aspergillaceae > Penicillium > Penicillium cataractarum. Next base: position 2,900,109 of record NW_026622743.1, on the reverse strand, counting down.
GTGGGGACAGTCTGCTGGTGCAGGCAGTGTCACTGTTTATCCTTATGGATACCCCGACAATCCCATCGTGGCAGGACTCATCGCAGACTCAGGTGGCCCTGGCATCGTTGGGGGAAGTGATTCGGCGCAGACAAACTTCACATATCTTGCGGGACTTGTCGGGTGTAAGAATCTTGGACCTGGTGATGAGATCGCTTGTGTCAGGAAAGTCCCAGCTCAAGATTTGGAGAACGCTTTATCGTGGTATTCTGGGAATAACACAAGTCCATCAATCTCGTTCAAACCCATCGTCGATGACAAGACTGCGTTCTCCAATTGGACTCAGAGGGTGTTGGAAGGAAAGATTGCCAAAATTGTGAGTTTTTGCTCTTCAAAGTGAGACAAAATAGGAGAGAGCAAAGCTGACAGACAGTTCTCGAAGCCTCTGATAATAGGTAGCAACACAAACGAAGGAGCCGGCTTCGTCTCCTTTACGCCCAATGGACCTGGGCAAGCAGCGCTGGACAAGGCGACAAAAATCATCAGCTGTCCTGTCGCAGCAGAAGTGAAGAACCGTAACGCTGGGGATCTCCCAACGTACCGATATCAGTACGCTGGTAACTTCTCTAATATCTCACCCCTGCCTTGGTTTGGCGCCTATCACAGTGCCGAACTACCTTTGCTCTTCGGAACCCACTCTGAATACGGAGGCGCCTCAACAAGCTTTGAATGGAATGTTAGCTACGCGATGGAAGCTTTGTGGCTCAGCTTCGCCGAGGATCCAACTCGAGGGCCTGTGCGACTTGCCATTGGAGATGGTGTTGCTGAAAATCCCACCAAAACTAGCTTTTTCGCATGGCCTCAGTTCCAGCAAGGGTCCTCTAACATGCTGTTGTTTGCCGAACAGAACAAAGTCATGCAACTTGTATCTTCAAAGAATATTGATGATGGATGCTCTAGCTCTTAAAGAGCTCTCGGAAATGGTCAATTGGGGGCAGTTAAAAGAGTCGTATTAGTTCGAGCGAAATAGAGACATATTGAAGCTATTTCCTTTACTCTACAGGTGGTTATCAATATGGGTTTCTCCTTGATCAAAAATTTCCTTTGGTGCATCAAGTTGCGCAGTGCATGAACTTAAGTTTCTGCGTTATCCAAAAAGTTTACCAAGCTTCATATAGAAATATGCTTAAAAGTTTGAAATTAAGGTCACAGTCACGTAATGGATTTCTTCTAATTCACGTATATTCTCAGCAATATCAAATTCCAGTGGGAGCCCCATCCAAGATACAGGGACCCCACGACTGCTAGACACTCATACAAAATTGTTCTGGGTCTTGAATAGAACGACTATTGAGTGCATCTCCGCCAGTTCATCGGAAGATCGCTGAATTTGAGACTCCATGTCAAGAATGGAATCCATTTGAGCAGGCCCAGTCGCAGTACGATGGGCCCCGTCGCTTCCGCCATTGACCACTCCATCATTTCCATAGTCGATGTCAGCAAGAATATAGAACCATTGTACAATTTTCCTAGCCTCTCGATGTGTCGCATCGATCAGTTTTTTCCATCGTTGAAGCGACTGTGCCTGATTATGGAGCTCCATCCAAGGTGCTGCTTTTTCCGGCGCCGACTCAGACTCTTCCATGGACTTCGTATGCAATGAAAGAGTTCTCAGTCGATAATCAAAGGCATATTGATCTTCCAAGAAAAGGCCTCGTTCAAAGCTTTTGAACCATGCGATGTCCTCGGGATGTTTCACAGGCTCCTTTGATTTGAGAATAATTTGCGTGAGGTATTCCTGGAGCTTATCATAAAAGGCATCCTGTTTCTGTTGAAGGTCTGCCAATGCATCATGAGTATGAATATAATCAAAGCTAGATTTGACCAGTAATTTCTGTCGCGCCTTATCCATCTCCTCCGGCCAAATAAGGTCGTTCAGGAAAGCTCTTGACTCGTTCGATTCGAACTCGACATTGCGACGACCGACATTGCGAGCACTACGCCGGGATTCAGAAGAACTCTCCTTGGCACCCGATGCGAGATACTGAACCATTTCTCGGTCCATTTTGACTGAGTGGTAGCGCAGCATGTCCAGATTATCCACACTGGGCTTCGTCCATTCTCGTTTCTTAAAAATGCCTTCCAGGTCTTTTTTATCGACAAAATGTCCTGCAATACAGGTCATGACAAACTCCCACTCATCATTTTTGACTGCGTCGGAGAGCAAGCGCGGTTCAATGATTTCGTCACGCATGATTGATTTGGATAATTTGCAAATGTTTCTATCCTTTTCAGGATCTCCGATCGATTCTAAAATACGTGAACGCCTGGTCGATACATCGATTTGACGCAGTGATAGTGCGCGCTCCAAAAGAAGAGTCATCAGTTGATAGTCGGCATGAGTTTGGGCGATGAGGAAAGGCGTGAACCCCCGATTGTTCCGGGCCAATATATTTGCACCATGCTGTATAAGCTTCTCACACATGTGTGTTCGATTGTACGAATAGAATTCGGCTTCCCTGCGTCCAGCTTGGCAAGCTCGTAGTAAAGGGGTGTTCTTTCTCTCATCGAGAGTGTTAACATTAAAGCCTCGTGCGAGCAAAATTTCAACTAAATCCACTCTGCAAGCTCCTGCAGCCACATTGATGGCAGTGACATAGAGCTCGGGCAAAGATACACGGTCTAGATTGCGGCTTGGGTCGGGTAATCTGTCCAAGTATTGCCGGAAGACCTTTGGCTCACCCTTGGCAGCGGCGAAAATTAAGGCATTGACATGCACCTTTTCCACTGCGAAGTTCTCAAGGAGCTGGAATAAGTTGAAGATACTAGGATTCTCCCAAGCAAGTGACATGCTGAATGGAGAAGAGCCCTGGTCGTCCTCAATGAAAGGGTCTGCTCCGTGCTCGAATAACAACGAGACTAAATCAGAGCGCCCAATGTCCATTGCCAGATGCAGTGGAGTCTGACCCCGGCGGTTCCTTGCCTTTATATCAACCCCAGCCGCCAAGAGAATTTCTATTGTTGAGCGCGACTTCCGCTGAATCGCACAATGGAGCGGCGTTCCGATCTCGTTGTTCGCAAGAGTCAGGTCTGCTCCGGCCGCAATAAACAACTTCAAGACTTCATCTGCTCCTTGGGATGCTGCTGCATGCGCAGGACTCAAACCCAAGTTATCCTTGTGATTGATGTTCACGCCCCCCAGCATCAAGGCCTTAGCGTTGACCAGAGTCCGGCAAAAGTGCAGAGGGGTGCGTCGACCTCCGTCCAAATCATGACAGGAGGCATTACGAGCCAAGAGAAATTTGGTCATTCGATCTGAAGTTCCCATCGAAGCGATATGCAGTGGTTTGATTAACGCGCTGTCAGCTCGGTTTATAGCCGCCGAGTCGAGATTGAGAATCGACTCCGCAATCTGCTCAGACTCCCTTGTATCGCGGAATGAGGCAATTTGTACGGCGAAATGAAACGGATATGTGAACATGGTGTTGTTGCCTGGTTGAAATAGCTTTTTGCTAGCCAGAGTGGGGGCGTGCTTAAGAAGAAGATCAACTGTATCAAGATCTTCAAGATCAATGGCCTGCGTGATTGAATTCCTGCCTTCGGGGGATGTCTGGCCAAGAACTTCCAGAGGTAGGAGTTTGACCATCTCCCGCAGCCTCTGCTTATACATGCAACCGTGAATAGCATATCGCTCAGCATTTGTCAATAGGCTCAGGGAGCAGGCAATTGGAAAAGATCCCAAGCTATCGATCTTATGCACACGAGTGCCTTTCGTGGGTTTTCTTTCACTGAATGCTGCTTTCCAAAGCAATAGAAAAATATCTGCTTGGTGATACTTGATTGCAAGATGAATCGGCGTGAGAATGGGGCCCATATAGTCATCGGTGATTGCAAAGGCAGGGGCTAGAGGATCTGCACCCTGAGAGAGAAGAAACATGACCAGTGACTCCCTGCCACATACAACGGCCATAGCAAGGGATGTTCCATGAACCTGGAATGGCCATTGAGGATGAAGGATATCACCTTCAGTAAGCACATGATTCAATGCCTGTTTAAAGTTGAGATCACGGTAGTAGTCTTTCAACAACGGCTGCACTTCACTGAGAGTGGTCTCATCCAGACAGAAGAGCCAATGAAGGATCGATGGAGGTGGAGTTATCTCTATCAATCCCGCACCAGCTTTTAAAAGGGAGATGAACAGGCTTCCATGGCCTCGCAAAGCAGCTAGCACAAGATGGGAATCTAGTTTTGGGTCTGTACCTGACAGCCTGATAAGGGGTAACAGTTTCTCCACGAATTGGGCATCACCCTGCTGGAGTGCGATATCCAGCAAGCTATGCTGTACGGTGGATTCATTCACTGTGAGAAAAACACCAAGAACCCCGTCGCTGTCATTGGTCCATGGTCGGGGTCTTTGCTTAAAGAAGGCTTCGCGAAAGTCAGCATAGTTGGCGAATTTAGAGACCGATGCCCCGTCATGTGCAACCAAAGATGTGATCAATTCAGGACTTCGGGTAATACTGAACCCCAAGGCAAGGCATTCACTATATGTTTTCTGGGTACTTGAGTCCATGTTGAAGCCATTGAGTATGCGAGGACCCAAAATGCGAGCGACCAAATGACCAGTATCCTCGGCCATTCGAAGAAATCCCTCGGCCTTGGCCAGATCCTGAGATGTTCCAAAAGCGTTCGTATAGCAAAGCATTGTTTGAAACGCGATTGAACCGTCATTTTTATCCGATTTCGAACCCTGGGCCACAGTCTCAAAGTCCTGCAAGAGTTGCTGCTGTTGCTCCCAAATGATATGCGGACCGCTCTCTCTACTGAAGATCGAGTATCTAACATCTCCAGACATGGCATATGTTGCGAGCTTTGACTGAAGAGAGTGTCCACCGGGCGTCTTATGCCATGAGACAATGATTGGAAGCCGACTGAGGTCGGAGATCCTTTTTGCCGGATCAGTTTGCAGAGTACGATCCATCAATGGACGTAGGAATCCCTTTTCAAAGCCAATCCCCGGTATTTTCATGTTGTTCACAAACTCTATGGCCAGAGTCTTGAGATGGGAGAGATCAAAGTGACCAAAAACGTGCTGGTCATCTTCATCAATAGATTCCTCGTGAGAGCCGGTCGGTGATGTTAATGACGTGGACAGGGAGGAGTAACGTTCGTAGAGAGGGTTCCTGCGCCAGCTACGCTGGAAATAAAGCTGTCCATTTGCTAAAATCTCCCACGCACAGAGGCCAAATGCCCAGATGTCGCATTTGTGAAGTTGCTCGATTAGGATGGGTTTGTCCTTCTGGTCGGCAACTTCTGGTGCATTGTATCTGGTAGGAGCGTTAGTTTCAAGTGGCCTTCCGAGCTTGTAATAAGCCCTCTCGGTGGGCTTACAGAGTTGTTCCGAAATACTGCTTTTTCTTCTCAGACGCAGATCCCACGATGATGGAATGCCCAAAATCAGACACCTTGGCGATCGACATGCAAGGGCGATCCAGGGACGAAAATACCACGATGTTATCCATTTTCAAATCTCCATGAACGATCCCACATTTGTGAAGCGCCATGAGGCCCGCGCCTACATCGCCCATGAGAATCAACTTTGTTCGAATCGGATGTACGTTCTCCTTCAGGTATTCCCTCAGGGTTCCCTTCGAGGCAAATTCGACCGAGATAAACGGCGACAGGCGCTGCTTTTCGACGGTCCAGCCATAGCCCAGAATATCAATAATATTGGGATGGTGTGTGAGCGGTGGGTGACACATGATCAATATCTCGCGCAGGACAGATTGTAGTCGCCTTTGAAAGTAAGAACGCTCAAAGCCTTTCCCTTCTTCGCTGAGTCGGATGCGCTTGATAGCGACGACGGTACCCTCGTACTTGCATTCTGTCACAGTGAACGTCTCTCCTGCGGCTACAAAGCAGATCTCTTCCACGTCTTCAGCTGGGAAACGTTTCAACTTCAGTTTCTGCACTGTGTGGAGGAGATTCTCTAGGCTGTTCATGGACTCGACGTCAATATTGTCGCTAAAGCCGAGGCCATCCACGGTAGACACTCGAGATCGTGAAATCGATGTGGTCCATGTTAGTATGTCACTCTGCAATTCATTCGGCGCCCGACCTAGTGGATTCATTAGCCATGAGAGTAGAGGACAGGTACCCAGCGACGCGTCTGGAGAACATACACCTGATCCAGTCATCGCTCAAGGAGGAGACCGACATTGTGACTGCTGGTCTAGAATCCAGGGGCTCGTTAGATCGGGTAGGACATCGTTTTGATGGATTTTTGCTGAAGAAAAGCACCACGATAGAAGAGCGGCTGAGTCCCTGCGGGGGGGCCAAAATACGTACAGCCATGGTCTGATTGGCCGCTGTCAGCCTCACGTATGTTGCCCTCCCTGAACCCCGCAGCACGAAGAAGACCCCAGCTTCAAAGACCCTTTGTGGTGCGCTATTCTGGTTGCGTCCCTCTCTAAAAACATATAGCTTATTGTTCTGACGTGGTAGCCGGCCCGGCCCATGAACTATGATCGATCCACTCTCCGTGGCGGGCCTGACCATCACGGTGGTTGATGCGCTCATCAAACTCGGAGAAAGAACCGGCGAGCTCATTCAAGATGCAAATTCCTTTGAGAGTGTCAGTTAATTTCATCCGTATTAGGAAATCGTCGCTTACCAGTCGCTAGGACTCGAACGAACTACGAAACCTGGTCAACGACGAGAATATCCAGACAAAACTCATCCGCAATCTGCTTTTCTCCGAATGCATGGTAGGTTCTTTTGAATAAGCCCATTCAGAGTGCATTCGTCATTGATCTGAACAAACACCATACAGGTGTACGGTGATAAAACTCTCTTCGAGCAATTCGACCCCGACATCCAGCGTCAGATCGAGCTTCTCTGCGTGGAGATCAAATCCATCCTGCAGGAAGGCGTTTATCTTCTCGAACGCCGATACGGTGTTTCGAAAGAGTGCAGTTACAAGGAGTCGCCAACCGCTTCTCTTCTGAATGTATCTACCCTGTCGCTTTCCCGAAACCGGTCGGCTTCATCTGGCTCCTTGAACAGCTTGTCGTGGGGCCGTGCCAGCCCTTCTCTGCCGGGACTTCTCCGATGGTCTTTGCGCGATAAAAAGCGAGTCGAGGCTATTCTGCAATCGTTCAAGGATCGCAATTCCCGGCTAAAGAAGAAGGTGGAGCTCTGGTGTCTCGCATCGCAACTGGGAATTTCACCGGAGCATTTGATGCATCTTCAAATGGATGAATCTTCGAGGAAACTCGGTTTTGATCAAGATGCTTCACTGCGCCTAGCTCAATTGGATGCAGGGAAGATGATCGCATCCCTAGAGCTTATGGGTCCTTCATGGGACTCTCATCTCAAAGAGATTCAACCCGTCGAGAACCAGGGCATGTTCGCCATGTTCGTGAAGAACAATGTTGCCTATATCCAGGAGAACCATCATTACGATGCCATGGCCACACCAGCCAGTCCTGGGCACGATGTTGATGCGCGGACTCGGGGTCGGATCGAATCGCTCGCCAAGCTTCTGCACCAACCCAAAGAGCAGGTATTTCGTGTCCTTCCTTGTATGGGGTGGAAATATTTGCCTCGTCAAAGCTCGATCGCGTTTGTCTTTGAGGTCCAGCCCAAGCCTATAGGAGCACCAGTTAGTCTCCAGAGACTGCTCTTCAACAATGACCTGCGTCCAGAACTTGGAGACAAGTTTCGCCTTGCCCTCGGTCTCTCGAAATGTATTGCTCAGATGCACATGGTCCAATGGGTATGTTCCGTCCCACCAATGGCTGATATCTTGATATGACCCACAATGGCGCTAATAATAATACCCACTCAGCTGCACGAGAGTTTCCGAAGCGACAATATCCTGCTCCTGCCCCATCGTGTCGATGATGAAAAGATGGGTACCCGTGTCGCAGTGAACTATCCAGAGCCGTGGGTTCTTGGCTTCGAGTTCAGTCGTCCAGAGCCTTTCTTCTCCGTGGGGCATTCGGACTTTGAGCCGACGCGAGACATCTACCGCCATCCTGACCGCCAAGGCCAGCCGGCGGAGATGTTCAAGAAGATTCACGACATATACGCGTTGGGAGTCGTTTTGCTGGAGATTGGCCTGTGGGAGCCGGCAGTCAAACTGGAGAAGAACATGTTCTCGCATGCAAACAATCCCAGTGCTGTCCAGGCGCAGTTGATTAAACATGCCCAAAGGAGGCTGGAGTCACGTGTTGGGCGAAAGTATAAAGAGGTTGTCATAAAGTGTCTTACAGGAGACTTTGGTGTAGAGGACGATACGAAGGAAGATCTGAGATTGCAGCAGGCATTCCGACATCAGATTGTTGATGTTATTGAGATGGCCGCGAATTATGTTTAACTAGACCTAGTAGACCTGTTAGGTAGAGAGTGCTCATTCCCATAAACGTTGGAGATATATATTTAGCAGCCTTTAGTCCATCCATGTAGCCGAACCCAAATCATCTCTATCGGCAATTCGAGGATCGTAAATAACATCTGGAGGTCATCTCAAATGTTCTTATTCCCTAGACAGAGACTACGATATATATTCCGTGAGTTAATATGTGCTCGCTCACTCATAACCTTACGTCCATGCAGGAAGATTGACGACATTTTATGTAGGAGTCTGGACCATCAAGTACAGACAGGGCCCATAGAACTCAAAAATAATGTCCTCTGAGTGGGCGGGGAAGTCCAAAGAAAGTACGACTAATTCAAAGAAGACATCTACATGAACGTCATAGACCAGCATGAAAGTCTGGTCGCAAGATACTGGAAAAGGAAACGATCATATTTCGTAACACAAGCGCCGTACCGAGGGAGGGAAAGATTTTGTAAGTTTTTTGTTTTGAAAAAGAATTTCCTTTTGCCTTCTCGTTATGAACAAGAAAAGCTTGAGTATCACATCATCATCGCATCTTCCTATTGCCCCAATATTTCCCAGAGATCCCAGAAGCCCGAACCCCCACGCGATCCGAAGAGAAAGACTGGTATGCGTTGTCGTCGTCTTCACAGAAAAAATAGCCCGACTATAGGAAGAGGGGGTTTCTCGAGAAAAAGGCCGACACTAATGTATTTCGAGGAGACAAAAGGGGGATAAGAGTAGTGCAGCCGCTTTTTCGAAAAAGAGATCCCCGGAACAAACCCAGTAAGTTTTCACACGCCTTCATAACCTCCGCACCGATGAACGAGAAGAGTGTCACGTCACACAACGGAATGCAAGTTTTGAGAACGGATTTACTCCTGGGGCTCGGCAGCCAGAGCGTTGCGCTTGGCCTCGACACGCTCAGCGCGGCGCTCACGGAGAGCCTTGTTCTTGGCACGCTTAGCATCCATCTCCTCCTTGAGGACACGCTCACGTTGGCGCTCAGCCTTGGCCTTCTGGATCTGTAGATGTGGAAGAAAACGAGTCAGTGGGTTGATTCTTTTCTCTCTTCATGCGGGGGTCACGTTGTATATTCGATAATCGAGGGTGGACGGGTTTCATCGGGGATAACTTACGTGCTCAACCAGAGCACGCTTGTGCTTGAAGGTGTTACCCTTGCTCAGGTGGTAGAGCTCGTGGTAGAGGTGCTTGTCGATCTTGCCAGCGGCACGGTAGCGGACGAGGAGACGACGGAGGACACGCATGCGGCGCATCCAGAGGACCTGGCTGGGCATACGGGCGTCCTTGGTACCCTTGCGCTTACCCAGACCGCGGTGACGACCGATGCGGCGGGCCTCGTTCAACTCACGGGCGCGGGCGCGGGAGTGCATGGTGACGGGCTTCTTGATGATGAGGCCATCGCTGACGAGCTTGCGGATGGTCTGACGAGAGTTGGCGTTGGAGATCTCGGTCATCTCATTGGGGTCGAGCCAAATCTTGCGCTTGCCGCAGCCGACCACGGAGGCCGCGAGGCGCTTCTGGGTGCGAAGGTTGACCCTGGATGGAAGAAAAAAGACGGGGTCAGCCTCTGCACACAACACTTTCCATCAAGTCTTTCCGTCTCTGCCATCGGCGGGATCGGTTCCAAAAGTTCAAGTTTTGAATTGACATGGAGCACCGGTATCGTTCGGAATATCGTAAGAGATGAAACTCACATCTTGATGTCGGCGTATCGACGGTCGTTGGCGGATGATGTTCGTTGCACTTGACGGGAAAACCAGACGGTGAGGAGTTTGGGGCGGGCCGATTAGCTAATGTGCTATAAGCGAGTCCCCTCCACTGCATTTGAGGGTTAGGGCTGTACCCTCTACGCTAGTCCCGATCTGGAGTCCGTCTGATTGCAAGAATCAAGCTTGCTAGGGGGTGTTATGGGAGATAGAATAATGGTAAAGCTCAAACATTTCAGTAATATTGTGTCTAGATAAAGATACACTCTACTTGAAGCTATTTCTTCCTACATTAGAGTCATGAGTCCTGTTCAACGGAGGAGATGATGCTGTTTAAACGCGAAGACACGTGATCAAAAGAAATTACGATTGAAGATCACATGACATAGAACATCCATTTCGGGAAAGGCGTTGAATCTGTTCTACTAAAAATGGGGCATCTGCTTGGTATGGGCTATGCGACATACATCTTAATGGATCACTTGGAGATCACTTGGAAATGTAGTGTCTCATAGATAGATCCCCTTAATCTATTTCCACTGACACAAAAAAATATTAACATTCATCAACAACGTAAACAGACTTTTTGTACGAAGCTTAAACACAAGAACAAGAATTGAAACAGGGAAGCCCAAGGGTATATCTATAGACATGTAGATGCAACCTTGGAATGCTCCGACAATAGGAAAAAAAGATCATCAGTCATCGCCAAATGAATCATCTCCCAGATCCACCTTGCCAATACTCCACACTTCCGTCTCATCCTCCACTTCATCATTCGACAAGCCCAGACCACCTACACCACCCTCGGCGACGCGACGCTCGCGGGCCTGAGTGGCAAGTCGCATAGCAACTCGCTTGAAATAGTCAGACATGCTACGCTTGGGTCCGGGAGGTAGCGAAGCGCCGGGGCCAGCCATGTACTTGTCAAAGACTTCGCTGTCCGAATCCACGACAGAGAAGAGGGACAGGAAAGCGGCTTCGGAGGCTAGCTTCACCGGAATGACCAGATCACGAACACCGGCAAAGATAGGCGGTGCAAGGAGAGCTAGGTGGGGGCGGGTCAGCTCGGGGTGCAGGCGGCTGACGGTACGAATGACAACAAGGGTCAGTCGACGGGTGTCGACGGGACCTCCGGGCTGAAGAGCAGCAGTCAAAGCCTCGAAGATGGCCTTGTGCGTCTCGAAGCTGTGGTCACCATCATTGGACAGCAGGTACTTGCCAGCAGCGAGCACACTGTTGTCGGAAATGAAGGGGTCCTTGTGCGCGATACCCTGGCAAATGGCGGTCGGGGTCTCCACGGCGAAGTTCTCCATCAGAGTGGCAGGAGCCTCAGCGAGGAGAGCATTGAGGCCAAGGATAGATGCGTGCGAGAACTGTCCTGTAAGAACGCGGTGCTTGATCAGAGGGACCGCAGATGCGGCCGGGATCACCTTTACGAGCACACCAAGCAGTCGAGCATTGGTAATAGCAACGGAATCAGTCTCATTGCTAGCATCATCATCGATCAGGGCAAGAATGGCAGTGCGCGATGCCTCGCTCATGTTGGCACCGGCCTTACCGACCACCTCTTGGAGTGCCTTCATCATGGCATTCTTGACACCGAGATCAGTAGTCTTGGATCCAGTAATGAGTTCAGCAATAAGCGGATCGACTCTGGGAGTCAGAGTGATCAGGATACCAAGACCCTTGGCAGCACGGTTACGCAGGGTCTCACTTGTGGAATCGGCAAGACCACGGGCAAAGGTGCGCTGAAGCTGAGGCAAGAAGGGCTTGACAGCCAGCGGGATCTTCTCCAGCAGCTTGTTGAGTGTGAAGAAAATGGCACCTAAATACGCATGAGCATTATCCTCTGGAACATAAAACACAATGATTGAGAAACTTACACTTGATATCAACCGAACGTTCTGACACAACACGGATCAATGGACCAGTAATCTGGGTGACAAAAGGCTTGAGCGAGTTAGATCCGGTACGGTCGATAACATCGGCGATAGCGAGAGCCGACTGGGTACGCTGATCGGGGGTTCCGTTGAGAAGGCCTTGCAAGAAGATCGGCAGGATGGCCATGATACCCTTGGGAAGACTGAAGCCAGGCAGATCTGCACCAGCAACACCAACTTGACGCAGGATCTGGCGAGTAGGGACCGCCAGAACCTCCATCTCCTCCTTGCGCAAGTGAGAGGTGAGACCACTGAGAGCAGTCCAGGCAGCCTTGACAACGTCCTTGTCTGAATCATCGAACGAAATCAACAGCACGCGGATCAGGTCCTGGTGGTAACGCGAGTAGTCCAGCTCGGCATCCGAGAAGAACTTGTTGAGGTGAAGAGCAGCCTTGGCCCGACGGCGGTGGTCATCGTGCTTGGCAAGAGTCATCATCACGTTCATGGCAGTGTTCAGACCGTCATATTCATCCACAGACACCAACACGGTATCGAGGGCAGTCTCAAGTTCTGACTGGAGTTCCTCATCGTCGGTCTCGATGATACCGTCCATGAGAGCGTTGATGATATTGGGAAGTCTTCGCGTCATGGCACCACCAGCAACCTCGGCCAGGGACGCCAGGGCCCTGGCATTGAACGCAGTGATGGGAGGCGTAAGCAGCGTAGGGATAAGGTTGGGCAGAATGATGTTGGCTCGGGTCTGTTCGGTGAGCAGAGTCAACAGGGCAGACAAGGCCTGTTCAGCCTCCTCGTCGTTCCTCAGTAGGTGAAGCAGGTAAGGCAGGACTTGGTCAACGGCCTTCTTGCCCAAGATCTGCTGCAGAGCATCGAAGGCCTCGGCAGCGGCCTCGCGCACGTCCTCATCACTATCAACCAGAGCCACGCGCACAGTAGAAATGAGAATTTTCTCGTAATCTTCAAGAGCTTCAGGAGTAGCAGCAGTGATAAGCTCGCGCAGAGCAATACAAATACCCTGCTTAACATCCACATCGGGAGAGGTCTGAAGACCCTCCTCAAGCAAGGGCAACAAGGTGGACAGCACCGACTCTCCAGCCTTCTTGATAAGATCGCCAAGGGCGTTGGAAGCAATGACCTTCTGCTCCATGTTGGACGAACCAAGACGACGAATGATGAGCTGGGACAGAGTGGGAACCATCTCCTTGAGGGTCTTGGGTGAAGCAACCAGGGCCTTCCAGACACCCATAGCGGCACTCTTGACCAAGCCCGAAGTATCGCAGCGACAGATGAACAAGGCCGAGAGAACCTTGTCCCTGCGCTCTTCTCCCAGAACCTCCAGCAAGGATTGACCAGCCTGAGTGGCTTCCTCCTCCTCTTCCTCGGCTTCTGACTTGCCGCTGATACCAGTAAGACTGAACAGCAGGTCTCCAACCAGCTCGACGGAGCTGAGACGAATGCGATAGCTGTCGTCGGCCAAGCCACGCTCCAGCTCGGGAAGCAGCAGGTCGATGGCCTTGGTTGCAAAGTTCTTGACAAGCAGGCGACCGGCGCGGAGGGAAGTCTCCCGGATCGACTCGATATCATCAGCAAGACCAGCAAGGATAGGCGGGATGATCTTGCTAAGGTAGTTGGCGAAGCTGTTACCGAAGCAGGCAGGCAAGAAAATGAACAGAGTCATGAAGCCTTCACGAACAGCAGGCTTGGAGCTGGACACATTCTGGAGAATAGTTGGCAGAGTCTCCTCGAGTCTGGTAGTACCCAGACCTGCAAGCACCTCGGAAAGTGCCTGAGCAGATCCCAGTCGGTCACCAGCGCCAGTATCCGACTTGAGAGTGTTCATGAGGTTGGGGATCAGGTCTGGCAGAGCATCCTCACCAAGCTTCTCGATGAGCGAACCCAGAGCCTTGGAAGCGGTGGCTCGGGTAGTGGGAACAGGATCAACAATGGCCAGGTTGAGACCAGCAACGATGATCGGCAGGTGTGCAATGAGGTCCTTACGCTCAGTAAGATGAGCCAAGCTGCCGATAATTTGGGCAGACTTGCGCTTGGTGGCGGAGCGGTCGGCAAGACCACGCTCAAGAATACGAACAACCAGAGCCAACGAAGGCGCATCCAAATAGTGCACGAAAGACACCTTGATGAGAGAATCAAGGGCCTCATCAGTGAATTTGGTGGGGTCACTCAGAGCCTTAAGGAGCACGTTGACTAGGCTCTTGACTTCAGGGTTGCTGATGACCTCACCGAAGCGCTGGAGACTGCGATTGGCAGCATTACGGACCTCCTTGTGGGTGTCATTGAGTACAATAGTGAGAGGAGGGATAATGTCGGGCAAGCTAGCAGCAAGTTGCTGAGGGTCAAGGTAGGCCATGGCACCCAACAGATTGCAAGCTCCCTTCTGACTACGCCACTGGGTGTCATCCAAACCATCAAGCAGGGTGGGCAAAATCTTCTTGACACCGTATGAGCTGAGGTTTTGGAAGCAGGCCTTAGACGCATCCAGGCAGGCATCACGAACATCAATGCTGGGGTCACCGAAGCCGGCGAGCAGCTGAGGCACGAGCTGGATGACATAGGGCTCGAAGGTGCGTCCGAGAACGAATGCAAACAGCTCATACGCTAGCAAGGCGCCCTGTCGCTGATGCGGCTCTTTCTTGTTTTCGGTGGCCTCCTTCAGCAGGCTCATGATGCGGAACTCGCGCAGAGTCGAGATACCCTTACCACTGACAATACCAGCCAGGCCATAGGCCGCACCACGCTGAGTAGCATAATCCTTGACGTTCAGCAGCGAGTCGAGCATCTCCTGTACATAATCTGCAGTCTTGGGGCCAGACAGCCTGATCAAGGGAGGCAGGCACTCTGACACAGCGGATTGCACAGTCTCCGAGGGAGTAGGCAGGGTTGCGAGCAGCTTCTTGACGACTGTCTGCAGACGAGGGTCCTCGGCCTTCAAGTGTCGGGCCAAAGCTCCGTAAAGCACAACAACTGCCTCGTTCAGAAGGTCGGAACTCTGAGTGGCCTTGTCCGAAGTCTCCAGAACTGTCTCGAGGAGCTTCATGAGTTCCTCGACCTTTTGCTGACCCCTCTCGGCAATGACAGATTTACCACTCTCTGCCATTTGGCTGCGCACAGAAGCGTTCTTATCAACGAGGGGACCACGCTCAATCAAGAATTGCAAGAAGTTGATGATCTGCTCGCCTTCAAAGAGGTTTGTCATTGCATTGAAAGCCAGCGCGATACCGCTGCGGCTGACCCAGTTGTCTGTGTTTTCCATCTTCTTTGGCATGCCATAAGCATCCTTTTCAGGGGCCTTGGGCTTGACTTCCTCGGAGTATTTGGCCTCAAGCTCGGACAGGATACCGGCAAACTTGCTCTTGTCAGATTCAATGGCGTGAGCGAGTGCGCGAGCAGCAGCTCCGCGGAGCTGGCTGTCCTCAGAGTCGAGGTATTTAATGATCTTGGAGAAGGCAGTTTCGTCCACTTCCAAGGCATTCTCGTCCCAGATGCCCTCAGCAAGCTCGACATTCTCCTCAACCTGGTCGTGGCAACCCAGCCAGATATGTTCCGAGAAGTCAAGATCCGTCAGATCAATTTCAGCATCAATGACCTGGAGCACAGAAGTCCGAACGGAAGAGTCGGGAACGATCGTGCCTTGCAAGAGGGTCTGGAGCTCCTCGCTGGTGATGGTAGGAGCAATGCAACGGCAGAAATCAAACAGGGTATCTTTAATCAGTTTGTAATGCTGGGTGTATCTCTGCATACCAGAAAGAAGCTGCTGTAGCACTTCAACGCGAGGGAGGCGGGTATCGGTGAAAGAGCTGGTGTGGAATGACAAAAATTCGACAGCAAGCAGAACCTGCTCACCTTCCTGGTCTCCCTTAACCTCATCAATTCCATTCTGGCCCAAGATCAGGAAGACCAAAGGCAGGATGTAAGCGAGAGAGGGGATATCCAGGGGGCGCTGCTCGGAAGCAAATCGGAGGCGGTACAGGATTCTGGTTACGAGCTGACCAAGGTGCTCTGATTCCATCTCTGCAGGCAAATTGGTCCTGCCAATGGCACGCAAGGTTGCAACACCCACAAATGGCCGGGTGTTGCCCAGACGCGAAGACAACTCATTGGAGCATGTGATATAAGCTTGCGAAACCACATCGCCAACGAAGAGTCCAGCACCTGCCCGGGAAAGGGAAAGCAGACAGCTAACAGCCTCGTTGATCCATCCTTCGGCATCGTTGGCAGGTCCGGTTGCCAGACCCCGAACAAGGCCAGCTCCGCGTTCGATGCGCTTGACTTCCTGGAGGACCTCTTGACGAATCTTAGCCTCCTTTGCGAGTTGAGCATTCACCTTGGACTGCTCCTCAGCAGAAAGCCTCTTTTGCTTCTGGCCCTTCTTCTCGGCCAGCTGAGCTCGCAGCTCCTCCTCCCACTTCAGTGTGTCATAGTCCTTGGTGTTCTTGTCAAAGGCTGGCTGCTTCGACTTGCTACTCAAGACGTCGATGAACGCGGTTCCCTCGGGGGTGCGGGCAATGGCGGCATCGGTAGCAGTGAACTTGGATAGACGGGCACCATCCAGGTCCTCTTTGATCTGATCGACGATGCGGGGAACCATGACGGCGGGTGCGACAAAGGCCAGATCACCTGCTGCGCTCCAGACCGCGGCATTGACGTTGGGAACGATAGATTGCACAGGGTCTGCATTGACGCGGACCAACTGCTCGATACATTCGGCGGGATGAGCACGAACCAGGTTTCCTGGATCAACACCACTCCTCAGACACAAGTCAATCCATGAGCAGTTCGGGATCATCTCTGGCCGGCCGAGAACAAGTACATTGATCAGTTGGCTTTCAATGTCCGAGGCAGCAATCCCGGATCCTTCTCTGGCCTTAGAGGAGGGGCACAAAGCTTTCAAGACAAGGTGGAGCAGACGTTCACTTCCAGGCCCAGCCGACACAGCAGCCGACTCTTTCTCCGCAGTCCGGAAGGAATAAATCCAGGACCAAAGAGCGCTGATGATAACAGGGCCGATAGACACCACGTCTTTGATGTAAACCGTGGACAAGGATTCCACGGCGCTCTCTCGATAGCTTGTTGCCATAGCGGGACCGGTGATAGTATAAATAAAGGACTGGGCCCAAGCCGCCTTGGCAGTGTCCTCGGCGCCAACAAACTTAGAGCCTGATGTGACGGCAGCCAGAGCCCGGACCAGCCACTGCATCTCCAAGGGGGATGTGACCTTCGAGTAAGCCTTGGGATTGAGGAGGAAAGAGGGCTTCGAGCCCATGGTCATAGCTTGAGTGACCTTTTCTTCCCATGTAGCCTTTTCTGAGCCACCGATATCCGAAACACGTTCGAATAGCGCGAGGAAGATATATGCAGAAGACAAAGCGCCACTTTGTGCCGAAGGAAGCGGGTTTGAGGCAACCTCTCCAAACATGTCCTTCATCTTAGCCAGGAATTTGGTGACCAATGGCTCAATTTCGGCAGTCTTCAGAGAAGCGACATCAGATTTCCAGAGCACCTCTCCCACGCTAAGTTGCCAGATTTTTCGGAATGGCACTCGTTTATCGGAAATGCCCTTAACAACAGCATTAATCACATCGTCGCCGACCTTGACAGACGATTGGATGAGGAAAGCAAGGTGCTTGCCAAATGATTTCAGTTCCTCCTCCAGAGCAGCTTCATTGGACTCCCTTGTGAAGACGGGGCCGAATCCATGAACGATCTCCTTAGAAACATCCGCAGATGACGGAATAGCGGCAATGGCTTGAGCATAGGCGACTCGGTGCTCGGGGGCAGTGATCTTTTGGGTCTTCAGAGGGCCAACGATCTCACTTGTGATCTTCAAGACCAAGGTATCCGTTTTACAGCACGCAACTAATGATCTGAATGAATCAGCAGCCCCTTGTCGGATTATCGCATTGTTTGACTTCATGCTGGAGAGCAGATGCTTCGACAGGCGAGAGAGGACTACCTCTGAGAGGTCAATGTCCTCCGGGAGGGAGGCACAAAGTGGTGGGATCACACCGTTCATGATCACCTCCGGCGCTCTGAGCATGGATTTCTCCATTGGAGGCACCAACTCGGTGGTCACATCCTCTGCGGTCACGAAGGAACTGAAGAAATCCGACAAGCCATTGGCCACGTGAGCAGGCACTACAGACTTGGAGCTCACGATCTCCTTGACATAATAGTCCAGAATAGCCTTCTTAGACTGCTCTAGGATCGGTTTGCGGGCGGGCAGTCGAGCACAGACTCCGGAGATGACACCAAGCAGCAACGCATTCTTATTGCCGGCTGCGGCATCTGTGGTCAATCGGCTAACTGACTGGCGCACAGCATCCTCACCCCATGTCTGGCAGGAGAACGCCGTCCGTAGAGCCCGCCTAGTAACCCGGAGAGCTGATTGTATGACTGGAACCTTGGGCGTATGGGCGAAACAGTTCTCCAAAGCCTTGGCATCCACCGCGATCAAATCCAACACGACTGCCAAGGGCGTGGCCTCATCCTCACTGACCTGCTGCAAGAGAATACAGCACCACTCCAGCAAGACAAATCCGGACGTTGAAGCCAACCCTGGCTTGGCCGCTTCTGTCTTGAGTTTCTCAGTCAGGTATTTAAGGTGATCCGCTGCGTTCGGGGTGCGGAGGAGCGAGCGGAGACATTGTTGGACGGCCTGTCGAGATGATCGGTCGACGTAGAGAGGATAGGTCTGGAAAAGTAGCGCTAGGATGTCATGCTGTGATTCCGGAGACAATTCGGTCCCTATAAAGCCACCAAAGTCAGCATCTGTAGGATATAGAGGGCCGAGGGTCAAGTTTTACCGCTCCTATCGCGAAGTTCTTGCAGGGCACGGAGCCTGCGCGAGGTCGAACTCGAGAAGAGTGCGACCCGCAAGGCATCCAGATCCCCAGCCTTGACTTGGTCCCATGGAATTGGATCCATGATCAGAGGTCAATACAGGGGAAAGGAGGGAAGAGGGTGGGTGGAGGGAGGGAAGGAGTGAATTGGGTGGTGAAGGTGGGCTGGGACGATCGAATGCTGTCATAAGAGTTTTGTGTGGGGGGGGACTCAGAGCAGTTGCATTCTCCGCCGCTCAACCAGCCATGCCCGCTTCTTGTTTCTCCAACTTCCTTAACAACTCCTGTGAGTCTGACCTGACCTGATTGATTTTTTGGTCTTATATGGATTAGAAGAGTAACTAATCTTGTGATGCTCTTTGCTTTGACAGACCCCCGCTCTCACCATGCCACCGAACAATAAGAAAAAGAAGAAGCCCGCATCCAACCCGGCTCGAGGCTTCGCAACAGTCTCCGTACCCTCAAAGCCCAAACCAGAGAGCACACCACAGACCCCACCACCGACTGCTATCGACTCCAAAGCCACACCGCAGAACGAACCACAAGTACCTCGTGCAGAGGACGGCCCCGCAGGTGAAACAAGCTCGGGCGCGCCTAGGGCTGGTCCCTCATTACAGAACTATTCCCCGGAGGAACTCGAGCGGCACTTGGAGGAAGCAGAACTGCAGATTCTGGTCGATAAATATGCGGTAAAGTGCAGAAGTGATGCGGTGCGCCAGGCGACGAAGCTAGAGACCGAAAAGCGAGTCCTTCGACAGCAATCGGTGTCATTGAGTCTCCTTGAATGGCTTCCAACAGAGATTCAAGACCGAATTCTTGAATTGGCCGGTACTGAAGAGCATGACTATCTCGTTTCCAGTGCTCGGGGCACTGGCGCGAAGCAAGCAGTCTCCGAAGAGGAGCTTTATGGGAAGCTCTGGACTCTGAAAGAGACACTACTCAAGCTTGGTTTCTCGCCGGAGCGTACAGAAGAGGCACTGAAACATGTCCTCACCTATTTCGCGGGCAATTCCACCAGTACCAGCCGCGAGGTAGCGTGGAATCTGGACGAGGCGCTGGAATGGTTGGCAATGCACAGTGATAAGAAGGACCTTCCACCATATGTACAGACAGCTGCCCGTCCCCAAAAGGATGCGGAAAGTGTCACTTCGTGGATGATCGGTAAACCCTTGGCATTGATGGAATTTGCATGAATGGAAAGCGCTGACCCCTACCAGACTCGGGGCCATCGAGGTCATCTACCCCCAAATCCCAAAATGACAGTAAACAGGGAAAGCCCAAGCCAGACTGGAAAGCTGCGAAAGTTGTGACTCCCGTGTCATATGACTCGGATAGCTCTATCGACCCCGACACGATGGTTCCAGAGTGGCTGGAGCTACAGACCAAGCTGTACAGTCTTCAACCAGACCTGTTCGATCGCCCTGGAAAGGGAAAGAAGGGCCGTGGAGGTACCGTGGGGCAGTCAGATGACCCCGAGGTCGCAAAACTACAGCGCAAAATCGCCAAGATCGAACGAGACGTGCTCTTTGAGGCCCAAGAGGCCGAGTTCATCTGGAGAGGGAAACTGGATGAGCTCAGGAAGGATGCAGCATTCATGCGTCGCCCTGTAGAGCGAAAAAAGCAACCACAGGCTACCGAAGAACTAGCAAAGGGCGCAACGAAAGGTGGCTCTGACGTGGACAGTCTGCCAATGGAAGAAATGGACGATGATGCTGCGGGTCTTCTTGGTGACATGTTCCAGGCCGAACCTGACGATGGGTCTATCTTAGGCCTGCCCCCTCCAGTGATTGAAGCCAAATTCACCATTCGGGACTTTGGAAAATCCACCGGGTTGAGCCCACGAAGAGTTCTAGAAGAGACATGTAAAGCCAGAGACTCGGCCTGCAAAGTCGTTTACCAAGATAATTCGTCTTCAAGCCACCAATGTCGAAAGGCCATCGAAGTGCGATGGTCCAAACCGCAAGAACCCCCATTCCCACTGGCGGTTGACTCGGTCACACATAAGTCAAATGTCTTTACAACTTTCCTCTCGATGGATGGTCTCGTGACACCGAACTCACAGCAGGCTGAGGGATATGTTTCAACCCTTGCGCTTTTTATCCTGTTCCCTCAAAGTTCTAAAGAGGGGAAAGCCTATCTGCGACTGCCTGCAGTCTGGCGAGATCTTTGGACCGAATTTTCCAACCTGAAAAAGGCACAGGAAGATGAAACTGATAAGGCTACGGTCAAAAATTTGAAGCGCCTGGTCGAAGAGAACCAGGGTACCTTTGAGGATGATGTCGTGCTGCTGGATAACTTCCGGAAAAGAAACGGCACGGCAAGCAAGCCGGCCAGTCCGCTGAAATGGCCTGTTCGAGGCGATTACTTCGGTCAGGTTGAGCAGCTGCGCGAGATTTGGGAGGCCAAGGCTTCCACTCCAGCTTTTCATCGTATGATGCAAGGTCGAATGAACCTCCCCATCTGGAATTTCAAGGATGAAATCCTGAGCACTTTGGACACCCACCAGGCTATCATTATTTG
Source organism: Penicillium cataractarum (assembly GCF_028827025.1). Classification (NCBI taxonomy): domain Eukaryota; kingdom Fungi; phylum Ascomycota; class Eurotiomycetes; order Eurotiales; family Aspergillaceae; genus Penicillium; species Penicillium cataractarum. The sequence continues at coordinate 2,878,739 of NW_026622743.1, read as the reverse complement.
CAGTGAGACTGGTAGTGGAAAGAGTACGCAGATTCCGTCCTTCATTCTAGAACATGAAATGCTTCAGGGCCGCCCTTGCAAGGTTTACGTGACGGAACCTCGGCGAATTTCCGCAATTTCTCTGGCTCGACGTGTCAGCGAGGAACTCGGAGAAAGCAAGAATGACGTCGGGACTAACCGGTCACTCATTGGTTTCGCCGTGAGGTTAGAGAGTAAGATCAGCTCGGCTACTCGTCTAGTATATGCGTACGTGCTCTCTATCACTCTCCGATAATTATCATCCATTCCTTCTTGAATGAAACCTTGCTGACCCGACACAGGACCACTGGTGTGGTGGTGCGCATGCTCGAACGACCTGATGACTTCCAGGACATTACTCACGTCGTCCTTGATGAGGTCCACGAGAGAACAATTGACAGTGACTTCCTTCTGGTTGTCCTCCGCAGACTGATGCAGAAGCGCACAGATCTCAAGCTCATTCTCATGTCTGCAACCGTCGATGCGCAACGATTCTCCAACTATCTCGGCGGTGTTCCGGTCCTCAATATCCCCGGGCGGACTTTCCCCGTGGAAATGAAGTACCTGGAGGATGCGGTGGAGTTGACGAACTACCGCCTTTCAGAGGATGAGTCGAACATTCTGATTGATGATGATCTGGACGAGATCTCTGACAACACGGGTGATAATATTGGAGGCTTGCAAGCCAGTCTCGATGGCTACTCGAAGCAAACCAAGGAAACGATTCTTAAGTTTGACGAGTACCGCATGGATTACCAGCTAATCAAGAAGCTGCTCTTGAAGATTGCGACTGCTCCTGAGATGGAGCTTTACAGTAAGGCAATTCTAGTCTTCATGCCCGGTCTAGCCGAAATTCGTCGCCTGAATGACGAGATTCTCTCCGAGCCAACTTTCCAGAGAGGCTGGATTGTGCATGCTCTGCACTCCTCCATTGCCAGTGAGGACCAGGAGAAGGCCTTCGTCGTGCCCCCAGAAGGCTTCAGGAAAATTGTCATTGCCACCAACATTGCGGAAACCGGTATCACAATTCCTGATATTACTGCAGTCGTTGACACAGGGAAAGAGAAGATGATGCGGTTCGACGAACGACGACAGCTCTCTCGTCTTGTCGAGTCTTTCATTTCTCGTGCTAATGCCAAACAGCGTCGCGGTCGAGCCGGACGTGTCCAGAATGGTATCTGCTTTCACATGTTTACAAAACACCGCCACGAGAAATTGCTGGCCGAACAGCAGACGCCAGAAATGCTTCGCTTGTCTCTACAAGATCTTGTGCTCCGGGTCAAGATCTGTAAATTGGGAGAGGTGGAACAGACACTCACCGAGGCATTGGACCCGCCGTCGTCTAAGAACATTCGTCGTGCCATTGACTCTCTCAAAGAGGTCAAGGCGCTCACAAGCAACGAGAGTCTGACACCATTGGGGTCCCAGCTGGCCAAACTGCCACTGGACGTTTTCCTCGGCAAGTTGATTATCCACGGTGCATTCTTCAAGTGTCTGGACGCGGCCGTCAGTATTGCTGCCATTCTTTCCTCGAAGTCGCCCTTTGTCAACACCATGGGCTCCAACTCGCAGCGTGATGCTGCGCGGAACTCCTTCCAGAGAGGTGTGTGAAATTCCTTTGCTCCTCGATTTGAAATTAGTGACACTTACACATCTTCAGGCGACTCGGATCTTTTGACTGTGTACAACGCCTATTGCTGCTGGAAGCGTGCTAGGACTACGCCAGGGATGAGCGAGTTCTCATTCTGCCGAAAGAACTTCCTCAGCCCACAGACTCTCCTTAGTATCGAAGATATCAAGATGCAACTGGTAGTCTCTATCGCGGATGCAGGCCTCATCACCCTTGATGGGGCCCAGAAAACTGCGCTCAACAAGTAAGTGATGTCTGTCGCCCTCGGAACACCCTCCAAATATACTAATATCTCACTATAGGGCGCGATCAACGAATCGAAGTCGCCAATTGTTTAACATCCCCGAACAGCACGATGTCAACAGTGCTAACGACACGGTGATTAACTCGGTCGTTGCCTGGAGCTTCTACCCGAAGCTCCTCATCCGCGAGGGCAAGGGCTGGCGCAACGTCGCGAACAACCAAGCCGTCACTTTACATCCGACGTCGATCAACAAGCACGCCGACCCGACGATCAAGTGGCTCTCGTACTACCACATTATGCAAGCGCGGAACCGGAATCTCAACGCGCATGAAACGAGCGCAGTAGACGATTTCGCGATTGCCTTGCTGTGTGGAGAGGCCGAGTTCAAGGTAAGAGATCTCCCATTCATGCAGTATCTTACCTACCCTCTATCCCCTTTCACTATCTCTCTTAAATTCGCTCAGATTGACTTCAAATTCTCCGTGAGAACCCAATGCTAACATTTCCTCCTCATATCAGTTATACTCCGGGGTGATCTCTATTGACGCCAACCGTGTCCGCTTCGCAACACATACCTGGAAGTCCATGCTGGCCTTGAAGACCCTAAATTCCCGTCTCCGCGACCTGCTCGCGTCCACCTTCCGTAACCCGCACAAGCCGCTGTCCTATAAGCAACAGCAGTGGCTAGATATCTGGCAGCAAATATTTACGCTTGCGGGCAAGAAATAGAACCGAATGGAAGTGTATGCCAACTGCAATCATCCTTTTATTGCTTTACTTCTACCAGGGATGCTTCTTGCCTTCTCTCTTAATACTTGCATTTTCTTTCGTCTACTTCGGACATGGCAATGGGAAGGGCACACCAAGACCCTCGGGATATCGAATCAGGAACGGGCAGTGATAGATGTGTCACGATTTGAGAAGTTTTAGATGGACATAGACGGGTGGCTTGGATTGGGTATACCCTGGACAGGAATGGATGGGATCTGGGTACAAAGAGTTTTGCATCGTACATCACAGGATAGGAAAAGTGCATTTCGATAGATTATGCTTATTTGACCTCGGGCTGGGTTGTAAGATGAGTGTAGTTCCTGTCGGTTGAATCGAGTAATTGATGGGTATGGATGAAGACTGCGTTTCAATTAGGTTCACCCATTTCTTTTTCAGGAGATAGATTGAAGCCCCGGGAAATATATCGTGACCCCAACCTTAGCTATTCACTGTACACCGGAATTTTGAATAGAACTCGACTACATGCCCATTCTAAAGTAGACATCACCAACTTACAGAACGTCAACATAAGCTTCAGCTCAGACAGGCATCACAACATAATACATCACGTCTGACAAAGTCCACTGCATGCTTTCAACTGCCGAGCGAGGACAACCAAACAGGCACTACCCTGATCTGTCTCTGCAATGACCAGCCCCAGCATCATGATTCTTGTCTGTCACAGCATGGTCACTGCGCGATGCATACTAAGGATATGTAGCAGATATTGCATTCAAACAAAGTACACGATTTATCTGATCCATTCCTTGCCCTACATTCGACGTCGCAGCAACCAAGGGTGGCAACCGCCTCGCACGAGGTTGTATCTGCCAGGCACAGCCGAATAATCAGCACCACGACGCAGCCTTCTGGAAAACTGCTGCGAACCGCATCTTTCTGCACAGCTCTGTACTGTGCTCTGTGCTTTGTCCCTGACGCCGAACGGTGCTGGCACCTACCCGCTGCGCGTAGGTCAGTGCTTTATCTCCCGTCATCAATGGGAGATACCAAACACCAGCCACGATATAACACTGCCTGGGGTAAGCAGACGATCAGAACTAGAATCCAAGGTTCTACCAGGGACTTCAATTGACACTAGCTAGTACGTTCCTCCTTCCCAATCCTTTCTTTTCCTTCTTCCCTCGGGGAACTTCGAAACGGTCTACAGTATTCGCAATCCACCACGAAAACTCAATGCAGGCGGGCCTGGAACTCCAAGCAGTAATCTGATGTCTAATGTGCATCAAGGGGGGAGCAGAACATGACATGGCCTTGTAAAATCGACGGTGGTTGGGGAGACAAGACCGAACTCGGCACCTCGAAATCACGAATACCAACCTCCCCGACACCAGGGAGTGGAAATCAGAAACTTAGACCAGGAACCCTCCGATCTCCGATCTCCAACAACAGCACGCCACGCCATCCCTAGCTAGCTTCAGATTCAGATTCAGATCCAAACACAAAAAATGTCCTTCTTTGAGACATTCCCCGAAGACAGCAACACCTGAAACCAGCGGTGAGTCCACCGCCCAAGCATCCATCCCCAGGCCCAACCCGACCCCCCAGGATACGCGCGACACGTCGCGCGGCCCTGACGCTCTGGGCCCACGCCAGAACAACCCCATGCATACGAAAAGGGCCAAAATCACAGTTTCAAGAAAGGAGCATCGTCGAACCAGAGCTGCCTCAGTAAGCTTCGAGAATGTGGCGAGGCGAGGCCCACGCGGGTGTAGGATGATGGGCGTGCCCGTGCATACTGTCTACTGTATTGTACTCCGTGCACTCCATACATCGTGCAGAGCGCAGAGGTCAGTATACTACTTTACTATACCTTGTACCCTGTACCCTGCTTGTTGGCTGCAGGATAGAGTCTGCACATTCTTCGATCGACCGGGGAAGAAAAGCAAAATCAGAAGCAAAAAGGGAAAAAGGGAAAGGTATACGTAGCCAATGCCTGGACGTAGACGAGTCTGACAAGAGACGGTGAAGCAGGATCGTGGCGCTAGATGCGAAGAAGAAGCTCCTTGGGATGAGCGAGTTCTGCACGAGTGCGGAGAGATGGTGCTAGAGATAGCTATAGGTACTTAGGCTGCGGAGTACTGGCAAGATAAACTGTTATCTAACATGTACTCTTCGATGTAGGTACTTGATGTCTAAAATCAGGCTTCAGGGATTGGCCTGGGGCTCTCAAAAGTATACCGAGGTATGTGCAACTCTTACGATAACTCGTGTTATCTCCACGGCCGTGGCAATTGCTTTATTTTCTTTTTCTATACAAATCAATGATGTTTTATTGCCAGGTTGATCGTAGTCATCATCATCATCATACTTCCAACTATAATCACAGAAGATATTGTCATACAATAAATCTGATTAGAATAATAGCCAATCTAGGAATAGTCATAACTCTGCCCAGAATAGTAGTATGGTAGGTTCGGGTCGGGGCACAGGGCAGAAATGTCGTACATCTGGTCCAAGCTGCGCTGTTCGTTGGGGTCTTATCGTCGTGGCTCCGCTGACGTCGTTGATCGCCACCCTGTTGGTTTTGGGCTGTGGTTTCAGCTGGTTACAGCGCTAACAGAGTATAGTTAGCACTATACGGATAACTGAGTAGGGTTATCGTGGCCGGAACTGACCAGGCTCGCAAGAAGAGGGGAATGGCTGATTTCAATCTCGTCTGGGGTGATGCTGGTATGTGATCCACGAATACGGAGAGGAGTGACTGTTAACGTGACTATTCTAATTATTAGTTTCCGGGCGTTGGGCCCAGCGTAGAACCATTTTAGGTGTTTCTGTCCATAATCAGTAACTAGAGAAACATAACGTGCCAATGGTCTATCACCCAATTCCATACACCCCCTCCTTCCTAGGTAAGTAATGTAGCTTTCTAACAGTGACTGTGGAGGGAATCTAGACATGGCCATCTCGACGACGGTCAGCCTCAAAACCAAGAGATAATATCAACTACTATTGAAGCGGCTATTTCCACTGATTCTGAATCCAGATCCGATGCTTCTCTATGGAGCATGACAGTTTGGAACGAAAAACGATTGCGAGTGATCCCACACTAAAACTCGTTTCCTTCCCCACCCGGTTAGCTCCCTAGCTTCTCTCCAAGTATCTCCACCTTTTTCCAACGAAGGTGTGTGTGTTTTCTGGAAATCCAGAACGAGCCTGAACAACTCTTTCCCAGTTTAGGGCATGAAAAGGAGCCCAGATCAGATCAGACCAGAACACCCAACGATCATCAACGGTGTCAGCTCCACACGAGACATCATTTGCCCTGTGCCACGTCTGCACGCAAGGGGGTTGGAAGGAGACCCAGTGTGTTTTCCCAGTCGTCAAGAGGGGGAAAGGCCAACTGGCGGTGAAATCCACCACGATCTAGGCCGCTAAACCGGTAACCCACTCAACCCGCCTAATCCACTTAACGAACCCGCTAATTTACCCTTGGCTAACCCGCTAGTCTACTAGCTTGGCGGAGCGCTACGTGGTGCAGGCCACCGCCAGTCATCCTCCGGTCGGATCGTCGATCGGCGGGCGCCTGCAGCAACCTGCAGCGACTCGGTCCTCCGCACTGGCCAAGCCTGTGCTGGACAACTCCGTTCTAACCTCTTAGCGTGGTTACACCTTTCGCGCCATCTTGACTGGAGGATTCCATACGGAAATCCTCTTTTCTCTCTCACAAGAGGGGGGATTTCCATGGAGGGGGGGAATGCGCTGACCCTCTTCTTTTTTTCACGGCCATTCGTCGGGTTTGTACCTCGTTCGCTCGGAATAATGAATGATTCAGGTAAAGTCTGAAGCCTAACTATCAGACTGTTTCTGTACTATTGCTACAATACTTAGCACTGCTATGTATTTACTACTACAGTACATAGTTCCACCGTCGTGTCGAGTCCGAGCCCGGGAGATCCATGGGGCCGTTCCATGTACAGCACATAAAAATTATCGCATTGTCTTCCATTATAATCTTGAGCTACGACTCTACATTCCTCATCTCGTATCTCCATTCCCCCTCATTCGCACCGGAGAACACTCCGGAGTGGGTATGGTCTGCGATTTTGGCGCCCGTGAGCCACGGCGCTAGAGGGTGCAAAGGCAAGATGAACGTGCAGTCGATCTTCTCACGGGACAATGCAATGCGAGGTTAAATCGGGGTCGCACGGCCCCGGGCTGGGCTGCTTCATCGCGCCCCGATCCTCGGCTGCGTGGTGCGTTGTCATTTGTGATGGTGTGCTGTTGTGCTGTTGTGGCGAGGATATCTTTGGTCGGCTGTCTTTTGAGGGAGAATTTGTTTTTGTTTAGGCTTACCATTTGGAACAAAAATATTGGTTTTATGATAGGGCAGTCTGGGTAATGAGAGGGGTGCTGATTGAACGGCTGTCTAGCCAGTAGTGAAGATATACACATGGTAACCACATAGTGTTGGCTAAAGTATGGCTTGAGGAATTCGGTTCGCGTAGACTTTGAGATATGTTATGCGTAACTGCCTTTTCTCAACTATAGCAAATCAAGAGAGAGAATAATGACTAGCCAATATTTTGCCGAGTACCTTGTAGCATGATCGCGCTGGGTAGATTGTTAGAAGTATACTAAACTAGGATTAGGTACTATTGTTTACTCAATGGGCGATCGGGGAGATATCCTGGGTGCCATTTCAACTCTCAACTATTGTGGTCAGCAGCCCGTCGCTTCTACTTCGTACAGAGTAGTTAACAATCCTGACCGAAGCCTCGTTACGGGACAAATTTCACCATAAATTCCTCCACATTACGGAGTGTACTAGCCCAAGCCCTCGACGCCGGACTTCAGCCTAACCCCCAAAGTCAAGCGCAACATGACCATCCACCCCCTCCCCTGTAATTTCCTCCCTCTTTAATCCACCTGGTCTCGATTGGGGCGAATCACCCGCCTGTACAACACATCCCCCAAATTCGATGCCTGGGGATCCCTGACACGAAATCCTCGACACTATTTCTCATTCCTAATCCTGTCCCACGTAGGATTCCTGTTGTCCCACCTACCCCTCCTCGATCTCCTCTTATCCGTGCTAGCTAGAGGCCGACCGGCTGCCAATGTAAAGAGGGGTTAGATAGTCGTCGGGGAGGAAAACACGCCCAATGACAAAGGGAATGACGAGAGGAAAACCCGATACATGATGTTGATGTTGTTTACTTATTTCCGAGTACAGTGTATACAGCCAGAAAGATACTTCAGCCATAATTATGCACGGAAGTCCCCGCACATACAATAAAGCACTACTATTCGGCCATCCACGCTGTGAAGACGGTAGACAACATAAACTTCTTGCCTGCCAAATGCTAAAAACCTTCGCCGATCCCCTGGTACCGTACAACCTGTCAACGGACGGTTTGACGTTAATCTTGCATGCTGCGCGTGAGCTCCATTTCGCATAGCGCATCGCACAGTGTCTCGTCAGTTGAAACATATCTCCGGACTTGGGCGAGTTGGTATGTGCACCGGAGCTACGGCCTTGCAGGGCCCCCGTCCCCGAATCTCTGTACCGTCATCGCCAGTTTGCCGGGAGAGCAGCAGGTCTGCACGGACTGAAGTCCACCCCCGAACTGCAGGGCACCTTGGTCGATGCAAGGTACGGACGAACCGGTAGATCGTCGTCGAGACAAGAATAGCATCACGCATTGCTGGAGTCGAGTGCAACGGCATACAAATCGTTTGGCTACTGGGTCGAAGCAGCATGCTTGACTCCGACTTACTCCTGTATATATCGCTGAGGATGATACAGTGTGATTGACTAGCTAAATCCCTCTCTCAGCTAGTGGAGCATTCCAAGACAGGGTGCCAGACTCCCCGGTCAACCATTCTCCTAACAAGGCGAGGAAGAAATCAAAAGCTGTATAGAGAATGAAGTACAGAGTACAGACCAGTCAGTTGGATGATCCAATTTTTCTCCCTGTCTCTACAATAGCTAGACATAATCACCCCGTTAATTGTCAATAATAGATAATAGTTAATTGCAAGTAAATCCAGGACAGTCAATCACAATCAAACCCACAATCCCTAACACCTACCCGTACGGCCGATCAGCCCCGATGGATGGAGTCCTATACGCGAAAATAATATGTACTCCGTAGATAGCGTCACTCACCCCGTCAACCCGCGCCGGACCGCGACGATCAATGCCAAAGCTCGGGACCCATCGAGCCCAGTAAATCCAGTCGGAGGGGCAGCAGAGCCTGGACCATGCCACAGCCATGCTACCATAGACTGAACCACTAACCACGGAGTAACTAATAAAACCAACCCTTGGCGATTCCGGTTCCGGCTCTAGTCCGTAGTAGCCCCTTGCTGGTTGTTCTTCACGGCTCAACGGGCGGTTCAGCGGTTCGGACGACCGGTTGATACATCATGTCTGAAAGTTCGTGGAGCACCCCCATTTTAGGGCTGGTGGGGATAAATTGGAGTTTATGGATTTAGTAATATCTCTGACTACTTTGTATCTAGCGATTGACTGGAGTGGATAAGGAGAGGCAGAAAGGGAGGGGGAAAAAGGAAACAATAGATCCGAAGAGCGATCCTCGGCCGGACGCTGGGATTCGTGAGTTCCGACAAGGGACAGGGGACATGGAAGAAGGGAGATCATGGAGATTTTACAGAAAAGACGCTTGGCCCGAGCTCATGGCGATCGATGGAGGACGGAGTGAGAACAATGGACGTATTGTAGCAGTCAGTCGCAAGCATTGTATTTTCCTTGCATTATCATTTTTACCATTCTGGATCTCCTGAACCATGGACTCGATACTCCGTTGTTACTTTCTTACTATCCCATGAAGGGCAATTGCTAAACCTACAACAAGCCTCGATTCAACTTCCAAGATGTTCCGTACTCGCACGGAATCCATTCTGATGCCTTCCGGAGCCCCCGACTAGCTCCCCAGCTAGCGCCTGCGAGTGTGTTGGGGCGCTTTAGCGTCCGAGCTAGATACATGAATCAGTCATCAGTCATCCAGAAAGATGAGAGGAGGAAAGGACCTCTATTGGAAACTGGAAACTGGAGAAGAGAGGAGGTTGGGCGAAAGAACCAATCCAGAAACGCAAGCCAACCGTTCCTAGCGCTGGCTCCACGCCCAGCCTCCCCGGCAGGCCCGCTGTAACGCCGTGATTCGATTGTGTTTTTTTTTATGGCTGATTTAGCGTTTTCTAATCTCACTTTTTTCCATTCTATTTCTTTGCTGTCGTGTGAATAAATGACAAGGTATCCCCTAGATACTACGCTGTCGAAGAAATGGTAAATATTTCCACCAACCGCGCCGGCAAGGCGTACACTCTGGACTCTAGGCTTACTTCCACGACGACGTCCTGGCATGGGACTGGTCAATTCGTGCGGATCCTTCGGTGTGACGGTATTTCCACTACGACTCCAGTTGGTTAGTGGGGTGGACTTGGTCATTGCTTTTTTGGCCCCATTCGACTCCGTGCCAAGTTCCAACTATCCACTCATTCCCCTCTCTCTTTGTTCTTTGTGATTTTGACTTTTTGTTTTTACTTTTCTTTTTCTTTTCTTTGCCTCCCCCTACTGTACGCTGTATGCGCAGCGGGTATCGGGCCGTCGATAGCGAGCTGCGGGCAGGGATCTGGAAGCAGCCCCCAGGCTTTTCGTGAGGAAGTTAGTTCACTAATTAGCGTACCTGCTTTGAAGACTTGCCCGCTGCAGATGTCTTTGTCTCCAGTCTTTCCATAGTCTCGGGCATATGATAGGATTGTGGTTCTCTTCATGCATCATTCCAAATGGGAGCTTCATCTGGTAGCTCTGGAACTAGCCCTTCGAGACCCATTCTTTCGCACTTCTTGCAGAAATAGAGAGCTAGAGCTTGGAGCTCGAAAGCTCGGCGATGGTTTTTTCCACGCGGAAGTTGTAGCCCCCGTTTCTTCCCGATCGCTCGGTGGTGGATGGCGTCTTCTTCTGACTACTCAGGCATATCCACATTCCACGGTGGTTAGTCTGGTCGCTCAACCCCGTGCTCATTGCCTCCGTTATTCCCTGTACACACGCCCTCTTTCCCCCATGTCTCGCTTCTGGCCCTAATCATTTACCCCCTCTCCGACAGGGTCTGTGTGGTCGGCTTAACGCCACGACTAGGAGGGTAACCCACCGAAGGCAAATCGTGGGACGGAGCAGGGAGGAATCGGGAAATTCATCGATCAGTTAGTGGCCATTGTGCTTCGAGAGGGGGGGGGGATATGTTACTCTAGACGGAGTATCTCTGCAATGTGTAGAGAATCTTCCCGTATTCCATATGTCCCGCCGCGCTCGTCAATGTCAATAATGGCGATTGATAGTTTCCTCCCTTCTTCCGATCGGACGACGAGAAATATACAGAAAAAAAGAAATCCGAAAGAATCCGTCAGATAAAGTCGTAAATCTGTTACAACTAGGTAACTATACACATCCAGTAGAGGGGAAACAACAAGCCAGACTCGGCCCGCTATACGAAGGTCAAAGAAATTGGAATACTTCCCTGCGTATACATACAATAGTCACACCTCCATATACATCCGTCAAAGCAAAATTCTATTCCATGCCCCCTGTCAAAATTTGACATCTGTCAACCTTGTTCGCGACCGCGCGACTATCGAGATTCTTCACTCTCCTCCCATCCCTTCCTTCCGCCTTCAAGAGCCCAGTCTAGTCCGTTCCCACCTCGATTGGTGCGTTTAACTCGGAGGAATATGAACATGATTTGCTCCCATCTCCCACCGCCATCCCGCCTCACCAGTTGCTATGCAAGGGGGCATCGCTATCCGGATCAAAGAGATTGAAAAGAAACAGGCGGTGTAATAGAGTGAAGTAGTAAGCTACCAAATACAGTGTGCCTCGTTCCCCAGTCTCCCAGTCTCCCCGGGGCTCTTCCCAGTCTCCCCATCGCCAGCGATGGTTTCGCGACCTGCGTCAACCGATCCCCTTGCTGGGGTATTGTCCGCGCTAAACAGAGTTGCTTGACTAAACTTCAAAGGTCGAAAAACGACTCGTCATGAGTAGTGTCGGGCCTGATAGGTCAGGAAATGAGGGACAATATTCACGGAGTACTAACTTCCAGTATGTGCACGAGTTACATACCTAGTCAACTATTTAGGGTGTTGGCCTTAATGAAGTACTGTAGAGTAGCTCTTCATCAACGTCATGGGACGGTACTGTAAATACGGAGTGCATATTCCGGAGCTTCTAATCTTCGGCCCAGTATTACCTCACGGTCGGCCGCGATCGCGCAAGCCAATCGTCTTCGTATCTCTATGTCTCGTCCGTGCTATACATAGTTTGGATATAATATCTATACTCCGTAGAATTGACAGCGAAACGAGCGATGTGGCCTTTCCACAGAAGTCAAAGCAACGTAAATCAAAGCACAAGACCATCAATGGACACTCAAAGACCACTATCTTTGCCCATCCATTTCGATCAGGGCGGGCAAGGTCTTCAACCGACCTTTTTGGTAAACGCCCAGTTGTGGAACTGGCAAAGATCCCAAGAGAACAGACCCTTGATCGACTCAAGCCACCCGGTGCGTGGTGTCTTCTGAGCCACTGATTCCCCCCCCCTCTCCTCTTTTGCTATCCCTTGGGTGTGACGCGCCCGTGACTCTCGGACCGCCTTATCGTGGACAGCTCTGTGGGTTGTAATTTTTTTTTCGTTTTTTCCCCCTCTTTTTCTTGGTTCCCTTTTGCCCTTGGGGACTGGACTGGACTGGGTTGATGGGAGGATGGATGATTGAGTAAGCGGGAAATATTATCCTCTCCGAGGACCTAGCAGTTAGCACTACGGAGTAGAGAGAAAGGGAAATAACTAATGTACTGTACAGAGTACTCGTACTCTGTACAAGTCACAGTGTAGCTATGGAAATAAAAACGTCAATTGATTGGTAGTATTTTGCGAGGACCAAAAGCTCAGGCCACAATGGCCCCCCCCCCCCATGGCTAGGCTCTCGGTGTCCATAGCCAAAAGTCCATACCCACAATCATAACTAATCATCTAGACAATCCCCTCTCGTCGTCGGCTATAGCCGTGCTAGAGTGTAATTTCCACCCCCGGGCTCAACGATCGACGGGCCGCGCGCTGCGTATCCGAGGCTGACCCAAGATATCACGGAGCGTGGTCGATCGGTCGTGGAAAAAGGAATTGTTCATTAGCGTGATGTGTAAAAGTACGATATACTGGATAGCCTTGTAGAAGGAGATTTCTTTAGGAAAGAGCATTGGGAAAGTGTACCCTCCGTATGATCTTTGCTTCCAGTTGGGGATTTGGAATTTGGAATTTTGATTTCACGGGGGATTTACCTTCTGGGGTTGGAACTGGGACTATACAAGGAATTATGACGGGAGTCCGTGTGCCTGTTCGAGATCGCGGGCGTTAGTGTTGTTAGTGTTATTAGTGGGCAGGGCAAGTGGGTTTTTGGTGCTGGCCAGCCCAAGGCCCTCGCTCTCGGATGAGTTGTTTTGTAGTGGAGTTAGAGAAGGGGTATTGATGTTTGATAATTGTTGAGGTGTTATCTGGCGATGCGGTGGATTATTGAATAATTGAGTTTTCTATTGAACTCCTCCATCTCTTAGAGGATTATTCCGACTACAACTATATCATTTTTCTATAGTCTATACACTCTACAGCATACTTTACATACTACTGTATCTTAATGGATCTCCCGCTCTCGCACTAAGCGCAGATGAAACCCCCCGGCCGTAATCGACCGTGCAGCCGCCGGGCTCTGCAGGCGCTATGTCTTGCACGGGGCCCATCGATCGGGAGTCTCGACTCTAGACTCCATCCTCATTGTGTTGTTCCCTCCAAGTTAGTAGTCAGTATAGATGTTAGTAGTCGGTTTGTTGTTCCTAGTTCTCCCCGTTCTAAGAATCCCTGGTTCACGGTGGGGACCCGCGCTCGTGGAGAGGCCGTCAACCATGGCTCATCCCTTCCGGAGGAAACAGGGCCGGTTGAGTATCTGAGTATGGAGGTGGAGTATACTACAACTGAACAGATTACTTGATACCTAGTATGGAGAATAGTATAGCTTAGGGAGTGATTTTATAGCGTTATAGTACCTGAATTGTCTCGGTGTTTTGTGGGAAATAGATTGCTTTTCGGAGAACCTTACTCTATATTCCATACTCTCTATAGTATACTTTATTTACTCGGTCTCTCCCATATACTATTCCACTCCTTCCCACTCTATACATCACATCCCGTATGATTAATCCCTCCAGTGCGTGGTGGTAAAGATCGGACTCCACCCGATCCCCAGCGGGCCTATCCCGGGCGATCAGCGTTTTGCTTGTCACACAGACCAGGATCTCCTCAGCTTGGTGGATCCCCTCTTTCTCTCTCTCTCTCTTGCTGTCCCTGCATTTTTCTTTTTCGTTTTTCTTTTTTATCCTTTCTTATTATTTTTCACCTGATTTCTTTTTTTTTTCTTTTTTTGCTTTTCATTTCTTTTTTTTTCTTTACCCATGATGAAATGGTTTCCCTTTTTGCCCTTCTATCCACTAATCCTACTGTAAGATAATCGTTGCCCAGTTATGGATTTCCTACCTATTTTAGCTCTAATTCTTCATAATAATATACCTTCGACTGTATTTTTTATTTTTATTTCTATTTCCCTTTCCGCTAGTCTCCTCTTCTTCTCGACCCTTGCCCGTCCTTGCTTGGTGGCGGTTGACTCGATCGTAGGACTTTTAGTTGACTTCTCGGCTCCACCGAATTTGCTATTTCGGTGGAAACCTCCTGGAGACTCTCCTCCGGACTCTCCAGAGCTGATTCTCTTCCCAGCATTTAGCAGCCCTCCCAGCCACCTAAGGAACCTCTCTCTGACAGTTTAATTTTTTTTTCTTAAGCGGTTCCAGCTACCTACTTCCTGCCCCCACATTCCTCCCCTTAGTCATCCCAGTCACCTGCTTTACCTCCACTGATCGCCTTTCCCGTCCTGCGGCTCTGATGTGTGCCTCTGCCAACTGATCTCTCTCTCTCTCTTCTTCTCTCACTTCTTCTCTTTCCCACCTCCCTCCCCCCCCCCTTGGGTCATCTCAAACATCCCAACCTGCAGAGGGGATGCGTTTGCTGCACGCCAGCCTCCTTCTGTAGAACCCTCTTCCTCCCCTTCCCTCCCGCACTGCGGCCTTATTTGACTTCGGCTGTTCGCAACTTGCATGAACTCACATCCGCCTTTTCATGTTTGTCAGGACCGTTCATGAGATTGATGCCCCGTCTGCTCTTTGATTGTTGATTACTGGGATTCCATTCTTCTTCCTCTACTTTCTGATCTCTTCTCTCGTCTGCAAAAAAAAAAGCGATCCTATACTGGTCCCCATCCGAGTCCCGACTCTTTTGCTACCTTGCCCGCATCTGCGACTACCCAACAACCCGATTGCTACTGCATTTCCTCCCCCCCCCAACCTTTGGTGGTAAATTGGAATCTATCTTCAGAATTCCTTTCTATCAAACCAATTCCAACCTGTCGGACGCAGTGCAACCTTTGCGCCCGGCTTGCTCTTTGATCCACCAGGTCTCTTGAAACGGGCTCGCAGAACATTCCCCCTCCACTCCCACAGAGTCAAACCCGCCCGACAGCTTTACCTCGCCGCCCTCCTGCCCACCTTAAGCCCAAGTGCTTCCTACATCTCTCTATAGTTCTTCCGTGAAACCGAAAAGCTGGAGCTGCCATCGATTTCCCAGGTCCACACCCGCGGCCCTGCTGATACCCCCTGGTACAACCACCACGCGGCCGAACGACCGCTGTTGTCGGGCGATAAGCTCCCCGCGCTCAGCCTCCCGACCGCCCCCCAGGCCCCGACCCGCACCCAACCATCCTCATTTTACCCCGACGTGCCTGGCTCAACCACTAGTTCCAGCGCTCGAACAAGTCTGTCCGGTGCTTCTGCGGTCCAGGAACCCCGGAGTCCCCCACCCCCTGCAGATTTGGGTCAGGGTCGGCTCTCGCTGGATTCTGAGTACGCCATTGCACCGACCGACGGCTTTTATCCTAGCCCGACCTCGCTCGGCAGCATGAACCACACTCAGCCGTACATGGACGTTCATTCCCATCTGTCCTCTGCCCAACCATACGCTTCGCAGGCTGCCACCGCCGGAACTATGTCCCACTATCCATACCAGCATCAGCCGCCCGTCTTGCAACCAGCTTCCAGCTATGGCCCGGCATCTTATCAGCAATACGGCTACCCCAATGGCGTGACGTCCCCGCCGACTGGCCATGCGCCGCCAGCGAGCTCCATGGGTGGACAAATGCCTGCGCAGTTGTTGCCGCTTCCTCAAGGTGAGATTATACCGCCCTTGAATGGCAATGGCTTTTGATATAATAACCGGACTAACCCAATTATTAGTAAGCCCAGTGAGCAACCACCCAGTTGCTGCTCCGTCTGGATACGGAAACAGCACTGGATCGCCATTGCAAGGGTTTGTGTATGATCCCACGGGTCAGATCGCGCCCCCGGGAGCTAAGCCACGGGTTACCGCAACGTTATGGGAGGATGAGGGCAGTCTTTGCTACCAAGTTGAGGCCAAGGGTGTGTGTGTGGCTCGGCGAGAGGGTATGTTCATTCATTTACAGTTATCTTTGATCTACAAATCTGTGGTCAGAAAAGCGGGTTGTCTGACGTGATTTTGCAGATAACCACATGATCAACGGTACTAAGCTGCTTAATGTGGCTGGAATGACTCGTGGTCGTCGTGACGGTATTCTGAAGAGCGAGAAGCTTCGCCATGTGGTGAAGATCGGACCGATGCATTTGAAGGGTGTTTGGTAAGTCTTGTTCGGATGATCGTGGAGTTCGGACAATCTTGGAAATTTCACGAGAACTAATCTGATCCCTAGGATCCCATTCGAACGCGCTCTGG
This sequence comes from Penicillium cataractarum, assembly GCF_028827025.1. NCBI lineage: Eukaryota > Fungi > Ascomycota > Eurotiomycetes > Eurotiales > Aspergillaceae > Penicillium > Penicillium cataractarum. Next base: position 2,862,197 of record NW_026622743.1, on the reverse strand, counting down.
AGTTTGCTAACAAGGAGAAGATCACCGATCTTTTGTATCCGCTCTTCGTGCACAATATTGGCGGTCTACTGTACCACCCTGCCAACCAGAACCGGACCAACTCGGTCGTGCAAGAATCACACCATCGCCGCCTGGAGGGTCTTCCTTCTGGGCCTCAACGCACCACCCCGACGGCGCCCCAGCACTCGAGTCTGCACCACCAAGCTATGCAGACCCCCATGTCCTCGCACATGTCCCAGCCTCCTTCGATGGGAGGCGGCCCTCGTCCCGGTCTCGATCGTGCCAACACGTTTCCCACTCCCCCTGCCAGTGCATCCAGCCTCATGGGCGTGACCAACCAGGGTAGTTCGTATGAGTGGGGTGGCCCGGTGCCGCACACACAACCATTGTCAATCGATACCGCACTGAGCAACCAGCGTTCGATGCCCACTACGCCTGCCACGACGCCTCCTGGCAACAATCTGCACAGTATGCCGCCGTACCAGGGGCAACCCGGATATGAAAGCAAGCCTTATTACTCCGCGGCCCCTCAGTCTCATTCTCAGTACGCCCCGCAGACCCCCATGACACAGTCCGGAATCTCCAACTACGGTCAATCTCTGCCCACGATGAACTACTTGAAGAACGAGATGGCTCCTCCGACAGGTCGGGCTCCCGAGACCGAAACTTCTGATCTGAAGTCTGACCGGTATTCCCAGAGCAATGGGTCTGATCGCTACCCTCAGGCCAATGGTCCCGGTGATGCGGTTCAGGAGGCTGAGCCGGAGTACCTGCAGGACCAGGGGTCCGCCTATAACAACCGTGGTTCCTACACCTACACCACCAACCCGTCCGTGGGCTCAATCAACGGCGAGCACTCTCAGTTGACGCCTGAGATGACCGGGTCTCCCCAGCAGAATGGTTCGGGCCGCATGACCCCGCGCACAAGCGTTAGCGGGCCAAGCCCTCACTGGGCCTCGGGATATAACACACCTCCTCGTCCTCAAGCTGCCACTACGCTGTACAACGCCGTGAGTGACACTCGCGGCACACCTGCGAACGTTGCCTCCGATCCCTACTCCATGGCGTCAACCTCGACTCCCGTCTACGCAACCACCATGAACGGCAACATGGGCTCGGGAAACAAGCGCATGCGCGAGGATGATGATGTTGTACGGACCGACAGTGGCAGCGAGTATGAAACTAAGCGCCGTAAGACTATTACCGAGGCTACGCTTGGAGGTCCCGTGGGCGGTGCTCCTCTTCTGCAACCCATGAAAACCGGTGGGGTGATGGCTCGTCGCCGATGAACATGGTCGCAACCCACTTTTCATCCTTTTGCGTCATAAGGGAGAAGACTTTCACGACCCTAAACCGCACTTTTACTAACACAACCTCTCTCACCTCTGGATGGAGTTATGATTTGCTTTTCTTTTTGATGATAGACGCGGTACCGCTTGATCCTCCGTGCCGTGGACTTTTGGGAACGCTCGATATGACCTGCTTTTTTTTGATTCGGTTTGAGCATTGCGTTGAACTTTACATCTTATTTTCCGCCTGTCTTAATGGGACAGAGATTGCACTCGGTCTTTTCTCTTGCGATTGAATCGGGGTATACATCTTCTATCGGATTGTTCTCTTCGGGCGCTCCATGGGTCTGTACTCCCCGGTTCCAATCGAACCGAGTGCTCTATGATTTTGTTCAAGGTCTCTGACCAGGTTGAACTCAACTGGACTTTTGGATACCCCATCCATCATGCAACATCCTTTATCCATTACTATGTCTTCCGCAACGCAAATTGATGACACGGGAAAGCGGGGTTTGATTGATATGATCGAAGTCGAGTTGACAGGGTTAAAGGATTGGGGCATATTCTCTCCCTAAACTTCCTCTTCGTCTTAGCATACCTTCCCCCCTTCCCCACCTTATGACTATGATGACACGAATCTCATATAACGAATTTACTATGTCCGCACTTCCTTGCTCCTTCATGACTGGGACCTACCGGGGTTTCCCATTTTGAATTCTTCCAAATCATGTCTCGAGTACTGGTCTGGGTTCTTGGAGACCTCGAGAGCGAATTGTTGGCCATTGGAAATTTTTGCGATTATCTTTTTCTTTTTCTTTTTTTTGTGGGCAAAAGGGTTTTCTTTGTTTTATCCTCTCTTATCATTTCATCTTTTATCTCATGAACCTTCATTTTTTATCTGGCCTTTTTATATTCCGGGTGATTCTTCTACTTAGTCCGACTCGTGTCTGTATCAATTTCCTGTTGCTTAGTTATCATTTTTTTTTGTTGAGGTACTTACCTCTCTGGTTATGTATCTGCATTTTTGAGATTCGGAATATGCAGAGTTATATCTTTAGCAACGGAATCGGTTCAGACGGGGTCTGCATGTGGTTTTTGAGCGCGGCTGCGGGCTTCTTTTCTTTCTTTCGTCTTGTCTCTCTTTTTTTGTCTTTTTCTTTATTTCTGGCTTCTTTCTGCTTTTAGAGAGATGACATGACGGTAATGAATGATTATGAATATGAATCTGATTGCACTATGCGGTCTTGGTTGTTTAATTGGAGTTTGACGTTTCGTCTGTAGATGGCGAGATTGGTCTCTAGTCTTTGAGGTCTGGATGGAATGGCGGGGAATGGGTTTCATAATGATCTGCAGGTCGATTTGCTTATGATCTATCGCATCTCGTTTCTCTCTTTGTAATTGTTTCGTTGTAACTTGGTAGAATAGTGTAGACCTATAGGCATAGCTCCTACTGTAGATTCAGTAGCCTTGATCTTCTCCTATTCGCCATTGATCGGCTCCATAGCTCTCGAATATCTATCCCATTATCCTTCCTTCTTAGTCCCTTCTCACATTGGACTCCAAAGATTTCTAAAATACATCAATCCCTTCCTCCCCCCCCCCCCCCCCTCGAATAATTTCACAAATTACGTACACGAATTTTAGTAAATGCCTTTTACTTCTCCTTAGCGACAATAACTCCACACCATCCGCCAGTCCCAACGGGCCGCCTGAATACCCTTCTGACCTGAGAAGTCAATATAGCCTGCCTAATTGTGCCCTGCACACGGTTATATTCTTGTAATAGAATGTTTAATTTAGCATCCACTTTTAGTGTCCCATGAGTACTGTCTCTTAAGACGGGCTTGGTAGAGCTAAGCCTTGTCCATTACCAGAAAGTAGTGGCCGCAAAGGGGTAAGGCTGTGAGACACGGGAGCTATAAATGCTTGTTCATATGCTAAGGAACGCCTGGATGGGTGGCCTTGCGAACGGCAGCTGGGCTGGGGATGTGATATTGGCGAGACAATATTGGGATGGTTTTTACAGGAGGCCTGAACCGAGCGGAGTGTCCGGATAGCTTCAGAATTCTTGCTGGAGAAGAGAGGAATTGAATTTAGGGCCCGGTTTAGGATGAAGTATAAACTTTATACTCCAGCAAAAAAAAACGAAAACATAGTTATCATGGATTATAAGGAGATTAGTTGGAACGGAAACCTTGTTATCTGGATAAAATTATACAAGATTTACATTGAAAAAGATCAGAACTATCAGGCCCCCTTTCTAAGCAGTATACGTTCTCTTGTCAGATTCTAGCATGTCTAGATCAAGTCTCTTTTCAAGTTTGTCTCACTGATTGCCTTACGATCCGAGTCTTCCTTGGAAGCCTGATCCCAAAACCCGTTCAGAAGAGAATACTTAAAGCCCCGTTTCTGCCCAGAATCTACCTACCATCCATCACAACAAACCTCAATCTACATCCAAATCCCAAGTCCACTCTCAAATCTACCAATTTACTCCTTCCTCACCCCAACAATCAAAATGTACGGCCTCAGCCTCCTCCTCACCACCGCCCTCGCCCTCGGCACTGCAACCCTGACCGCAGCTACCGACACCCCTCCCGTCCAGAACAAATGGGCCCAGCTGCGCCTCTTCGGTGCCCCCGGCTGCTCGGCGGATAACATGGGTGAAATGGGCGTGTACGGGTACGAGCGGAATACTTGCCTGGATATTGCGCAGTATGGGGCTCCCGATGCTGTGAACATTAGTTCTATCTTTGATGAGTGTGAATGTAAGTTTCATATCTCATTTGCTGGCGTGTCTGGCTGTCTGGCTAGGAGCCGGTTATGTTTGTGACTCGATAACTGACTTGATATAGTGTACCTTTATGAAGATGCGGGCTGCAGTGTCGAGAAGAGCATTGCGGTTAGTACTGGGTGTGTTGATGGGGCGGGTCCGTATGGGGGTCTTATCTTGTCTTGCAGTGTTTGATGGGAGATGTTGGTGGGTGTGAATGTTGAGTTTAGGGGTGTGATATAGGATGGCTGGATAGAGTTTGAATAGAGCTGGGTGTCTTCTCGCTGTGTTTTATGTGTCTTTGTGAATTTTTTGACTTGATGGCATCGGCACTGGAATTTGGTAATTCACTTGAAGGTTTGATAGGATATGCTTAGAAACTGCGGTTCTCGGGAGCGATTTTAATCTTGAATCTATTGAACTTGTCGTCTGGTAGTTTTCGAAGCCTGGTAAAGGGCAATGTACAATGAGGTCGCGTTGAGGAATAGCCCGACGTGTCCGGTCAAACCAAATGTTTGATTCTGACTATTATCTAGTTTCTTAAATAGCACTTAGTCCCACGCGAGAGGTATTTCTAACGAATCTAGCATAAACTCGTCCAAGACTGTTCTGTCCAGGCTAAATACCTTTCCTCTCCCTGGTTCAAAGGTACTTAGCAGGTGTCATATACCCCCTGGTCGTTTCTTCCAGCATTATCTGCATATCAGGAGGTCTATTACCGAGCGTTAGCTAGCACTATAGCTCGCAAATTGAACCCGAATTCGGCTCGGACTTTGGTCCCAGATCCTGTCCGGAGCAAAGGAAGCCATCTTGAAAATGTCACCCAATACTATTCAAAAATGACTTAGGATTATTACCATTTGGGGAGATTACTTCTTGAATATCCTTTCTTCACAAATTAACCATCCTTCACGCTAAGAAATAGTCATTTTTGATTTGACATGTTCGGCGCTAAGGACTTGGGGCTAAAATAAGATGACTTGAGGCTTTGACTTGGCTTATTGACTCTCGCTCCTCAGTCTGCATTTCGAGTCGCTTATAGAGAGCATGCTCAATATTAAGTTATGTACTATTATACTATTACAGAGCGTCGCTTAAATAAGATGTCATATATAGAGAGACAAATTAAGTGCCATATTGTTCATCAAACTGGATGATCTTTTCCGTTCCGAATACGAGTTCGCATCCCAATATAGCCGCAATACGAGCACTAACTTGGCCAAGACCCGTACTCACGCCATATTTAGTTCACGATCCCGCTCAGAGTAGGATACAAAATCCACCCCTTGTTGTCGTCGCACGTGGGTAAAATAATCATCATGTATGGATTACACGAAATTGATAGTATCAGCTTAAATACCCACCCGAGATGCCAAAGAACAATATGGCATTCCTTATCAGCAATTCACATACGCGTCGCGTGAATAGTTGACAACATGCGTGTTCTTCAAACACTCTTCCTACTGGGCGTCGCCTTGGTGCCCGCAACAGTCGCGGTGGTGGATGACCCAGCCAAAGATGCAACGCCCTACCATGACGAGTTCACGCTTTTCCACAGCGCCAATATGGGCTCACCCGACAAACTAGCAAGCGGTGTTGGCTTCCATTCCTTCCGTATACCGGCGGTCGTTCGCACTGCTACCGGCAGAATCCTCGCCTTTGCAGAAGGACGTCGACATGACAATAGAGATTTCGGTGACATCAATCTCGTATACAAGCGCACCAAGACTACCACGAATAACGGTGCCAGTTACGCTGACTGGGAAAGCCTGCGCGAGGTAGTTGGTAGTGGCGACGGCACCTGGGGTAATCCCACACCGGTAGTAGACGGTTCCACGATCTACTTGTTTTTGTCCTGGAATAATGGCAGCTACAGCCAGAAAGGAGGCGACGAGCTACCAGATCAAACCATCACCAAGAAGATTGATAAGACATGGTATGGTCGTCGACATCTATTCCTTACAACCAGCGTCGACGACGGCGACACATGGTCGAAACCCGAGGATTTGACTACTACATTGACTCCCGAAAACTGGTCTTGGGATGCAGTTGGGCCGGGCAATGGAATCAAACTCGATTCTGGGGAGCTCGTTATTCCAGCTATGGGCCGCAACATTGTCGGTCGTGGCACGACGGGCAAACGGACTTGGTCAGTACAGCTTCTCACCGGTGCTGGAGCCGAAGGCACTATTGGTCAGACGCCGGATGGAAAGCTATACCGCAACGACCGACCAAGCTCTGCAGGTCATCGTATCGTCGCAAGAGGCAGCCTCGATGCAGGGTTCAGTTCATTCACTTCAGATGAAGGTTTACCCGACCCGGCATGCGAGGGCTCCGTGTTGAAGTATAATTCGGACGCGCCGGCGAGAACGATTTTCCTCAACTCGGCTTCCACTACGAGTAGACGTGCGATGAGAGTCCGCATTAGCTATGACGATGATGCTGCCAAGTACGATTATGGGCGCAAACTTTCAGACGCCCCTGTCAGCTCTGCTGGGTATGAGGGCGGATACTCTAGCATGACGAAGACGGCAGACTACAAGATTGGAGCTTTGGTTGAAAGTGATTTCTTCAACGACGGAACTGGGAAGGACTCATATAGATGTATACTTTGGCGAAGGTTCAATTTGTCGTGGATTTTGAACGGGCCAAACAATTAGGGTATTGGTAATTGGCGTCGATACGTTTCTGTTGAGCGATCAGCGGATTTTGAGTTGTTAACCAATTTCTGTCAACCCCTTGAAATATCTAATATTTGTGTAACTTCTCCGCTTTACGACAAAAAACAATACCGGATTCTATTTATTGCAATCTCGTTGGAATATGTCCTCAGCTTTACAATGATAGCCCTCCCTATGCAAGGTGACGTGTCAATGCGGGCTCCTCCCCTCCCTTCCCTCTTGAGATAATGAATAGTAGGAGAAGATCCCCCTTTGCTCTTCACAATCTCTCTTCTCTAGAAATTTTGTAGAAGGCAAACTAATCACCCGACCTTCAAAGGCAGGATGTCTTGGTATCCTGGATCAAGGACCTACGATATCGATCTCTTCGGTGACACTCTTTTGTTGTTGTTCCAAGGAACAGACGACGACAGGGAACCCGGGCCTGAGGATGATATTGTAGTGTCGGAGACAAATGTTAGAGATGCCGAGTCAATCGACACATCGATCATGGACCAATTACTGGTCGGGCGCTAGCTACAGAGCGACCCCGACGGCGATCCTGGCAGCATCCCAGACAGTAACTCAAATAGCGAAATGGATGATGGGGACACTGTCCAGTCGCTTCCTGATCCAGGCCCTTTGCGGAGCTGTTCCACATTTTTCAGGGCCGAGCTTCCAAGATATATTGGCTCCCCTGGGGCGATTGAATCCTTGAACTCTCGAGTGTCCAATGATTGACGACAATCCAACAATTCCCGCTCTTGTTCTCAGAGTAGCCCACGACCAGCTTGGTAATATAGAACAAGATGAGCTTACAATTAACCCTGAGAGGGATCAAGCAGTTCTTCCGATAGAGCAGAGATACATGGATTATATCAATCTTGATGTCCTTGCTCGAATTGCAACCATAGTCGAGAAATATCAAATTCACGTTGGAATTGAAGATTGCCTGCATAAGTGGATCTCCAACCTCAAGGACTATGTGGAAAGCACGTCTGTTCCTGATGCGATAAAATGGCTATGGGTTACTTGGTTGTTCCACTACGCAGATCACTTTTTCATAGTGACAGAGTATTTGGTTAAAAACCTTACAATGTCACTAGCAGAAGACAATAGCTTGCAATTTCCTATACCCATACATGTTCTTCGTGAGTATGCTGGATTTTTGTTTTAGGTAATTTAACTAAACAACGCTTTAAGGAGCTATTGATGACTGTCGAAGATATACTCTAATGGACATTTAATTCCTTTTGCTCAGTCAACTTGACCCCTATATCGACTCGACTGCGACCGGATTTGAACTTCGCGTTACAGAGGGCACGCAGCATGAGGATTCGTCTAACCTATGTTTCGATATTCTTAACTTTGGATTCCTGATGATGTTTTTACAAAGCATGGGACTCTCGCGGGGTCGAATGTGGGATGACCCAGACTTTGACGGTGTAAGCTTTGCCGAAATAGCGAAGAAGTTACGTGCCAAAGCAAGCCTAATTGACCAGTTGGATGATATGCCCGATGAACTTTCGGACCCTCTAGAGCCAGTTTGGAGCTTCTGAGTTGTATTGAGGAGCGGGTTATTGGTCTATCCCTGGAGGAGTTTAAGATTGAAGCACGATCTGTTAAATTCACGTACTAGGGGAGCTGCACCAATTGCTTCAGGCTATAGTGCCATTGTCATCAATATTGATTTAACGATCTAGCCATTGCCTAAAATGATCTGAGTAACCACATGCTTATATGAATTATTTTATGGGAAATGATTTCCACGCCTAGAATAGTCTCCCCACGGGATTGAACTTGTGGTGAAAGAAAACCCTCCTAGGCATCAGTAAGAATGGATTTTAATGCCATAAGTACTACTACTTTGTAGCACACTAAGCCCCCTAGGCGAGAAACAGCCATACTTTGATCGAGCAACTTTTTGCCGCAGCAATGAGGAATCACTATATCTGCCGGTGGGCCGCCATGTTTTGAGGCCCTCAGACTATAAACGCACATCAAACAAGAATACAGGATTTACTCTGCTTCTAGTGGGGCTTAGGTTTTGTCTCGAGCGGGGCTGGCTTAAGCCCAGGCTCAGGTCAAAGAGTCAAAAAGTACAGTCGAATATCTTCTCAGCTTAGGGCGCTTGGGAGAAAAGAGAAGAATGTAATTGGAGTTGAATATCCACACACACACACACACACACACACACACAGTCAGCTCATTCTTTTTACGAATAACTTTTTAGCATACGTCAAATGTATGGTGGGTGGTTACACAATGTTTGTCTGCGCTTCTTGCGCCTCCCGTCTAGATCTCCCGTTGAGGCTCCACTATTGGGGATCTCCACATTCCCCAGCAATATCAGCCCACAGTATTCTATCATATCAGTCTAGTTCAGAAGTATCAAAGGAAGGGACTGTAAATCACTACTGCTGGTGATTCTACAGTTCTTGAAAGCAACTATTGGTCCAAAATGACGTTCAAAGTCTAGCGACTCTTCAAAGAATCTCACACTTTCCTCCCCGCCAATCCTCCCCTCGCATATCTGACATGTGTCGGAGCATGCTGTTATTAGTTGACGTCAATGCTTCACTATCTGATCCTACCCCGCTTGATCTAGGTTTGTCAGGAGATTGCACGGAGCTCTCTGTCCCGCCGTCGTTGTCCACTCTTTTGCGCTGCATCAAGTATACTTTTCGCCATAGTCCCAGCTGTAACCGAACTTCCCCAAGGTTTACGAGTACGTCTGAGAAGGCTCAAATTTAGTCAATGGACTTGATTCCTTATGGTTTAGAAAGTAGACCGGCAATGAACTATGCTCGATCAAAAGTCGGCCGAAATTATCGCAATAGAATAGATGGAAAATCGATTATGCTACATCTAGAGCCAGCAAACTAGTTTATGGGGAAGGTTGAGCGAGTCTTAATCTGATCATGTCTTTACAAAATGAGATTATGTATCAGTACCATACAGTATGAGACTGACCTTGTACAGACACGGAGGGAAATGTTGGGCCAATTAATATGTCAGATCACATAAACCCACACTGTACTGGACATGCGGGATTCATGTCAATCACCAATGATCCATATTGCTTTGACGACTGTACATTCGTACACAGTGGGAACAGCCCAGATTGATCCAATCATGCTAGTCAGGCAAAGGACAGACCAGGCTACAGTTACACATATGATTGAGTAAAACTTGGCCCTGGAAACACGTGATGAAGCTATGAACTCTAGTGGCCAACAAAGCCAAGCACAGCCAGGGTCTGGACTTTCTTCTTTACTCGGCGAGCTCGACACCAAAGTAAGCAGAAAACCCGTCATAATTAGAGTCTATCGATTCGCATCGAAGGGCTATTGAACAGTGAAAGCAGAATAATATCGAAAGACGGTCAAAACAAAAGTAGGAATCCCTATTTTTGGACCAGAGATCTATAGTTTGCCAAGTTTAGTATCCTCAGGAATGTATACCCGTTCCCCGCCCCCGCGGAGTCGGATGGTCTCGGGAACAATCATCCACCGACCAGAGGGGTCCACCGACATCATTGATCGTCAAAAATATCACCCTTTTGAGGCGTATGCGCCAGAATACGCCTTCGACCCCGCATCACGCCATACGGGGGAGCCAATGTAAGAAACAGAGCTATTGCATGCAGCCGTGACTTGGGGCCCTGGCGCCATGTCGGCCGTGCCTTGCGAGTCGCCCCACATCTGGCAGGGAGGGGGGAAGAGGGTGCTTGGACGGCTCGGGGCTACGTAGCAGGAGAACCAAGGCAACGACGTCGTAGAATATGAATCAATTGGGGAATTGGATGGGACGGGTTGAATGCTCGGCATAGTTTCAACTGTTATAAGAACGTAGCGTTTGCACGTAGGGATGGAAGCAAGTTTTGAAGAACAATCAATCCCCTGCGAAGAACATAGTTATTTCACTGTTCGAGAAGCTGTGTATCATATACTTCTTATACCTCTTTGTCCACGAACAAGAAACAACTGCCTTCTCCTTTTCACCATGACTGCCTCCGCAACCCAATTATACCTCCGCCAGGCCCGTGACACCAAGAGTGTCGAGGACTGCATGACAGTCTATGACAAGTGGGCTGCAACGTACAACGATGAAGTCGGCGACGAAGCCCAGAGCTACGTCGCCCCCGTCCTCGTTGCCCAGGCTGCCATCAAGTTCAAGTCAAACAAGAGCCCCGCCGACAGTGTAATCCTAGATGCCGGCTGCGGAACCGGCCTTGTTGGCCAAGCCCTTGCCATGGGCGGTGCAAAGGCAATCGACGGTATTGACTTGTCAGCCCCAATGCTCGACGTCGCCCGGGACACTGGTGTGTACCGAAACCTTGCCCAAGCAGACATGACCCGGCCGCTCGACAACGTGGACGAGACATACGACACCGTTGTATGTGTTGGCACCTTCACTCTGGGCCACGTTGGCCCAGACCCTGCCCTGCGAGAGCTCATCAGAGTAACCCGAACAAACGGCATCGTTGTCGCGACGATTCTTGACGAGATCTGGGAGCCGCATGGATTCAAGGCCGAGGTCGAGAAGCTAAAGGCAGAGGGTCTGGTGCGAGTTGTGTCTGAGGATTTGATAGATTATGTAAAGGGCCATGGCGACAAGGCAGTATTACTTATCCTAGAGAAGGTCAACAAAGCGTGAAGGAAGGACAGCCATAGTGACGGCGATTGCAAACGCGTTTCAAAAAAGCCGATTGCAGCAACACCCATGCAGCCCCAAAGCGACACACAAACTAAGCAATTGCAACTGTGACTGCGACTCCACGCGAAAGGCTTCGATTCAACACGTTCCCGTTTGGCAAAGACAGTCGAGGTTCAACACCTGATTGACTGCAGCCGAAATGATGATAATGATAATGACCCGGATCTCATTTGTGTGAATAAAACCCAAGATCAAAGTAAACTTCAGAATCGATCTTTCTTGGAAGACAAAGCTTTAAGTAAAGTAGGATAGTATTTTTAGCAGGAGATGTGCACTTCTTTAATCTTTAATAAGACCGGCAAGTACCCGGTAGGAAGCCGGTTTGCTGCATGTCGATCAAGTAGAAGAAAACCTGCGCATTTCAATTCTTTTTTTGGATAGAGAACCCCGTTTTTCAGATGCAAGGGTTCAAAAACAACGAAACAACAATCCCAGGGGTGAGAATACCTTATTATAAACCAGCAATTTTCCTGAGTTGGTGCACTTTGTTTCGATCCGGCGCGTTCGAGTTTCCCTTTTGGGTAACGAACCCCCTCCTGCAGATACCCTTCTTTTTCATGTGGGGTAATGATATCAGGATTGAGTAATCCGGGGGTCCTAGAGCACAATAAATTCGGCAGCTAGCACGTTCATTTAGAGTATTACAATACTGGTCGTACATGTCTGGGACTTGTCATGTAATAGTCAAGCATGTGGCTTGATAACGATCCGATGTGGAGGTGGATCTCAACGGTTAGATTAGTAGTAGATCTATGCATGAAGATAACAACTTTAAAATCAGCCACCACCTCATTACTCGCCAGCTGAATTGAACCTCGGAGAATCTCTTAGATCACAGTAATAATATTAAAATATCATAATTTGTCCCATCTGTTCGAAAAGGAACATCAAATTGCTAAATCAAAGTATACTTCCACCCCCTCCATATCCCCCACGTGACAAGTCCCGACCCTCTCCCAAAACAGCAAAACAAAAACACTCCATTTTCTGGTTCCGCAACTCGACCCGCGGTCCAACGTCACGTTGCCGCAAACTTGGAAAAGCCCTTCCCTCGCAACGCACACTACACAACCTCGACAACTCAACGGACATCTTACGTTCAACCTTTCAACCCGGCGCCAGCAACAGCGCCGAACCGCCCTCCTCTGTCAACCCCCCCCAAAATGCCCGCCTCCCCACCAGAGATACCCCCCACCCACCAAAAACCTGACCCCAAAAGCCACCGCATTTTCGACCCCTGGAACTCCTCCTCAACAGGCCACCAGTGCGCCGACAACCCCTATTCCGGCACAACAAGCTGGCGCGATACCCGCTCCGCAAAACTAAAGCAGCAGTTCCGCGGCGAGGATTGTTCCCGTGATACCGCCGGCGCGCTAGATGACTCGGACTTTTCGGCGAAAGCGTTCGATGGGACGTGTGGATCCGTGTCGCCGGTTGCGGAGAGCTATGGGGGGAGAACGAGGGCTGGAGAGTGGCGATGGGTTTCGGAGGAGGAGGCGAAGAGGGCTCAGCTGGGTGTAAGGGATATTCGGTGTTTTATGGGTGTTGGGAAGAGGAAAGCTGGGGATGAGGACCTGATGCAGTCGCAGGCTGGTAAGAAGGCGAGGACTGTATTGGAAAGGAAGTCGATTCCAAGTACGATGATCCTGACTCCTGCGTCTACACCCACACCTGCGACTGTGACGGTACCAAGGACTTCAACCACGTCTACAAGTGCATCCACCCCAACGAGCACGACCCAAACACTCTCAACCCCGAAATCCGAGTCTGACACCGATAACTCACGACAAAGAAGTACCGCAACACCCTCCACCACCAAACCATCATCTTCGACCCTCTTCACCGGCACAACAATCTACATAAACGGCTCAACCCTCCCCCAAATATCAGACCACAAACTAAAATCCCTCCTCGCATCTCACGGCGCTACAATCGCCATCGGGATGGCCCGCCGGACAGTCACACATGTTATCATCGGGCAACCCTGTACAAAGGGCCAGGGTGCCGGCGGTGGTCTTGCGGCGGGGAAATTGCAGGGGGAGATTGAGAGGGGTGGGTGGAAGGGTGTTAAGGTTGTTGGTGTTGATTGGTGAGTTATTCGCATACTCTTCGCGATTATGATGTTTTTGAGGTTGCGATTGGACTATTCGCTGAGGGCTATACATGGGCTTGGTTTGAGGTTATGCGTGTTGGAATGGGATGTGGCTAATTCAGTGTTTACAGGATTCTCGAGAGTATCAAGGCAGGTAAAAGGCTTGCTGAGTCTAGGTTTGCTGTTTTGAGTGTTGCGCCGAAGGGGCAGAGGAGTGTTGCTAGTATGTTTGGTGGGAGGTGAGATTGGATTTTATATCCAGGTTTACTTGGATGCTCTTTCAGCTTGGGTTGGATTGGGTGATGAGCATTTTACATGCTCACCTCCATGCTGGAGGATCACTATTATCTCGCATTAGCATGGCGTTGGCATTGCATTGCATCTTCTTTACTAGATGACCTGTTCTTAACGTTTGCATTAGTGCATAGGCGTTACTCTATCTCTATACAAGGATCGAATTATTATCTTATGATACCCCTCGAATAAAATCGGAACTACTCATCAATTTTATATTTTGCTTTGAAATAACTCTTTCATCCCTCAATCATAATGCATTAGATCATTTATCATCGACGCGATCACACGTCCATATATGTACAACAGCCCGAGCCCAGGTCCAAGCTGTATACGACATTATCGCAAAGATGTACACCGAATATCAATATCGACACGAAAAAAACATGTCGTCCACCACAAATCCACTCCAAATCCCCAAAGAAATCACAATCAGAAATCAAAACCAACACCGCTGTAAATGCAATCAAAAAAATAAATAAAATGGTATGAAATGTCATCAAATGTCCACCACCAACATCATTCCATCCAAGATCAAGAACAGATCTCATGTGAATGGTAAATGGCAACGTATGTGCAAGAAGATGGAAATCATCATGGACCAGATCTCACCAGCCTCAAGCCTTAAAGAAACGCTCCCTTCGAACCTCCACGAGGGGGACTCCTCGTTTCATAGCTCTCGCCTTCCACACTGCTAGTCTCGGACATGTGTCGGCGCCAACCACTGTGCTGTCGAGTAACTCCAGCCGCAGGCGTATTATCATCATCACGAGCCTCAGTCGAGGAAATAGACGCGACGCCCATATCAGAGGACTCGGATGAGGCAGATCGCACACCCCCGTCTAGTGTGAGGGGTGTATTATCCGGCAGTGGCGGTAGCGGGTTTGGATGGCGGTGCGTCGAGAACGAGGACTGCGCGGGAGGAGGGGCGCGTGGGTGTGACGAGGAATTCGTTCTCGTGCGTGAGCGTGGTGCGTTCCATCCACCTTCATGTTCGTCCGTGTGCTCAGGCGAGGCAGTCGCCTGCCTAGCGTGCGGCAAGTAGTACGGGTTCGACACATTTCCGGACTGCGCGTAGAAAGCATGGTGGTCTTCATATGGTGGGAATGCAGACGTCGACATGCTAGAGACTGAATCGCCGTGGGCGCGACCAGAAGGCAGCGGGTATCGGTGCATAGGTTGAATTTCGGCAGCGTCAGATTCGGCGCTGGACCAGCGTTCGAGTTTCTCGCCCAGGGTTTCGTCAGCAGTGCGTGAGTCACCGCGGACAAGACCGAGACGCTCTTCTTCAGTGGCAGACTTGTCCCCGTCTATGCCGTGGTTGCGGCGTAGGATACCGCGAGGTGGGCTAGCGGTGCGTTTAGGGGATGTCGGAGTGCTCTGCGCCTTGCGACGGTTGAACATGCTGTTGAAGGAGAATTGACGGCGTGCAGCATATGGCGGTTCAAGAGCGTGATGAGTCTGAGGTCGGTCTTCGTCGGCCTTCTCGTCAGCCCAAGAGATAGAACGGGGTGTGTCGCTGCGCTCGCGGCCTCCGGGGCGGAAGGGAGGTTCGAGGCCTCCAGCACCATAGTATTCCGTGTCGACGGCGCTCTTCCGATTCGTCATTTCCGTATCAATGTTGGCACTCAGGCTCTTCTCGTCTTCCTTGTGAACAGGCAACCATTGACCGTGCTGGAGAATGCTTGAGGTGCGCGATCGGATGTCGCCTAGGAAAGAGTGTCCACTCTGCTTGGTACTAGGCCGATTCTCATTCTCATCTTCCGGGTCGGGGAATCGAGACATTCCCAGTGGGGGCAGTGGCTGTTTAACCGAGGGTGTGCGAGGCGTGTGCGGGCGAGACATGGTAGGTCCCTCTCCAATGACGGTCTTGCGACGACGAATACCATCCCATTCAATGATTTCGTTCTCCGCTGGTGGCTTCAGGAAATCTTCTTGCTTTTCGTTGACGAAGCGCCGGGCTTCATCTTGTTCGTGTTCCCGCCGAGTAGTCGAGATACGACGAAGAATAGATGCAGCACCGCGGATGGAGTCGGCCTTGGGCTCATATTCAGGCTCCTCTTGTGTAGCCACCTCACGGATCTGATCCAAGTCACCCTTGAACACGGCAGCATCGGGAACATCCTTGGCAGATTTGGATAGCTGGAGCAGAACCACACCGGCACAGATTTGCATAAAGCCCATGATCACCGTAGCGATCTGGATACCAGTTCCCTTGAATCCCTGGAACAAGATGGCGGAAGTGACAATAGTCGCGCTAGTGAACATGACGTAGTAAGTCGGGGTGACGAGGGCGGCATTGAAAAGGTTCAGCGCTTTCTGTATCACATGTTAGCATGTTCCCAAATATCTCAGATAGCGAAACTTGACATACGTTGAGGTAGATAATCTCCGTCAGCAGGGTGCAAACCACAAAGACGAACAGCACATAAAGAAACCAATGCTTGAACTGCTCCTCGCCATCGATCTGTGCAAGAATCGCTGAGCCAAGACCCTGCGTCGCAACAACGCTCAATCCACCAACCATACTGCAAATGCTAATATAAACGAACATGCTCTTCTTGCCGTACCGGGGACCCGCCCAAAGCGCCGTAATCGCTGCTCCGACCAAAATCACACCAGCATATGTCAGAAAACCGGGAGCGATCACAAACTTCTGCATAGCCTGGATATCGCTAACGGAGGACTGATCGGGGGCATTCATCGCGATCACGATAGACCCGATAATACAACAGAAACAGCCAACCTTACCGACGAAACTGAGTCGTTCTTTCAGGAAAATCGCAGAGAGAATCGTGGTAATAACGACGGAGAGTGCGCCGAGAGGGGTGACCAGGATAGCGTCGACGAAAGCATATGCGACAAAGTTGCAAATCTCGCCCACGATCATGAGCGTCATGCCTAGCCACCACCACGCATTCTTTAGGTATCCGTAGCCTTCACCGGCCTCTTCGTTGTACTTGACGTTCGCCTTGAGTAGGCCGATCTTCTTGATGACGAAGGAGATACCGATGAAGACGCCCGAGGCGACGGCGAGCGAAATACCGACGGCTTTGTAGACAGCTGGGCGGCCTGAGGAGTCGGCGCGGGCCAAAAGGGTGGAGGCATGGTGTAAGCTATCGTGTGGATCCATGATGGGCGCAGTCGAGAGGTGAGAGGAGTTGGAAGAAAGCTTATCGTATGAACCACACTGACCAGCAGTGGGAGAGCTGAGGGGAAGAGGAGGAGGGAGGGTCTGTCGCGAGGACGGAGTCGTCCGAAGACCAGACTCGGCGACTAAGCTGAAACACTTGATTCAGGCCACTTTGTCACCGGCGCAGCGTTTAGTCTGAGAAAAGATAATGCAGATACAAGCACAAGATCCACGCGCGACCGAGTAGAATAGTAGGGGTAACACAGTCGCAGTCTCTCAATGATGAAATAATGATCCAACTGTGGCTTTATCACTGCAGGGCTGATCGCGGAATGTTTCTGGAAGGTTTGAATGGAATCAAGGCGGGGGGAGGCGAAACGATCAGCGCGGACGTCAGTGGCAGAGAGTTGCGGTGTCTGTGGGCGACCGGGGGGAATTTCAGATAAATTGGAAGATTTGCAAGATGTACAGAGTAAAAAGAGAATGAGAATGAGAAGAAAAAAGAAAGAGCATACGGAGTAGCTGACGGAGAGAAAGATGAAAAGGGGAAAGAAACAAAGAGGCTGGGCCTGTGGGGAAGAGTGTTGACGAGGTACCGAGTGGGTACGGCTGGGCCCCACTGGCTACACTGCGATCGAGACGGTACTTGTCAGGTACAGATTTTCTATCCTGGAAATGATTGGTTCTAATCTATGGTCACCTCCCGGAATATTCAGTCTTAAGGAGATTAAAGCCACAGTTACATTCTGGATCTCTTAATCTCGTCCATGGATGTGGCGTGGATGTACCTCCCGCTAGGCCAGTCAGATTTGGCTGGATGGACACTGTTGGATTCCTAATTTTAGCTAGTTTGACTTAGACTTGCAGGAGCTGACAGTCTCCACGTCTTTCTGTTTGCCACTTGCTCTGATCGCTAGAGACTGAAATATACGCCGTAGGGAGCCATCACTACACACCCGATAGAGACTATGCGCAAATGATTCCAGGTCAACATAAACGTCGTCATTCATCAACCCTGCTGCCTGGCAGCGAGGCGTACTGTGTATTCGACTCTGTCTCGCTCTGTATGTCCAGACATAACCAGAGTCTTCAGAGTAACATAATTCACACGTAGATATCAAAAAAGGCAAGCAGAAAAAAAAAATCAAATATGTAGACGCCCAAACTCCGCCCATTTCGGTCCACCTCCCTATTCACCGTGCCGATTGAAGGGTATCCAGTAGAGAAAACAAGAACAACATAAAATATAAACTCAAAAAAAAAAAAAAAACCGTAATCGCAATCGCCATTCCATCCCAGAACTGCGTTTAAATCACCGATCACCGCACGTGGTAGCTCGGCTTGCGCTGTCGGTTGACCACGGGCGGGGGCTCGTCCACGGGGTATGGCGGTCGCACCTTGCCGCTTGGCACAGAAACGTGCGGTTGTGAGAAGAGTGGTGCGGGCATAGAGACACCACCGTCCTCGACGGACGGGTATGGGATGGGCGTCTTGGGCGGGATGGGCGGAGGCATGCCGTTGATGGGGGACATGTTATGGGATGCAACGTGCTCGGCGCTGCGCCCGGGAGAACCCTGCTGTTGCGAGGAAGGTCGGCTATACTCGTGACTGGGACGGAAGCTGGCGACATCGCTGCTGGAGTGCCGCGTCGGGGAGACTGGCAGGCCATTGTTATGGGGGGTTGGATGTGCGGGTAGAGAGTCGTCTCCTGGGGGTGCGGTCACGGTCACACTGGAGGGGACCGGAGGGGAGGCCTGCGAAGGAGGTTGTGGGAAGTATTCCACTGGTGAGGCAGGTAACTCGACTGCGAACTGATTTGCCGGAGGGGGCACCGAGTAGGTCGAAGGGTTGCGTGAGGGGACTAAGATCTCCTCTCGCTCGAGGTCAAATGACAGGTCATCGCGGTCACCACCGGCGGCCGCATGCTGGGCAAGGCGCTTGTTCATGCGCTCGATCTTGGCAAACTTCACGCTGGAATCGAGGATCATCTTTTTCACCTCGGACTTGGCCAGATATTGCCGTGTATTGGTGCTGATGTCGGCCAGGCGATTCCACTCGTTCATTCCAAACTCGCCAACGCCAACCTCCACGTTGAACCGGTAGTAGTTGTCAGTGGGGACGCCACGCTTGGCAAGCGTATCCCGCAGCATTTCCTGATGAATAGTCTCGCAGCCTTCAATCTTCGAGATCAGTCGTCGTCGCGCCTCGGCGAACGTGCCGGTCGCGGAACCAAAGAAATCCTCCCACCATTCATGCTGTCGGTTATTAGTGCCAGAAGGCCGTCGGCCAGTTCCAACACTGACGAACACGCCGACCTCTCGACCAGGCCACTCGTTGGCAACTGCCTCCTCGAGAATCTGGGGTGCCGGATTGTAGGTTCCAGGTCCTTCGTCGATGAACACATGCTGGCCGATTTGGATCGGCTTGAAAGCAAGTCCCGTGGCTGATGTGGCGCGGCCAGCCTGCCAGATCGTGCAGTCAAATTCGGGCGGGGGTTCTCGGCGAGAGTCGTAGGAGCGCAGAAGTACGGCTGACCCGTTGCGCTGAGTACCCTTGTACAGCGCGGTGACGGCACTAGTCATTTGTTAGCATTGAATACTTTCAGGTGACGAGGCAAGTTGAAAAGGACTTACGTTTTGGTCCGGAACTCTCGATTGTCGTAGAGGAGAGCCTCCGGATTTCCCCAGCGTAGCCCATTCAGAAAAGTGGACCCTCTTTGACTTGCTGGACTTTGGGGATGGGACATCGCCGACGTGCTAAAACTGCCTCGGCTGACGGACCTCTGCGGTACAGAGTTTGGGCTAGTATAGCCAACACTTGCGATCGATGCTCGAGGGTTATTGCCGGCATTCGGTTGATCATTGCCCTCGGCCTCGAAGACGGTGTGTTCGCGCACGCATTCCCGGATCGCCTCCTCAAGCTTCGAGGCCTTGAACAATGTCGAACGATAAGGAATACCCGCGATAGTCTTATCGGTCTCAAAGACCCTCCTTGTCATGCGCACGTAGACTTCTTTACAGGTCTCGAGATCGAGGCGAAGACGTCCCAGCATGATCGCGATCAAGCCGCCGGTGCCGGTCCCGGCAATCAGATCAAAGTGGTCGCAGGGCTTGGGTATTTGGTCGCGACGAGGCGGCTTGCCTTCGCATTCGACATACGTGCGATACATGAGTTCCTGGAGGATAATGAGCATGGAGTAACCGCGGACACCGCCTCCATCTGTCTGATTGTTAGTATTTGCACTTCGGATGCGTCGGGGAGGGTGATGGAACGCGACTGTGCTTACCTAGAGACAAGATCCGTAACGGTGGACCCTTGGTGGTGTCCTTGCGACGCAGATTGACCTCATCCATCGCGACTGCGGCAGTGAATTGTGAAAGCGAAAGTGATCGCCCTCCTCTTTTTTTTCTTCGCAGCGACAGCTTACCCACGGCGGGGCTGAGCAGTGCCTTATGCACCGAGGTGGCGGAGGCACGGGCGCCTGACCGATTAGATCAGAGCCTAGGATTGCTAGGCCGGTCACTCAAAGAAGCACGGGAAGTTCGAATGTGTCGTTAGTCAAAGGTATGCGACGAGCTGGATGTGAGAGGCGCCGATATCGTGGAGTGCGTCGAATGGACTGGGGGAAACTTTGAATAGGCAGCGGCGTAAGTTCAATTGGCGGCGGGGGCGGGTTGGGCTGAAGGTTAAGCCACGCGATGCAGGGCCTCGGATTCGAGATTCACAAGTGTCACTTCGCGGCCGCTTAGTGGATTGGTAATTGTAAGAAGATAGTTGCAGCACGCAGGAAGAATATGCAAAGATCAACCAGTTACTATGATGGTCAGCTGAGTTATTCTTGGAAAACGAATCCACATCCTCTGCTTCCTTCCATGGAACATGGCCGAGTCATGTGATATATGGCTGTGCAGGTCTTTATGATGTAATTTGTGGCGGTGTAACGGGGACTCGGCAGCAGGGACAGGTTTCTTTGGCTTCTGGAAAAGCATAAAAATCACTTGTGAGCTGAAGATTTGTAAGGACTATGATTAATCTAGATAATAAGACTGACGGCACGCCCGAGAAACCAACATGACCAGCTGGGGTCTCTAGTCGACCTTCTCCAGGTTTCCGGTGCTAGAGACCAAATAGAGGAATTCTCAGAAATGCCACTAAGACTATGGGGTTGTTGAACATAGACTCGGTCTTAAAAGCATGGATCCTTTCATTGAAATCTATAATCAATGACCTCTCATAAAAATATACTTAGTAAGCGCTTATCAACAAATAACTAACTACCTAGTTACCTAGTTATCCCGTCATTAGTCCATAGAAGCTTATCTTGTCCTCCCTCTTATTTACACCCATTTGTGTACGAATGTCAGGTCTATCACGAATGTAATAGATATTTAAGTCCCTCTTTCTTTCAGGCACTTCCTATCTTTGATTTTGAAGCCTACGGGAAGAGGCTTTCCCTCTCGATCACTTTTTACATCGTTCGATACTAGAAAAAACCTACTGAGATACCTCCGTAAACCAATCATAATTTTAGTAATATTAACATTATCTTTCACACTCCGGCTATTGCTCCCCATTTTGAGCCTTGTTCAACAAACTGCTCTGTGGTGGCCTCTCCCAGCGAAAACAATACTGTCCCTTCTCTATCGCCGTGCGTCTAAAGCGCGGGCCGGTTGTCCAAATCGGCTCTCCAAGCGAATTTTGGCCCCGCTCAAATGGTACATTATAGTCGGGCGGTGTTGGTCGGTCCGGCCATGTAAGTTGTTTAGATGCGTTGAGATATCGTTCCATGTCCCCGTCTGATTTCCGCGCTGCTACCCATTCATTCAAAAAGTTGTGGAATGTCGATACGTCAGGGTCCAGCTCGCGATTGCAAGTCCACTCCGGGATACTCAGCACCATATCCACATTTCGTTTCTAGTAAGGAATACTCGTCAAGTATATATCGTTCGTGATAAGCTCGTATAGTGTAAATACAGCGCTAGTTAAATCATCTCGACCATCTAGCAGGCGTTTCTTCCCGTGTGCGGCCTAATCGAAATCGAAGAGAAGGATTTTATTTATATCGGGATCGATAAGTAGGTTTTAGGGTGTAATGTCTTAATACATGATTCCCAATTCCAGGTTCAGGAAATCCACGAGTCGGATAAGCTGTTGCAGCCATTCAAATCGGAAAGGCGTCTTTGGATTGTCGAGAGTTCCACCCGGAATATACTTCGTTGTGAATCCAATCACCCGAGATTCCACGTCTTCGAGAACAACACGATTAAATGGTACTATATTAGGATGTGGCGGCAAAATCCTGAGAATGTTGAGTTCATCCCAGGCCATCTGTAGTCTCAGGGGCTTGTCTAATGGGTTGAATTTGAAGGCAACTTTTCGAGGAATGCCGAATTCGCCTTCGCATGATGAGAGATCAAGACCCGGTCCAAGCCGACCGAGCTCCTGGAGTTTAGAGTACTGAATTGCACGGCTGTCGGCAAGCGATTCAATCATCGAGAACGGAAGATATGCAACAAATGGAGTGTCATCCTCTTCCGGATCGGCCGAGACTTCAACAAGGAGTCCGTTGTCGTCGACTGTAATTGCGCGGACTTCCGGCGACAGGTAATCGGCGAACTTTGCCAAAATCGTGTTCTCTATATCCTCGTCGGGCAGAAATAGCTTAGCGGTGCCTTTCACCTTGACCATTCTCAGTCGATCCCAATCCCAGACGTCGCATTGCGTTTCGGTCAAGGGGTTTTCTCCCGGGCCGAAGTAGCATTGGCCTTCGGAGAAGAATCTGTCTTGAGGTTTCATTATGGGAAAATGGATACTAAAAAGAGGTAACCCGTATAATCTTGCTTCGGTAACGGGAGCGTGCGACTAATTTGAGGTTGACTGAATGTGATGGATGGTTTCTGTTTCCTGGGATGAACATCAACAGGCCAGGATCACTCGAGCGCGGTGTACCCCCCATAGATCTGAAGATTGTGGGAGCTGAATTGCCTGTCTTTGAAGTAGCTGATAGCGTTCGATTGGGAAGTTCAAAGACTGTATTAAACGTGAGGAGGTCGGGCATTTGAGGTGATCTCATTTTCCGTCGCGGGTATAGATGTTCCTCAGTCCTGAAGTTCGGCTATCTTCTCGGAGCCTAATGAAACATTGAAAATCCTTCCAAATACATCTTTTACATAATCATTAGCTGAGATTAAACCCAACTGAATTCATACAATCAAATATACAAGTTCTTTTTCTCAACGTCCAAACCCAGTCATCAATAGCGTTCTATGCTACTCAAGCCATCCACCAATCTCTAATTCGTCAACCCCGGCCAATCTATACATCACAGTCAGTATTACATCAAACCAACCACGCCACCTTCTTCTTAGACTCACCAGTAACAGTATGCTCCTCCGACCTCCTCGAAACCCTCACCCCATCACCAACCTTAACAACCTCCCCAGCCCCCTCCCTCCCAAGAAACGAATACCGCCCAAAAACAGGACTAAACTTAGCCCCCTTATCCACCCTCCGATCCTTCATAAGCTTCTTCAACACACTCCCACTCTCCCCAATACCCATCTTCCCCGTCGAAAAGTCCACATTCAAGCTCTGACATCGGACACAGTTCCCCGTCAATAACAGTCTCACCGTCGAACTGGTAGGGCTATTTCCAACCTCCAACTCCGCCCAAAAGTCCTCCTCGAATGCAGTCTCTGCACCCGAAATGACAATATTCGGCCGAAACTTGGTCAAATCAACCTCCTCCTCCCCAGCCAACCGTCCCGATACATTCTCAACGGAGGTCTGAGAAATAACCAAGAAAGGCGCACAATCCGCAAACCCGATTCGTGCTTCATGGCGTCTCGTCACGAAGATATTCACCGCACTCCACAATAGTCCCAGCGCCAGGACTGTAACACCGATAGTCGATGCAGGCATTTTGCCATCTTCAATCCGGGTATGACACCAACTCACAGCGTTGAGAACTAGATATCCCAGAGAAAACGGTACGAGCCATCGGTCGAGTATCTTGTTGCCGTGGCCGTTACCCGGGAGCACGAGTTCCTGTTTCCAGATACTCCACCAGGACTCTTTATTGCGTTTAGCGGGGGCGAGTGTACCAAGGACACTGCGCGTGTTACCACCCAGATACGCCAGTACAACGGGGTATCCGAAACACGCGCTGAACCAGTCATTATATCTGGATCCCATATCATAGCCCGTCGTCGGACTCTGGTGCATCATCACCGTGAAAGCCTTTAAATTCTTCGTCTCCGGTTCAAGTGGGATTTCCAGACATTTGGAACCCTGGCTTTCGATTTGGCTTTCGCGTTGATCTCCCAACTCGAATGCATCACCTTCACGCCCGTCGCTGTCCAAAGGCGGGTTATACGTCACAACCACCTTCCCAGTATCACCACCCGTCTTAGCTTCCTCAATCGCCGTCTGAAAGAGTCCCATTTCGGGATACTCGGGGATATGCATATTCTCCAGCGCTTGGGGCCCCCCATTTTCGCCGGGGACCACTTTTAGGAGCATGAAGCGTCTGTCATAGCGGAAACCCAGGTTTGTGAGTTCGCCTGAAGTGACTTTTGTTGGTCGTAGGGATTTGATGGGGTATATGTAGAGCTGGGAGGAGGTCTGGTTAGTCACTGATTCTGGCGAGGTGGTTGGATGGTTTTGCTCCATTGGGGAGTAGAGGGGAGTCCTACCTGGCTGATTTGCATTTTGAAGAGAAGACACAATGAAGGTGTGTGCTGGAGGGGTTCTTGATTATACGAAGAGGTGCTGTCGGATTGCAAAAAGCAAGCTTGCGAGCTGCAGTTCATAAATGGGGTGACGGTCGTTTCTCCGCACGGAGAAGGTCTTATCACCGCGCTTATCGGTTATCGGTTATCCGATCCGAGGCCAATTTGAGTTTGCCCTGCATAGTGCACAGGCCATAAACAGACAGATCTAGTTAATCTATGCGAGGATAATTTTTGAATGTTAAAAAGTCTTTGAATCATATTTCGTGTTGAACCATGGCTGGGGGGAATGTACACAAGTATAAAAAGGAAATGAGCTATAAAAAAGAAAAAAAAAGTCTACTGGTCCTTGGCCCAAGGCAGGCTGAATGTGCCCACCCAGTCCTCAACTTCTTGCCTCAACAAAACAATCTCAGAGACCTCCTCACCCTCACCCAGGTAGTCGAAGAAGGCCTTCAGGGTACCGGGGTTCTTGACACCGCGGGCCTGCGCCTGCTCACGGGCAACCTTGTCCAACTTCTGGGTCAGGATCACGACACGGTCAACAATGTCGGCGACACGACGGAAGTCCTCGGGCTGGAAACCGCGAGAGGTCATGGCGGGGGTACCCAGACGCAGACCGCCGGGCTTGAGGGCAGACTTGTCACCGGGGACGGTGTTCTTGTTGCTAGCAACACCGCACAGCTCGAGGACGCGCTCGACACGGGCACCGTCAACACCACGGTTCTTCAGGTCGACCAGCACCAGGTGGTTATCGGTGCCGCCAGAGACAATGTTGTAGCCGAGGCCACCGTTGCTGGTGGACTCGCCGAGACGCTCGGCAAGAGCCTGGGAGTTGGCAAGCACGGTCTTTTGGTATTCGTGGAACTCGGGAGACTGAGCCTGCTTCAAGGCGACGGACAGAGCAGTGATGGTGTGGTTGTGGGGGCCACCCTGGTGGCCGGGGAAGACGGACATGTTGATAGGGTTCTCCAAATCGTACATCTCCTTGTTGCCCTTCTTATCGGTGCGACGGACGCCCTTGCGGTAGAAGATCATGGCGCCGCGGGGTCCGCGCAGAGACTTGTGGGTAGTGGTGGTGACGATATCGGAGTAGGGGAAGGGAGAGGGCAGGACATCAGCGGCAACGAGACCGGAGATGTGGGCCATATCAGAGAGGAGGTAGGCACCGACGGAGTCGGCGATCTCGCGCATGCGAGGGTAGTCGATCAGACGGCTGTAGGCAGACGTGCCCGCCACGATCAGCTTAGGGCGGTACAGCAGAGCCTGCTTCTCGAGAGCGTCATAGTCAATCAGGCCGGTTGACTCGTCCAGGCGGTATGGCAAGGTCTCGAAGTACTTGGAGATAGCAGAGATCTTCTTGGTGGGGGTCTGGTAACCGTGCGACAGGTGGCCACCGTGGGGCAGATCCAAACCCATCAGGCGATCGTGAGTGTTGAGAACGGCAGAGTAAGCCATGAGGTTAGCGGGGGAGCCGGACAGGGCTGTGGTCGTGTTAGTGATGCTGAGTTGCATTGTTTGGAGGGATATAGTGGCACCATACGCTGAACGTTCACACCCCATTCCTCGGGGTTGAGACGGAAGGTCTCAAGAGCGCGCTCCTGGCACAAGCGCTCAGATGCATCAATGTGTTCGTTTCCACCATAGTAACGGGCGCCGGGGTATCCCTCGGAGTACTTGTCTATATATGCGATTAGGATCCCGAGGCTATGTACCGAGGAGGTCGAGCGGGGAAGGAAGAGTTCTGGCACATACTCTGCATCACACTGCCTAGGGCATCGAGGACGGCTTGCGAGGTGAAGTTCTCGGAGGGGATCAGGTTGATGAAGTGCTTTTGGCGGGTTTTCTCCTAGAATTGGTCTCAGCGGGTTGTCCTGGAGGATGCCCCAAATCTCACATGACGTACCTTCTCGAGGATGTTGAAGACGGTAGGGTCGGAGTCCTTCAGAGAGGAAGACAGGAGCTGGAGACCATGTCAGCTTAATCAGTCCAAGGCATTGGAGCCCCATTGAGGCTGCAAGAGTATTCTCCCACCTTCTGCTGCGCATCCCGACTCGACGAGGACACTCCCCGCACGGAGATGGCGCGAGGCACGAAAGCACGGGTGGACACGGGCACGGGCGTGCGGAGTGCTCCCAAGGAGACGCGAGCGAGGCGCCCACAACGAGAGAAAGACATGATGAAGGACGACCGAAAAAAAGAGACACGATATCCAACCAGAGGCTCGGATCGGAAGGCGTTTCTTTTATAAAAGCGAAAGTCGTGACTCCGGCGGTGGGCAGCTGGATGGTTCTCCGTTGCCCGCGGAAAGCGGGAAAACGAGACTATTCCCGAACGGGCCTCACCGCCTGGTCCGTGCGCCCGCGGCTGTTTTTCTTCTTCGCACACAATTTCTCTTCTCCTTTTCTTCTTCACACAACTAAATCCAAGATGAAGAGATGGCGTTCTGTCTGCGTCAGCACTCGTCGGTGATGGCCTGACCTCGTGTTGGGCTGTCGCTGGACGGGCGCTGCTGAGAAGGTCCCGCGCCCATTCACCATCCAAATAGGGATCAGTTTACCATCGGATTGGACGCGTTGTGTACGGTTTGTGAGCGAGTCTCCAGCCGAGGGGGGGGAGGGAGAAATCGGGTGGAACAGATGGAGGCATGCGGCATACCAGCTCTGATGGGAAGCGCATTGCTTGGATTGATCGGATGATCAGCCTGGTGCTGAACTGTGATCAGGATCTGCTCCCTAGTTGCAATGCCTGTCTCTGTTTCGAGTCTCCCGGTCGCAGTGCTCCGAGTCGGCTTGATGTGTCATTACTCGAAGTCGCTGTTTAAACCAGATTTACTATGTAGATTTCCAATTCAATGATGATCTTTCATATTTCCAACTTGTTCAAGTATTCCTCATAGTGCCTGCATAA
Organism: Penicillium cataractarum; assembly: GCF_028827025.1. Classification (NCBI taxonomy): domain Eukaryota; kingdom Fungi; phylum Ascomycota; class Eurotiomycetes; order Eurotiales; family Aspergillaceae; genus Penicillium; species Penicillium cataractarum. Next base: position 2,834,597 of record NW_026622743.1, on the reverse strand, counting down.
TAGTAGCTCCTCTCGCATGCTATCCATTAAATTAGCTATGCACCGGTCACAGCCCTTGTGAAGCCGTAAAGCTTTGAGCTTGGCGTATCTTCGGAGGCCCGTCGGTAAAGGCGGCCCGTTCCCCTATCTTTGGCCTGCAGCCTTAGCTCAACCTTAGCTATCTCGGACCGCTCCTTTAAATCGAAGCTTAATCATGATACGTGACAATGCAGGGTCTTTGCACCCTCATTTCTATTTTACATTCTTGTTTCAAATCTTGTATAGCCTTTTTAATCGCCTTCTCCTTTTGACTTGAAATATATAGACACCACTCAACAGGAATATCCTCGGGATCACCACCAAATCAAGTCACTCCTATCTTTGCATATAGATCACCACAATTAATACAAATACCTCTGGCGCAAGGCTGATAATAGCTTGCGACAACCACACATATCTCACACTGGGAGATCTGAATCACATTTAAGGCGAGGCATAGTACATACAGTACCCACGTCCAGCCGATCGCAACCCACAACATCCAAGATCCGCATCTTGTATCACCGGAGAGTCCCATATACTCCATAAGTAAAACCATTAATTTACCTACAAGGCACGCCTGATAATAAGCAAAGCTGGTACAGGAGTTATGTCTTACGCACCCTCCACAAGCAAGGAGTTGCATGATCGTCATGGTAAAATTGAGCGGCTCCGTCGATCAAAGATCTGATGACGCTAACCTGCCCACATTATCCGGATTCTCCAGCTATCTCATTCGAATGTTTATCCAGATATTACATCGTTTGGTATTTGTGTGTTACTGGCTAGGCATGGTGTACGCGATGCGATGGCGTGGAATCATAGACGTGGTATCTACCATGGAGATTGACCGTTTGCATTTCCGAATGCAGCCGGGTTTCGTAACGTGCACGCAATATTCCCTTCATTTATGAGAGCTTTTCCTGCTTCACTCAGAAGGAAAGATTCAACTTTTATTTCGCGTCGCGACTTTTTATTCTCAGTGTTCGTAAATTTTATTACCGACACTTATCCGGTCGGTCAATATCATGGGCGCGAATGAGAATGAGATTTCGTTTGATGCCTCGGCGTCGGAATCCGGGACGGTCGTTAATCATGAGGAAGGGAAGCCTTTGAAGAAGAGTAAATTGCTCTTGGCTGTTTTGTATTTTGGTACGTGCTCTTGAAAGTTACCTTTTGCTCTGAGCTCCATCAATCATCGTCGTACTCATCGAATGACTCCCATGCTGAATAGGCACATTCCTCGGTATATCTGACGAGTTCTTCGTCCTCACCACCTCTCGCCAAATCGCCGAGTCATTCCACCAAGGTGCAGCCGGGTCATGGCTTTTTGTCGGGTACAATCTTGGCTATTCCATGGCACTGCCGATATACGGTCGACTTTATGAGGTCCTAGGTCAACGGAAAACTTTCCTTATTGCATACGCTTCTTATGGCGTGGGATGCATTGTATCGTATGAAGTTGAGCATACCCCAGTACTTGACGACTCATATCTGACTTTGACAGAGGCACTCCCCATGAGTTCTATGCAATCGTCGCCGGTCGGTTCCTGGTGGGCGCTGGCGCTTCGGGTATGCTGGACCTGGCTTCGGTGGCACTCAACGGTATCTCTACTGCCCCTTTTGGCATTGCTTAATCTAACATCTCCTTCTTAGATATTGCCTCCATTCGTGAGGTTGCCGTTTTCCGAAGCCACCTTATGGTTGTGATGTTGGTAGGCGCCGTCAGTGGAGGCCCGCTCGGTGCGATTCTCGCCGGAACGATAGGATGGAGATGGTGAGTCAAGAATTCCATTCAACATGAAGGATCACAAGATATTGATCAGGTTTCTTCTTTCTATAGGTCATTCCTAGTCCACATCCCTTTCGTGGTCCTTTGTGCAATCGTCGTTTTCTTCAAACTACGACCCAAAAACAGCCAGCCCGCGGCCGAGACCTCCAGCGACGAGGAACGCAATATTGAGAAGAAAGAGGAGACCCCCAAAGCTCCACGTCCACCACTCGACATCCCAGGTATCATCACGCTTAGCTGCGCGATCCTCTGTTTCGTCATCCTTGTTGAGATGCTCGAGGACCTTGACGCGGTGAAGAGGCACATCGGCCTTATCGTTGGACTTGGAGTCGGATTCGTCGTCTTTACTGCGACTTTCATCTCTATTGAGGTGTTTTGGGCGAAGAATCCCGTGATTCCACTTCATCTTCTCAAGACTACACAGGTTGGGCTCGTTTGGGGGACTACATTTTTCATGCAGATGGGGAATTACGGTGTATGCATGGCATTCATTAAATCTCGCTTGGAAGCAGAGTCCACTGAAGCTAATTTTCTTATAGTTTGTAGCAAGCATTGCCCCCTATTTTGCCCGAGTACACGGCTTAACGACGATTGAGACTGGGCTATGTCTCGGTCCTACAGCAGTTGGCGCTGCAGCGGGGAGCGTATTGACTGGGATGCTTGTCAAAAGGTAATTCATCATGACATGAGCTGTGATGAGTACCTGAACAGGCACATGGCTATTTCATCATCGCGATGCTGACAATTCTTACAGAAGCGGAAAGCACAGAGTATGGGCGATAGTTGGTCTCTCTACAGCGCTCATGAGTTTCGCATTAATCCTTCCTCGGTGGTCACTATTCGAACAGCACATGTGGGAGTTGTTCTACTCGTTCTTCTTCTCGTGGGGACTCGGAATGACTCTCTCCGCGCAATTCGTCGGGTTGAGTGCCAGTACCCCGGAAGAATATGCGGCCACCTCGATCACATCCTACTATCTTTTCCAACAAGCTGGAACTATGATTGGGATTACCATGACTACGGTTCTCCAACATCTCGTTTTTAAAGAGAAACTCGAGTCGACAATTGGCGAAAGCCCCGAAGACCTGAAGGTGAGATAAATGCCTGAATTCTATCGAGAAGTGTGAAACTGACAATTTGGCTCCCAGAAAATCGATCACATCCTAGACAATGTCGATTACTCGCGATCACTTCCCAAGCCGCTGCTTAGAGCTGTCAACAAAGATTTTAGAGAAAGCTACATGGTGCTTATTCGTATGTTTCCAGACCTCTTCACCAGCTCCGAAAAAGGTCCCGAATACGCTAACAGAACTATTACAGTGTTTGTCATGGCCACTGTGGCAATATCGCTACTGCTGGTGTTGAGACAGAAGAACATCACCATTTGATACACACACCACCAACCATAACCATGTTCTAAAAAGACATTCTTAATGATTTCGGGTTTACTCTGGAGCAAAACAAACTAAACCAAAGCCATATGAGCTGTACATAAATCTTGATAGATTATTAGAAGCCAGAGTCTTTGTCGAGATTTGGATTGTGAGACCATAAAGTGCCAAGCTTCGTCGACAGCGATGAAGATTTTGCCCCAATAGACGGCCGAAAAAATCTCGAGGCGTGTGGTGCTACCTTTGAATTATCTTCCCAACTCAATATACGTGGTCTCGAGTACATGCGAGGCGTTGGGAGGGATAATTTTGACAGACAGCATCGTTGGGCCATTCCACTAAGCTGGACGCAAGATCGGCATATCTGAGGAGCTATTTCTAACCGCATACACATGATATCTCCCCAAGAATTAAAATTAATAAATTTGACACCACCATGAATCGAACCCGCGACCTTCACGTCCCCTATATACTTCATCAAAATGCTCTATCGCCATCCCACAATGCCGAAGTACATAACTACTCTCCGGGACCACACCTACTAAACAATCCCCCTTTACACCACTAGAATACCTTTAAAATATTTTATTTTAGATCCAGAATAGAAGATTCAAAGGAGATCTATCTAGTAAATAAAAGAAAATACAAATAAAAGAAGAAATCGGCGAGCGGGGGGTTTAGCCGCTCGCCCACTCTCCCCCTAGGGTGTGCCCGGTCATCCGTGGAGCGATGCTCGACATCGGATACCAGTCGACCATATTTCCCCTCAATTTTCCTTCACAGAGGCACACCCTTAGCCAACCAGGTGACGCAAACCTGGCTGACCAACTAGGCCATATGAGGGGGAGATTACCTGGAAGACTTGGAAGTTGGTGATAACCCTTAAAACGCTTAATCCCTCTACGCCTTACTCGACACATCAACATCCTTAACCATAACCTGGCGTCGAGATTTGACCGCGGAACATAGTCTGGAGCTTTACGTATATTGTGATAGCTCGAATCCCGCGTTTCGACTATCTTCCCCACTGAACCCCCTTATTCTAACCTCGATTCTTCATCGCCCATTTTCTATCCCCAACTTCTGTCAAGCGCAACCTCGCAGCTTCATCCTCAAACCCAACCCCGACTATATTGCTCCTCCCAAATCCAAAACTCGCCCACACATCATGCCCGAGTGTGCAAGCTGCGACGAGACCTTCGGCCACCAAGCTGACTGCGACAACCACATGAACTCCTATAGCCACTGGGCTGAATGCGAAACCTGTCCTCGCAACTTCCGCTCCCACCGTGCGTGCAACCAGCACATGAACATGCAACCAGCACATGAACACATTGAACCACTGGGCCCCGACCTTCGACTGCGAAACATGCAGCCGCGAATTCAACTCGCAGAACGCGGCTAATCAGCATATGAATGCGACCAACCACTGGGCACCGCGGATTGAATGCGAGACGTGTAATGATATGTTTCAAACTCAGAGTGCTGCGGATCAGCATATGAGTGAATACGGGCATTACCGGAATTACTGCAAGCCTTGTGGGAGGCGCTTCAATAATGAAAATAATCTACGCGCGGTATGTCTCGCCCATCCGAGCATGCGAGAATATAGAGCCTTATCAACTAACCATACCCTCCTCTCATCTCTAGCATCTCAACTCCCGAATCCACCGCGGCACAGAAATATCATGCCCCTTCTGTAAAGCCCGCTTCGTCTCTACCAGCGGTGTCTCGCACCACCTCGAAACATCCTCCTGCCCACAAGCCCAATCCCTAAACCGAACCTCCATAGCCCAAATGGTCCGCCGCGCCGATCCACACGGGATAATCACAAACAAGTTCATCGAATACCCGGACCACGACGAAGGAACCTATACCGCAACGAGGGCCGCGTATAACGGACAAGCATGGGAATGCTACATCTGCCATCGCCAACTCGCCTCATCGAATGGACTGAATCAACATGCGAATTCACCGGTGCATCAACAGAGTATTTATCATTGTCCGAATCAGGGACGGAATTGCACGAAGCAGTTTGTTTCGTTGGCCGGGTTTTTTAATCATTTGGAGAGTGAGTCTTGTGGGTTTATCCGGTTTGAGAATGTACAGGCTGCGCAGAGACAGTTGACGGATGCTATGGCTGGGAGGAGGATGATTGCGGGGGTGTTTTGAATTTAAGACGGTGCCTTTTTGAGGGTTTGACTACTCGCACGACAAGGTTGGCCTAGTATTATTGGTAATTATACAAAGTCTCCTGGGTCCATTAGTATGTATGGCTGAAGGGAATTCAACTCGTTCCCGGTGTTTTGGATTCGCTGGAAGTCTCTTCTGGGCATTTAAAATGTAGAGCTTGCCGGGTCCATCGGTTTGAGCAGGTTTTATTATAGCCTAAGTATTTGTAAGATGGAGGATGATGGAGACTAATATATTCTGACAATGATTGAACTACTCTCGGGTATACGACCTGACCGGCTTGGGCATGTCGAGAACTGATGCTCGCAAAGCCAGCTACAACTACGTAACCCGTCAAGCCTCGATGAGCCTTGAATAGAAACGAGTCAACAATCAAAGAAACAGTATGTCCAGTCAGATACTACACAAATACAAAGCAACGGAACTCGGATTTAAAGAATCGTCATAGTCACAATAAAGAAAGACATAAATGACCCATATGGATCGATTATGTATTATCTACTAAGACATAGACAAAAAAAAGACATGTACATTCAGAGAATCGAATCAATAATAGATAAGAAAAAAAATTGATAAAGAGTAACCCCAGCTGAAAAAGAAGCACAAAAAAGAATCCCATACCCCGAGGTTTCCCGAATGAAAAAAAAAATAAAACGCCTGGCTTGGGAATACAAGCGGCCAACCACACCGCCATAACCCGGATCTATACAGCAGATAGAACCAGATTATGTTGCAATGAGGAAAGGCAACATGCACCCATCACCGTGCATACGAATCCCGTAACCACATCACACTGCTAGAGAGAGCAAGGAAGCTCACGCTTACAGTAGGAGGGCGACGGCACCGAACACGGCAGCCAGACCGGCACCAGCACCAGTGGCAGCGTTAATAGCACCAGCGTTGAAGGCGGGCTGGGAGGCAGCAGGGGTCGAGACAGCAGTACCAGTAGCACCAGCACCGGAGGGAACCAAGGGGGTAGAAGAGGGAGCGGTGCTGGCGGAGACCACGGGGGTGGTGGGGAGAGGGGTGGAGGAGGAGCTGTAGATGGGATGTTAGAAGGCGTTGGTATTATAGGATTCGGGTGTTAGTGCTTACCACTTGTTGCACTGGGTCACGGTCTGGGTGATCAGAGGGCGGGTAACGGTGAAGGAGCCAGTCATGGTGATGTGGCCGGGCTGGAAGAGAGTTAGTAATGCGATCGACATAGATGTTGAGGGGATGTAGACTAGGCGCAGGATGTGCGATATCAGATGGAATGTGGGGGAGAGTCGAGTCGAGATATCTTCGATCGCCAACTCGACCCCATCCGTCGCATCCGCATAATGCGCATCCGCACCGCATCTGGGATAACAACGTACGGTAGAGATGCTGTAGGTGGAACCACCGTGGACGATGGAGGTAGCCTCAGGGCAGTAGGTGGTGTAAGCGGTGACGGTCTCAGTGACAGCGTCGCTGGCGACAACACCAGCAGCCAGGGCGGCAACAACAGCGGCGAAGGAGAAACGCATTTTGACTGGAATGTTGAGAATTCGAGGAATGTTCCTGAAGAGAGAAAAGTCTGTGAAGACGGAGATTGATCTGACACGTCGGAAAAGAATGTAGTTGGGTTTCTTGAAAAGAATGTACTCGGTTGAGAAGACTGAACCGGGGTGTGTGGTAAGAGAGCGTGTGGGATGGGAAAGGGAGGGGATTGGGGGGGGAAGAGAGTGTTTATAGGGGAAGAGAGTGCCGTGGTCGACTTCAGGTACCCGTGCGACTTAAAGTGACTAGCGCAGGGCAAGAAAAGGGGGCCTATAGGGTGGTGCTCATTAGAGTTGGTCCGTGGAATTATGGGGGAAATTACATCGGCTGGGCAGTTGGAGGAGTTTTACCTGAAGAGTGGATCTTGATGGATCCTCTAGACCAATCAGACTCATTAGACCTCCCGCCCAGTCTTGGTCCCCCGTGGCATTATCCTTTTTATCTCTCGCTATCTCCACGTTCCCACAGAAACCCAGTGGTGGACTTGGCCCGCTCCTGAGGATCCTTGCCGTTCTGAGAGGAGGATGCGAGGGTGAAATTGTCTGGTCTGGTCGGGCAGAGAAGGTCTAGGCCAGCTTCTGCAAGGTCTAGTCAGTGTTGGCCGGAGATTGTCGTGGGTATATCCTTAGATCAAAGATCTATGTATAGAACATTTCTATAGACGTAAACAATCAAACAGTCTTCTCTTCCATACTCCGGAGAATTCAATTAAACCCTTGGCCTGATTATTATGACTGACCCTGACCCTGCACAGATACACCAGAGGCGTCGTTTGCCAGCTCAATTCGAGTATTTCGACCGACCCGCCCCATCGCCATTCGATCGGGGCCACAACGGATCCAATGGGTCCAATGGGGCTATCTTTTCCGCTTTTCACTCTCCACGAGAAACACTGCCATTGGCTCAAATCAGGGACCAGGTCCACTGGAAAATCGAGGAGATTTGAAGAATCGCGGTGTGGGGGGCTCTGACATGTTCGTAGTTCATCCTGACTCAACCGTAAGGGACGGTGTGCGTTGGATGTGCATCATGTATGATGAAGTCACGTATGACGAGAGTCGATCATGTGGGGAACTCGGTTGAATAGCAGATGCATTGAAATTGATGCCTCGGTTTAAGGTACCTTTCATTGTTGTAGTAGTTGAAGCTGCAAGAAGATCGAATAGTAAGATCCAGGGCGTGACCAGGCACGTGTGAGGTGGACGATAAGCGCCAATTGCTCAAAACTTATTTTCGAAGGCAGAAGGTCCGGCAGAATTCACATGACCTACACAAGAGAAAAGACAACGAAGGGGGATAGTTAAATCGGTACTACAGTCATAGCGTCACCCTGGCCTAAAAGAAGAAGGCATCAGGGCAAAGGCGGCTATGGAAGCGGTCGATAAACTGACCAATTATGGGGTTTCAGCAACTGGCGTTTATCGTCCGGTGCAGGAAACAGGCAACAAAGAACCATATAGATCCTCCAACCTCAAAATCAACATTCAACATTCAACATCTTCTATTAACATCACCTCCACACTCTCCTTCGCACTCTCCATGACAACACAATTCCCCCTCTTCCCTTCCCTCCCCCAGAACTCCGTCTCCAAATCTGGCGTCTCGCCCTAACAACCACCTGGTCCTGCACAACCCTCAAACGCCTCCGCTACCAACAAGACGCAACAATCGGCACCCACCCCCACAAATCCATCTCCCAATCCTGCACCGAAGCCCGAAGCATCCAAACCCAAACCTTCACCCAAATCGACCGTCTGGGCTGGTTCAATTTCCCCCGCCACCTGCTCTTCCTGAGAGCCCTCGGCGGCGGGAGACCCGGTCCACCACGTCGCCTCGAAGCCCGACGCTCGCTAGCGCATAATGTCCAGCATATCGTGGTGAATCCGCATAGCCAGACGCAGATGTACTCGGTGCTTGAGCATTTGGGCAAGGTTTCGCCGAATTTGAGAAGTGTGGTTGTTGTGGGACCGTGGTTTTTGCCTGATGATACGGATGTGTATGATTCGGTACGGGACTGGATAGCCCCGTATGAGGATTGGGGGGAGGTTTTTTCTGCTTCGCCTACGGAGGTGGATTTGGATATATTAATTAATTCGATTGAGGCTGGGGAGGGGGGTGATGAGTGTCGTCTTGCGCATGGTTTGTCGGTGGAGGAGTACAGGGCCAGACTTGATAAGGCTGTGCGACGGTTGCCGGATCCGTTGCCGGATCGGCTGAGATTTATTGATAATTTGTATTGGAGGACGAGGAGGATGTTGGATACCGTGGTGGCGATTTTACAGAATGGGTATTCTACGCCGCCGAAGTTGTACTTGCAGACGGTTGAGCAGATGCGGACTTCGAGGAAGAAGGTAGGGAGTCGTCAACTTAAACGGAAGAGGTAGACACGGGTCGGGACAATGGTCAAGACGTAAACGAAGGGAAGATGAAATTCTATGATTGGATATATATCATCAACATCATAGCATGTCCACGCATGACCAGCACGAGGTGACATGACTGCGCTCCCGAAAACAAGCAACGAAATATAACTTATCACTTGAATGTGACAAGGAAGAAAGTCTATCGCGAGCCCAAACCATGGTGCTTGACACACAAACTCGCCAGCAAAAGGATCGAAACCGAGCCCGCCAAGAGCACAAACAACGCCTGTGGGAAAACCCCAATAGTAACGCTATACGTCGCATTCAACGCCGTAGGAATCGTGATCCTCCCAATCGCATGCATAAAGCTCAACATCCCCAACAAATGCCCCGAATGCTCACTCGGCACATGCGCCGTCAAACTCGACGTCAACAACGGCGTAACCGGATTCCCGCACGCAAAGATCAACGAGCAGAAGATGAACCACACCGGAGACCGCGTCAGAGCTACACCCGCATACCCGAGAATCTGCAGGCTCAGACTAGTGCGAATAGCACCGAGTTCGCCAGTATTGAACACGGTTGAGTGTGTGCGGTTCCGTTTTCGACGAATCTGTCGACGAACAACGGACATGATCACCGGGAAAAGGACGACCAGCACTAGGATACTCCACGTATTGACGAGCGCCATGTAAAAGCTCTGTGTCGTGGGTCTCCAATGGAATAGATATGACGAGTACGCCATCTGCAGCGGTGGGAGGCAGGTCATGACGCCAAAGACGAATTGTTCGATAATCGCTAGAATAACTAGATTGGCGCGCCGGTTCACACTGCATTCCCAGAGTGACTTGCACGAGGAGTAAACTTGTTGTAAAGGATTTTCCCGTGTACGTGAGTTGTCGAGGTTTATCCTCGTTTCGTCATTCGATCGCGCCCAGCGCGACTCGGGTAAGACGAATATGGCAAGGATTGTTAGAAGGAGGTAACAGGCGAAAGAAATCCAGTACACGCCTTCGAAGGAATTTATCCACGCAATCAGGATACCCGCAATTAACGGACCAGCCGCCTGTGCGAGCGATGTACATGCTTGGATATAGCTGAATAGCGTGGCACGTTCACGCGGACTCGATAAATCGGTGATGTACGCCTGTGACGCCGCGATAGCCGTGATATACGTGCCACCTAGCCCTTCAAGTGCATACCCGACTAGTATCCAGCGTACATCGATCGCATCCGGGTATCGCAAGATAAGAAGCATCACGGCATTGTAGAGGAGGATACCCGTCGTACTAAGGGCTAGAATTGGTTTACGCCCGACGCGATCGGAGAGAGACCCCAGGATTGGGGCAGTGATGGCTGAGAGAATTCCCGCCGTGAATTGGCAATAGACGATTAGTCGGGAGATATCTGCTTGTGCGTTTTTATCACCTAGGCAAAGCTCGAGTTCTTCCATGAGTGAGAGGTCTGGTCGGGAATTGCTGGGCGCGTATCGCTGGTGGCAGACTAGGGCTAGGCTGGCGTTGAATTCGGGGACCACGAAGGTGCCGCCACTCATGGCGAACATGCCCCAGAATAGGATTATCCATGCTGACTAGCCGTAGGAGAAGTTGTCAGTTTACCACTTGCAGTTGAAGTTGAGTTTGCCCGTAAGATGGGAAATCTATCCTTCGCTCGTCGCTGACTGTGAATATTCCAAGTGGATAACCCCCGCGATAAACTGAGCAGATGAAAGTCACACAAGAAGGAAAAGAGGAGATAAGCATACCGAAGGATCACGAAATGACTTAGACTTCCGGGTCGTGCCGTGCTCGTGGTCATGGTCATGGCCATCGCTGCACTGGTCTTCTGGTAGCAACGGATCCTCCTCGTTCTCTAATCGACCATGAGGCATGGTTTCAGCCGGGCGCGCAGTGCGAGTGAGATTCCTCGTGGCCATACAAGACACCTATTATACAAACAAGCGACACGGTCGGAATATGTATCCGGCGCAGGACGAATGGGGCCAGGAGAAGAACTCGAATTCCAGGGAGATCAAAGGGTTAAGTATGGATTACCAAACTCGACTAGCATTTTACCCGCGAATGAAAGCTCCAGTCCAAGCCCTTCATTTCTTCACAAACTCGTCCTTCTTGGACTAGGACAAAACCGTTGGAATGCACGCGACGTGTCCACCTGCAGAGCGTCCGCAGTAGCTGCAGGTCATGTTGCACAAAGGCCGCGCCAGGCGAGCCATCCTTCAGCCCAACGGGAGACTGGAAGATAGGGACGAGGTGTACACTAGCGGTCAGCATGGTACAGTCGCTGCGGGGATAACCCTGCAAGTTGCAGGGTCGAGCGTTGGAGCGAAAGGGCCCGATCGCGAAAGAGATAACCGTTTGCTCTTGGGAAATATTCGGAGATCGAAGTGGAGGAGATCTGGTGGTTCGTTTTGCGGGCGCGGATTGGAGGGGAGACACCAGACTAAACCACGTTCCGAGCCTAGTCCGCCCGTGAAGATCTGTTATTGGTAGCGATCTTCGAATTGGGCTTGTTTCGTGCGACTTTGTCGATATGAATGATGGCGTCATGAATCTTTTCTTGCCGGGTTGGCTGGCTGGGCGAGCGTTGGAAATGCCTAAATTAAGAAGTGGATGAGTTTGAGCCGCAAAAGCAAAAACGTCCACCGTGGATGTACCACATGGACAAACAGGCATGTGGCCTGGTGTCTCGGGCCTGAGATTTGCAGGCCTTGACCACCATATTATCGCAACGTGTTTGCCTTGAGATCTGTGAACGTGTAAATAGGAAGGGATTACCGAGATATTGGCTGTTGTCCTTCACAGCTGATACACACCCCGCAGGTTCGCTGTGAACTGGTAAAACCGCGCATCTGATCGGGCTAAACTATAAAATTGTATCATGGGGAAATGGTGGAGGCCTTCCTTTCTTTCGACCCGAGTTTCACTCATACTAATATTCAGGTCTCGTGGCTGTATACTCTGATAATATACGAAATTGGAAGATTTAGATTACTGTCAAGTGAGCTACGATACCTAAAAAGGGATTCTGGCTGCCCATGAGCTTGCTGCTACATTGCCATTATTGGAATTAAGGCACATCTGGTCTAGTCTCATATTTTGAAACATCAATAGACAGTCTATGTAGTCTCTGGTGGGAGAATTCTTTTGACGTGAAAGATTGTATCTTTATAAATAAATATTGTTGCAAAACAAAGCCGAACGATGCATAGACACGAACAGATTCAAGACAAGAAGCGAAACAAAACACAAAACACAAAGCAAAACTCCAAGTATGACTTCAAGACACAATAGCACCAATACCATGCAACCATCAACAAAGAAATAAACGAATGATCAAAATGTGTATTAGGAAAGGGAAGTCCAAAGCAATAAACTCCACAGATGAATCATCCCTACCTTGAGCAGACCAGTAAGCAGAAACCCAACAGAAAGATTATACTAACCTCGAACAGATCAGATATCCGCAATCTTGAAATGCATATGCGCACTAATCCCATCCCAACTACTCACAGTGTTAATGCGAGGAATCCATTTCGTACCTCGTTGGAACCCACCCAACACCATATACGCCACCATCTTACCAATGCGAGTAGCCAACAAAGCATCATACTCAGGAGTCGCATACTCCCAAGTCCGCCACCAATCCTCCGAGAATTCAAGATGGTCGCCATGAATCTCACCTGACAGGAAACTGATCGTATCATCATTCACAACATTGGTGACAATAACGTGTTGAAGCGTGTCAATCAGACAGTCAGTTTCATAAAACGCCAAACTAACCTCAGACATGTGATGCACGTTTTCAGCCCGCCGGTGCATATCCTCGATAATGAGTACCCGAGGACCAACGAAACCCCGCCACGAAAAATGCATGGACATGACATCGAAATTTCGGTATGGAGAGTTGGTATGGTTCTCTGTGGTTGCGGCGAGTTCGAGGTGGTGGAAGATATTGGCATAATCACGGTCCGTGGGGTTTGCTTGGACAATTTCGATTGTATAGTGATGTTCGAGGTTCTGGATGGTTATTGAGTTTCGTGTAATCGGACAATTGGGCTTATTGGGAAGGTCGATCCACCGTCGGAGTTCGGCTCCTGCTCTTTGTCGTGCACCGTATCTCATGATTTGTCCTGCTGGTAGTTCTGCAGGGGGTCCGTCAGAAGTTGGATCATAGCTTCCATCTGATGCGTTAGCAGGGTGATCGATGCTCTTGGGAATCCACCAGTGATTGGTCATCTTGAACAATTGATGGGAAATGCTGAAGAGATATTTGATATTGAATGGATGGAGAATTGCAGCTTGAATGCTTGAATAGAATGAAGATGTGATGAGTGATGTATTGAAAGTGTCCTCATGTTGAGAATCCAGGGAGTTTATAAACCGAAGTGCTAAATATGGCAGCAATTGACTCTTTATTCGACATTTGACGTGCTCGTTTCAGCATCAAGCTAAATCTTTGTTATGGACTACGTTCTGAACTACGGGTGTACAAAGGATTAGGTAGAGATCTAGGGCATGACAACAAAGATAAAGAACTCCACACAATGCACACTCAATAAAACAAAGGCCCTCGAAGGGAATATTGAATCTCATCTAGGAAGAAAGTAGCTCTCAAACAATGGAAACTGCCATGAATCCTTGTTTCGAGATCTTATTTTAGCTCACTAGTATACGCCTCGTGGTTTCTGAAACACCTACTACCAGACTTGAAGAACAATCAAGCGAGTCCAAACATTGGAATACACCGCAACACTAGTCAAACATAGATTCAATGCCGAAAAATGCTACTCTTGCTGTCTGAAGCGTCATTTTTACCAAAATCTCAAACATCGGGCTCGTACGTGATCTTCTTTTGCTGACAATTTCTATATACTAGCAGTCGGATTACAAGAGTCGGAGGAACTGATCGAGCAACTATAAACTATTTATTAACTTTATGGTGTTCCTTTCCCCACCTCCAGCCAAGACTTTTCTCGATATTCGTCCCCGAACAAAGAGGGAGGGCGAATGGCCGGAATCTTTGTAGCCTTTCTACATGCTTGTTAATAGGACGATCTGTCAAAGAAATAGGAAGCCCTCGCCAGGTGATAAATAAGCTATGACTTGCTCAATAAGGGACCTGTAGGAGCAGCTTCAAATAGCGTGTACGAACACCCTGGCCGTGCTCTTCGACGCTGGTGCCAGTGCATCGATGAGACTAGTGGGCGCTGTACCAAACGGTAGCCTGGAGGCATGGTATCCGACAGTTGTTCATCTCTTTTTTATTCATGTCCTTGAGTACACAGGTAGCATGTACACAGGTAGCATGCATTGAAAGTTCACCCACAGCCACCCTCCACTTTCTACAACCACTGTTACTAGCTTAGCTACTGTCGATCCCCCATCTGTTCCGAAGTGCGGGGAAAGTCTAGTCGGTTCCATTTGAGGCCCAGTGGAGAGGGGAGGGCTTATACTAGAACGGCATCTCGGCATATTCACAAAGCCGAGTCGAAAATCCATAAAAGATTCTTAAATACAAGGTCACGACATAGAAAATTGTTTGCAGCATGAGCTGTGTACCCTACCTCTTACCTGTTGGCGATATCAATATATAGCTACCATTCGAACGCGGGGAACTATGTAGAAATATGTAGCATAAGAAAAACTGGAAATTACCTGGTTCTACATTGAGATATAACTAACTACTGATTACCAAGCCCCCGCAAATGCTCGTCCACCCCGGAAATGTGGGTTCCGTGTGGAGACAAAACTTGATCTGCGAGCTATAAGCAGTCTAATTCTCCCTCGTAGAGACTTTTCCTTAGTAAGGTTCTTAAAAATACAAACAATGAAGATAAATTCATTTTCTTTCCTTCTATTCGTCGGGGCTTGCCTTGCCGGGGCTTCCTCCATACCATCGGAGCTCCGCGTTGTAACCTCCGTTGGTCCTGTCACTGGAAGATATAACAATTCGGCTGGAACGGTTCGAGGTTTCATTGGTATCCCTTATGCTGAGCCTCCAGTGAAGCACCTTCGCTTTGCCCCACCAAAGCCTAAATCACCGACAGGTCCCATTGATGCAATCTCCTTCAAAAGTCCATGTCCACAAACTTACTCGTATTCCAATGAGTCCATTTGGAGTGTTCTCCCTTATGAGATCTGGAATTCTGCTGATATTTCCGAAGACTGTTTATATATCAATATATGGGCACCATCTCATGAACACCGTACCAGGGTTGGCACTAACAAGAAAGCGGCTGTCATGATGTTCGTACACGGAGGAGGTTTTGGATCTGGGGCCGGTTCAGTGGGATTTTATGATGGTACAAACCTGGTTCAAGACAATGACAATATCATTGTCGTCACTTTTAAGTATTTTTAACTTATCAAATCATCTAGTGAATTACTAACTAATTTTTTTTACCTAGCTACCGGCTGAATATATTCGGGTTTCCCAACGCGCCTGGGCTGAAATCCTCGGATCAGAATGTCGGATTGTTAGATCAGGTATTTTCAGATCTCTCTATTATCACCCGGAGTCTTGCAATTGACTCTCTGCTCGCTTCTAGCGGTTGGCTGTTGAATGGGTTCACAAAAATATTGCCAATTTTGGCGGCGATCCAAATAGGATCCTTCTCTTTGGACAATCTGCGGGAGCTGCATCGACCGATTTATACGCTTACGCGGTGTGTACTCACATTTCCCCATCCCTATTTACGTCTTTGGATCTAAATTGGCGTCAAATAATAGTATCCAAAGGATCCACTGGTCAGTGCAATTGGAATGGAATCGGGAACAGTTTCTTTGATTACAAACACCGATTATATGAATCAAAACTGGAATAAAATTTCTACCACGGTGGGATGCGGCGTGGGAGAAGGCTCACTTGAATGCATGAGACAAACCTCGATGGAGAGAATTGTCCAAGCCATGAGTAATGGGAGTTACAACTTTGTTCCAATCGTCGACAATCGAACTGTTTTCTCTGATTATTCTGCGAGGGCTGAGAGTGGGGGATTGGCAAACTTGGTATGAACTTCCAGCCATATATACTGCTATCAGTTACTGACGAGATATGTTATGTAGCCAACATTGGCGGGAGTTAATACGCGAGAAACCTCCGCGCTTTTCTCCTTGAGCTTGAGTTCAGTCAATGAGACTGAAATATATGACGACCTCCAAACAACTTTCAACTGTCCCCTTCAAGAGTCGGTCAGGTAATAACGAAAGAATAAAATCATAAACGGCTTGGTGAACATGACATACTAACGGCCTGCAGAATACGACTGGAGCAAAAAGTGCCAATATGGCGATACCTCTACCATGGCAATTTTACGAATCTTAGTCCAACTTCCTGGCTTGGTGCCTACCACACTGGTGAGTTATTACAACCATATTTTTTACTATGATAACATGTCTTATTTGTTCAAAGGGGAGGTACCTATGGTCTTTGGGACATATAACATGTCTCTATCGGAAACGGGCCCAGCTTCAATGGAAGAAATTGCCGCAAGCAAGTATATTCAAGGTGAGAAGAAATACGCATAGTCAACATACTCATCTTATATTCACTAACTGTTTCTTGAGATGCCTGGGTTGCATTTGCGAAAGATCCCCAAAATGGCCTCCACAGGTTTGGATGGCCGCAGTTCAACTTTGACGGTCAGTTATGCCCGATGATTTGATTGTAAACCCACTCGTCTAACACTTGACAAAAAGGGGATACTTTGATCAATCTTGCATTGAACAATACATCTACTGCAATTTTCACATCTTCTGAGGCCTGGGATAGTCCTTGCAACGGGGGTACTTTTGTACCGTGAACGTCTACCAAACTGGAAGGACAATGGTATAGTCAAGAGAAGTATTATCATATTCGAGTGTCATCGAAATAGTGATGAGATGATTTTTTTGATTATGGAGTATTTTTTAACCGAATTTAAGCTGTCACAAAACTGCATCGTAAAGAGATCCAGACAAGAACTTTAAGGAGGGGCCTAAGATCGCATCTCCCAGTCGCTGTCTGATTGAGGTTCAAGGTTCTTAAATGAAATGACGGGGATTGCTGCAAGGAAATTGTCGTCCTGACCGTTCCACAAAGCGACCTCTGTCCTCATTGACCACTGGTAACCGTTTATAAACTTGACGGCCGGCCTGTAGTACTCCGCCATAGCAGCATAGATCTAGAGCGAGCGACATCGGGCTAAGAAATTTGTCATCGTCATCATCTCATATCATCTGTGGGGGTAGAATGCCTCAATACTGGAAAAATTTGTCGATTTTCAGCACCGAGATTTCCTACTCTTTGCGGTCAGAATCTAGTCAAATGACTCAGTTATTGTTTTTCCTCGGCAACCTGCCAAGAGAAGAGGATAATCGAAGTGCCGGACTGTTTTGCTGGATATTTTCTAATATAATGCGCTACGACTTGCACTTACCGTAACAGTAATAGTAATGCGAGTAGTAGAGAACCTCGGTGCTACTCCGGGAAAATCATGTCCGGGGGCCCAGTCCGGGGAAGTTCCGATCCCGGCCCCTTTCTTTGTAAACACTTCTGTGCCCCCACAAGAAAAGCGTCTTGTCTTTGCTTGTAAGACCTTAAATTCTCTGGAAAGTTTGCTTCGGAAACTTCCTGAAGGACACTTCTCCCCAACTTAGCGGAAAGCTCCACAGGGCAGATTGAAAACAATATGCGTTGGGCCAGGGCGACAACTCTGTGCGGCCTAGCGTCGGCAATTGCCAGCCCACTAGGCCTTGCGCTAGCTTCCCAAAACCATGATTATGATATTGTGGTGGTTGGTGGCACTTCCGCGGGGTACGCGGCAGCCATTCAGGCTGCACGCTTAAATCGGACTGTGGCCTTACTCGAGCCCTCAAAGCATGTGGGAGGCATTGCCATCGAGGGCGCCGGGGCATCAGACATTGATTCACAGGTGAGCTGCCATCGACCTAATCATCTACTTCATTTTCTCTTTGTATTCTTACTGTCATTCTCATCAAGTCCTCTTTCCAAAACTCATTGACCATCGGCCCCCTTGCATTCGAGTTCTACCGACGTGTCGCCGACCGGTATAACAATACCAAGGCTTTCGATCAAGGTTGGTCCAATCACACCAAGGATAAAAGTTTGTGGCGATTCGAATGTCATGTTGGTCAGTCTGTGATCGAGGACTGGCTCGCCGAGGAGAAGAACATCGACGTTTATCTGGAGACAGCGCTCCGAGGTGCTGGAAATGGCCATGGAGTGTTCAAGTCGGGTGAAGAAATCATCAAGATTGAAACCGAAGCCCGAGATTTCTTCTCTGCGCGCATTTTCATTGACGCTACTTACGAAGGTGACTTGCTTGCCGCAGCAGGCGTTCCTTATACAATTGGACGCGAATCTATCGCTGCTTACAACGAGAGCCTCGCCGGGATTCAATTCAACACTACATTCTCGCAATTGACTGTTGATGTTGATCCCTATCGAGTTTCTGGAAACCCATCTAGTGGACTCATTCCGACCGTACAAGATCAAGCTCTGGGCAAAGCGGGCGACAGGTTCGTATCAAAATCCATGATTGGTCTCAATCTTCATCTAACGAACTTTTTCGATTATAGGGATAGGAATATCCAAGCCTTTTCTTGGCGTCTTTGTCTGACAAACAATGTCTCAAACCTTGTCCCTTTCACTCGTCCTGCGGATTATGACCCTTCCCATTACGAAATTTATCAAAGATATGTGAAAGCTGGAGGCAAGGTCTTTACCCCAAGCATAGTCCTACCAAACAACAAGACAGACATCATCGGCAGCGCAACGGAGGGACTTGGCTTTGATATGCCAGGTCGCACATCAGAATACCCAGAGGGGAGCCACAGCCAAAGAGCCAAGCTCCTCGAAGACTTGGCACGGTGGCAGAAAGGTATTTATTTCTAATCTTCGACCAACCGGTCTCTGACCTAGTTGTTGACAAGGAGCTAAAATGAACGACAACCAGGGCTACTATACTTCCTCGCACACGACAATTCTATGCCGAAGGAGACTCGTGATGAATGGTCCAAATGGGGTTATGCGCAGGATGAGTTTGTTGATAACGAGCATTTCCCCCGGGCGATGTATGTTCGTGATGGGAGGCGGATGATCAGGGACGACATCGTGGTTACCTCACACAACACGGAATATTCGTACCCTGAAATTCCCGTTTCCGATCCAATTCTAACGAATTTGTGGCCAATTGTAAACAACTTCCATTTGAAACCCATTTTTTGAGAGTTCTGCTAACTTGGACTTCTTCACAGGACCTGCATTCCACACGTCGAATTGTTAAGGATGGTCATATCTATGACGAGGGGTTCCTCTGGAAACAAGGGCCAGATTGGAAGGTATGAAATCAAAAACTCAAGTTAATTTTTCATTTATTGACCGGTAATTACAGCCGTGGCTTTTGTCTTACCAAGCAATTGTCCCCAAATCGACTATGTGCAAAAATCTCTTCGTCCCTACTTCACCATCAAGTACCCATCTTGGCTTTAGTTTGCTTCGAGTGGAGCACACGTTCATGACAATGGGGCAAGTGAGTGCAATTGCCGCGGATATTGCAATCAAAACAAACGCGAGTAGTGTCGAGAAAGTGAATTATGATTTACTCCGCGAACAATTGGATGCAACAGGCTTCTTGTTGAATGCAACTGCCGATGGCCTTCCAAGTCGCGTGTCTAACTCTTGAAGACGCTGCGTCGTGGACGAATGGATTATGGAGCGTGTGTCTTTGTGTCTTACTATCGAGTGTACTACATGAATCCACATCGTGAAGAGGAACCAGAATTCCAAAACTAGGTTCATATGATTTTTTCTTATTAGCCAGGTGGCTCAGCGCGTAGTTGCTTTCTTAGTGAGAATGATATGTTGTGAAGGGAATAGGCTATGTTTTTAGCGGCGAATTGGCGAGGCTCGGTGGCCGCCTCCTAGTATAAATTCTTGACTTTTCAAAAGCCAAGTGCTTTTGTCTTGGAAATCTGTGAACAAAGTTTGGAGTTGAGGAAATCTTTTGCATGATCAAATCGAAATGACTCGAAGCCAATGTAGAATAACAGCCCGCTGTCAGGGAATATTGTCTTCCTATTCCAGCTTCTCAACGTCTTCCACTTGTTCAACCTCCGTAGCCCGCTGCTTCTCGATAGCGTCGGCATCACCCAAGCGCGTGCTAATAAACTTGCTAGATCTCCACGCAGGCAGCTTTGCTTCAAACAACTCATCGACTTCCTCCAGACTCCTGCCCTTGAGCTCTGGCATAAAGAACCATACCCAAATAGCACCCACCCCAGCAAATCCACCCCATACATAGCCAAGTTTAGCACCAAGATTTGCGCCGGGAGTTGACAGGAGATAAGGGGTAGTGTACACAACGACGAATCCAACAACAACATTAAAGGCTGTCGAGATAGCCATGGTCTTTTCTCGAAGAGTGGCAGTGCCAACCTCTGCGGCAGTGATATATGCAGCCGGGCCCAATGTAGCATGGAGAACGGCGGCGTATAAAATGAACGAGGCGACCATTCCATTGGTATCGCCGGTGGTGCGGTGTGTTTTCGAGCCAAGACCTCCGATAAGGCAGAGGAAAACTGTTTGGACCCAACATCCGTGGAATGTAAGATCGCGTCTTCCGAATGTATCAAAGAGAGCCATTCCAATCATGGCGGTGACGACAGAAACACCGTTATTGATAGCCTAAAAACGTTAATCGCTGGGTCTTCCAGAGATGAGTGGGATAGGAATAAGTACCGCGTATGTGAAAGCCTTATCTCCCAATCCAACCTTCTTGTAAAAGGTAGGTCCGTAAGAACTGCTGAACGTCACACCAGTAAGCTGTTGGAGAGCCATAATTGCTAGAGCAATCCATGTACGTCTTCTGTTGGCACGACTAAAGAGCGCGGACCATGGTGCCTTTTCGCTTCGGTTGTCTGAGTTCTCCAAAGCAACAATCTCAAGTTCGCAAAGACCACTCTCGTTGGCTTCTTTGTTTCGAATCAGACGAAGTGCCTCCAATGCCTCAGATCGTTTGTTCTTGGAAATCAGCCAGCGGGGCGAATCTTTTGTACGTCAGTAACGGCCTAAAACAGGCTCCAATATCATTTCTGAAGAGACTCACTCGGTGTGAAAGGAAGTCCAAGAAGAATAATCACGGCTGGGAGGCCTTGGACACCAGTTGCTATCATCCAACCTCCATCGGTAGTCCATTTCGACAGATACTCATTTGCGATTCCCGCAACAAGAGAACCAAATGTGAGGAAAAGTTGAATTGAACCAACGCAAAATCCACGTAGACCGGCCGGGCAAATCTCAGACTCGTACGTAGGAACAACCTGAAGCATGCTAGTCAGTAAATGATCTGTCATAAGATGATTTGGGATCGCACATTCTCCACAAGACCAACAGCAAGGTAGATCAGAATACGACCCACGATAAACTGAGCCGATGAATGGCTGGTCACCTGGACTGTATTAAGATATTAGCACTTCCCTTGGCATCAAAACTGATGTTAGATCTAGAAATCCACTAACCAACAGCACCAATAATCTGAACCACACAGGTAACAATCATCGCGGAGCGATGGCCAACCCTTTCAATAATGGGGCCAACAACCATGGCTCCCAAGAATTTGCCGATCAAAGCCAAACTGATCATTCGCAATCAGTTTTTTTGGTATCAAAGTTTCTTTTCAAGTAAGCTCCATACCTATTCATCATCGAAACTGTCTTTGTGGGAATACTCCAAGAATCTTTCGTCTTGCTGTACTCGCCAAATCTTTTAACGAAAGGATTGAATGTCTGAACACCTCCAAAGGATGCTCCATCACTTGCTGGAAATTAGCCATTGCTTCTCAAATCAAAGTTTCCATAAACTAACTAGCCTAAACACAGAAATTGTCAATCACAAAGAAGCCAAATACTCTGATTGAGAGATATGACCACTACCTACCAAAGAAAATGCTACCCATTGAGTATAGTAGACAGATGCAGATGAGCTGCCATGTGCATTCAGACCATGCCTGTTTGCTGGCGTAGAGCTTGCCGCCTCCAGCCATGTTGATTTGTTGAGTAAAGTGATTGATATTTTCTTCGCCCAATCATACGAGTCATGAAATACAAGAATTCGTACATGAATATATAGATTGTAGGGCGGGGAAGTATCCGATCGCGGAGCGTGGGGAGAAAAGCATTTATCCCCCGGACTTTCCCCGGGGGTGTGGGGGCATTTGGATGCCAAGGGTTTCACTAATCCTTCGACTCCATCAGTAAGCCCTTGATTGGCAAAAAATGGACGAAGAGCCGAAGACCATGTCGGCTACAGGTCACAGGGCTGAATAAAATTTCAAATGCGGAGCCAGGACTGATTATGTAGGTTCGGGGAACTCGGCGAACTCGGCACCACGGTCATCACTCACCAGCATGATAGGTTAGATGACTCAAATTGAGTTCCCACTCTCAAGTACTAGAACTATTCTTCGCCTGTTCAACGAGGGTTGACCCTGCTATTCATTCAAGTCCCTTGGCAAAGCCGGGTGAACGTTTAGTCTCGGTGACTTGATTAAACGAGAGCTGTTCTTTGGCTACAAAATCGCTGGCTCAGTCAGCACCTGGATTCTTAAATCACTCTTTCACCGGAGGCTATCTCAAGACAATGATTGTCGAGATGTACGAAGTTGCTGTTTACGGGTCTACATCGGGGGCTGTTGCCTCCGCCATCCAAGCTGCCAAGCTTGGGAGGAAGACCGTGCTTATTTCTCCTCACGACCATATCGGTTAGTCTACTCTGCATACCAAAGGCCAAGCCAACTTGCTAATGCATTGGCATTAGGTGGAATTCAGGTTGAAGGCCTGGGGTCAACTGATATCGACAACCAGACGGAATTCCAAAATAGCCCATCAGTCGGAGGTCTGGCGCTTGAGCTTCACCGGAGACTGAGCAAGTACTATGGTAGACTTGACTGGTTGGAAGAGGTACTCGCAGAACGAAAGAAGGTACCTGAAGTGTGGAAGTTCGAGCCTCGTGTTTTGGAAGAAGTAATTAGGAGCTGGCTGGACGAATATTCGCCATTGCTCTCTATCACAAAGGCATCGCTTTCAGCCGTGGAACGAGATGGCAATGTGGTCACTGGTTTGAAGTTGACGAATGGCCAATTGGTACGGGCAAAGGTACGAGCTGAATATTCGAAATTTCTACTCCGCAATCTAACCACGTTCCTAGTACTTTATTGAGGCGACTTACGAGGGTGACTTCCTCGCTGCAGCTGGCATCTCTACTGCTCTGGGACGGGAACCTTCAGCTCAATACAACGAAAGTTTAGCCGGTGTACGCGATGACACACGGTATACCCAGTTTGAAGTACCAATTGATCCCTACCGCGAGGCCGGAAATGTTTCAAGCGGTCTTCTATACGGCATTTCGTCCGAACCATTCGGCAAACCTGGCGATGGAGACCAACACCTGGCCGCCTACTCCTACCGACTCCCTCTTACAGACGTGGAGGGTAACAAGTTGCCTATCTACAAGCCAGAGGGGTACGACCCGTCGCACTATGATCTGCATCGTCGCTATCTCCAGGCGGGTGGTAAACTCTACTTGCCACGCCTGAAAGGAATTCCAAATCGCAAGACGGACCTAATTGGATCGGAAGCCGTTCTTTCTACCGATCTTCTTGGTATGAACGATGATTGGCCTTCCGCCAATGATCAAGGCCGACAGAAGATCCTCGACGAAACAGCAACCTTCACAAAAGGTCTCCTCTGGTTCTTTGCAAACGACGAGTCCGTCCCAGTAAGTTTTGACCAACCTCTAACCATGTCCATATCCACGGGAATAATAGCTTACTGGTTATCTATAGCTCGAAATCCGTCAAGAATGGTCCAAATTTGGCTACTGCCTTGACGAATTCCCCGATAACAACCACTTCCCCCGTCAGATATACGTTCGTGATGCGCGGAGAATGGTATCCGACTACATCATTACTCAACACACGGCATCTGAGCATGACGGAGAGGAGCACGACCCTTACCCAGTTGCGATTGCATACTGGCCTACTGACACACACTGTGCTCGCCGAGTAGTTCGCGACGGTGTCGTGCATAATGAAGGCTTCATCTTCAAGGATAAGCATCAGTGGCGGCCATTCGGTATCTCCTATCGATCCTTGGTTCCGAAGAGAAGCGAGGCTATCAACGTCTTGACGGCTACATGTCCCAGCTCGTCACATGTAGGATATGGTATGTACAAATCATTGATGAAT
Source organism: Penicillium cataractarum (assembly GCF_028827025.1). NCBI lineage: Eukaryota > Fungi > Ascomycota > Eurotiomycetes > Eurotiales > Aspergillaceae > Penicillium > Penicillium cataractarum. The sequence goes on along the minus strand of NW_026622743.1, from coordinate 2,810,054 downwards.
CGATATAAACGTACATACACTGATGATGTTATAGGTGCTGTTCGCATTGAGCATCAGTTCTACGAGCTTGGACAGGCATGTGCGAATGCTTGCGATATTGCGTTGAGAGAATCGGATGCTCTTGCGTGTGTTCAGGATGTGTCGTATGAGGTCCTTCGGGAGAGATTGTTAGAGCAGGGTGCCATTCTCGATGTTTCCTTGGTTGGGAAGCCTGATTTTACTCTTGTCTAGATGGATAACCTAGAGCTTCACTCTAGATTCATGCGAGACATCTCATGAGACACATGCACATTCAGACAAAAGATGTAATGAAATCCTACGAAACAGAAGAGAAAGAAAAAGAAAAAAACTAGAGTTACAAAGAGCAGAAGCTGCCTAAATAGAGTTTTGTTTTCAATTCGGGTTATTTGATCAGTATCTAGGAAGAAATCTGTATTTGTCCCCCATCCTAACTTGAATACTTCTTTTGGTATGTCCCAACTTCACAATCTTAAAAGAAAGTTATTCTAGATCTGAAAGTTGTATCCCCCGTCCTTTTTCTTCGGCAGCTGATAATAAAATGGAAACATCACTCTTCGGACGATATTGCAATAATATACATCTAAGAACCAATGATATCTAAAACAGAGACTAGATTAAGCAGTGCCAAAGTTCTCACCCATACAGACATCAATGCTCAGATTTCATAAGACTAAATTAAATCATATAGGATAACTTACGAGTGATAGTCACCATAAATCATTATCGAGTGCAACTATCTACAAGGATCATCAACTTTACGGTGTACTAGTTACCCACCAATATCAAGGAATCTACCAAGCAAAACGCCTTACCTCAACAGCGAACCACAACACAATCTCTCTCAAAGCTTCGCCTTCGCCTTAGCCCTCTCCAAAAAGTACTCCTTAACCCTCCCCCTCGCAACATCCACAACCCCCAAATCCTCCACAGTAGGCGGAACACTAACACCCTCCTCAAACCGCCCTTCCACACCATTCTCCACCAACGCCCTCAAAACCCGTCTCAACGTCTTCCCACTCCTAGTCTTCGGAATCATACCGCGGCCCTGAATAATCCCACCCAGCGAAGCAATAGCACCAATTTGGTCCCGCACCAATGCATTGATTTCTTTGAAGAGAGATTCCGGGATTGCAGCCGGGATATCACTAGAGTCATCTCCAGGACCAGTGCGCAGATGGACAAATGCAAATGGTAAATGGCCCTTCAGCGCATCCGGGATTCCAACCACACTGGCCTCGCTAATGGCCGGGTGCGAGAGGATAGCTTGCTCGATGCCGCCCGTGCTGAAGCGATGCGCGGCAACGTTGATTATATCGTCGCTGCGGGACATGATATGTACGTATCCGTCTGTATCGATTAACCCCGCGTCCCCCGTATCAATCCACTTCCCGTTAAACCGTTTCAAATACCCGCGGTAAAACCGCTCGTCGTCTTCGAACAGGCTAGTAAACGCAGTTGGTGCGAGTGGTGCGGCGAGGACGATGTTTCCCATCGTGCCTGGTGGTACTTGGTTACCGCTGTCGTCGACGATGCGGACGTCGAAGCCTGGCATGGGCAGGCCTGCGGAACCGGGGCGGATGGGGAGGGGTGTGGCTTTGGGGGTGGTGTTTAGGGCTAGGCCTGTTATAGGGGATCCGGATTCGGAGGACCACCAGTTGTCTATTACCTTTGCGTTGGGCGCGGCGTGTTTGGTTAGGAGGTCTTGGTATGCGCGGACGATGCTGGGTTCGCTGCGTTCGCCGGCTAGAAAGAGGGCGCGGAGAGTTTTTAGGCCGCCGCGGGCACCTACTTCTTCGAAGAGTTTGTCGCCGGGGTCGTCCTTTCGGATGGCGCGCATGGCGGTTGGTGCTGTGAATAAAGTGTTTACGTTGTGCTTTTCCACGATACGCCAGAACGTGCCTGCGTCCGGGGTGCCGACGGGTTTACCCTCGAAGAGGACCGTTGTCGCACCGACTAGTAACGGCGCATATAGGATGTACGAGTGGCCGACGACCCAGCCGATATCCGAGGCGCAGAACATCACGTCGCCGGGCCCGTTGATGTTGAAGAGCATCCGGATCGAGAGGTCCAGACCCACCGCATGGCCGCCAGCTTCACGAAGAACACCCTTGGGTAGTCCAGTTGTTCCTAGGTTCTCATATCAGCTGACACGTCTCTATACCAACCACACACATCCCCAAAAGAGTAGAAGAGGAGTCGACCCACCACTGGTATAGATAATATACAACCCATCCGTACTTTTCACCGGCACCGGACCCGCCCGCACCCCACGCATACGCGCACTCTTCACCAACCGCTGCCAATTCCGCTGTCCACCCAGTTTATCCGGGTTATTCCACCGCAGCTGATCCCTTTGCCAGACAATAACCTTGTCCGGCTTGAAGCTACTCAGCCGCACCGCGCCCTCGACTAGCGGGCGGTAATCGATTGGGCCCTTGGACCCCTCGATCCCGCACGAGGCTGTCATGATAGCCCGGGGACGGGCGGCTTCGATCCGCTGCGCTAATGATTGGGCTGCGAAGCCGCCGAAGACGGCGGCGTGGATGGCGCCCAGGCGGGTTATTGCTAGTGCGGCGATGAGGGCGGCGGGGATCATTGGCACTGGGAGTGGGGGTGGTTAGTGGGGATTGTTTTTTGGCGGGGGGGATCTTGTGATCTGGACGTGTGAGAGGGTTGGAATTTGCCACTGGCTTTTACCAGGAAGCTGAGGTCCCACTGAAGCTGGCTGGTAAACGAGCTGAAGCTAGAGCTCCAGCTAGCTGGATAGCTGTACGGTTGTACAGCTGAGTGGCGACTCCCGATGGACCCCATATCCAAGTAACCCTCACACACCAAACCCCAAGAAAAAGAGACAGATACATACTGTAAATAATAACGACATCCCCCTTCTTCACACCCTCCTCCCTCAAAACCCCCGCCAAAACCTCCACCTCATCCAACAACCTCCCATACGTATACTTCTCGACCGTGCCAGTGACGGGCGACTCCCAAATAATCGCCACATCATCGCCCCTCCCCGCAAGGACATGCCGATCAACGCAGTTATACGTGGTGGAGATCTCTCCATCGGGGAACCACGACCAATGTTCGTGGGTTACGCCGCTGGGGAGGGTCTTGGTGTGTCGGGAGAGTGTCTGGGAGGGTTGTTTGTGCCAGTGGAGTCGGTGGGCGGGTTCGGCCCAGAAGGAGTCCGGGCTGGTGAGGGAGGAGGTGTGGGCGGATTTTTGGGGGTGTGGCGTCATTGTAGGGGGATGTTTGGATGGGTAGAGGAGAGGGGAGGAGAGTAGTATGGAGGAGTGGAACTGGAACTGGAAGTGTGGATGGGGAAATGGGGGAATTGTGGTTGGAGTGTGGGGACAAGAAGCCGATGCGGAGGGGAAGTTAGAATGTAAGCAAAAGTCTCAGACTATGCTGTAGTAGTGGTAACTGGTTCAATCTCGAATTGACTCTATACGAATTGATGAAGCGAGAGAGGCTGGAACTGCCTCTAACTTCCCTTATATTAAGGAGAATCTACCCGAGGTCCAGGGATTCGGGGACCGAGTGATTGGATACGTGTCGGGCGAACGGTTGGATGCAGGGGACTCGGGGGCAGTTGAGTACTTTTAGACTCGGGATGGGACCGGACTAGGACTAGTGGATAGTAGAAGGACTGTCAGTGTCAACTGTCAACTCTGTTAGCTAAGTAGTAACTACTCCGTAGTTAACTAGCGAAGTACTCTGAAGAGTCAACGGAGAATGCGGGGAGAACTGACCCGAGGGAGTCCGTGCTTTCCCCGCAATGACTGACTATTCCAGTATGTACTTTACATAGTACATGTGATTCACTATGAACTCGGCTGACGGTGGAGTGGAGATGTAGTTTACCATCGACCATTGACTTTAAACCCGATAATCACAGAGTTTACGGCGGCTGAAACATGAGGTTCAGTCCAGTTGACTTTCCTCTGTGGCAACTCGATACGGGGCAGGTTCCAATTAACTACTCGACCTTTTGAATTACACTGGTAAAGGTTTAAAAAAAAATACAAGTCACGCTAGTCGTGCCTGAAGTCTTCGGTAACTTTCGACATGCCTTGGATCCAAGGGGATGTGTTTCCGGTTGTGTATTGGTCTATATACGCAAGGAAAATGTGTAGAAAGGAGATTTGAGATGGAAGATGAGTTGGAGAAGAAGAAGCGGTAGAGGCAGTAGTAGATCAATGAAAAAAGTATAAAAAAAATGGAAATAACAGAAACAAGCTTAGTCGTAGGGTATCATATCGAAATGCCTGCTAATGCGCGACTGCGATCTTCCGGCTTCGTCGCCTGAGAAGCTGTGTGCTTTTTTTTTTTTCTTTTTCTCGGGCGTCGCATTTGCGCCAATAATATGCAAATGCCGGCCCCCAAAATACAAAATCCATCATCATGTCAAAATTGTAAAACTCGCCGGCTCATCGTTCAGCCTCCAGAGCACGGCCCACAAGATAGCCATCGGTGGCGTTTCTGCGAGCCGTGGTGGAATTGCCGCGCCCAGATTCTCAGTCACCAGAATTCCCGCACGCCAATGAGAAGGTTAAACCGTATTCCCAAAGGCGCTGAAACATGCGGGCACAGAACCTGAAAAGTCTCGGATGCTCGTTTGTAGAAGAGGGAAGCTGGACACTGTCTTCTCAGGGCCATGGCTGGGCGATTTCCAAACGGCAGAGTCAAAAGCATGGAGGATCGTGTGGGTCGTTGTTGAGGAAATTTGAGGGTTGTGTGTTTTGCGAGGAAGAGGGGCCGCCGACGCCGAACGAGGTCGTAAACCAAAAGACAGAACCACCCCGTCCAAAATGCACCCGAGACCAACAAAAAAAAATGGGAAAAAGAAGAAACAGGGGGGAAAGGAGATAGAAATCGAGCGATCAAGATCAAAAGTGAAAAACACAGGGGGTGGAGGGGCAACCTGCCCTCGCCATGATGAGAGCAAGGCAAGCTCGAGCAAAAAACAGAGAAACAAGGAAAACCAAAAAAAAAGCATCAAAACGAGTTCGTGTCCCGGACGGACCCGGCCGATCACAAAAGAACACAATTGAGGCGACTGCGATGTCGCCGATCGGGACGGAAAGACTTGGGATATTCGGGGCCAGCATCGCGATCTCGGTGACCCGAGAAGCCCTGGGCACCGCCACCGCGGCCCTTGGCATTCTGTGTGTTTTGGCGCTGTTGGCGCAGCATGCGGACGACGTCGTAGAAAGCCTTCTCAACGTTGATGCAGTTCTTAGCAGAGGCCTCGACAAAGTCGCAGCCCAATTCCTTAGCCAGGGCCTGGCCCTCCTGTGCGGAAACGGCGCGCTCCACGGCCTTGTCGCTCTTATTACCGACCAGCATGACGGGCACGGGCAAGGGCGGGCCACCGGATGTGTGGCTCATAGGTGAGCCTAGATAGCTAGGGCCGGAGGGAGATCCGGAGCTGGCAGACTCCTTGACCATCTTGATTTGGTTGTAAAACTTGGTGATGCGCGAGAAGGAGGCGCGCGACGTGATGCTGTAGACTAGGACAAAGCCCTCACCATCTCGAATCCACTGGTCGCGGAGTGCCGTGTATTCTTCCTGGCCCGCCGTGTCCAGCACCTCGAGCATGCATGACTGTTGATCGATGACGACTTGTTTGCGGTAGGAGTCTTCGATGGTAGGATCGTAGGTCTCGACGAAGTGGTTAAGACATAGCTAGTGCGGGGGCGAACAATAGGGGGTTAGTCATTCGTTCATTAGACGATCCGTTATGCTTTTTCATGTTTGAAGCTGCCATCAAGCTGTACAGTCGTGTTCCCCGAAGCTGCAGATCGTTCGGTCGGGGGAGTGGGTTGATTGGGGGGAGGGGGGGGGAGAGAGAGGGGCCATTTCAAGGGACCAACCTGGATTGTCAGGGCCGTCTTGCCCACACCTCCATCTCCTAGCACCACCAACTTGTACAATGTCATTTTCCCCGACATGGCGGGCAGATGGAAGTCGGGAGCGGTCGGGAGCAAGGGGGTTGTTGGTTGGTGGAGGAGGTTCGGAGGAGGGGGGGGGAGAGGGGGTTCAGGGATTGGAGGGTCGCAAGGGAGTTTCGGAGGGGAGAGAGCCTTTCAAGGAGGGGCGTGCAGGTTGGAGAAGGGCGGGGAGGGGGGAGAGAGAAGAAGAAGAAGAGAAGAATTAGGAAGAAAGAGATTCCACAATGACCGCAGATGATGTAGAGAAAGTAGTAAAGAGGGAAGGGGGGGAGAGAAGAGGGAGGAGTGGTGGTGGTAAAGTGGTGTGGAGGTGGTTCGAGGGCCAGTCCCAAGAAGTCCAACTGACTAAAGAGAGGAGCCCCGTTTTGTGCGAAAGTCTGGTCCGGGCAGTGGCTGGAACTAAGTGGAGTGGGAGGGGTTGGCCATGATAGCTGTGATTTTGAAGGGGGAGAGAAAAAAAAAGTAAGAAGAATAATTCAAGGGATTTCCTTTCTCATATCTACTAACTACTCTACTAACTACTACTGTACAGTAAGTCTGTAAGAATTCCCCATCGGGCAAATCAGCTTCATAGTTCCGACACCCCCCCAAGAACTGAGCAAGACTTCCGGCCTATAGGACCTCTTGACGAACAATTAATTCTCGTCTCCCAGCGAGCCGGGCTCTCCCATTAGCACACCCTGGTCCAGGTCTGGTCCTTGTCTGAACAGGACTTTCCCCTAGCGCGGTTAGTTCTTAATCCTGCGATGCTAACTAATCAGGTACTTACAGTTAGTTAGTACTTTTATTTACTTACAGATGTACTGTAAACTACTCCTCTTTACTCTTAGGGTAGTTAACTCCGGGTCTTAAGGTCTTCCAAACTACTCCGAGACTGGTCTCGGGTACATGCCCAACGACAACCCACGGAAGATCGATTAAATCATCATGATAGTGACGACTGACCCTGGCGCGCTTCCTTTTTCCGAGGACCTACCTGTATCGCCCTATCAGTGACGGGTCAAAGCTTTAGGGAAATGTCAAAAGATATGTCACTAAAAAAAGGAATATGATTCAATTGAATTGGAATGCAAACGAACCTCCAATTATTTCTGATTGCTGCCCGAGCGACAATGAGTTCATTCGCAATCATCGTAACTACTAACCACGACCCAGCCTAATAGTGTGACATTCTGGCTAAAGTGCATCTCCCTTTTTTACAACCTGTAGAGTATTCTGATTGGTACAATTCATATAATACATAGATTTATTCACTCTTCTATGATCTAAAAACATAGCCTCAGTTAGGTCATCCAACCCACAGCGTAGATTGTACTCCCAAGGGCTCCATTCTCTGTACCTTTTCCCTCAAAAGCTAAACATACTAAACTAAAGTCGGTCGCAACAAGTGATATAACAAAGTACCAAGAGCGGAGATGCGATCAATGGAAACCAACACCTAAATCGAAAAAGACCTCAACATTCTCCGTCTACAGAATCAATGAAAATTCAAATGAACCAAAAAAAAGGAACTCCTGCCCCGCCAAGACCACCGAGTCCACCCACAGCCTTGACCTTCAGCCTCTGAAATCCACGATTTGACAATTTGACATTCGCCCACTGTGCGGCACTTTTGAGTTGTTAGGGCCCACCCGGAAGCTATCCGCGCCTCCATCGCGGGAATGAGAGGGATCAGAACGAGGGAACCACCGCTGAAATTGATTTAAGGGATAATTTTGTACGAAACTGCGAATAATGGAATATCAGCTTCAATAATTGAAAGTGTTTTCTCAGTATTGAGGACCCTAGAAGTAAACACAAAAGTCCCGGCTCGATTTCCATGCAAATCTAGTCTCTCGTTAGAAACCTTCTCATGGATCGGCCCCTTGGATCGCGACCTAGGCTTTCTAGGCCACCCGATCCGACCGGATAGAAAATACTCTTTCGCGGATGGTACGGTGCTCGAGCATAACTTAAATGTCGATTAGGTAGAAACAGTGCTGTATGTACCTGCTCTATCTGAACCGTACCTAACTATAGATCAAGGTCCAGTGAGGCAATTGGCAGTTATCAATGGATCAAAAAGAAATCAAATGACGCAACAGTAAAGAAACCAAGCAAGCCGGTCAAAGGGTTCCGAGGATACTACTGTAAGTCTAATGGATACATCGACACCTGCAGGCTGGCTGTGTGCACGTTCGCGCGCGGACCCGGCACCGGGCCCGCTCGGGTCGAGGGGGCTTGCATTGAAGGGTGTTTCTGAAGAGTTTGTTCAAGGGCTTTGGAGCCTGGTCCGGGGTGGGGATGAAGTAGAGCACAGGAATTAGAATAGTAAAGGCACATATATTCAATTGAATAATAATCGGGACATACAGACTATTCAAATCAAATATTCCACAATAGTAACAGTAGATAAACCATCCCCCGGACATACTGCAAAAAAGCTTAGACAACCCTAACAAAAAAAAAATCAACTACCGGAATAATAATCAGGCCACAGCCAAAAATCAAACGAACCTCTTTTCCACCACTAATAGTACGCAATTGCCTAACTTAACCATCTACTCCGTACATCCTACACCCTACGGAAAGAACGGAGTATTATCCACCCTCCCCCTTCGGAAAACCCTACAGTAGTCGCAGGGCAAAAAAAAAACAAACGCGTGAACCCAGTGGACTAAGAAAATTCCGAACCCAGGGCCAACAAACGGCTGAAATCGCTGGTTCGCTGGCTGGCCAGTAACAATAACAATCAGGGGGACGATCGAGGCGAGATTTTGCCTCCAAACCACGACAGGAAGTTGCTTTTGCCCGTGTGGAGACGGAATTGTGGGTTTTGGTGGAATTGTGGGTTCTGGCACTCGGGAGCTTCCCATCGGGCCCAAGCGAAGAGGAGCGGTCCGCTTGTGCCTTGTGGGTGTGGTTTTTGTTTGGTGGTTTTTTGTTTCTTGGCTTCGTCATAATAATGTGTATAGAAAGAGCGTCTCGAGTTATGTGGTATTTATGTAGTATTGAAGGGCTGATTGCTTGGCCTGGTTTCTAGGGACTGGAGGGGTCACTTTGATGGAATATTCAGGAGTATATTCCTTCCAGTAGGTGTGTTTACGTTTGAGTGTCCAGGGGATCAATAGTAAGTTCATAACTATTCTATCTGATTATTTTAATCACTTGACATCTTTTAATAGATTAATCAATGACAATTGATAGAGACAATTCATTTCTTTAAGCCTCGACATAAGTCACTATGGAGTTATTTGCACGTGGAAATGCCCAGCGAGTGCTGCCCTTAAATTTGGTCCCCACAATGCTGTTTCACCGGATCGCGGCGTCGTTGGGCTTCGATCAGGTAGACTCGAATATCCCAAGAGTGGATTCAGCGTAGTGCTCCAAATTCGAGATTTGGGGAGACATCATATCCTGCCCTATACTCGGATCAATGTGCCTGTAAAGGAAATAAACCATGAAGCTCACTGAAATACATGCTCCGAGATCTACCGCAACCTAACCACAAAAACATTGCCATTATCCCTCTATCGCTTCTTCTTCCCTCTTCAAAATCTCACCAATAATGCCCATGCCTATAAGGGCTGGCCTGCGCAGCCATTCTACCCATGTGGAGACTCATCTCCGGCGCCTGCCAAACCGTATACCCATCCTGGTTAACTCCACGTCGCCGAAGGAACCGCACACATGGAGAGTACGTCCCGGGGCCATGGATGAGTGCCCTCCTAGCCTGGGCTAGTGGCTAGCACACTTAGCACACTCTGGCTTAGCAACTCCCCCCCTTGCAAGCCGACAAGCCCACGTCAATAAAGGCCAAGCCCGGCGACTGGCCCGTCCTCATGGGCACCCACCCGCGGAACGGCGCGTGGATTCCCGCTGATAGATCGTCCCCAGAGCTGCCCATGAAGGGGGAGCAGACAGGAGGGTCATGAATTGTGCTGTGGTGGGGACTTGGCTCGTGCTGGTGTTTTAGGGACGGGCATTGCGACTGGTAATTTCCCGTTCGGAAAGATAATTGAAGAGAGTTAGTTTTTGCGAGGTAGGCAGGTAGCTCGGTTTGGCTTTTGGCGGGTGATGCCGAGGTTGAAGTGTGGCTTTTTGGGGTTGTTGTTGGTGTTGCTGTGCTGGTGAAGAACCCCGTGCTCTTCCGAGGTGCCTGCTTTGATGGCAGTTTGGTCCGTGGGGGAGGCGTGTGCGAAGGGGGCGTTGATTGATTACCGATCGAGTGATTGATTGTGCAGAAGAAATTGAAATTGAGAAATGAATTCTGGGTCTTTTCTCCGCGGCCTAACGGAGTCGGATAATAGGTTGTTTGAATTACATAGGGGAAGGCTTGTCCTTAGCCATGGGCCCGTCTAGATGACAGCATCATACTGGATAGTGCAATGCGATTCCCCCTTTCCTCCGCTTCCTCGTCGTCGTGAGCTTCTTGCCTGCTTTCCTATTCTGGCTGCTGCTAATCTACTGCAGGTCCAGCCTCGTGGCGCCGTCATCTTCTGGGGCTATCTATCGAGAGATGCTAAGGATCTTAGTGACAATGACAGCTCCATTCATAGCCTAAGCAGTTGAAGATCACAGGCTATTCGGAACAAAATCGTCTCCCAAGCTGCAATGATGTGCAACACTTACGAAGTAGTTAAGGCTTCGTCTCTTGGCCCCCTCAATCCTTCTCCCTCGGGGCCCCCTTTCCCTCATCACACCCCCGCAGGGTTGCACTTCTCGCCGAGTGTGGTATATAATCCCTGCACATCAGCATCAGCTAAGCTGGTTTCGTGGAAAGATCCGACACGAGCAGGGGACAATGAACGGGATAGAGACAGGGGATGAGGAAGGGGCCAAACACGAGATTCTTTTCACCTCCAATCGTCATCTTCCATTTCTTCCAGAAGACAGGGGCCCCCTCGTCTATGGCGGATCGTCCCGTCTTCCTGTGCGACCGTTAGATGGAGTCGCCATATGGCTTTCCGTGTCAACGGCCCGCTATAGTCTCGCCCTGGCCTGGTCTGTGACGGACGGGAAGATGCGAACGGGTGGACTGCCCAGGGCTTGGGGGCTTGTCCTTGATGTCCAGTGGGTTTGGGCTGGACGTGTCACCGGCCCGGTCTACGTCGCGATATCCGATTATCCTCGCTTGTCGGCGTCGCTTAGCTTCTTCGCTCTTTTTACCTAAATCTGTCGTCGCGAATATGGGTATATCGGTATGTATCGTGCAGGGGGGATGCCGTCGCTGCAGCGGCACGCCGTCTCCGTTCATGCATCTTGCGCAAGAGCTATGAGCAACGCGACTGATGGTAAGCCCAGGCGATCGGCAGGGCCAATTCCAGTCGCCTGGATCCTGGGTAGACTATCTCACAACTGGGGCAAAGGTTAGGTTAGTCTGACTGCCAATGAAGCTGACAGAACCTCTGTTTCAGGGGGGCTGTGGCACCTCGTGCCATCGTGAGACAAGAGCTTAGTTTCGGGGTGTCTCCGGGGCTAGTGGGTTGACTCGTAATAATTTTGATAATCAATCACATTGTTTATGGTCATCTTCAGGGGGGAGAAAGTACCCAAAGTTCTGAGGTCGGTGGCTTGGCGATTCGTCGTCGACTGGGGTCGTGTTCCGAATGGAACATTCCATTGGGGGGTTGACGGGTCGAGCTACTGTCTTTAGCTTGCCCCATCGAATTAAAACTCCATCGAAGAGCGTCTGGAAAGACGCCAGTGCAATCCGGCCGAACTCTAACATGCATTTTCTTCTCACGATGGAACTTCGAGAAGATATCAAAAGGCTAATTTGGGCCTCCTGAGTGACATGCCCTGACCCCATAAGTGGGGGTGCAAACTTAGCTCGAACGCGAAATGATGATATCTTGGAAACCTCCGCCAGACCCAACTTAATCGCTCAAGATTAAGACCGGCTTCTCCAAAATAAGCATAGCACTGACATCCTAGGACGAATTCGGTTATCAGATGCGAGCAAAGCACAGTATTTGTGTCATTCGACGGACCTTAGATTGGCTGTAATCATGCATCAACGTGGGGATCGTGAAAGCCTTTTCAGTGCATTACAAATCATCTCAAAATCTACCGCACTGTTCAGTGTCAAGTTCCGATGAACTCTTCCCCGATGCAGTTCGCATACAATGGCATTGCTGGGAACGAGGCTTGGGGTAACCGGCCCATTACTACCCAGAACGAGATTGCGGCATAGCGTGATAGATGCCAAAAAGTTGAACTTAAGCAGTTTGTTTTCTTCTACGTTCTCCTGGTTGAAAGGAAAGGCGAGTTACTGTCATAACAAGTAAGACTTGGATAGCATTGTTCCTGTTTAACACATTCCATGATCCATCTAAGCGCTCTTGTTGTTGATCTTGAGGAGCTCGACCTCGCTATCAACCGATTAGTATCTGAACAATACTGCCTGACATAGGTTTAATATCTACAGAAACTTACAAGATCAGAGTAGAACCCGCGGGAATCTTGCCGGCAGACCTGTGCAAGAGTCGATGTTAGCCAAATACAAAGTCAACCAATCTATGCCGTAATTTCAAACGTTTTATCGTCCGAGCGGCTCATATTTCCACTTACTTGTCGCCGTATCCGTAGTCACTGGATGAATGTTAGTAACAGTTCACTTTCGACTTTGTTCCGGTATTTCACTCACGGGGTAATGGTCAAAATGGACTTTTCGCCCAGAGTCATCTGCTGGACACCCTCATCCCAACCTAGTCAAAGTTGATTAGCAACTCGAGTTATTACTATCGTTACTTGCAAGATGGGCCACATCTTTCGATGAACTCCAACGTTGCTCAGCGGTGGCGAGCTATAAAAAAGGGAAAAAAAAATACCCTTGATGACCTGACCAACACCAATCTGGACATTCAAAGGGCCACGGCCGGGCGACCGAGAGCTATCAAACCTGTTACAATACATCAGTGTTGCTGCTCCTTGAGCCACGGGCCCAGCGACCCTCAATCATTGTCGTAAACTCACTGCTTGCCCTGGAATCCCTTGTTGGCCTTCTTGGCATCGTAAAGCCAGCCGGTGTAGTGGATCGAGACCTTATCGCCCGAAGCGGGCGAGTCGGAGCCGTTACCACGGGTAATAATCTTTCGCTCGACACCCATTTTGAAGTCTCTTTGATAATTGTGGAATTGGAGATGGTCCTTGGAGGTGAATGGAGGGTGAGAGGACGTTCGAGAACGAGGGGCAACGCTGATTCGCAATTTTTCATAAAAGTGGGGGGCAAAGCGGCAAGGGCGGCTGACTGCTATTAAATGTCTGAAGAGTTGCCTGTATTTCGGCTTCTCGAAGAGCGGCACAGCGCTATTGGTAGCTCGAATATCTTTTTGGAGATCTCAGTAGAAACAGATTGATTCTAATCGTCAAATTGAACGACATCAAGTCTTCTGAGGTAAATCCAGCGACGGTAACCGTTTCCGTTTTAGTGCTCAGGCTCTCGCCGCTTTTGCCCACTGACGAGATCTGAGCACGTCCCTGAGCACCCTCAAATGTGCTCTATCTGTTAGCTAACAAAAAAATGCGGTCTTAACTGGGCCCTATGAAACTACTGTAGGTCAAAATCAGCGTACCGATAGTAATATGGATGTCGTCCACCTGTTTCCTAAACGCAGCTCAGGATGAGTTGACGATTGGTCATGTGATCAATCGGGCTATCTCTCAATCTTACACTCTTGCTTCTTCTACCATCCACCAACACAGAAAGTTCCTCTGCCTATTTCCGAAAGGCATAATTCACGGCGTAATTTCGGCATCCTGTACCTCTTCACGGCTCTCTATGTGCTTGTAGCGCCATCACTCGAGCACAAACAACGGGGCTGGAAGGTACCCCCACCAACCCGTTGCTCATTTTAATCGTTCCTCCATGAAAGTGGGCTGTGCTTCTTAAACCTTGCCTTACTGGGGCTGTGACTTATCTAATAGTAAGACGACGACTCTACCCTTAACATAGGAGTCGCGAGTGTGACGTGACAATCGAGACTATTTCAAGTCACTGGGGCGCCCACTTCCAAGGTTGCTCTCATATGAATAACATGGAGCTTATGCATTTACCAAACGAGCTTCTTGAGCATATCGTTGAATATACCTTGCCAGAGGGCTTTGATCGTCTTGCATTAACTTGCAAGCGCTTTCATGTTCTATGTACCCCGTTTCTTGCGTACCACAACAGACTACGCTGGCATTTCCAGAAGTTCCACTACAAGACAAAGAAGGTGGTGAAGAGCAGACTTGCTATACTCCAAATCCCTGACGTAGTCAGCTCGGGGTTTAACTTGATTACGAGGATTGCTGTAGATCCTGTTGTAGCGCACTACATTCAAGAGGCGGATTTTGTAAAGGATAGTGAAATATCGATGGGCAAACCGCGTGATTTTGTGACTGACGGATCTCATGATGAAGCTATGATGCGAATGCTTGCCGGTTCCCATATAAAACAAGCAGGTTTAGACTGGAAGGAATACTGGGTTGTAATTCAGGAAGACCTTAACGATGGTCGTTATTCACAACATGCTGCAGCGTTTGCTCTGACTCTCCTTCCCAATGTCAAGTTTCTCGGCCTGCCGAAGTGGTGGAAGCCACCAGCGGCACCTGATAAACTTATCGACACTATGATTTCGAAGGCTCGAAATAACCTTAGTTGCAACACCTGCCTTGCTCAAAGGTCCGAGGGCTGAATATGGAAGGATCGTAAAGCGGCTAGGCTCTCCTTCTTATTAGCTGAACAAGGCAGACTGGGCGTGAAGTGTTAGGCTGAGCCCCATTTATTTCCATCAGGCAGCTTACCACCCAACCTTTGAATTCTCAAAGCACTTCAAAATGAGCCTACCTCTCAATCTTCACGATGAAGCCTCTTCCACCACCACCGAGAGATCGCCAGGGCTTCTCTATCGCGATCATCTGTGCTCTAGAGGTGGAATCCGACGCCGTGGAGCGCCTCTTTGACCACTTTTGGGACACCAATATCGATCGATACGGTAAAGCACCGTACGACAAGAATTCCTATCGAACGGGAGTGATCGGCAATCATAATGTTGTGTTAGCATACATGACTGGCATGGGAAAGACTGAATCAGCAAAAGTCGCAACAAGCTGCCGTTGGAGCTTCCTAGGCATCCGACTCGCCTTGGTTATTGGCGTTTGTGGAGGGGTGCCAGGGAACACTGAAGATGGGGTATTTCTGGGCGACATCATAATCAGTGATGATATCTTGCCGTACGACTTCGGAAAAAGGTACCCTGGGACATTTCAATGCAGAGAGCCAACATCTCGCTCTAATAGGGACCATGAAGTGCAAGCCTTCTTGCGAAAGCTCAGAAGCCCACAGGGTCGCGAGGACCTACTTGATAGGACCGATCATCATCTTGTCGACTTATGAGCGCGAACAGGCGATTATTCTTTGCCTCCTCAAAAGTCAGACCAGCTTTTCGAACAGAAATACCACCACAAACATCGTGGTACATATAAAAGCATAAGGTGTGCGGACAACAAACCTTGCGAGGAGGCCCAAAAGGCTACTTGTAAAGAATTGAAATGTGACCGGAAGAGAATGGTTGTTCGCTTGCGTTCATCCCAGAAGAAGTTCAGCATTCATTTTGGTCGGATAGCCTTAGGGGACACGGTCATGAAGTCCGGCGAGGGCAGAGACAGGATTGCCAAAGCAGAGAAGGTGATTGCATTTGAGATTGAGGGTGCAGGCATTGACGGTATTATGCCCTTTTCTTGTTATCAAGGGAGTATGTGATTATGCCGACAGCCACAAGAACAAACTTTGGCAGAAGTACTCTGCTGCTGCTGCAGCCTCGTGCATGAAGTCACTACTTGAACAATGGGCAGTTGCTGATCAGCTTGGAGAGAAGAATGAGCAACGACGGGACTCCTCACATGAATCCCAAGGCCTTGACTCTGAAGCCATCTCTGAAGCATGCACTGTGACAACTCGAAGTGATGAAGGGTACCATTCGCAACACAACCCTGACACCAGCGATGAGGAACTGCTGCAAGGTAAGTTTCACTTCAACCTTTTATTTCTAAACTAATAGCAACAGTCATGCGAGAAATCGACTCCAGCTTCAAGTGTGTCCTTAAGTCTTTCAGGAAACACCGGCGGTATTTGCCACGGGATGCTGATCTCAAGAAAATAATGAAAGATCAGCGTTTTCTTGTCTCCGATCATGCAGAGTCTCTGTCATCACATAATTCAAATTCCATTGATGAACGTCTTAGATCATCCAAGCCATTCTGCCTGGAGATAGCTCTTGAAATTAACAAAAAGCTTGAAGGCATCGAGGACATTACCATGCGACTTCCTCTGGGGACTAAGGCAAAAGGATAGCCCACTAGTGTAGTGACGACACTCAAGGTGAGTAATATACCGTGAAATTACCTCTGATACGCTCTGTCTGATTGCCATGTACAGTATGCTGTAGAAGACTTGAGAGATTTAGTCCTGAATCTCACATCGGTCGTTGTTCAACAGAGAAGTTCACAGACTTAGGAAGGCCCACAAATAGCCAGAACCCCGGAACGTCGTCAAAAATTTGAGGACTCTCGTGTCATTCAGCAAGCTGCGTACAGCCTCTACGAGGCTATGAGGACGGCCTGTATTGCACATACTGTCCATAATGTGCAGATATCACTTCAGCCAGCCCTTGACGGAACGACAACCCGAGTTCGATTCAATTTCGCTTTTATTAAACACCCTAAAGCACCTGGAAACACGGTCTGGATAGACGTGGACTCAACCATCAAATCCCGTGGGAGCTATTCCGAGCTGGATACCACATCATGCTCTGACGGAAAGCTGTCTCTCAAGAGACACCGAGAGGTTGGAGGAGGTAAATGCTCATCGGCGATACGAAAGCGTGTGCATTTTAAGGATCTACCCGCGCCAAAACAGGTATTTTGCTCAAAAGCAGAAGTCGTTGAAATTCCAAATCTCCATATCCAACGCAATTTCTGCAGGGTGGTCGAAAGAGTCTTAGACCATCAAGAAAGGAATAGCTGCATTGGCCTACTTGGAGACAACGAAACATGCAACCATCTGGCATATTTAGCCAGCCGGGCCAGCATCATGCAAACAGCGACCTCGCTGTCTGATGTCATCTCAAGATCCGACATCACGCAGGAAAAGTGTCCGTCTGGCCAAACATCTCGCTACTGCTGTTCTTTACTACCATTCCACACCCTGGCTCGATATAGCATGGCGCAGCGAAGATGTTCAGCTTTTTAACAGTTAAGAATCTACCATGCAACAATCACAGCATATTATCCCTTACATGACGAGTTCGGTTTCGTCAGAGTCCCAGCAAGCGTCCCCAGGGTACCATCGCTTTATTCGAAATCCTGTTCTTTTCGGACTGGGCGTTATGTTCCTCGAACTCGCTTTCCAGACCCCTATCGCATCTATGATAGAGTCTATCGATCTTCAAGAAGGTGGTGACTCAGATTTTGTTGAATATTTCACGGCCCGCAGAGTGGTAGAGAAGAGCCACGCGAAGATCAGCAAGAGCTTCAGAGACGTCACTAAACGATGTCTGTACTGCGACTTTGGGCATGACAGTGACTTTAAAAGTCCTGCCCTTCAGCAGGCTTTCTACAATAATGTCATTACCGTTCTTGATGGCCTTGAAGATGTCTATAGAGACCTTCAAGATGGCTGATTTTGCTTCAATCAATAGAATATGTCATCATCACAAGTCTCCCTTCTCGATTGCAAGAGGGTATCTCTTATAACGGCAACAGCACAGCGGCTCCCCGTACCTGATCATTTTCTATCAGAACTTGACCCGGAGAAATATCACCTTCCCAGTACCAGTTCCAATAGCAAAAGTCCCATCATGATACGCCACACAAAAAGACCGGTAGTCTGGAGGAAGCCACAGCAATTTTCTTCCGTCGGACGTCAACCACTCCGGGCTGAGAAATACAAATCCGCCACCCCATTCATTGTCTGACTGCAGATTTCCAGATTCATCAGACTCGGGTCGAAGACTTACAGTCCCACGATTGGTCTCCAGGAACTGGCCGTCAGACGAGAAACGCAGACTCGTTATAAACGCATCCAGCCTGGTGACCAACCTTTGTCGGCGCTTCGTCTCTACATGATACAGCCATATCGACTCTTTGGCAGCCAGAGCAATGATCTTGCCATCTGGGGACATGGCGATTCCTTTGATGGGGGAGAGGATACAGACATCCATCCAATTTTTGAGGGGGCGCATATTTAGTTTCTCTTGCGAGAAAGGAAAATCTTCCAAATGTCGCATTTGATCCTCTGTAAATTCCCAAATCGATACTATGGCCCCATCGGATATTATTATCTGCTTGCCGGTGGGAGAAAAGCTCATAAGGCTAACGCTCTTGTCCCAAGAGCCAGCCCATCGCTCTTTGCCATCGTTAACATCCAGAACGTGGAATGCTTTACCATGACTATATGTAATATATTGGTCATTTGGTGAAAAGAGAAGGTCGCAAAAATCGGGAATCTCTTTGGTCCAGCGAATTTGTGGATCTCTCTCGACATCCCAAAGAAAGAGTGTGGTTCCTTCTTCCCAGGTCATTGTACCGTCGCCGCCGCTGTGAACTGTGACAGATGCTACCAAGTTTCCATTCTTTGAATAGGCCAGCTGTCGGACTCCATTTTCATGATGTAGTTTTTGCAGAACCTCCGCTGTGTCCATGTCCCAAAGCCGAATGATTCCATCCCACGCAGTCGAAGCTACTCTTCTGCGAACGGGCGAGAATCTAATCCTATCTGCTGGAGTTTCCTTGGAGAATTCTTCTTGTTCCATTGCGCTTGATGTGGCATCAGAGGTCATCTTCAGCTCATCTGATAGCATCTGACCTGGGTATCCCTGGATTGATCTTGGATCCCAGAGTCGTATTTTGAAGTTGGAGGAAGTCGATATGATCTTGTTATCAGGTGAGAAAGCGATACTGTCGATATGATCGTCGCGACCGAAACTCTGAACCTCTTGCTCTGTTGCTAGATTCCAGAGTCGAACTTTTCCATCATATGTCTTCAATACCATGACCTTGCTATCCGACGACACCATCAATCTTCGAATGGACAAGTCAGGACCGCCCACTTTTTGCTTCATCTCGCCGGTGGCAATGTCCCAGACTTGGATTCCGTCGGCCTGCGTGGCCGTTGCAAACTGCTTGCTGTTGGGGAAATACGCGATTGACCTGACTATGCCCGTTGTGCCATCTATCTGCCGTACGATAGCCCCGGTTCGACGGTCATAAATTGTAGCCCCGTGTGTCTTGGCTCGTGTAGTTGCGACCGTCTCACCATCCGGCGAAAATATGAGCTTTTTGACGTTTTTGACGTTCTCGCCGTATCTGGTCAAGAAACTATGGCAGTCTGGGAAGGTAAAACAGTCGGTTCTGTTGCGAGGTGATCGAAGTGCGACTGCATCCATGTTCGGAGCAAAGGTAGCCTCAAGGACTGTGTTTCCATGATCGATTATCTCGCATCTCTCGCCTGTGATAATATCCCAAATTCGGATTGTCTTGTCTTGAGCGGCTGACACAAGTGTTTTTCCGTCGCTGGTGAACGCGATTCCCGTGAGTACCCCATCATGGCCTATGAGCACCTGTTTTTCCTCGCCTGTTTCTGTATCCCAGAGACGAACGGTCTTGTCATGCGAAGCGGATGCTACCGTACTTCCATCTGGTGAGAAAATGACTATCGTAACCTGCCCCTGATGACCCTCTAGTACCTGCAGACAAGCACTCCAGTTCTTTTCAAGCTTTGGAGTCTGACGGAGCCAGCGAGGAATACATTGACTGAACATTTCTCTGACAATGCATTTGGTGGGAGCAAAGACCAGTGCAGATAAATAAACTTGCAGCGGGGCTTGATCCACAATTGACCGACAGTTCAGGACAAACCGGACTGCATCGTGCAAGAAGGCGCTTGCATTGGCATTACCTGCCTATGCCCAATGAAATTCAAGATTAGTATACGTAAGGAAGCGCGCTTGACCTTAGTACTTACTTGCACAAGCTTTTGCAAGCTTCTTAACATGGAGATAGCCTCAGAAATATTTCCCAACAGGCTTAGTGCTTCAAGCCAATGGAGTAAATGCTTCTGAAGGAAGACAACAGCCTCATGATCATCTGGGATACTTGTCCTGCTCTGCTCTAGATGGTATACCCAATATAGGCACGCATATCGAACGTGGGCGGGCAGTGCAGAATGAATTGCAATGATTGGGACATCTACACGCGCTGCTCCCGGGATCTCGAGGCCACAAATGTCTTCCTTCAAGTAATCACTAGAGGATAGAAGACGAAGGCATCTCATCGCAATTCTTTTGTGAGTTGCTTCCTCGTCGATCCAAAAAGGGTTGCCGTCTCGCTTGGCAGAATCAACTAGAAAGTCCCGAAACGAGAGGTGGAGCAATCTGACAGGAGTATCGATCGACTCAGGAACCGCGAGGACAGAATGAAGAGACACCAGCCTACGACTGATAACTGGCTTGGGGAGGTCTATCAGGTCGGACAAAGAGGACACGGATAGTGGTTCGGCGAGAAGAACGATAGCACCAACGACAACTTTGAATTCTTCCACAAGAGATCTTCGGGCTGACTCTGATCCCGCAATCAACTGATCAAGTATAGGTCGATAGGTTGCATCAAGCTTGTCCATCTCGGATTCCGGGGACCTCGTTTGATATTCCAGGATCTTTGCGAGTTGTCCGGCGGGATCAGACCAGGCCTGATCCCCGATGAAACGGCAGACTGTAGCCGCAAAGATGAATAGAGGGACGGCCATTTGAACAAGCGCATCCAGGTTTTCGCTTCCAGGCCAGCCTTTTGAGAGTTGGAGTTCGGTGGGAGTTATGTTATTGTAATCCTCTTTGATTCTTGTGAGCTCGTACTCCAAGAACGCGGCAATATCATGACTTATGATCGGCTTAGGGATATCATGAAGAACCAGATCCTGGTATCTGCCTTGTATTGACTTGAAGCCGAGTCGAACAGGTAACTCGGGTCTGCTTGTCAGGAAAGCCCGAAGTCGCACTGACTCTAAGCGTCTCCCGAGAGATATTAAATAAATGATAACCCTGATGTCGTCGTCTCGATCACATTCATCAAGCGCATCAATCACAAGTACAACCGTTTTTGTCTTGCTTGGCTGCATGTTCTCCAAAGGCTTCAATATAAGCTGCTCAAACTGCTCGCGGAGTGTTTTGCTAACAATCATTGGGTCGCTATCAACGGCATTGCTGATATCGGTCGCTAAGGCTGGTACCTTGATGGCAAGCTGGGAAGCCACCGTTGTAAATAGTTGACTTGCATTGCCACGATCACGCTCGCCTCTTTTGAAGAAAAAGCTGGCACCAAGTATACCTTTGTCTGAAAAGGTCTGTGCGATCGTCCGTGATACTGTTGACTTCCCTGTACCAGCCATCCCGTTCAGCCAGAAGATACATTCGCTCTCGAGTCCTTCTACCCATTCAACAATCTGCTGGCGAAGAGCCACTCGCGTGTCGGGGTGACATCGAGGATCATGCTCATCGGCGTGAGAATCAAATGCTGCTCCAGTCACCGTGGGAAGTTGTGAAAGACTAGCAGTTTGAGCCATATTAAGCACCTGTGCACTATAGTCCCAATTAGTGCAAGCCAGATTGGGAGAATCTTTTTATCATACGTTTGATCAATGGTAAGTGATGCTGATAGCGCGTCGCGATACCTCTCCAAATTTCTGGCAATTATGTTCACATCTTTACTTTCAAAAGGCCATGTCAACGCACGAAGACCAAATCGACTCATCATACGAGAACTCCCAGCATTGAGCTTTCTGCTCAGCTTTGCTTCAACTTCTGACAATGTCAAAGAGCAGTCATGAAGACTAGCAAGCAAGCCCTGGGAGGTTTGAAGTTTTGCGCCATTTGGACTTTCCAATAACTCTCGACCGCCTTTGAGAGTAATATTCAATCGTTCCAGTTCCCTATTCAAGCGCTCGATATCTGACTTTGCAACTTTCACTTGCTTGGAGAACTGGAACAGGAGGGAAGCTACTTTGGCCGTAAGATCTAACACTGCAAGGATATTTGCCGCAGCCGATACACCATCCATGGTGATCGACCATATAAATGAAAGCCGCCCAATAGAAAAGTGACTGGTCTGGTGGTCATGCAGGGTTTGATAGAGTTCTTTCTCGACTCAGAGCAACTTAGCGGTGTGCGCGGGGTAAGCATAATGGGGTCTGACTATCGCGAGGCTAACTAAGGCCCCTCGCGAAAACTACCTCGCCACAAACTGCGCCACAGAATCTATACATAACGCTGGATATCTTAGCCCATCGTGTGTGTGAGGTTCTCAAAGAGTTCATTCGAGGTTCTTTTCTGTTGAGCGCTCATAAATCTCAAAAGAAATTCATTCCTCCACTTTGGACTCAGAAATTTGTACCGACAATCATACACTCCTCGGTTGTCGCTGTGTGATAGAACATACTTCATTAGCGTTTACTTCTAGTGATTCCAGATGCATTGATAACCCGTGAGGCTCAATTAAAATCCGGTTCTATGAAGTCTGCCTCACTTTGGAAATCGTTCGGGCAGGATATACACTTGGACTAGAGTGTCTGCCTCGGCTCTCTGCTTCGTCGTGATCACCTTGTGCAAAGAGGCACCAGATAAATATGTCAACGGGGTACTCCAGAGGCTATACGTATATTGCCCCCGTGGAAAGATTGGTTCGCTTTAACCAGGTTGTACTGTACTCTGACATCTGATCAGGCAACTACCACAACCATAAAAGAGGAATCATCTCCGCGAACCATTTCCGACACTAACCCACGGGGCAGACCATGGTCCTGGGAAGCTGAAACACACACAAGTTACAACACGGGAGGCCGTTGACAAGTTGACAGGTCAAATAATACTCCCGACGACTGGTCATTATTTTTTCCAATGCAACGCAATAGCAGCCAATGCCAGTCGGCCATACAGGGTCAATTCGCGAGTTTCTTTTTTCTGACAGGAGCGCTAATGCAGTGTCTAGGTCTAGAACCGAGTATGCCCGACCGGAGAATGCTAATTAATGCTCGAGTTGTATAGCTGATTGGTTGCCGTTGAATCCTTGTTCTTTTTAATTAGCCGCGTTCAACTCTAACGTTGACTATGCGCCCGGTAGTTGTGTTTGTTTCGAGGATGCGACCGAGTAGTGCTACACTTGTTAGGGTACTTGTTATAGTATAGCAGGTAAACAAAGAAACACAAAGGCTAGACCAGGGGGTTTCCCGATAACACCCCAGCGCAATCACGTCCCAACCTGTTGAACCTTCATCCATAAATAAACAGTGCTAGGAAAAAAAAATTAAAAAAAAAGCTCGCCTCTCGTTCGAAGTGGGGACCTTGAATGGATCTCGCGGACCGGGTGACTCCATTCTGTCTACCCCTTTTGCGTTACGCATGGATTTCCACACCTTCGGACGCCTTGAATTTTAACCCAAAAAGAGCCATACACACAAGAATGACAGGACGAGATATGCTAAGAAGACACGAAGGTTCGGGTCATCTGGAGGACGCCAGAGATCAGATGCAGTGTGATAGGAACCTGAAACAACCCCCAACACGGACCATCAGACCACGGGCGCATTGAGTCTGAGCTCTCCCATTGAACGAAATTACCAGCGACGATCACCACCGCCAAACATCACGCTAAGATGGACTGGCCAACGCCCAGTGTGGTGTTCAATAGGGGTCATTGTTCAAAGGGTAATTATAGGATTTTATGCATCTTTAAGTAGGTAAAAGATGACAAATTATCAAGCTTGGTTGGATTATGGAATGAGTAATTATGTGTATTGGATGATGGCCTCTATTACATGCCGTAGCACAGGCAGGGCAATTATGGAATAGAGTCTCCTCAATTACGCTAGAGCAGCCCTCCTTTTCCGGTTCGAGGATGCTATCTAATTTATTCGATTCACTAACGACCTCCATATGATTTAGTCCTTGATGTTGGCGTCGCCAAGTCTGTGATTGGGTTTTTAGTCAGGGCTTTTCTAAGGTTTCTTTAATTATCTCCGCCGTAGAGTGTACTTTTGCATTGTTATAGCCGACGATATTCTGGCGGAGCATAGTTAGGCTGTAGTATTTACTACTAGCAGTTCCCCAACTCTTATAGTATTACTACTATGTGCTCCAAGACTGGAAGACGGAATAGGGGGAGGGGCCAGATCTCGTCCAAGAGAGCTCGAGCTGAGTGATTCCCGGGTTTAAGTGGAACCCTGGAGGATCCGAGGTTTTTTTTTTTCGTCACGAACGCCTTCCCCATGCTGGAGTCTGCGGCCGATCCTATCATGTTCGACTCCTTTTCTGGCTTTCTGGGAGGATTTCGCCGAGATTACTATGACGCCTCTCGCGTTTTGAAAAAAAAAAAAGCTTTCTTTCTTTTCTTTTTTTTTAACAAATTTATTTCTTTCTTTCCATTCTTTAGTGGTCCTTTGTCCTTGTATTATGCTCTTGTTTTGTTTTATCTATTCTAGAACAGTCGCCAACTCTGGTACGACTGGGGGGTTTCGTATACTTTCCATGGTCGACTCTCGATAGGTTCACGGCTGTCATATACTTTCGAAGCCGAAACCCTGCGCCACATTGTATCTAGATATATGCATAGTCCTGGTATATGCCTATCTCGAGTTCTAACCATCTAGGTTAATATACGTACGTTTACGCTCTCTGCTAGTCCAGCTAATGTCCGTTAGTGTCTTGGATGGCAGCTTTCCAGTGGAGCAAGTCGCATCCTGGGCTAATCGGGTTGGCTTTCTAGCTTCCCCATGGCCCCCCCTTTAACGACGCTTCTCCGTCCACTAGTACCCATTGGCTACGACTGCTGACCGAACGAACACCCCCCTGTTCCTCTTTTGGTGTTTTTCTCTTCTTAGGAAAACGCGTATCCCGAGGCTGATCAGCCAAACTCTCTGACCCTCTCGGATCGCGGCCTCGTTCCATCATCTCTGACTACTTCCCAGAGATCGTGCTCTCTCCAAAACGGGAACTCGGTCCCTCTTCTAGCTCCCCCCGGAATATTTTGGCTCGCTGTTTCGCTGTTTCGCTGTTTCGGACTTTGATCGCGGGTCCTTCTCTTCGAAGCTCTCCCCTCCACCCCCCCATTTCTCCCCAGTCTCTTTTCTCAGGAGGCGGCAACATCTGATCCATCTATCACGCTTCCTTTCTCCAGCTCCTCCCTTCAATTGAGGCGTCCTGCATTTATTTTTCCGTAAGTAGATCGATGGCAAATCCTCCCGTGCATACGGAAATCGCCTGCATTGCGCTCCCCTCGCGCTCAGGGCGTACATCCCGCTTTCCGCGCTGCAACCAAGTGGCTGACTGAATGTTGCACCGCAGCCACCTTGAATTGATCTTCCTTGCGCTTGTCCGACACGATAGAGAGAAGGAAAAAAAAGAAGAGACTGGTGCAAGACAGACAGACACCACTTTAGCCCCCCTGGCCCAACGAAACGAGCAGCACGATTTAATTCCTTTCCCCCTGAGACCCCACGACTTTTTCCGCTTCTGCAACGAATGATTGAATTACGGTAGACGGTCGATTGAATGGAACTCGGCCGTGTCGTGCTCTGGTTAGCACAGGGACCCGACTTTCCCAATTCTCCCCAGGCGATGCAGTGATCGTTCCAAGTCGAACTGCGCAATTTCGACTCGAGATGGCAACCGACTTGCAATCCCCCATGGCCTCCACGGCCCAACCATCTCCAGCCCCGTCCTCCACCCGGGCTCACTCCAAATCCAGATCGAGATCTCGACCGGCACGACGCCGACGAGATTCCTCCCCCGCACCGCCTTCCTCTCCACCGGGTCTGCCAACACCCGCATTCTCGCCCGATGGACACAGCGATTTGGACGACGAGCTCGGGGAGGAAGATACCCTTTCGCCATTCGACGCTCGCAGAATCACGCCTACCCTCCATGCCTCGCTCGTATCGGAGATCCTCAATCTCCGCCGCGAAGTCGAGAGTAAAACCAAAGCCATCGACGTGCTAGAACAGAGTTTAGATGAATCGAGGACGGAAACGGAAACGCTGGGCGAGAATTTGTCCCGGGCGACTCGCGAAGCGCGCTCCCTGAAACACCAGATCCAGTTGTTGGAAGGTGGGACGTCATCGGCGATGACGGAGTTGGCCCGCGAGCGGGACGAAGCAGTGGAGAATATCAATGATGTTCGCAAAAAACTGGAACAAACGCAGAAACGGGCTCGAAGTCGTGAGGAAGAAGCGGAGCGAACGCAGATGTTGTGGGATCGCGATCGCGACACGTGGGAGAATGAGCGCCGGAATTTAGAACGCAAGGTCCACGTGGTGGAGGGCCGGTTGAAAACGGTCCTGAATGAAGTTGCGGCCGCGCAGGAAGCGGGTACGCTTGTCTCGCAACATGGCGAGGATGATGATACGGAGAAGGATAAGACGAAAGGTAGCGATACTGCTAGTGTGGCGTCGAGTAGTCAGGGCCGGCGACGCACGAGTATGACCAGTGTGACGACCGATGAGGGCGACAATGACGCTCATTATCACAATGTTCGGTACTCGGTTATGAGTATGGCGCCTGGCAAGGGTGATTCGGGTTTGAATCTGGCTCAGGAATTGGCATTCGACGAGGAAGAGGAAGATGAGTTTGTCGCGTCTGATGACGATGAGACTCCCGCTTCGCCAGAGGCACTTCCCGAGGAAAGGCCGTTGTCCGTACATTCGGCAGCATCGCATGATATTTCGTCAAAGGCGCGGAGGATTCTGGGTCTTTCGATGCAGAGTAATGCGTCGGCTATTGCTGCGGAGTTCCGTGCGATGGAGCCGCTTAGTCCTGTGAAAGTGGACAGTCAAGTGGAATATCGCGATACGGGTATCCAGTACTCACCACCACCGTCGCCTGAATCATTGGTTGCCGTTGAGGATGTCGAGCCTGTGCCTGCTGATATCCCAGTATTGGAAGTCACGACTGAGGAGGATGACGAATTGTCTGAAATGAAGGATTCCTCCACACTGACCATCGAAGTCGAAATGGTTTCCAGCTCTTGCCAGACAATCGGCGAGCTGCCCAGTCCCCCATGGACACCCAAAGTTCCTGAATCGCCGGTCCGTCCTGCCGTTGAGGCGACCCCAGAGCCAGTTCAAATGGCAACTGCTTCGACACAGACCGATCACATACCCGAGGTTGAACGAGTCGCTGCTGGAAAGGCTACATTGTCGCCCAACGATGTGCCCGCACAAATGGATATTCCAATGATTGCCATTCACCCGCCTGCTTCTGAGCCACCTTCACCCCGCAACAGCGTCGTTCTTCCGCCGCAAACCAAGAATGTCTCGGTGCAGGCCAATTTCAGGTCCGTCGTCGAAGGCCGATCTGTTGCCATTCAGACCGAGGAGATTCGCATCGACCAACGACCTGTCAAACTCCCTGCCAGCCTCCTACCCTCCGCCATTCCCGATCTTCCTATCCGATCCGAAGTCAAAGAACCCGTCTATCAACCATACCGTCCACCCGTACCTCCACCACGATCTGCCAAGAGAGAGCAACGGCCATTTGCGGCTGAACGACCTGCCAAACCACCACGTGCGCAGCCTTCAGAGCTCGTGCAGGCTTATCCGGGCAACAACGACAACGGCCCGCTCTCGGACGATTTGGTTTCTTCTGGTCTGCGACGACCCTTCCGCTCCAGCAGTTTGTTCGCTGGATTTGAACAGCTAAGTGACGACGAGGATCCCGCCGCCGAAGAGCGGGATATCTTCACGGACGACGAGCTGCTCAACCGTCCATTCGCATCTTACACCCTCCGCCGTGGCAAAATGGTCAATGCCAAGTCACGACCCAGTCTCGACGAGATGGCTCTTCCTGAAATCGATGAGCATCTCTCTGATCCCGAGTCACGCCCATCTGACGTTGCTCGAGGCTCACGGCCCGTCCTCCGATCCGGTGCAAGCGCTACTTCTGCTACCCGCCAGCCTGGTATGCGCAAAATGGCCATGATTTCCAGCGGTGCGGCAGCACATCAGAAGACGCGCGCTCGCAGCCCTAGCGAACCCAGTCTCGAAAGCGGCAGCGCGGGATCCAGCATCGCCCCTCCCTTCCCTGTTCCTATCCGCCTCAGTTCTCGAAAGAGTGGGCTGAATGGTAGCGATGGACCACCAAGCCCAACCCGCTCGGCGAGACAGTTCTCGGACCGTGGTGCGCGTGCAACAATCGTGCGCCGGCCAACTCTGCGCCGAGTTCGCTCCGCAGCAGCAATGTCCAACTCGGATCTCCCCGAACGTCCTGAAACCCAATCATCACCAGCACGCTCTGCATCCTCTTTCGTTTTGGATAGTCCATCTTACAACCCGCCTCCAATGCCGTTCGATGATATCACAGCTCCTCGTGACCGACGCAATGTCCAGAAACGGGCCTCGCATCGTGCAACTGGATCTACGGGTTGGAACCATGACCGGCGGGACTCGACGGGTGGCGTGCAACCAACTAGTGTGGTTGACGCAATTGCTCAGACTATGGTTGGCGAGTGGATGTTCAAGTACGTCCGTCGCCGCAAGTCTTTCGGCATGGGCGAGTCCAAGGATAATTGGGAGGGCAAGAACCCTGATGAGGTATCGGCCAACATCACCAACAGTGGTGTCCGACACAAGCGATGGGTCTGGCTTGCACCATATGAGGGTGCCATCATGTGGAGTAGCAAGCAGCCGACCAGCGGGCCTGCATTGCTGGGCAAGAGTGGCCGAAAGTGTGAGTGCTGACATTGCCAATCAATCCATAACAAAGTATACTAACCTATCTTCCAGTCACCATTCAATCCGTCCTCGATGTGAAAGACGACAACCCCATGCCTAAAGGCAGCACCACTCCCGCTCCCTTCAACCGTTCCATCCTCGTTCTTACGCCCCAACGCGCCCTCAAATTCACCGCGCTCACCGTAGAGCGCCACTATGTCTGGCTCACAGCCCTCTCCTTCCTCAGCCACTCTTCAATGGGCCTCCAAGACCTCGCCGCCATCCCCCCAGCGCCTCAAGAAGAGGCCGCCTCACCACCACCCCACGCCGCCCTCCGCCGCAACCCCATCCGCGACTCTATCCGCGTCGCAAAGGGTAAACCCCGCCCAATGCCAAAGGGCAAACGATCCTTCCCCGGCGCACTAGTGCCCGAAATCCCCTCCGCAGGGGACCTGGACAACTTGGCTGCCGACGCACCCCACGTCCCCCGCTTCTCGAACCACAGCAGCCACCATCATACTCGCAAACGCAGTAACACGGCTCCACGCCCGCCCGCGTTGCACGCTATCCGCAGTTTTTCCAGCCAGGGAACTGTGCCCTCATCGCACAGCGGGACAACGGGTTCAAATGAACCGTATTTCTCGCCCGTGGCGCCTCCGGCTTTACCTGCGGGTATCCGAAGTGGTCGAAGCAGTATTAGTCGTACGTCGGAGGGGAGTGGACGTACAGCGAATACGGCGACAAGTAATATGTTTGATGTCGGCACTGTTCGTATGGAGGCGTTCATTGATCACCATGCTGAGCAGATTAATCGTCCTCGGGCTGTGCCGTCTGTGAAACAGCGGCATGCGCGGAAGACGTCTAGTCAGTGGAGTGCATATGATGGCCGGTCTGTGGATGAGAGTGAGCTTTCTTTCCGATCAGATCCTTTCAGAGGGTTCTAGTTGGAGATGGCCTTTTCTCGCCTTGATTATAACTTCTCCTTCCTTTTTCTTCTCTTTTCTATCTTGTCATTTGGACGCTTTGCACTCATGCAACACCCGTATATATATCCCTTTTATTCCACGTGTCTTTGCACTGACCAAGACACTGATCACCCTTCTCTAACCTACATACCTTGCAATGCTCTTCTCCTTTCTTTTATACTCTTTTTCTTTACTTTGTTCACCTTGACACCCCCTTTTGAGCGCTTGGGCATTCTTGGATTATGCCCATTCGACCTTTTTGCTTTTGACCATCTTGATACCATTGTGCGACAGGATACCTATTCGAAGTAGCGATGGATTTATGGATTATGGGGCGTTGGTGATTTGCATTATTTTCTTTTTGCCTTTCATATTATATAGCCTGTCATTAGGTACTGTACAGATAATGATTATTTTTTCTCTTCTCTTGATATGTCTATACTGTAGATTTCTTGATGTCCAAGGGATAGTTAGGAGTGAAGACATGACCAAATCAAAATAACCGGGTGGGAATCGCATGAGGTGTTATCATTTACTTCCAGTTGAAATCAGCAACTTATCCTGCCCGGTTGTCTATTGGTTTACCACTAGGTGACTAGTAGCCACTTCAGTGGGTTCGGCGACGTAGCTATTCTATAGAGCAAGTGCGGACGCCGGCGGGTGAAGTTTTTTGGAATCCGACCATCCTGCGGTATTTCTCTTTTTAATATCCTTTTTATTACACTTTCTTTATATCATTTTAACCATAAAATCCTATAGAATATAATCCTCCTTTTTAAAATTATTTAAAAGCTGATCTGATGGTGTTATTATGTGTTGTTTATTCGATGCTGTTTCGCGGTGAAGCCGCGGGCTGAGCATGGAGCATCGTCATGAAGTATATAGGGAATGAGAGGTCGCGGGTTCAATTCATGGATATAGCAAAATCTTTTACGGTTAGCCTGCAGTACCTCTAAGATTGTAGATCACTTGAAAAAGTAGCCGGGTCAGGATGAAAATGTACAAGAATAGAAATGTCGTATAAAGCGGGTATAAACACATCTTCTCGATACTCCAATTCTAAGAATCCATATCCATATCCACAACAACCTTCCGGAATCGCTTCGTTCGCAAGCAACTGTTCGCTAACTCAACACTATGAGTTGTCCACGTTTAGGCCACGCTCAGCTCATTCTGATCGGCGGGCCCCTCGCGCGAATTATTTCCAAAAGCCAGGCACGTGTCATTGATCGCTCGCTCTCGTGTATGTGTATAATCCATTGTCGCATCGCTCACAGCTTCGCCGCATCCTTGACATCACCAATCTTCAACTTGGGCGCGTACTTCTTCAGAACGGACTCGTTGTGGTACTAAACATTCATAGCGGTATTAGCTCATGCCACACCAAAACACCAGGATCCCAAGGCTATGACTAGCAGAGTAGATAGAGTAACTACACCTCTATCCCCAGGTACATACCTTCCAGAACTGCTTAGAAGCATCCTTACCAGCAACGCGCTTCAGGATCTTCGCGCCGCCGGGGTGCTTGTCAACGAAGTTGGTGACGTCGTAAACGGACGAGTCGACGATAATGTACATGCCCTTATCGGCGTTGTTGTGGGCGGCAACCTCGGCCGGGGTGAAGGACTTGGTAGACATGGTGGGCGATGTGTAGGTGGTGTTCGTTTGTGGGTGGAGATTTAGGGAAGATGGAGGAGAAGTGGAATGTGACGTTTAAAGGCCGCGGAGACTTGGCGGAGTTCTCTTGGAAAGTCTGGGGGGAAAGTCAGCGGGGCCGAGGTAAATCGGGGTGTGCCGCGGTCGGGCCAATTGCGAATGCGTTGCTGCTGATTGGTTTGGATGGGGGGTCCGGAATTTATTGATTAGTGGAATATTCCGAGATATGTTACATATGCATTTTATGTTGGTTGAAGAGGTGTTTTTATCTCTTGAAAATGACGCTATAGTTATCCTACTGTAGTAGGGGTACTGAAGGATGGTAGTTGTACAGATGTCGGCTATTGAGTATTCCCTTTCGGCTATAGATTTCTCCTTTTTTGGAATTTCATCTCGTTCATAGACAGAAGTACAGTCCTACTAAACACATGATCTCCCTTGTTACAGCTCCCGCCCAGGCACACATGCTAAATAAAACTGAGAAATTCAAGTTCTGTCAGCCTAGAACTTGTATGGAAATGGCTCGCAACCTTTAGACCAAGCGGCTCCAATGCTAATGTACCATATCGAGGAACTCTCTGCATAACGAGTCGGGAATAAACCTGGGAGCAAAGCAATATTGCCTATCTCTAGAGCCCGGGTGACCCGGCGCTCTGGCGCTCTAGAAGAAGGAACAAGGCAGGAAAACATGAGGGGGCTTATATATGTCATTAATAGGGGAAACTGCAAAGAACGAGGAAATAATCTATCGGAAACACCTCGCAAACTGTAACGGGTGACCCTGCAAATAATGAGAATCTGCAACGATACACCTCAAAGGCGAAAGGCACTGGCCCTGTAAACAACACAGGGAAGGAGTAATATCCATCAAATACTGTCGATCAGAACTCGTTCTTTTTCAAACCACTTGAGTCCTTGAATTTGACTCATACATAGCTTAATGCTTCCTCGTCCAATTCAATCAACCAATATTTCCTGGCTTGACCACGGAAGGCGATTGTTGTGACAGAGGGGGGATGGTCACTCCGAGATATAGCAAACCGATCTTCCCTTCGATCAGTATCCATGCGATAATCGGCTGGAACGTAAACCATTTTCTTCCCATGAAGCTCAATCCATGAGCAGTCATTGCTGAGATAAAATCCTAGGTATTTTGCCTTCGTCACAAGGTCCCCCCGGCATGAGCACAATCAGGGTCATTGCTGCGGACAGCAAGGCAGTAACGACCAGTCTTTATAAACGAGGCATCGGAGTTGAAAGACAGACTCTCAGCGACTATATCAGTCATGATTGTCTCCCTGACAATCATGGTGGATGTGTCCAAAATCCGAATGCAGAAATCCAAAGGACGATCTGCATGGCCATGTGCCACAGCCAGAAGCCTCGAGTCGTGAGAAAATGTGAGAGCGCCAGCCAACTCCTGGGGTCTTGACAGAGTCTCCTTGACTGGTGCGATTCCAGGCGGATTTCCTATGTCCCAAATTTTGACCTCGGACGGATAAGTTGCTGCAAGATACCCCGAGTCATGCGAAAATGTCACGAATCTTGGCTCTTGGTGCTCATTGGCAATTGAGAGAAGCAGTTGGCCTGTCCCTACACTCCAGATGGTAATAGTAGGTCTTTTGTCGCTGGTAAACGCCACATATTTGCAATCAAAAGAGAAAGTAACTCCTTTAATTATCCCTTCTTGGTGTGTGAGGACTTGCTTGGCTTCCTCTGAAGAAAGCTCCCCTAATTTGACAGTATCACATTCTGATATCCAGGCAAACATACTCAAGTCATGAGACCACCCAACAATCCGACTTTCACAGTCTTCCAACTCGATAATCTTTTCGATCGTCCCAGTAGAAGTATTCCGGACGAATGTGAGTTGACCTCCATATATCCATACCAATGACGAACGCTTCAAGTCCTCTGAAAATATAGGTGGACATGGTACTTCACCCCTCGGCTCATCAACTTGGTGCTCCATGAGAGATCTGGCCATGTCCCAGATTTGAATTGTTCCCGATACAAATGCAAGTAGCTTGCAGTCGTTCGTAACAGATATCACCCGAAGCATTGGATCAAACCTCCGTGAAGAATGGCCATCGATTGTTGATATGACAGACCAAGTAATAGTATTCCAGATCCGGAGGCGCCCATCGAAATACAACGAGACGAATGTTTGTGAGTCATGAGAAAATTTGAGAAATGTTATCTGACTCGTGTGATCTCGGATGGTTTTTTCCAGCGAAAATGAAGTGACATTCCAGATACAAATGGTTCCACCCTCCGACCCTGATGCTAAGAGTTTCCCATCAGGCGAAAAGACAATTTTGGAAATTTCATCCGAAACGTGAAATTTTTGGTGAACGGAGCATGTATCGGTGTCCCAGATCTCGATTTCCGTATTTTCTGGCGGGGGAACAAACATCTTCATATTAGGAGAGAAACATACAAAGGATCCGGTCATTTTATTCCTGCTCCGATGAGGGATTTCTTTTTTCAATGACCAAGTATTTGTTTCCCAAATCTCGCTATATGAATCATAACAGACTGCAAAAAGGCTCGAGTCGCGTGAGAACACTAGAAGCTCGATCTGGGCGACGCATTCAATCATATGATTGCGAATTCCCGTTGTGACCTCCCAAATGAATACATGCCCGTGGGGGTGCGCCGATGCCAATAGCCTCGAGTCATGCGAGAACACTATTGGGTGAATCGCTGAAGACATTTTGGATATGTTGGTCTTGAGTTCAGCTCTGAGCAGCCCTGTTGAAACATCCCAGAGCTGGACACCGCGGTAAGAATTCGAAGCCAATATCTTCGAGTCATGAGAGAATGCAAGCGAACATGGCTCGCCGTTAACCTCGAGACTGTGGATGGCCGATCCCCATTTCTCGTTGACTATCGGTTTCTTCGGTATCCACCTTGGTTCCTGCTTTGCGAACAATCTTCGAATTGGTGTTTCACTGGGGGTGAACAAAAGAGCAGATACATATGCTTGGAGCGGAGCCATCTGGATCATAAAACCATTCTTGAGCACAAATCGATGAACGTCATCAGCCAAGTCCATCAGAGCAGACTTCCCAATAGCTTCCTATGCTTTGTTAGAGTATAGTTCTCGCATCAACCCACGAAGTATCACAGAACACTAACCTCTAACAGTGTTTGCAGTTTGATCACCGCATGTATCGTGTCCCCAATAGCTCCAATCAGCGACGAGGCTTCGAGCCAATGAAGAAGATGATCTTTGAGAAATCCATGTACTTGGCCATCATCTTGCAGGGTATCTTCAAGACTCATGCCGCTCTCGTTCCAGTCCGAAAGATGGCTGACCCAATAGACACACGAGTACCGTACTGCCCCCAGTGGATCAGGCTCTGGCACTTTGATCTCTTCTATTAGCGTTCCAGGAGTTTCAAGGTTGTAAATGTTCCGCTTTAACTCTTTTGAAAGCGTCTTGATCGAGCTCGAAAACATTTTAAAGTGAGTGATCCCATAGTCTGGAGCAAAAAGAACCTCGCTTGCGTTATTTTTCAAATGGTCCAGTGCTGATTGGTGAATGAATTGAATAGAGTCGTCCTGAACCCTGAAGAATGATCCACACATGGTCACAATTTCCTTGATGTTATCTGGGTCGCTTGATATTTCATCGGGCAACCCAGCCAAGACTCCCATTTCCGCCAAGAGAAGTGGACGATATGCTAGAGTAGCCGCTGCAAGAACCCGGTAACAGAGGACCGGATCATCCATATCCAGATCTCCAATATGTCTCATCATTCTATCGTACAGGCCTTCCAATCCAGATGGAATGTTGTCGAGAACTTTGAGAACATTCCATTTCCGGACTTTCTCGAGCTCTTTGGCGACGAGAGCTACCCAAAGGAATGTATTCGCCGCCTTCTCACGCATGACATCCCGTACTTGCGCTTTAAGCTGGTGGCTACTCCTCAAGACTTGGAGTTTCTCTATCCTGGAATCGATGTAAGCATTGACTGCTTGGATCAGTTCGTCTGGATTATCTGCCAGATCCAAGTGTATTTGAAGCTCGGAGCTCGTTTGACCGAGTTGGTCAATGATGCTTAGCACGTTGCGGCTCGACACAATCCACTTTATAGAGGGTGAGACAGAGATGTTCTCAGCGATGAAGTTGAGTAGCTGATCTTGACTCGTTTCGCACTCATCAAGGGCATCAATCACGATGAATGCGCGTCCGAGCCCAGGGTCCCGCAACATGCGTGCAGCTATATCTGACAGAGCGATGAAAGAGCTCCCATCTTGAAAGATTCCTTTGTGACGATCATATCTCTCGCGCAGATGGGTTATTAGGGAAGATTTTTCCATGATGAGACGGTAGATGAGGCCTCTCAAAACAGCCGTGGCACTATTCATATGCGCGTTTGGGCCTTGACAGAAGAAGTAGACAAGCGCAGCCTGGGGTGATGAGCTCTCCAGCTCCTTGATCATGCCTATCAGCAGCATCGTTTTCCCATGTCCAGGCTCGCCTCTGATCCACAGCAGTCGCTTTTGGTTCTCGGTCTGAAGCTGTCGGAAACTTGGATGGTGGAGTATCCATTCATATGATTCCCTGACGAGGCCTCCTTTCGCTTGTTCGATTTCCCTCATATGATCGCTAGGATCGGATACACCAGGATAGGTGGATAAAAGAGCTGAAAGACATTCATTGTCTCCGTCCTCTATGAAGCAGCAACGTTGCTGTTAGCTACATTGATGGCTACCCACCATTCACAAAACAAAGCTTTTGGAAGTACCTTTGGAAATATTGATGGTTCCGGAATTGTTTGCAACCTGAAATCCCCAATTTGTGCCGCTAATTGACGCCGAAGTCGAACCCATGATCACGGCAGTCATCCGAGTCCACAAATCATGCTCTAATTTCGAGGAAGAAAGAGTTAGGAGCAGCTAAGCTGCACCCAGGAGGGGCAACTTCAGCCTTTCTATCAGGTGACTTATCGGCGCTAAAAGCTGCATTGTGATTGCTTACCTCTTTTGGCTAGCCTTAGCACTCTAGTATCCTAACGGAGTGAGAGTTGCGTTGACTTTAGACGTCTATGAGTGGGAAGACTGATCAGTGCTATCATAATAAAGGCTAAAAATACACAAGGAGGACTTGCTTCACTCATCTTGTCCTAGTCAATCCAATTTACTTGTCAGTTTTGACATCCACAGGACCGCTAAGCGCAAGGAAGCAGGAAAAGGCAAAGGAAGTTCTATGTATCTACACAGAATAACAAGAAGCAAAGGGAAGATAAAGTGCCCTAGAAGGGCCAATGATGACTGGTCCTGAAAGAAAGAACAAAAAAAAAAGGCACACGCCACGAAGGGGAGATCTGGTAGAAAATCCCCGGTATAAGCCGTGGAGGGAAGATTCTACAAGGGGGTTCTATCGAGTGTACATTGCCTATAGCAAGGCCGCATAGATATTTTAGCAGAGCATACAGTTCTAGTATCTATTGCAAGGATCTAAAGGCATCAAATTTCAACCATGGATAGGATATTTCCCACTTAAATTCTTAATATACAAACAAACACGTATCTAATATCCTCAAGTCCGACTCTTCTCCCCAGCCGCCCCAGCCCCCTTAGGAACCTTCCTATCCAACCCCAAAGACTCCAAATCCTTCTTCTTGTAATAATGCGGCGCAACCTCCACCAACCACTCCGCCTGCAACGGCATATTACTCCGCATATACTCCTTACTCGTCAACACAAGCTCAAAGTAAATCACCCACCGGGGGTTAACCTCAAACAACGTGCTAGACGGATGCAAGTACACCGACTGCCCATTCTTAATCGTGCGGTAACTATCGCCACCGCGTTGGAGACGCGCTGCGTTCGGGAAAAAGCCCGCCGTAATGGCCTTTTGGATGGGCACCATGTTGTTGGAGCCGCAGGTGCTGACTGTTACTTCGACGCGGTCGCAGAGCTTGGCGAGTTGATCGCGGACGTCGCGGGCGCGCGTGAGACTGCGTTGTTGGAGGAAGTTCTCTTTGGACCAGACGACGCTGAAGTCGGAGTCGACCCATTGGTTCCAGATGTTCAGGAGGGTGAGGTGGTCGCCGCCGTCTTTGACGGTGAAGCGGTTGCGGGCACTGTCGGCGTGGATTTTCTTGTCTTTTGGACGGAAGAAGAGGGCGCTCGCTTCGCCGAGCATGGAGACGATGGAGAGGACTTCTTCGACGCAGCCGTATTGGCCAGCGGCGAGGATGGCCTTGGCGAGCATGGGGTCCGTGGGGAATTCGGCCATTTGTCGGCCTACCTTGGTCAGGTCGCCTCGATCATTCAATGCACCTAGTGCATAGAGCTGTTCCAAGGCGCGGATAATGGTTTCGGCTGGTGGTGGGTCCATGAAATCAAAATCGAGCAGTTGGTCAATGCCCAGCGACTTCAACATTAGGATGACACTGTTGAGATTCGTGCGTTGAATCTCGGGCGTAGTGTTCTCTTCCAACTCGTTGTAGTATGCCCACTTGGTATACAATCGGAAGCATTTGCCTGGTCCAACACGCCCAGCTCGACCAGCTCGCTGGTTAGCAGAGGCGCGTGAGCAAGGCGTAACGACGAGACTTTCCATGCCCGTCCGGGGGTTGAACACATTCTCCTTCACGAAACCGGGATCAATTACGTAGACGATACCGTCGATAGTCAAACTGGTCTCGGCAATATTCGTGGCCAGCACGACCTTGCGCGCCTTGGGCGGCGTGGGCTCGAAGATCTTGGTTTGCAATTCAGATGGCAAATTGGCGTAAATCGGACAAATAATCATCTCTGGTATTTTACTACCGAGTTTCCGTGCCGTTTCTTGTAAACTTTGCTCAGCGGCTTCAATTTCTTCTTGACCTGTCAAGAAGACCAGAATATCACCAGGTCCCTGGGTGACGTGAATCTGGAAGACCGTAGTGATGGCTGCAGCGAGATAGTTGGCCTCGGGCTGAGAGGTATAGTGCACGTCGACTGGGTAACGACGACCGGGAATGTTGAAAATGGGCGCATCATCAAAGTACTTTTGGAACTTTTGCGCATCCATAGTAGCTGAGGAAATGAGGAGCTTCAGATCAGGTCGCGCCTTGGCGATATCCTTCAAAAGACCGCAAGCAATATCGGTTGGCACCGTCCGCTCATGGGCCTCGTCAATCATCAGCGCCGCGTACTGGCCGAGGTCCGGCTCCGTGAGCAACTCTCGCAGAAGCATGCCGTCAGTCATATACTTCAGGATAGTCTTGTCGCTGGTATTGTCCTCGAAACGAATAGCATAGCCAACTTCATTGCCAATCTTGGTGCCCATTTCCTCGGCCACACGCGCAGCGACACTCATGGCGGCCACACGACGCGGCTGGGTGCAGCCAATTTTCAAACCGTCCTTGGTGAAACCAGCCTCGTGAAGGTACTGCGGGATCTGGGTTGTTTTACCAGAACCTGTCTCACCAACAATAATAAGAACCTGGTGATCGTGCACAGCCTGGATAATCTGATCGCGGAATTGATAGATAGGAAGACTCTTCCGGGTCTCCTCCATAGTTGCAGCCTTCTTCTCCGCGGCATCGACCTGCTGCTTGAACCGCAATTGCTCCTGCGTCATCGGCTTCTGAGTTCCCTCGATCTTGGACTCCATGACGAAGTTGATCTGCTGCGTATCGTCGAAAACATACTCGTAGTCGCCCTCGTCCACAAACTCGGCCTTTTTGATCTGCGCTTTCGCTTTGGCAGCTTGTTCCAGCTCCCACTCCTCATGTTCAGTAACGAACTTCTCCTGGCCGATTTCATCACGATCCACGTATCGCTTATACAGCGCATCCTCCTTCTTCTTGCGATCGATCTTGCCTTTCTCCGTAATATAATCCTCAGGCATCATGTATCCATCACGATGGTCGTCGATTCGAAGTCGCTCCTCCGCAATCCGTAGAACCTCCCGGTTTCGTGCAAATTCTTCCTTCTCCCGACGCGTCAGATTCGGGTTCTCGCGCAGCTCGGCGGCTTCCTCTGCAACCTGACGCCGCAGCAGAGCCAGTCGCTCCGCCTCACGCTTCTTCAAATATTCTTGTCGCGAGCGCTCACGCAGATCAGGCATCACAGACGCCCGCGCATCGGCATCATCGGCCAACGCACGTCTCCGTGCAGCTTCGCTATCCCGTGTCCGATCTTCGACGATCTTCTTCGATTTGGAACTATCCTTGTTGGCCAAGCGCTTCGCGAATTCATCTCTCTCGCGTAAATCCTTTTGTCGCTCAATCTCCTGTTTAGTCTGGGGGTCGATATCGTCGGCAGGCGAGGCGGCGCGCGGAGAGGCCGAGCCATCTTCAAGTCGTGTGCGCTTTGGTGGCGACTCGGCGAATTCGTCTTCGTCGGCGTATCGTTCATCTTCGGCGATTTCTTCGTCACCCCATCGGTCGTCGAAATCATCTGCATCTCGCTGTCGCAACTTCTTCGTGTGCGGTCTGTCCCGACTCTCCGCGTCCCGGCTGCGATCTCGTTTCCGGCTATCGTCTTTCTCACGACGACTCCGGTCTCTGTCCCGCTCGCTGTCCCTCTCCCTATCACGGCGTCGCCGTCTATCGCGCTCGGCCTCGACGTTGACAGGTCCTAGTGATGATGCGGGATCGGGCAGATCCTCGTCCATATCCACAAGGCGGTATTTCTTCTTTGAGGATTCCCTGCTAGCTGCAGATTTTGAAGCGGATGCGCTGGGCTGGCTGCTGCCCTTTCCTACCCGGGAGAAAAGTTGCCCGCAGAATGCGCCGATCTCGTCGGGACTGCCATCGAGGAAGGAGACCAGTTTGTCTTGGAGGGAGGATGCAGATTTGGCAGATGAAGCTTCGGCAAGGACAAAGTCGACGGCAATTGGGTCTGACGCGCCGGTCAGGCGGATGAGGGAGTCGGACACGAAAGTCTTGTTGTCCATGGTGGGCGCGGAGGTTGGGGAGGTTTGAGGTGGTCTTTAAGGGGCTTCACGGGGTGATATGGCGTTTAAAGGGTTTTAGACGATAGGTCGCATGATTCGCAGGGATTTCGGATGATTTGTAGGGGCCTGCCAGGAAACAGTAATGGAGAAAGAGGTGGGGAATAAATTTGAAGGTTTAACGGATGCGGAGAGCAGAGCTCGGAGGTCGCGCCAAGACGAGTGGCGATCCCAGAAACACGGCAGGAATATCTTGTCTTCCGAAGTATATCAACTGCTACTTTTTAGATATCAAGTACGCTAAATGACGAAAAATCTATTAGTTACTGGGTAATTTCTGCATTCTTTCAAATCTTCTTTCAATTATGGGCCCCACTATGCTAGAAATCATCAATGATTACGTAGCTGGGAATCCATGTGGGATGGCAGCTAAACTTGACTCAATATATATATCTCCGCACCATCATCAGCATCCATAACCTACAGCTCAATCCCACAATTTATGGACCTCTTACCTAGCTGAAAACCTGCCACCTAACATGCCTAAATACGCATATCCTACACGAAATACAGAACCCTAGGTACTATTCTTACAAGTAGCACAAAAATTAACAAATAATCAAACATTTCATTGGGATATCATTCAAATTCTAGCTATCCAGCCATAAACATGGAATTACTCTGGCCACAGAAACAAAAAGCAAAAAGCCAGGCAGATCTCGCTAATCTAACATACCATGGCTGTAGGTCATTCGTCGTTACTGAAACAGATTGGGGGAATAGAGTACAAGGGTGAAAAGAAAAAAGGGAAGCCCAGAATCACCATAATGTCAGAAAGTCGGTCCCATGGGGAAAAGCCACGAGGCGGGTTAAGCCCACCGGTCAACCAGCCACACATGAATATCTCCATAGAAATTTCTAAGGAGACTTAGCCAACCGGCGAACAGAAAGTCCCAGTAATGCAAACCAAGCTTCCATAACGAATTTAATCAAGGGCAGCTCAGAAAACACAAACAAATTTACAACCAACCAGAACGTCAGAGACACAGAGTCCATTGGGATCAGACGAAACAAGCCTTGGTATCTCATGAAATTTGATGAACGTGTGATATAGGGGACATTGATACATTCGTGACACTTGGTAATGCTGGGCATTGGTACAAAGGAAATGGTATTGGAAAAAAAAAAGGAAAAGACGCCTCAGAACGAATGGGGAAACGCCACGCTCAACTCCGGGTATTGCAACCGCTGCAAAACTCCTCCGGGTCATGATAATGTATGGACATAGGTCCGATCAACCAGTGGTGGGAAATGTGATAAGACCCAAAAGCCAAGGATCAAGATGATATCACAAACGAGGGACCAGTTGAGATGAAAACAGCTTCGACCCGAGAAGCCAAAGGTTGGTGGACGGAAGAAACAAAAAGGAAATGGTCGTGATCAGTTAACGTGGCCTGAAAAAAAAGCAAAGCGCCGAGTCGTGTCGACGCCAGAACGACATATGACAAAGGAAAAAAAACAGAGAAATCGACAACACGTAACACCTTCCATATGCACAAGAAGTTTGGAAAAGGGCAGATAGATTACACATCGATCATCTCGGCATCTTCGGCCAAGATCTCGTCAGCGGGCCCCCAGTTGCCCTCAAAAACGGTGGCACCGGCGCGACGGCGACGGTTCACGAATTGCACACCGTAGGTTTCCAGAATCTGATCGGCAGTAGGTCGATCAACAGGATCGGGGGATATCATCCAGCGAACGATCCGGTCCAAAGCTTGGTTATGGCGAGCATCGATCATGAAGACGGGAGGGTGGATAAGCTCGCCGCTACGAGCGGCTCTGGATGGCCTATGCGAGCTGGTTTTACGGCCAGCCAGGAAATCGCCATCAAAGTCGTGACCACCGAGATCAGATGCACAAAGCTCTTCGAAGGACGGCTCCTCAGAGATGGGGTTGCCAGAGGCATCGCGGAAGATGCTAGTTTCCGAGCTCCAAGTCAGACTGGGCACATCGCTCATATCACCATTGCGAAGCTTCTGCCAAGACACTCCATTGTCGGGAAGCTCCACATTACCGGCGATCTCAAACATGATCAGGCCAAGGGAGAAGACATCGGCAGGCTTGTCGAAGCAACCCATCAGGATCTCGGGGCCAATGTATTCGCGATCGCCCTCGCCTTCAAAGCCTCTCTCAGCAGGCCAGCGAGTGGCCATACCAAAGTCAGCAATCTTGAGAACACCTTCGAAGGTGACCAAAACGTTGGCAGGCTTCAGGTCGAGATGGATAAAGCCCTTGTCGTGGATATGCTTCAATCCCAAAGCGAGCTCGAGAAGGATCTTCCAGATACGGAAGTCATCGATGCGCGCCTTCAGGCCGGCCTGGGCCAGGAAGACATCCAGGCTACCCTCCTCGCAATACTCCGTCTGAATGTACAGATGGCGGTGTTCCTCCCAGCTATCGATAAAGTTAACGACATGGTCCGAGTTGACCAGCTCCTTCAGTATATCGACCTCGCGAATGCGACGCTCACGATCCTTCAATCCCGTGTAGGGCAGCCTGCTCTTCTTCACAGCCCAAACCTGGCGGGCCACGTCGGTCGGTGACTGGCGCCCGTTGGACGGAAGAGAGAACACAGAGGAGAAAGACGTGTTCGGTGGCTCAGCAACGCGGAAGACCTGGGAGAATTCTCCAGTACCAACGAGCTCAACCTTTCCAAAGCGGGAAGTCAAGCTGCTGTCCACATCGGGAGCCTGATACCCACTGACCTGGAGGCTGGGTCGCTTGCTTGAAAGGAATGACTCGCGAGGACCAGTCGGGGTAGCGGGAAGGTTGATGCTGCTACCGAACTCGGGTTCGACAGGCTGCGGGTCATTCGGCGCGGAGATGGACAAGCCACTGGGGTCGGGAGGGAAGTACTGATCGCGAGGCGTGCGAGGAGTAGTCGAGGCCTGCAAGAATCGATCACGCAGGGGAGTGGAAGTGGCGCTGCCCCTCGATTCAGATAGACGCTCCAGAGAGGCGATCTGAGAGGTGGCGGGGGGATAAGTGCGAGAGGGGAGGAATGTTTGCTTGGTAGGAGTCGGAGGGAGATCGGAATCAGTCATGGGGTGACTGTCGTGACGCGATGAGGGGGACTGAGCTTGCAGCATGTCGTCACCATCCACGCTCA
The DNA here is from genome assembly GCF_028827025.1 of Penicillium cataractarum. Classification (NCBI taxonomy): domain Eukaryota; kingdom Fungi; phylum Ascomycota; class Eurotiomycetes; order Eurotiales; family Aspergillaceae; genus Penicillium; species Penicillium cataractarum. The sequence goes on along the minus strand of NW_026622743.1, from coordinate 2,766,670 downwards.
CAATGCTTCCGCGACGCGACGCTTCGGGACGCTTAAAACTCTCACCAAAGATACCCATACCACGGGCAAACGGACCGGGCTTGGGGCGAGCAGACGAGCCAGGGGGGTTGAATGGAGACGCGGAAACTGCCTCGGGTTGTCGACCAAATTGCGACTTGTTGAAGAACCCCTCAGGGATGGGAGAGTCTGCCGCGAACAGATTTACAGGACGCTTACACGGGGTGTCTGGCATGTTCTTGTTGAAAGCACCACCGTTCACGTCATCTGCGTTGCGGTTCTTCTTGGAGATCAGCCCAGTGGACATGAACGCAGCGGGCAAAGGCTTGACCAGCTTGTAGTTCTCCGGTGTCGCGAAGGACTCGTTGGCGCTAGCCTCTTCGCGCGTCACCCGGCGCACAGGCGCAGGGCGCGTGGCACCAGCTGGGAGTGACTTGGAAAAGTTCATGATGGGTCGCGGGGCTCGTTCAGGTTTCTGAACGTGTTCGTGAGTGGGCGAGTCTTCCAGGCTCGACCCGGAAGAAGACTGAGTGATGGTGCGAGAGAGAGGGTGGGCAGTAGGTCGAGGGGGTTGAGAAGTTCCAAAGTTTGTTGTCGTGTTGAGAGAGGGAGGGGTAGGTGAAAACAAAGGACTGGCAGGAGGAGGGCGAGGAGAAAAGAGGGATGAAGATTCTTGACTCGACTGGAAAAGACCACTCTCAAAGGACATGCGAGGTCGAACTGCGAGTGGAGTGCCAGGTGAGGCTTCGGAGTCACCCAAGCCTCTAGGTCGGCCAAAGAGAGGACGCTCTACTTGACGCTGCTGGAGAGTAGAACGACGAAGGGAGGAAGATCGTTTAGGGATGGTAGCGAAAGGATTCAGAGGTTGAGTTGGAGTCGGGAAGTAAGAGGTAGCTTCATCGCCATATCCAGTGGGACTGGCAGGCGCAGTCTCACTCTCATGGTCGAAGATCCTAAATTCCGTCGCAAAGTTCGAGGCATGAACACTGCGTCGTTTTGCCGAGGGACTGCCTCGAGAGGCCTGGTCCAGATTCATGATGCCGTCACTACGCTTCAAGGGACTTACCGTCGCAAAGGAACCAAAGGTACCACTGCGACGCTTCTCAATACGCGACAAGGTAGTGCGGGGTGCAAATGTTGATTCGGGGAGCGGGGCAGTCGGGGTGGTGCTAAGAGAAGGATTGGCGCAAGAGTTGCTCTCACTTGGATCGGCCAAGTCGTCCAGAGTCAACGCGTTTTCCTCACCTGGCGCAATCGCAATAGGTTGAGATGAAACCGCGTTACCTCCATCAGCGGAGATGGCAAGCGCGCATTTGGCTGGACTGCGAGGAGAAGTTCGTCGTCGCATAACCGGCCGAGTGATCTTTGCGCTTGGAGGATACGGGACTGCGAGAGGTGACTGTTGGCCAGTGGAGGGGAAGAGTACAAAGTTGTTATGTGAGGATCGTCGGGAGGGTGATAGAGGCGAAGCAACGTATGTGGCGGACTTTGATGGTGAGTGAGTGCGTGAGTTGAGGAAGAAGTTCGAGCTCTTGGAAGGCGAGCGCGACAAGGAGCGCCGAAGCTGCCTGATCGCGGAACTGGCATCGACGTGGTGGAGGGGCGAGTGAGATGAGAGATGAAGGGTCCCTCCGGAGTCCCGGTGAGGTGAGAAGGTCGCAACCATTTTGGGGAATGTTTGCTCGACGTGCCGCGCAACAAGTCCAGAATGATACTCTGACCTCTCTCGGTCTTTGCAATAAACTTCAGTGATCGTGATTTCAGTAACCACTACCGCAAGTGTCGACGAAGAAGAGTTAAGTGGCGATGTTTTTTTCTTCCCCCAAATCCTCCACAAGAATAAGACACCTCTGACGCGACTTCAGAAGAGCGCAATAACGCGGTCAAGAGCGAAAGTGTGGGTGGGCGTCCAACCCCCCCGAGTGAGTCAACAGGATGCTGATGCTGCTGATGAGCCAAGACAGGCACGCACCAAGAAAGTGCACTGGAATGCTGGGAAGGCGCAGCCGCAAAGTGGCAAGGAAACAGCAAAAGAAAAACAGAAAGGGCAATCGCGGTTCACCCACTCATCGCGAGGCAACAGGAATTCCGTGGTGTTGGTCCTCCGGGGTCACGGGGGACTGGGACTTCCAAACAAGGCGCGCGCGTCCAAGCGACAGGGCTTTAGACGTGCTGAGTCTCTGTCGTCTCCTTCTGCGTGGTGTTTCGAAGGGTCGCGTCGGAATGTTTCAGGATGCCGACCCAGACATGCGGAGAGTTGTGGGAGCCAGGATGATGGGATGACGATGTCGATGGACCGTGTTTCCCCCCCCGAGGGCGCAGAACAATGCAGGGCCAATGTCTGAGAGCGAATTTTTCTTCCTAGGGTTCGCAGGGAAATCCAAGGGAAGAACCGTGCAAGGGGTAGATTCCCCCTCCAAAGCTTTTAACGGCGCGGACGTGGACGAGATCAGCCCACGCGAGATTATGGGTAGGAGGGGCGGGAATGTAATGCGATCAAATCGGGTGTCGAGGGATAAGGATTCCAGCCGTTGTCGGGAAGGCGAGAGACGGAGATGGGACGAAGGACGAGGTCGATGACAGGAATGTGGGATGGTCTCGAAGAAGATGCGAAAGAGAATAAATGAATCGCCTCTGGATCCTCTGGATCAACGCGCACGTCGCGTTGTTGATCCCTCGGTGCCCCTTTGGGTTTAGCGGCGGGGACGCGTCGTGACATAAACAAATAGCGATTATGTAAGGATGCTAACCACCTGATCGAGTTAGTTAACTGGTACAGCAGGAGCATTAGGTTATTTACATAATTACACTATTCTACATTATTTATCCCCCTCGTACGACCATCCAGAACACCTTCACATTCAGACTATTACCTGCAGAAATCAGGGCGGGACCATCATCCAGTCCGGCGCTTGTGCCAGGAACTGGGAGGGGAAATGCGATTCCCGGGGTCGCCCCTGCGCCAGACCCAAACGCCACTCAACACTCCAAACCCTCCCCCCTCTTCACGAGCTGGTCTGTGACCTCAACAAAAGAACCATGCAGCTTTTGTGAGGAAAGCCAATGTCGTACGGGCTTCACTCGGAAGTCCCGGTCGAGCCAGTACCGCCGCGAGTTAGCCGGTACTCCACTTGTGCCATATCCGGCCATTGTCCATTGTTGAAGCCTATCAGATGGCCACGCGAAGCTCCCCTTGCTTGGGCGGCCACCCATGAGAGCTGCTACCCCCATCGCCGTCTCATCTGATCCATCATACAGAGCACTCGATTCGCGTTGAATCTTTGCTCGGGGCAGGCTGTGGAATGGGCGCCAATCCTTCCTGCTTCGACGCTGACTGGCCCCGGCTCAGTCCTTCCGGGGGGAACTAACTTTTCCACTATTAAAATCTGAAGCAGCAGGCAGAGAGACACGACAAGCTCAGAGTTTGTGCGGACCGTCGACATCCACGGTCCTCATTTTTGGGTTCCTGATTGACCAAAGTTTGCACTCGGTATCCAATGGGTTTCCCCAGGCGTTCATCTTGTTTACTCGGTGGAGACGCGGCATATCAACAAAAAGGCTCATCCTCCGATCCTCTCGGGATCCGCTCATCCCGTAGTTTGCCGTGGGTCCTGAGTCTTCCAAGCATCAAATAATATTTTTTTTATTTCTCGTTATCATTGAATTATGGATTCCTCGGATTTTATCTCATTCCATATATTGAAAGTGGCACGGTGAAAACGAATACATCCAAAACGCCACAAGTACATGGAAAAAGCAATATACACACCCGCAGTATATGGAGTCATGGGCAAGATACTGTCTGGCAAGTGGGGCTTGCCTGGGTAGATGTCAGCATGGCCTTGGGACTTGCCTCGACTATGATATTTCGTGGTAAAATAACCAAATATCAGGATTGTCTCGACCATTGGTAAAAGTTGAGAGGCAAGGGACTATATGTGTTTCTATTTAGAGTAGAGTAAGCGGATAGGACAAGAAAGGCAACAGCTCGCAAGAAAGAGAAGAAGGAGGAGAGGGAGAGATTGGACAAAAAAGCGAGAATGGAGAATCACGACGAAAATGGAGGGCACGATTGTGGCCGTTACTCTATTCTAGCTTGAAGATCTATCATTTGCATACAGGAGGACCAGTCACGTGTGATATGTACTACACTTAGAGCACGTCGCCTAAGATATACTTCATTTTCTAACAAAATCATGCCTAGAACATAGGGTGGGTATCATTTAGTAGGTCTAAGCACTTAGAGCACAACACATCCCAACATACGGCGCTTAGGTTCATCTTCACAGCCCTGTAGGAACCAGCATCCAGGTCCCAGTTTCCTCATAACCCGTCGATACCGCTGACCACGCAAAAGCGCCAAATTTCGAGCCAAAATGTCATCAACCGACAATCTCTGAGACCAATGACTCTGAGAATCCTTCGCATGCATCTCGAATCGCATCCGTGGATCACCCAACATATCTGTGTTCACCAGCCTCGTATAGTTCCAAAAAGGTAGCTGAACTCTCCACCGGGGGTCCTCTGGGCTTAGTCCCGGCCCTAAATCCTTCCATCGCGTAAGAACAAGACATACGTCGTCAGTTTTCACTTCTCGCAAATCCAAATTCCAAGCTGTACTGCATTCATTGCATCTCCCCTGACTCGAGAGCCCGGCGGAACTTCGTCCTTGTTGGCGATAGGCCTCGAATATCGAGTTGATTACTTGCGCGAAATTGGGATCGGGCTGGTGAGTCCCAATATGGCAGCAGATCGAGATGACAAAATCCCTAGGGTAAAGATGTGATGCACTCCCTCGACTAGTTACCGCGAGTTCCTGTATGCGCACGCAGAGGCTCGGCGGCGTCGAACAAATTCGTGCCTCGACAGATCGAAGACCGAGTCTATCGCCAGAGTGCAGATTGCTTGTTAACATCTGTTCCTGGGAGTAACAATCCGAGTGAAGCGTACGAAACGTCACTTCAGTGTAAGATAGCGACTCGGGGGAAATGCCGAATGAAGGGCCCAGGTAGAACCGACGCATTGCAAGGTAGAGGTGTGGCCAATAGAACCCATAGATCGAGAAAGTGGGGAATTGATGCTCAAACAGCGAGAGACATAGGCTCTGTATTTTTTCCCAGGGTAAGCCGTCGTAGCACTTTCTGAGTTTGAACTTCGGTCCTGGTAGGTTGACGTGCCGCCAGGGGTGCAATCGAATACAAGCATGACAGGGGTAGTATTCAGGTAAATGTCGAGTAAATCTGGTTAACAGTTCGATGCGTAGATCATCTGCTATAGTTTTGTGCTGGCCTGATGCAATGGGCTATACAAAATGTCCCGAAATGGTAATGTGAAGAGGCGATGGTTGCAGAGTGCTAGGCAGGTGGAATCTACTGGAGAGAGATATTGGGATATCAGGAACAGTAGCTCTGGCGGAAGAAAGTCGAGCTTCATCGGAATTCATCCGATTTTCATGAGAACATAAAGTGGAAAATAACTGGCCGATATGTTCTGGAATCCTGATTTACGGGGAGGGTAAAGATCTAACTCCAAGCTAGTGGCAGTATAGAAGTGGCAGTATAGAGATGGCAGGATGGAAAAGTCCAGTGTGGCGGTCACCCGCCATAAGCTACTGCCTAAAGCAAATGGGTACCTGGATATACTGCATTCAAATCTAAGCATGCGCAGAAATGACGGAACCCCCTCTCCGTTACTACCGACTCTAGATTGAGCGATCAAGTGTTGTGAGGATGAAACACAAGTTCCATGTACAAAACACAAAACATGCAATTGCCACATTGAGTTATTTATCTTGAATATGGTGTATATTACTAAACAAGGCCACGTCAAGGAATTATTAACTATGCCCATGATCAGAATACTGCCCCTTGAACTGACAGGCCGATGCCTCAGGACACCTTCTGGTTCGGATTAAACTACCGCCGGCTGCCTTTCATATCCAAGGGTTAGCTTCAGCTATTATGACTTTGAGTCTTCATGATTAGGTGGATATTCACCCGAGAAACCGGCTCAATTCAACTCAATGATCAAAAAAGAGGTGAGGGGTGAATACTAGAACGGAAAGAGAAGGTCAAGAGTCGCCAGACATTATCTGGTATATGTATATGCACAGGAAAGGAGACAGCCTCGATCCTGTCTTGTTCTGGGTAACAAAAATACAATGGAAAAAAAAAGAATATTTACAGCGAAAAAAAGAACAAAATTGAACGCTAAAAAAGCAAATGCAAAGATTGCATAACAGAGGAGGGATTCACGAATGACCCCTGCTCTCTCTCCCCCTCGTCTTTTTTCCTCTCGTGATTTTTTTCGTTTTTAATCCGAGCTTTTTGATGGGCTCGTTTCGTTAGAGCCTCTATGGAGACTCTGAAGATGCAACTAACGCTGCCAATTCATGTCTCATCGTCTCCATCACCTTCTCGGCGGTGGGGCGATCGAGACGAGTACTCGGCGCGAAGAGACCGAAATCCAGTCGGTCCTCTCGGATAGCTGCCTCAACGTCGATCGTAGGCTGTTCAAAGCGTAGAATTGCATTAGTTTCCGCTGCTTGCCATAGTGGATTTACGAGATAGGTCAAAACTTACCCAGAATACTTCTTTCAGAGTCGCCATCGAAGAAGCGGATCCGGTCGCTTGGACCAAGGGTGTGTCACCGTTGGTCTCAGCTGGGTGACGTGTGTGGACACTCGTGTTAGATAAATGGAGTGGTGCCACCTCATCGCTCGAGATCGAGTGGAAAGTCACTTTATCACTTGCATCGCCGTTGGTGACTTCCACCTCTGGCAGTCGCAGGAAGTTGATGCAGGTGTTGATGCGCACCCCTGTCCATTCGGAGATCTCTAGAAGAGAAACACCCGCATGTTCCACCGGGCTGATTTCGTTGATATCCTCCTGAATCTTCCGAGCAGCGATGAAAAGTGAGTCATGGTTATCGCTGAGCTTGTTATCCAGTCGGAGTGGAACAATATTGACGGTTGGGGCAACCAATTCAGATAGACCCTCCATACCGTACGACCGATTGGCAAGATACAAACCAATCACAAGCGGTCGCGCCATTGTTTCATTGTCGATATCCACCGGAGCAAAGATCTGGGAATGCAGGCGAGCATAAACGGCCAGGAAAATTGATTGGATGCTAAGGCCCCGGCGTTTGGCGGCTATCTCCAGTCGAGACATGTTTGAAACCAGACCGGGCCGATAGTCATGCTGGATAGCGCCGAACTCACCTACTCGATTGGGGTTAGCGCCTGATGTTGGAATTTGGCCCAGATACTTTTGCCAGAATTGCCGCCGAACATCAACGGGCGAGTGGATGTGCTGGAATGCCACGAGGTGGGATAGATTTTGTGACGTGTGTTTCAGTTCGGACTTGGCCTCGCTGCACAACTGGGCAAGTCGGTTCATCATATGCGGAAGGCTAACAGCGTCATAGAGCGCATGGTGGAGGTGCAACATGAATGCTACCCCTCGAGACGTGCGACAGACATGGAGGGCAACAGGGACAGATCCAAAGTCACGTCTGATGCTGATAGCATGATTGAGGTCATCGTGCCAGGTAGGAGGACTGTGCACTGACTTGAGAACGGTTTGAACGTATGGTGCCTGGAGGTTGCCGGTTGCCAGGAAAGCAGTTCGGAGGATGGGTGTCTCGTCTATGAGACGCGACCATGCACGGTTCAAAACCTGAGGGTTGAATTTTGCTGACGCCAAGTAGTAGAACTTGGGATAGAATACATCTGGGCTCAGACTGTGCATTGCCAGGAAGTAAGTTTGACCAGCAGTGGCGGGAATTGTTGTCTCGGTATCTTGTGGATCAATTCCATATGACCGAAGTAATGAATTGATGTCGAGTCCTTTGAGCGAGTCTTCCAAAGCTCTGTCGATTTCGTTTTGAGTGATGTTGACTTGGCTTTTGTTCACTGCCAGTGCCATTTTCTCAATTGTTCCGGCCTTGAGCATGTCACTGACAATGAGCTTGACGGATTGCTTCTTCAAAAGGGCAGCAACCTTGATGGCACTGATGCTGTCCAAGCCGAGCTGGAAGATGTTGGCATCTTTGTCGATAGAATCCTGAGGAACACCAGACACAATGGAAAGAACATTGCGGATTTTGGACTCGATCGGTGACCACTCTCTTTGACTGGATGTCTGAACCTCGGGCATCTCAGAACCGCCAGAATCTCCCGAATCAGAGACAATCAGATGGCCGCAGATTTTCATAGCATCTCCAGAGAATTCGACAGTCTCCCGAGCAGGCTCATCGACAATTGACAAGAGAACCTCGGCCATATGGCTCAAAAGCACAGGTGTGTCCTTCTCTCCCATGACGCTGCCACGACACGCCACCCGTGCCACCAGGTTCTTTCCGTCGCCTTCAACTTCGGCGCACACAGGATACTCCACACCCGATGCTCCTCCAGTGGAGTGATACAGTGTGGCTTTCTGAGAAGTGATCTCGGAAGGCCTCTTCTGATAGATGAACAGAGTGTCGAATAATTGTCGCGATCTGGTATCCGGCCTTGCTCGTCGCAATGGGAAGTGTTGATGTTCAGACATCTCGAGCAAAGCCTCCTGCACGTACTTTACCAGCTCCAATCGAGTACCGTGAAGAATGACTCGCATGGCAACAGTGTTCATCGTGGGAAACATGACCTCTTCCGAGTCAGCCACATTGCGGCCGGAAAGAACGAGACCAAATATGACGTCCAGGTTCTTGACATAGGTCGCCAAAATAAGAGACCAGCAGCTAACCAATAAAGCTTGCATCGTAATACCGTGATGCTTGCAGAAGCCTTCGGCCTTTTCAAAGGACACAGAGAGCGGTCTTTCCGCGCGATGGACAATCTGCGAGCCATCCTCTGCATGTTCACTCGAAGGGAATGGTGTCGGCCTGCAATTTGACAGGGTTGCCCTCCAGAATCTCAGAGCACGATCGCCGGAAGATGCAATGATCTGCTCAAGAATTGCATCTGCTGATGGACGAGTACAGTCTTCCCCGGAATAAGACCTGGCGACGTCTTCATGAAGTAGACTGATGGACCAGCCATCGTACAGAGCGTGGGAAATTGAAAGAACAAGATAGCGAGCATCTCCATCAAGTGCAATAGTCAGACTCAGCAAGGGGCGACCGGAAAGTTCCGAGGTCGCTCTTTTGCGTTGAGACTCAATAATCGATTCCACAGATTTTTCGTTCAGATACACAGATTGGACGTCAAATGCGTCCTCGTTATGAACGATTTGAGCATAAGACGCCGAGATTTCGGGATCCCACACCTCGACAAAGGAGGTGCGTAGAATGGAATGGGCTTTGACGACGGCTCTCCATGCTTCCTGAAGTCTCGTGAGATCCACATGAGGCTCGAGTTGCAGAACCTCATGATTGTAGTAGTTCTGGTAAACAGAGGCAGACATCTCAGCAACCATCGCCTCTTGGATTGGCGTTGCGGGAAGCACCCGACACGCATCCTCAGGCATGAGGCCCTCCTTTCTCAGGAAGCTTGTCAAGGCTCCCTCCATTTGACTCAGTAATGGATAAGACCCGTTCTGTTCCTGATGATTTGTCACTGCAAGTTGGCTTGTCATGGCCTTTACATTGCGATAGCGCATGATGGCGCTCACGGGAAGCTTGATGCCCAGCTTTCCTAGGCGTGAGGACAATTTGATGGCATCGATACTGTCAAGACCGACTTCGAAGATTGATGTTTCTTCACTAATTGATTGAGCATCGACCCCAGCGAGGGTTGCAACAACATCTCGAATCGTAGATGCTTGATTGGTCCATTGGAATGAAGAGTTAGCCGCATGTGCTGCACCGTTCACGCCGTTTGGCATAACCGTCTCGCCATTTGTATATGCATGGCTCTCTTCCGCGACCCCGTTAATATAGGGCAGCTCGTGATCTGGGTTCTGAGAAAATTCAGACAAGATCCGTTGGAAATTGGCAAGTAGCTGCTCCGCCGCTTCTGAGGATAGGACGTGACCCTTTGCTGCAAGGGTCAGAGTAAGGGATTCATTGCCATTACGCACAACCTCGAAAGCTAGCGGGTACTCATGTTGTGCTTCAGAGTCTAGTGGCTGCCAGAGGCTACCAGTTGATGCCTCGATATCGGCATCCTCTCTCTGGAACACGAAAAGTGACTCGAACAGGCGATCATCTGGGCTCTTGCCGAGCCATTTCATGATGTCTCGCAGAGCAGTATACTGGAAGGGCATCGTGGAAACTTGGTAGTTATGGCACCGCCGGGCGACTTCAGACCATGACTTTAGACCACGAAGCTGCACATTACTGGGAATAGTGTTGAACAAGGGGCCAATGACGTTGACAATTCCTGGCACATCGATCGTACGTCCAGATGCGATAAGCCCGATTGGGGGGACAAACGCGTAGTGTTGGTGAAGGGTTAACAGCCAGCAGGCATGGAGAACCGCCTGCTCCGTGACGTTGAGGGACTTCCTCAGGCGATCCAAATGTTCCGTAGAGTCGATCTGAACTTTCTGAACCATTGACTCAATGACGCCATTAGTTTGACCTGATTTTGACAGGGATCGGGGTCGACAATTTGCCAAGTGCTCTTTCCAGAACGATTTCTCTGACGAATCCTTGCAAAGAGGACCCATGTGCAACACGTTGAGGAACTGAGGCGCATCTTCGGAAGCACTTTGCTCGCCGAGATAGATCCGGGCAACAAGATCCAGAAGTAGAGCTAAGCTGTTTCCATCATAAAGAGCATGGAAGATATTGAGACACATCACCGATCTGTCAGGAGATTGGATCACGCCAACCTCCCACAGCCGTGTCGACAGTTCCTGAATTTCAGATATCCAGTTTTCGACTTGCTGCTTCCGCAAGCTTTCAACCTGCTTCTGGGAAGCAGCCTTCGCATTGAACCAAGGAAGCGCATCATGCTTCAAGATTATTTGAGCGTAGCCATCTGGGGAAGGCGAGAATCTAGCTCGGAGCATCTGTACCTGGTCTTGTGCCTTGCTCCATGCATTCCGCAACTTCTCAATGTCGGTGGACGCATGCAATGCGAACGTGAAGGAAGAGCAGTAAAGTGGCTCAGTGCTCGACAGGAAATGATAAAGGATACCTTCCTGGAGCGGTGTACATGGAGCAATCTGCTCAACGTCACTGTCAACGACTCCAATGCTTTCGATGACAGAATGGGAGTGTTTGTGGGCAAAGGCCTCCATGTTCTGCTTCGCATTTCTGTGGAGGTTGCTCTGGGATGCTGAAGAGGAGGTAGACTTCTGCAAAGCCGATGCCATACCTGTAACGGTCGGATCTGTTTTCATTATTAGACGATGTTTCATACATACGGCCGGGGTTGAACTTACGCTTCATGATGAGCGATGCCTGGGCTTGAGGGAAACCAGCCTCCCTCAGGGTTCTGGCAAATGCTATCACAGAGATAGAGTCCAGGCCCAACTCAAAGATACTCGACCAGGAAGAAATAGCTGATTCGGGGGAGCTAGTAAACTGGGACAAAAGAGAAATGATGCCTCTCTCTTGGGTGCTCTTCCCTGTTTGTTCAACGGCCATGGCACTCAGTCTCTGCAGGTCCTCCAAGGAAAGATCTTGGTAGATACGCTTCAAGACCTTCATCTCAGCCTTGTTATTAGCAGAGAGGGGGAACCGGGTCATCGGAATGATATGCGTCGGCACCATATACCCCGGAAGGTGTGTATGGCAAGCAGCCTTGATTGTCGACAGCAAGGCCCGATCCTCTTCAGAAAATCGCACTTCCACATCGCGAGACTTCTTGTCAAGCTCAATCCTGGTGACAAAAGATACCAGCTGGTCTTTGGATTGTTTTGGATGCTTGATGACCAGCGTAGCCACTTCGTTAAGCTCAGGAGTTGCCTGCTTGATGACTTCGTTGATCTCGCCGATCTCAAGTCGCTGGCCGCGAAGTTTAACTTGATCGTCGATCCGGCCCAGGAACTGGAAACTACCGTCGTGCAAAATTCTCACTAGATCACCCGTTCGGTAGATGCGATCCCCATTTTCTGGCAAGGTCTGGAATCGCTCCTTGGTGAGTTCCGCCCGGTTCAAGTAACCTTTACCGACAAGAGGGCCCGATACACAAAGCTCGCCGAGGCCACCGCGCACGACCGGAATGCAGGTACCCGGCCGGAAGACGTAGGAACCCACATTGTCAAATTGTGGACCGATATTGGATGGCTTGTCATTTGCACGCATCCGTGGGAGCATTGTGCATCCGATGGTCACCTCGGTAGGACCGTATCCATTATAGATGACTCCATGCTTTCCCCACGCGTCGAGAATCTCCTGTTTCAACTGCTCACCACCAGTGATAAAAACACCTCGGCGCAGTGAAGGTACCTCATCAGGATTCACCAGTCTCGCCAAGCTAGGCGTAAGATCAATGTGAGTGATTTCCAGTTTCTGAATTGTTCCTGGTAGATCCTCGAAAAGCAAGTCGCGAGGACATGAAGTAACACAGATCCCGACGCTCCAGCTCCAGTATTGCTCGAGAACGCTGACGTCGAAGTGGAATGATGCAAATTGGAGCCATCGAGAATCCTCGTCCCAATGTGGTGAAAAGAGCCTTTTGAATGCGAGCATGGCTTGTACAGCGTTGTCATGTGTGATCTCGCACCCTTTGGGTGTGCCTGTTGTGCCAGAAGTATACAAGCAATAGCATGTATCATCGGGTTGGATTTCCCGGGCCAAGGACGGCTGCGATGGGGAAAAGTGTTGGTATTTGCCAGGCTCGTCTAGTGCCTGGACATCAACGCCTGAGAGTGCCTCCAACTCCGACTTGCGGGACTGATTGCAAAGCAGAAGCGTGGTCGAGGAATCTTCCATGATGAACTGCTTACGCGAGATTGGAGCGGAAGGATCGATGGCCAGATATGCACAACCAGCCTTCAGAATACCTAAGATTGCAAGGGAAGCTTCAGGGCATTTATCAAAGCAGATCGCAATAATCCCACCGGGTGTGACTCCCTTGTCCTGGAGATAACGAGCGACTCGATTGCCGTCCTCGTCGAACTCTCTGTAAGACCAAGTTTTCTTTTGCAAGTTATCCGCATTAGGCCCGAATGCGAACTCAAAGGCGGGTTTGTCTGGAACCTTTCGAGCACTTTCTTCGACGAACTGGTGCAGTAGAGACACAGATGTGGGAATCTTGTTCTCCTTGGCAGGCGTGACGGACAAGAATTGATCTCCAAGAGAGAGGTAATCTTCTGCACGGGAATCTATCGAGAAGATCGTGTGCTCCAACAACTTGTTGTACTGATTCAAAAGAATCACGGCTTGCTCTGCTGGAACAAGGTCACTTCTGCAGCTGATCCGAATTTCAAGCTCCGTATCATGCGGGAGTAACTCGATCGAGAGAGGGTACTAGAAAGAAGTTAGTAAACCAGCCATCCATATAAATAAAGTCCATGATACCTACATCGATCTTTGTCTCTTCATCAATGACCTCCCACTTATCAGAGACCCCAGAACTTGTCGAAAACTTCTGATAAACGAACAAAGTATCAAAGAGCGGCTCATCACTACCAAGCCACCTCTGAATCTGAGCCAAGGGAGTGAACTGATTTTTAACAAGAGAAGCATTCCGCTTCAGAGTGCAGTCCAAAAGCTCTTGATTAGTGCCTTCGATGCGGAATGGCGATGGCACGGTCACAAGGCAAGGGAAAACGGCATCCTGGGCAGCAGTAGACAAATTACGACCGGAGAGAACAGTGCCGAAAACGACATTTTGTTCACCAATGTATGCAGCAAGTAATCGAGCCCATGCGGCTTGACCCGCTGCTTGAAGAGTGACTCCTGCATTGCGGCACCCGGCCTCAAGTTTACCGAGAGACTGGGAGCAGAGAATTGAGCTGGTGAAGAGTTCTTTCTTATCAATGCGAGTAGGATGTAGGTCTGGGAATTTGGTAGGATGGATCTCTGTGGCGAGACCTTGCCAGAACTCCTGAGAGTGCTCGATTTGTTTCCGACTCTCGATCAAAATTGGACCAAGAGTTTCGGGAATAGAGGCAGACTGAGTAAGAGCCTTTCCTTCATAGGCTGCCATGACATCTGAAAAGATCGTTTCTAAAGACTGCGCATCATAAAGGGCATGAAAAGCTGAGAAATGCACCGTGGTAACACTATCGGTAGGCTCAATCCAGATACTCCACGGGGGTTGGTGGAGGTTTTCGAGAACTCGTTGCTGTTGAGAGACTGTATCCAGGGTGGGAGATTCCTGCCATGGAACATCGATACCTTCCCGATAGGTTATCATAGCAAAGGGATTTTGCTGGTCGCGAAGCTGTACGAAGCCAGTGCGCAGCATCTCATGTTGGGCCATGACCTTCGACCAAGCTTCCTTGAGCATGTTCTTGTCCAAGGGCGCGGAGGAATTCAAAGCCATCCGGTTATAGTACATGTTGCCCTGGGAATGATTGAAGAGAGCCAACATGCCGCATTGAACGGGGGTGCAAGGTCTCAAAGACTGCACTGATTGTGATGAGATACCAAGCTGTTCACAAACAGACTGGAGATGTTGATTCTCGAAGGCGGAGAAGTCATATGTAGCTTCTTTGATTCCATTCTCCGTCGACTCTAGTAGAACGGCAATCTTGTCAATAGAAGCAGCCTGGAAAATGTCAGTGAAATGAACAAAACATTCCGGATGCTGACCATACCTCAAGAATGTCACCCGCTGAGACCTTATACCCCAGCTTGCGCAATCTCCCAGAAATCTGCACAGCGTTGATACTATCCAGTCCAAGTTGGAAGATAGTAGTATGCAATGAAACAGCCTCATCCTCAACTCCTGCAAACTTGCAGACAATCCCCCGAAGAAGTTCTTCCTTATCAGACCAAGCCCGAGATTCCACTGCCTTGGCCGGAATTCCATTTATTTTAGCGCGCGAGGACTCCTTTTCAAAAATCTCTGACAGGTCAGCACCAACCACCCGCTTATCACAAGCCTGAGCAGAAGGGTACTGAGTCGTATGCTCAACAAGCGCGACAAAGTCCCGCGCAAGACTCTCCGCCACATCGTGACTGAGATGCGACGTTTGGAAATGGATGCATATCTGGATGGTATTCCGTGTCTCGTCTGGCACGATCTCACAAATGAGAGGGAATCCCATGTTCCCCTCATCAGCGAGCATTTCCCAATACCGAGCATCAAGCTCAGTACTCCTAGTCTGGAAAATGACCAGTGTATCGAAAAGTCGAGAGCCGGCTTGAAGCGTGCGTCTCTGGATGCGACGCAGCGCACTGAGCTGATGAGGCAAGATGTCGCTGTTGTGTTTTTGCGACAGTTTCATTACGTCCCCGTTCGTTGATACTGAAGAGAACTTGACTCGCATGGGAAGAGTGTTGAAGCAAGGGCCAACGATACGGTCTGCGCCTTCTAGTGGAATGGTTCGACAGCTGAATACATTTCCAAAGCAGACATCAGTTGCATTGGAGTGCAAGGCGAGAAGTCTTGCCCATGCGGCATGGAAGACGTTCAGAGGGGTGGCCGAGAGATCCCTACACTGCTGTTTGAACGAGGCAAGGGAGTGGCTAAGACCCACGTGAATCTGTTGTGAGGCAGCCTGTGAAACAGATCCATTGGTAGACACCCCCTTGGAAGCAGAAAGCAGCGTTGGCGAGACGTCTGATAAATATCGGTCCCAGAATTTGTCGGAGGAATCAGTGTTGACCGAAACCATGTACTCGACGAACCGGTGGAAGGGTGTGGCTTCAGGAAGTTTCTCGCCCGCGAGGGAAGCCTGAAGCTCGTGAAGAAGTTGGGCAATACCTTCTCCATCGTATAGTGCATGATGAATTGACAAAAGCAAATGAGTGCTTCTCGGGACTGGGTCTTCAAAAACCGCCAAGGAATATGGAAGCTCGCCATTGACGGGCGACTGGTGCTCAAAGTCTGACTTTCTTCTTGCAATATCTGTGTCGAAGTTCTCGGATGAGGTCTCAACAGATATCCAAGGTAGAAGTGCGGTGTGGAGCACCACTTGCGCATATGCAAATCGTGGGTCATTAGTTTGTCTGAAGCACGTTCTCAGAATTTCATGTCTCTGTATCATCTGCTTCCACGCCTCTTCCAATCTCTGAATGTCAGTGTTCACCCGAAGAAGCAAGTGATTGAAATAAGCGGAATCAACATCAGACTCCGCTGCAAGCATAGCTTCTTGTAAAGGCGTGCAAGGATATACGCCCTGAACGGATGAACCCCTAGCATCCAGGTCCTTTTCCACTTCAAGAATGAAGCTCTCATCAAACACGGACGAGGATTGCGGTTGCTGTTGCTCGAGAGAAATTGGTTCGTCGGGATGATGCCCATTGGTCATGGGAGGAATAACATTCGCTAGTTGAGCAACCGAGCTATGTCGAAGGATTGTGGAAACAGGGAGTCTTCCAAATCCTGCATCCTGGAGCTTTCGCGAGAAAGCAATTGCAGATAGAGAATCCAAGCCCAGCTTGTAGAAGGACGTGTGTTTTCCAATGTTGTGTTGCTCAACGCCAGTGACTGCAGAAAGGGCAGTGGCAATTGCCTTCTCAGCATCGGTGAGAGTGTCATTGTGGATCTCATCGTTGAGACTGACAGAGAAAGATTCTAGAAGCTCTGTATCCATCTGCTCAATATCTCGCTGTATCCTTGCGCGATCAGTAAAGAGAACCTCGTCCACCGGTATCTCGTCAATCGGGACAAGAAGTGCCGGAACGGCAGATGAAGGAAGCTTCGTAGCCAAGTCCCTCAGTAATTTCTTGGCTAGGTCATCAAGCTGTTCACCATGTGACAAAGCTCGAGCCTGTTCTGAAGGAACCCAAGTAGTGACCAATTGTTGCTGCTTAGTGACTGGGTCATCCATGAACAAGCTCACGCAATCTTGCACAAGATCCGATGAGAGCAGAGCTTGATCAATCTCATAGAATACAGTATGCCGCCCCAGCTGCACAATGCTACCATCTGAAAGAACTCTGCCAAAGTCACGAGTTCGGTAAAGCCGGCCATACTGCGGGTGCTCAAAAAAGCCCTCCGTAGAAGATGTCCCCTATTGAAGGAAAGAAAAGCTGTTAGTAAGGAATCTTCTCAAGTCATTCATTTGTTGACTTACCACTTGACCACCGCCAAAGCAAAGTAATCCAACGGCGCCACGTGGTAACGAATTGAACCCGGCCTTGTCTGCAATGACCATGGCAGATATGTTCTTGAGCGGCATACCCACGCCGGTGATTGTACTGGACGTCTCGACCTCCGCCGGCACGGTACAGAGACCAGCGATCCCACGAGTGGTAAGGCCTAGCGGAACATGTATCAGTGTATGTGTCATAGCTAAATGGAGGGCGGTTTGAAGTACCGTGATAAAGATTCTTTCCAGCCCAATCCCGATGCACCTTTGCCGTCAAAGGCTCACCAGATGTACACAAGTACCTCACACTAGGCACATTCTGCGGATCCAAGCGCGATGCAAGTGTAGGTGTGAGGTAGAGATGAGTCACGCCCATGGCATTAACGATCCTTTGGGGATCATTGGCTAGGAACTCATCTGGCGCAACGCAGAGCGTCACGCCAGCAGTCCATGCCAAGAAAGCTGCAATGATGGAGTCTATGAAGATTAGAAAATGCCATAAATCGCAAGAAAAACATGAAACTTACCAACAGATGCAGCTGGGGATGCAAAAAGCATTTTGGACTCCGACTGGACATTGTACGACTCCCTAAGAACATTGACGCAGCTTTTCAAACTCTGAGCGAAAAAGGTAATCGGCTCCTTTGACGTGGGATCAGCGCAGATGATTCGGAATCCGTCATCGACCGCGATAGGGGTATCATCAGAAATATCATTGAAAGAGTCAGGTAGAAGGATTTGTCGAACGGATTCCAGAATAGCCAACCCATCAGGAAGCTGGGAAGTCGACTGGAACATGCAAAAGCCCACGTTCAATGTGGACATGACAGTGCTGACATCTTCTGGAGATGACTGGGGAGACAAGGGTACGAGACCAGCTCCTATCTTTGCAATCGCCAGCACAGCGAGGTAAGAGTCTATCGATTTCTCTAGGAACATAGCAATGGAATCATCACCCGTGACACCCAAGTGGAGCAGATAGTTGGCAAGGGTATTGGCCCGGGAGTTGAATTTCCCGTATGTAATCGTGTCAACCACAGAGTCCAGCTCTGTCAAACATTCGACCGCTGTCCGAGAATACTCAGCAGACGCGAGCGTCTCAACAGCAGAAGCCAGGCGTGGCAAGTCCCCTTGCATTTGACATTCAGGGTTAACAACCGACAACGTATGTTGCGGAAGACGACTCCCAAGATCACCAATCGCCAGCGCGGGAGCATCAATCAAAACAGAAGCAACAAAATCAATCTGCTCCAAAAGAATCTCCGCCTGTTCCCTCGACAAAACAGATTGTTGATACGTCGCCTTCGCACGAATCCCGTCATCCCGAGGCTCAAACTCCAACAGTAGCGCAAACTCCAAAAACTCCCCTGCACCGACTTCCCGGAACACATCACGATACTCCTGGTCAGACCAGATACTCTCCTGCCAGACGAGCGCAGTATCGAAGAGGTTTGATTGCAGGTCAATCCCGGAGGCTTTCTTAATATCTTGGAGCGCAAGACTGCCGTGTTCAAGGCACTTGCGGTTCATGTTTTGGATTGCTAGGAGGAGATCAGTGGCGTTTTGCATCTTCCCCAGATCCATTCTTGTAGGGAGTGTGCGGATACAAGGACCGAGAACATTTTCAATGCCCTTAACTGGAAGTGTACGGCCAGAAAAGACTATGCCGAAGGTGACGTCGTCCGAGCCAAGGTAGGTTGAGAGGATGTAGCAGTATGCAGCTTGGAAGATTGTCTGGCGGCTGACGCGTAGGGATTGCGATGCTTCTGCGAGTTTGGACGTGGAAATTTGTAGTTCACGAGAAGCCTCTTGCGTGCCCGGGGATACATCAGTTCTTCCGTGGAAATTGGGGAAAGATGCTGGCGAAGAACCCTGTAGTTGATCACGCCAGAAAATGGAGGATTCGGTTGCGGTCTCGCTGAGTTTGTACTCGATGAAGAAATCCGCCACGACGTTATACGCTGGCTTGGGTGGGAGTTCTTCGCCGCGCAGGAGGTGATGGAGGTCCTTTAGCATCAATTGCCAGGACCATCCGTCATACAACGCATGATGGATATGCACGAGCAGGCGGAGACCTTCGTCCGTCTCTCTCAGCTGGAACCGGAGAGGATGGAGCAGGTCGTGTTCTGCGATCAAGCAAAGATCATAGTCAAATGCGTCACGCTTTTGGAATACACTCTCGTCGAGGGCGTGATAGGTAAATCGGACATACGACTGATCCTTGAGCCCGATCTCGATGAAACCAGAGCGAAGTATAGAATTCTGCTCCAAAAGCTTGACAAGTGCATCCTGCACAGCCGGAGCACTGATCGAATGCTGGAACCCAAGTTCAATCCAATTGCAGTATGCATTCTGGTGTCGAACAGTCTCCAAAATCATCGCCTGTTGAATATGGCTACAAGGCTCAATCGCGCCAACCTGTGCGCTCAGCCCCAGAGCCTCTATCCTCGCTGCACCAGCATCTGCCACTAATTGGCGAATTCTCTGCAGACCTGCTTGCGTGTCTTCGCTCGACTGCGAGGTCTCGGTTTCCTTTGCAAGTCGCCAAATTCCATCCACGGAATCTGCTTCGAGCAAATGCGCTACATCCAGTCGGAACCCGGCATCCAGAAGATGCGACGTAAGCCGGATCGCAGCTAGAGAATCAAGACCAGCAGCACTCAGACTCTCCGTGGACGGGAGTTGTCTACCGAGCACATCGGCCACGCACGACGCGATCGTCTCCTCAGTCTCATCGCGGAATGAACGCTGCCCAACAGATTGAGCCGTACTCCGATGGCGCACGAATTCAGCTTCCAGCGCCTTGCGGTCAATCTTACCGGAAGGTAACTGGGGGAACTGGTTGACTAGGATGAACTCGCCCGGAACCATAAACCGGGGCAACCACTGGCGACAAACGTCCCGCAGCGCACGCTCGGTCGTGCCGTTGTCATTGACCAGGACAAACGCAGCAAGGCTACCACCACTCACAATAGCCACCGCGCTGCGAACATCCGGCGCGCGGCAAATAGCATGCTCAATCTCACCAAGCTCTATCCGCTGCCCTCGGAGCTTGACCTGACCACTCGAGATTCGGCCAAAACATTCAATCTCCCCCGAGGGCAGCATCCGAGCCTTATCGCCTGTTCGGTAGAGTCGACCGTACACGGGACTCTCGATGAATGCCTTGGCATTCTCTTCGGGTCGATTGATGTACCCATCCGCCAACTGCGGCCCACCAACAACCAACTCGCCAATCTGGCCGAGCGGCAGAGGCTGCAATCCCACGGACGAAGAGCCATCCTTGTCCTCCGACTCCAAGGACATGATAAAAGCAGAAACAGTCTTGAACGCCCGTCCAATTAGATTCACCCGATCATCAGATCGGAAATGCGTGGCAGCCGTGCAGTGGATCGCCGCCTCAGTAGGCCCATACATGCCATGGAGGATACCCTCTGTATGCTGCGACTGTCCAAATTCATCCACAACATGCCGAGTCAGCATCTCGCCGATCGTCAGCAGAACACGCAGAGAGGGTGCTGCGGCTCGGCTGCGTAGTAGTTCTCCGGCTACGGTGGGCGTCAGCTCGGCTGCGTCCACGCGCATCGACGTCATTACATGGGAGATGTCGAGGAGCATTTGCTCGCGGTCACAGCCGATAAGGGTTGCGCCGCGGAAGAGCGGGAAAAATATTTCGAAAACGGAGACATCAAAGGTAGGAGAGGCGAATTGGAGGAATCGTGTAAATGAGGGTATCAAGTCGTTGTGCGCGAGTAGTGATTGTGTGGCAGCTAGATGGGAAATGCCCACGCCTTTGGGTCGACCGGTCGAACCTGATGTATACATCACATAGGCAAGGTCGGTGGGGGTAGTTTCCACAGAGTGCTGTTGCTCTATGATCTCCGTATCTTCAATGTCCGTCTGCGTCTCCAATTCGTCGACGGTGATCACCGCCAGATTCTCTTTCTGGGGTATCCTTGTCGCAAGCCCACTTTGCGTGATCACCACCGATGCTGCAACATCCTGCAGGATAAACTCTATCCGGTCTAGTGGTGCGTCGATGTTTAAAGGACAGAAAGCACCACCGGCTTTCAGAATGGCCAGTTGGGCGATATACAGCTCCAAGGACTGTGGGACAAGAACAGGGACCACAAACTTCCTGGGTTCCTCGGCATCCAATTTCGAAGCGGCATTTATTTCCGCCGCCATTTTCGAAGATACCCTGTCCAAGGCACGGTACGACAAGCAGCGAACGTTTCCATCCGCCGTTAAGAACTCGATCGCATGATTGCCATCATGGGCACCGCTCAGTGCTAGTTCATGAAGCAGCTGCGGCCCCGGCAGGGTGCAAGGGGACGGATTCGAGATGGACAGTTCCATTTCCATCCCGGAAAGCTTGTCCGTCGAGACAGGCAGTTTCACCTGTATGCCCGACAGGGCAGCCTGGTCTTGCACGATATGCTCCAGCTGACGGCCTAGCTGCTTCACGAAAGCGGTATCCATACCAGAGGGAGAATGCAACGTGCTCATTTGGGTGCTGCGATTAACGTACCAAGACAACGTACAGGAAGGAGATGATAATGCGTGATTATGAACAACCTCGCACTCAGACGGGGCAGTCCTGACTAGCTTAGGCTCATCTATCAGGCGCACAGCGGTGTGCTTTACTGAGAGGTCTGCGTGGGTATCCAGTGTCGCTGGCTGGATTATACGAGTAAATAAGTCTGCTTTGATTGGTTGATCGTTGAGTAAGAAGACCGGAGATTCTTCGGTTGTGTAAGCTCGCAATAGCACGGCCCATGAGAGGGCCAACAGCTCCGAGGATAGGAGAGTTGTATCCACCGGCCATGAGAGAATAGCGCGCACAGCGCCATCGTCGCCAGAAAAGCCGGTTTGGCTGTGGATGGTGGGAAATGGGGTGAATCGGTCCATCACGATGGTTCCACCAAGGGCTGGCGGGTTGGGTCTGTGTTCAAGGGTGCATGATCCAATACGCGACGATGTATATCGATTGCTTATTGTAAGCCTTCTGACTGGCTAGTTGGGAGGGGGTCCTAGGGAAGGGGAGGGAGGGGGGTTAAGTCCCTCCGTTGGGTCTGTGGTCCGTGGTCTGTGGTGGTATGCAGGTAGTAGTAGCCGCCTTGGGGAAAATAAAGAAAAAAAAGCAATTCAATCCCGGTAGAATGGGGCCCGTGAACGAGGAGAATGGAGATCGGGGACGAGTAAAAAGCAATGCAGCGAGAGGGGGGGTTGCAGATGATAGATTTCCAATCATGGCCAGATGAGGATCATGGCGGGCCGTCCTCGTGGGATTTGCCGGAAAAAAGAGAAAAACAGAGGTAGGGGAAGGGATCTAGGAATGATCGAGGATGATCTTCTGCTTGGCTTGCAGGGAAGGACCGAGACAAGCGCCCAAAAAAGGTCGGAGTTGGAGTAATCGGACGAGCAAAGTTGACTAGTGGAGGGGCAGTGAAGCAGGGCGGAAAAGTGGAACTCAACTTGTCATCCACGCCCACTCGTTGGGCATCGAGGAATGAAAAGCAGATGTCGAGTCGGGAAGATATATGGAGTATAAAGTTTGGAGAAGCGATTGCACAGTAGTCTGGTAAACCCGACGTTGATGCCAGGGAAGGAATCAAGCTCCGAGAGAAGGTTGTGTTGCTTCTTTTGAAGACATGATGAGGGGGAGGAACTAGG
Organism: Penicillium cataractarum; assembly: GCF_028827025.1. Lineage (NCBI taxonomy): Eukaryota > Fungi > Ascomycota > Eurotiomycetes > Eurotiales > Aspergillaceae > Penicillium > Penicillium cataractarum. The sequence continues at coordinate 2,743,895 of NW_026622743.1, read as the reverse complement.
ATACTCTAGTGTGATGACGGTAGGGGTAGTATGATTGGGGGATTTATTTTATATTCTTATATATGAATCAGAGGTGGTCGTACATATTACTAGTATGTCTGCATGTAGTTTACGATTGCAGTAGAGCCGAGCATTATACAAAGCTGGGTATACCTTCTCGCGCGTCTGCCCCTCCATCGGGCGCTTCCTAACGGACGTTGGATGACGTACATGGTGGAATACTTAAAGTTAGTCCGTATGGTATTCTATGGTATCGTACCGAGTATGGTACGGGGATACGGTAACCAAGGTAATGCGGTTCAAAGATTATCAGATCATCAGTCAAGATCTCTATTTACTACTGCCAAGCCTCAAACCCTACCGGTATTACCATAGCTTAGCGAAGAGAAAAACAAGTCAATTGTTTTACGAGTCTACGCTGGAGTATACCAGTACATACAGGTGTTTTCACTAGCCACTAACTGCACTGGTAACCTCCGAGCCCAGTCAAAGCGCGTGATCTTTTTGCAACCCCACGTTCTAGGAAAATTAAACGACGAAAAAAAAAAAAAAAAAAAGGCAAAATGCCGGATGGCCAGTATGCACAGGACCCTAAACTGAACCAACGATAATTATAATTCTCAGCAGTCAGCATACCTTGAATATGAGATTAGAAAATTAGAGAATGAAATTCCAATTTCTAATCTCAATTCTGGCGGTGACCATTCACTGTGCGCAAGGGGGTAAAGCCATGTCGTGGTCGGCACAGTGGCACACCCGACCATATGATTCGTAGGTGTACGGAGGACTCCATGGAGTGTACAAATATATTAAGAAATATGCTCTGATCACTGATCAGATGTAAAAATGTACAGTAGCATACAGTAGCATACTTGCGGTGGCGTAGTAACGGGGACTAACAGCAACTGCCAGGGATTCTCGGCGATAATCTAATTCTTTCTCTTTGCCCGACCTTTCCTAATTGGCAGGTGGAAATGATTTCCCCTCGCCAAGAAGTAATGGAGATTATTATATACATACAGTCCACTGCGAGTATGTATACTACTATGGCATACGCCATACAGGCAGATAATCTCATTGGGTTCCATGGCCAGTAGTCTTTTTTTTGGCTTCCTTTTTCCCGACATCGGGCACCTGCGGATGCCCGTTATTAGCCATTAGTCTTGACGTTTTTTATTATTTTCTTTTTCATGCTTTCTTTTTTTTTTATTCTTGGGTCTGTTATTAGTGATCCATGCTCGTAATTCTTTTGCTTTTTCGTCCCTTCTTTGTCCTCGCTGCATGGCGTCTATGCGCAGGAACCTGGCGGGGTGGTGACTCGCAGAGTGGAGCAGTAGAGGCCAAGAGAAAAAAAAAAAGAAAAGAAAATATGGCATCCGAGATCAATGTGGAAATACTAGATAGTATATTGAATACAGTTATTCACTATTATGAGTTCTTCACCATCACACCGAGGTATTCAGAATCGCTTAGGAACGAGGAACTAGGACCGGCAGATGGTGGAGACTGATTGATAACCAGAACCTTGGAATTAATTTACGCCGCTTAATCCTCGTTGAAGACATCTTCCCTTCAGCTTAGCGACGTGCTACTAACTGTCTAATGACTAGTGCCGGTCTCGGTGACTAGCTAGATGGCACGTTTTCTCTCGTGAAATTCTCCACTTGAGATGAATTTTTTTTTATCTGATCCGCTCTGTGGAACCGGGATGAAACGTATTGTACGAGACTCGTTCAGAGGAACAAGCAACTTGCTTTACACCAACTCCACCTCCACGGCTTTTCTATTTTCTAAACATCGCACCACCTTTTCGCATCGATCCGACCACCGAATTCTCCGGAGACCCGCTGGATCGGCCCTGTGTACATAACCTGGACACTTCCTACAATCCCCGTCTTTTTTCCTTGTATTCTTTACTTTTCTGCAGCCTAAAGCTTTCCTTCTCTTGGGCCCTCTCTCTCTCTTCCGGCTGCTTCTGCCTTGCCCATACGATTGAAGCTTTATTTTCTGTCTTCTCCTTCTTTAATATCTCCAGTGGTCATTTCACACCACAAAACAAAGTCATATACACAATGGAGCCGATCCCTCGAAAGACCGAGCTCCCCTTCCTGACCGAGATGGCGCCCCGCGCCCAAGCTCCCGTCAACCGCACACTGCTTCGCTCCGTCCCCGCCGACGAGATGCACGATCTGCTCTGCGTGGGCTTCGGTCCGGCCTCTTTGGCCATTGCTATCGCTCTGCACGACGCCATGGACCCGGCTCTCTCCCGCACGGCCTCGGGCTCCTTCAAGCCCAAGGTGTGCTTCCTCGAGCGCCAGAAGCAGTTCGCCTGGCACTCCGGTATGCTGGTTCCGGGCTCGCGCATGCAGATTTCCTTCATCAAGGACTTGGCTACTCTCCGTGACCCCCGTAGTAGCTTCACATTCCTGAACTACCTGCACAACAAGAACCGCCTCATCCACTTCACCAACTTGGGAACCTTCTTGCCGGCCCGTATGGAATTCGAGGACTATATGCGCTGGTGTGCTCAGCGTTTCGAGAACGTCGTGAGCTACGGGGAGGAGGTTGTCGATGTTGTGCCTGGAAGCAAGACTGATGGCGTGGTTGACTACTTTGTCGTGCGCTCGCGCAATGCCGAGACGGGCGAGATCTCCTCGCGGAGAGCTCGTAAGGTCGTTGTTGCCCTTGGTGGTAAGGCTAAGATGCCCCCGGGTTTCCCTCAGGATACTCGCATTATGCACTCTTCCAAGTACTGCACCGTCCTGCCCAACGTGTTGAAGAACGAGTCTGCGCCTTACAACATTGCCGTCGTTGGCTCTGGCCAAAGTGCCGCCGAGATCTTCCACGACCTCCAGCGCCGGTATCCCAACTCGCGCACGACATTGATTCTCCGTGATACCGCTCTGCGGCCTAGTGATGACTCTCCATTGTACGTTTGGACCGCTCCTTCCTTTCAATTGCCGGCATCGAGCTTGCATTGCAATAACTAGACCCGCTACGTATGAATCACTGCTAACATCTACACAGCGTCAACGAAATCTTCAACCCCGAGCGTGTCGAGAAATTCTACCAACTCCCCCAGGAAGAGCGCCACGCCCGCATCGCCAAAGAAAAAGCTACCAACTACTCCGTCGTCCGCCTCGAGCTCATCGAAGAAATCTACAACACCATGTACCTCCAACGCGTCAAGAACGCCGACGAATCCACCTGGCAACATCGCATCCTGCCCGAGCGCAGGGTCGCCCGCATCGAGCACCACAACCCCGCACACCGCATGCGCATCCACGTCAAGTCCGTCAAGGACGAGGCCTCCGACGGCAAGGAGGTGCTGGAGGTGGACGCCATTATGGTTGCTACCGGTTACCAGCGCGACGCGCACGAGCAGCTCCTCGAGCAGGTTCGTGGTCTCCGGCCCGCGGGCCAGACGGCGTGGGCTCCTGGTCGGGATTACCGCGTTGCGCTGGATGCGGGCAAGGTTAGCGCTGGAGCGGGGATTTGGTTGCAGGGTTGCAATGAGAAGACGCACGGTCTGAGCGATAGTCTTTTGTCTATTCTTGCGGTGCGGGGTGGTGAGATTGTGAGCTCGGTGTTTGGTGATGAGTTGGCTGGCAAGACGGTGCAGGACACCCGGTTGCGGGCCATGCTGTGAGGGATTATTCGTTATGGACTGGTGGTGAATTGTTTTGAATTTGTGATGAGGGTGTTATATTAAAAGATTCTTGTTTTTTGTCTTATTTGGCCGCAGGCTGAGGTATAATGGAGGACCTGTGGGAATTTTATATTTGGACCCTGCATAACCCTACTTTCTCCTTGTCTTGGTTCGGGAGGCTTGTCTTGCCGCTACGTTATAAGCTATACGCTATGCTGTATTAGACCATACTTTGTCTTTTAGATTGTTTGATTTTGGATTTGGATTTGGATTTGGTTCTGGTTCTGGATTTTGTTTTGTTACTTTTCGTCTCTCTAATGGTATGATACACCCCGTTGGGTATGATTTGGGGAGAATCTTTTCAAAGGACAACTCTTTATACACTTCATCTTTGACTTTTTGTAATTCCAACAAAAGTACTAACGTACTACAATACACACCGTCTATAGGGCAGAGTATCCTGCCCTGTCAGCCTCAGGGTACTCTGCAACACCGACCCCGACCCGCCAGTTCCCCGAGCTCAATCTATATTCAGTCAATATCCAGTCCTTTTTCACCTCACCGTATCCATCATAGAATCCCGAGATTCCGTCGCCAAGCCCCCCGAAAAAAGGGTTCCTCGGATATCGCGCGAAACACGGAAGTGACCCTGCAGAGCTAGTGAGATGCGGACTTGGGGGGTTCGGGAGCTGCGACTGCTAAGAGGTACAATACATGTCTGCAGAACGCTGGGACCTACAGGGCTACGGGCTACGGTAGGGTATGTTGTTGGATCCACATGTACTGCTTCAAGCATGACGAAGGGTGGTTTGAGATGGACTGTTGATCTGATCGTCTTTGCTGGTAGGCAAGTCACTACTAGAGCTTCCCTCTTAGATGGGATACTTTTGTTTAGATGAAAAGTGTGTATGTAGTATACTATGAGGCAATGGATGATGAGATGAATTGGTATAATTGACCAAACTAAGACACTGCGCTGATGAATTTTACTACTAGGTATAACTACTTTCTCATCTTTAGTTCCAGGGTAAGCACGAAAGTACAGTAACGCTGATCCCGATCGGCAATCACTAACAATGACACTCTCCCAGACCTGGAAGCTCGGTCTCAGCCGAAGAGACCCTCTTCCGGTCCACGCGAGAAGAACAACGATAATAACCAGATGTAATCCCAGATGGAGTGAAAGACGTTGAAAAATCACAGGTATCACTAGTACGAAAACACAGTATCCGATTCCACAATACCAGGTTTTAGATACGAGAAGAAGTGGGCTTGGTTAGACGAATGATATTCGTAGTCGGGGTCTAGTGCTGTCTAGTCTAGTCTTGGCTGTACGTTACGATCTGATAACGAATTCTCCTCCGCCCCCCTGTCATTTCTTGGACCGGAGGAAAAATGCCTCGGGTCCATCTTGTGAATAGGATTACTCGGTCCGCGAGTCAATTCCCACACTAGGAATAGAGAGTGTAAATAATTCAATGAATTGTCAATCTACGTACCAAACGCCAACCGACGTACATTCCTAACCCTATAATAATCAACCGCGCCCTGAAATTAAAAGATCTCCCCAAGTAAACCAGCTAGATCCCACACATGCCACGGCCCACAAGAGATACAAGCGTACCCGTCTTTTCCTCGCCTTGTACGAAGCTAGCAAAAAAAAACGGTACTTGTAAGTTGTACAGTACCACTTTTCCTTTCTCGTTTCTTTCAAGCCGAGACACAAAGTGGATCCCCCTGCGTGGCGCCATCAGATAACTCGTAAATTTAATTTTAAAATCCTGGGAAAATTTTTATCTGATCAGAATGGAAAAACGCCACCTCCGATCCCGGTTCCGTGGCAGAGGCCATGGCCACAGCAGAAGAATTATTATTCCCTCCGAGGTAGACGTAAGTATTGTACTTAGGTACCTTGTACACCGTTACTAGGGCCGGACCGGAGGAAACGGGGGGACTTGTTTTTGTGAATATTTTCATCTGGCACTAGCACTAACGATAAAAAAGAAAATATGCTTGATCTCTTCGGACGGAGGGATTCCGTATGGCGCGGGTTGGGATTCTGAGAGATTTCATAAGTCTAGACTGGCCAGGTACAGTAGTTACTAGTATTGCAATCTCCTATTCATAGCTATGCATACAGTAAATTCTGGACTGGACTTGTCCCGTCTATCACTCCCTTTCTTGACCTAGTAAGATGGAGCCCTAGTCTTGAAAACGTGGTCAATTACAAGCCCCCCCTACCCTGTCCTGCCCTGCCCTATCCTGCCATTCGTAACACTCCATCCGGTATGAACAGTATCCATATCTGGCCCCTCCTGCCACCTGCCAGGCGCTTTCAACCGATTCCAATCCCGACTCCGACTCCTACCCCTTCCAGTAACTACTCAGGAATTATACTCTAGTGATGGCACTCTACTCTTATGACATATGACTATTCACCAGACCCATTGACCCTGACCGGACCAAGAGATCGGCCACAATCATGCCGATGAACATTTCAATCCCGCCCACACTCACGGTATGTTCGTACCGAGGGACCCGCTCAGATACCAATTCAGGTGAAGAACCCCGAGCGCGCGCCCTGTCCTGCTCCAGCCTCCACTTCTACCTGCAGCTGCAGTATCCAGCATCCAGCATCCAGCCTCCAGGCCCAGTTCAGTCCATGCAGGGGTACTTCATTGATTCCGAGTTCCGTATGCACATGCACCTTACCATGAACTAGACTCTAGACTCCACCGGGACCGTGAGAGTATGGCATGTTGTGATCTGATGCGGTGTGCTGCATGTAGGAGGACTGGACCTGCGTAGTCTTACAATACGTCTGCTCTTAGATCGGATTGTTCTACTTACTCCAATTCCGAGGCTGAGGCCGAGGGCTGAGACATCATCACGGCCGAGAGGGTAAATATTATACATGATACATCAGATTTGATCTTCAGAGACCGATCTCATGCCCGCGTTAGCCGCAATTCACTCAGAGGTCGTTCTCGAGGTAATTATTGCATGGTTTGAGACCCCGTTCCTATGTGGGCCTTTGAATCCTGGATAGTAGTCCCTTTCTCTTGTATTTCGTGCTACATGGTGATGCACTATCATCTCAATTTTCTGTTTAGCGGTATACTTGATCCTCTTGCTTAGCTCAAACTTACAGGAATACCAATCCCTTCTAGAAACCCAATAGAACAATCTGCCCAGTCCCGAGAATCCAGAACCCCCTACTACTGTAGGGATCGGCCCTGCGCCAGGCAGGTACTTGCAGTGCTAGACTAAGCTATAGCTGCAGGACCCTAGGCCCAGGGAGTCTATCTTGATAACAGCCGTACTGCGGGGAGCGAAGAGGGGGGCATTTCTACTATATCTAGTAGTTAGTGGCTGCACTAGTGTGACAGATATTGATATTGATATTAATATTGATATTATGGCACCAGGGATACTACTAGACAGAACCAACAATGCAATTCCGTAAAGACAATCGATTCAACGAAAAAAAGTAGGTTCATTATCTAACGTCATCCACTGTACAGTACTCTCTAAATGCAAGTCAAAGCAAAAGAAAACAATAATCACAGCAAAAAAGAACAGAACAGATAAGATACAGATAACAGAGTCAAAAAGAATATGCCACGCAAACAATGCACCGAGACGCTGCAGCTCAGTTCAGTTCAGTTCATACATGAGAAGGGGGGTTGGGGGTAGGGGAGGGTGGTCAAATAGGAAACGTAAATTATTATACGTCATCAAATGCAAAGGTCTCCAAACGCCATCACCATCGTGGTCGCTCGGAGGTTCTTTGTCTGCATATATCACAGGGGAGGTGGATGGGGATGGGGGAAAGTGTATAATACTATAGTCAGATAGAAAAAGAGACACACATGAATTGTACCCCGAGTTCATGGTGCGGGGGACAAAAAAGATAAAAGGGAATCATTTCAAACCATGTGCTCGGGGTCTTCACCCGCGACGCTGCGGTACGCACCGCCCTCGCCCATGCGGCCCACGCGCATACGAGTTGGAGTCTCGTACATGTCGTGGTAGTTCACTACCTCTCCGCCCAACATGCCCGAGCCCGTGGAGCGTTTACCAAAGATAGGCGCAGGGTCACACCAGAAGTCGCGGCAATTGGTGGCCACGCCGCGGGAGAACGGGTTGCGTGGCCGAGCAGCCTGGTGTCCATCCCGAAGACCATCCCGTGCCGTGGCGAAGAACGTGTCGATGCCCAGCAGGGAGGACCATTGTGCGCAGAAACCGCGGTGTCGGCGGGGTGCACCGGGGCGGGCGAGTGCTGGGTTGGGTCCCGCGCCGGAGGCAGTGAGGCCGGCACCCTCGAGGGAGGTTGTGCCAGCGGTCATGGCAGAGGCGAAGGCTTGAGAGCTTGGGTAGGATCGGTCAATGTGGTGGCCGCGCATGTTTTCGTAGGTGGTCTGGTTGCGGGAGACCTGAACGAGTTGGACAGCGCAGAGCATGGTGACCCAGACCAGCTGGATGATAACCCAGATATCGAGGACGAGGGTAAAAGTGTCACGGGATACAATGTCACACAGCGTGTCATTGATGACGTTGCACTTGGCACCCGTGACGGATGGCAGACCTTGGATATCTAGAAGTCAAGTTAGCAAGCCAATTCCTATCAAGCGGGCTGCTTTTCACTTACAGCCAATGCTGAGCTGGACAAATAGAATGATGCCAATCTCAAGAGAAACAATATACAGGACAAAGTGGCGCAGGTTGTTCGCTCCAACACAGTTGTCAATCCAGGGGCAGTGGCTATAACCAGTTAGTTCGAGGTCCACACAGAGACGTCTAGTCAAGTTGTCTGGATGGTACATACTGATCATGCTTGGCAACGCAGCGGCCACAACGGCGGCAGTGCTTGCTACGAAGAGGCTTTCTCGACATGCAAGGAACGCAAAAGTTCTCCTCGTCAAACTTCCACTGCTCAAACAGCTCCTTGACCATCTCCCTCTGCTGGTTCCGACTGCTAAGCTTCGGCACATAGCCCGGATCTTCGATCATGGCCAAAGTGTAGAAGTAGGTAGTGAAACTGAAGAAAGCCGCAAAGAGGATGTTCAAAATAGGAGCCGAGGAGTAGGTAGCTATCATTTTGAGTCAGAAATGTATCAAGACTGGGTACTATCCTGAAAACTCACCTGGTAGCACCTTGAAGGCATAACGGAATCCAACCCAGAAGAGCGTCGCTGCAAAAACACCAGCCAAATACGGCTACTCAAATCAGTTTCAAGAAAAAGATTAACCACGAACAAGCCAAAACATACCGTCTTCTGCAAAATACGATACTCCGAAGGACCCCGGTTCGCCAACTGCTGAGCAACATATTGCATACCAAACACCGTCGCCGCCGTAAGCGGGACACCCAAGAAAATAGGCAAATGACTGAGCATCCAAATGGCGATCAAAAGCGTCAAGAACGGCCACAAGAAAAAGAACTTGCCCATAACGCTCTTATTCCGAATATACCCCGACAACCCCATCGGCACAGCCTTCTGAGTACCATCAGGCTCATAGCCCCGCTCAGCAAGAGCGCGCAACCAAATGCGCGAAGTATTCATTTCCTGCGCCACAGTGCTAGGCGACTTGCCATCGCGTGTCTCCGCAAATCGGTCCGCGCCGTACTCCAGCAGCTTCAACACACTAGGTAAGGAGCCCTTGACAAGCGCCCAGTGCAACGGCGTCAAACCACCCTCGTCCACGGCGTTGGCATTCGCGCCCCATCGCAGGAATAGATCCACGCATGCTGGATAGCCCTTGTACGCGGCCCACATCAAACCCGTGTGTCCTTGCTGGTCGACTACATCGACGGGAATCTCTTGGTGTAGGAGAAGGAGGACCAGGAACGCGTTGCCATCGATAGTTGCCAGATGCAGGATATTGTAGCCTTGCACGTCGGTCAAGAGCGGGTCTGCGCCGTAGGAAAGCAGGAGATTGACGATGTAATAGTGGCATCGCTGCGCTGCCCACATAGCCGGCGTGGCCACTGATTCTCCGCCCTTGGCGTTAACGTCGGCGCCCGAGTCGAGGAGGAACTTGCACATGGCATATTGATTGTTGATAGCCGCCCACTAAAAGAGAGATGCTAGTTAGTCCCATCCAAGCTAGACGATTATCGCATTACCACGCCCCTCTACGCGCAAGCGCACGATGGTGGTACTAATCGGGGAGATGGTAGAAAACGGAAACATACATGGAGCGGCGTAATGCCTTCCTCGTCGCGGTGATTCGCCGTCAATTTCTTCGTCGCAAACAAATTCTGCATCGCGGGAATCTCTCCAATCCGAGCCAACTGCATAATATCTTCACCCAGAGGGATCGAGCCCTTAGGTGCATTAGACTGCATAGTCTTCAACTCGACCTCGTTGGCAGGTGAAGCGGTTCCCTTGCTATTCATCGACGTGGAGCCCGATGTAGTCCCCGCGGGGCTACTGCCCAGCGTATCGGGAGAAGATGTGGAAGCCATATGTGTGGAACTGCTGTGTTATGTGCTCGACCGTTGGCTTGTGTATCGTCGTGGAGAGAAGGGGAGAATGGATGGACGGGAGGCCGCCGCCGGACGCGGACACGGGGTTCGGACGGAGGTAAGAGGAGGGGATGGTTAGAGACGCGGTGGAATAGGATTGTTCTCTAGTTGTGCATAGCGATGATTCCGTCTTTTTGTCTCGTTGCCCCGTAAGTCTGGTTTCTCAACCGGTAAAAAGGGGAATTGTTGTCGGAGATGATCGACCTGGAGAAGGCGGCGAGAAGGCGGAACCTTTTTTTGGGAAGTTGGGGAACGCTCTCTAGTGCTGACGCTAAAACACAGCCCCGTTCTGGTATACAAGATAGTCGTGGGAGATGGGAGTAATTGGCAGACTTGATCTCTATTCTTCAAAGATTTTCTTTTATGCTCTTGACTTTTACCGGTGCCTACATATTCGTGTTCCTGATTCCTCTACCGTGGACCTACACTGTGGGGATTACTCAGCCTCATAGGCAGCCGCATTTCCTTGGCTTCGAAGCATTTCGATGTGGATATTTAGGATCGCTATGTACAGGTATTCGCAGGGTTTCGTAGATATGAGGGAGATTCTATCAAATAGGAAAAGGGGTGGGGAGCGTGGTTTAATTCTTCTCCGAAGATTCAGGTTCAGATAACTGCAAGTTCTCAGTGCAGTGCATCCTCGCCTCATCCATCAGCATCCGCGCATCCACGCGCAGGTCAAAGTCGGCCAGGAAGCAAAACGTGATTTCAAGTTTAGAAAGCTCCTGCTCAGAGACACCACCGACTTTCGCCACGCGACTGTGTGGGAAACTAAGATCTTCAAGTGCCTTCGTGGCAACTAGTACCCCCGCGAGAACGAGTCGGTGCATATTCTTCGGTGATGGGCGGACCACTTTCTCCACGAGAGCCATCCTGGTGATGTAAACGCTCGCCGCGAGAAGTACGGCGGTAGACATGGGACAGTATTTGTGTAGACGCTGTAGGTAATCCTTCAGCGCAATCGGGGGTATCTTCTTAGAAAGGAACTTTCGCGAGAGCATGCGCAGTTGAAAAGTGTCTTCTTTGGATCGGTCGCCATTCGCATCCTCGGCATCACCACAATGTAATCCCACGCTCCGCGGTTCTTCTTCCGTCGGAGTCCGTGGCTCCATGGGAGTCGAGCCATTGGAGTTTGGAAATGAAGAGGCAGAAGCAGGCAGTTTCTCAAAATGCGCAACTAATTTTTCGACATTGTTACAGAAAAGTAGCAGCGCGGTCTCGGGCGCAATGTCAAAGACGCTATTCGCATCCTTGAGCAGCGCTTCTGGTCGCATCGACTCTGCATCAACGGGCGGCGAGCCCAGTTTGAGTACAGACCCCGGTGACCTGGTATCGTCCGAAGACGCGCATTGGGTTTGTGTCATGACGGCGGCCATCTTGATAAAGTTTTTTGGTATATTATTGCCCGCCGCGGGAGTAAGCCGCGCGTGCGGCTGTCGAGTAATGAAGAGCACACCCGGACCTGCAGGTTGATAGCGGCTCCCCAGGTGGAACTCTCATTGTTCACCGGCAGACAACACTATCAAGAGGCTCTTCAGGAACTTTGTGGTGTGATGTCAGAGCGGACCGGAGGAAAAGTAAAGGAGGTCGGTGGGTGGGAGTTACGACGAGCACGGCGACGTGGGATTTCGAGACGGGCGCGATAGAGGGGAAGTCGTTCAGCGTGAGATCAATCGATGCGATCGAGGGCTGTGGAACATGTGCAGTTCTGGCTGCCTGACAGTGTTAATAATGTGTTCCCCCTGCCCGAAAAAGCCACCGCGGAATAATCACCAGGATGCCGGACTCACTGCGGTCCAATCGTCCACGACAGGGGGGTTGAAAAAAAAGTAAGAGAGAATTTGCTCGATAAGAAGTACAGGTTGAACCAGGAATCAGGAAAAAAGCGCCGCTGATGGGGGGAGGAACCAAAATCGCCAGGGGGAGGAGGCGAAGTCGCGAAAGATAAGGTGTTCCTCGGGTCCCGCCTCTTACTCCAATGGGGAAATTTCCCCACCTGCCACATGGATAAGACTTTCGGTTGGATTGGAAACGAAATCTGGCATGCATTCGACTCTTGCAGAGATATTTGCTAGCTGTCTTCTATAGAGTGGGCTGAGAGCTCTACAATCTATATTTGATGCGATGGTATAGGGTAGTCATGCAGGATATATATTTCGGATCCACTCCGAAGATAGGCCAAACCTAATCCAACTTCCAAGGTTGTGATCAAAAAACCCAGTTATCGGATAAGCAACAACATTATACAACAAGGGATTGACATCATGACCACAAAGTTAAAAGACCCAAAGAAAACAAGACTCAACGCCGAACCTTCTAGTCCATTTATCCAAACGCCCAATCCGCGCAGCCATAAAACGCCAAACAAATAGATACCAACAAAGGAAAGAAACAAAAAATATCTAACGCCAGTCATAAACCACCTGCATCAATTACGCCGCCTATAATCCCTCCTCCTCCCTGTATCCCTCGGCTCCCGAACCACATAGGTCACTCCATCACTTCCCCGGCCCACCCGCTCTTGCAATGACCCACGACGTACATCCCCCTGACTACCACTAGGCCTTCGCTCAACGATCTGATCTACCACCACCGGTCCATACCTGGGGCTTGGCCTCGGTCCAGATCGTGTATTCACTCGCGACGAACCCGGACGACCCGCGGAATCAGAATCAGAGTCCGAGTCCGAATCAGAGCTAGAGTCAGAGTCAGAATTGAACCAAACAAGGCCAGGAATTTCCACATGGCCCTCACGAAAGCGGACTTTCCTTGATCGAGATGGAGATGTTGATTCCGGAGAATGAATTCGTTCCCGGTTCATGCGTTCGCGGAAGGAATTATGCGAGATGATCTCTGCGTCGTGGGGACGGCGAGTGGTTGGGTGGGAGGGTGTGTTAGCACGGTTTCTTTGGGGATTGGGTTGGATTATCGTGATGGGTCGACGTGAGGATGGTCCTGGGGATGTATATCGTCCCGGTCTGGCTGGTTCCCTTTCTGTTATCGGGCTGGATGGTCGTGTTGGTCGATATCTTGGAATGGGGTCTGTTGGCTCTGGGTCTGGCTCTGGCGGTCTGCTTACGTCTCTTCTGGGACGTTCATACGAGGGACGCCGGACGTGTGGCTCTGCTCCTGGCTCTGGTGGTCTCCGTACATCATGTCTTGGACGGTCATATGGATGACGATGGACGTGTGGCTCGGGTGATATAGACCGGGGCCCCCGTCGATGGAGAGAGTCTGAGCGACGACGAGGTGGTCGTGATCGTGGAGATGACGGTGCATGTCGTGGTGGATTTATTATGGGGCCCTCCCATCTAGGCTCGTCTCTGTACCCTGGGTCAACGGGAAGAGTATGATATCGATCTCGAGGGGATCTTGGTCTCGGTCTTGGTCTTGGACTTTCATGTTCATGGCGTATTCGAGTTTCCCTCGTCATTCGTCGGTAGACATCGAAGTACTCCAGTCCAAAGATTGAACGCCAAAAGCTCCGCGGCCGATGTCGATCCATGTCCACGGTTATAGAGTTAGATCTTCCACTGCACGGAGTGGATGTTGTCGCCCTATATCTGGGGGATTGAATCCAGTACAGGTCTTCGGGATCCGTGTCGCTGGTATTCGAGGATGGTGGAAAGGTATACCTCCTATGCAGACCTGGCCTGGAGAACACAGGTCGACGGAGGCGACGACACGGCTGTACTCGCGGTGGAAAGGACTCGGAGTAGTATGTCTCGTAGTACTGATCTGTAGTGTACGTATCTCGCATCCGCATCCGCAGTCGTCGTAGTTGTAAACGTATTCTCGCAGGCATGGAGTCAAGGAACAAGGCAAGCAGGATATATACGACGTCGACAATTCCGAATCAAACAACGGCTCACTCGATACAAAGATTCTCACGGAAGCGTTAAGCAGAGACAAAGGCATGATCGAGGGCCGATAGGGTTAGAGTGTGTTTTGTGTTTCGAGTTTGACGATGGCAGTCTTCGAGGCCAAAGTGTTATTCTCCGTATCTTCATAGAAGAAATAGAAAATAGAAACAGGCCATGAAGAAAGATAACAATGGGAGGATTAAACCAGGATGAAAGACTTTGCGAACAAAGAGTGAAAGTCTAATGTCCAGGTGTGTGGGTGCAGTCATAGGCCCGCTGCAGGTGATACTTCCCTGTCCCCTTTGTGTGCGGGAATCAGGGACGGTCCATTGTGTTTCTTTTTTGTTTCTGGATTTAGATTTGGAACATTTTGGCTTTGATGCTTTGTCGAAGAATGTATCAGAATTAGATCAGAAAATAGAAAGTCGATGAGAAGAGTATTGGGGTGTTTGTCTTTGCTAAAAAGCAACTCTGGAACAAAGACGGTATCAAGTCTGGCGATGCGGCCATTTTGTATGTTCGACTTGATAGAATTTAAGGCTAAGTTATTGAGTCTCTGTGCTCCTAGCATAAGGCAACAGTCTCCATTCTTCTAGAGCCCCAAAGATCGGAATCGAAAGACTAGGTTCCGCTAGATTCAATCTTTTGGAGGGATTTAATGGTCTGGTCACAGGGGCGCAGTCCGAGTCAGCTGGGGCCAACCAGGTGACGAGGAACGAGACACTTTCGAGTCCTCTGCCATGTTATGATGATATTGTCATATTATCACCGTATAATATGATCATTATTCTATACCACTCATAGTATTTTCCATTGTTTGAACTATACACCTTTTGCTGGACACAGGTCAACTGTATTCATGAGGCTATTCGATAGGTTCTCACGAAATCCCCACGAGTCAGCCTTGCACGGGAGCGACCGTCTCGCAGCCGGCGCTAATGCCGTAAGAGGCTCTTGGTGCCCGAATAGTACCTGACATAATACAGCAAAAGGCAATAACAATGGATGTCAAAGTTCCGTCACAAAATAATCTTTCTATTATCCACTGCGCGGATTTACAATGATTGTGGATCAAATCGGGGCAATCAGGCCATGCGACGACTGTGTATTGCACGTGTAAGTGGTAGGCCAGTGTCTTCGAGCACAGCTGTGGCGCATATCCTAGTTGCACCAGCCACACTCACCGTCGAATTAGAGTAGGAGACGACTCGGACGTGCAGCGGTGCCTGATGTTCAATATGATGTGCTTTGAACCGCAGATAATAACAGGATGAGAAGCAAGGAAAAAGAAGTAGCGAGGAATGCCCGAGTGGCTTGGCCTAGACTAGATCCTGGCCCTATGCGGTGGCGACAATCCAACATATACCTACTGTTGGGTTAGAGACGACATCTATGAGGGCATCATTTACTATATTCTAGGCAGCACACCCCTCAAAACACTTCACTGTCCCTGTGCTCCCACTCCAATCCCTCCTATCAACCCCATCTCTCAAGAAAATGATCCCTCGTTTTATCCCGCTGATGCAAGACATCCAAATCAAGACCCCGCACACCCCTCTGCAACTCACCAAGCTCACCCTCCAATGCAGCCAACGCCCTCTCCAACTCCAAATCACGGAGCGAAACTTCATACTGCGAGTTCGCATGTAACCCGGACCCAAGAAGATGTAGCGCACTATCCGCCGGAGCTAACCGAGTAACCAGCGGCGCATCAACAGCCATCTCCAGCGCCCGTAGAGTCTCGGAAAGCTGGATCCGTTTCTCATGTAGACCTTGAGCCCCGCCGTCCTCTGCGCGCGGCCGGATGACTGATTCGGGCGAGACTCCGATGCGGCGGAGGAGGCTCTCCAGTGCGGGTTGTTCGGGGAGTGGGGTGGGATTGGTGCGTGGGGGAGCTAGGAGGAGGCCTGCTTGCATGGAGCGGCGTCGGAGAGATTCGCGACGGGAGGGTGGCTGGGTTACTAGCGGGTTGCCTACTTCGGATTGGTAGAGGGTTGCTAGTTGTTCTAGGAGTTCACAGGAGGATTCTCGTTCGTGGAGGTGTTGTGTGAGGGTTTGTTTAGAGGTTGTCATGTCGATGAGCACGTCTAGAGCCTGACAGATTATTAGTATGGTACATTTTCATTTCATGTTGGCAGAGGGAAGCGTACTCGTTCTAGCTTTTCTTCAGACGCTGCCCGAAGCTGGGTATGCTGGTTTTGGATTTCCCGGAGGATAGGCTCGTGGAATTGCTGCTTTGTGGACATTTCTGCTAGAATCTCAATCTCCGGGTATAGAGACTCGAGCTCGTCTTGCAACGCTGCTATATTCTGATCTTCCGTAATGGTCTGGCTTGCTTTCGGTGGCCCAGACAGGATGGTTTCGAGGTATAGTCGGTCAAGACGGTAGTGAATTTCTTCGGCGTTGTAGTCTGCCAGCATAGAGCTGAGCTGGCCAGCTCGCTTGACCGTAGCGGCATCATTGCCATTGGACTTGATCCCGGATATAAGTGTCTCGAGTTCAGCGAGAACTTTGTCGTCCTGCTTCAGTCGGGTAGACAGCGAGGAGAGAATTCGCTTATTCTCAGCTCCAGTCTTCTCTGTCGCACCCCTGAAGCTAGCCTCGAGTTCATCCGAAAGATCATTGGCCTGCAATATAGTTGTCACTCTTAGCTTTTTGGTTCCAGCCTAAGTCCATGGTATATACTGACTGCAATAGTTGTGGTCTGCCTGCCAGCTTCGTGCTTCTTCCGCAGACGAGCAATATCCCGGCTTCGGTCTTGTTCCCAATTATCTTTCTGGCGCAATTGCTTCTTGAGAGTTTCGCACTGAAACGATAGTGTCTCTGTCTGTTTCTGGATTGCTGCCGTCGACGCTTCGAGGGATTCTATAGCCGACCGGATATCGTCTTCTAGGAAGGGTCGTGTCGCGCCGAGTTCGGGATCGCGGAGGATAGGTTGGAGGGTACCAGAGTTCTCGAGTTTGTTGTATCTAGATACATGGTGTTAGATGGAAGGATGTGTTGACAGTCAAGCTCGGACGTACAAGACGAGCTCCTCCCGTGAGAGCAGAGTGCTCGGGTTGAGGTGTTTGGAAACCCATTCTTCGGTCTTTTCACCAGTAGCTGGATCCTCTAAGGCGGACTCGATCACATCACGCTTTGCTAGGAGATCTCGCTCCTTTAGTATGGCGAGGATCTCGTCGGTCAGGGTGTCTGTTTGCATGATGGGTGGATTGTTTATGGCTCGCGGGGCCGCGGTGGAATGCGGCAAGCCGGAGGTCGGCGGTTGGTGGGTCAGCGAGATAGGAGAACACTTCAACCAAGTCTGCAACTTCAACGGTAGCAGAGAAGGAATATCTTTCTGTACGGATATGCGCAACTCAATGATCGCATTTCTACTCAATGTGATCGATCTTTACTTACTCTGAGGAGATCTGTTGCGGTGTCACAATCACGTGATGGTAGACAATATCCCCTTTTCGGCTAAGAGTACGCGACAAAGTGGGCATGTACACTCCGATGCTAAAGTAATAAGACATTATAGTACTATAATAAGTGCAATACATGCATAAATGGCCAATATGACAATCTTTTTAACCTCTCCCCTCAAGGGATCCCCTCCGAGAATCCCCAATGGTTAGGCACTGTTTGTTGACGCCACATCCACCTTGGGATAATACCACGACGTGACGGCGATAATAAAGTAAACCAGGACACACAACGTGCCCTCCAGATAGTTCGACTTGCCATCGCGCAAAAAGTTGCCAACCACCAGAATTGACAAGACAAGCAGAACAACCATGAAAATCTCGAAATTGAGACTCATCTTCTTGTCCAGACCCCAGCCAACCAGCACCGCCAGCGGAGCGTTGAGCAGAGCCGTCTGGATAGAGGGACCCAGGCAGTGGAATAGAGCAAAGTTGATTTGGTTATCCCACGCCTCGTCGATGGCGGTCAGATGTTCCGCGGCCTTTTCGACCAGGGGGACTAGGATGAGACCCATGAAGTTGTCGGAGACGCCGAGTTCCACAATATGCTCGATCTCTTGGACGAGGAATACGGCAGACATACAGACGCAGGCCAAGGAAATGACAATGGCGACGATGCATTCGGCAAAGGTAAGCTTCGCACGTCGCAGTTCAATGTGTCGGTCCTCATCTTGTGCCTCGTCCTTTTCAAGAATCTCATCGAAGATCGAATTGTGGCTATGGAGGTTAAAGATCAGATAGCTATTGTAAGAAAACGTTAGTCGTGTTTGCGATATAAAAATTGAGGAAAATCTGGTTGAAACTCACGTCACGAAAGCAACCAAGAGAATGACGGCCGTAGCACGACTAATCTTCAGCGAGTATTCACCCAGCATTTCCAAAGTAAACTCTTCGTTGACAGAGCTCTTCAGCGCAGAGTAAAAAGCGCTAGGAATCAACAGACCAAAGCCCGCGACCAGCAGCAAACCGGTTCCAACTTCGCTGACAGCCTCATGGAAGACCTGCTCAGACCGTCGAAGACCACCAACAAAGAAACACGTTCCCAAGCACAGGAGCAAATTCGCCAAAATGGAACCCAGAATCGCAGCCTGAATGACGGGGAGCAGGTGACCATCATGATCATTATGCAGCAACACCATGAAAAGCACAATCTCAACCACAGCGCCTAAAAAGGTCTCCAGCAACACTCCCAGAACCTTGGGGAGCTTCTTTGCCAATTCACCACCTGCAAAACCGAGGACATTCGCCGAGGGCACCATGGCGATGTAGTTCAGCGCAAAGACCCACACATGCAGGTCTGGCCGGGCGAAATGCATGGCGATCGCGGCTGGTACAAAGGGCCATAGGACGTTCACGATCATTGATGCCGTACAGATGCTTTTGAAGGTGACCTTGAGAAAGTGGACCGGGTGGATGCCCGTCCGCCCACTCTCGCCGGCACTATCCACGCGGAAGAGACCTAGGACATATCGTGACGCATGATCCCGGGTGTTGGTCGGTAAGATGGAGTTGGAGTTCTCTCTGGCGACCTTCTCCTGGGACCTGGATTGTTGCAGTCCATCACCGGCTGCAGACTGGACGCCTGTCCGCGAGGCAGTGGACCTGATAGAGCCCATTCCTCTAGGCTGGGGATTCTAAGAGGGAATCAGCTTAAGGGAAGAGGAACGCGGCTTGCTCACGCCAAGGTCGGAGTTTGGCAGAGAATGAGATAATTATAATGTACACTGAGTGGAGTCGAAAAGAGAGAAGAAAAGGGCACGAGAATTCTGTTAAAAGATGAAGTGGGAGATGAGAAAGAAGTAAGAGAGAGAGAGGGAGAAAAAAAGCAAGTTGTCAATAGTGGACTTGGTATAGAGTTACAACGATAAACGAGCGACGGGAGGGACAAATCAAAAAGCTCCTCCACAGTTGCTTCGTTGGCCGTGCTGCAGAGCCAATCATGAAGAGTCAGATTGACTGACGGGAGCTGGAAGGTCTTGGCAGTCCGCTCCGATCTGAGCTCGCTTGGGCCCTCCTTTTTTTTTTACTCTCTATTGAGTGCATTATTAGTGCAGGTGGTTGGCCTTGTCTCTGCCCAACTCTCTTCCCTTGCACGCCCCCTTGCCCAGCACTCCTGCCCACCAGTCGAGGAGTTGAAACACCGTCTAGCTGGGCAGGAATCAGAGGACATGTCACATTGTGTCTATCTTCCTCTTTTCCTTCAGGGATGAAACACACCCGAATTGTGGGGAATTAGGGTGCTGCCGTGGACATGCACAGCCACTCGTTTAGCTTCTGGCCATCTCCGCTGGCGCCGGCCCCCTGAAGTAGGGATCGTCCATGGTGGCGACTAGACTAGTGGGATTTCCCAGCTGGATGGGAAGAACTGACGTAGTGATTAATTCAAATATTGAAGTTTCAAGTTGAAGAAGGGGAGAGGGGAAGGTGGTGTTTAAGACTTGAGAATATCAAGTTCGATGATGGCATCCTGTAAGTCTCGGCATGGAGAAATGGAGAAGAACCGGAAAGTGGAGCTTTCTACATCGAAGCGGCATGAATGAGCGGTGCTTAATTCTGGTTAGTTAGCCGATGACTTTTGAAGAAGTGAGTTGTACACGTCGAATTGAGTGAACCTTAACTAGAGTGTTCAGGAACATGGTGGGGTTGAGCCATGGCGCTGCGACCTCCACTATGTACTCGATACATAGTCACAATCATGTGGGTCGTAATGTTTACCCCAAAAGTGTTGCAGAAGCAGTTCTCCCTTCCTCAGAGAGGGATCTTCGATCCAGTCTACTTATCCCCCGTGCTTTAAGCGTCTTCCGCAATGTCTCAGCACATACAGGAAGCGCGAGCTCAACCACAATCTGCTGCGCCGATTTACAGCGATTACTCGACGTAACATGCATCCATTCAACCACAGGATCTATCCGATCTTCCGAAAGGTTTGAACGGCTACCACGACCTTGTCAGGGAGTGGCCTCGTTCAATATGCAAACATTACCGACTTGACGAGAGGTGCAACTGATTTTGCGATTTGGTCGTTGGTTTGACCTGTATCGTGGAGAGGATTTTGAGGTATTGGTCGCGTGAGAGTTGTTTGAGAGTGGGTGTGGAGGGTATATTGGTAGTGGGCTGGGCAGTGTTTGGATTATAGTTGATTAGTAGGAAGTTTTTGAGAGTTAAATAGTCTATGCGATGGCCTAAGGTATGACGTTTATTTACATATGAGATCGTTGGTATCTCTATTCGGTAGGCGGAGGGAGAGTGGCGAACCTGTGCCTTACAGACCGAATAACCTTATGATTTTTGTAGCCTTGGGTTTATACAACAAGTCTCGAGGTGTACATGTATATCTCGGTTGGCAAGGCAGGCTTGTGATGAAAAAGGGTTGCAATATGAGCCGATTGGATGTTTGGGGGCTTATCTCATATAGTGCGCGATAGTTAAGTAACAGGTTCGTCGAGAGGGACGGTGGAATGATAAGATTAGATTGTTAAAGGGGAGGTTTTGAATGATTTGAGATCATAGACTGTGGACTACAATAGATTCTTGAGATATAGTACATTAATTGGCAACGTATATGTGTCGAATCGAAGATCCCCGTGACGGACCCTAAATAAGCTTAGAAGTGATCGTCACGGGAGGGCCCCCCCTCGAAACGAGAGCCTAGATTGGATGGTGTTGCTGCAGAAGATCATCCATCTGATGCAATGATTATTATGCCCCCCATTTAAGATCTACCGCAATAATGTACTACAGTATGTATTTACTATTTACGTACATGCTTCGGTGAAGAATTAACTCTTCTATTTACATTTGTCACCAGGCCGTGGCTGGCCCCCGTCGAGATCCACCACGTGAAAAAAAGACCCGCGGTTACCCTCGGGCGGGGCGATAAACCTTGCAGGAAAATCCCAATCCGATCGGACGATGGCGAATTCTTCCCACCTGTCTTCTTGACACCTCTTCTACCTCATTTCCTCCCTCTCCTCCAAAACATCAACAATTGGGTGCTAACAGCTCGCATCCATGGCTTCGACTACTAAACCCGTCGTCCCCCCCGTGGCGCTGGACACTATCACCCAGCACATCGGCAACACCCCTTTGGTCCGGTTGAACCGTCTGCCCCGCAGCTTGGGAATCGATGCTACCGTCTACGCCAAGTTGGAGTATTTCAATGCCGGTGGTAGTGTGAAGGATCGCATCGCCCTGCGCATGATCGAGGAGGCTGAGCGCGAGGGTCGCATTAAGCCTGGCGATACTCTTATCGAGCCCACAAGTGGCAACACGTTCGTTTTTCCGGTGTCCTGGTAACGGAGGTTGACGTTGGGAAAGCCTATGCTAATTCTTTTTGATATGACAGTGGTATCGGTTTGGCTCTGGTCGGTGCTGTCAAGGGTAAGCCTCCTCTGCATGAATTGGTCCCAATTCAACTCGTTGTTGCGCGATACTAATAATATTCTCTTCTCACAGGCTACAAGACCATAATCACTCTCCCCGAGAAGATGTCCGCCGAGAAAGTCGCCGTTCTCCGTGCCCTCAACGCAACCATTATCCGCACTCCCAACGAGGCTGCTTGGGATGCGCCCGAGTCCCACATTGGTGTCGCCAAGCGCCTGCAGAAGGAATTGCCCAACGCTCACATCCTCGATCAGTACGGCAACGTCAACAACCCCAACGCTCACGAGTTTGGTACCGCCGAGGAGATCTGGGCCCAGACCAAGGGCGAGATCAAGGCTGTCGTGGCCGGCGCAGGTACCGGTGGTACTATCACCGGTATTGCTCGCGGCTTGAAGAAGCACAACCCCAACGTGGAGGTCATCGCGGCCGATCCTCATGGCTCCATTCTGGCCCTCCCGGCGGCTCTTAACGACCCGCATGTCAACGAGCCCTACAAGGTCGAGGGTATTGGTTATGACTTCGTTCCCGACGTGCTGGACCAGAAGATCGTTGATCGCTGGTACAAGACCGCCGATAAGGAATCTTTCCAGTACTCGCGTCGCCTGATCGCCGAGGAGGGTCTCCTTGTTGGTGGTAGCAGTGGCAGTGCTATTGCTGCGCTGGTGCATGCTAACGAGGAGCGCAAGTTTGCCAAGGACGACGTGGTTGTTGTCGTGCTCCCGGATAGCATCCGCAGCTATCTCTCCAAGGTATGAACTTCTACTGCTATCTTTATGAGGTAGCTCATCAATGCTAACTTTCCACTTTAGTTTGCTGATGACGATTGGCTCGCCGCTAATGACCTCCTCGCTACCCTCCCTACCGAGCCCGCCCAGCCCGCTCAACCTACCGTTGCTACCGACCCCCTGGCCGGCGCCAAGGTCAGCGCTCTCCGTCTGAAGCCCATCACCACCGTGACCTCCACCTTTGCCTGCGAAGCCGCCATTGAGATCATGCGTGACAGGGGCTTCGACCAGCTGCCCGTCCTCGCCCCATCTGGTCGCCGTCTCGTCGGTCTGGTCACCCTGGGTAACGTTCTCAGCCGCCTGACCCACGGCCGTGCCACCGGCAAGACCCCCGTCTCCGAGGTCATGTTCGACTTCTCCAAGATCCCGGAGGTCGTCACCGACCCCCGCTCCCTGGGCCGGTCCAACGGTGCCGGTGTCCGTCGCCAGTTCATGGAGATCACGATGGAGACTCCCCTCAACGTGCTGAACCGCTTCTTCGAGTGGAACAGCGCTGCCATCGTCACTGAGAAGGACGAGAGCGGTGCCCTGAAGCCGCTAGCTATCGTGACCAAGGTCGATCTGCTCACTTGGATGCTGCACCACGGCAAGGCCAACGGCGCTTAGATGAGATGATATTTTGATGACTTGCCTGAGGTAGTATGGATTTACTACCGGGCCCACCCGCATTGCGCGAGGTACACAACGTACTTTCGTGGATGGAGTTTCAACATCCCTGGATTTTTGAATGATAATTGACTTGTGTTTCTTTGCTTGGGAATGGCGTTTCTTTCTTAGGGGGCTGGGATGCCCTCCGATCTGGTTCAACACGACTTCTGGTGGAAAGGAATCTCTTTATAGATCATGCTCCGCGGATGAATCCCGTTGCTTCTATACATAATACACATCCTCTATAGATCCTCGTCGAATCGACATGGACAAGATTAAACCTGTTTCCAAAACGTAACCTTTGTAGGGTTGGAGTCTCTTGCTTTTTTTTGCCGTCTCGTTCCTGCGCAGGTATGACGTATCTCGCCTTATCGGCAGCCTTATCGCCCCAAGCTCCAGCTTGAGCTTGACCTAACCCTATACAACTCCTCAAAACCAATCCAACGGATCAATCATAACACGAAATGTCTGGAGTTTTCACTTATCACAACTTCTCGTTACAGGATACACCGTCTCTGGAGGGACAGGTGGCGGTGGTGACGGTATGACATGCACGCGCTTCATTTACCTTCACATGCTAATCATCTTCGAGGGCGGACAAGCGGGTATTGGAAAAGGTAGGGTTCAGCTCCTACGGGCATTCCCATTCATCATCACGGAGCGCAGTTATCTGATCTCGCTTTTGTGACTATGTAGAAATCACGGCACAGCTGCTTCTCCACGGAATCGAAAAGGTCTTCATCGTCGCGAGGAGCAAAGACAAGTTCAACACTGCCTATGATGAATGGCGAGTCAGAAAGGGAATTGAGCTTGGCCAAGATGATTCTCGAGTCACCTTTATCAAGTGCGATCTCGGTGATATCGAGGATGTCTACGCGGCGGGAAAGATGATTAAGCTGCAGACAGAGTACATCCATATCCTAATCTGCAATGCAGGTATGTATACACATTTCACTACTAAGCGCAACGCTCAATTTATACATTCTACGCCTTACATCTGATACTCTACTAACAATCCCACACAGGCCTCGGCATCCAAAAAATAGCCCCCCTAAACACCTACGGCATAGACCCAATCTTCACAACAAACTGCATCGGCCACCAAATCCTAACAACCCTCCTCCTCCCCCTCCTTAAACGAGGAACCTCAAATGCCCCCCACGGCTCCAGAATAGTAGTCGCCTCCTCCAGCCTGCACCAACTCTGCCGCCACCTGGACCTAACCAGTCTAACTCGGCCAACAAACAAATGGCCCGCCCTCCACGACTCCGTCTGGCGCTACGCCCGCTCCAAACTAGCCAACATCCTCTTCAGCAAGGAACTTACCCGCAGACTTGCCGAAGACGAAGACCTCGCTGCAAAAAAGGTCTATGTTAATTCGTATTTCCCGGGGAACGTGGTCACGCAGCAGTGGCAGGGGTGGAGTGAGCATTTGGGCAGGGTGATTGGGGCTGTTATAAGGTGGTTGGGCAGGATGTTTGGGCAGAGTGTTGAAGAGGCTGCGGCGACGGCAGTTTATTTAGCGACGAGTCCCGAGGTTAGTGTGCGGGACGAGAGGGGTGGGTATTATGTACCTATTGCCAAGGTGGAGGAGCCGACTAGGTTGGGGAGGGATGAGGAGATTGGGAGGGAGTTATGGGTATGTTTGGTTTTCGTAGTTGGGAGTTGGTGTATTCTGAGGGAGATGCTAATGTGTGGATATAGGATTGGATTGATGATCGGGTTGCGCAGACGCTGGGAGTTAGTTGGGAGAGTGGGAAGTGACGTGGATTTCTACTGATTTGCGTTCAAGGGGTTGAATTCTTAAAATCTTCTGGATCATACTTATGGCACTACGATGCTTAGAAACAGACCTCCCTAACGAGTATAAAATGGTCTAAGGATACTAAGATTACTATCCGGGAGCAGTCAGGTGGTTCTGTATACGTATATACGGGGGAGTTCCAAAGCTAGGTAAGCCTGAGACCCCTGACTAACCTTCTAAATCATCTTCCTAGTTATACTTCAAAAGATAAATTGAAACATCTTACCAGGGCTCTCTGAAAAGATAATTGGAAAGACATCCCGGAATATCTCCGGAAATAGACAAGGTTGAAACGGCTTTACCTAGGCCTTTTTTTCTAGCTCTTGTTTTAGGACTTTGAACTCGCGCCCGAGATACGCTCCGTGCGTAGGAGTAAAGGAAAGATATCCGCGAGCTGAGCACCTGTCAGCAGTGTGCGACCCGCCATAAGGGGAATCCAGCGTATGCCAAATGCTTCGATGACGGGTGCCATGACACGCGCGGGTCGTGATCCGCGGAGGGAACGTGCGGTTTCGAAATCCTTGTTTTTTTTGTACCATTCACGGCGAGGGAAACAAGACATGATTGCGTAGGCCATCACGTCATCGACTGGGGCGCCTTCGAGCGTGGTGCCGATGATGTCCTTCGGGTCGGTCCCGCGTCGCGTCTGGTCAGCTTCCGTGTCGTTGGCGTTCACGATGTTCACTGTATATATAAGGGCTTTTGAATATACTGTGTACTGCTCGTAAGGTACGTTCCTAATTTGGCTTAGAGTCGTAGTGTCACGAAAGTTTCTTATAGTATTATGTGTATGATCCTCTCTTTAACCTTGGAATGTGTCTATATCTCTTACGTATATATTCAGAGAATATGTTCTATATACTCCGTGTCTATAGTGTATGACTTGGCTAGAGACCTAAATGAATCTTGGTTATAAATAAAATCCAGACTTTAATCTTAAGAACATGTGAGACGGGGGTGGAAGAGCGGATTTTCCTTTTGTTCCTTTTTTTGTTTATATTCTTTTTCTACTTTTGGCTTTGTTTTTGCCTTGATGAAGTAAACTAGCCCTCTTCAGAGGTGACCATATTGAAATGTATACTGCCGGTGCCTCGGGGTACCTTGACTTTCCTCCTAAACATTCATTTGGCTATTCAATATGAACTTGTTCTTGGTACATTACCTACGTGATAAATCTGAAGGTTCTCTGTCGCTGAATATCGCTTTGTTTTCATGGGACTATAGAATCGTGCTATAAAGGAGTGAGAGAAGTGTCAATATTATGAAGACGGCGTTAGGCGTATATTTAAATCAGTCATATCAAAACAAACCGTGCCCTGATCAACAAATAAATCCTTCAAGTTGGGGAAACGCAAGATGAACACCAAAATCCTGCGATCTGATCACGATCTGATCACTTCAGCAGCCCTCATTCCACTTTATTATCAAAGCTGAGCTGAATGTTTGAAAATTCTCTTCCAAAGGCTCACGGTTGGCTTTACAGTAGTATCGACACTCATCTCCGAGATGTTGACCGTGTTATGGGATGGAACACTTTGATTGGCCAAGCCGGATGGCTCTAACCTAATTGTGAGAAGAGAGTGATTAAGAGACAATATTTCAGCTAGATTGTCTCCACAATGCTTCACTACAGTGTTCATAGCTTAGAATATATTGACGGCATTTTGCTTCAAGTCACTATCTCGGGAAGTATGGACCGAACACTACCACTTGCATGTAGTACCTGCCTGCGATTTCTTCCCCAGCTGCGACTAGGACCTGAGAACAAACCAAAATTCTGTCTCCTTAACTAAAGGGAAACTGCCACTCGGTCTGTTTGATATTTCCGAATATCTGGTAAAAACAGTGCTGAAAAAACTGCTAGACATCCGAAGGGAATACTCGTGTACCACACATATTTCAACGCATAAGCATAAGCTCACTGCTTCCCTAGTACTGCTGCAGTTTCGATATTGGACGAATAGCTTGCAAGCTGCGTGACGTTATCCGGGGCGGTCATAAAGACTTCCGCAAAAGCCGTGGCATCAGATGCGTTTAGCCCAGCGTCAAGAAGATGTTCGATGATGAATTTGGGCAGCGCAGGAGCGAGTTTGTTGATGAATATATTGAAATAGATGGTATTGCCAATAGACCCACCCACCGTTCGGATAGAGAGCGACAGTGCGGCTGTCGTAGCGAGTAAACTGTCAGGAACCACAATCATTGCCAGTGTTGCAGCAGGGACTAGTATTACCCCAACACCGAATCCGCCAATTGTGCCCAAAGCCACGGTCAACTTGACATTTGTTGGGTTACTGATTGCAATCGCACCACCAAAGGCGGCTGGATCCCGAATTTTGTTATTTGATTGATGGAAGAAGACCAAATTTGTAGTATACAATACACTCAACAGACTTCCAACCATTTTTGGGGCTACTCACTCATGACAACTGCCGCCGAGGTGATAATCCACCTACATGGAAGCCATGTCACTGACAGTAACATGCCAAAAATTGTGGCTCCGGCCGTCACCGAAATTCCGTACCCCAAACCTCGTAGTCCGATCTGCAGTGGTTCTGGAGAGTAAACCTCTGAGAAGGTCAACGGGAGAAAGTTTATCAACGAATAGAGGTCAAGACTCGCAATAAAGGCCACCAGAAATGCCAGACCAACTGTTCGCTGTCCAGCGAACATTGCGTGCGGGATCATTGGAACACGTGCAAACTTCCACTCCCAGACTGCCCAGGATATGATCAGGACTATGCCGAGAGCTAGTTGTACTAGAACATAAGTGCTGGACCAGGAAAAATGGGAGCCCCCACTAGCTTGTATAGCTACCAGGCTGTTTGCTCATAAATCATCAATATTAGCGATACGCCTGAGTCAACAAGGTGCAAGTAGAGAGCTGATGTAGGATGCACGATTCACTAACAATAGAGTAATACCGACAATAGATAAGACAGCGCCAACGTAGTCAATATTTCGGAATGTTGCTGCTTCCTGCGTGTTGTCTGGGTCATAGCGTTTCTTTGGAAAATATGTGGTCAAAACGCCTAGGAAAAAGAGACCATTATAAATCCTGTATGATGTCAGAATGTAACATACCAAGGAGAGCATTCATACTAACAGTGAAAGCCATATTGTCCATCTCCATGTGTGATAGTACGACAAAAGCTGAGCGTAGAGCACGTATAGTGCGAACGGGATAAGAAAGATGCCCAAAAGTGCTATAGACCAGCCCCTGCTTCGGACAGGGACAATTTCCGCGATGCTGGATTTGAGTTCATGTCAGCGCTGTTCCCATCCTTGACCCAAATATCTCTCCTAGCTTACCCAGCTAGAGCAGTCAGCTCGCAAACCGCCGCTCCTGCACCGCACAAGGCCATCCCAGCCACAGCCTGTCTGAAGTGATGGGATGTTGCGAGAATTACAAGCCCACTCATAATAACTACTTCACCAATGAGTGTAATTCTCCGACGTCCAAAGAAATATTGCAGGTAGCCAACGAATGGGGCGACTCCAGCAATCGCCAGTGTGTTGCTCACCGGCAGCCAGGCCCTATTGTCGGCCGCATTTAGATCCTCTTCAACATAGCTCAACGCACCGCCGACGAAGTAGAGCATAATTTGCGATCCTGTATGTATCGAGACTCAGGGTTAGTGAAGGCAAGCGGGTTATCTAGATAGAAGGAGTGTTGTTAAGAGAGACCCACCAGTGTATAAGCCAGCCAGACTGGCAACTGCAATAGCTCTCTTTAAAGTCCAATTCGTTGTGACATCCGAGACATCTCTTTCAGAAGCGTACTCTGTATGTGCGACCTCACACTTTGAGGGCTCTGTACCTTCGGTGCTCAGGGCCTCGGGAATACTATCTCCAGAGAGCTCCTCTGTCTTGGATCCACTCATTTGGGCCATAATAGAAGATGAAATTTCAATATCGTCTCGTTTGGATAAAATAATAGAAAACGATCTTGAAAGGATCCAAGCGCATTAGGATTGACTGAACTCAAGACTAAGGTTCAAAAGCCTAGGTAATCCTAGTATCTCAGGTCCCGGACTTTGTAGGGATTTATCCATCATGAGCTAGACACACATCTTACGCGGATGCAGATGTGTAGAGCAGCGGCCGCTTACAACGGTCTAGAGCGGGCAATAGCGGCCAACGATCAGAAACATATGATTGGGTATCCTCCTGGCTACTTGAAGGACCGCTCTTGTCTCATTTACTAGGCCTAAGGATATCTCAATTAGGTACCCTTGGCTAGTTTGAATACAGAAATCTTATTCTGCTAACTTAACAAGCGCTGTCTCCTTGACTACTTGAGATATATGCCCGGTCTTTGAGCCAGAAAAGCAGGAATACGCGCGCTGGAATAGTTTCACTTGGTCAATTCTGCAACCGATATCTGCTTATGAAAATGGTCGGTGGCCGCTATTGCCCGCCCTGTGTACTTATATCCACTGAAACCCCGGATTTTCAGCCAGGACCCACAATAACCCCAGAATCCAGTCTCCCTAGTCTCTGTAGAGTCCCGAAGACGAAGAGGTCAAAGCTGGTGTCCGAAGGCTTTACGGCCAATGAGAATGGATAGTCCTGGAATTCCCCCGCTTGTGCCGAAGTGTTGCCGAGGGCTACGCTTCGCGGGGATCGGGTTGTGAACATATCATATCGCCTTTTTGGCGGAAAGATCAACTCTCTACTACAGATGAAAAAATGTCATTATGATTCTATCTTACATGCTACCATGCAATGAGTCGATACAGGCTAATAGAAGAAGTATTAGTTGTTTTGCAAATATAATTTTGGTCTAGCTTTGACAATCAAGGATTTTGAGCCGAAGAGAACTCCATACGCTATTCAAACAAAGACAATGCTTTTGTGTTTGCTCGTCCTCTCTTTTTTCAAATTTACCTTCTCTCTTGAGACGCCCTCGCAGGCCTGTAACAAGGTTCATCTCCCCAAGAATGTTGGCGAACTCAAGATTCTGTCGGTCTTTAGTAACGCAGAGGAGAACTATACATCTCCCTATCTTCAAGGCATCGCTCCAACAGAAGTGACATCCATCAATTTCTGCAATGTCACTGTGACACTCACTCATCCAGGAGATGATGATGTAGTCATTATCTCAGTCTGGCTTCCTCTTCAATCATGGAACGGAAAATCTCTCGCAACCGGTGGTGGCGGGCTTCTCGCCGGCGAATTCGAAGTAGAACAAGCACCCGGCGTGGCATTGGGATACGTCTCCGCAGCCACGGACGCAGGATTATCCAATAACGGAACTATCGGCGCATCTTCGGGTCTGTGGGTACTCAACAACGATGGCTCCTTGAATTCTGGGCTGTTGACAAACTTTGCCTACCGTTCCATCCATGATATGAATGTCATCGCGAAGCTAGTTCTTCGCACGTTTTGTGGCCATGCTGAGCAATACTCTTACTACTATGGCTGTTCTACTGGCGGCAGACAAGGCTATCTATCTGCAACTCACTATCCGACGGATGTTAATGGGATATTGGCTATATCTCCGGCTATTAATACACCGCAAGTCTCCCTGGCGGACTTTTGGCCATCTGTGGTGATGGGAAATGAGGTCGCGCTCCCGCAATGTGTGTTCAGTGCATATCAAGACGCAATCATCGAATATTGCGATGGCTTGGACGGAGTATTGGATGGCTTGGTCTCAATGTACAATCCGGATTCTTGTACATTCGACCCATCTAGCCTTGTTGGGCAATCTATCGTCTGCAGTGACATAAACTCGAGCATCACAATCACCTCAGAAGACGCAAATGCTGTTCGAAAGATACACCAAGGCCCCACCAGTCAAGACGGCAAATCTCTCTGGTACGGAGTGCCCCCGGGCGCGAGTTTCAGCGGCCTAGCTAGCACCACTGTGGTCAACGGATCTCTCGTTATCGAGCCTTTCCAAGCAGCAGAATACTGGATCCAAAACTTCGTCTTTCAAGACCCGAATTACCCTGCCCTGAACATGACATATCAAGACTTCCGAACAGCCTTTGACCTCTCAGTAGAAAAGTTTTCTGCTCAGTTCGGAACACTTCAACCCAAACTAGACGAGTTTCGTCGTGGAGGGAAGCTTCTGACTTGGCACGGGCTAGCAGATCAGTATATTGCTCATTCGGGCACTGTTACGTACTGGAATGCTACTACAGCGAGCATGGGCGGAGCTGAGAAAATTAACCCCTTCTATCGATTGTTCCTGGCCCCAGGGGCAGCACACTGTGGTGGAGGGTCGGGTCCAGTACCGGTAAACCCGCTCGCGGCATTGACGGCTTGGGTAGAGAATGATACAGCTCCAGAGACGCTTTTTGCGTCAACTACCAACGCCGCTGGACAAACTGTGTCGCGGGATCTATGCCTTTATCCCTCACAGTTGGCGTATAGCGGTATGGGTGATGTGAACCAAGCGAGCAGTTTCAATTGCCGTTAAAATTGTTAGTAGGTGGTGGCTGTTGGATAATACAAGTAGGTTTCTGCTGCGTGGTGCATCAACGCTAGCAGCTTAGTTAGGATAGCGTCTTAGTACGGCATTGATAAGCGGGGAATTCGATTTTGTTAAGGGCCGACCTTGTGATGCTACTAGCGATCACAAACAGCAGTCCAGTATAGGTACAAGAAGTATATTTTCAATCCAAGGGTAAGGCTAGATCCCAAATACAACAACAACAGCGATAGAAACATTCAGAGCAAATCATAGCAAGGGAAGTCGTCAGGTGAAACGAGAGCTTGGAAATTCATGTTTCTCACAAGCACATACCGACCCACTCTTCCCAGCGACGTACGCCAGAGCCATACTCCTCCTGCTGATCGCCCTTGACGGCACCACCAGTGACGTCGACCTTGATGCCGACTTGCTCCAAAAGCTTGAAGCTGAAGACACCCTGGGCATCATCGTCGCCCAGGACGTCATCCTCCTCAGCATCCAGTCCAGCACTGTCCATGCTAGCGTCCATGAGACCCTTGGTCTTAGACTTGCGGATACGATCGATCTCCGCTTCAAGCTTCTCCCGCACTGACCCGGGAGGAAGAGCCGTGAACAGATCCTGCTTGTTCGCGGCAACCAGAACGGGGATCTCGGCCGCACGTTTCGTAGACGACTTGCCCTTGCCCAGCGCCAGCTTCTGAAGGATCAGAAGAACGTCGTGGAGGTACGTAGCGGTATCTCGGAGGGTGGCCTCGTCCACCAAGGCAGCGGTATCGACCATGAAGATCACGCCACGAAGCTTGGTCTTGGTGTCGGTGGATGCGGCCATGCTCTGGAGCTCAGCGATGCCCTGTGAAGCACGTAGTTTGCCATGGCCGGGGGTATCCCGTAGTCGGTACTTGACAGGGTTCTTCGATGCTTCATTCAAAGAGGGATCGTTGACGGATCGGTAGCGGTTGGACGCCGTGGGGACGCTCGGGGGCAGAGTAACGGTGATGAGGGTTGAGGTCTGGGAGGTGTGGGTGCTTGGCGACTTTTTGGAAGCCAGTGAAGACTTTGACTCGAGCTGTAAGACAGTATTAGCAAGAAATTTCATATAGGAAAAGTGAGATTGGGGGCCTTACGAGAGTCGTGAAAGCTGTCTTACCAGCTCCGCTGGGGCCCAACAGGAGGAAGTTACTCGACGGCGGCGACGCTGCTGCACGGTAGAAGACGAGATGCAAAAATACAGGAACACCAAAGGCAATCACAATCGCAACAGCAATGGCAATCAAGTTGCCATCCAGCAACAGGGTCGCAATGCCCGTCACTGAATTCCAACCGGCCTGACTCGACATGGTGTGGGTGGGCTGATGCGGACGGAGAAAGCGGCGAGTCGGTCAGTCGACGGAACAAAAGGCCACCCGATAGCACGGACCACATGGGCTTATCGGCTTATCGGCTTATCTTATCGTTTATCTTAGCGCTGTACATCATTTGCCCAGCTGGAAGTTCTCTGGAATGAGACACTCCTCCCTCGCCAGGGTGATGCACCAAATACATACCACGGGCCAAGGGAGGGCAGAGAGGACAGCAGTCACCCCCTTGGCCCAGTCATATCTTCCAATCTGTTCTTCTCCTCTTCATTCTCCCCGACAAAACCCAGTATGAGATTCGACCGATTATTGCCAGCTCTACTCTCCTTGTTTACAGCGGCATCAGCCCAGACTTTGAGTGGCCTGGACTTTGATGGCCGCGATGAAGTGAGTCTGATCTGGTTCTTTGATGGCCAAACAACGGGGAGCTATGACTTTTACCTCTGTGCTGGTGACGAGTCAACAGGCGTATATGTGAGTGGAATTGCGATCTTTATACTCTGCGGGTACAGAACTAAATAGATCTATACAGGAGTCTTTGACGCGAGTAATCAGCGACAGCACCTACGCGCCTGGAGACCGCGTATCCTTCCGAGTTGATCAAGACGTCGGTGGAAACGATCCCAATGCGTAGTACGCAAGAACCCAACACTAACAAGCCCAATTGAACATATACTAATCATACCCTAATCAGCTTCCTCAAAGTCGTCCCTTCAAACACCAAGGAGCACTGGTCCGGATTCACCTCGCACTTTACCTTGACAAACATGAAGGGAACCTTCTCCACCACAATCTCCAACGCCGTCAAATCAATCCAATTCATTCCCCTCCCTTTGATACCCGATGGAGACGCAAACCTACTCGACTCATCCAACCTACCCCCAATGCTCAACGGCTCAGTCCTCAACAGCGACGTGTCCGATAAGAGCGAATCACTGTTGCAATTCCCCACGCCTACTATTCCCACCGCGCTGGACCGCCAGGAGCTGCGAAAGCGTTACGTGGACCAGCACACTGTTCCATATGGAGAGCAAACAGGATTGACCAAGTATGCCCCGATGCCCAAGCGAGCTGGTACCACTATTGCGACTGGATCGCCCACGCCACAATACCCGCCTTTCCCTTTCTCTATTGCGACTACCTACCTGGGGGCGCCGACGGTGCAGTACACGGACACCGCGTATCTAACCTGGACTACACACAGTATTGAGAACACGGTATGTAGAGTGTGGTCCCAGCTTTTGGAAGACTTGGCTAATATACATAGGCTGCCCCTGCTGCTGCTCCCACGCTGGATAAGAGAATGCAGCAATGGCTGGAGCGTTGGAAGGATTGATTACGGGCTGCATGTATCATCTACTTCTTCTGGGTTCAATTGAGGACTCGATGATTGAGCACAAGTGTTGAGCTTGCACTCTGCTTTTCAACCTGTTGATTCGCCAAGGTCTAATGTAGTGTTCCCACCGCGATCACAATGTGATTCAAACTTTTTGTGCTGTTCGCATCATCCCTTTCGTATTTACAGCTCCACATCTATACATTCTTCCTTCATTCATTTTCACATAATTCATGCAACGTTATGACCGCCCGTTAGGTGGCGACCTGGGCGATTTCCACTCCTCCAGCGCGGGAGTAAGTGATGGCGTCACGGGATGGCTTTCTTCCGGGTGGAAGGAGATGTTCTCCCGCAAAGCAACGTACTCACTTTCAGACCAACCAAGCAAGGACTCGATATGCGTGCTTCGGTGGCCCTTGATGAGCGCAATCTCCATGGCACCGTAGTTCACCAGCGCACGTCCCACTTCTCGTGGCTCCTGCGCGTGGTGAATAAAGTCTCCATCCAGGGCATCGGGCGATGGCTTCTCCGCGACGACCAGTCGCACCGCTTCCTGCTGAGCGAAGTGTCCTTCGACACCAACTACTCCGGCAGGGAGTAGACTGGCCTTGTGGTGCAGGATCGCATCGTAGGCGCCTTGATCGATGTAGAGAGTACCGTGGGGGGTCAGGCCGTGCAGCAGCCAGAAGGTGACGGATTGAATGGGGGTATCAGAAGGGAGGAACCGAGTGTGGAGAGGAGGAGGTGGGATGTCGGAAGGCTGGTCGCCATTTGCGTTGGGTCCCTCTTGAAGTCGTTGGAGGTACTTGACAATATCGTGGACGTTGCCGGGTTTGGAGCTCTTGGTAATGATGGTCGTCACGCCAGCGCTAGTTCCAAGCTTGGCGGCCACAATCTTAGTGCTCATACCACCGGTTCCAAGAGCTGAGCCGGCAGACGAGACATCAGCCTCCAATAGAGAGATATCGGACACCACTTCGATGGGCTCAGCGTCGGGGTTTGTTCGAGGGTTGGCCGTGTAGAGACAGTCGACGTCGGTCATCAAGAATAGATAGTCGGCCTTAACCGTGGCCGCTGCAATCGCTGAGAGGGTATCGTTGTCGCCAAATTTGATTTCCTATGGCGCATTAGAGCAAGTCGCGATAGCCAATATAATTGAGGAGGGTTCGTACAGAAACAGCAAGGGTATCATTTTCGTTGACAATGGGAACAACGCCCATCTCAAACAACTGCTCGAACGTATTTTGAGCATTGATGTATTGGGTTCTCTGTTTCGGTGTTAGAGACAAGTATGCAGGAATAGTGGGGGCTTGCATCTTACATCCGCAATGTCATTTCTCGTCAATAGAATTTGAGCCACTGGGACTCGGAGATGTGAGAACAAGTTGTCCCAGAGACTCATTAGTCGACACTGGCCAACGGCAGCAAGTGCCTATAAGAATAAGACTCCATTGTCAGCAATCCTGCCCATGGCATGGTGTCCCTCCACTTCAGAACCATTACACTCTCGAGTGCAGCTCATACCTGTATTCGGGGCAAGTGTGTTGGGCGTTTGTCCCAATCCATCCTCCGTAAGCCAACGCCAACAGCGCCCGACGAGACCAACACCACACGGTGACCATCTTTGCGCAATCGTGCTACCGTCTCGACAATAAGCGTCAAAATCGAGAGAATAGGCTCGTGTGTTTTCTCGTCGACAATTGAACTCGTCCCTATCAAACCATTAAACATGTTAGTTGAGTCATACCATCAAATCATTCACAGATATATTTCCCCGCACCCAATTTGATGACAATCGTTAGCCCCCGGGCTGCCATGTTTGCGCGAGGAAATCAATCGAAAAGAAAAAGAAGGCCCTCCCCCGACACACTTGCAATTCGCAATGGCGATAAATAGCAAAAGATCGCTGTACCCCGCAGTTTGTCTTCCGAGAAAGATTCGTCCTCCCGCTTTCATCGGAGCTTCTTCGGCCGTTATTCTGCCGGGTTCCTCCGCCTATCGGAGTTTCTTCGTCTCGTCCGGCGCGCTCTTCTGGAAGTTGTGAGTCCAAGATGTCCGATTCTCAGTCGCCAGGTGCGGCTGCACCTTCAAATGATAAGCCGGAGACTGGATATGTTTCTGGGGATGACACGTTTACCCAGTTCCGCAATATCTACCGGATCTTGACGGGGAAGATGACCTCCGAGGGCATTGAGCAATTCCGCGTTGCGCGAGACCTGCGCAATGAATCTGCGGATTGCAAACGCTGCGAGGACCAGCGTGATTACTTGCTTCAGTACAGTAAGTGATCCAATATTGGGTGGTGCATAGTCAGCTCCAAGAGACTAAGCCTTTATCTGCACAGGCCCCGTCATCCGATTCCTCAGCGATAACATCCGCCAGCTTGGAGGCGATCTCCACAGCCATAACATCTACTGCCGTCGTTGCACGAGTCGAAAGGCTGGTGGATTTGATCCTGAATTCGGCATTCTGCTGTGTGCCAATGAGATGAAGGATCAGGGTCACTTGGAGGACACTATGGCTCACGAGATGGTTCACGCATACGACCACTTGCGATTCAAGGTCAACTGGACGGACAACTTGCGGCACGCTGCTTGTACAGAGGTATGGGATTCAATTGGGATTTTGGATCCACTCTGTCTTGGTACCATTTTTACTCACTCTTGACTCGTTTAGATCCGAGCTAGCTCCTTGAGCGGCGAATGCAGATGGGCGCGAGAGTTCTTCCGCCGTGGCCAGTGGAAGTTTACTCAACAGCATCAAGAGTGTGTGAGAAGGAGAGCGATTCTCTCTGTGAGGGCACGCCCGACTTGCCGAGACGAGGCTCATGCCGAGCAGGTGGTGAACGAAGTGTGGGATAGCTGTTTCCGTGACACGAGGCCCTTTGATGAAATTTACCGATGATACCAAGTTCCCCCTGCTCGTTTCCTTTCTGTCTACGACTCCACTCGTCCTGAACACCGAATACTCTGTACCATAGAACTGATTTGAATGTACCATACATATTTTGCATTGGCATCGAATGAAAACGAAGATTAAAAGCCCACATGTCCCATATCGCAAATGCCTGCCCGACTATACTCCATGAAAGAAAATAACTCCAATGATGCCCATGAACCGACGCCTGAAAACCATGTCGCGGGACACGGGGTGAAATGAAGAAGAAAAAATAGAAACCTGAACACCAGTCTGTCATGCATAGGTCATCATGCCTTCCCATCCTTGGAAGAGCCTGAGCTCCGCTTGGGATCCTTCACACAGTGCTTGACGATCCAAGGGTGGCGCTGAATTTCATCAAGGGGAATGCGCTTCTCGGGGTCGAGGACGAGGAGCTATAAGCAGTTAGCAAGTGAGTCCATAATTGGGACGAGAAGGAAAAACTCACCCTCTTAATCAGATCCTTCGCCTCTGGGCTGACGAAGGATGGCACAGACATGTCTGCACGGGCAATTCGTCGCTGGGTCATCACCGGGGTATCCTCAAAGGGTGCCTCGCCGACCAAGAACTCGTAGGTCAAAACACCAAGACTCCACAAATCAACCTTCTCGCTGTAGTAGTTGTCCTGCGAGCCGGGCTTCAACATTTCTGGGGGCAGGTAGTCGAGAGTTCCACACATCGTCTGGCGGCGGTTGTTGGGTGCATGCACACTCCAGCCAAAGTCACTGATTTTAATTTCACCGTGAATGCCGACCAGAATATTCTCGGGCTTGATGTCACGGTGCATGACGTGCTTCTTGTGCAGATACTTCAGGGCTGCTGCCATCTGTGCGATGTACTGAGCAGCCTTCCACTCAGGGAAGCGGTGCTCCTTGCGAAGATGCTTGTACAGCTCACCACGACCGGCGAACTCGAGGATCAAAAAGATACGCTTGCTGTCATGGAAGTGACCGTACAGTCGGAGGACATTGGGGTGACGGAGGTTGCTCTGGATCTCGATCTCACGACGGACCTGCTTTTGGACACCACCCTGCTGCAGCTCCGACTTGTGAAGCACCTTGAGGGCGCAGACAAAGCCCGAGGATCGCTCCTTGGCAAGGTAGACACGACCGAACTTGCCCTTTCCGAGGGGCTTTCCAATTTCAAACATTCCCAGGTGCAGCGACTTGGGCTGATCGTACAGCGGAGCGGCGCTGCGCTGATCGCCGTTCTCGTCAATGTTGCGAGACACAAGTGCACCCTGCGAGACCTTGCCAGGCGAAGGGGGAACGTTCATCGAATTGACCTTGTTGTCATTGGTGTTTTGAAGAGCCAGCTTCAGTAGGTGGGCCCGGTTGGAGTTGGAAGATGAGCCACCAAGGCCGGATAGCGAGACGGCGGTCGAGAGGGAGCCCTTCAGCGAGATCGAGTCAGTATGATGCTGTTTTGTCCAATGATCGAAGCTTTGTAGTACCTTGTGCTTTCCATAGGTGCGATCACTTCCAGTTTCCTTCTCGTCCTTAACGGACAGGTGCTCGAAACGAGCTTCCAGCGTTTTGGTCGCCATTGCTAGAAAAGGGTGCGAAAAAGGGAAGAAAGCGATGGGGGAAGAAATGGGAAGTAGCTGGTGGTGGTCGGCAGAAAGCAAAAGAACAGGAGAATTGAATCAAGCTTGCACAAGCATAATTCAAGTTGGCGTGTTTGTCGAATTGGTCGGATGGTCGAATGGAGAATGGAGACGGAGATCGAGAAGAGAGGAACGGGTGTTTGGATGTCCGCCCCAGCCCGTCACCCCAGCAACGCCTCGGCCCGCCTCTTTCTCCGTGTGCCGCGGGGCGATCGCTATCAGCGCGAGATTGATCGATAACGCTTTCTTTGTGACGACATGGTCTACATTTGATCTGCCCATGGCTTCCAGACACTCTGCTACGCCTACGGGCCATGGGGCAGTTTCTCCAGAGATGAAGAAGCCCAATATGATCTCCGTCGGGGGCTTCCGCATCGCCACGCAGAAGCTCCCCATTCTCAAAGCCGAACCGATTGAGGAGATGACGAAGCAACTAGGCATTGCACCACCAGAGATGATCTTTGGCGATAACCATGTTACAATTGAACACGAGAAAACTGGTTGGGGGATCGACTTTAACGCTTTCGACGCGTTGGACCGAGTGGACAAGACCGGACAGTCTATGCTTCAGGTCGCATACTCTAAGGAATGGCAACAAAGCAGGTAATGCGAGGCGTCCTCTATGATACGTCCCTCTTTGTTCCCTATTGGTCTGACGAGATATTTCTAAATAGAGAGAAAACACACGAGGGGATCAAAGAGGTCGTCAAGCCGTTCGACTGGTCGTACAGCACTGATTACAAGGGCACGCTCAGTCCCAAAGCGCGACCATTTGAAGACACCGAGAAGCCGATTCCCATCGAACTGTTGAAGCGCCCAGACCCTATCCTATTCTTTGACGAAGTTGTGCTATATGAAGATGAACTCGCGGATAATGGTATTGCGATGTTGTCCTGCAAGATTCGAGTGATGCCGGGCAGACTCCTTCTATTGTCGAGGTTTTTCATGCGCCTGGACAATGTCCTGATTCGCCTTCGAGATACCCGCGTCTATGTTGATTTCGAGACTCGCGAGGTGATTCGGGAATATCAGTCCAAGGAATGCGAATATGAGAAGGTCCGACAGGTAAGATCTCTCTGCCACTGGGCACTTGTATGACTTGCTGACACCTTTCAGATCCTGGCAGGCACGCGAGATGACATTCCAGCCTTGATGAGAGACCCGAACAGGCTCTCTGAGATCTTGCCTATTGT
Source organism: Penicillium cataractarum (assembly GCF_028827025.1). NCBI lineage: Eukaryota > Fungi > Ascomycota > Eurotiomycetes > Eurotiales > Aspergillaceae > Penicillium > Penicillium cataractarum. Next base: position 2,703,913 of record NW_026622743.1, on the reverse strand, counting down.
GGAGAAGCACTCCGAACGAGTGGTCCTTGCTGGTTAAAACCTTGACATATTCGGGATAAAACAGGACTACGATCTCCAGCCTATGAAGTATGAATATCACGTAAAATGACAAAAATGAGACTAAACAGGAATTCTCAACCAAAAAATATTGAAGCACTGCACTCTAGCATGGCGACTAGCTAGATGGCTCATTGTTCTTTTCATCGAAGCAAATACACAAGGCAGCGATCAATGCCGCGTCGACACCAGGCGCCACGACGACGGCATACGTTTGCTGGCCAAATATAAGGTCCCGGCCGCTTAGCAACTTCCGATCAATGCGAGCGACTGGATTGCCGGTTTTTTCATCTACAATGTCGGCACTATGATCAAACCAGCCTCCCTTCATTCTCAATGTCACAGCTTTGCCCTGCGAATCTGTGAAAGTGGCGGTTGCTTTGGAGCCAAGCACTACATAGTATAGTTAGACATGTATCTCATATGTATGGACTCTGATCACGTATCAAGTAGTCCTAGGTCTATAAACGATGGAACTCACCGGAGAGATTGTTCTTAACCTCAGCGATCTTCTTGCGATGCGAGTCTTCGATCGCATAAGTTGTGTGTAGGTGCAGATGCTCCTTGACAATATCAAAGAGGTGCTTTCCGTGAATGTCTTCAACCTTCTTGCGACCAGATATCGAGACCCAAGCTCCATGCACTTTCAGCAGCGACTGTCCATTGGCCAATTTGACCTCGAAGCTATCGCCAGAGACAGACAAGACTTTTTCTTTCATAACAAGCGTCTGGGGCTCTTTCGCCACGAATTGGTCGAAAATGGCGATAGGCTCGAGAAACGGCTGGAGATTGTGGTGGCCGAGGATACCCATGATGGCGTTCTGGTAAAATCAATGTATTCCGATCGGATTATAATCAATAATCAATAACTATTCACAGATGTGATGATTGATTAGGGGATTCGCGGGGCAAGATCAGCTTTCAAGTTGATGATGATCACTTAGAGTTAAGCGGGGCAGGTGGGCTGTTGGCTAAGGCGGACGGTAGAGGGGACCCAAAACCCTTAGTTAGCGATTTTCAAACCGGCAGAATCTCGAGTTCAGCGATTCTTTATCCCATATAATCTATACATTTCCTATATCCCGTATAGAAAAGCAATTTTACTATAGGCAACCGATTAAAATAAATTTAAATCAACCAACTAATAAGATTACTTAAGCTGAAACCTAAATATAATCTAGGTACAATCTCAAAACCAATCTCAAGACCTAGGGTCTTATACCTACTCTCCTAAATCACCAACGTTAATACATAAACTAGTAAATAGGGCTATAGATAACGCTTTAGTAACCATCTGTGTGATTTATGATATAAGCTATATAGTTAGACGTACCTACCTACCTAGGTAAGTGGATTTTGGGATATTCGGGTAGAGCGTATAGGATGGTGGAAGAAGCGGTAAAGGCATTGAGTAGGCTTCAGGAGTTTTGGGGAAGTCTACCGTCCGCCGTAGTTGGCCTAATATGGTCTCGAGGCCAATTACCCAGTCACGATTACTCTACGCCACCGCCCACAGGTTCGCTATAGCTAATTAAATAATCGAGTCGCAGGGGAAACAATGTTTAGACAATTTTGAAGTTGTTAAATAGTCGAAATTTAGGTAATAGATCAAGTTAGTAGCATGTATCTAGATCCAGAGCTGTGCTGTAATATAGCTACAAAGCCGCGTATCAAACATGTATAGATGATGTATCGTCGAAAGCGCAATTAAACATTAGACCAAGGCATCACGTCGACGAAGCTAGGGCATATTACGATTCCGCCTTGAGAGGCACTACGGGCCTACTGTTCTGCATAGCGCCCAATACCGACGTGAGTGGTGGCTATGTGCATATGTTCTCAGCTTAAGTGGGTCAGATAAATGAGTTTGAACAAATAATATCTACAACACGTTTTAGCGCTTGCGGCTGATTATTGTCCCGTCGAGTGTCTCCGGCGTGCAGTGAACGTGTATTTGATGATCCTAAGCGCCCTTTTTAGCCCCTCTTTTGCAATTTTCAGTCCATCTCGCTGAGGGTGATTCCCGACCTCTAACTCTCGTGTCAATATACACGTTTAACTACAACCCTTCTTCGATCAACTATCTTTAGAAATCTCCCTACACTGGGAGTATTCCTTTGATAGGCCGAGCATGTCCGATCCCCACCAGTTCGTCCACGGTGATTATACCGTTGGATGGATATGTGCTCTGCCCGAGACTGAGATGGTGGCAGCCACAGCCATGCTTGATAAAGAGCATCCTATCCTTCCGGCGGCCGATGCCAAGGACAAAAATTCATATATTCTTGGCGAGATCGGCAACCACAACGTTGTTATCGCATGTCTACCCTCAGAAGCAACGGGGAAGGTTTCTGCAGCCTATGTTGCGAATGATATGCTTCGTAGCTTTCCAGCCGTCAGATTCGGGTTAATGGTTGGCATTGGAGGCGGAGCTCCATATTATGGGACACAACAGGCCCAAGAAGATGATTCTGAAGATGATTCTGAAGCTGATCATGACGATGACGAGATAAGAGACATCAGACTCGGTGATATTGTAGTAAGTCAAAATACAAAGTCAACCGAAGCTGTCGTACAGTATGACTTTGGGAAGTCGATTCAGGGACGTGGGTTCGTTCACATGGGCGGCAAGTTGGATAAACCGCCCCAGATCGTGCGAACTGGAGTCTCTGCCCTTAGGGCAAAACATAGGCTAGGTGGCAACAAGATCCGTGAGCTTTTGGAGGGCGCGTTGGCCAATTATCCAGGCATAGCTGAAGAATTCCAATTTCCAACCACAGCAAAAGACCGTTTGTTCAAATCAGATGTCGTGCATGTAGACAAGAAGAAGTCATGCAAGGCATGTTGTGGGCCGGATAACATCAATCTCGTCAAGCGGAACCTTCGCAAAGGAGGCGATCCTCATATTCACTATGGGACTATCGGCTCTGCAGACGACATGATGAAAGACGCTATCTTGAGAGACAAATGGGCGCGTGAGGAAAGCATTATCTGTTTTGAAATGAAAGCTTCAGGTAAAATTTAGCATTACCCTATCAGTCGCATTTTCTAACATTTTCCACAGGATTAATGGATTCATTTCCCTGCCTGGTCATTCGAGGCATCTGTGACTACGCTGATTCTCATATGAACAAAGTCTGGCAGCCATATGCAGCAGCGACGGCAGCATGCTACGCAAAGCAACTCCTTCAGTTGATACCAGGACAAGAAGTCGTTAACCTACCCTCTGCCAAGCAGCGTACGTAACTTCTAGTAGTTGGAATTTTCAGGCAAAGTTCCTACTTGACACATATCATATATTAAAAAGGCAGTTCTAATAGAAGATCAGTGATGAATATGTTAGCCAAAAATGGGGCGACGGTCGAAAACATCAGGTCTAAGCTGGATAGAATGGAGGATCGCGAAATCCTCAACTGGATCACAACAATCAATTTTGCTCCTCAGCAAAGGGACTTTTATCAGAGACGGCAGTCTGGTACGGGCCAGTGGTTCCTTGACTCCACCGAATTTCAAGAATGGCGCAAAGAGAGCGGAAAGACAATGTTTTGCACTGGGGCCCCGGGCGCTGGCAAGACCATTCTCACTTCAATTGCAATCGACAGCCTCCTTCAAAGTGCTGGGAATGCAGGAGATATAGGCGTCGCTTACATTTACTGCAATTTCCGGCGACGAGACGAGCAATGTGTCGAAAGTCTACTCTCAAGTCTATTGAGACAACTGGCTGAGATGCGATCGTCTCTTCCAACGGAGGTGAGAATGCTATATTCTAAACACAGCACGAAGAGAACAGTACCCTCAATTGAGGAAATATTAGCTACCTTGGCAGCCGTGGTGATGGACTACTCAAGGGTATTTATCTTCATCGATGCCCTTGATGAAGGTCCAAACTCTGAAGGGGGCCTTAAGACGCTGCTATCAGAGACTTTCAAGTTGCAGGTCAAATACGGAGCCAACATTTTCGCAACGTCTCGTGATAGCACCGAGATCGAGAAACATTTTGGCAAGAAGAAGCCGTTTCCAATATATGCGCCCGTCCACGACATAGCAACATACCTCGAGCAACGAATGGAGCTTCAAGATGTGGACATCTGGGATAAAGATTTGAGAAACGATGTGAGCGCAAAGATTATTGCAGCTATTGATGGAATGTAATGTTGCAATCCGCGGAAAGATCGAGGAAAGGCCGTCTAATGAAATAATCAGGTTTCTACTGGCAGAACTATACATCAATACACTCACTTCTCTGCCAACAAAAGGACATGTCAAAAATGCTTTACAGAGACTGAGAAAGGGAGTCGCGGGACTGAACGACTTGTATAACGACACCATGGAACGGATTGAGAACCAAATTCCATAGAGACGGGATCTCGCGAAACAAGCGCTAGCATGGATATTCTATGCTAGGCGACCGATCTTGACCGCCGAGCTCCAAGATGCTCTTGCAGTCAAACCAAATACTAGGAGTTTGGACAGAGATTATGTTCCAACGGTGTCTCTCTTGAGCTCTTTGTGCATCGGGCTCATCACCATCGACGAAGAAAGCCGCATTGTGCGTTTCGTACATTACACAACACAGGAGTACCTGCAGATAAATCAGGAGCTTTGGTTCCCTTACGGGCAGAGTGATATTACCGAGACTTGTTTAACCTACCTATCTTTTGACGCTTTCAAGAGCAATCGCTTGCTGACCAAGTCTGAACTTGACCAACGACTATGTTTAAACGCATTATATGAATATGCTATCGTGAACTGGGGGCATCATGCTTTTGAAACATTCCTTCAGGAAGAAAATTCGGGGGTTAACATTGCTGGTCTCAGAACCAGGAAGGCCTCGGGTCCAGATCGAGGAAGCCGCCAAGGAGTGCTGCGAAGCCGGATATTAGAATATCTGACTAGTGAGACAATCTGGTCGCCCTCAAGCCAGGCATTGTCTCCATTTGGACTGTCCGTTGAGTATACAACAGCAAAGTACGGCGAATTGTGGCAGATGCCTCATAAGATGACGAGTGTACATCTTGCAGCTTGGTTCGGCTTAAGTGAGATAGCGGACATCTTGATTGATCATAGATACCCCTTCAACTCCAGAGATGCATGGGGGAATACACCACTTTCATTGGCGGCACAAAAGGGACATAGAAGAATTGTCGAAGACCTCTTAAAAGCTGGGGCCATAGTCGATGCAGAGGATTTTCATGGTCACACACCACTTGCATTTGCAGCACAAAATGGGCACCTCGCAGTGGTAGATATCCTTCTCAGAGCGGGCGCCTCGATCGATTACAGGAGCTCATCGTCCATGTCCCCATTTGGCCAGGCAGCAGAAAATGGACATGAAAAAGTTGCCCGATATTTAATTGAAAGCGGGGCTGAAATCAATTTTGAGAACAATCAAGCTGACAGAGGACTACTATTAATGGCTTCCACGAAGGGACATGCGGCAGTTGTAGAGTTGCTTCTCGATCTCGGTGCGCCAATCGACTGGATAGATCATTCTATTTTGGACCAAACGCCTCTCTCTGTGGCGGCATGGGAAGGACACGAGACAGTTGTGAATATTCTCCTCGACAAAGGCGCAGCTGTTGAGGCAAGGGACTCGGAAGGCCATACACCACTGTTTCAAGCAGCCAAACGTGGGTGGGAGTCCTTGATCAAGCTCCTTATCAATCGTGGCGCGGCAGTCAACTTGCAAGACAATGATGGAAGGCCAGCCCTTTCATGGGCAGCCGAAAATGGGCACTTGGCTTCTGTGAAGGCCCTTCTTGACATGGGTGCAGCAACCTATTTGAAAGATCATGAAGGTCAAACGCCATTAGACTTTGCCCGGGGGAGCGGACAAAATGCAGTGGTTCAACTTTTGTTGGAAAAGAGTACATCCTAAATGATATATTCCGTCGAAATACTCCATCAGCGGAGCCTATTATTCATCTGATCTAGAAAATGCATACTTCCACATGGTGATTGCTAGGTACTCGAGCATATCTCGTGAACAACTCACGGGATACTGATTTTTACTTTCCATGGAGCCACAATTTGTTGGTTAATAAGAAATGTACAGATTTGTAAAACCAAATGTCGATAATGCTGATACTAAAGAGGTTTTGTGCATGCATTTTGATCGAGAAATTTCGAGACATGAAATGGGTATATTGACAGCACCACTGTAGGTTCCATTGATGAGATCTATCATATTAGAAGCCAACCACGACCTATTCCATCAACATCAGATATCTCATGCATCAAGGTTTCAGGCATCTCCTCGCGCCTCCAGTGGTCCCGAAGAATATTCGAAGCACCGATCACGTTCAAACAACTAGTCGAATCCCAGAGCGCCCGCAACAACTTCATGACAAAAGCCTGTTGGTTTTCCGCCCAACAATCCAACCCTGCGATAAATGTTGGCCATAGGAGGCACTTGAAAAGGATCGCATCATTTTGCAAGGTTTCAATGAGGCCAAGCAATTGCGAAACTAGCTCCTCGTTATTCGATGTTGCTGCAGTCAGGGCATTAAGTACGCGTGTTCCGTACAGCAAAGTCGCTGTTTTGTACGCTTGCGATAGCATGCACAGCTTTGTGACTTCTATGGAAGACGCTGCACATCGCTGGAGGTCTGCCGCCCACTCGAGGCAATCAAAACGTCCTGTCAGATCAAGCATCGCCAGAGTGTCTTGTAGGATTGAAATGTTTGAAGTTTCTTGTCTCCTCCTGAATTCTGTGATCAGGGATCTTTGATCGGAGAAGAATTGTACCGCTCTCAGAAGAAAGCCAGGGCATCCAAGAAAACTCCTGACTATCGACTCTTGATGTTTCATTCCATTATCGCCGACAAACGCTTCAGACACTATCCTGGGACCCGAGAGCGCACTTCCAAGTGTTTCAATTCTGCTAAGTGTCAATAGCGAATTCGAATGGATTGTTCATTAGTGAGAATTGAGAGACTGGATCGCGTACAATAGGAGCTGTTCCGTTATGAATTTCCTCGTTTCTCGAACAGTATCTCCAGTATCAATCTTTTTATCGGATTTTGGAGTACATTTCACCAAGGACTGGTTGAGGGTAAGCAGGCCTCTTGCACCTTGGAGGTGAGAATCCCAGCCATCAATTCCAGACTCGAGAATGTCGAGAAATATGAGAAGAAGGATGGTTGCCATGGTTACTTCCGTTCTCCGAGACCCCACATCTGATAGAGAGGAGGACAATGCCTCTATGGTTTGTTTCTTGAACAAGAGCGCATCCATATTAGCATGCACGAACCGAGAGGGGACAACGGCATCGGTCGTATCGAACGAACGGCCTGTGTTGGCAAAATGTCGAGCTGCAATAGCCACAATAGACTTTTGTAGAGCCAAGTCTTCCAGGGAAAATGAAAGTAAGTTCCGAAATGGATTACTGTCACTATCAAACAGTATGTATAGCTTGCATATTCGTTGGTTATCTGTGGCTAATATTAGGATATCCAAAACTTTGTCTCTTCCTACCGACCATAGAGCACAAGCTTACAATAATCGATGTAGTACTTTGATAGCCGATCCATATTATGAATGCGGGGATCCTGCATAGCATAAGGTGGGGTATGAAGTATTCGTAGCCGCTTTTCTGAAATGAGTGAGACTTGCTTCTCGTCCGATCGCGCCACTTGGGGACCTTGAGGGGCCTCCGACGGTGCCTTGAAGACGTGACCCCGCAATTTCCCTCGAATAGCCACGCCTTCGACCCATCTCAGCGGTCTTTTGTCATGACATTCCAGCCCCGCTTTCTCACATTTTGAACAGGGGAAGCCGGACTGATCGCATTGAATCGTTCGGCGACGGCATGTCCAGCATGGCTTGATCATCTAGAAAAAATACTTGTGGGTGCTTTGGGAAATATTAGTGAAGCAATCGCAAAGTAGAAACAGGCTGCCAAAGATACACTGGCTCAGGCTTGTGAGTTCATTGCTGACCGTGATCGCAACTAAAGTGTGGATGGCTAGATAACTCGGTCCGGATTTATGATAGCCCGCCCTTGATCCCTGCAATTAATGTGAACTGTTTATAGGTGTCAAATTTGCGAATTCTTAATTGAAGTGTTATTCGTTTTCAAGGCTGAAGTCTCAGATCTATCACTAAACTCCATTTATCGAGATTGTCTGACTTGAACTTGGGTTCACAGACATGGATTCGCCTCTGGCGGCCGGTACGAGAAGATATCATTCCCTAGAAATTCAGAATTGTAACGAGAAATACTGGAAAGAGATTGATCCCCTCGAGTACTTTTGTTGAAATTTATCACCTTGAAACTAAAATTTTGAGGTTAGAACTTGCCAAGAATATATATTTTCAGGATTATATATCCAGGAGGGCGGTAAGGTTACCTCAGAGTATGTCTTAACGTAACTTCTAGATTAAACTGAATTATGACAATTTCATTCTTTGATTCCTTCTTATCTGGAACACCTATAAAATAAATCATCTCAAGCTCCTTTTGGGACCCCGCATAGCATAACATTTCTACAACCTCAGTTCCACCACAGATGGGAACTGGCCGCACATGGGCTCCCAAGAGCCCGCACAGGAGTTCCTCGATGCATACCGGCACCAGGTCGCCACCATGGCATATGCATCGAGCCTGACATACTACCACCGCATGCCAGCCATGCGTGGGCTTTTTAAGTCATTGATCCGTCGCTTGATCCACAAGATGCTGCGTCATGAGGTGTAGGGGTACTGGTATCTCACCTCCCAGTCTGGAGTCATGCTGGATCCGGAGTTGGAAGAGCTTCGTAAGCCCTGGGCGAACCCGGTGGTCCGGGAGAATATCATGTATAGTGGTCATTTGTTGTTGATGACTAGTTTGTACGCGATGTTATTCGATGATGATGAGTTTGAAAAACCTAGGAGTTTGAACTTCCACTGGAACCCGCTGTTCTAGGTTATAGGTCCGCAGACGTTTCGAGTATGATAATCGCGGTTTGCAGCAGGCCATTATTGATAAGATGGAGTGCAATGGGTGGGTTGGAGTTTGCCGTGAGCCAAATCTGGTTTTTGTGGCTTGTAATCAGTTTCCGGTAAGTTGGGTTGGACCTGCCACTCCGTCTCGAATGGCTGCTGACGTTTCTTGACTCGAGTTAGATTATTGCGATGCACCTTAATGATGCGCTTGATAAAACGAATGTGGCGAAGGAGGTTCTGGAAAAATAGAAAACTGCACTTGAGCAGAAGGCAATGATTTTGCGGAATGACTTGTACAAAGACTGGATCAGCGTCAAACAAGGTCACCGTGCGAATGCTAGGAGCGTGGGCTTCACCGCATGGTGAGGGCAAAGAGCCCATGACCCAGTAGAATCTTTTGATTGACGTTGTAATAGGGCGGCAGCGTTTATGAACACCTGGAACTCCGAGTTTGTCCAGGCTGGTTTCCCTAGCCATGCCAAGGGATTCATTACCAATATCGACGGGCAAGTCGAACAGCAGCATCCTATGGTCGCTGGTGTCTATCGCGCAGCCCTGGCGCAACGCGAAACCACCACATCGCAGACTCCGCTGAGATTTTGCAAGCCGCACGTGAGTTCTACAAGGAGAATCGATCAACGATCAAGTTTCCCTACAACCAGCCCACCCTCGGTTATGTCATCAAATGGCTGTCAGAGCTGGGCAAGACCACGGAGCTCGATGGACTCCTTGCGTACGCCGATAAGCATCTTCAGCCGACCTGGGAGAATGGGGGCCTCTACTATCCGCGTAATGATATCGCGACAGACGAGGAAGGTCATTGGACGCATATGGATCCGTTCTCCGGCAATTCTGCCATTGGATATGCACGATTGAATGTCGAAAACGGACAGAAGATCATGATGCACGCACCGTGGACGAAGGAGACTCTGGTTGATCGTCCATTTGTAGATGGATTGGACTTGTCGCAGGGCATGGATTGCTTGTGAGGTGTGTGGGATCAGCATCGCAATGCGCTGATTGTCACTATCCGCGAATGGGCTGGTAAGGGGTTCAAGGTTGCGTTTGAGGTTAAGAATCTTCCCTTTGGTGACTGGAAGGTATATACCTCCCAGGGAGACTGCACGGCGCATAAAGTGTCGGATGGAGGGCAAATTGCTGTGAACATGACCCTTCAGGGTAGTGAGGAGGTAGATATCGTGGTCGTACTAGACACTTCAGGCATATTCCTTGTGCGAGGACAATTTCATTGAACCACAAAGGCCTCTGTTTCTTTTTCTAGCAATTAAATCGGACTCTGGTTGATTTGACTGCGATAGTTCTTCTCGTGACGCGAAGAACTTCGGGTAGTGTCAAAAGGGAACTTCTCGTATCGAGTGAACTCATGTGAGCAGGTGGGCCCTTCAATGGTGGATTCCATAACCTCAGGGTCCAGAATCTTCAGATCCTTCCTTATTCGAACGGTAATGCCATCTTCGGTCTCCCGAAAATCATCCTCCCGGGAGTTAAGTTGGGGTAAACTACCTCGAGACGAGGATTTTCCAGTCATTCGAAGCGGGGTGGATACCGACAAACGCGAAGTGTTCCATTTTTGCCGAGCATTCTGGAACGTTGATTAGCTCCTTTATGCTTAGTTTGCGCCTCATTACCCAGGGAGATTCACTTTGAGGACAGGCCGCGTGACGATAGGACTGTCAGTGAATATTCATTTTTCTATCCTAATATCACTTAGCCTAATTGCATTTGTATCTCCACTTTCCAGAACTTGCGGAATTACCATATTCGGAAGATCCCATGATGAATCTCTCGCTGCCGCAACCCGAGGCCACGTCGGGTGTGAATACATTATATTAGAGACAATAACGACCTCGACTGAATGCTGACCTATTTGAACTCAACTTCTTTCCTCTCAGACACGGTCACTTTCTAGCGGGCGAGTAACTGCGTGTCGTTGAACTATGTCTGATAAGCACTATTTCCCCTCCACCAGTGCCAACTCTTTGGTCCCACGAGCATTACGAGCCCTCGTATCTGCAAATGACCACTTGGCTTTGGACTTTGCAGAGAGAGTTGTTTCAAATGCCTTTCACGATGATTCAAAAGTGAGTATCATCAGTGGAGGCGGCTCGGGACATGAACCGGCCTGGAGTGGTTATGTCGGTGATGGCCTACTTTCGGCTGTTGCATGTGGTGATATCTTTGCCTCGCCCAGTGCAAAGCAGATTTTGGCTGCGATTCGTATGGCACCGTCAAAGAAGGGTGTGATCTTGCTGATCACCAACTATACTGGTGATCGGCTTCACTTCGGTTTGGCGGCTGAAAGAGCCAAGGCTGAAGGGCTGGTCGAAAACATCGCCATTTTGCATGCCACCGACGATGTCTCGATCGGAAGAAGCAAGAACAGCCATATGGGCAGGAGAGGTCTGCCAGGACATGTTTTCAGTAAGTCTTTTATCAAATTTCTCCACCCGTTCTACATGTGGCTAATATACCACAGCCATGAAGATTATTGGAGCTGCAGCCGCAGAAGGCTACTCATTTGACCAGTGTCTTGCACTGGGGCAAGCGATCAACGCGCAAACTGTCACAATTGCGTCGGCACTTGATCATTGCCATGTACCAGGCCGAGCTCAACAGTCATCTGTCTCAGACGACGTGGTCGTCATTGGCGCCGGCATTCACAATGAGCCTGGCCAACTTCATATCTCTCCAGCCCCTTCAGTCGAAGAACTTATCGAGAGGTGTCTCAAACTCCTGTGCGATGAATCTGATACAGAGCGAGGCTTTGTCAAGTTTGAGCGAAATGATGAAATTGGCTTACTGGTCAACAATTACGGCGGTCTCTCCGTTCTTGAACTGAACGCCCTGGCCGATGAAATTCAAATCCAACTGAGCTCACGGTGGAATATCAAACCCTGCAGAACTCTGTTTGGTGCATTCGAGACCTCTCTTAATGCACCGGGCTTCTCTATCTCTCTATGCAACCTCACAGCTGCGGCTCGGCAATCGAACGAGCCTGTGGCCACCCTCATCCGCCAATTCGATAGTGCCACGACCGCTGTATCATGGCCTAACACTACTCGCCCTTCTTCTTCTCAGAAGAGGATTGCTCTGGATCATCTCGATACCAAAGTAAATTCGCATATTGTCGGATCTCCCAGCATCAAATTTGACCCCTTGCTCCTCGAAACTGCCATTCGGACCTCGTGCGAGAGGGCGATTGCGGCGGAGCCAAGGCTCACACAGTGGGATATGGTCATGGGAGACGGAGACTGTGGTGAGGCTGTCCAGGGCCTAGCCGAATCTATTTTACAGATAGTGGACAAAGGATGCACAAAATCAGGCGATGTTCTGGAGGTCATCCGTTCCTTGTTGCAAGGTGTGGATGATATGGGCGGCACTCTCGGAGCAATCTTTGGTGTACTTCTCTCGGCATTTTCCACGGCCCTGAGGAAAAACGCGTCAGAGGACAAGATTAGTCCAAACTCGGCAGAGTTCTACGCTACTGCACTTGAGTCTGCGGTCACATCTTTGAAGTCTCATACGGGGGCGAGGATAGGGGACAGGACAGTCATGGATGTTCTACTCCCCTTCGAAGAAGAGTTCTCTCGAACGAATGACCTTATCTCAGCAGTCAAAGTTGCAGCGGAGAAAGCGGAAGGAACAAGGTATCTCAAAGCAAAGTTTGGCCGGGCAACATATGTCGGGGAAGCGTCGAGCCAGGAGCTTCCTGACCCAGGAGCTTGGGCTTTCTACGAGATAGTCGCTGGCTTGGCCGATGGGCTTGGACTTTCCTCCAATTAGTACGCTTCCGAATGTCTGTCTGAGAATTATAGTCAGCTCGCTCTGAGAGATACGCTACCTGATATGTCTGATCTGATACATGTTTATGAATTTTCAATAGAAATAGACCACATTTTACCTTCAGAATCATGGAAAGTAGATGGGCATAGCAATCTTATGCTCTCAACAAAATCGGCTTATTCTTTTGTCAAATCAGTGCGCAAGCATGTCCAGTATTTGAATAACCAAGATGGTTTTGATTCAAGTCAAACTGTGGCTCTTGCAACTCCAAACTTTTGCGAGAGTACCACAAATTGACAGACACTAAACGCGGCTCGGAAAGCCCAAGGATCGTTTTCTTCAAAAGCCTTCCGCACAAGGTCCTGTACTTTTTCACAATCCACAAACCCAAGCGCATCCACATTCTCTCGGGAAGTTAGACGGCGAAACAATCGATGCAGAGCCCCGTTTACTTGAAATGTTGTGGGTCCAAGGTAGGGCTTCTTCATCCGCTTGTAGATCTCATCTGTAACGAAGGGACAAACCGCCTCTCGCAAGGCATACTTTTCCGTAAATGACCCGTCGGACGGCGAATATTTGATCTTCAGGCTCGGAGGTAGACTGTTAGCATACTCTGATAAATGGTGATCTAAAAATGGAGGTCTCGTCTCAACGTGATGGACCATATCGATGTTATCGCCAAGATACCGCAGGAGCAAATTGCAGAAAAACCCCTTGGTCCAGACGTATTCTGCACTATGAAGTGGATGCCAGCGGTTCATAATGGCATCTCGAACTCGCCCATCAATGCTTTCAACATGGGCAGTTTCAGGGCGTGTGGTTGTGTAGATGTCTGTCCATTTTGCGAAGGGAAGGCGACCGATAATTAAAAGCCTGCTTAACATTGTGGTGTTATTCAGCATTCGACTTGTCGATTCAGGCAGTCCTTTGCCAATCTCAGGCAGCCCTGGCATAGAATAAGAGGCTTTGAGCTTCTGTTTAAGCTCTGTGAGCTCGGCCCCGGATAAGGAAGAGGGCCACGAGTGATCAGTTTCAAGCAAGAACTCTTGAGTTAAATCTTTGTATCCGGCGAAACTCTCGTCGGATCCCTCTCCTGTACAAATTTTAGAATTGAGAGATCACAAAAGATCTTGGAGAGACTGACCAGTTAAAATCACTTTGATGCCATGGGATTTGGCAACCTCGGCCATGGCAAGTCTTCCTATGCCATTTGTATCTGGCATGGGTGTTTCACTGTGCCAAACAGTATCCTCGAATTTGGAAACAATAACATCCTCGGTCACTGGTACCGGATGAAAGTCAATGCCGAGCCACTCGGCTGTACGCTGTGCAATGTCTGGCCATAATTAGCTCTTCAATTCAAGATATCATGAGATATACAATTGACCATACCTGACTCATCAGCCCCGCTATCCTTGTCGAACTGCACCGTGAAACATTTGATTCGCGAGAGAATATGGCTGTCATCATTGCCAAGTCGAGTCCCCTCTTCCTTGACAAGATGGGCCACCATACCAGCCACTGCAGAGGAATCGATTCCACCACTGAGATAGATTCCCAAAGGTACATCGGCGCGAAGGCGAATCTTGACGGCTTCCATCAGACGAGCCCGCACGCCTTCGATCATCTCATCTTCCGATCGGGGTTCAGGCATTCGCTATATAGGCTTAGAGATGCGGGTTAAGTGTAATAGAGCATAATACTCTTACTTACCTTGTCGGGGTATTCAATATCCCAGTAGACCGCATCTTGAATGGGCTTAAAGTCTCGGCTCATGATATAATGACCGGGCACAAGCTGAGTATTGTCAGAAAGAATCGTAAAGGCGATAAAAATAACGAACCGATTGAACCCCTTTGAAAAGCGTTCCTGCCCCGAAAATCCACCCACACTCTCTGAGACCTTGGACATCCCACTCCGGCTTCCACCCGAATGGGAGAAAGCATTTCATCTCAGTTGCCACAAGTAACCGATTGTTCACAACGGTATAGTAGAGCGACTTGACTCCATATCGGTCCCTCGCTCCAATGAAAACCTTTCTGCGAGCATCCCATAAAATCAAAGCAAACTCGCCTCGAAGATAGGACACAAAGGAGAGACCGTAATGTCTATAGAGAGCCAGTACAATCTCGCAGTCGCTGCGACTATGGAAGTCGTACTCGCTGCCAAGAAGCTCTCGATAGTATTCGTCATCGTATAGCTCGCCGTTTACTACTGCGTAGACCTCATCTACCCTGTCATGGAACGGTTGGTTCGCCTGTGGACTAAGGTCGACGATGGACAGTCGAACATGTCCTAGGTCTGGAAGGTGTCAGCTAGTTGGCTTGAGATAGATCATTATTCTGGCTACTTTGCGAGAGAAGACAGGCACTTACAAACATTGCCATCCCCACTATTCCATGTTCCTCTCGCATCGGGTCCACGATGCTGAATTAAATCTAAACTCGCACTGAGTTGATCATCGAGTACTTTTAGCTGGTCATCGCTCGATGGTGCGGGGCAGCCTCTCAGCGAAAGAACGGCGCTGATTCCACACATCTTGATTTATGGTCGATAGTTCACCAAGAGGGCCGAAGGAGAAGGCTTTGGTATTTAGTATTATGATTGAGGGCAGTACACTGGACTTTCTTGGGGCATGACAGCCTATTTGTTTAGGTGACTATATGCTAATTCTAAGCGACCACCGAGGGGGATTGACTGGAACAAGATGGCCCCCAATATTGACGACGCGTATTGTTACATCAATATGCTCACGCCGAGGTTCCGTGGTCCAGTGATAGCAAACATTCGATCTCCCGTGCAGAGTTCGCCACTAGGTCACTACATGTATACACAGCGTAATTATAGAGTGCGGGGAATAAGGCCTCCCGTCCACTCAGCCGTGCAGGCCGCATAATCTACATGGAAATTTCCTCATGTGTTGTGAGGACCCAATACACAAGTGGGGATTGATTATTATATAGGGCCTTTGGGCTCACTAGAGGTGGTAGAAGCTACCCACTGTAAGCAAACAACTGTCTGGAAGCTAAAGCGATACAGTCAGTCTCTAACCCATCATGTTACTCGTTCTCTTATAACATAAGCCTTCAGTGATCATATTACACCTATAATATCACTGCGAAATTAAGCACAAAAGAAGACAGCAAAGTATAGTATAATCTATGGAGAGACCACAACGCAGCGTTCCAGGTCGATCATAGTGAGTCATCTCGACTGGCTAGTTACAGCTTAGGTAACCCCGATATCTCGGGCTATGAACCCTTAACAATTCGATATGTCCAAGCTCAGTAAGCTTTTGCCACGAATTCGAATGACGAGGCAGTCTGTAGTGCCACCGCACGCAAGGAATGGTCATCATTATTGGGCGTGTGTAGGACAGGAAGAATGAGCCGAGATTGGCAGCCTGATTATGCAGGCGTCAGAAGGGATGTAAGGCAGCAAGGCACTAACAATCCGGAATAGGTTTAGCTTCATGCTTGCATCGTGAACCTTACGGCGCCTCGACCACCTTCGGCCAATGTACTTATCACGTGATAGGCTGGTTATTCCATTAAGCAGGTTATTATGTCGGCTAAAAAGATTAACTCGGGAACGCAGTTCGTTCGAATAATCCTTGTGACCTGAAGTCCATCGGTAAGATGGGAAATGCGGATCTTTATTCCGAACGCCTGGCCTCGTCGAAAGCAGAATGACTTCACTCGTAAGTGCCACTTGCATCACGACTTTGAAATAATGGAAAGGGAACATAAGTATATAGCATATAAAGCCAGTGTCTTCTGGGGGTTTACATGATAATAATCATATACCTCTTTTCTGAATTTCTCCATTGAGTGCATCGATTCCAGCCCTCCTAGTCTCTGACGACGACAGACTATACATAACAAACCGATCGAACAAAATACGCCATAATGCATAAAGGATCCTGTCTATGTCATAAACTCGAATATGAATTTCAAGGGGAGCCCCTGATGAAGGCAAGTTTTATTTTCTAGGTTCAGCCTCGACATTGACTCATACATACATCCAGGGACCATGCTACTGCTTGTCCTGCCGCAAGATCAGCGGCAGTACCAACACACTTAATCTTCTGCTCCCGGATGACAAGTTTAAAATCACCACTGGCTCCACAAAGCAACACACTGAGATGCATGAGAGTGGCAAGAAACTGACAGTCTACTTCTGTGGTGACTGTGGATCTACTCTCTACAAAACGCACGAGCTATTCCCCGGACAGGTTGTTGTCCTAGCGGGGACACTGGACGACGCAGATGGGCTTGAGCAGGCAAAACCGCAAGTGGAGTTGTTCACTAAACACCGCGCTTCGTGGCTACCGAGTCTCAGTTGGGCTGACCAAAAGGATGAGTTTTGAACGGCGGAGATTTGTTGTTTCTTTTTCCTTCCTCTAGTCTGCGGCTCTTGTTTGACAGCCATACGAGGACGCGGCAGTGAGTTTGTTCATGGTAACTCGAGTTTAACATAACAATGAATTTGTTATTAGTAATACTAATTTTAATAAATCCTAGTTCATAGCATGAATTATTTAGCTATCAAGTCCATTTTTCCCTTAGAGCTACCCAAATTCCCGTAACAAGTATAATTTTTCGTAATCTCTCATCCACATCTATTCAATAACCATTAGCACTTGATGTTGCTTCAAGTAGTGTCGCTTACCTGAACGTTGGTTTTCTGAGTCTACTAGGCAGTAAGAAGCAGAAACTTCCATACGATCTCGAATCATCGTAGCGATAACAGCATGCCGACGAGTACCTGGATCGATGATACTAAAGGTAAAGAGTCTCCTCACATCGTCGAGATGTGAGCAACTGGACATGCGACGAGACTTCTTGTGGCGTAAAACCCATCTCATAGTTCGGATGCCGTTTTCCCCATGCTGGATGAACTCGTAAGAGCCATCGGAAAGACAGAATGCCTCGCAGGAAGAGTCCAGGCCAAGATAGATGTCCGTCTTTTCCTGTAGCTGCATATCTTTATACACAGGCTGAGAGATTTTTGCAATAATCTCCTGACTAGCTCTGCCTTCCTCTTTTGAGACCGCAATGTTTGAATTCACGGTCGATCCTGCCATCTCACATAAGGTATTTTGCACTATTGCCACATCGTCGGAGCTAAGACTTCCCCAGCGTCGAAAGTACAGGGCAAGCCCCCAAGTGAGGAAAGGCATGAATCCCGTGGAGGGAAAAACGTCAAGAAGCAGCATGGGTCGTCCCATTTGTGATATTTGTTGGAGTTGCATCAGAAGTTCCGGTCGCATCTTGTGAAATGGGTGGTGGGCATGCCTTGCAGGTCGGGCGATCTGATACACACTCTTTGACTGTGGCGATGATCTCCCATGGCCCTCCAAGCCGCTTTTCTGAGAGCTATCTCCTGATATTGGCATTGAGAGCATTCTGGCCAGCAAGAATTTGGGTTTGATCAGAAGATCAAATTCGATGGAATGAAGAAATTCTCAACGGATTTGAATTGCGGCTTTCACTAGTACGGATTATAGGAATAATAAACGCTGAATAGATCGTAAAATAGCATTGGGGAAGGTCAGCTGTTATAAGCCGTGGTGGATCATGCACGCGGGGAATTTGTGAATTTCCAGGGCTCTCGGGAAAGCCACCAGTCTCTAGTTCGGCGTTCTTGGTAAATTTATATACTTTTTCCGGAGTATAATGACGTTTAACGGTCGCTACTAGATGATCCTCCGTGGAATCCTTCGCGCCGCCCTCATCCCGCAAGATGAAGTAGTAATAGCCAGCAGCCCCAGCGCAGGCATCTTCAACCATCTGCATAATTTTAACCTCAAAAATCCTGACAAAACTCCGAGTCTAGGCCTATCTTTGGGGGACGATCCACGGGTTTTCGCTACGTTTGTCCAGTGGTTCATGCAGGTAAAGTTAATCTCGGGGACCTGGAATGAGCCGAGTCCCCATGAGTGGCCGAACTACGTTGCAAATTTTATCACATATTTTGCGTCTCAATATGCTCAAATATGATCATCAATCTTTTGGATGTAAGATTAGTAATAGAAGTTTACTAATACTATAGTTTTCGTTTGTTCGAGCCTTCTAGATTATATGTTCCTAGCTTGCCACACTCATGATGTTGTCCATAGAAGTATACACCGCTTAAGAAACTCCAAAGAGACATTATGGATGATTCAACTAGCCAAATAGATTCAAATAGCTATTTATATCTGGTTAGAGATCAAACGGGCATCTCTCGTGGGCCTATGAGCACGGCTACGGCGGACGATAGAGGGGTCTTTCCCAAAACTCTTAGCGATTTTCAAACCGGCAGAATCTCCATTTCAGCCATTCTTTGTCCGATATAATCTGAATTTCCTATATCCCTTAGAGAAAAGTGATTTTACCACAGGAACCCGATTAAAATAGATTAAGTTCAACTAATTCATGAGATTACTTAAGCTGAATTTTGTTAGGACCTAGGCCTCGTCCCCCTAGGCCTAACGTTGTGCGCTACTTATATCGGTCCCAGGCATGCTAGAACATAGCGTTCTAGCATATTTGGTCTTTTTAACCTGTTTGGCTAGTGCGTCTGGGCACGTGCCGTAACAAATCTTAAATATAATCTATAATCTCAAGACTAATCTCAAGACTAATCTCAAGACTAATCTCAAGACTAATCTCAAGACCTAGAATCTTATAGCTAATCTCCTAAATTACCTACGTTAGTATCTATAATACTAGTAAATAGGGCTATAGATAGCGCTTTAGTAACGAGCTTATAGTAGTTATATATGTGCACCTAGGTAAGAGGATTTTGGGATATAAAGCGTACAGGCCGGTGGAAGAAGCGGTAAAGGCACTTCTCTCGTCCGCCGTACATGGCTCGCTTTCAGGCAGGCTCGGCCGCCGTAGTTGACTAGTTACAGCGACAGATTCAACTTCAACCTTCTTTGTTGGCAGCTGTCTACTATATAAAAAAGATAGAAATGTGATATTCTTCTTCATTAAACATTCTAGCAACCCAGGAATCAATTCTTCAGAGACGCATTCATCCCCAATTCCAATACCTCTGGCATCCCGAAGAGGGCCCACGCGTACGTATACGAAGCCAACACTTTTGAACCACCTCTACAGCTCAACTACCAGCTTCATAGCGCTGACTCCCGCCTTGGACTTTTCCAATGCAGATTGAATATGCTTCAACCCTTTGCCGACGATGAATGGGGGTGGAAGGCACTGGAGCTTCCCGGATTGTAATGCAGGCGTAACATAATCTTTCCAAACAGGCGTCACAACATCGTTGACAGCGAATATCATGCCAGATCTAACGTTTCCAGGGAGATCTGTAGCGGGGGGAGGTGGGTGCACGCAAGCGAGGTGTCCCCCGTCCAGCTGCTCAAGGATTGTGATATCGTTGGCGTAAGTCTCGGGGGTAGATATGGCGTCGAAGATGCCAATGAACTCACTGTCGCTCTCTCGAATCGCCTCGATAACCTTCCCTGCAAGTGAAGTATCCTTGTGGTCGAAGACTCGAGCTGCTCCGCATCGCTTGCAGAAGTAAAAATTGTGCGCGCCAGAAATAGCGATGACGTGGATACCGGCAGCTGTGGCAATCTGGATTGCCATGGAGCCGACAGAAGATGAGCCACCGTACACGACAAGGGTCTTGCCTGCAGATGGTACATCACGTATCGAAGGGTATGGAAGTCCCAGAGCTGGTGTAGCAACACCGGGCATGGCCACGCCGGACTTCTTGAGGGAGAGTGCGCAAACAGCCGCCTCTAGTGCGAAAGGCACGACAACACCGTCCGTGAAGGAGATTTCATTGGGGAGGACGGCCGCTTTATCTGCAGGAATTACAGTATACAGAGCAAAAGCTCCATCCTGAGGGCGACCACTAGTCAAGCTGATGGCATGCCTGTTGAACAGAGGTAAAATCAGCTTGGGATATTTCGATTCTAAAAGATCAATTTCTTGAGCAACATACCCAATAACACGGTCTCCTGGCTTGAACCTTGTCACGTCTTTTGCTGCTTCATACACCTCGCCGGCAATATCGCAGCCAAAAATGGCAGGCCATTGCTGTATAAAAACACCGGAGTCTTGCATATGGAAATCGAGAGGGTTTATGGCGATGGCAGCATTCTTAATGACTAGTTCGCCTGAGCCAGCTGTAGGCATCGTTGCATCTCCCAACTCTAGAGGAGAACCCGCTTTGACGAGCCATGCAGCTTGGTTCTTGGGAACTGACATTTCGATAGAAAGATAAGCGGAGAGAGGTGTGACTGTCGTGATAAAGAGAACGCGTTTGATTGATGCTAAGAAAGAAGTAATGCCATTTGAGCAGACCTGTCGACTTATATGTGCTTTCGCATATCTGATCACAGCCAAGGGAGACTATTAGCAACCAGTCCACATAAGCCATTGATTTCGAACTAAGATTTATATTTCAAAGCAACTGATACCAAATGACTATTCTGCGTAATAAAGTATACAAACGTGAGGGTACGTCGGGATTTTTTAAGGCCGAGACCCCACTTGAGAACCGCATGTGCGGTTCCCATTTGGAACCACATATCCCGTTCCACAGTCAAATCCGAGGTGATTCCGTTCTCGATAACGCCTCTAGGTCCAAGATCTCGTCTTTCTCCCATTGATAGCAATACGAAAAGCGAGAAGGCCCGAGGATAGACATTGAATACCGGGGCAGCAGCAGTACATGTCCTTTTGGCCCCCACACCACATACACGCTGTTACGTCATCGTTCGCAACCTTCCAACGTCGAGCTTATCCCCAACTTGAGTGATAAACGAATTGCTAGCTACTATGCGACTGGGTCCACACGATCTGCTCGAGTATAATGCAAGATACCGAGTGCTCATCTGCCGGGATTGCCACTACGCCATTCAGAAAAATGCGCTGGGGAGCCATTTGCTCCGCCACAAAATTTACCGTGAAGAAAGGCAACGCTTACTGTCTACTATTAAAGACCTTGATATTGTTGAACCAGATGATCTTTCTCTACCCACCTCAAATATGCTACCGGTTGCTGCTCTACCTGTGTTGTCTGGGCATTGCTGTACTGTGGCTGGATGTGGATATCTCTGTGCCAGCTCTAAAAGAATGAGACGCCACTGGAGCGACACCCATAGGGTCAATGGATCGAATCATTCTTCCTCTCGTGCACGCTCAGCAAAGCTTCAAACATTCTTCCGTGGTACGAAACTCAAGTATTTTGAAGTCTCGACGACAAGCAGCAATTCAGAGACACGGCTTTCTGGTGGCGAGAGGGGACATGATAGAGGGGGCTCAGAGCTGAATACAGTAACATCACCAGCACATTCTACGCCAAATTCCGAGCCTTCCCCTGTGGTAGACCTGGAAACGTTAACATATTTTCATCATTTCCTCACTACAACAAGTCTGTCACTTCCTGGAGCCGGGGGTTCTCCATCGCTGCAACAATACTGGGAGAGAGACGTCATTCCGTTGGCTCTACAACGACGGTGGCTAATGTGCGGATTACTAGCCATTTCCGCGTACCATTCAGCCAAGTTCGAGGATGAGAGAACGGCACGAAAAGTTCACTGTGAGCGAGCGACAAAGTTCTATTCCGAATTCTGGGCCGGTTTCCAAATAACCAACGATGAAAAACATACCACTGAGGCTTTTCACAAAGCAAAAAGGGCAGGAATACAGGTCAGGAGCATCGTGAACTGCGCAAAGTGGACTTTCGAGGGATTTAGTATGAGCCAAGAGACTACCTTGCGTCCTACATCCTTTTCTCAGCTAGAGTCCTCACTACGAAATATTCGAGATTTTGTGTCTCGTGAGTCGGCAACATCTTCGTACATGTGTCAGAACAGATATGATGGACCTCAGAGAGCCTTGGAGAAGAATGACTCTCTGGAAAACGACAATACACGGAATCTGTTTTTCAACCATATTCATATGCTTCCGTATCGCATGGCAGAGATATTCGGGAAACCAGATCATGAGCAAGATGCCCCAGCCATTCTACTTGCAATTAAAGCCTTGTCCGAGTGCTGCATTAGCAGTTTTGAATCTGATGATTTGTCAGGAGCGTGGCAATATATGGCCGGATGGCTGATCCAGACAACAGATCATTTCAACCGTATGGTCTCGCTTCAAAACTCAGCCGCGCTTGTTGTGTTAGCCTATTGGGCCAGCATTCTGGTTAAACGGGCCGAAGATTGTGGGATTTGGTTTATACATGGCCTCTCCAGGACAATATTGTTACAGATTCGAGGGCATATTTCTACAGACGATGCGGCTTGGGGTTTAGTTCAAGAAGTGATAGAGTTAAACTAAAAACTCCCACTCTGAGATAATTTTTTTATAATGGCTCGTTCCCACTCAAGACATGTTTTAGCTGTCTGTATCCTTATGTAACGAATAATTACTCCGGGAATCACTAGGGACAAATCAGCTCAGACAACTACCGGAAAGTATTCGAAATCGGTGGCATCTTGTCATTCACTCTGCAGGTTATATTTTCAGTATAATTGTGCGGAGTTATGGTATCCAAAGACGGCTTTCATACTGCCGAGTGAAATTCTGCTCGTCCTTGGCCAAGAAGGTGACTTTGTTATGCGTCATTGCCGTTTGGGTACTTTGTGTAATTTTGAACGGGCATCCAATCCAGCTAAAACACATGGTTCGTGATAGAGGCGCTGTGGGTCCTCTAGGGAATACTCGACTGTGTATAGGCAGGATTGGGCGTTTTATAACTATAAAGATCATTCGAATACAATCAGATAAAAGTCCTGTAGGTTAAATCTATATCGGCACCAGTTGGGTTTTATTTGTTTAGTTACACGTATGTACTGCTTTATCAGTTGTAGCAGATGAATATGATTGGTGGCGTATAACTTTCCATTTTAGGTGAGGAAATGGCGTATTCAGGTGGAGTCGCCCGTGGTCAAATGGCCACTCCACACCACTAGCAGTACTACGGACTACGAATCCTTGTAAATCTCAACATCCATAGCACGGGATGATCCTATTTAATTCAAACCTAGCCGCCAGGAAATTATCCTTTTTCATCCATCTTGGTCGGTGAAAGAAAGAAGCCATCGTTTTGACGTTCTCAACCATGCATATTCTAGTGTTCGGGGCTACAGGTATGCATACTCCACAATTATTTATGTACCAGACACACATAACAACGACTTTAAAAGGTGCTATCGGCTCTATTTTTTGCGACATCGCTCTCGAGGCGGAGCATAGTCTCACTCTTTTTGTTCGAAACCAAAGAAAGGTACCAGCCCGAGTCGCCGACGACAAAAGGGTCACAATCATTGAAGGAACTCTGGAAGACGAAGAGATTCTGAATAACGTTTCACGATGCGAGGCCGATGCATTTGTATCGTTCGCTGGACCTCCGGTGGGAAACAAAGGCACCGTATGGAACTTTTCCTAGAAGATATGAATTGGAAGATGCTAATCTATTTATTGGACCGATTTAGCCCCTTACAGACGGTTATAGAGCCCTTATTCCTAAACTTATCTCTCGAGACATCAAACGACTGCTCGTTCTAGGCACACCCTCCTTCAAAGGCTCGTCCGATATTCCCGCATTCAAATGGCGCCTTGGGGAATTGACAATGAAAGCTTTGGGTCCTATGCGTGGCCAATACTGGGAAATGATGGCGGTCGGGAAATATATCACCTCTTTATCAGTTGACAGTGGAGTTAGATGGACACTATTTCGGGTCGGGGGGTTGACAAATGGAAAGCAGAGTCCAGTCGAGACGACTGTCTTGGGAAGTGGAAAAGATTCCATGTGGATTAGTCGAGCTAGCGTTGCGAGATGGGTGCTGGATGAGGCTGTCGAGGAGAAGTGGGTGAGGGAAATACCATATATCTGTAATTAAATGAGACTGCAAATTATCCGATCTGTTGAAGTCGATGAAAATTATTATCTTTACCGAGCCAATAGGATACATAATGCTCACCGCCCGAAGCGCGTTGTCCTGGGAGTGGCAACTCGCCCTGCTCGATTTGTTTTCAACCCCAGCCACCTCTATCCCTTGGAAGATGCCTCCGCGAAGGACCCATGCTAAGTCTCGCAACGGTTGTGAGCAATGTAAGGCGCGGCACAAAAAATGCGACGAGACGGGTCCTCCCTGTACAAACTGTATCTCTCGAGGCTCGGATTGCAAATATCCCGATAGGGATTTTCAACATTACCATTGGAGCGGTCACTCTCTGGATATAGGGGATGTGCAGGAAGAAAGTATCACTCCACTTGTGCAACTACATCAGCAAAATCCCGACAGCCGGATGACAGAGCTTGGGCTTATGCACCACTGGTGTTTGAAATCGTGCTTTAGCTTTTCACCGGGGATGAGCGACATATTTCAAAATTACGCTGTACAGTTGGGACTGCGTCATGAGTTTTTAATGAATTCATTACTTGCATTCACGTGCTTGCATAAAGCAGCTGAAGGGGTCAAATCCAATTCAGAATATGGGTCAATCATCAGTGATGCGTTCCGATATCAAGACAGAACTCTACCTGCTTTTCGGACCGAGCTGGAACAAATTTCACCATCCAACTGCGAGGCACTCCTCTTATGCTCCATGATTATGATGGCTTGCGCAGCTATTTCACCCTCGTTCGATATCAACCATGACAGCGAGCTAGAAAGAAACTCGAAGACTATTCACCCAAGCCTTACCTCAATATTTTTCTTTGCGAAGGGAATTCACTCAGTGATTGATCGTGCCAGACCCTGGCTCAATGAAAGTCCCCTAAAGCCAGCCATTCAGCTTTATCCTAAAGAATATTGGACAACGTCACCTCCAGAAGGCAACATTATTCCATTCGAACTAGGAAAAATATGTGACAATACAAGCGTGGAGACACGGGAAACCTGTAGACGGGCGGTTACAATGCTGGAAAATTGTTCAGCAAGAGACGAGAGTATGGCGCTTGCATGGGTCGTCGAAGTCGGCGAGAGCTTCGTGAGCAGAGTACAAGAACAAGAGCCTGTGGCCTTACTGGTATATATCTGCTGGGGGGCACTTATTGGATGTTCAAAATATTCTTGGTGGGCAAGATTGGCGGGACAGACGGTTGTGAAGAGGTTGACCTTTGTGATTTCTATAAAATCTGAAGAAGAAAGAGGTATTCTGAATTGGGCAAAGGAAAGAATAGGAACAGGAAAAAAATAGAGACAGAGACAGGCTTCAACCGCTTGACCTAAGCTCATAGATGCGAAGGTGCTAGGAGGCCTCGCGGCCAGATTTGGCTGTTTCTCTACAGCGCCTCCTCGAAACTAGGCCATTTCGTGCATTTCTATCTCAAGGCACTAGCTCAAGATCTTCAGGTCCACCTCCTAGGCTCTGAAGCTAAACCCTCGTTCTCAACCATCCCAGTTTCTTCTCAACTAGCTTTTCCATGTTTGCTCTTTCGTCATTAGTAAGAATCGGCCATCAAGCTTTTTCTAGGACACTTGGACCGGGTTCCAGCTCAGCGGGACCCAAAAAGTTCAACATGACCCAAAATATTTTAGGTCCTAATATGTTATAATATTTACTTCAATATATTTATTTCATAACTATATAGGGTATAAATAAAGTTAAATCCAACAAAACCCCCTAAAAACCCCCGTTTATTGAAGAATATTATATGATTTAGGGGCTTGGGTCCCGATGAGATCCGGCACCTCAGCGGGACCCAAAATCTGCCAGAAAACTTTTGGGTCCCGCTGAGCTGTGTGCCCTCTTCAAGCTTCCATCCCATCCGGCCAATAGACAAAAAGTAAAAACATACAACAGCCATACTATGGCGATGCTCACCTAGCGCCCATTGTTCGGTGCTGGGCGCCTCACCGCTTATTCAGGCACCTTCAGGCAGCAGTTCATCCGCTTAAATATTCTTCAGACGGGTGAAGCCCTGCCCCAACATGTGCTATTTTACATTTTGATCAAGGAAAAGATTTTCTGATGCTTCTGCACTATTTTACTCTATAGGTTATAAAATGACACCTAAGGGTGCTTACGTTGGTTAAGGTTATTGAAGATAATCGAAGTTGGGACCCAACTGGCGGTCGAGTATAAGTAGGTGTAATCAAGTGCCTCTCTGGTAGTCCGAACCCTTGCGTTCGCGAAGGATGGGAACTTGGGTACGTTTAGCAGCAATGTGGAGACTACGAAATGCAAAGTATCCATCGCGAACTTCTTGACCGTCCGTTACAAGATTAATTGACTTATTTTGAGATATAATGGTTCATTTCTTTACCTACTACCCACGCGCTTACAAGAGGTGCAGAGAAACGGAGCAATGGGAAGTGAAGTACAAGATTGGGATATTAGATAACTGAGAAGCTTCTTGATGCAAAGGATTAGGGATAGAACCTGGGCTTAGTAGATTTCCTCTGAATCCCCTTAATCTTCTGTAACTATGCGAATAGATATATATCGATTGGCTAACCCTTCGCATCGCTCTTCCCATACCAATGATTGGATAACTGATCGATCAACTTTTGTGTATCTTGTAACCATTACTCTGCCTAACTAAGCTGTCTACGTTCCAACTTCTTTCTTCTTTGTAGGAGCCGAGTTGCATATTACCTGTCAGATACATTCCGAGAGACCGCCTCTGCCTTGAAGGCACCAAGGAATATTCTTGATTATAGTCAAAATGCACTTCGTCCTTCCGCTCTTTCTTCACCAACACGCACCGTTTTCATTCCTATATATGCCATAAACTGCTCCTTCTGCGGCTCTCTGCTATTTAAAACTACCCACCGCATCCAATCCGTGCAGGCATGCATAAATATCGATAGAAACGTCAGGAAATGCCGAATCAAGGTACTGACCTACCTTCAGGCGAACTTGCATCGATACAAAATTCCCCAGCCCCTAGAAAACCTGTCATTCATATAAAGAAATCGTCGCGACCACATGGATGCAACTAGCCCGATTACGGAGATAATGGAGTAAATATGGTCTCTCCTCGGAGTAAGTTGATATTAGCATTCTCCCTTGATCAAATCTCGCACCACTATCAGGTTTAGGTATCCGCTACATCATGCCTTCTACACACGTGGAGGCTAATGTCATAGAATCGTCAGGAGCCGTAACCGAAGCAAAATCGTCATTCTAAAGATAAAGAATGTTCAAGTTTTACCTCAAACCTAGAAGTTTTAGCTAGTGACAGTCATACTTCTCACACAATCAGTCAAGGTCGCATATCATCGAGTTCCGGTCCATACTAAATCCAACCGGGCAATCAATTCGAGGTATAAACGCAGGAGGTAAGAACCTTTACATTCGTGTCCAGATCAACTATCCCAGTCCATCCGTGGTGTGTCGCATCGCTTGGTCCACATGACGCCTTATTTCTGCTTCCCTCATTTCCTTCTCTCTTTCAAGTTTCAGGAGCATATTGTCCAAAGTGTATTCACCTCGATCCTGCAAACTTCCGAGCCCCTCAATGCTTTCATCCGAACATTCAGGGTCCTCGTGCTTTCGCAGAATATAGAGCAGCTCAGTAGCACGTATGAACTTGATGTGTTCAAGAATGGTAAGCCTTATTTCACTCTCTTGTCCCATAGAAACTAGCGCGCTGCCACTCGTGTCCGCGCCATGCTCCAAACAGAGTTGCACTGCTGGTCCCGAATTAGCACTGATGGCATATCGGAGAGCTGTCCATCCAGAACTGTCTTTTATGTTCGGATCCGCTCCATTTCTTAGGAGTGCCAGCATTCGTGGTACATTCGCACACCGGGATGCGAGATGTAATGGCGAAACACCATCGTTATTTTGTCGATTTACTGTAGCTCCATATCGCAACAATTTCAGCACCGCATCCACGCTGCCACGCTCAGCTGGCTTTGGTTTGCGATCGAAAAATTTCAGCCCATCGATTTTGGTAAAATATTCCCTACCTATCTCCTCCTCATCGAAATAATCTGCCAAATCGATTTCGGTGACTCGGCGGCGAAGTGTAGGGTGGTAGAATGGCATAGAATCAAGCCTATGCTCATGTCCCAATGGTCCTATGAGCTCTTCGGTGCAAGAAGCAGCATGCAGTGGTGTGTTTCCAAAGTTATCAAAGACATCACACCGAGCCTCAACGCCAACCAAAGACTCTATTGCACGGAGATTTGACGTTTCTGCTGCCAGATGGAGCAATGATTTGCCATGTTCAGTTGTCGCTCTGAGGGACGTCCCTTTGCCAATGAGATATCTGAGGGTTCCACTAATGTCCCAATTGCCATGAACCTCTCCCCACACAACAGCATGCACGGGCATCTCGCCTTCTGAATCCCGACTCATCAAATTGCCTCCCATCTCGAAGGCCATTTGTACAACATCAAAATTACCCGACCCACACGCGATATGAAAGGGAGTGGTTCCCTCCACAAGAGAGTTTATACCGCCGTATTGTTTGACCAGTTTCTCAAATATGCCAGTGTAGCCCAATTTGGCAGAAACATAAAGGAAAGTTTGAGCCCATCCTTCGTAATTGATGGAGTTATTTTCCGACCGTAGCATCTGCCAGGAAATGGACTCTGGAGCCCAACTTATAGCTGCAGCAAGCTCAACAGACCCAAAGGATGCACCGTACTTGATATAAGTGTCCAATAGTTTTCTTTCAGACCTGGGATGAAGCGTGTGACGTAATTGTTCCCCAAGTATCTGGGACCAGTTAACCGAAGGACATTCCTCCACGAACAGTCCTAACATGTCTGGATCATTCTTCTCCGTGGCCAGGCGTATGAAAAAAGCACCTTCTATCTGAAGTCTGTGTGAGATAGATGTTTCTTTGAGCAGTTTAGACACCGTAGAATAATCGCTTCGAATCACTGCTTTCCGCAGAGCAAGGAATGGATCAACAGAGAGATATCGCAGCCTGTGTATTAAAGAGTAGCGCCATGGTTTTCCCTTCGGGCCTTTACGGCCGGGAAGATTCGTAGGAGGATCTTCATGACTCTGATAGTCAGACAAATGGGAATTGACTCGACTGAGACCGAAATTGCTTTGAGTGATTGTCTGCGCGTCTGCGGTCACGGTATCTCTTGTGTCGATATCAAGACACCGAGGCAAATCTCCTGTTGGATTGGACTGTTGTACTAGTCTTCCTGAAATAGAGGCATTTTCAAGCCAATGAAGAATATACATGCGCTGTTCCGAGATAATTTGAGGAGAGAATCCTGACACAATCAAGGATTCTTTTATTTCATTCCATTCGGGATCGTTTATCTTGGAACTGGAGAAGTTGGTCGTAGAGAATCGGCTTGAAATGGAAAGTGTTTCCTCTTCTCCTTCATTCATTGAATCGATTAGACCGTCGAGTTGGTCAACGAGGTCGTTCATGGATTGACTGGGTAGATAATCATTATGTTAGTATGAGTCATTTTCCTATTGATTCTAATTATTGAATCACAAACCTCGCCAGGTATTGGATCATGTCTCCAATTTCGGACGTACTGGACGTTACTTTCAACCTCCAGGTACCAAGTCCGTAAGCTTCTGGATCTCTTTGCATGAGATATTGCTTTCCCTTCAAAGACACTCTGTTGTAGGCTTGAATAACTCCCGTTAGGCCCTCCAGGGTCTTGCAACAATCGAACAGCCGGGTTTGAATATGTTGTCGACAATCTGTCGAGTAGGTGTCGCTTTTCAGTTTATCGACAAAAGTTCGAAGTCCGATATGCAGCTCTAAAACGTCATGCGCAACTGGGGCAAATACTGGTAGAGAGATGCGTTTACACGAGCGATAAACCTCCCATGCCAAATCAGGAAGACTTGAAAAAGCTATAGCGAACAGATCATTGATTTCAGCTCAGGGCAACAAGCATATGAAGGTTCAAGTTGACATACATATCTCTCTTGACGTTGATAGACCTTGAGTATTTCGGACTGGATGGAGGACATCTGACAGGTCGATCCCTCCATATATAATGCATTGATTACCTGTGCATTGGAGAATATGATTAGAAATTGAGAACTTCATTTGGTATCCACACGGCTAGAGGATAATCATGGCGAATCTAATCAAATCATGTAGTCTGGTGGCGCACCCGAGTCCCCACATCTTTTTTCCACGGATCCGCCCGTACCTGGGTGTGGATATTGCAATGATCCAACAAGAGCATCTGCACACATCATTTGCAGGCGTCGTTGCACTTTTCTGTAATTATCCTGATCACGTTGGGATCCCAGATCAAATCGACACATGTTGCTATGATCTGCATCTATGCGCATTTGAGTCTCTCGGTTGCCTGGCAACTTCAAAACGGCCGAATCAAATGGGACAATCTGTTGCGCGATGAAAACATCCATATTAGCTCAGAAAGCAGATTATGTAAGGAGCATGAGAAATTACATCTCCAATTCCCTCGTAGCAGGACAAAATTTTATAAGTTTCGAGCTGGTGTCGGAAAGTCTCACTCAAAATGTCAGAAAATATGGTGCCCTGTTCAAGGGTGTCGATGATGTTTGACTGGGGCTTGTATGGCAGCGCTCGCACGATCCTCGCACATGTCATCCCAAGGCCGACTTGGAGACTTTTTCCCGGTCCCGCATGCGGCGTTCCAAAAAACACAAGTGAATGGCTGATCAATTTTTTTGGTAAGTCTCACAGAACCGGCAATCAATTCACTATGACCTACGTTGCTTCTTTCAATCCTCTGTATTCTGGGTTTGCCCACGCATTTACTAGGGCCTATAATCTCAATAAAAGTTCTCCCTAGAGTGTGGGTTCATATCACACTTACCTGCTTAATGAGAAGGCCTCCCAAACTATGTCCTACAAAAATTATAGGAATGTTCCGGCTCTGGTAACGATATTCAGCAAGTCGATTCTTCATTTCAACATTTTAAAGATCAGCAGAAGGTCACCATTTGCCATCTTTCTTGATGAATATGTTCCAGGAGTTCATTTGCCTCATGCACGAAACTGTCTTTGCCAGAGCCAAATACAGGGCTTGAATTATACTCGTAAAGGAATATCCTTGCGTTCGGTTGAGCCTTTGGAAAGTTGTCTCTCAACCAGAGATTACCACCAGTCTCTGGTGGTTGCCGCCAAGTGTTGAGGGCATGATCAGCAGAGCCCATGGGATTCAGGCCGTGGACGGCGATGATACTAATGCATCGTCAGCAGAGAATTCAAATTTTCCAACGTCGATGTACGTACTCCAACTCTGGGGTTTGTTTGCCATCCGGCCCTGTACCGGGTGCCAACTCTCGTAGGGGCTAATTTCCGCAATCAGATCACATTTATATAAGAGTCGTAAAAGAGATTATGTACCATGCCGGAAACCTCTACCGTCACAATTTGTTGTCAGAATATCTCCAATAAATGTAAACAAAGCCTGAAAAGGTTGGGCGCGGGGTTAAGAATATATACTGCTACTAATTGATGCGCTATTTGCGAGCCCCTCACGGAGGCTGCAAATCTGATTGGAAGGCGACAAGGGTACAAAGTAGCTGCACGTGCCTGGTGGAATTTGGCCCCCATTGCTAGGACGCCACATACCACCATCGAGAGTTGACTAAAATGCGCTAAGCCTTTTTAAGAACCAACTCTCGAAGAGAAGTTCCGAAACAGGTTTAGTGCCGTATGTTAAACAAGCGGATACACACACTGAGAATTTGAATTTTCTCCTTCCTTCCCACTGCCGGCCGACCGAGCTTGTTCATACCCAGCTTCTTATACGTTTATCATGGCTTCTACAGGGAGTGAATTGGATTCGGATTGATGAGGAAAATGATCGTTTGATTACGGAGCGGATGATGCGGGAGGGAGAGAGCTAAGTAAGCAGATATCTATTGGATATCTCCTAGATATCTGGCAGACGTCAATTGCCCCTCACGGGTCTCTATTTCAGGGATGCCCTAGACGTCTGCTAGATATCTATTCACTCTCCACTACTAGTATCACCACTAACTACTCACCTTGAGCCGAAAACTGTTGAAACGTTCTAAAAATTGCTAAATCTTTATGCCTGTTAATTATCTGACAGATATCTCATAGATATTTGATGAATTTCGATGATTTGGGGGATGAAACCTACCGTGGTTCGATCGCAAGGGGGTGATGGGGAGATGTGGAAGAAGGAAGGTTGTGGGGCTGCATGCCAAGATATTTTCCGTCGGTCCGCCAGAGCTAGAGCTAAACCTGATTAGGATTAGCGCGGTCCAACTCTCGGACTGAACTATTTCCTGACCACACCCAGGGTTCCCACCCACCACCTCCCTCTGGCCGAACTCATGATATGCAGATGTCAAGAGACTTAGCGTTTGAGGTGATTTATGATAATCCAACCGGGCGGTTGTTATGGGACAGGTTTTCACCCACTCCCCTGACCCCACGCACGGCTTCAGGAGCCGATCACTTCCTAAGGCGGTAATTTTGCCGTCACCTAGATTACACTCAAAATTACCCTGCTACCTTTATCTACATACAAGGATATCAATCGCTAGACCAGGTGAGGAGGCCAAATTCTTGCAAATTCGCGGCAGTACCAGGGCTCAAGTAAGAAGGCAGCTTAAGTGTAAGTAGTCGTTATCTACGATATATCTGTAAGTGATATTTCGTGACACCATTCATGGCCTCCTTACATCTATAATAATGCGTGATTCTGATTTTTCGAAGACAGTTCGCCTTTTCGCACCATCTCTCATACTCTGGAAGCATTCTCCTACTGCTAGTTATTTTCTCGTTCGACTTCTCCCGAAGCCTACCCTGAATGTAAGACTTTTAATGGGGTCCAGTCACTGCTCGAGCTGATGAGATCCGATGAAGTTTCGCTGACTTGAAAATCCCAAGGGTGAGGAAGGAGGAAGAAAAGGAAAAAGAGAAATACGAGGAAGAAGTTGTAGCTATCATAAATCAATGCTCCGGTGACTTGCAAACGAAATAAGAAAACAGTTATCGAGAACATAATCTCGATAACAGGCTGAACGGGGTGCTGGCACCGAACTCTTATTATTCAGAGATACTGGGATTCTTTGGAAACCACCCAGGGAGGTCAATGCCTTTTAACCCATCAAGGCCGGCCACGTCTACCCCCTGGCTTATCTCTGCGTCGTTCCTGCTTTCGTCTGCCATACTCTCATCATATTCTTCTTCTTCGTAAAGTCAGATCTTCTAGATTCGCTAGAAATTGTCAGATTTCCTCTTCATACCTAATTCCTTCCTGGGCGCAACCTCGATAGACGTCTTCAACATCGGACCAGGCGGTTGTCATAGCCACGTTGAGACTATTTTCCCTGATAAGCTCCAATCAGGATCAGTTCAGGCCACCAGAAAAGGAAAGATGCGACTGGAGACGCGGGCGGAGAGGATTGGAGAAAGGGAGAGCTGAGTGGCCTGAGGGGGCTGAAGAGGGAAAGGCAAGAACAATCATCCCGATGAATAGCAAAAAGAATAGGGAAAAAACATACAACAGCCAGGATTCGCATGTGGTCACCCACCATACTACTAACTGGCCGGCGTGTGGCTTAAGTACGGCTGAGCGGACGGGAAGCCCTGTTCTCCACACCCTATGGTCGTATGTACTAGAGCTGACATGGAAACAAATTAACTATGTACTCAAGTCTTACCTAATTCTAAGTACATACATACTGCTCTAACACAAAAAGCGCCGGTGAGAATAACCCCCGCCCTGTCTACGGACCCTGTCGCGCGAAACGTCGCGCATTGATCTTAGCTATACTTACAAACTTGATTACCGGCTGAAATTAAAGTGAGATTATGGTTATACGAGATACATATTAAACTTTGGCGTTCGATGCCAAGTACGCTCGTATCCCGTCGGCATGCCGAACACACAATTCCCACCAATACCTAACGCACGCCGAGAGAGAGGGTTGCCGAGTTTTGTAATTTCGACTGATCTAGCCGGCACTGATCGGTTCACCGGAATCTAAATCAAACCTTAATATGTCATGATCGCAAACCTAAGATCTATAGCTGTCGGAACCTAATCATTAGGTTAGAATGTCTGTCGTGAGATTAATCCATGTCGCGGGAAGCAGTCTAAGGTAATCCTCGGAACAGACGGCCACTAATGGCCCGATGCCAGTTTTGACATCATAACAGGATGGGATTAGATTTTATTGATTAATTTTACATTAGGGACTGGCTAATCGATTTCTTCTATCTAGGACCGTCAGAGGTCTGGAATATATCTTTCCAGTCTCAAAGCAGCGATTTCTTACATGCTGAACGCCAAGGTGCAGGGGTCCGGGAAGATCGACCTGCCTAGAATCCGATGATTACATACGTTATAGTCTTATAATTGCTCCGCTTATGATGCTCATCGCAATCTAGTAGGCCATAACCTTAGTATCTGTGGCCAATGAAGCCACTGAAAAATTCCTCCAGGATAAGGGTCAGTCTTGGCCTTGAATCTTGTGAGCACCAATGTCCCCGGTGTTCTGCATTTTCCACTGAGAATATTCAAACAGACGGTGTGATGATATCCTTGCCAGTTACTGGCTTAACAGTATGTGATATAGATGATCTCTGATTGAAAAGCATTGGGTATATATAGGTGGCAAATGAACCCTGTGAAATAGTCGTCAAGGCAATTGTGAGAAACCACAGAGAACCCAACAAATTCATCCATTCAATTTTATCCTTGTTCCTTTATTTCAAGATGAGTTTTCTTATTCTTGCCTCTGTATTTTCCAGAATGGCTGCTGCTCAGGCCTACACTGCCCCTGAGCAGGTCAATGTCCAGGCCAGCCTGATCTCCGATCCCAAGATGGTCGCCGGAAAGACCGTTGACTATATCATTGCTGGCGGTGGTCTAACTGGCCTAACTGTTGCCGCTAAGCTGTCTGAGAACCCTGAAATCAACGTTCTGGTCATTGAAAAGGGCTTCTATGAGTCTAATGATGGGCCGATAATCGAAAACCCCAACGACTATGGTCACATCTTCGGTAGCTCGGTAGACCAGAACTATCTTACCGTTCCTATGGCCATAAATAACCGCACGCTGGACATTAAGTCTGGCAAAGGTCTCGGTGGATCTACTTTGATCAACGGTGACTCCTGGACTGGTGCCGACAAAGTCCAGATTGATTCCTGGGAGGCTGTCCTTGGTAACCCTGGCTGGAACTGGCACAACCTAAACGAGTATATGAAGAAGGCAGAGCTCGCTCGCTACCCGACTCCCACCCAAATTGCTGCCGGTCATTTCTTCAACGCTTCCTGCCACGGATTCAATGGCACTATTTCCGCTGGCCCCCGTGACGATGGCCGGTCCTACTCTGTCCTCATGAAAGCCCTGATGAACACCACCGCAGCCATGGGTATTCCCACACAGGTTGACTTACTTTGTGGCCATCCTCGCGGTGTCTCCATGATCTACAATAACTTGTTACCGGATCAGACCCGTGCCGATACTGCACGGGCCTGGCTTCTTCCAAATTACCAGCGCCCCAACTTACACGTTCTCACTGGCCAGGTCGTTGGCAAAGTCCTTTTCAACCAGACAGCAGCCGGCCCTAGGGCCGTTGGTGTTAACTTTGGTACTAATAAGGCCGTTAACTTCGACGTCTATGCTAAGCACGAGGTCCTGTTGGCCGCCGGATCTGTCATCTCCCCGTTTATCCTCGAGCATTCTGGTATTGGCATGAAGTCCGTTCTCGACCAGTTCAACATTACCCAGCTTGTCGACCTTCCCGTAGGTCTTAATATGCAGGACCAAACTACCACTACTGTTCGTGCACGCGCCAAGCCCTCCGCTGACGGCCAGGGCCAAGCCGTGTACTTTGCCAACTTCACAGAAGTCTTCGGTGACTATAGCCCTACGGCAACCAGTATGCTCAACACCAAGCTGGATCAGTGGGCCCACGAAACAGTTGCCCGCGGTGGCTTTCACAACGTTACTGCGCTCAAGATTCAGTATGAGAACTACCGTAATTGGCTCCTCAATGAGAACGTTGCCTACGTCGAGCTCTTCATGGACACCAATGGCAAAATTAACTTTGACTTGTGGGATCTCATTCCCTTCACCCGCGGCTCCACTCACATTGCCCATGCCGACCCCTTCCTCCAGTCATTTAAGAACGATCCCCAGTTCTTGCTGAACGAGCTTGACCTTCTTGGTCAAGCTGCTGCTTCTATGCTTGCACGTAAGCTCCAGAACAGTGGCGAGATGTCTAACTATTTCAATGGTGAGGACATCCCCGGTGCCGACCTCTTGCCGTACAACGCCACCCTCGGCGACTGGGTCGAATATGTGAAGCAGAATTTCCGTGCTAACTGGCACGCTGTATCCACTTGCTCCATGATGCCCAAAGAGCTTGGTGGCGTTGTTGACTCTACCGCTAAGGTCTATGGCACCCTTGGGCTTCGTGTTATTGATGGTTCAATTCCGCCTACCCAGGTATCATCCCATGTCATGACTGTCTTCTATGCTATGGCTTTGAAAATTGCGGATGGCATTCTCGCGGATTATCAAAAGTCCTAGGGGTTCAATCTCTAGGACAACGGCCCGAGGTCTGCGTATGTCTGTCCATAGTTTTGCGTTGAGTGTTTGTGGTTGAGGTGCGCCTTGTCTTCTCTAGGGTGCTAACCCGGTCAACTTTAATATAAGGACTGTATCCACATCTTGTTCTTGCCTGTTCTCTTCCTGTCTATATTACAGGAAATTAAAAAAAATAAAAATAAAAAACATATAACAGCCAAAAGTATGGCCGTCCTCACCTAGCGCCCATCGTTCGGTGCTGGGCGCCTCGCCGCTTTACCAGGTCCCGCTTCAGGGTGCTTCGGGCGGCTTCAGGCGGTAGTTCGCCTACCTAAACATTCTATACCCGAAGACCGGCTAGGGTATAAGGTAGGCTGGTAAAAGTCGTATTTATACCTTTAGTATAGGAGCGGTTAGCATAGAGAGCGACGATAGATAAATTGTAAATACGCGATAGGAGCGTCTAGTCCTGGTCCTTACCATTTAGCCCCCTCGCACCCTACCCTATTAACCTAGCGAGTAATATATACCTTTATAATAACCAAGGATAAGGACCTAATCGATAACTTTACCTTCGTCGTGGATTTCGATAAGTATAATAACTTAGAAATCCTATGACGTCATGAGCTGACCCATGGAGTGGTAGAGTACACGAGCCCGCTGGATTACTCATTCCAGAGTGGTGCGCTAAACGAATCGCTTGCTGACGTCTTTGGGATAATGATCAAGCAATGGGGAAATGACCCAGCCAACCCACAGACTGCAGAGCTTTCAGACTGGCTCATTGGAGAGGGTATCTGGGCGAAAGGTGTGAACGGCAGAGCTTTACGAGATATGAAAGCACCGGGTACTGCTTATAACGATGAAAGAGTTGGATCAGACCGCCAACCAGGTCACTGGAAGAA
Source organism: Penicillium cataractarum (assembly GCF_028827025.1). Classification (NCBI taxonomy): domain Eukaryota; kingdom Fungi; phylum Ascomycota; class Eurotiomycetes; order Eurotiales; family Aspergillaceae; genus Penicillium; species Penicillium cataractarum. Next base: position 2,665,783 of record NW_026622743.1, on the reverse strand, counting down.
TTTCCAGAAACTTCCGCTTTCTGAAGATAAGGGCGGTGTTCATATCAATTCCGGCATCCCTAATCATGCGTTCTACTTAGCTTCTACATTGATTGGTGGTTACTCTTGGCAAACTGCCGGGCCCATCTGGTACAAGGCTCTAACTTCTGGCAAGCTCAGGCAGAACGCTTCGTTTAAAGAATTTGCTGAGCTTACGATTTTGAATGCTGATGACCATGAAGATAAAATCAAAGAGGCTTGGAAGCGGGTGGGATATCCATTCGGTGAAGCCAGAGATGAACTGTGAATGGCCGCTCTGACTTTTCTTTCATATGGCTCATTTCCTGTCTGAATGTTCGAGCTTGGATTTCTGTAATTTGAAGGTATATTTTCAAGATCGATACTAGTTAAGCCCCTTTTTGCAATCATTCCCTTGTGCATTGTTCAAAATTCCCCTGCAACCCCCGCCTTTATCCCAATGAATTCAATTTCTAGGTAAGAATAAAAGAGAATCTACAATCTAGAAACAAGTGGGAGGTTGGTTTGACCGCAGGCTCGCGGGGCTTTATTCGACTTTATTCAATCCATGGGTGCGAAAAGTCTTTGGTGACTCAACTCAAAAGTCAGAATCCCTTTTTCTCGATAATTAGTAAAGCATTTTTACGGATTAAGCGATTGACTGTTGTGAGTGTGCCATGTAGAGAGAGCATAATTATAGATAATAACAAATGCTAGGCTCCATACTGCGAACATGTGTAGAAAGTAAAGCAAAACGACTTTCAAAACTTGATGTTTAGTAACCTGCCATCGCAATACCTGGAAACGTTTTCGAAGTACATCACGTACCTCAACTCCCGCCCAAAAATCCCATCTCCTCATCCATTTGAGGCCCATTTCCTTTCGCTTTGTAAGTGGCTGGTCCTTGGCCTTGACCATCTTCCGTATCTATCGCATACTATTGACTGGAACTTTGATCCCAGAAGCAAACGTATCCGGTTGGTTGCCCTCAATCAGTTGCTCGGCTGAAGCATATCTCTGAAAGGTCTCCTTCAATACAGGACCAATTCCGTTCTCGAGGACGCAGCTTTTATCATATTTTAACAAGACTGAGGTATCTTGAATGAAGTCCAGGACTTTGGAAATTTCAATCATGCTTCCCCTAAGTCGCTGTGGTAGCCCTCTCCCCTTTAGAAGGGCTAAAAGTCCAGCGCACGACGTGTTTATAGCTCCAAGGACTGTTATTGCCACCATGTGGTCGGCAGCTGACGGTCCTAGTGCTGTAATGACTGCGCCAATGATCACTTGCACCAGTGTGAGCAAATTGAAAGCAAAGATGCTGAGCCCATATTGCAGTTTCAGATGCTTTTTTTCTGGATCAGCTTTTTCCGTAAATCGGATGTCGCGGCCATGTATGCTTGGTAGACATGCTGCTCTTTGGGGGAGGTTTGTGGTGAAGGCTGATGAGACTCAGACATGGCTTCTGTTAGGGATCAAAGTTTGGCCTGGGGAACAAGAGACCTTTGTATCATTTTATATCTGCGGATCCTTTTCCATCTATCATTTCCAAGGGTTTACTCCTCGGTGATATTGAAAACATCTACTAAGGTTCGGTCATACCTTGGGATATCTTGAATAGGAACCGCTCTCTCCCTATTTACTGTTCTAAACTTGCCCGAACTACATAAGCAATTCAACTTACATGTACAGGCACTCTACAGGTGGAGCCAGAAGTTGTACCTATTGACTAAATAGCGAAGCTGGCGAAAAAAGCCATGTCTGAACTGTACACCCGGGCATTCTTCTCACTAAAGATTATCTGCTGTGAAATATGTCGTGTTTCCGAAAAAGATTTTTCATATTGGTCTATCGAGCGACTCTTACGGAAATAAATGTGCCTAAATGGTTCAATGTAACCAAAAGTCCGCTTGAACATCGAACTAACACTGCTTCGCATTGTCATTGCACTTGTTTCCTGGGCTCTGGATTATTTAGTCAATTTCCGTAATCGAACATAAAGGAAAGAAAGTGAAATCCAAAATTTTTCGTTCAATACACTGCAAAATCAACTTGGAACCCGTTTCATCTTCCTCTCGCACGCTTCTGTCTGTAGATTTAGAAACTAGGGGCTATATTTTGTTAGTTATCTAATTAAGAGGAAGTGAATTACAAAAGGCACTCACCGATACTGTAGATTGCCCCCGTAGTTGTAGATATGCTCGGCCAGATTCACATCTCTTTCAGCATAATCATCCCCAAAATCTCCACGGAGATAAGCGTGTAGCACAGGCACATGCTGTTGGCCTTCAATACCAAACCTCACACCCACTGCTTTCTCAGTGAAATCATGCCCACCCCATTTGAAAAAGCCCTGGTGTCATATTAATTGGTATCTGTTCTTATATATGAGCGTATACAAAACACCTACATGTTCGTCCCCAAGAAAATCATCCAGACGTATTTCGCTTCTTCTGTAGGCCCACGGGTCCTCGTTGAATCTGCATTCGCCATATAGGTAGGTGTCTGCACCATCAGAGCGAATGCCAAGATTCTTAGTTCCGTTCATGTTGAAAGATCTGACCCGTGAATTGAGATACTGTCAGAACTGGAGTGTCCTCGTATCCGATCAATATAGTTAAATTGAATCGTTCATGACCTTCTTCGATGATCTACGTAGAATTTATAGATGAATTCATGCGGGGTTCATGCAATAATTAATGACAATATTTGAAAATGCGTTTCTAATCTTTACTAATGTGATGCAATACTCAACCGTGGATTTAGATATACGGGAAAGCTTATGGCTGTTTTTACACTTCCAGAGATACTATTTGAGATAATATCAAGGATTAAATTGCACATTAGATTAGAGCTGGTCTAGCCATGTCGGAAGTGAGGAGTCGATAGTCTAGATGTTCTTCGAACCACTCGGCTACCGAGTAGATGACACAAATGACCCATTCAATGGTCAATTGTTCCAACCCAGATGATATAGCGTGGCGCTCTAAGCAAACAAAATTAGACATGTATATGCGGCTGTCAATTTACGTGATAGTGTTCCCGAGTCTCGGCCAGCCCCGAACCATACCTTCCTCTTTAGGATGAGCCACTCGTGAAGTCACGGATCAGCAGACACTATTGCGTATGTTGTTATCCGTTTGCATCACGATCTAGAAGTTCTTGGCAATTTCTTCTAATTCTCGGTTCTCATCAAGAATGCCAAGAAATTACGACTGGCTCAAAAGACCGGCGAATGAGTTCTTAAGTTGATGGTGCGAATATGCTCCTGCTTTATCTTTGTCCTTACTGATGTCATGATGTCTGGAAACCTAGAGCGCAGATCGTATAAGTTGTCTCCGTCGTACTTTTAGCTAGCAGCTACGGGCTGAATAGGACCATGCCAAGAACTAGACAAGTGCGAATAGAGATTGGTAGAAAATATGAAATGGAAAAAAATATCTTAAAAAGAGAGAAATCAAAGGTAGGCTTAAGCGGAACGATCCTCGGATGACTGAGTGTGGATTGAAGAAATTAGCCAGGTCGAAATACTCCTTACTTGGCTAAGGTTTACGGTACGAACATCGCAATGCTAAGGGATCCAAATCATTATACAGAACACAAGGTTCGTTTCGAGCTTGAGAGTCGTCGTGTTGTATGAACCCTATCAGGGCTGCTTTCACAGCTGAGAACAACCGAGTGCGTGGCATCTAGGCCTCACTGCTCTAATGGCTTCGCGCAAGACATACATGTCCCTTGGCGGAGTTCTGGTATTGATACTCTTTACATCATATGGCGGTATGAATTTACCCTTAGTTATTTAAACTGCTAAAGAATATGCAAATTCACATCAGGAGTTTATCCACTCGTGATTTGTTCACGACATCTGATAACTTCATTCACGTCATTAGTTTTGTACACGCCACATCTAAAGAACGAATCTAGAATCAATGCTCTAGACTCTCGACCTCGCCAAAAAATCAGGTCGCCGAGCAAGCCCGAACCCAAAGCCCGCCAAGTAGCACAGATAACCTTAATATATACTATGCTATGTAGATTTATACGTTAATTGCGTATATTACATGTAGTTCTGTAGTCTTAAAATGCGGGGAATGCTCCATATGATTGACAGTGTTCGGAAAGAGAGACCGTCCAAGTGACTGGTGCAACCAAGCGTTTAAACCTGGTGGTCAAATTATTACAAATCACATATTCTACCCTTTCTTCGCGCAGCCTCAGCCGACTTTATAGTTAAGATTATAGAATTTCTCCCGTCGCTAAGAACTTGCGTTCATATATATCGCGAGATAGCGGACCTTTTTCAAGGTATATACAGTCTCTCGCCCTTAGTGCTACGCGTTTAATCAGGCTAGTCTTGGTTACTTCCGGTGTTCAAAAAAGTCATGTCTGAATTCTCTCCATCGAATACTGAATAATCCACTGAATTCATGTCTATAATAATATTTTCAAGTTCAAGGTTTTGTTGCGGGATTCACAGACTGGACCGCCGTATGATTGGTAGTGAGTTAGACGTCTTTGGCAATTGGTCTCATGAGTTCTTCGACGTTGTTTCCTTTGCTCAGCCTGCGTAGGACCTTCAAATATCGTTTCTCTCACGTATTGATATCACCGGGTATAATCTTCTCAAAGATGACTCTTTCAAGTTTCAAGCCTTTGCATCATAGGCGTCAATTTTCTTCTCTAAGGCGTCGCAGCTTCTTCGGGTATTGTGTATTTTCTCGATTCTAGAGGGTTTCTGCACGTCTCAAAAGTATGGAGAAGGATTAGGAGCTGGCGTTTAACAACTTCGAATGTTGCTGATAACTTGACGACATTCTGAGCACTATGGTAGGTCTTTATTCAGGCATTGAGGAGGGAAAGGATGGCCGAGATACCACTAATCACGTCTAGGTCTTACATCCTAATAGGAGTGGTGAAAGTACTGTAGACAGTGGTTAAATTGAGGGCTTAGAATCAAAAACACAGGATGCCACGCTCTAGGGTAGTTACAAGAGAGAGGAGAGGGGACGGAGGCTTACCATAAAATACAAATCGCCAACCGCAAAAGTAATGCAGATCCCTTTGTCATGTACCTAGGCAGAATTCACACGTGTCTAAACTTTATTCATTAGGTGTGATAGCACTACATTGGTTCATTTTCCACGGACATAGTTAGAAGCACTAATTATTTAATAGGCGGTTATGTGCGGCGAAAGTATGCCATGACAGTATTACAGCCACAGCCAGAATTCCATACGCAGGGGCGGGACGAGCACCCGAAAAGCAGAGCGTCTGCAATTCATAGTTGACTAAATACTATTAAGTGAATATCTACCAGATTGTCGTAGGTGACAACGCGGGAACCCACGGCCTGATGTTCCACGGATGTCAAGCCCAGGGCCTTCATCGTAGTGGCTAATCCGGGAGAACAGAAAAGGTAGTTAGTCAAGGAATTCAATTTTATTTGGTGAAGTACGTTATGTATTGAGCTATGGAGAGCTCTTCAATTGTGTTTGTTTGTATTTGAGTGAGCTATTCGTTCTGCACCTCTTCTTCGGTCAGAATATTCACTGCGTCCTTCGAGAAAACCTAGTTAAGCCGAGACCTAGCTGTTGCAAGGTTGTAATGGCCACGGTGAATCTGTTCTCCATGATAAGTTCTGATCAACATCAGTTCAGGCCACCAAGAAAAAGCAAATAGAAGGCTTAATCGGGGAGGAGGGTGGATGAGAGGGATAATTTAGCCGAGGGTCCACGTCATCGCTAAAGGGCCTTCCGGGCAATTGGATGAAGAATAGAGGGCGTTCAGGGAAAGCACCCTGAGGGGTCTAAAGGTAAAGCCGCCAGGACGAATGTCCCGACGAATGGCAAAAAACGAGTGAACACGGACATTCAACAGCCAAACTATGGCGATGCTCACCTAGCGCCCATGGTTCGCTGCTGGGCGGCTCGCCGCCTTACGTGGCCGGCCTTGAGGCGGTTTCGGACGGATATAGGCTGCAGTTCACCCCCCTAAATATTCTTCACCTAGCGGCCTAAATCCCTGCCCTGAAAATGTGCTTTTGTACGTTTTGATTCAAGGAAAGATTTCGCTATGCGGGAGCTGACACTATGTCCCTCCCCCCTTAGGCAGTGCCTGCCATTTGAGGACCGTCGTCAGGATCGAAGTATCCCTAATTGGTAAAAATAAAAACTAACCTGATATGTAAGCGTCAAGAAACTATTCATTCCGAGGTTACTTCATGGGATACTAGAATCTCACTAGCCTTTTTACCCTACATGTTGTTGAAGATAGGCTACAGTGCACACTGGAAAATTGACGAGAGTGTAAGGAGGATTAATTGCTAAGGGCGAAGAGGTCTAGATAGCTACGAGTGGGGCCGATCCGCTTGGCGGATGTGACACAGTCTATTTCCAACACATGTACTCCGTAAGGTCGTTTATCATTGCTTAGTCGATTTTTTTCATTCCTTCAACCGATCGCCAGCCAGAGTATCGCGCATCGGTTGGCTTCTTCTAGCAATCTCTGGTCGATCTCCTGCTCCGCCTGGAGTAGCTCTATTAGTTCCGCATGGCGGTTCTGGCAGCGTTGATAACAAGTTTGAACCTAGACCTGACTGACTGACGTAGTTAGTTAGTTAGTCAGCTGAAGGGGCGATTAATCAGAGACCCCTGAGTGGCTTTGAGAGAGTGATGATGTGGGTGGGTCTTGGATGCGGGGTAGCTCATGCGAATATCTGCGACCTTCGGCCGAAGCCTCGGCATCGGTCCTCTCAGTGTTTGTCGAGCTGCACTAAAACTAGCTATTCGTGAAACTGTTCTTTTTGAATCACATACTTGCCACATCCAACGTCATGATGTTAAATTGAAGTTACACCCTCAAAGATGTCGACACAGTATCGCGAAGTATGTCAAGAAAGGCTGTTGGAAAATAACGGCCAACTCTTGAAGGATTCTGGATTCCAGCCGTCATCCTACCAGGTGTATGATGCCAGCGCGTCGCACAGCTATGTTACAGCAAGATTCAAGCATTTGATGACTGAAGACGGCCACGCCGTGATCACAGGAAGAGATGCGACATCATTTCAGTATTGTGGGGATGAGCCGATTCAAATTCCTGGAGCCATTCAGAGCTTTGGCGTGATGATCGCGCTGCAAGAAGAAGCCGCCAACCGACTTGTGGTCCGTGTGGTCAGCGAGAACTCCTACGAGCTTATCGGCTATTCTGCAGCGCATTTATTCGAACTAGAAAGCTTTTGCGACATCCTGTGTATTGATCAAGCAGAGGAGCTATTGAAACATGTGAAGTTTGCTCGTGACAATGTTTTGAACCTCAGTGTGGATGGCCCTGAGGTTTTCTCACTGGCGATTGTCTCGACCTCCGGCGAAATGCGTCACTTTTGGTGTGCTTCGCATATCGCACAAGCCCGGAATGAACTCATTATCTGTGAGCTTGAGCTGAAAGATGACAAGATCAACCCACTGAATGATAATGGACCCACTTGTCCGCCCTATCCAATATGCACTCTCGGTTATCTCCCCACTATTGAGCAATTTAGTGCCAGCACTACAGTGGTCAGTCAGCCACTCCGAATGCTCCACAGTCTTCGACATTGCAAGGATGAGGCGGCAGTGGTGGAGGTTTTCAGTCTTTTGTCCCAGATTCAGGAGCAATTAGGCTCGATCAGCGACCTTGATACCTTGCTCAACACAGCTACGGGAGTCATCAAGGATATTACGGGATTCCACAAAGTTCTGATCTATCAATTTAATGGCATGTGGAATGGCCGTGTTGTTGCTGAATTGGTCGACCCCAGAGCAACTGTTGACTTCTATAAAGGGCTTCACTTTCCGTCATCCGATATTCCAGCACAGGCCCGTGAGCTATATATGATAAATAAAGTTCGCCTCATCTATGATCGTGACCAAGAAACATCACGGCTAGTATGTCGAACACTGGAAGATCTGGAAATGCCCTTAGACATGACACATTCATATCTTCGTGCTATATCACCTATCCATATCAAGTACCTCACCAACATGGAAATACGGTCCTCTATGTCAATCAGCATCACCTCTCGTGATAAGTTATGGGGCTTAATATCCTGTCATTCATACGGGAATAAGGGTATACGCGTCGCATTTCCAATTCGCAAGATGTGTCGTCTAGTAGGCGACATAATCTCTAGGAAAATTGAATCCCTTTCCGACGCATCTCAGATACAAGCTCGGGAGTTATTAAGTACGCTCCCTAGCCAAACTAACCTATCAAGGTACATCATTACGTCCCCGGATGATTTAATGCAGCTTTTTGATGCAGACTACGCCGCTATCTCTTTATGTGATGAACGGAAAATTATTAGCAAAGAAACAGAATCGCCTGAAGTCCTTACTATTTTGGCATTTCTCTCGGCACAGGAACTAAACTCCGTGGTCGCCTCTCACAATATCACCAATGACTTTCAAGGACTACGTTATCCTCCGGGCATCAACACTATATCTGGAATGCTATATATGCCTTTATCCGCCGATGGCAGGGACTTCATGGTCTTCTTGCGCAAGGGTCAAGAAGCGGAAATTACATGGGGAGGCAATCCTTATTATACCACGAAGCTTAAGGAGACAGCAAACCACTTGGAGCCCCGTAACAGTTTTGCAGCATGGCGAGAGACAATTCGGGGTCAATCCCGTGAGTGGTCGAAAGATGATTTGGATACAGCCGCTGTATTGTGCCTCGTTTACGGGAAATTCATAAAAGTAAGGCGCCACACAGACTCAGCGTTGCGAGACTCCTATATCATCAAGGTGTTGCTGGAAAATCCCGCTCATATGTTTCACTCGCCGCTAAATGCAATCATCGAAGATCTTGAGACTTCACTAAGAGGTGCTCTCGATGCGGACACTCAAGAAAGCTTGGAAAGGTCGTATCCTGCTTCCAGATCTTTAGTTTTTATCATCAATGATCTTTTGGATATGTCCAATACCAAGAAAGGACAAAATCTTGCCTCTCTCACAAGGGAGCAACACGGTTTTACTGATCTTGGAATTCCTTCGAGTGAATTCAACTTGGGTATACATGCATGGTGTATCGATGTGATCTATGAGCCCCCCTCAAAGTTGAATCCTGATATACAAGGCTTTTTCCTGGTCGAATGGCAAACTTTTAGCTTACAAGGCCAATCAATGTAGGGTTTCACTCACTCCTGGGAGCTTGTTCTGAGCTAACCGACTTTCAGAAGCGACATTGGCGCCGTGTGGGTGATGGTCGCTGGTCGTCGCCTAATTCCAGCAGGTGGAAATTTCCACGAACTCTTGAAAGATTCATTTGTTATTCAATGGATTCAGGATTCCGCAACAATTGGCGGTATATATGTCGTTCGGGCGATGAAGTAAGTTCTAGAGTCCTTAACTTCCTGGTCGAATCTAATCAAAGTCCGCTCCAGCCATACTGAGGCAACGGGTAGGCTGTGCTACAACATGTCTGTTCTTTGCCCGAATTCACAAGAAAGTAGTTCTCTGCTGATGTTGAGAAGGGTCTTCACGATACGACAAGCATATTCATTAGGTAAATTGGATCAAACAGCGATTCAGGTGGTGGCGGATTGGTCGACCATCCAGAGTACCATCCTACAGGTCTGTTATTCATGAGAAGAAATGAAAAGTCTTCGAGGCAGAGTTTCCTCCCCAGATCAAACTGAATGCTTGATCTGCTGAAGAGAAAACCAGTCCTACGCAAGGAGAAAAAGCAGAACGAGAAACTTGTCAAACTTGTCTTGTCTCTTTTTTCTATCAACAGAGGAGATGGCTATTTAGCCATTGACTATCTAGAACACAATCTACTGATCAGCAAAACAGGAAGGAGACTTAGTCTATAATCCAGACCAATTCGACGGAAAAAGAGACCCTCTGCACGAACGACCAGGAGAGAGGAAGATCAAGTCTGCACGACCAAAAGGGAAGAAACGGAAACACACAAAACCTATCGGGTCCAAACTTCAACCGGTTGGAGCTGGTTCTGGAGATGAAGAAGGCCCAAAGGCTGGAGACTCCATCAGATGCGGTAAAGCGAACCAATAAGAGAATTTCAAGAGAAAGTGATAAACATCAATCTCAACCAAATAGATACCTAGTACACCTGCCTTGGCACGAATATTGGCCGAGCTCCCGCTCCTCTCACCCACGAGAGTGCCCTGAGATCTCTTTCTTCTAGTAAATTCTACGACCTCAACCACATATTGGTTAATATAAGATCTTGGGCCTATGCTGAAATTCTTTGGATATGTGTGCTCATGAACACTCAGTCACCCATAAAGGTGCAAAATAAGCCCCGTGACTAGCAGAATAGCACTTACCATTCTGTTCCATATCTCGTCGCGAGTAAAAACCTCTATCTCACAATAATTACAATGTTCTGTTTGGAACCATAGAGAAAATTTTGCACGTTCTTGCAGATATGCTTCAAAAAGTTCGACTTGGAGGTTCCTTTCAGCTTCACAAGACGCATATGTATTGAAGATATGAGAAGCTGAGAGTCTAGCAATGGCGCCATCCGATTCTATACCTCCACCGTGTGTTACAGTAGGACCATGGTTCCAGTCATTCACATGAACAGCAATTGGCACACCAACAAGTCTTCTAGGTATCTTCATGGATTTATCCGGTATGCCAAAGGAACTCATTGAAACGCCGCCATCTAAAGAATTAACTGAGGGTGTGTTTGGTGTTCGCTCAGGCGATTCGTCGCCTTCAGAGGTTTCAGGGACGTCTCCTTGTACATCCAAGGGCCGAAGATGTTAGCGATAAGGCGCACGAACCTCCATACCATCTTAGTACCACATGTGGGGTCGACGATATGTTTCATCACATTGCACACCCGATCGGATTATTGCTGAGCTTGGCGAAGATTATATCTGCTTTGAGATAGAAGAAGCGACTGGCCTGATGAACGACCCTCCGCCATTTACGACCCGTGATCTACAATTACGCTTATTCTCATAAGAACGATGGATGCCAAAGTACGCCTCGGCGACCGCCGCTTCACCACATGCTTAGGAGCTTCTGGCGTACCCGCCGGCCTCGGAGGCCCATGAGACCAAGAAGGCACTGGAAGTGCTTCAGTTTGGTCAGGCCCTATTTTGTTTCTTACTTAGACCCGCAAATATGAGACCGAATATTCGATGAGGCATACGTCTTGATCGCAGGTAGTTCAACCGTAGATCCATCAGATCTGGCCTTCTTAGTGATGAGACGAGGGCAATGGCTTTGTCCTACGGGTCAGTTAGCAAACGCGAACCACGCGAGGACGCTCCGCCCTGAGCGAACAGGCGCGTGTCTTCAAGAAAGCCCAGTCTTCCAAGTGCCATGTGGAGCTTGGGGTCGTGCCAAATTTATGCTACAAATACTCGAGAAATGTAGAAAGACGGCACTCAGTGCGATTGTGCTTGATGTCTCACGATGAAAAATGACGGTCTTGTCCTTAGCTTCTTCTTTGACTTCAGCGACACTATAAGCAAGACTGTATGACATGCCACAATCGCTTGCTTTCTATTCATCAGGTGGGGTTGGCACTGCAAGAGACGATGTTCTCCTGTGAATCAAGGACGTGGCGGAGAATTGATTCCAAGGACAACCTTTATTCCGTTCTGGTTCCATGAAGAAAATCCCTCAAAAATACCAGGGCGTGTGTAATGTTGAAATCAACAGCATTTCCTTCATCCGAACACAGGTTCTCATAGATGTATGAGAGGAAAAAAGTCATAAAGGTATGCGACAATGTAACGTGCTCGAGAGTAGCCTGGATGAGTGCCGCAGGCCGATAGCCCTTCCGAACGGTCTTCTCGAGGCCATAATGCCGTACAAGTCTGATCACTAGGTCTCTTGCCGACTCATGCTGTTGTAGTGTTAATGATAAGTGTATTGCGAAATCTAGAACACCCTCTAGAGAGGATTGGTGACGATGATTCGCCATGTAGGACGGTGGAGTAGGCATGTGATGAGCTGACTCATGCCGGGTTTAACGTCGGCCCGAGTAAATTCCTTACATTGACGGAAAAATGTGGGTGCACCAATAGAATCGATGGTAGGTCGAAGTTACTCAAGCCACTCACTCCCTTACGCTCCATGTCAACGGAAGACTGAAGCTTGATACCGGCAAAACTGCCGCGGGGACAGGCCCCACCCAGAAGGTCTCACTTACATTGAAATCCAGTATTGGGTGGAAATTAAAGCTGAAACAATATTGACCTCATTAAATAGCTAACAAAGTCTACTCACAATGGTGATATCCCTTATCATACTAACAGCTGACAATATCCTCTCTACCGTGGTATCCCCTTTTCCTACGACGTGGAGCGAGCGGACGCATTTCTATAAGCTTTTAAATGTGCGACTGAGAAGTGTATAATAAAGTACAATTGGAACATAAGCGCGAACCAGCATAGTTGAGTTAAGAATGTTATACTCGTCTTCGATTTTGAGTTGACGTCATATCACTCGGGCTCGAATTCGGGCAAAAGTCGGCCCAAAACTTAGGCGCTCATGGTTCAGTTGTCCACGTTGCAGATGGGCCAAGGTATCGTAGTGCCAAATACCGCCCTGAAGCTTAGCTGCTACCATCTCTGGAATACAGGGGGTAAGAAGCCAATGACGGAGGCTTGATGTTGGCAAGATACCAAGATAAGGAGACCGTCATCAGTACAGCCATAAGCACAACATCCAAGGCATATGTTGGCCATTCATGCGACTGAAGGTATCCGCTTTCCCCAGTCTTGTACTCCACGACGCGGTAAACGTTTCGAACAATTATGAGAACACTGCAGAGATAGAGAGAGACAAGCATCGGCTGGAGTCGCAGTTTTGGGTCCACCGTTCTCGCAATATGGACTTGCAAGACTCGTTTATTGAACACGATAGCACAGGAAATGAAGACACAGAAGAATACAATCTGTAGAATGAGTCCGGCAAGAACTGTATTCTGTGCTGTTGATATTTCATCCGCTGTTTTGGCGTTTACAAGTTTCCCAGCACCACTAGCCTGGATGAAGAAGCATAGGATGTCGCCACAGACAAACAGCTTTGTCATAACGTTGATCCGAATAAGGGAAAGGTTCTGGTGTTGCGAAGCACGTATCAGACGACCAAGAAACATATAAATGACGGCAGAGAAGATAACGGGCGCAAGAAGGATCAGTATAATCTGTATGATGTATGGAGCCTTCGCAGATAGATTGTTGTGAGACCAGGCTCGAGCGGCGAGGCCTATCATCTCGACTATCAAACAATAAACCCGTTAGATAACTTTACATATTATATGAACTGTAGTGAAGGACTCACAAATCCCTCCGACAATAGCTGTCACTGTGTACCACTGCCTAGTCGAAATGACCTTCCAAGCATGTAACAGAATAAGGATGAGAAAGATGACAGCGACGACAATCGCTGCGACATTGGATGGTACATAGTATTCGTACAGATTTTGCGAGCCGGTGGACATATCTGATAACGAGCGGTAACCAAGTTGAAGGCAGGATCATAGGAAATAAAATAGTGTACAAGTAAGCAGGGCACATGGTGGTATTTAAGTCTCTCATAGCGAGGAATTACTATCAGAACCTGAAAGTCTTTATGGACCCACTAGAATTTATTAGTTTGCATATTACAGCGTAGACAGCTCCACCATGAAGCGTTTACCTCATATCTCTATCAGGTCCCTATAGTGCATTTGTTCAGAAATAGTCACCCAGTTCAGCTCCCTATCACGAGACGCGTTAGGATAAAGAATGAATTAGATATCTCTTCAACATCATCTAAGGGTATGATAACTACAGCTATTTTCTCGCCCAGATCCTCCAAAGGAAGTTCCTTTCTCGATTCAGGGTCTCTGTTCTCAGGTTATAATAGAGTCTGCGACAAAGGGAACAGGCGAGGAAAATGTGGGGCGGAGTGTTAGCTTTGTGACCCACATCGTATTCGGATCGCGGATGGTTGAGTTATGCAACAAATCATCGAGGGAATAATCATCCACAACGTATATCGTATTCCCTGGACCCACCGCCCTCGTGACCTTTGTTGGTTTGAAAATTTCGATGCACACGCTACCTATTCGGTTTACATCTACCTTTGTTCTACACCAATCTGCAAGATCTCCAAGATCCACCGCTACCATTATTTGAGCCTTTCCGCTCTCCCCCCCCCCGAAATCCAATTATAGTCTACTCAATTGATCGGTTACACTTCGTAATTCGTATCTGTCTGCTTCTTCTTCTTCTTCTTCTTCTAGCTGTACCGGGCTATTGATGCTAGTAATGCTTTCACTTCTGCAAGCTAGCCACGATGCACTTGCTTAATAATTCCCGCCGAACCCACACTAAATCTCGACACGGTTGTGCTACGTGTAAGCAGCGACATGTTAAGGTTTGACTCGTCCTCTGAGTGGTGAAAAGAGACCCTCAAGTTTATCTCCGTTGCCTCGATGTATTCAAGCTAACCGATTAGTGTGACGAGCAACGACCGTTCTGTGGACTTTGTGTGAAACGAGGGTTGACTTGTGTCTATCACACGCCTCAATCGCAAAAAAAGACGCCTACGAAATGCTTTCCCGGCGCGAGCGAAAAATTCGCATCCGATAGCTTTCACCTAAATGGGTCTCCACCCATATCAAGACTACAGGAGATGCAATTATTTTATCATGCCTTCTCCAGCACTGCTCATTCACTAGCAGCCGACGAGACGGACATACGTTTTTGGAAATCGGAGCTGCTACACATTGCAACCATGCATGAATACGTTATTGACGGACTATTAGCCGTCACCGCTCTTCACATGGCATCCTTGAAGGCTGAAGAGTCGTCGTACTGGTTTAAAGTTTCTCTCACCTACCAATCCCGTGCAACGGTCGGCCTAAGGCAAACCCTAGATAGCACTTCCAGGGACTTCCAAGCAGCTTTCGCTGCCTCGGCTCTGATCGTCGTCATGGTTAAAGCTTCTCCCATTTTCCGCAAGGATGAAAACCCCACTAGTCTGCTACAGGAAGTCATGACAATTCGATCTATTCTTAAGGGCTGTGAGGTGATTTTCTCTCATATAGCCCATACCAAAGAGGGCGATAGCATTTCATTGATACGTCGAGATGGTATGCACGAAAAGGTGACAATTTCAGAAGGGTAAGATCTGTACCATGAATTTCTGTTCCCTTTTCGTCTATACCTCCGATAGGCATGCTTACACAAATTTCCAGTGATACTCACGCAGTGATATTACAAAGGTAGGAACATGAGATGATGCATCATCAAGCGTCCCGTGAAAGTGTGAGACTCACAATCGAACTAGGGAAATTCTCCAAAGACTTCCAGAAATCCAAAAGACTATTCATCAGCATCAAGGCCCATCTCAAGAAGCATATCAACAAGCATATAATTTGATCTTGGCAGGCGTCCAAGAATGGCCAGCACAGACCGCAACTTTATTGTGGCCGATGCAAATCAATGATGTACTCATCCGCTTGATCGAGGAAGGGGACCCAATAGCACGCATCCTCCTCTTATACCATGGACTGGCTCTTCACTTGTCCTCAAAAAGGTGGTATCTAAAGGGGGCTGGAAAACGACTGATACTCGGAGTTCTAGAGCGACCTGAACCTGAAATACCGCACAAGTGGAAGGGTTTCACTGACTGGGCCAGAGAGAAAGTTGATGCATGATCTAGACTTCCATTTTATACATACATATCCTTGTCATACAGCATCATAATGTTCGCGCCGATTGCCATCGTGAATAAAACCATGCTAGCCCTCTATCAGCCACATCTCCCTAAGTATGTATAGGGAAAGTCGAAATCGTAGTTGACCTCGGCTTGTACTGTATCCAACACTAAACTTTACTAATACTGATAAGCGCTGTTATTTTTACGTGGCCTGAGAAGTGTCAATTGCCGGTTAGTTAATTTCAGGAGTGCACTAACGTTCGCGACGAGTTTCTCAACGATCCATAGGATTGTCACATTTCGTTTCCTTTCTATTTGGATTTAAGGTGCGCATATGTTACCAACTTGTCGCAGGTCATTGCGGATGCAGATGATGGTCTGTCCAGCCATTTCAGACGTGGTTAAAGATTCGCTCTCTATCATATCACGGATGAAAACAAGCTTTGAAGGCGAGTTCTGGGGCTATGTCACATGGCCTAATAACATTTAGCAGGAAGTTTCAGGGATTTCGCTTATTGTCAGGAAAGGAAAGGTGGGGGGTGAGAAGGTCCCGTACAAATACATTATATTATAGAAAGCGGTCCAAATCAGGGTGCTTAAAATAATATCTAATCGGAAGTCGTATGGTTAGGATTTATTTTCCGGGAATAAGACTAAAGAGTAAGCGGTCAAACTGAACTCGAAAACTACTGTATCTAGACTAAAGGGATAATTTTGTTGCAAGTCGCTTCTTCGCGTCGTTTCACCCAAAGGCCGATGTCACGAACGAACCGCCGCGCGGTATCTACTTTCACGCTATGCTTAACAAAGAAACCAGGGTCTTGATCCTCATAAATCTACATAAGGTCCAAACAATTTTCGAGGGTCACATCGCGTACTTTGTTAATATTGTCCCTTAATTTCTCGTTGCTAACCTGGGATTACTACTATTCAGTATATTCCTTAACGGCGACATCGAGTAGGCCGTTAACTAGGATTGACTTATTCTAGCCAGGGCGGATGGATATAGTATTATTAGTAGGACGATATATCGACTACTAAGATAATCCTACCGGGAGGATAGTGATATTAATCGGAGGGTATATTAATCCTATTATAGTGTTTGATGGTGTCATCGACACCTACGCAGAGGAAGCAGAAAAGAAGGGGAATCTGAATCAATATCTATCTAGACTATGATGAAGATGGATCTAGAGAAAAAGAAGGAAAAGAAGAAGAGAAAGACCTAAATAGGTCTACAAGACAAAGAACAAAGCGTCGGTCCTGGAAAGAACCATCAAACCTACAGAGCAATCTAGGCAGGTGTAAACGGGAGGACGCATGACCAAACGACCGAATAGTCGAGGTCAATAGGGTCGAGTCATCAGTGTTCTCTATAGGCTTCTATTTCTCGTTTAGTCGCTAGTTCTCTTCATTATAGAGTGTCAACATGTGGATGTTGTGGGGTCATGTGACGAAAGACCCACCTACAGAACCCCTCATTGCTTCTAGATCTTCTCTATAAGATCTATCAAACTGACCCTCAACGATGTCGCATTGAATTGCCTACCTAGGCAGGAGACTATCTAACACTCCAATACTCTATCCTTTCTCATGATCTTTTACCATGTTTCTAAGATATAAATACTGCCATGTTTCCTAGCTAAATTGAATCAAGTTTGACATCTTTGTTGATCAAGGACAGAAATCCTCGGCACTTCTTCTGCCACTTCGCCCTGTCTTGGTCGGTCATTCTTCACCTACACGATTGTGGTGCTTTAACTAGTACGCACGATCAACCCTACGCGACCGTGGTGCTTTTACTAGTACGCACTCTCAAGATCTACGACTTTATGGTCACCGCCTAAAGTCCGACATGAATACTGTCATGTTTCCTAGTCAAATTGAATCAAGTTTATCATCCTTTTTGATCTCTCTTCCTGATCAGCGATACTCTTCCACAATCTTGGTTCTTGTATAAGAACGTAAGACCTTTATACTTAGTATTAAGTCCTATCTCTTTATGCATATACTATCTTCTTGTGTATCACCACGACTTTATGGTCACCGCCCTCTAAAGTTCGATAAATATTAATATTATTCCTATCGCTACTAGGACCGTGGAGGCTATTCCTATTCTCGCTAAGGACGTTATAGGAGTAGCGGCGGCGACTATTAATCCTATAAATTCCATAGCTGTAGTAGAGGCTACTCCCGCTATCGCTATTTAGGTACCTACTTTATATTATACTACTATAGATCTAGAGTTAACGTTTATAATAGGCTTTATCCCGATACTATCGTGGTAGTATTAGGCTTATCCTTTATTGCTAGCACGGTCGGGCGAAGGGGCTTCCTAGGTAGCATTTCGGTATACGATGCGGATCCCGGTCTTCGTCGTGCAGCGGCCTAGTTTCGTACCGGGGAGGGGGCGGGACAGTTAGATAGCCGCTGTGCGGGTATAATAACAAAAAATAAGGGGCACCATTCTGATGTTGCTGGGGATATTCCTGGACGACATAGCAGTTAGCATAGAGGGTCATAGGTGGTGCGTAAGTAGTGTATGCTAGGCGTGCTTTGGAAACCTGGATGGATTCATTACAAGAGTTGCACTTGTAGAGCAACATGGTGGGCTGGATGAGAATCGAGGTGAAATTATCTGGGAAATTATTGCTTTCCCTCTATATAAAACACCTTGACCTTGTCAGGCACTAGTGTCCGCGCCTTTACTGAGGATAGGTAGCTTGGACTCTTGTAGTGCGTCGTGGAGGCAGTGTTGACAGGTGCCAAGGCCCGTTATCCTTAAATTAGGTTAAAATAGCCGACTATTTCTACTAGAGGGGCAGAAATGGACCTGAGTATATGAAGGTGCTCAGGAGGAGATTGATCAAATCCGCATAGGATTGAAGCTCGTGTCGGCACTTGGTGAGGGAGGCCGCCTCGTAAGTTCCATAAAATTCTCTTCCATTGGATTTTGACTTGTGTCCTGAGCTGCCGAGACAATGGTAAGGTTGCACCAGTTTCGAGGAGCATTTTATATGGTGCGTATAGTCTTAGCGCCTTGAGGTGTTCAAGATCAGCCGTATTTTCAAATGTTTCGCCCTTTAGTATATGACTCGCATGGGCCGTGTGTTGCAGCACCAGGATTGGTGGATACTCGGAGAACGGAGATAACTATAAAACCGTCTAGATTAGTCATGTTTATGCCCACCTAAATTGCCAGAAAGGGGCTCGTTAGTAATTCAGACTCATTGTGATTCCTATTGGTGCACCTACATGGCTTATTCATCTCTGTTCCAACACCGTGAAAGAGACGCATCAAAAATGGGCAACAATCATCTCTGGCGGTGGTGGTCAGAAGTGACCAATCAACACTACAAACAGAGTGGAGAAGGGTAGACGTCTTTCCGACCGGTTGGTTCCCAAGAGACCCGCCTCACAGAGCCTCGGCTTCATTGACTCACCACCTATGAATCTACGATCACGACCCCCCAATCCAGATGGTACAATGGTGGGCATCGGCAGACATGTCTGAATCTGTGCAGCAGCGCTCTGCCAAGCGTCAACGCGCAAAAGTTCCTTTAGATCAACGCAAACGAGCTGCCAAAGCCTGCACCTCTTGCCGTCTACGCAAGCGACGGTGCATAGTGGGTTCTACGGACAATTGTCGGAACTGTAGAAACAGCAACCTGACTTGCATCTTCGAGGAAGAGAGGGATAGGCCTTATTCATCGGCGTCTCAGTAAGTACAGGATACCACCTATTTCCTTCATTGTAATACGATCTAAATCCTCGCAGCCAGACTAGCATTGACCACGAGGATGTTGTGGCACGCTTTAATATGTTGTATCCAGAGATTGGTCTGAAATCACACCATTCTTCTTTTCTCCTGGAGATACTTATGGACTCGGGCCGAATATCTGGGGAGGAGGGGACTTCAAAGAAGGGCTGTGCGTTTTGCCAAACTGCCAGACACCTGTCGCCTCATGAGTCTACATCCACATCCGAAAACTCTCATCCCAAAGAGGAAGCGCAAAAACCAAGTATGGAGAGAATTGACTCGAAGATTTGCATTTCATCTAACTGACATTCTAGCTGGAGGTGATGATATGTTGGCACATCGAGATTTTCTCGCGTATGCCACTGCAGCAGTTTCCCAATCTATGAAGCCGGAATTCAGAGATGATGCTGTACGTTGTTATATGGCAATGAGTTTTGTTCTGATAGCCTTTTCCTAACCGCGAATCCTTTCACTCAACCAGACTTCCTTTTACCCAACAAATGAACCATCTTACGGAGATGAGAACGTCCTCGTAGGACGAATATTGAAAGACTTTCCTTCTCGAACTGCGTGCGAAGCTCTTATTTCAGCTTTCTTCTTTTATGCTGAGGCCAACTGGTACTATTTCGACGAACCCTCATTCAGAGATCAGCTATTCCGATTATATGATAGCGGGCTCTCATTGAGTGTCACCAGTCCCAAATTCATCTGTTTGGCCTTGGCTGTTTTCGCCATGGGAAGTCAGTTTGTTCATCTCTACCAGGCTGATCATCAAAATCATTCAGAAAACATGACTGCGTCTCAGACAGGAATTCCAGGGACGAGGTATTTCCAGCATGCGCAGACTCTTGTGCCTCACATTATAGCCTCCCCATCCTTGGAAGGCCTGCTGAGCTGTCTACTAATTTCGTTGTATGTTTTGCCAATTCATAACACCAACACTTGCTACACCTATCTCGGTCTTTCATTACGCATCGCCATCTGCCTCGGCCTTCATCGAAAGTCTGCAAGGTCGGATCTATCCCCGACACTTTCAGAAATTCGCAATCGTATTTTCTGGACGACGTATAGCATTGAAAGGTATAAATAATTGTCTAATCCTTGGTTCCGGGCTTTTTCTTATTGACAATTCTAGACGGGTTGCTCTCTCCCTTGGCTACCCCGAGACGCTTCATAGCAACGACATCGACTGTCCTTTTCCCCAGAGAAGGCCTGACCTGGATACCCCATTTTCGTTCAGAGCGGAAAGACTGCTGGCATACACAAAATTGACTCTATTACTCAACCAGACAATTTGCTCAAGGTTAGAAGCAGTTCGGGATTCCGATCAAGGCAGCCCTCCATCAAGAAAGTGGCCTACTAACTCTTTCAACAGGACCTTGGACAACAGTTCGAGAGATATCCGAAATCAACTTTTATCTTGGAAGGAGGCCTTACCAGCTCAATTGAAAACTCTCAATGGTCCCTCTTTGCGACTAAATGTCCATTTACAGCTTCACTACTCTATGATATGGATCTTTATCGGTCGTGCTGCCTTGATCGGTAGGGTACGAAGCTTTCTTAGCAAGACACAGTCCAGCAAAGTCGACGACGCGACCAGTAAGGAATGCCATGAACTATCAGATTCTTGCGTTAAACATGCTGCGCAAATAATTGACCTCATCGATCTGCTTAGAACTCGTGGGCAACTGGGTCAATTCTCTCACACTGATTTCCATACCTGCAGTTCCGCAGCCGTTGTCGTTCTCCTGGAAAGTATCCTGGACCCACGTCTGACATCATACTCAAAAGTCAGAATGGCAATGGATGCTTTGCGATACATGGCCACTGGCAGTGACTTTGCAAAAAATAGCCTCAAATATATCAACGACTTCCAGGTGGTTGTCAATAAGGCTTTGGCATCAATGTACCGCCGAGACCATGGAACCGCCTCCTCAGCGAGGGTCTCAGACTCACAAGAGTTTGGAGACTCAACAGAAAGCCAAGAAACTGTCACGCAATCGTCAATGCAGCCTCTCCGCCCGCCTGATTCCATCCTTTTGGAATCACATCCAGAGGCTGATCCTGAAGACGTGGACCTCTCGCATCATCAAGTGGGTCAAGAAATCCCAAGGATGGCCTTCTTTGATGCCATAGAGACTGCCCTTGAGAATTTTTCATTTACAGAATTGCATCTACTTGGATTCGACTGTCTTTACTCGAGCCAGGTATCGAATTGGGACAACGTGGGTCCCTAGTGACCAGGAATCGCAGCGAATGGGCCACATTCGACAACACCCCCATTTTCACATTTTCAGTCTTCTTTTATAACTTCTCCATTGACTTTCATATTCAAAATTATTTCTATTTCGATTGTTTAAGTATAGAATGTCTGTCCCCTAGGCTGGCCCAATCTCGATGCACGCACTTCATCCCTAAACAGAAATCCAGCCGAGTCTGAGAAATTTCGATTTGCTTTTCATCTCCTTGAACTCGGCTAATTGACCTTCGTCTCCGTATTTCATAATCCTCATTCATTCGATCCTTCGAAAATGCTCAATGCGTAGCGAAACAGATCAAAGAGTGTATCGGAAACGCTTATCTTGTTTGTCAGTCAAATCCTTTCCAGCTACATCCGCCATATGTTCGCCGATATCCACCTCGACTGTATATCGACGCTTGTTCTCGTAAACACACGAACCCCAATATACTCCCACTGTTGGAATAAACATAATCCAGCTAACAAGAGCCAAGATAAGGCCACTGCGGTACCTGGGCGCATTTTCAGTGTTCCAGAGCAATGGTCCACAAATGGCACCAACAGCGTAACCAACGAAAAATAGGCCATTGACGATAGCTTTCTTTGTGTTTCCACGAGTATTGGACGCGTTCAAACTGAGCAGAATTGAAAAGATATTTGAGATGACAGAGGCCTATGAAATGGGAAATGATGGGGTTAGCCAACTCTAGCAGGAAGCTTCAAGTCACGTTATTTAACATACCAACCATGACGCAACAATCATGCCCCAACCTGCTGACAAGGGAAGCACAAAAAGCAAAATGATTCCAGTGAGTGGAATTATTGTGAGGCCAATTGTAATGGCACACCGATGATTCGGCCATAAATAGCAGAGAAAAATCCCGACCCATATGAAGAGAATCTGAACTGCACCTGCGGGTGACGTGTACAGCATAGTCTCAAAATTAGAGTATCCTAGGAAGTAAATAATAAGTGAAGCAAACTGCCGTCCAAATACTATCAGCAATTGCATGCGTTCCAGATCCATTGGAGGAACTGCACACTTACCGCAATAACTGGCGCAGGTAGTGTCATGAAAACACCAAAAAGGAAGCTTAGATATGCCCTAATATCCTTAGCTGCTTCTTTCAATTGTGGAATGGAGAAATCTGTCCGGTCACCCCCTTCAGTTTCTGTTTGCATTCTCCGTGTTGCTATCAGTCGCTCCTGCGCGTTGAGAAACCACGCTGTTTCGGGACCAGCTGGCATTAAGAAGAAAAATAGAATGCCAATAAAAGCTGTCAGAGCACCACAGATGATAAACATAGCCTTCCATTGGTCAATGGCCATATTCTGGTGACCGAGACCATACATCATCAAGGCGCCGATAATCTGAGCGAGTCCATTACAGCTGATCCATAAACTAGATTCCCAGAGTTGTTAGTCGGATAAGGGAAGGTCAAGATTGGGGTCCAGGTGAGATTTCCTACCCAATACGCAATGGATGCTCCTTCTTCTTATACCAAATACTGGTGAGAGTCACAAAGGCAGGTGAGACGGCGCCTTCAGCCAATCCTAAGGCAAATCGAACACCCATGAAGGAACGGAAGGTCGTTGCAGCTGCCAGACACTATTCAGTTCATATTCCATCAGTCCTAGAGTGCGTGTAAATTTGGGTCTACCTAGGGATCTCACCATGCAGATGCCACCCCATAGGATCCTGGACACAGTCAGTTTTTTGGTTGCCAATGCTTCGAAGGAAACTTCCAGGCTTACACTTACACTATCACAGCAACAAATCTCACAAGAGGCAGGCGGCTCATCAGATACATAGCCGGGAACTCTGCCACCAGTTGCCCCACGTAAAAAATAGACCCCAACCAAGAGTACTGAGTTCCGTGAAGATGTAGCTCTTCTATCATCCCAAATACACTAGCGTAGCTAAGGCTCTGTTTGTCGAGGTCTAAAATATGGGATATCAGCAAATTTCTCCCCAGGAAAGAGCTTTGGGTTCTCATTCTTGTAAATTTGAGACCGAGGCGTAAAGTTACTTACATTGAGCAAAGAAGACAAGACACATCTGAGAATCCCCTTATTAGCATAACGTCACTTATAACACCATGTACAATGTAGATTCACTGACCAGGGGCAGAACTACGCAATCAATCTTCCTTCTCACGCGACGTTCATCCTCGGGATCAATCAAGACTGTTAGCGTCCCTGATTGGGGACCAGCTTTTGACTCATCATCCCTCTTTGATTCCATATCTGTGAATTCGGTTTTCGCTTGGGTTGACATGGCTCGTTGACGAGTTCAATAGTACCCTTGAATTCAAAAAGTTCAATATATTTGAGGTATCAACAAGTTCGAGGGACATGGGTATGTTTAACGCCTTATATTTATTTACTTTGACAAGATATAGCGTGTCTCCCCGGACCCCGCGTTTAGTATGATCCCAATTGGAGAACCCCGGCCCGGTAGGTGCGTGGGGCGACAGTTCTACGAAGATAAGTTATCTGGGCCAATTATGGTTAAAATCATAGAACTCTGCTGGTTCGATTTCCCGATGACTAGTCAAACATGGATAGAATCGGCTCTATGCGAGATTGTGGCATAAGGCTGCGGGTACTCGTACCCGCAGCCTCAAATCAGTTTCGGCCGAAGCGATTCTCCACAGGGATGCCAAGGCCGCTGACGCCTTGACCAGGGTTGATTGATATGCGGCAACAGTTCCCGCAGCTACACCTTTTGCTCAAATGATTCTTGGCACAGCAACAATAATGCTTTTAGCTATTTAGGTTAGGTAAGCTGTCTCTTGCTTAAGTAGCTGCTCCCCCTCTCAGCACTTCGGGTTCCATTCTGTGCCTAATTGAAGATTTTCTTTCCTAAGATTTCTTTTCTCGTCACGATTCTCCAACATGCCACTTGCTCAGTTTGACCTTGAACATATTGTGAAGCCATGGCTTCTAGGTCCCCAGAGGGCGTACATCTTTACATCTGCCAACCTCATTGACCCTGTCTCCGGAACAGTCATCGAAAACACCACCATTAAACTTTCCAATGGCGTTGTATCGTCAATTGATACAACTGGGGGAGAGGTTAACAGTGTTGACTGCTATGCTGTGCGGATCAATATGAAGGGCAAATACATCAGCCCGGGCTTAATCGACAGCCATGTCCACATCTCTGCAGTCCCTGGGTCATTGAATCTTCGAGACATGAAGGAAATGAGCAGCAATCAGAGTATTCTCCGACAACCGAGCGTTTGCAAGTCCATGCTGGACCGTGGGTTCACAACTGTGCGAGACTGCGGAGGGGCGTCTATTGCACTGAAAGAATCAATCCAGGACGGTGTCATCCCCGGCCCGAGGCTATTCATTGCTGGACATGCCCTCTCTCAAACAGGCGGCCACGGAGACCGTCGACAGCAACACGATCCGAACGAATGCTGTGCGGGTCATGTGAATGGCATTGGGCGCATCGTGGATGGGGTAGATCAATGTCTAAAGTATGCCCGTGAGGAACTGAGACAAGGCTCCGACTTTATCAAAATCATGGGAGGTGGTGGCGTTGCTAGTCCAACTGACCAGGTACAGCACCTTCAGTTCTCTGACGAGGAAATAAAAGCGATTGTCACCGTGGCCAACAATGCAGGGACATACGTTACCAGTCATGCGTATACACCGCAAGCAATCCAGCAGGCCATTAGGCAAGGAGTCAAGGGCATTGAGCATGGCAATCTCCTCGATGAAAAAACGGCAATGATGATGAAGGACTACGGTGTTTTTCTTACTCCTACCTTGGTAACTTATGCGACTATGGCTGCTTCAGACTTTAGCGGGTTCCTTCCCCCAGTCTCTGCGAAGAAGAACCGCGAAGTCTTGGATAAAGGCTTACATGCGCTGGAGCTCGCCAGTAAGATTGAAGTGGATATTTGCTTTGGAACGGACCTATTAGGGCCCTTGCATTACGCCCAGAGTAAAGAGTTTACCATTCGGAGCACTGTGCAGTCATCGTTGCAAATTCTTCGAAGCGCTACTACCACTCCTGCCAGGATGCTGGGGCAGAGTAGCTTCCTCGGTCAGGTTGCGCCTGGGTTTGCCGCTGACTTGCTCATATTGAACAAAAACCCTTTGGAGGATATCACCGTCTTTGATCGGCCTGATGACCATTTGCTGGCAGTTATCAAGGAAGGCCGTGTGGTGACTTCACGTTGGACTGAATTGGAGGTCGAAGCAAGCCCCCAGCCGAGGATTGAATAATTGGATGAGGCAAAATAAAGTCAATAGAAAGTACAAATATAGACCTTTCCTTGTGAAAAATTGTTTGTCGCGATTTGAGCGGAGAACTTGGTGTAGAAAAGCAGAAACCAACTGGGCTAGTTCTACTGCTTTTAGTCGACTTATCGCTCAAACTCGAACAATGATATTGCTCGGGATATTCCTCAACGAAGGCATGCCATTTGGGAACGGGTAAGAAATGCTATTTGACAATCGATACTCATGTTTGCGAGGTGGAGGCGGATAGCCCTAAAAGCGAGGTCTTTTAGGGCGTCGCTCCTCCAGCTCTTCTATTAATTTTTGCGATTCCGTCTTGCAAGCATGCTTTCTCCTCTAGTGCTTTAGCTATGTAGTTTTAATTAGCTTGTAGATGTCATGTAAAATTAATGAGGCAGAATTAATTTAATTGTACTAAATCAACATGATTTTTACAATAATCTTGAGGAAGGGAAGAGAAACGGCTCAGTCTCTGTGGTGGAACGGTACAGACATTCGTTAGAATGGAGATACAGTAAGCACATGACTCCATCACGGTAGTTAAGTTAACTACCTAGAAGTAGGGGAATTGCTACGGACACAGCAGCTTTTTGCTAGCCGCGGGAATTGTTACACACACAGCAGCTTTTGCTAGCCGCACAGCAATTATGTAATATCCCGCATCACATAATCAATTTCGCCAAGAATCCTTACCATACATTACCGCAGCAACTGCATTACTTACCACTATAGCAACTGCATTCTATCAACTACTACTATAAGAGGCTCTCTTTCTTCTAATCAATCTTCATTCAATTGATCATTCTTCATTCAATTGATCTTTCTTCATTCAATCATGAACCCACCAGCTGAGCAAGTCTTTGAGAGTAAAGAGAAGCTCCTTGCTTCTATCCAACAGCATGCTCTTGCTCATGGATATGCGATAACTACTGTCTCATCAAGTAGAGATAGAAACATCACTCTTGGATGTGATAGAGGTGGTTACTATCACGATCAGGTCAATGCCCCAGATGGGGCGAAGCGCCGGAAAACTAGTACAAAACGAATTGGCTGCCCTTTTCGTCTCTATGCGAAGAAGCTTAGAAGCGATCAGTGGGAAATCCAGGTTAGAAATCCTATTCATAACCATGAGGCTGATGATAATATGATTGGTCACTCTATAGCACGACGTCGGCAGTTTACCGAAGATCAAAACCAAACTATTCAGGATCTTACTGATATCGGGTCAAAGCCACAATATATACTAAGTATAATGCGAAAAGATCCTAAAATCTTGATTAAGCCAAGAGATATCTATAATATTCGAATAGCATCAAGGCAAAAGAAACTTGGTAATTCTACACCGCTTGAATTTCTAAGGGAAACCCTTCAAAATAATAATTGGAGATATGCATTCAAACAAGATATTGAAGGTCATGTTCAATTCTTTATGTTCGCTCACCCTACATCAATTAAGTATGCTAATCAATATAATAGGGTCTTTTTATTAGACTGCACTTATAAAACGAATCGATATAAGATGCCCCTTTTACATATTATCGGCCTTACACCATCGAATTCATCTTATAGTATTGCTTTCTGCTTCATGCAAAATGAGCAGGAGGAAAGCTATAAGTGGACTTTATATACTTTTTTCTCATGGCTAGACCCCTTATCCTTTTCTCCAGTTCTTTGTACTGACAGAGATCTTGCTTTAGTAGGTGCAATTAAATCTATCTATCCAAGAAGCCCACATTTATTATGCGTTTGGCATATTAATAAGAATGTGCTTGCAAAGACAAAGCAATATTTCTCTTCGAATGAGGAATTTGAAGCTTTTATACAGTCTTGGAAATCGCTTATTAATTCATCTACTCTAGTTGAATACGAAGATCAACTCGCTAAGTTTGAGACTAGATTTAGTCAAATTGCTCCTGCTGCTCTTTGATATATAAAACAGACCTGGCTAACTTATAAAGAAATGTTCGTTAGGGCGTGGATAGGCCAATATCTTCATCTTGGTAATTGGGCAACCTCACGAGTAGAAGGCTCTCATGCTATTTTAAAAAAGTATATAGGGTCATCAACAGGTGATATCCTCTTTGTTTTTGAACGAATTAATATCGCATTAGAAGCTCAGCACTATACCCTTTCGTCCGATCTTGCAGAAGATCGGATTAAAACGCTAAATTTTTGCTCACACTTTCTCTATTCGAATATTACAAAGAGAGCATCACAATACTCGCTTCGCCAGATCTATAAGCAAGCTTCTATAGCTAAAAGAGCTACTCCCGAAGCCCCTTTATCTAATTGTACTAATATATTCTCTAGGACAATGGGCCTTCCATGTGCCCACCGAATCGCTAGCTTATTGTCAACGTATCAGCCGATTCCACTAAGCGATATACATCAATTTTGGAGGCTTGGCCTTGGCAATGAGCAATCAGAGTATCTGCCAATACTTAATCCTCTATTACCACCGCTGCCACCAAGGAAATCAACCAAAGATACATCATATCAAATCAACAAAACATCAGACCAACGGGTTATCAAGAAGAAAGCGCCATCAAAGTGCTCAAATTGTGGAGAAATTGGCCATACAATACGTTCCTGCAGGGTATAATAGGCTATGTAAATAATATGAAATGATCAATTGAATGAAGATTGATTAGAAGAAAGAGAGCCTCTTATAGTAGTAGTTGATAGAATGCAGTTGCTATAGTGGTAAGTAATGCAGTTGCTGCGGTAATGTATGGTAAGGATTCTTGGCGAAATTGATTATGTGATGCGGGATATTACATAATTGCTGTGCGGCTAGCAAAAGCTGCTGTGTGTGTAACAATTCCCGCTAGCCGCACAGCAATTATGTAATATCCGCATCACATAATCAATTTTGCCAAGAATCATTACCATACATTACCACAGCAACTGCATTACTTACCACTATAGCAACTACATTCTATTAACTACTGCTATAAGAGCTTTCTCTCTTTCTATTGATCTCTTTGCTCATCTAATTCCTCATCTGATTCTCTATCTGATCATGGAGCCACCAATGGAACAAGTCTTTGAGACCAGAGAGCAATTGCTTACTTCTATCCAACAGCATGCCCTTGCTCATGGTTACGCTATTACTACTATCTCATCCAGTAGAGATAGAAATATCACTCTTGGTTGCGATAGAGGAGGTATTTATCATGATCGTGTTAATGCCCCAGAGGGGGCTAAACGCAGGAAAACTAGTACGAAGCGTATAGATTACCCCTTTCGTCTATATATAAAGAAGCTTACTACTTCTAACCAATGGGAAATTCAGGTTAGAAACCCTTCTCATAATCATGAAGCTGATGATAATATGATAGCACATCCAATAGCACGCCGTCGACAGTTCACTCAGGATCAAATTCAAACTATTCAGTAGCTTTCTAATACTGGATCAACACCACGTCATATTATTGGCCTTATACGAAAGTAACAGCCTAATATTCGAATTAGACCTAAGGATTGCTATAATATCCGAGATGAATCAAGACGGAAGAAACTAGGGAATTATTCACCGCTTGAATTCCTAAGAGAATCGCTTCAAAATAGTAATTAGAGATATACTTTTAAGTAGGATACTAAAGGCTATATCCTTTTCTTTATGTTTGCCCATCCTGTGTGAGGGGCTGAAGTAAGACTTAATTCAATCTAACTAGGCCAACATGCTGTTTACAAAAAGCTTAGGGAAGAAAGGTTCGTCCCGCGTGTTCTCCATGTCAACATGCCAAGGTTCCGTGATACACGTGACCAATATCGGGCAACAGCCCGTGACAATACCCCCCTCCTAGCCTTAACTTCGTTAGGGGTACGACGACATGGGTTCCGGTGTCGATTTGTTGGCGAATCACATCCGAAACGGGGCCGTATTGCTCCTCAAAGGCATCCAACGCGCTGCAGTTTTGGACCGAGTCTAGTCTTTCCCACGTCTGTTCCGCCCATCCTCTCCATTTCACTAGCGCTTCGTCACGATATCCTCGCCCAATCTTCCTCCGTCGTATAGCTAGGATTCGCTCAACGTCGTATTCCTCCTCCCCGTCGACTAGCAGCGGTGGTGGCTGCGAATCGTCCACTACTTGGGATGGGAACGGGTCCGTTGCCGCTGGGCGGACTAACTCGATGTGGAACACTGGGTGTATACCAGTAGGCACATCGAGTCGGACTGTAAACGGTGACGGAACGTCTACTACTCGGTATCGAGCATGTAGCCAATCTAACTTCTTTGACGGTCGCTGCGTGCGTACATTCCGAAGGTTTAGCCAAACCCAGTCATCCTTCTTATAGATAGGCGCAGCCTGTCGACGTCGGTTCGTTTGCTCTTCTTGAAGGGCCTGTGCAGAAGCAATAGCGGCCTGGGCCCAATCGGTGGCTTCTCGTAGGCGATTCACGAAGGTTTCGCCTGTCTTTCGTGGTTGGGTCAGGGCGTCCTGTAGCTGCCCTGCTTCGTCGATACCAATCGGGTCAATGTGGTAGCCGTGGGTGAAGAAGAATGGCGAGATTCCTGTTGAAGCGGCATCACGATTATTAATTGCCACTGCGACTATTGGTAGTAGATCTTTCCAGTTATCCTGTGCGTACGTCGTGAACACACGTAGAATTCGTTCGATCTCCTGATTGGCACGTTCTGTTGCACCGTCGGTCTGGGGGTGGAAAGCAGTGGATAATCGGCGTTGAATCGATAGCCTTTCGCATACCCTTCCCCAGAAAGAACTCACGAATTGGGGGCCGCGGTCGCTCACAATCGCTAGTGGTACCCCATGATGCATATAGAAGTGTGTGAGGAACACCTCTGCTACATCCTCTGCTGTTGTATTCCTCATTCCGACTAGAATCACGCCCTTTGTCAACCGATCTGTTATCACCATACAGTTTGTTGCTCCCGTGGATCCTGAGGGTGGTAGCCCGGTAATGAAGTCCACTGATATTTCGGCCCAGATTCGCTGGGGAATTGGTAGTGGTTTTAATAACCCATGTCTTGTGTCTCGCCATACTGAGCTCCGTCCACAGATTGTACAGTTACGAAGGAAACGTCGTACGTCCTTCGCTGCCCCTGGCCAGAAAAACCGTCGAGATAGTATCGAATAGGTAGCGTCTCGTCCTGGGTGCGCTGTGACGTGTGAATCGTGGATCTTCTGTATAATTCCCGTGCGTAGGACTTCGTTATCAGGGATCCAGATCCGTTGTCTGAAATGGAGCAGTCCCCGATCGTCTAGATGGCACTCAGATAGGCTTGTTTTAATGTTCGTTTCGGCAGCAATTCGGCGCTCTCCCTTTAGCAAAGCGTAGGAGATTCGTTGGTAGATCGAGTCGGACGCCCTTGCTCTTTTCCATTCCGTCTGTAGTTCTGGTTCTTCAAAGAGAGGGATATCTCTTTCAAAGTCAATCCCCTCACTAGGTTGGTCGTCGGCTGGTTGAGGGTCTAGCCGTCCTGTTTTGATCTTGACCCTTTTGAGTAGGATTCGGAAGCGATTCGATAGCCTTTCGTCAGTGATACTCTTAGGCATATCCTGGCTCCGTCGTGATAATGCGTCCGGCCTTACTGCAAGCTTGCCAGGGCGATAACGAAGGTCGAAATCGAACTCTGTTAGGAGATCTGCCCAACGCATTTGCCGTTCGTTCAGGTGTTGTGCTTTGCCGAAGTATCGAAGGTTCTTATGGTCTGTTACGATGGTGAATCTAGGCACCATTTTCAGCTCAGGTCTCCATTCGCGCAAGGCGCGTATAATCGCTAGAAGCTCCTTATCATGAATCTCGTAGTTTGACTCTGCTGGAGATAGCTTCTGGGATAGGTAGGCGCATGGCCGTAGTTGTCCGTCGGGGCCACGTTGCGATAGAACCGCCCCAGTTGCCCATCCAGAAGCGTCGGTTTCCACGACTGTTTGGCGATCCTCTTCGAAGTGTGCTAAGATTGGTGCGTTTATAAAGAGCTCTTTCAGTTCCGTGAAGGCCTGCTGGCAGTCATCGTCCCATTTGAAAATAGCGTCTTTCTTCATTAGCCGTGTTAACGGTGCCGAAAGGTCGGCGAATCGTGGTATAAACGGTCGGTAGAAGTTCGCAAATCCAATGAAGCTTCGCACGTCTCGTATAGACTTCGGCCTCTCCCATGCTCTGATAGCCTCTACCTTCTTTGGGTCAACGCGGATCCCCTTTCCAGCTTCGACGATAAAGCCAAGATACTTCACTGAGCCCTGCTCGAACTCCGATTTCGCAATATCGCATTGTAGACCCGCGTCCATTAGTTTCTGTAGCACATCGCCAACCTTTCGGCGGTGATCCGCTAGCGTTCCGTTGGTGTAGATGATTATATCGTCAACGTATGCCGACACGAAATCATCTAAGTACTCTCGCAGAGTCTGGTTAATGTACCTCTGGAACGTCGCCGGCGCGCCTGTTAATCCGAACGGGGTAACGTTCCACTCGTAGAGCCCATATCGCGTCCGGAATGCTGTCTTCCATTCTTCTCCGGGGTGAATGCGGATCTTATGGAAAGCTGCGATGATATCGAGTTTCGTGAACCAGCGGGCGTGCCCCATATTCCGCAGCGTCTCGCGAATCAACGGTAGAGGGTAGCGATCCTTCACCGTTTGTTCGTTTAACCCTCGGTAGTCAACGCAAAATCGTACGCTACCACCTGGCTTTCTAACTAACAAGATTGGTGCTGCTGCAGGTGATTGGCTCACCCGTATAAAGTTCTTCCCGAGTAGGTCTGTCAACGTTTTCCGTAGGTAAAGAAGTTCCTCTTTGTTCATGCCGTAGAGAGGACCATATGGTGGTGGCTCTTCGAAACCGTTTCGGTCGCGTTTCAGAGGGATCTTATGATCGATTCCTGGCCGGTGCGGAGGTAGCTGGTCGGCTAACTGTTGGCTGAAGGCGGCTAGCCATCGCCAGTAGTGTTTCGGTAGCTTATCCTTTGGGTCGATGTGCTTCTTGGGTCGTAATGCTCTCTCAATATCGTCTAGCGAAACCCTGCCGATTCGCAAACGATCCGTATCCGGTACGCTACGTACGAGTTGCTGTATAGATGATGCCTTAACCTGCACGACGCGTAGTCTCTTTACTCCATCAGGCCCGATAGTGCGATCCGCGCGGTTCCAACATCTTGTCCGCTCCCCAGACCTTGTGAAGATGTCTAGGTATCCTTTCCTTGCCGAATATCGTCCGTTCACGTCGTGTAGCCATGGGTCCCCAAGTATCATACTATCGCTTTGTGGTCCGATAATATAGGCAAATACGCGGCCTTGTTGCTGGCCGTGGACATCGAGGTCGAAATGGGTAATGTGGGTGATTCGGCACTGGTTCGGTACCACTCCGTCAAGGACTCGTGGCTGTATCTTAATGCGCGGAAGGTCGAGCGACTGGACTAAAGACTCGTTTACCGTTGCATAGCAGCGGTAGCCGCTATCGACGAGAGCTTGTGTAAATTGGATTCCATTCACTCTAGCATCGACTATAAACGGTAATGTCTCACGTTTAAGTAGCTTCTCGACCCCCTTCCGCTCCTGCTCGCGGCTTAGAACAGGAGCTATTCTTTTCCCGAATCGTCCTTAGTAGTCACATCTTCGTTGTCGGAAGCCGTCGTGACTGACTCGCTATCACTTGTAGGCCTTGCCTTCTTCACATTGACCGTACGCTCACGTCTTTTCTTGCTCGAACTGGTAGCGGTACGTGTACTATTCGGCGGTTGCGCCGGTAGGAGTGCGTACCTCGCGATAAGGTGTCCGGATCTCCCGCATCGTAAGTATTTCCCTTCGGCCCGTCGCTTATCCAGTTCGTCCTGGCTGACCCATTTCGCTTGCTTAGGGTGTTCCTTCTCGAATCGTTGGGGTTTCGTACGCGGTTCGGTACGGTTTACAGAGACAGTAGGGGTCTAGTCCATCTCGTCAGTCGTTCTCTTAGAGCGTGTATTCCGAGTACGATTAATATCTAGGGTGTCGTTGTCTGCACTAATCTCGTGGAGTCGTGTGATTAACTCCGAAAAGGTGCTAGGGACGCCGCGATACCGTAGCGTTTCGGTCATTTTTCGGTTAAGCGAAGCTAGCAAAACTTGCCGCTTAGGCTCGTCAGGCCATTCAAAAGCGCCTGCGTCAGCGAATTCCCTTTCTAACTGAGGTAGGAACCTCGCGAAGGACTGGTCTTCGTGTTGTCGTATTAGGTGAAGCCGTCTTGCTGCTCTTGCTTTGATGTTCGGGTCGCTATAGATGTTTTCGAGGTAGTCAAGAAGCTGTCGTGGTTCGCGGTCGTTTCGCTGTGTTTTCACGAACGAATTGGTGTTCTTTAGGGCTAGCTTTTCTAGCCGAGAGAAGACGTACGCGAATTGATCTTGTGGGCTCCCGATAGCTTCGCCGTCTACTGCTAGCTTGTTTTCCATCACTGTTCGCCAGGATGGCCACTCCGAAGAGCTCCCTGCAAACATCGCTGGGTCCGGTAGTCGTGGCCGAGGGCGTTGTATAGCTATCCCTGTTCTATCCTGCGTGACCTCGGTTTCGATTCGAGAGGGATTCGGCGGTGTTTTGCTAGGGATTGATATGTTCTGGAGTAATGCCTTAAGTTTTTCGATCCGTTCGTCTTGCGCGGTGTTCCGTTCGTTCTGTGCTGTGGTAGCACTCTCGTATACGGCGTGGCTCTGGGCGATTTGCTGCATTAATGTCTGAGCCTAACTAGGGGGACTAGACGATTCGCTATTTCTTGCCATTCTCTGCCGTGTGTAGCGGTTTATTCGTGCGTTCTTCGTTTCTCAATCGGCTTCGCGTCGAGGGTCCTATGGGTAGCGACCGGTACCGTTTCGGTTGCTATTCGCTTATATTCCGTTCCAATGTTCCAATGTGCCTAGGAATTGAGATCTTCTAGGGCTTTCCAATACGTCTCGAGCACTAAGGCCTTATACGCGAGGGTTCCGTTCCGTTGTGTGGCCGTCACTGAATCGCCGGGGATTCAGGGGTGTTTCCAATGAGCGCCTAGGTCGTCTTCCTAGGGCTTTCTAATAACCAGTGGTACTTCTAGGTGTAGAAGGAAGCTTTTTGTATGTGAGGGGCTGAAGTAAGACTTAATTCAATCTAACTAGGCCAACATGCTGTTTACAAAAAGCTTAGGGAAGAAAGGTTCGTCCCGCGTGTTCTCCATGTCAACATGCCAAGGTTCCGTGATACACGTGACCAATATCGGGCAACAGCCCGTGACATCCTGAATCAATTCGATATACTAATTGTTAACATGTGGATGTTGTGGGGTCACATGACGAAGGACCCACTCATATAACCCCTCTCTATATATAGATCTTCTTCTATAAAGATCTAACAGATTGATCCTCAACGATCTCGCATATGATTGCCTACCTAAGCAAGAGACTCTCAACACTCTGATTCTGTTGATTTATCATGTGACCTTTTGCTATGTTTCTTGTGATATAAATACTGCTATGTTACCTAGTTAAATTAAATCAAGTTTATCATCCTTTGTGATCTCTCTTCTTGATCGGTGGTACTCTTCCACAATCGTGGTACTTCTTCTTCTTAGAAGTACGTACGACCGATAGACTCATAACCGTGTATTCAGACACTACATTGAGTATTTACCCTTATGCACACTATCTTCTCGTGTGTATAACCACGACTTTATGGTCACCGCCTAGAGTCCGACACTAATCAATATAATAGGGTATTTCTATTAGATTATACTTATAAAACAAATCGTTATAAGATGCCACTTCTTTATATTATCGGTCTTTCGCCATCGAATTCAACTTATAGCATTACTTTCTGCTTTATGCAAAATAAGCAGGAAGAAAGCTATAAATAGACTCTACAGACCTTTTTTTCATAGCTTAATCCTTTACCCTTTTCGCCAGTCCTTTATACTAACAGAGATCTTACTTTATTAGACGTAATTAAATCTATCTATCCAAAAAGTCCACATTTACTATACGTTTAGCATATTAATAAGAATGTACTTGCAAAGACAAAGCAATATTTCTCTTCAAATAATGAGTTTGAAGCGTTTTTACAATCTTGGAAATCGCTTATTAATTCATCTACCGAAGTTGAATATATAGATCGACTAGCTAAGTTTGAGACTAGATTTAGTCAAACACCAGCTACTCTTCGATATATAAAACAAACCTAGCTAACTTATAAAGAGATGTTTATTAGGGCGTGGATAGGGTAATACCTTTATCTAGGTGTTAAGATAACTACTTGCAGGGTAGAAAACCTGTTGATCAGGTAAGGTTGGAAGCACCTAGTGAAATTCGTGGCAAGACTGTTTCTTGAGGAGTTCTGAAACCCTACTCCTCAAGCACCAATTTAAATGCAGTATCTTTAGTGCAAACAGGAACAAACACGAAGCAAGGGGGATACGCCACCGAAAGACTGCCGCATAGCCAACTCATCCCACACACCGTAACTAGGATCTGTATGCAGCGTGGCTCTCACGTATCTCCGTCGAGGCCTTATCGGTCAACCGCCGGAAGGTCACCGCCTTGGCAGAACGCTCGGCCCCCGGCGCCTGAGGCACCAATATCAACATGCGAATAGCCTCATCGCGGATATCATGACACTAGGTAATTAGGCAACCTCATAAGTAGAAGGCTCTCATGCTTTTTTAAAAAAGTATATAGGGGGATCAACAGGTAATATACTCTTTATTTTTGAACGAATTAATAATACATTAGAAGCTCAGCACTATATCCTTACGTCTAATCTTACAGAAGATCAAATTAAAACGCTAAACTTTTGCTCACACTTTCTCTATTCGAATATTACAAAGAGAACATCACGATACTCGCTTCGTTTAATCTATGAGCAAGCTAGTATAGCTAAAAGAGCTACTCCAGAAGCCCCTTTGTCGAATTATACTAATATATTCACTAGGACAATAGTGTTACGGACCTCAAGAGGCGCGGGGGCCGCAGTTATTTGAGGACAACGGAGGGCCAATCATCCCACGGACGCTAAGGATTAGCGTTGTCACGTGCGTTTCGGTATACTTGGGCGAGCCCCGGCAGGGCCCCAAGGCAGACACTCTGGGCGGAAGCCAGAAACGGCCTACGGCTAACCGTCACAACCAATACCCGCTTACTCCATGAGACGGTTAGCGCGACGCAGGAAACGGCCACCATTTTACCAACACCCAGATTACACCACAAGTGCAAGGACCCGGTAAAACCACACGTGACGCCAAGGATATACTCCCAGCGTGACTCCAAGGAGTAGGCGATGGGGTATACGGTGACTCCAGATCTACTCCCAGGGAGTAGGTCGGGAGTAGGAAGGGCTAGATATATAAGGACACTCATTTCGCATCATGTATTTAGTTCTTCGCGATCAATCATTCAAGTTACTAGGACAGCACCTTTCCTACATTGTTACTCGGTTACTACCTTTAGTACTTTGCACTTCACAGTTCACCTTCAAGACAACCCAACCTACAAGTAGGGGATTCACTCAGTGGTAACACTTAGTGATTGACTTACTTGGCGCGCACTTCTGGCACGTTCTGCAAGATACTCAACAGGATCCATCCCGCAGTAAGGCCTCGCGAGGCAACGGTACGATTGAGAGATACTCTTGGAATCCGCAGTTGGAATTAGGCAAGCATAACCCGTGAACATTCTAACTCACAGTGACCGGTCGGCAACGCGTAACACATTGATCGCCCTGTCTTTGAACCGTGAAGCAAAGTCATCATGGCAGGCAACGACAGCATCCCACGAGGAAAGACTCCTCGCCCTCCAGCGGCGCGAGAGGACGACTGGGAGGACGAGCAGGAGAGAAAGATCCAGGCACTTCAGGAAACCATCAAAAGACTTGAAAGCAACCTGAACACCCTGGGAGGCAACTACAATGAACATGCAGCAAGCGTGAAGGACCACATGGAGCAACTCCATGCACAGGTCGTCGCTTCTGCACCAGCGACTGCTATCGGAGCACCGAAGCTTCCAAAGGCTGAGACCTTTGACGGTACACGAAGCAAGCTACGAGGGTTCCTTACTCAGATGGACATCCATATCGACGTCAACAAGGGACGCCTCATTACCGAAGGAAGTAAAGTCATCTTCGTGTCAGCCTACCTCAGAGGACAGGCGTGGGATTGGCTTGAACCCTACATCAGGGAGTACTACGAAAAAGTCAACACCGAATGGTCTACCACCACTCAAGCTATCTTCACTAGCTACACCACGTTCAGACAACACCTGGAACGAACTTTCGGTGACATTGACGCCAAGAAAACAGCTGAGCGAAAGCTGAAGCGCATCCGACAGACCGGATCAGCATCAACCTACACGGCCGAATTCATGCAACTTGCAGCGATATTGCAATGGGAAGACTACGCTTTGATCCCGTACTACGACCACGGACTCAAGCCGCACATCAAAGATGAACTCGCACGAATCGACCGACCCGATACCATGGAAAAACTCATCGACACAGCGGTACGGATTGACAACCGTCTGTATGACCGACAAATGGAGAAAAGAGAAATTGAAGGATGGCGCCGAGGCACTGGCCGGCCATCACACCATCGCTACGACAAACGACCAAACAGACCTAGTAGGGACAGCGATCCCTATGGACCACGACCAATGGAGCTCGACGCAGCGAGGCTCCCAACCGAAGAAGAAAAACGACGAAAAGATAACAACTTATGCTTTGAATGTGGAAAAGCAGGACATCGGGCGCGTGAGTGCCACAATCGGCGCAACAACGCAAAGCCATGGGCGCGTGAGCGTAACGGACGCAACAACGCAAAACCACAACAGCTACGGGCAACTCAAGACGAGGTACGACCCCAACAACTCAGGGCCACTCACGACGGAGCGGAGCGCCTGAAGGAAGCCATTACCAAGGCTACTCCAGATGAGTATGAGCACCTGAAGGACCAGGTCACCAAGTGGGCTACCGAGAAGCCACTGGTTAGGAAAGGACCCAAGGTCAAACAACCAATCCAAGACGAAGTCGACAAACTATTGGCCAAATGGACAACTTTGAGTCCAGAGCAAATCGATGAGCTACGGCAACGATCGAAGGGAAAAACCACGGACACCTTCGAAAGCAACGACGAATACCGCGGCCTGAACAGCGCAGAGCACGCGACGGAGTTTCCCGAGATTGATTGGGAAAATATTGAGAGTCAAGGGTGGACCCAGTACGGTCCCTGGAACACCACCGACTCCCAGGAACTATCCGACGATTCCCAGGAGTGGGGCGTAGGGATCCTGAAGACACCAATCGAGACACCAGGAACCCCGGAGATCCCAGAAACTCCACCCCAGCTCCCAGAAACGGATACTACTGTACAGCCTCAGAAGAAACCCCAGAAGGCGGAAGTGATTGCAGACATCAACCGCATACAGAATGAACTCCACGGCTTATTCAGGAATCATGAGGGAGACATCGGCAACAAGATCGACCGAACACTCGAACTCACCAACCAACTATACGAACTACACAAACTGA
This sequence comes from Penicillium cataractarum, assembly GCF_028827025.1. Taxonomy (NCBI): domain Eukaryota; kingdom Fungi; phylum Ascomycota; class Eurotiomycetes; order Eurotiales; family Aspergillaceae; genus Penicillium; species Penicillium cataractarum. Next base: position 2,626,387 of record NW_026622743.1, on the reverse strand, counting down.
AACCTGAAATTGAGGATGGGTTTTGCCCATGTTGGCAGACTCAGTGTTCGTGCCAAGGATACGCTCGACACCCGGATCACCGACTAAGATCTACGACCGGATGTTACGACAATGACTGCATGACACACTATCAAGGAAAGATCGACAGAAGCCTGGAACCCAAGCCGCTACGATGGGAAAAGAAACCTAATTGGAGCCCAGAATACGCGGGACTCTGGCACGGAGACCGGAGGATAAACAACGAACAACACCTTGCAGCAACTGCGTGGGGAGCACATGTGAAAGTTACTGCCAACATCATGCTTCGACCAACTAGAGTGATGATCGATTCAGGAGCTGCAGGAAACTTCATGAGCCCATTGTACAAACAGAAGTACAAGATCCAAGGCGTGGAGAAGCCACGGCCAACACCAATCATCGGTCTAAACGGAGAAAGCCTAGGACCAGGGATCACGCACGAAAGCGGACCACTGCCAATGGTCATTGAAGACCACTTCGAGATCATCAACTTCGACGTCACACACCTCGGAGAATATGATGTGGTGCTTGGAGTACCTTGGTTGAGGAAACATAACCCAGCCATCGACTGGCGAGTAGGAAATATCGTCTTCGACAGATGCTCGTGTCGACAGACTACGCAGGTGTGGACCGGGAGAAATGAACCCATGACGCTGAAGAGACCTAGCTCGGGGGAAGCAGGAACTCATGAGAACCCTCACGAAGGAGAACTTAAGGGGAGTTTTCGGCCAGGAGGCAGGCCCAACAAACGAACAAGCGACATCAGAGACATCGCCACCACGGAACAACGACCAGACATGACAGACGAGGAACTAAGTGAATATGTTCTCGTCCAAGACGACGCAACGACCCTCTGTGCAACAGGATCACCAGAGGAAGAGCACAAGATTCCTGAGGAATACATGGAATTCCAGGATGTGTTTACGCCACCACCAGACGGTGAGCTACCAGAGCATGGTCCGTTTGACCATGAGATCAAGATCAAGGACGGCCAAGAACCAAAGTTCATGCCGATTTACCCACTGTCGCAGAAGGAGTCAGCGACACTGAAGGAATATATTGAGGACAACCTCAAGAAGGGGAACATTCAACACTCGAAATCGTCAGCAGGATACCCAATCCTGTTTGTACCCAAGAAGGGAGGAGAACTCAGAATGTGCGTTGACTACCGACAACTCAACGACATTACCCTCAAGGACCGGCATCCACTACCGTTAATCAACGAAATCCAAGACATCATTCAGGGAGCGAAATACTTCAGCAAATACGACATTACCAACGCCTACAACCGACTTAGGATCAAGGAAGGGGACGAATGGAAAACGGCATTCAGGACCAAATTCGGACACTTCGAATACAAGGTCATGCCATTCGGACTCACCAACGCACCAGCATCGTTTCAACGATTCATCTTTCACGTTTTGAACGGATACCTCGACAAGTTCGTCATCGCGTACCTTGATGACATCCTCGTATTCTCGAAAACCGAGGAAGAACACATCCAGCACAACAAGATGGTGCTACAACGGTTAAGGGAGGCAAAGGTCACGCTCAAGCTCAAGAAATGTGAATTCCACGTCCGGAACACCAGTTTTCTCGGATACACCATTAGTCCCGACGGATTAGGGATGGAAGAAGACAAGGTCAGAAGCATCCTCGAATGGCCAACACCAACGTGCGTCAAAGACGTACAGAGCTTTCTTGGACTTGCCAACTACTATCGGAAATTGATACCGCAGTACTCGAAGTATGCGGCCGGACTCTACCGATTCACCAAAAAGGGAATACCGTTCAAATGGGACGACGAGGCGGAAAAGTCGTTCACCGCACTCAAAGGAATGTACAACAAACCAGCCGGACAGGCAATTGTTGCGACATTCAACTACGACTCACCGATCATCATCGAAACCGACGCATCAGACTTCGCGCTCGGAGCACAACTCATGCAACCAGGAAAGGACGGCAAGCTCAGACCTGTCGCTTTCTGGTCCCGCAAGATGATCCCAGCAGAGCTCAACTACGATGTCCACGACAAGGAACTACTGGCTATAGTGTCGGCATTCCAAACATGGAGGGCATACTTGGAAGGAGCAAAACATACTGTGACGGTCAGGACGGACCACCACAACTTGACATACTTCACCACAACAAAGAAACTCACTCGACGACAAGCCAGATACGCAGAAACACTGGCCGAATACGATTTCAAGATCGTACACTGCAAGGGGACTGAGAACGCAGTAGCGGACGCGCTAAGTCGACGACCGGACTACGAACTTGGAACCAAGGAGGCAGTACCCGCGATCCTAACCACGGATCAGGAAGGAAACATCGTTTACAACCATCAAACACTCGCAGCAACCAGCGAATTGCAAAACGACGAATGGATCGACAGGATTCGAGAAGCAACCACCAATGACGAATCCATACAGAAGATCCTAGGCAACAGCACTGCACTAACCAGGGACGGCTTAGTCTACATCCACAGTCTAGTGTACGTTCCTGGGAACCTTCAAAACGAAATCATCAAATTGCACCACGACGAAACAACACAAGGACACCACGGAATTGAGAAGACCATCGAGAAAATTACACGAAATTATTACATCCCAGCGTTACACAGAAAAGTCAAAAAGTACATTCAACAATGCGATTCATGTCAACGGAACAAATCATCGCGACACGCACCATACGGAGAACTGAAATTGGCGGAAACACCGAAACAACCATGGGAATGGATTACCATGGACTTCATCACGAAGCTACCCATTTCGGAGGGTAACGACATGATTATGGTAGTCGTCGACCGACTAACCAAATATGCATACATGATACCGACAACGGAAACCATCGATGCACGACAGATGGCCAACCTACTACTCAGATATGTATTCACCAATCATGGAACACCGAGCAAGATTACCTCGGATAGGGACAAGCTGTTCACATCCAACATGTGGCAGTCACTGGCGGATCAACTTGGCATCGAGCATAGACTCTCTACCGCGTACCATCCGCAAACCAATGGACAAACGGAACGGGTCAACCAGACCTTAGAACAATACCTTCGACACTACGTGAACTTCCAGCAAGACGACTGGGCAGGATTACTACCAATGGCGCAGTTCGCATACAACAATGCAATGCATGCAACCACGAAAGAAACGCCTTTCTTCGCAAATTATGGGCTTAATCCCACTATTATCGGAGAACCAATCGGAAAACAACCACTCGCGGAGTCATCTCGACTATTGGCGACTGGCTTGAAACAGCTTCATCTACAACTGTCAAGGGACATCGAGTTTCTCAACATGCGCATGAAATTCTACTACGACCAATCGCGCCAGGAGGCGCCGGACTTTCAAAGGGGGAGAAAGTTTACCTCTTGCGACGCAACATTCGCACCAGACGACCCAGCGCGAAACTCGACCACCTCAAATTGGGACCATTTGAAATCGCGGAAAAAATAGGACCGCTCAATTATCGTCTAAAGCTACCTAACGGCATGCGACGCATCCATGCAACCTTTCATGTCTCATTATTGGAAAAAGCACCCAAAAACGCCGAAATCGCTACCAATGTGGAAGTAGAAGAAGAAACAGAAAACGAATATGAGGTCGAACAAATCCTGAACATGAACAAGGTCAGCGGAAAGCCTCACTACCTGGTGAAATGGAAAGGATACGATACAACGGAGAACACTTGGGAACCTATCGAGAACCTGATGGGCTGCCACCGGCTGGTTCGGCAGTTCCACCAACGCCACCCACGGAGAGGCCCAGGTCGCCCCAGAAAGACGGCGACATCGGATTCATCTCCAGCATCTGGGTCAGAGTAGGATTCTCTGACGTGGCGGCAAGAGCGCGAGCATCCTCGGCATCGGCGAGACGATCCAGCTCCGCAAGATCCTCAGCACTGAGAGGATCCTCAGCATCCAACTGCTCCATTATCTCGGCATCGTGACTCAACATCCGATCATTACGAGTTCGCAAGAATTGTCGTTGCTTGCGGAGACGAATAATTTTCATCATTATTTCCATCTGTTGTTGCTCGGCTTGAGCGAGCTCATCATCAACTTTCTTCTGTTCACGAAGCACCTTCTGCCATTCGGACTCGCTGTGGAACTTCTTCGCACATTTGCGACCGCGACGGGTGCATTCGGCACAATTACGGTGCTTCGAGTCCATCACACAATCAACACCACGGGAAAGACAATGTTCGCAAGGCGACTCGGAAACGGACCCGTTGGTCAGAATGGACTGGTATTGGATGAGCCTATTTTGTTTGCGAGTCTTGTTATCAACAGGCATGTTGCAAGGGGGACATGGCCGATGGGGAAATCAGAAAAAGAAGAAAAACATGCACTTACCTGAGGGGGAGAGGCCAACGTTTAAATCCTTTGAGGACAAAGGACAAGGAAGGAGGGGATGATGTTACGGACCTCAAGAGGCGCGGGGGCCGCAGTTATTTGAGGACAACGGAGGGCCAATCATCCCACGGACGCTAAGGATTAGCGTTGTCACGTGCGTTTCGGTATACTTGGGCGAGCCCCGGCAGGGCCCCAAGGCAGACACTCTGGGCGGAAGCCAGAAACGGCCTACGGCTAACCGTCACAACCAATACCCGCTTACTCCATGAGACGGTTAGCGCGACGCAGGAAACGGCCACCATTTTACCAACACCCAGATTACACCACAAGTGCAAGGACCCGGTAAAACCACACGTGACGCCAAGGATATACTCCCAGCGTGACTCCAAGGAGTAGGCGATGGGGTATACGGTGACTCCAGATCTACTCCCAGGGAGTAGGTCGGGAGTAGGAAGGGCTAGATATATAAGGACACTCATTTCGCATCATGTATTTAGTTCTTCGCGATCAATCATTCAAGTTACTAGGACAGCACCTTTCCTACATTGTTACTCGGTTACTACCTTTAGTACTTTGCACTTCACAGTTCACCTTCAAGACAACCCAACCTACAAGTAGGGGATTCACTCAGTGGTAACACTTAGTGATTGACTTACTTGGCGCGCACTTCTGGCACGTTCTGCAAGATACTCAACAGGATCCATCCCGCAGTAAGGCCTCGCGAGGCAACGGTACGATTGAGAGATACTCTTGGAATCCGCAGTTGGAATTAGGCAAGCATAACCCGTGAACATTCTAACTCACAGTGACCGGTCGGCAACGCGTAACAAATAGGCCTTCTATATACCCACCGAATTGCTACCTTATTAACAAAACATCAACCAATTCCGCTAGGTAACATCCATCAATTTTGGAGGATAGGTCTTAAAAATAAGTTATCAGAGTATCTGCTAATACTTAATCCTCTAGTTCCACCACCACCAAGGAAAACAACCAAGATACATCAGATCAAAGAGTCATTAAGAAGAAAGCACCATCGAAGTGCTCGAATTGTGGAGAAATTGGCCATACAATTCGTTCATGCAGGGTATAATAGTATATATGAATAATATGAAATAATCAGATGAGGAATCAGATGAGCAAAGAGATCAATAGAAAGAGAGAAAGCTCTTATAGCAGTAGTTAATAGAATGTAGTTGCTATAGTGGTAAGTAATGCAGTTGCTGTGGTAATGTATGGTAATGATTCTTGGCAAAATTGATTATGTGATGCGGATATTACATAATTGCTGTGCGGCTAGCGGGAATTGTTACACACACAGCAGCTTTTGCTAGCCGCACAGCAATTATGTAATATCCCGCATCACATAATCAATTTCGCCAAGAATCCTTACCATACATTACCGCAGCAACTGCATTACTTACCACTATAGCAACTGCATTCTATCAACTACTACTATAAGAGGCTCTCTTTCTTCTAATCAATCTTCATTCAATTGATCATTTCATATTATTTACATAGCCTATTATACCCTGCAGGAACGTATTGTATGGCCAATTTCTCCACAATTTGAGCACTTTGATGGCGCTTTCTTCTTGATAACCCGTTGGTCTGATGTTTTGTTGATTTGATATGATGTATCTTTGGTTGATTTCCTTGGTGGCAGCGGTGGTAATAGAGGATTAAGTATTGGCAGATACTCTGATTGCTCATTGCCAAGGCCAAGCCTCCAAAATTGATGTATATCGCTTAGTGGAATCGGCTGATACGTTGACAATAAGCTAGCGATTCGGTGGGCACATGGAAGGCCCATTGTCCTAGAGAATATATTAGTACAATTAGATAAAGGGGCTTCGGGAGTAGCTCTTTTAGCTATAGAAGCTTGCTTATAGATCTGGCGAAGCGAGTATTGTGATGCTCTCTTTGTAATATTCGAATAGAGAAAGTGTGAGCAAAAATTTAGCGTTTTAATCCGATCTTCTGCAAGATCGGACGAAAGGGTATAGTGCTGAGCTTCTAATGCGATATTAATTCGTTCAAAAACAAAGAGGATATCACCTGTTGATGACCCTATATACTTTTTTAAAATAGCATGAGAGCCTTCTACTCGTGAGGTTGCCCAATTACCAAGATGAAGATATTGGCCTATCCACGCCCTAACGAACATTTCTTTATAAGTTAGCCAGGTCTGTTTTATATATCAAAGAGCAGCAGGAGCAATTTGACTAAATCTAGTCTCAAACTTAGCGAGTTGATCTTCGTATTCAACTAGAGTAGATGAATTAATAAGCGATTTCCAAGACTGTATAAAAGCTTCAAATTCCTCATTCGAAGAGAAATATTGCTTTGTCTTTGCAAGCACATTCTTATTAATATGCCAAACGCATAATAAATGTGGGCTTCTTGGATAGATAGATTTAATTGCACCTACTAAAGCAAGATCTCTGTCAGTACAAAGAACTGGAGAAAAGGATAAGGGGTCTAGCCATGAGAAAAAAGTATATAAAGTCCACTTATAGCTTTCCTCCTGCTCATTTTGCATGAAGCAGAAAGCAATACTATAAGATGAATTCGATGGTGTAAGGCCGATAATATGTAAAAGGGGCATCTTATATCGATTCGTTTTATAAGTGCAGTCTAATAAAAAGACCCTATTATATTGATTAGCATACTTAATTGATGTAGGGTGAGCGAACATAAAGAATTGAACATGACCTTCAATATCTTGTTTGAATGCATATCTCCAATTATTATTTTGAAGGGTTTCCCTTAGAAATTCAAGCGGTGTAGAATTACCAAGTTTCTTTTGCCTTGATGCTATTCGAATATTATAGATATCTCTTGGCTTAATCAAGATTTTAGGATCTTTTCGCATTATACTTAGTATATATTGTGGCTTTGACCCGATATCAGTAAGATCCTGAATAGTTTGGTTTTGATCTTCGGTAAACTGCCGACGTCGTGCTATAGAGTGACCAATCATATTATCATCAGCCTCATGGTTATGAATAGGATTTCTAACCTGGATTTCCCACTGATCGCTTCTAAGCTTCTTCGCATAGAGACGAAAAGGGCAGCCAATTCGTTTTGTACTAGTTTTCCGGCGCTTCGCCCCATCTGGGGCATTGACCTGATCGTGATAGTAACCACCTCTATCACATCCAAGAGTGATGTTTCTATCTCTACTTGATGAGACAGTAGTTATCGCATATCCATGAGCAAGAGCATGCTGTTGGATAGAAGCAAGGAGCTTCTCTTTACTCTCAAAGACTTGCTCAGCTGGTGGGTTCATGATTGAATGAAGAAAGATCAATTGAATGAAGAATGATCAATTGAATGAAGATTGATTAGAAGAAAGAGAGCCTCTTATAGTAGTAGTTGATAGAATGCAGTTGCTATAGTGGTAAGTAATGCAGTTGCTGCGGTAATGTATGGTAAGGATTCTTGGCGAAATTGATTATGTGATGCGGGATATTACATAATTGCTGTGCGGCTAGCAAAAGCTGCTGTGTGTGTAACAATTCCCCAGAAGTAGTGAGGGATTATGTAAGTAGGTCTTTCGTCACATGACCCCACAACATCCATGTGTTGACACAATATTATATATAATACCTAATTTTTAACTATATCCTTATATTTCTAGAGAGTAGCTAGAGTAAGTTATTTAAGGTATATAGTATTACTTTCTTCTTCCCTGTTGTTCTGATATTCGAGGGTAAAGCCACATGACGCAGTATATATAGCTCTTTCTTTAAGTTCTTTTTAGAAGTCTTTCGGGAATATTATCTTTAAGATAGCTAAACGCTAAGAAAATAAGAACAGAAGGCTAGACAGTTACTTAAGTCTTATATTTATACGGTGGACTCCAGTAAAAGAAGGCCTATAGGTGATCCTAAGTAGGGATTCTCACCCGCTATCACTCTATTCTTACCCTCTCTCACCCCCGTTCTCACCTCTATCACCCCAGTCTCGAGACTTCTCACCCATATCACCCACACCCACGCTAGGATGAATTTCGACGCCATTCTAAGGCCCAGGGCGCTTTGAGAATTAACCGCATACTATATGTGGCTTAAGTACGGCTGAGCGGACGGGAAGCCCTGTTCTCCACACCCTATGGTCGTATGTGCTTGAACCACCATGGAAGTAAATTATTTAAAAGCATCCTGACCCCCTACATAAAGAGCGCTGGTGAGAATCACCCCTGCCCTGTCTACGGGCAATCCAGATGGCTGGGCCTGCGTTCTGCCAATCAAGGCCGCTGTGCCGCCGAGATGCTGGTCGAGAGTTTGGATTTCTCGAGGAGCAAGATGCAGCGGACACAAATATCTACGCGTTAGACGAATCGGCAAACTCTACGTCATGATCGCCAGCCTTCCCGGTGAGCAATACGGCACAATGAGATCTTGAACAATGAAAAATTGATCAAGAGGGCTATAGGCTATATGGTCCCCCACATTTGATGTTCAGCCCAATGTTACATTATAACTTCCTGACTCTGTTGATTAAATATTTGTCCCAGTATATCAATCCTTGGTTACCTGAAATTCGTCACCTTGCTTGATTATATATTTAAAAGGCTTGACTTCATCGAAAGTTTCACGCTCTTCAAGCAGCCACAATTCTTTCTCTATCAAGCTCAATCTTGGAGAGTTTCGAACATGAAACTTTGCAGGTCCAGAATCCTCGGTATTTCTTGACTCCTGTGGCCTGTGGTAATAGTTTGACTGATTCTTACAAAGCTTATGTAGTGTCACCTTCCCACCGATAATAGCTGCACTCATTTCTGTACCATGACTTCATCTAAAGTTGTATTGGTAGACACAGCGTCTCCAATATTGTGGTTTGAGGATGCTGTGAAACATTCCAACCTATCAGCCTATTTATGAGTGCTGGTAGGTCTTCGTCACATTTATGTTACATCGCATCGGCTCGCTGTCTTGGTGAGCCGCGACCAAGTCCCTTATAGCTAGCCACTTGCTAAACTCAATGGATCTTCTAAATACAATAGGAACTTAGACATCGACCCAGAGTATACCTCAGCTTATCTGTCCCCGGGCCTGTCGGCGTAGGACACAATAATATACTAAAATATTCCGACACTGTCTATAGAATAGGCGGCGAGTTATGTCGATCGGCAGCTACCCCTCACTATGTACGCCTTGCATATATCGAAAAGGCGTACATGTAGATCATATATAGTTACTCAAGGGATATAACGCACGGAAGCAAGAAGTATCTCGTTGTAGACATTCAGGTATCACTTAAAAGGGAGCCAAACCTCTATCTTCAAATGCATCATCACCATATTTTATCTTTATTTTCAGCCTTTGCTCCTAATACTACCATACATTGGCCTATTATTAACTTCCTCTCCTGTCTCGCACTAGCATGGCTGGCAGAAGTAGGCGCAGCTCAGTCGCCCGGGCCTCTCGAATACCGCTCTCTATGCTCGGACGGGAAGACCGAGGGAACGAGGATATTCGACAACGGCGTGACATCCGATTATACTTGCCACATCAAGGCTGCCGGCTCTATCCTCCGTGAAGAAAATGTGGGCTCTGCTGAGGCATGTGTTGCCCTGTGTGACAAGGATTGTCATGGCGTGGTATGGCAATACACAAAGAAGAATTGCGTCCTCTATGATTCCCCTATAGCTCTCAATTCTCATGGGCGAGGTTCTGTTTACTTTAAGCCTACACTGGTTCCTCAAGGTGGAGAAAGTCAGCCTGACCCAGAATGCCCGCATGAAAAACAGGCCTGTGAAGATGAACTCGCGAACCAGCTCACCATCGCTACAAAATGCCAATCCGAGCAGATAGACCTACAGTTGAGGAACCGGGAATACCAGTAAATCACGAGTGACCTCCACATGAAGTACGAAGCTTGTCAATCGGAGAAGGGTAACCTTGATAACAACATCAAGATCTGCCAACGGGAGAAAGACGAACAGAGTATTAAGTACAAGAATGATATCGAGAGTCTCGAGAGAGAACTTAATGAGTGTCGCAAGCCCTCCACCCCGTCGTTGACGTTGGCCACTGCAAACTGTAAGTGTTGATAGAATCCTTGTGGGAGAATTCAACTAACTCGATATAGGCCCTTCTTCAGACGAAAAACAATTTCTGCATGCAGGAAGGACCTGGGAGCTTCTCGGCCAGAAATGTATGTCAAGACATCCTAAGTATTCTGTGTTATATGCTGATCATAAGTTTCTATCTAGCTACTATTAAAAGTGGCACTACATACAATCGAGGCGGCGTAAGTCGAGAACGATGTGTGGACCTATGTGCACAAGAAGCTCACTGCACCTGGGCTCAATGGAATTCCATGTTCGGCTGCTACACATATAGTGGCAACTCTCCTGGTCCATTCGATCATCATTCGCCCCTCGATGCCTACGTGAAAGTCTAATACACACAGACTAAGCCATAACTGCATTATTTGAACGCCATTAAGGAAATGTGGACGACGGAAGACGGGTGGTACCCATTAGGGTGTATAGGGGGAAAAAACAAAGGCTTTGAAGGTGGAGGATCTTCATTTTTCCGTTTACATGTCTTCTTGCTGGTAGATGGGCTCTAGGATATTTTTTTACTCGGCATAAAAAGACAAAAAAAATAGAAAATTGCAGTAATTGTATTAGGGGAAAACGAATTGATAGTGTGGTTGGAGAAACGAATTTTCCAAGAATTGTAAGAATATATTAATAGAATAACTTATAGAAGGCTGGCTAGAACTCTGACACTAAATAATTGATAAGGTTCACTCGAGAAGGAACTTAATACAAGTATGGGAAAGCAAGAAAAAAATTTTCAACCGCATTTCAACAAAGGAAGAATAGGGAGGCCGAGTATAAGCGTCTGGGCTTATCTCTGAATACGGCCGTATAGCTGTAGCGCTACAAGTTTTGCATAGACTCTACCATAGAATTATATGAACTTTTCGTGTGGATAATTTCATATTGCATATGTGGGTCATATAATATAAAAAGCCGCCGCGCGTAGCTAATAGGATAGTAGCTATTTCTCCCCTAGCAGATAGTCTAGGGGCTACCCTTCGTATATCTCCAGAGATAATCCATTCAATAAACTAACTCCGACCATTCGGACTAAGAGGTCCACCAAGCGCTGTGGAAATGTTTCTAAGACACCTGAAAAGACGTTCTGTAACAGAATTTTCCATCAATGAATCCTACTACATGAATAAATAAAGTGGCATGTTAAACAATCCGAACAACTATTGAAAATTAATCTGATTGGCCAGTTCCAACGTGCTGACAATCGACCATCGATGGTCGGCCGTCCCAAAACAAACAGTGCAAACCGAACTTCGATATCCAAAAAAGATCCCGAACCAGCGACAGGCCAAACCGGTCCTCGAAATTATTGAGATCCAAAACACCATCTACCATGTCCACTGCGCGCTTGTCAACGTTATGGGCGCGGGAATTCCGCAGCTCCCAGAGCCAATACCTCCAGGTATGTTGCCTATCCATCTCAATTCATCCCCTCCGCCCGTCTGTCAAAAGCATCCCTAACCCGTATACAGCGCCAGCTCAACCAGCGCGCATATCTCTCCTCCACGACCTCAACCTCTGTCCGTGTCAGCAGCAGTAGCCGCAATGCTACCTCCTCTACATCTGCTCTGCGCACTTCTCCCATGCGCTCCTACTCCCAGGGCTCAGCTATCTCCCGTCTCGCGAAGAGCGCCTTGTCCCCCGGCGCATCAGCCGAAACGTATATCGCATACGGCATGACCCAGAAACTCTTCCAGGCATGCTCGAGCCAAGCAGACTACGAAGTGCCGCAAGCTTCGCAGAAGGGCGTCCCCGTGCCGACTACCGAGTCCGGCGAGCATCTCGGTGTTTCAGACAGCTGGTGGTATAAAGGTGAGCCAACCAGCCAGCCAGCAAGCTTTAAGCTGTACACAACCCCATAACTAGACGACTAACCATCGCACTACACTTCCCCAGAACTCGGCCTCGTCCCCACATTCTCAACCTGGTCCCAAATCACCTTCCTACACATGTACCTCCTAACCGTCCGCCTCCGCGCCCTCCCCAACCGCGAATCCTTCCAAACCTACTCCCGCCATCTAATCGACCACTTCTCCCACAACGCCGAGCACCGCATGGACGACCTGCACGACATCGGCTCCCGCTCCATCCGCAACAAGTACCTCAAGGACCTCTTCATCCAATGGCGCGGTATCATCGCCGCCTACGACGAGGGCCTGATCAAGGGTGACGCCGTGCTTGGCGCGGCGGTATGGAGGAATCTTTGGAAGGCGGAGGCTGCGGGGCCTGATGGGAAGGAGTTGGATTGGAGTAAGGTTGCTTGGGTGGTGGCTTATATGAGAAGGGTGACGGCGCAGTTGGCGAGGATGGATGAGGCGGATATTGTGATGGAGTTGGGTGGGGCTGGTGATCAGGAGTCGAAGATTTTTGGATTTTCGGCGCTCGATAAGAAGGTTGTTGAGGGGTTGTAAGGTGTGAAGGTGTGAAGTGAGAAGATGGGAGGGTGGTTGGTTGGTTGGTTGATAGATGGGTTGTGGAAAACTGGGCTGTTGGTGTTTGGGACTTTTCTCCATTCTTTTTTTTCTTCATATTGTGTTAATAGCAGGGATGGGGTGATGGATGACACCCGGTCGTTACGAGATTAATCCGTCATGTACAATATTTGATTAGATGAAGATGCATTTATTGGGATTTGGTGTATCGAAGACAGACTTTTCATTCTGATATTCTTCCCTGGCTCTCTTTTATGTCGAGAGTCTACTTCTTACCGAACAAGTCCTTCTCAACCATACCCCGGCAAATCGGGTGGTAGAAGTCCTTGTACTTCTCAAAAGTCTCAAGAGCAACGGGGCGGTTGATCTTCTGCAAGTTGCGGAACAAGGGACGGACAAACTTCATACGACCAATGCGGCCCAGGAGCTCGGTAGTAGGCTCGATGACACTCTCATCGCCGGCCTTCATACCAACCTGCAGGTACAAGTTGGCCACCTCAATGTTGGAGCTCTTAGACAGACCGTAAACCTCACCCATCAGCTTGGACAGCTCAGGAGTAAGCGGCTTCTCCCACAGCAGGATCTGCTCGAGGAAGACCAAGATCTGGTTCGCGGCCAGACCCTCGAGATCGCTGGCCTGAGGCTTGAAGGAGGAGTCGGGAAGGGACTCCCACTTCTTGGCGAGGGCGTACACAACGTCCACCATGGAGGTGTCAAAGACCGGCTTGGGGGGCAGACCGGGTGCGTAGAACCATTTGTCCCAATCCAGCTCATTCAGGAGCTTGGAGGCCTCGGCGTCAGACTGGAAGAAGTCCAGGATGGTTGCCTTGAACTCGTAAGAGTCCAGAGACTTGCACTTGAAGGTAGTGAAGTACTAGCCAGGGGATTAGCATGCGGGTGAAGGGTAGGTGGCAGATAGAGGATACGTACGTGAGGAATGAACTTGTCAAACTTGGGCTTGCCAACGAGGTTCTCAATGTGGAACAGGAAGTTGAAGCCCTTCTCGTAGGGAATGCTGGAGAAAGCATCATCCGGATCCTTACCCTTCAGGTCGGTGATCAGCTTGGTGAACTCGTGGTCCTCACCAAAGTGCTCCACAGAGTCCTTCAGGGCCTTCCATCCGATGATGGAAGAGAAGTGGCGGTAGGCCTCGCCGTGACTGTAGAAGTTAGAATTGGCCAGTAAGGGGCACGGATCTTGAATACGTACACGGCGGCCAGAATCTAAACAGGACATGGTCAGCAAAGTCACAATGAGGGTGGGCATGGGGTACAAGAGTACTTACGCGGCGCTCGAGGTAAACGGTCCAGCCCTCGTTCAACCAGAAGTGCTCCCATGAGCAGTTGGTAACCAGGTTACCACTCCAGCTGTGAGCCAGCTCGTGGGCAATGACATCGACATTCTCGCGGTCCTATATTGACAAGTAAGTTTGAGCCTGATGACAACATTTCCTCCCCTTTCTATGAAGAGCGCACCTTGGAGATGATACTGGGAGTAGCGAAAGTGAAGATGGGGTTCTCCATGCCACCGTAGGGGAAGCTAGGAGGCAGAATCAGGACGTTGTATTCACCCCAGACGTAAGGGTAGACGATTTTCTGCATAATGTTAGCATCAAGCCTTGCTTCTAGAGGGTGACTATGATGGGATATACCTCGATCGTGTTGATAAAGTTCTCCGTGTCGGCCTCGAGCTCCCACTTGCACTCATCCAGCTTATCCGGGCTGGTGGCAACCACACTGCGGGGACCAATAGGTGCCTCGGAGACATCGCTATGAGTGGAATGTCAGAGAGAGTTCATGACGGGGTTATTAATGAAGACTACTTACCCAGATGCAATGGCAAACAGATAGCTGGGAATTGGGACCGACTGGTGGAAGCGGTACAGCTTGTTTCCAGACTGGGAGGTCATGGACGACTGGCGAATGGGCAGACCACTGGTCATGACCGGGAGCGGGGAGGTGATGTTAAAGTCAAAAGTGCTCTTGACATCGGGGGTATCCTGGCAAGGGAAGATAGACCGGGCATGAATTGCCTGGCATTGCGAGACTGATGGTGGATTATTCATGTTAGAAGAGAGCAGCCAGGGTGTTTCTCATACTGGCATCACCTACACATATACGGATGCTTCTTGTTGGAGGTCTGGGCAGGGGTGAGCCACTGCAGGGCGGTGCACTTGTCGGTGGTTTTCACGGCAATCTAGCAGAATCAGCGATGTTCTCTTGATTAGACCCGAGTTGGTACATACATCAACCTCGACGGTGCCATTGAGCTCGACGGGCTTATCGAGGACGATCTTCAGCGGGGTGCCGTAAGGAGCGACGGCGGGCAGGAACTCCCATTTGGAGGGCTGGCCATCCACCTTGATGTCACCAATGTCCAGATAGCTGGTGTCTAGGATGATCTCCCGAGACTGGGCCTCGGTGGTGGACTTGAATTTGTGGACGACATTGCCGACCAGCTTCT
Organism: Penicillium cataractarum; assembly: GCF_028827025.1. NCBI lineage: Eukaryota > Fungi > Ascomycota > Eurotiomycetes > Eurotiales > Aspergillaceae > Penicillium > Penicillium cataractarum. The sequence continues at coordinate 2,611,026 of NW_026622743.1, read as the reverse complement.
TCTGGTCGAAGAGGATGTCAAAGTTGGCGGTGACGTGAGTGGAGCGCCAGTTGTTGTAGTTGCTCAGCGTGTTAGGATCACGCGGGGTGGTAGAAGCCACGGCCATACTGGATAAGACACGAGGACTGAACAGAAAGGAACCCAGATGAAGCTTGGAAGACGAATAGAGACGTCCGAGCGGGCGAAAGATGGTGGGATTAATCATACGTGGTTCTTCCAGTCGAATAGTCCAGAAGAAAAATATTTTTCCCTTTGGATCCGGTGCTAAGCGGGAGACTCTGGATGGGTCTGGTTATTAGTGGTAGGGTTACATGAACAAGATAAGAGAATGTTTATGTGATGTATATAATATGAAATGGATTTATAGTTTAGTATCTTTCTACGAGAAGAATAATAATCTGCAGGATGTTAGCTTGACGGTGATGTTCGGATCTCTGATAACTCTAAAACCTTCGTAGTCTTGGCTTTGTATACATCGACTTCTTAACTACCACCGTATAGCCTAGTCATGCTGTCTATGTCCAACTAGACAATTCTAGACTTGCTGATCATCTTCCTAGCCATTTTCTTTTATTCACCTTTCAATTGCTGGCCCGCTAGGGAGGCAAAAAAAAGACTCTCTTCTTCCTCCCCCTTTTTTCTGTCGACCCGCCCTTGTCCACTCGACCTGCCAATTATTGTACCTCTCTCTTTTTTTTTCTAGCCGATCAAGTAAAAACATCTAGATTTTCTACTTCTGTTCTGCTTCTTCAGCTGCACTTGGTGCTTTTGCTTTTTTTTCTCTGATTTCTCCCACTATCTCTATCCTTCTCACCCCTCTTCCAATCTTTCTTCTCCTCCTCCTTCTTTTCCCCCGCATCGACCATTTTGCCGGCCACTTCACACGGACCACCCCTGAACCAAACCAAACCAGAAGCAAATCGGACCAAACGGACCTTCCAGTGGGACCGCGGCCCCCCCTGAACCTCGTCCTTCTTGACTCTCATCACACATATCACACTCTTGCGACAAGCTCGATCTCTCCTCGGTCGCGCCTCTCCCTCTCTCCTTTCTTCCGAGTCCTGCGCCAGTCCAGCCCTGAATCCTCCGTCAATTGTGCGAAATGTCTTGCCTGCCCGCGACTACCTTGCGATAGACCCCTCGATATTGTCGACAAAAGCGATGTGTAGGAGTATCACACCGTCGACATAGAATGAACGTCTCCCTCTCGAATACGCCGCAGTCAATCGATCCATTTACCCGTCTGATCTCCCGCCAGTAATCCCAGTATCACCGCTTCACAAACCCACCCCACCACTACCGTGACTATCTTCATATCCTCCAATGCCAGGCTTCGGCCTATGAACCGTCTATAATCCTTGAATCTCATTCCTCCGCCCACCTTGAAAATGCTACACCGCTCCGCCCTGGAAGATGAACCGCGATCGTTCCACCCGAGACGTCCCTCGGGCCCTATCACGGAGCCCCCGTCTGGCCCCCTCCCCAATCGACCAGCCTCACGCACGTCACGGCCAGCCTCGAGGAATCGATTAGGAAATCCTTCCAGTGCGGGTATGTCCACGGGATTGGGGGTGGTGTCGGAGAACGGGTCGGATCGGCCTCCCATGTTGGCGCCTACGAGTCCTATTAAAGAAGGACTGGGAAGTTTGAACCGCTGGTCGCAGTCCACCGCATCCAGCAAGAGTCCATCAGAGTATACTGGTCACCGTCGCGGCAGCTCCAAGATGTCCTTATCGGGTCACAGTCCACACCACGCGCCCGGGCTTGCCGAATTGCCCGAGTTGAGCCTCCCCGAGCTAAGAGCATCGGAGATGTTCTCGACCGACCCAGACACCTCTCATCTCGACCTCTCCTTCACAGCTTCTAGCCATATATTCCAGAATTCTTCCGGCAATGACCCTCGAGACCTGGGTAATCTTCCACCCTACCACGATTCGACAATGATGCGCACGAATGATGGCGCGGCATTTGCAGATGGTGAAGGCGATGGGGAGAATCGACAACATGGACAGACGCAAAAGGCAATGCTGTCCAAAGCGCTGCAAAAGGCGAATACGGCAGTGCTTTTGGACAATGCCGCGAATTTTGAGGGTGCAATGGAGGCTTATACCGATGCCTGCCAGCTGCTGCAATTTGTGATGCTGCGGAGTAATGGAGGCGACGAGGAGAAGCTTAAGCTTCAGGAAATCGTGAGTCTGCCAACTAAATTCAGTTCTCTTTCTGGGGAAAAAACCACGGTTTAAGCTAACTCTTTTTCCAGCGCGATACCTATATGATACGAATTACCGAGCTTCAGCGCATGGATTTCCCGATGCCGGACGATGATGGCAAAGCGCTTCCCGAGCGCCCTTTGAGTCAAGAGTCCTATGGGGAGCTCTTTCACGCCTCGATCCACGATGACTCCCATATCGACAGCCAGCATAGCTCAGCCCACTCCAGTTTGGGCCTTCAACCGGCCTTTGAGGAATCCAGGTCTCTACCTTCCGAGGCGATTCCTCCTCGCCGCCAATCACTACGACCATCTTCGCATTCGGGCAGGACTACTCCCGCCGGTCTTGGGAACAATCTGGCAGCTTATAATGGACATTTCCTCGAACCCGCAGCGGTGCAAGAGACCAACGAATCAACGTCCTGGCTTGACACGATTGACGAGTCCGGCGCCTCCTCTCCGTCATCTGCAAACTCCAAGGCTTCGTCGGTGTACCTGCGTCGGCGGACAAGCCGTCGCCTCAGCACTGATACCGAAGCCGAATTTGATGCAGCCCTTGACGCTGCAGTGGAAGCTGCATATGACGATGGTCTCGAGCCCGTGATGGAATACAAGGAAGAAGAGAGCGATGATATAGTAGCGAATGCGCGCAGGAATATTGAGCTGGCAAAGCAACGGGTACGAGAAGCGGAATTGGAGGCCGAAGCTGCCATGAACCGTGGTCGAGAGTTCCGCCATATTCACGAGGAACAACCCGGCTTGGACAACCCCGTGGGCCGAAATTCAGAGTATCTGGACGAGGAGGCCGAAGAGGAAGAGCGTCTGCTAGAGGAGATGACCAAAGGATACGTAATGGATGATTTTGAGTTCGGCATTCAATCCAAGTCTGCCCTGCCTCGAGAGTCGGATTCTAGCAATATGTCTGGTCGAACCTGGGAAAGCTCGGCTGCATCAAACATTACTGGCAACGGTGGTGCGACTTTGTCTACGCTCACGGAGGATGATGATAACATTCTACCTCCCGACTTGACCGACAGGAATCACTTGCCTTCCTCTCCCCCCACGGCGGCATTGCCTCCCATTCCTGTTTCGTCTGATTTCCCCGGCCTACCACCTCACCGAGCTTCGTTGTCTCAGCCCCCTCCTCCGCCTCCCATGGGCCCTCCCCCTGTCCCTGGAGTCCGCGCTCGACGACTGTCTGGACTGGCTTCTAGCGAGCTAACGATCGAAACCGGTACACGCCCTCGTGGTGACTCTATCGTCTCAAACGTCGACCCCTTGACGACTCCCTCTACGGGGCCACCCCGCGCCTCCTCTCCCCAAGGACGAACCCTCGCAGGACCCTCCTCCTCCTAGGTCTTCGACGCCCAGCTTCCGTGCCAGTCTGCATCCTTCAAAACGCAATCCTTCCGTTGGTTCTTTCGTGGACATCAACCTAGCCAAGACTCAAACTAACGAAGATGATGGGCTTGGTCTTCCTCCTCTCCCTGTCTCTGCACGTCCAATAGGCAAAGTTCCCTCTGCTCCAGACGGCCTCGACAAGGCTCATACCAACTCCAAATCCGTCCGCAGTCGCAACGTCTCTGTCCCTATTCCCGATACCGCACCTGGTTCTCCTACCACCCCGTGGAGTGGTTCGTTCCCATCTCTCGATACCCAAAAGGCTTCAATGATACCTAGTGTGCCCGTGCTGCCGACTCCAACGGCCGCACATTTTACACAAAACGGTCTTCCTACCGGTGGTCTCAACCTTTTCGATTGCGATATCCACTCCCCCACTGCTTTGGGACGCCCCAACTCGCTCGTACATAATGCACCTGTCCCGCTTGAACCTTGTCCGGAGTCCTTCCTCCTCCGTCCATTCTGGCTCATGCGATGCCTGTATCAGACGATCTCTCATCCACAAGGCGGTTATCTGTCCGCGAAACTCTTCGTTCCTCGTGACGTTTGGCGCGTGAAGAATGTCAAGATCAAGGCTGTCGAGGACAAAGTGTCAAACTGCGATCTGCTGACGGCGGCCCTCCTTAAACTGGCCCAGGTGGATATGTATGATGCGGATGCCGTGTTGGAAGAAATGCAATCCTTCGAGGGCGTTCTGGAACAGGTCCAAATTGCATTGTCGAAGAAGCTGGGTAACGAGGTTGGCATCCACACTGCCATTCCCTTGTTCAAGTCCAATGGGTCCTTTGATGATTCTTCTCACCCCGAGCCGGCCTCCTCCAGGACCTCTGGCACTTCCAACAAATCCTACAGGCCGACGTGGAAACGACTACGATCTAAGACCTCGGGCATTGGCACTACCACCCCGACATTCTCGACCCCTCGCGATAGCAACAAGGAGCACTTGAATTTGAACTCGGTTCCCATGACGGCGGCACCCGTAAGCCAGGCCCGGCGCAGTGTGACCTCACTGGATTTCTCGGGTCCAAATTCTCATTACATGGGCGCATTAGCACGTCTCTTTGATGCTGCCCAAGTACTAGGTATGTTTTGAGACAAGTGTGTTTCCTGTTTCCAGCCACCGTGCTAACAAGTTCCAGATCAAATCGCCCAGCAAGTCGAGGACCCAGGGCTTAAACACTCCTCTCAAACCCACGTTGGCTTGGAACTGTGCACGAGACATGCAGCTGAATTCTTCGGTTTCTATATTTGCCGGTTCGCGTTGGCTGATGTAGGTCTCATGCTTGATAAGTTCATCAAACGTGGCAGCGAGTGGGTGTTGATCTAGTTTGCTTTGCTATGTTGTGATATGCATATCTTATAGTGGAGAACTGCCTCTACCTCACCATTCCTCCCCTTCCTCGTCCAATCATCATCATCCCCTTCCCATCTTCCCATAGATCAGGCTCTCCTTCCTACCCCGATTGCCTGGTTAATACGTACCCCCGATTTACCTGCCTATATTATTCTGACGTCTATACTATATTCACACCCCTCCGCCATGTCTTTAAGATACCATGCCATGATTCGCCTCGAGATATGATTTGAAGAAGAACATAATTGCCATTGTGATGGGGACTGACTGAATTGTACTTACCTAAACCCATGGTTGTTTCTCGTTCCTCCTTCTATCTCCTGTTTGATGTCTCCCCTTTTTTCCCCTCTGCTAGTCTGTGTTGCACTCCCTCCGCTTCATCTCATCCTAAGTCCTGATCCCAACATACCCTGTGCTGCATTTGATACGCGAGTTACGACTTTCCATTTCTGATTCTGTTCAAATCTCTTTTTCGATACGAGCATTGGATAGAGTATATACATCATGAGAAAGATTTTTTAAAGTTATTCATGAGCCCATTTCCTAAACGCTGTAATGCGAACGCCAAAAAATCCCCTCCATTTCTTTTTTAAAAGTGGAAGTCGAGAAGAAAAAAAAGTTTCCTCCACTCTCTTTCTAAAGGCTAATCCCCGCAGAACGAAGACAAATCTGCCGCCGTCGTTCAGCGTCCCGAATGATTTCTGATGATAATTTCAGACTCGGCGCTAGATGCGCATACCGCTCAACTTCGGCAACGACGCTAGAAATAATCGCATCCACCCGCAGCGGAGGCGGGAGCAACGTAGATAGCGTCGGCGACATGGTCGCGCCCATGATTAATAGTGTTTGAGAAACCATCGACAAAGCCCCCTGCCATAGATACGGAAGATGACCTTCGCGGTGGCTCGTGACGTGTTCTAGCTGTCGCAGCGTAGCATCGAGACACCTGCGACAACACTCGCGGACGCCGGGGTCCGCACCGGCTTGTTCGTTTTCAAAGACAGCCAGGATGTAGGGCCGGTATATGATTGTGCGGCAGGCGTTGTATCGTAATCTCAGCACCGTTTGAACGGGGTTTGAGAGAGGTGATTGGGTGAGTGGGAATTGGACTGGTTGCGGGAGACTTTCGTACCATTGGGAGAGTTGGAAGTCTAGTTCTGAGACTATCGGGCCTAGGGAAGAGAGTGTGTGCGTGCTGTCTTTTTGATAGATGAGGTGGCTGACTCGGTTTAAGAGTCTTCGTAGAGCGATTTCGGCGAGGAAGTACCAGAGTTCGTCGCGTCCCGTGTATTCTTCTGCGAGTCTACCGCTGCGGTCGTCTTTTTCGGTTTCGCCATCCATTCCTTCGTCTTCGTCGTCGTCTTCTTCTTCGAAGCCGCCTGGTAGATCGACTATTTCTTCAAAGTTCACGATGCCGGAATGGGGGAGGTCTAGTTCTGCGAGGAGGTCGCTTTCGTAGAGGAGGGAGTTCCAGTAGACTCGTACACTGAGTTCTTTCCACTGTGCGGGTACTCGGTTGGGGTTGCCCAAGAGCAGCTGGAGCTTCATGCTCACATTGGACAGCAGTGTCCATGCCTCGAGTGGTCGTACTAGGTAAAATAGGTAGGCCGATGCTAGTACCATGCACTGTGCGGCAATGGCTGAATTTCGCATCATCACGGAGGGCAGAATCGCCCATGCTGCCGCGAAATACGGGAGACCCGGTGGCTCATGATCTGCTGGTAGGAACGAGATGCTCCCGTTGCGACTGGCAGCTCCAAGGGCTAGTACTAAGAGCACGAGGCAACTAACGGGACCGTCTTGGAACCCTTGCGCCAGAGCAGTTCGGTAGTATCGGTTCCATGTATATGGATTCACACATGCATACCAGATATTTGCATGGTTGAAGAATGCTTGAACGTATGCTGGTGCGTTGGCCAAATCAAAGCCAGAGTTCGGGTTCAAACGCAGTGGTTCACGCGCCATTTCCAATTGAAGAAGATTCTGTGGATCGTAGGGCCCCGATACCAGATCCCGGATCAAGGGCCATTGGAGAAGATGCAGGGCCGGGGTGCTGTGTACTTTGGGCATAGTGGATATACTAATGCTGGGAGGCGGATTGGCCCAGGAGCCCAGTCCCACCGCCGTCATTCTCCCGGATGTTGAAATCCCATTCATCCGGGTGATTGGGTCCTCGCTGCCGATACCGGTGTCGTTGCTCGTCGCCGGGGATGTCGACGACAGGGCTAGATGATGCGGACCTTGTGCTGCTAAGCTAGAATGAAGCAGCCCCTCGATTCGGGTCAGGTGTTCTAGAATAAGCTTGTCGCCAGCATCGAGCTTGATTCCGGGCTCTCGGTACACACACTCGGCATCGAGATCGGAGCAAAGCTGGCATTTCGGACGGGCTCCATTGCATCTTGTCTTGCGTAACCGGCATATCTGGCACTGTCGAACTTTTTAGCTTGTCGGTTCTCAGCAAAAAAAAAGCGAGGTGAAATTGGAGGGAAACCCACGGCAATAGTTGCCCGTCTCCGCGGGTACTCCGCCGCATCTTCGCTGGAACGTTTCTTAGAGCCCAATAGATCGAGCTCGACCCCTGTGATAGGATCAATGTCTCTCTCTGGAGGTGGGGTCATGATCGCCAGGAAAGGACGAAAAAAATTGGGTGTGGATCTCGACGTTTTTGACAAATTGTGAGCTTCTCCGGCGAGAAGTTGATGTCGGAAGCTATAGCACTGGCAAGATGGTCGTGTAGCTTCTCATGCCATCACTGATTGGGAGGTTGTGGAAATCCAGAGACAGTCCCACAACGATGGATGGGGCGAGAGTCTATTTGAGCATCATATCCCTCGAGAATTATGCCCGTCAGATGGCGCATTGGTTGCAGTGCACAGTACCATTGAACAAGTCAGATTTGCGACAACTTGTAGTCCGAGAGAAAAAAAGTCCGGGGAACGGCGGGGCAGTACATTGTTCCTGATTGCGTTGAGCTGTACCGCCCCTCGACGTTTAACCAGTCTTGGTTTAGTGGGCCTGGGTGACTCTGATGGCAGCAAATCACCGTTGACTGCGAAGTATCTGGCACACGGAGGAACTCGTCCGTGGTTGATTTGGCAGTCCGATCAGGATCAGGCCATCGGTCCGCTCTCACACAGATATGATAAGCGGACGGTGAATCAGATCCCATAGATGCGATTGATTGCAGTAATGACCAAGTGATTGGCCCATATTACAGGATGTTGTTGGAGTGTTGCGAGAGTCAAAAAGTCCCAAAGTCCCGATGGCGGCTGATCCGATAAGCTGATAAGCCGATAAGACTATCACACGTGGACGCGTTTGGCCCAAACAAACGCGCCTGACTTTTTTCCCTTCGCCAAAAGTCGCCCTCGCCAATTCCCATCACCATGCCTCGCCCTGCTCCCAAGCGAAACCGATTGACAAAAGGCAACAAGGTTGCTAAATCCAAATCCACCGAACAACCCGACCAGACCGACTCCAATGCCGCCAAATCACCACCACAGAGCGCGTCCGAGGACCCTCGACGCACACTTCGAAGCCAGACACCCCTGACCCAGCGCAATGAGCATGCGATCGAGTCCTCGCCTACTGGAGAACGGCCAGGCACTGGGAGCTGTCCTGGAACTGGTAGTCGACCTCCTACGCGATCTCGTGGTTACTCGTCAACACTATCCTTTGCGGGGCGCAAAGGCGACACGAGCTCGCGCATTCCTGATACACCTGGTTTCGAGAACTCCGTTCTCAGAAACTTCCGGCGTCGCCCACGACAGCAGAGTATTTTGCAAATGATGCAAGCAGAGGATGACACACTAGAGTTGGACGACGAGGATTTCTTGGGCGGGCTCAGTCCCGAGGATGAATCGACACCATTACACCTTTCTCGAGGAAAATCGCTTCTGATACGACAAGATGATCAGTCGCAATCGCCTTCAGAATCTCTACCTTCATCAGGCGGGTCGCGCAAGCGCAAGCGCTCTGATCAAATCCAAGTCCCCCAGTCGCTTTCCGTGGTGATCACGAATACCGTCGTGGAAACCATCGAGGATACCCCTCATCCTACACCTGATATTCGCGAACCGACTCCCGATGTGCCCGATGAAACCCCTCGACCCCTACGATTTGCCGAGATCTTGAGCCAAACGATGCTTCCTCCCGACAGCAGTCCTATGAGCTCTATCGCCACGGGTCCTGGATCTCCAGGCATAATTCCCCAGCGCGGCCTCGCAGGCAAAAGATTCAGAGACCCAGCTCATATGTCTACCGCTGTATTACAAGAAAGACTGCTCCCAAGGCGACGACAGCGCCCGCGCAGAGGCCGGCCTGTGGATCAGTTTGATCTCCCCAGTGATGAGAGTGACGATGGCATGCAGAATGCGGCGTCTGGCGATGAGGATGAGCTGGGCTACCTACCTGTTCGACGATCCAGGCGGAGCGGGACGAGCAAACCTGAACCTTTGGGCAATGCTCGAGACAAGTCCAAACTTAACAATCAAAAACAAAGAAAAACTCGGTCCAAGTCTGCCCCAGCTGCGAAATCAACGGTCGTGCAAAAATCAACAAGACGCTCGCGGTCGCGCAGGAGTGGAGATATCGACAAGGAGAATGAGCAATACTTGTCAACACCATCCTCACCTCTATCCTCTCCGCCCGATTCAGAAGCATCCGAGTCCGAAGCAGAAGTCCAACCGCGTCGCATCATGAGCGAAGAATTGCGCGCTGCAGCGGCCAAGTTTGCCGAGGTCGATAAATGGGAAATGGAGTTTGAAGATGTTTCAGCGTCGGAAGTATAAGGTTTCTTGGTGGAGTCCTGGTGACAGTTTACAGTTTATGCTACAGTTAATGATTCCATATATCCCCCCTGCAGAGAAATTGATGGTTGACGCGTAATGAGACAAATTCAAATTTCGTTAAATTGTGTTATCTCTTCTTTTCTACATTCTTTTTATCTAAAATACCGCCAATAGCCGACGCCCCTCTCTCAACCAAAGAAAAAAAGAAGAAAATGAAAAACGGAGCCCCGCACAGCAAATGCAACCCCGCGACTTCTTGTCACCTCCGCCTCTCTCCTTTCATTCTTCGTCAAGTAATTCACAATGCCGTCGGTTGATGAGATTCTCGCTGCCAAGTATCCGGCCAAGGCTCATGCGCGCCGTGTCGCTCAGGTCCTCCAGGACAAGCATGGCGAGGCCGGCGTGATCTACCTCGAGGCGCAAAAAACTCGTCTTATCGAGGACAATGACGAGGCTATGCCTTTCAGGTAAGTCGGAAACATTACTGGTTCACCAAAGTTTCTCCTATACCCTTGGCCCAACTGGAGTTTGTCATGCTAATTGGAAACCCCCCCATTTAGACAGCGTCGCCCCTTCTTCTACTTGACTGGATGTCTGGAGCCCGATTCCTCGGTCGTCTACGATGTCAAGAAGGACGAGTTGACCCTCTTCATTCCCCCCATCGACCCCGAGTCGGTCATCTGGTCGGGTCTGCCGTTGTCGCCTGAGCAGGCCAAGAAGCTCTACGATGTCGATCACGTCAAGTACACGACCGACGTCAATGCGACCCTGGCCTCGATCGCGTCGGCACAGGATGGAAAGACTTTGGCTTTTGCTATTGAGGAGCAGGTCTCCGAGGGCGTTGAGTTCAAGGGCTTCGCGCGATCGAACCTCGGCGTTCTGAAGACTGTTATCGGCGATGCTCGCGTTGTCAAGGATGCCTATGAGGTTGCGCTTCTGCGGAAGGCGAATGATATCTCTGCCCTAGGACATATTGCTTCTATCAAGGCCGCTAAGACTGCGACTAATGAGCGTGAGGTCGAGGCTGCTTTTATCAACACTTGCATTGCCAATGGTGCTCGGGAGATGTCTTATCACCCCATCTTTGCTGGTGGTGCCAACGGTGCTACGCTGCACTACGTCAAGAACGATGAGAGCTTGACTGATGCTGGATCTCAGCAGCGCAAGGGTAACCTGCTGATCGATGCTGGTGGTGAGTATCAGACTTACTGTGCTGATATTACTCGTGTCGTTCCTCTGGCTGGTACCTTCCCTCTGGAGACTCGCCAGATCTACGAGATTGTTCTGGAGATGCAGAATGAGTGCATTGCTGTGTTGAAGGATGGTGTGTGCTGGGATGATGTGCACGCTCTGGCCCACCGCATCGCTATCAAGGGTCTGCTGAAGTTGGGAATTCTTCAGGGCTCTGCGGACGAGATCTTCGAGAAGCGTGTCAGCGTCGCTTTCTTCCCTCACGGTCTGGGCCACTACCTGGGCATGGACACCCACGACACTGGCGGCTACCCCAACTACGCCGATACCGACAAGATGTTCCGCTACCTTCGTGTTCGGGGCAACTTGCCCGCCGGCTCTGTGATCACCGTTGAGCCTGGCGTAAGTTAACCCGCCTTCACCCTCGTTATTCTATGGTCTTTCGTCACTAACCTTGCCTTTTACAGATCTACTTCTGCCGCTTCATCATCGACCCCGTCCTGCAGTCCCCCGAGCTGAGCAAGTACATCAACACCGAGGTTCTGGACCGCTACTGGAGCGTTGGAGGTGTGCGCATTGAAGACAATGTGCACGTCACCAAGGACGGTCCCGATAACTTGACCTCGGCCCCCAAGGCGATCGCAGAGGTCGAGAGCCTTGCGCAATAAGCAAGTTCTCTTGAGGAATCGGTCAATACAGATTATTTAGATAAGACAACATATAGCGAGCATTCATGAAATTGCAGTAATATGAGCACCTGATGGTCACAAAGACACATGCAGGCCTCCTTGTGGACTTGATATTTGATTCAGAACCTACTAGATCGCTGATGAAAAGGGGTATTGTATCGTGAAATATGCGGATTGTACAATTGGGGAGTTTCCTTGGCCTGGCCCATTGAGTTAATGAAGAGGTTCTCTTCACTTCTCACTGGCTCTCAGGCGCTTCCGTCCCCTTGGGGTCGATTCTGCTTCTGCTGGGCCAGACTTTTCCTTGCGATCCATCAGGATCTTAAGCACGTCGGTCGTGAATTCGGGGACTTCGAGACACATGCTATCCCAGTCCCCTTGAACCTCGTGTCGCAGCAGGTGACCACGAGAAGCCCAGTACGAAGCGACGGGCCTGCGGATGGTAGTGTCGTCTGGGGAGGTGTGAGTGTAGACGTAACGAGCGTAGGATAGCTCGCCACGAGGAGTGCCATTGACGCGATGGATCTTGGTGTGGGCGAGGCTCTTCAGTTGTGGTAGACCCAGCTTCTCGGCCAATGTGTAGATGCGCGCGTGTCGCAGCAATTCCTCCCCAGTCTTATCAGTCGCGCCTTCCGGCTCTTCGGATGCGGATGGGGTCTCTGGCTGTGTAACGGTGTAGTCTCGAGTGTACTCAAACTGCAGGAAGCAGCTAAAAGCATCGACGTCTTCGTTCGGGAGCTCAATACGGCGCTGTTGCGCAGTTTATCTGTCAGTACTTGCGATTAATGAAATATGGAGGAAATCTGCTTATAATTACGGGACCTGAGGACTCGAACTTGTTCATAAATTCGGAGAGGAATGGGGAATCCAAGAGCAGGGTTTGGTGAGCAGTCATAGAGGTCTTCTTATCGCCTTCGCCAATGACAATCTCGACGATCGGAGAGGTAAGGAAGCTGAGAGAAGTGATTAGAGAGTTGACAAGACCTGCCTCCCACGGTGGGAGGTGCAATGGGGTTTGCGCCATCTGGATATGACCAAAAAGGGCTGCAGGGAGAGTGGTGAGAGGGAGGGAGGGTGTCTTACTCGAGGAACTTGAAGCCTGCGCTCTTCTTTGCTGGAGTGGGAGGCTCGGCCTCAGTGGTCGCATCAAGCAGAATAATGTCATCTCCAGCTTTAGAAGTCTGTTCCGTGTTCTCAGTCTGTTCAGTCTGAGGGGCTGGTGTCTCCTGAGTTCCGGTCATTTCCACCTCGTTGGACGTGTTGTTTGCTGCATTCTGCAGGTCGGATCTATCCGTGCCGGAAACTTCAACTTTGGGAGTATCGTCCATTGTGATGGGTCGTCAATTGAGGACTGTGAGGTGGCATGGAGAGAGTGAGGGGGGAGGGATGGAGTTGGGGAGCAGAGGAGGAATGTTGGAGAAAGACGAGCTTCCCTAAAGCTTCTCCCGCGGGCGGACACCGCGTCTTCCACCGTCCTTTCTCGAGTCTTTCAATCAACTCAAGTCAGGTACATCTCTTCTCATGAAATCGCTACGAGCTTTCGCCAATAAAGGCATATTCCCCGGATCGGGATTTACAAGATCTCTCGACTTTCGGACTTGACTTTGACTTTAAGCTGGCGGCCGTCGGAGTTCGGTCATTCAGCCTTTCCACTCTCGCCTCGTGTCAGATGTATGACTTGTCCAATCCCGGGCTTTCCTTTTGATGTCATTTGTTTACTCTTCTCGGTCTTGCCACTGGAGATCCGGACTACCCGAGCTGTTGCCAACCTTATAAGAAGGTCTATGGTAAGATACATTACTACACTACTACCCTGAAGCTAAAGACAGCCCTGCCGCATGTGGATCTCGGATCGTCATGAGCGGACCCCACGAAGGCGAAGCTGAGTTGCCGAGAGGGCGTTTGGCTAGGACACCTCCCAGCTCCACTTCAACCTCCGTTTCCAGTGGTGCAGCATGTGAACATGAAGATCGAGCCAGGCGCCGAAGCATATCGGTAAAACTTCGGGAAACCAACCAGGCCGGCCAGTATATCTTGACGGCCGACGATGCGGAGCTTCTGCAAGAGGTGTTGAGGGATAACTTGCTTTTGGAGAAATCGGGTGCCTCTGCAAAGCGTCCCTTTCTCTTTCGAGACCTACAGTTTACCAGACAGCGAAGTGCCTTTGATCGCCAGAACCCGTCTTTCTCCTCTTCGCAATTCCATGGTTTCTTCACGCTCTTCTGGCTCGGTGTGGCGCTGATGTTGGTCAAGGTTGCTGCCAACAACTGGAGAACCTATGGGACTCCGTTCGGCACAACTGAAATCATCGAGCTCATGCTGAGCCGAGATGTTTTGGTGCTAGGGATCACCGACTTTATCTTGTGTTGGTCAACTTTGTTCTGCCTTGGCCTTCAACGGGTGATTCTTCGAGGATACTTGGACTGGAGTGGATTTGGATGGGTGATCCAAAATGTATGGTCCCTTGATCGCTGCTGATTTTTCATGTGGATGTAGACACTCACCATAGAACCAGATTTGGCAAACTTCATACCTCGCCGGCTTCATCTGGTGGACATACCATCGAGACTGGCCATGGACTCACACCGTCTTCATGGTCTTGCATTGCTTAACAATGCTGATGAAGCAACACAGCTATGCCTCTTACAATGGCTACTGTAAGTTTGATACCATGATTTCATTCCCTATATTGTGTGACCTTGCTAATAATGACAGTGTCGGAGCTGTACAAAAAGCGAGACTTGCTCAAGGGCCGGCTCAAGCGACTAGAGGGATATAGCAGCCACGACTCCGTTTCAAGCAGTCAGTCATCACCACCGAGTGCTATCGTTTCGGAAATTGCAAATTTGAGAAAGCAGAATAGACAGCGCAGCTCCACTGAGTTCAAGAGTATCCATGCTACTCGCGATACGGATCACCTCTTAGTACTATCGGAGACTATCGAGAATGGCACAGCGCTGGGACCGGCTCAAATGGTGTCACTCAAGGGCCTGCTAACCAAAGAGATTGAACTATTATTCGAGGGACTCCACGGTCAATTTTCCAAGAACAGCCAGTACCCTCGGAACTTGACCGTTGGCAACTTTTGTGAATTCATCACACTGCCTACATTGGTCTATGAACTCGAATACCCACGCACCGAGCGAATTGACTGGGCTTATGTTGCGGAAAAGGTTGTAGCCACTTTTGCTACCATTTTTGTCATGATCGTGGTCTCCCAGTACTGGATCTATCCCGTGGTCATGAGAACGCTAGATATGAAGGACCAGGGCTTGACGGTGCAGCAGCGACTTCAGGAGTTCCCCTGGGTACTCAGTGACTTGCTGTTCCCTTTTATGATGGAGTATCTGCTAGCATTCTACGTGATTTGGGAGTGTGTGGTGAGTCTTACGTCTCCCCTTTGGTGCCTACCTATCGTGACCCACTGTCTGACAACATTTTTAGCTCAATGCTTTGGCCGAAATCACCAGATTCGCCGATCGGGGATTCTACGCCGACTGGTGGAACTCGGTCTCCTGGGACCAATTTGCCCGCGATTGGAATCGACCTGTTCATAACTTCCTGTTGAGGCACGTTTACCACAGCACCATCAGCTCCTTCCACCTCTCCCGGGTTTCGGCAAGCTTGGTGACGTTTTTCCTGTCTGCCTGTGTGCATGAGCTGATCATGTTGTGCATATTTCGACGTCTGAGGGGATACTTGTTGTTCCTTCAGATGACACAGTTACCATTAGTCTCGCTGAGTCGCACGCGCCTCATGCGTGGGAGAAGACTTATGGGAAATATCTTCTTTTGGCTGGGGATTTTCACTGGACCGAGTCTGCTGTGCAGTTTGTATTTGATCATTTAGATTAGACAGCACAAAAAAGAAAGACTTGTGCATACTTCTACGGGTTGTGAATAAGAAGCATTTTCCTGTCTACGAGACTAGCTAGTCCCCATTCTGAAGGACTATCGAATAATGTGGATCCTTTTCGGAACGACGGATACAAAATATATGAATTTGTTCTTCCATAGACTACTAATTGCTTCGATTTAGCCTCAATTCGTCTTATTAGGTCTAGTTAGCTATCCCCATCATCCATAACACCATCGCAGGCACCCACGGCCACGCGGCGTAGAGAACCCGATAAAATGCGGGACTTTTACCCCGCTGATCTCATCGTTCCCCATTTCCAATCTCCCTTCCAACTGTTTCACTCTTCCCCTCTCACAATTCCTTAAAACCAATCCATACAAAAAAAGACCATGGCCTCCAATCCCCCTGGAGCATGCTGCACAGTCGGCGTCAAGCACGAAGGCGAAGCAAAGGGTCAATTCCAACAAGTCGGCGGAGGTATGCCAGATGCTCGGTTCATACAACTCCGCATTTCCATTTGCTAATTGATTTTACCCCACCAGTTGATACTTATGTCACGTACCCAACCGACCGCTCTACCAAGCGTGCTGTGCTATTGTTGACCGATGTAATCGGTCATCGATTCATTAATGCCCAGCTTATCGCGGATCAGTTAGCTGCGAATGGTTACTTCGTGGTTATGCCCGATCTTTTCCACGGTGATCCTGTGCCGCTGAATCGTCCTGCGGATTGGGATTTGATGGCTTGGTTGAATGGTCCGCCTGGTCATTTGGTGCCGCGTGTGGAGCCCGTCGTTAAGGCTGTGCTTGGTGAGATGAAGTCTGGCTTTGGCTGTGAGAGGATTGGTGCTATTGGATATTGTTTCGGGGTATGTTATATTTCTTGGGGGTATAGCTTTGGATTTGATTTTGTGCTGATCAGCTGTATGCTTGTGTTGGCAGGCTAAATATGCTGTCCGTCTGCTTCGGGATGACGGTGTTGATGCGGCTTATTTGGCTCATCCTAGTTTCGTGGATGCTGAGGAGCTGGCTGCGATCAAGCGTCCCCTGTCTATTGCTGCAGCTGGTGGGTTACTTCCCTGTTTTTTTCCTCCTGGGGTGCTCTTGATCAATGGCTAATCTTTATCATACAGAGACCGATTCTATCTTCCCGGCTTCCAAGCGCCACGAGTCCGAAGAGATTCTGGCCAAGACGGGTCAGCCGTACCAGATTAACCTGTACAGCGGTGTCGAGCACGGTTTCGCAGTTCGTGGCCATATTTCGAAGCCCATCATTCGATTTGCAAAGGAGGCGGCATTTACTCAGGCAGTAGCTTGGTTCAACCAGTACGTTTAGGTTGTCGGTTTTAAGGTACAACCTTATTCTAGAGCCTCAAGGTTTATGATCAGATTTGCTACAAAACAATATCCACCGTCTTCTCCAAAGGATAAAAATGTGTCTCGCATTTTTGAATTCGTGCCCACTCCTTTCATTCGTCATGTTTAAAACACAAGATGTACATGCATCGTAAAGATTTCAAGCTCAAGCGGAGGAGGAAATAGAAAAAAGAATATTCATAAGCCACTGCCGAGGTCTGCTCTGGCATGGCTAGTCCCATATACATAGAGGGACCACAAGGGATATGTAAATGGCTACCAAAACACGAGTCTTGCTTACATTTTCTCGTGCGTCGCCATGAGGGAACCTATAAAATCTAGTTAGAAATGGGACAACCTTAAACAAGTCAAGTGTAATAACATACCAATGAAAGTAGTCACCAGGCGAGAGCGCACTTGGCAAATATCCTCCGGCACCAGCCAAATGGTGGCACCCATCTTTCTGGCAATACTGATGCTGAGCTTAGCATTGGCATAAGCCTCCTCGTCGGACCGGCCAGGGGTAACCAAGTCGTAGTCCACGTAGCTGCTCTTCATGCCGTTCAGCACATCCAACAGGAAGCGACCAGTGCCGATGGACGGGTCCTTGAAGCTGCGGATGGCACTCGTCTGGCCACCACTCTTCGACATGTCGTTCGCCCAGCGAATCATCTCTGCGTCGGTAATCTCACGCTTGCCCAGGCGCTGGGCCAGCGCAGACAGGGTACGAGTAATATCACGACGCATCAACTGCCAAACCAGGCCCAGAGTAAGCGTACGTTGGCCGTCAGTAATATCAGCACCCTGCACACCGACCAAGGAGAACCCGTGGTGCTTTCCAAGCTCGATGGAGTAGTTGGTGTTCTCCACTGCCTTGAATCGCATCAACTCGCCTCCGGACGCGGGGGGCTTGTTAACATGCCTCCAGTTCACGCTGCCCGGAATCACCTTGTCATAAGCCTGGAGCAGAATATTACCATCACGCAGATCATCGAAGAGCGAGTTGACGGCGGGCTGCACATCCAAAGAGTTCAGCCAGAGAGTGAAGACACGAGCCTCGCGCTCACCCTCGGCATCGAAATCTTCCACCTCGAGCTTCTCCTCCTCGGTAATGGGATCCAATCCAGGGTGGGTGTTGAAGAGGTTGGCAACGAAAGCAAGGTTAAGCTTCGGGTTTCCGGCGACCAGGGAGGTTGGGGTCAAGAACTTGCGGCAATCCAGCTTCTCGGCGTTGGTGAGGACCTCCTCAGCACGCTGAAGCAGGTCTCGAGTCTGGAGGGGGCTGCGGGAGCAGACATCGGGAGCCAGCTGGTTCAGAAGAACCGTATAATTCTCACCATCCTTCACGTCAGTGGAGAAGTTCGTCACCCTAGAAGTAGAAGAGAATTAGTCACGGCTGTCCATTGATGGTTGTATATTTCCACGAAACAAGGATCAATTCTAGGGGTTCTTACCGTCGCTCCCACTTGGCGTTCTTAAGGTGATAGTTGAACCAGCGGAGCAGGATCTGCTCTGGGGGAAGACGCAGGAACTGCTCCAGAGTCTCATCCTCCTCCAACAAACGGTACAGCTCGGGGTGGAGCTTAATATCGATCTTGCCCAGCAGACCACGGCGAATGACCTGCCAGATCAGACCCAGAATCAAGTGCTCACGGACCTCAATGATGTCTCCGCTGCCAATGTTGACCACGGAACAGCCAATGCCCTTAGCGGAGTTGATCACAATGTTGTTGTTCTCCGTCATGTGGAAAGCGTTCAATTGCTTGATCTTCTTGCCGGCCTTGTTCAACACGCGCTCATCGATAGTATCCGGTACGCTGTCGTTGATCAGCTTGGCCAGGACCAAACCGTCCTTGCACTTGTCGAACATCTCGAAGGTATCGGTGGGGAAGGGCAACATGTCGCCAATATCGGGGTCGCCGGCCAGGACCGCATTGATGTGTCTCGTGAATTCGGTTCGCTCATCCTCGTTAATAGTGTGGGTAACGTTTGCGGAGGAACCCTGGACGTGAATGCGACCACCACCGACGCTGCCCTTGGAGACATGGCGGGCTCCACCCGGGCCCGCGCCTGCGCCGGCTCCAGCTCCTTGAATCACAGCCGCGGGGCTCGCAGCACTGGCACCGGGGGCCGGTCCTGAGCGGAGTCGCGCAACAAGCTGTTATCTTATTAGTATCTAGCGACCGAGATCTTGCGATAATCAAGCTTAAAGGAAGAAATCAAAACAAGGGCCACCTACATCAATATAGTCCTCGAGCTCGACACGACGGGAGCTATCGAGCTCCACGCCCTTCAGAGCCTGGCGCACCACATCGTATGGCTGGCGCTCGGATTGCTGAGTAGCCTTGATTGCGGAGGCCTCGTCTAGGTAGCCGCGGTCATCGACGTCCAACCTGCGGAATGCATCCTGGAGGGAGAAAATCTCGCCCTGGTCCAGCTGCGGGAATCGCCTGAAGAGGACAACAGAGATACAGTCAGCATTGAGGATTTTAAACGAGGATTGAAAGGAACGCACTTCTGGAGCTTGAGGACGTTCATCTTGGGTAAACGACCTAGGTGGGGGGTGGGGTGATCAGGCGCAAACGGGATCACGCCGGGACTCGACGGAGAGGGGGAATAATGTGAGAAGAGGAAGGAAAGAAGGATCTCAGGAACGGGATCACTAAATGATTCGGAGTGGCCAGGCAGAATCCAATGGCCGTGGGAAGGGGGGTAAAGGAGGAAGGGAAGGAAGAGCTGGGCAGTGCAAAGAGGCAAGAGGTAAGAGTGTCTAGTACCTTACTAGTGAGACTGAGAACCACAAGGTGGGGGGGAAATATCCGCGTATGTCAGCGGGGGGACGTTACTGTATTGTATGGTCACAGTATACGAACATAGGCTGCATTATTCATGGTATTTTACCAGAGAGTACTTGAACAATACTTCTACTTTTCACTAGTTCAGATGTTCTATTTATGTACTATAGAAGTATTCCCACCCCTCATCGGAATACCAGGCCCTCCAATTGACCTTTGCTGCCTTGCCCTGATGACGTCGCCGGGGCTGCAATTTACACCAATTGGACCAATCGAACGGAGACAAGAAACATTCTTAGTATTGTTATGCCTTCCTCCCCTAGTTGTGGCTTGACTCTCGTATGCCTCGTATACCTCGTACCCTGCCCATCCTCCAATATGTAGTAGCCCCCCCCCCCCCCAGGCAGACAGGTTTACCACGGCTGGACACCATCCCACCGAATCGCTTTTCCAACATCCTCATCTCGCCCCCCTTCAACCACCGCGCGTACAAAATTCGCCCCAATGGCCGGGTCAATGGCACCCAACTGCTTATTTCGTTCCGGATTCCCGCCCAGTCCAGTGGCCAAAAACCCCGGCGAAACGCACCAGGTCTTCACCCCGTCCTCGCGGAGGATTCGTGTCCATTCGCGCATCAGCATGTTCATCCCCGTCTTGCTGGATCGATAGGCCGAGATGGCTCGTGAGGTTTTGGGCCAGCCCTTTACTGGAGATTGGCTCAATCGAATCGTTAGGTTCTCCGACTCGGTCAGCGCGGATGCACCGCTGGTGATGAAGAGCAGTCGAGGATCCGCGGATTTAAGGAGCAATGGCACGAATGTGTGCGTGAGGATCTGTGTCCCGGTCGTGTTGACATTCCATGATTTGTTCCACATCTCCCGCATCGTCAATTCTCCGGAATACATCTGGGGGTCGAATTGTCCTCCTGCAATAATCTTGTGTGAGCAAGATGAAAGGATACACAGTTGCAGCACCTACCGGCATTGTTGATCAAGACATCTACTCGACCATACTGGTCAGCAACATGGTCGAAGGCCTTCTCAATTGATTGATCATCCTCGATATCAACCTGCACTGGAGCTACCACGGTGGCGCTGTTAGGAAATTCAGCCTGCAACTGTTGGACTGCCGCGTCAGCCTTGTCCATGCTACGACATCCGAGGAGGATCGTGTAGGATTTAGAGGATTCGAAGAGGGCTTTGACGGTTTCTAAGCCCAGTCCCGTATTTGCCCCGGTGATGAGGATAATTGTGCTATCCATGACGGTTGAATCGTGCAAAATGTTTGAAAATTAAATAGTTGCTCCCTTTTTTGCACGCTGGAGGACTCGGGGGTCCTTTATATTTCGCATCATCATGGGCAAAGAGGGTTTCCTACGTCTGATAGCACGCCTAAAAGCGTATCTGCCACGGACTTAAGACTCCCAGGCGAACTTAGTTGACACCCGAATATGGTAGGTCGGTCGGCCGAGCTAAATTTCCAAATGCGGAAGAGAACCCGGTCAAGTTTCTCCAGTATTGTACAAGACGCCAATTCATGACTCGGTGATCTCGGTAGTAGATCAAAACAGTAGGTAGGTTGTTACTAGTAAATGGTCTTGTGTCCAGGTGAGAATCCTGCATGGTGTTGCGATAAGAGGGACTTCTATCCTAACAACCGATCTCCCTAATGCCCAGCATTGTAGAGATATATATCCGCAGACGACCAAGGGTGAACATGTCTGCATTACCCACAAAGATCCAAGTCATATATCTACCATTATAAATCCAGCACCTATTAATAATCCGCCCATTGTCCTAATCCACAGACCCGAGAAGATCGCCAGGTTTGTCTTGTGGAAAACTATTGAATGCGTGGCTCTCCGCCCCCACGGGAGATCTTACACCACTGGGATTCCATCTTCAACACCTGCACACACATCGGTCTTTCGACGGAAATCAAGTTTCCAAATAGAATGGAACCAAACGAACTCAGACGGTAGTCAGCCATCTAAAAAGCACTAGAGAATGTCTGACTTCTCAAGCTTGACGGGCAAATTTCGAATCCACAAGGAACCGCCCCACAAGCCACCAGGCAAAGTCACTAAACGGCCCCGAGAATCATTGTCCTGCAACCAATGCAAGAGTGCCAAACTCCGCTGCAATCGGCGACAGCCATGTAGCTCATGTGCCCGAAAGGATGAGCCTGCGCTATGCTCCTATCAACGAACCTCGCCGGGCAGCAGCCACTCAGCCTCGGCGGAAGACCGACTTGCTCACCTGGAATCCCTAGTTAAGGATCTGATGCAGAATCCAAACCTCGGACGATCTGGAAACAACACTGTGGGAGACCAGTCATTGAAAGACCCAAGAGTGGCCGATCAGAATTTAGATGAAGGTAGATATGTTGGCTCCACTCATTGGTCTGCCATCCTGGATGATATCCAGGAGCTCAAGACAGCCGTGGCCCGCCGAGAGCATACTCCAGAGCCTAGCCCAGAAACTCTATCACCACCACCTGGTTCTAACAAAGAAATGCTTATTTTCGGATTGCCGAGTGATTACCCACTGGAGCAGGTTATGGACCAGCACCTCCCCTCCAAGGTGGAGGTTGACCGATTGGTTGCAATATACTTTCAAGGAGAAAGCTTCATCATCCCATTCATTCATACACTGCAATTCCAACGCCAGTATCGCGCCTTCTGGGATGACCCCAAACATGTTAGTCCGCTATGGCTCTCCATGCTGTTCTCGATTTGCTCGGTGTCCACCTTGATTCGTGGCACCGTGGGCATCTCCCCGACCTCAAAGGAAGATGTTATTGCGGAGGCATGCCAACTTCTCGAGGCGTCTGGGAAATGCTTGGTTCGAGGTGAATATTATCGCCCCCAGCCACTAGTACTCGAGGCATTGATCATGTATGCTCAATGCAAAAATATGCAATCCCTCGACCCGTCCCGAGAAGCTGGTGCAATCTTTGGAATGGTCGTTCGCATG
Organism: Penicillium cataractarum; assembly: GCF_028827025.1. Classification (NCBI taxonomy): domain Eukaryota; kingdom Fungi; phylum Ascomycota; class Eurotiomycetes; order Eurotiales; family Aspergillaceae; genus Penicillium; species Penicillium cataractarum. The sequence goes on along the minus strand of NW_026622743.1, from coordinate 2,588,409 downwards.
GCTCATGAGATGGGTTATCACAGGGACCCGGACTCGCTGGGGTCATTCTCACCATTCGAGGGTGAGATGAGGCGGCGCCTGTGGGCTCTGTGCAAGCAGGTGGACCTGATGGTATCCTTTCAGCTCGGCCTTCCCAGCAATATCTGTCTAGAGAACTGTGATACCAAATCTCCCCGGAACTTGACCGACTCAGACTTTGATGTCGACACGAAGGTTCTTCCGCCGTCACGCTCGGAAGACCAGCCCATTGGACTACTGTGGTTCATTGTCAAGGATCGACAGATGGTCAGCTTCTACAAGGTGTGTCGTGACGCTTTGAGCTTTCACGAAAAGTCCCATACAGAAATTCAGCAACTGGATAGTGAGATTCGACGGATGTATACAACCATCCCAAGCGTTCTGCGAACTCGACCGCTGGCCGAGTCTCTTACTGACCCTCCATTTTTAATCATGACCCGGATCTATGTCGAGTTCATTTACCTAAAGAGTCTTTGTGTCTTTCATCGCAAGTACATGACCCGAGGCAACCGGCTCAGTACCGAATCCTGCATGGAAGCTGGCCAAAGGCTGGTCCGTCAGTTTATCGAGATATACAGCGAGCTCTCACCCGGTGGCCAGTTGTATGGTCATCGTTGGATGCTGACCAACTTCACTATGAATGATTTTCTTCTGGGTGTGATGGTGCTCTGCCTGGTAGTTCATATCCACCGACGGGGGCCGGAATCTTCAGTTATCAAACCACAAACCGAAGAGACCATTCGGCCCTTGCTCAAGCAAGCGCATGCAATTTGCGTGGAGAAATCTTCGGCAAGTCGGGATGCTAGATATGTTTCACGGGCCATCACGGCTCTTTTGGATGGACCGGTGACCAGAGTCGGGGCGCCCGCTCTTCCTGTGGACCAACAGACTTACAGCACAATGGATGGAACTTCTCTGGGCTGGTTAGATCCATTTTACATTGAGGATAATGAGGGTTTAGACTGGGGGCTGCTTGATTCGCTCCTTTCGAACCAGCCGGAAGAGGAAGAGAGTGGATAGTCCTGGGGACTAAAAGGACTGAATAATGATACTGTTTACGATATAGCCATTAATTCTTCATATATGATGCCTACGGTTAAGGCGCACGTGGATATGCTAAGAAATCATTCTGAGGAGGAACAAGCATAATCCTCTTCCTCAGAGCCTATAGGGTCTATCTTTCTAATACGATAGATTCCTGGAGAGAAAAAAAAGGTTGACTAGATACATTTACTACCATTTTTCTGCTCTTTCCCAAAGATCACTCAATGTCATCGCTTTTTAATCACTTACCAGTTACTACAACTACTGTGGACGGAGTATATTCTACCATGTGCACGTGTTTGCCAAGGATGATCAGCTGCTAGCTCGTTCCCCACGCGATTACATCATATGCTCGGCCGATCCCATCTGGACCCGCGGCCAAAAATACGGGAGTTTGCTCCAGCTGGTCTCTTCGACATACCCTTCCCCATGCTAAGTCTGTACAATTGAATGGCGCTCGTCGACTGTGGATGCCCCTGATCTGGCATCGCATCCAATCTCACATCCTCACCATTTCCTGCCTTCGAATCCTCCACACCACACGCTCTATCTCCCCCTCCACGCTGGTTCGGCCCGTGGTCCTGCTACGGACGCGCCCGACCTCCATGGCGGGCGCTGACCAAAAGTCCTTCCTGGGGACACTCTCTCCGTGGAGTACCCCGAGAAGCTCCACTCCCCAGCCTTCCGATCGCCTACCAGGGAACCCAGACGTCTTGCAACGGTCGCAGGGAGAGGACCATACGGTGACCCACCGACATAAGTTGAGCCTGCGACACTACCCACCAGACTGTCCGCCATTGAAAGTGAGATGGTTCTATGCCGTGGACTCGCCCAAGCGAAAGCCTGCTCTGCTGGACCAGAACAAACCCGACCAGAAGCCGCCGCCTCCACCCAAGAAGTTCATTCCCTTCTCACCCCGCGACTCGCAGTCAATTGAAGCTACTTTTCAGAAGCTGTCGGAGATTGAAGACTCCAAGGTGGACGAAGAGACAAGACGAGCTGCGTTAGAACAAGTGTCGACGAAAGTACCGGTGAATGAGGATTTTCTGTTCGATGTGGATGTGGAAGCTCGAGAGCTCAGCCCTGCTTACTGGATTGGTCCTGTATACGAAGTTCGGCGTGGAACGTGGTTCTTCCAGGAAGGATCATTCGTTAAGCCATGCGAGGAGAACCTGGCTACACAACTTGAGGAGGGTTATGTGAAGCTACGGCCATGGAAAATCGATGCTGGGGAAGGAGAGGAAGGTAGATCGCCCGATGCCCCCTCAAAGGAGGGTCACAGTCGAGCAAAGGTGGGCACAGGCTCCGAATACAATGCACAGGACACTCCCCGATCTACAAAACCTTGCGATAGGTCTCAACCCATAGGAAACGCATCGACTGCAACTCCTTCAGACAGCCCACAGTATCGCCTGTTTGGAGCCTACATGAACAGGATTGTCGCATATCAGGATGAGTCGACAGCTTGGCTTAACACTGACGATTTCATGTCGCGTATGAGCACCACCGTGTATCAAACACTCGGCCGTACCCCGGGCGATAAATTAGTCCGTGGATATGGGGAGACCCGACGACCAAGGGAACCACTCGAAACTCGGGTCTCGGAGCGCAAGAAGGGCGAGAAGGTACCAGGGACCCCTCGTCGTGAGACCATTCGCACTTCTAATACTGCACCAAATTCGAGACCCAATTCAGCGGACATGTCAGGAACCGAAGCTGAAGCCGAAGCTATAGCGAGGCGCCCCATCTCAACTTTAGAACGGCAGATGTCCTCTCTTGCGGGTGAACCTCAGAATCCAGCAGAACTCGAAGAACAGGCTCGTAGACAGGAAGAGCAAGAGATGGAGGATTCCAGGGAAGTTGACAGTGAAGATCAAGACCGAGATGTCGATCATTTGGTGCTGGTCACCCATGGCATCGGCCAGCGGCTCGGCTTGCGATTGGAGAGTATCAACTTCATACACGACGTCAATGTGCTTCGCAAGACGTTCAAGGGAGTCTACAAAGCCTCACCCGATCTTCAAGCATTGAACTCTGCCTTCCCAGACAACACTAGTAACTGTCGCGTTCAAGTGCTTCCTGTGTAGGTTGATGTCCACACCGGGCTTGCCCTATGAAGCATACTAATAGTTCGGTAGTTGCTGGCGTCATCTTCTTGATTTCCCGTACCGTGAAGTTCGACAAAACCGAAAGGAACTCGATCTGACGGATGCGGATACCTTCGAAGACGATGCCTACCCCAGTCTAGCTGATATCACCCTGGAAAGTGTCCCCGCCGTTCGAAACCTCATTTCGGACTTGGCAATGGATGTCCTACTCTACCAAAGTGGATATTGTGAGCACATTGCCAACATCGTGAAGCAAGAATGCAACCGAATTCTTGAGCTATACAAGAAGCGGAATCCATCTTTCAATGGGACCGTGAGCCTTTGCGGTCACTCACTCGGAAGCGCCATTCTGTTTGACATCCTATGCAACCAACCCTCTGATGTAAATATCGCCAAGGGCAGCAGAGCGACCGCTCGGGGCAGTGATGATATGGCCGATCAACGAGGAGGAACGCAGAGTGCACTTAACTTTGACTGCGAGGAATTCTTCTGCCTGGGATCCCCCATTGCGCTCTTCCAGATGCTGAAAGGAAAGACTGTTGCTGGGTATTCTCCCCTAGGAGTCAGAGGTCGCAAGAGTGCGTTAGATGTTGGTGACATTGGATCTCCGCGACTGGGCTCTATGCGATCCTCTAAGCGAGATTCACATGGGAGCAGTCGGGATTTGACTGAAAGCTCGGCCATCATCTCCGCGCCCAAATGCCGGGACCTCTACAATATCTTCCACCCCTCGGATCCCGTGAGTTATCGGATTGAGCCTCTTATCTCGCAGGCGATGGCCAGTCTCAAGCCCCAGCCGCTGCCCTCCGTCAAGAAAAGCCTGTGGACGACCTCTGGACAGAGTCTTTCTATTCTGGGGAGCCGCATGGGCCAGAGTGTCGGCTCTCTTTGGAGTAACTTTACCTCTGGCGTCGCGAGCAGTCTGTTGAATCGCAGCCTGGGGCTGAATGCCGAAGATGTCTCTACTTCTCGGAGTACAGCTAGCGGCAAACCAACCGAGGATCCAGCAGGACACAGGCGAACCCAGTCGGGTACTAGCCTCCATAGCACTTCGCATGATTCTGATGACCATTGTGAGACACTTATCGATCATGATCTCGAAACCTTGTATGATGGCTTCCAGAAGAGCCGGACCACCCATAAAAGGGACCCGGCACGATCTTCTGGCGAGCCCGAATCGGGACTCGACTCGGAAGACCAGGAGCGCAAGTTGAAATTCGAAGATGCCAAGGTTCGATCGTTGAATTCCAATGGCCGCGTGGATTACAGCATTCAAGAGTAAGTGTGATGAACCCTTCCTATTCTCCTCTCCCCACTATCACTCTGTTTTCCTGCCAGGAAATTGATTCTTCTGGGGCTCACTCTTTTGTCTTTAGGGGCGCATTTGATATTTCCTTGATTGCCAGTATTGCCAGTCATCTTACGTATTGGGGGGATGAGGATGTGAATCACTTTATGCTCTCCCAGATGCTGTCGCGCAAGTCGCGACATCGACTCAAGGGAAGCAGTGCGGCAGAGAAACCATAAGATATAGATACGGAGTCCATAAATCAGTACATAGATACCTGGTGATACCTCGTGACATTGATTACTACCCATCCTCTAGTCAATGTTCGCCGATAGAATAGATTCTAATCCGAGGCTCATCTTCTTTATTTCCTTTTGACTTTCTCTCTTGGTTACTGACTGTCCGTCATGAAGGAGCTTCTTCCGCTTAGCGAAAGCCCCACAAAAACTCCGCCGAAACATAATTCCATCGCCGCCCAGAACTTTTCTTTTCTCCCGTTTTTCCTCCCCTTCTCTCTTTTCCTTCGTCAACCTCCCTGGCTCGTCTCGATTTCCCATCACAATGAGCGCAGAACTCCAACAGGTTCAAAAAGTGTGGGAGCGCACCCGCTCAAACAGCCCGATCTATGAATTCCTCTTGAGCGAGGTTGACATCTACGAGGCCGAGCCAGGGGTGGTTCGGGCTCGACTCCAAGTGACAGCCCGTCAACTCAACTCCAAAGGCACTCTTCACGGATCCTTCTCTGCCACCGTCACCGATTGGGCCGGTGGTCTGGCCATTGCCTCCTGTGGATTGGACGCGACCGGAGTCAGCACGGATATCCACGTCAACTACCTCTCTACTGCCAAGGAGGGCGACTCGCTGGAGATTGAGAGTCGTGCCAACAAGGTCGGCAAGTCTCTTGCCTTTACGACGGTTACTATCTCCAAGAAGACCGAGTCGGAATTGACTGTCGTCGCTCAGGGCTCGCACACCAAGTATGTTCGGACACGATGAAGTCCTGATCCGGTGTGGGTTTCCCCCAAATTTTCTATTTGAACGAGATGATTTCTCTTCTTTTTCCCATGCTGCCTCGCCAGCTGGGAATGTCCACTGAGTAGATTCAAGAGCCATCACTATAGATTTGATACCCCATTCCTTTCCCCCTTCACACCCGCAATCTTTTATCATCCGGCATGACACACACGTTCTTTGAATGCCTGGGTTCACTCGGATAGCGGAGAGTAATCTTCCACTCTGTTTAGCTTTAGATTCCTGGCCGTCTTTATGACTTCGAGGAAATGATGAATGGATACAATCATCTTAGATAGTCTGAATATATTGAATGTTTATTTACCCCAATGTCTTTTCCGACTGTTTAGTGCTGTCTAGTGTTGGTCCATCTAGATCTTGTACATGCAAGGACCTACTCGGAATTAAAGCAATCCAAAAAATGAATCCAGTTCGATCGATACTCATAATTAGAACCAGCATGATAATTTATGCCCAAAGAATTGCTAAAAATGTGCGTTGCCCATCGTATTCGTACATTCTGGATCCTCCACATGCGGAAAGGCCCGCATTGACGTCGAAAGCCGCGCCTCGGCCTGCTTGCGACGCCTGCGATCTACAGTAATCATCTGGCACTGACACTTCTCCTCCTTTCCCACTCCCCAAGCCTGACTGGTTCTCCTGAGAGGCATGGAGGTTGGTTCGCCCTATTTACATATTGTTCCCTTTATCCCATTCTAATTATGTCGCTAGAGTTACAATGGACCCATCCAGCGATGATGCGGTGGCCTCTTTAGCCACGACTCCCTTGACGGACTTACCGGCTTCTCCTGACAAGGCGACACATGGCGATCCCCCGACCGAACCGCTCCCTGCGAATGCAACGCGACCCCAGGAGCTCCTGGATCACGCCCTCGATTTCTTAGCAACGGCCAGCAATGAAACGCTAGTCGGTGTTTTTGCCCTTTTGGCGCTCGTGACATACATCATACTGGGTAGAGTGGGCCTGGTGCTCATTGGCATTGGATTGGGTGTTATCCTGCACGCATCCTGGGAAGGTGCAGCTCATACAAAATCGAGTGAAGAGTCCTCAACACCCAAGAGGCGCAGGGAACTCGCCCTGGAAGTATCCAAGAGACTCTTGGACTGGCCTAAACGCGAGGACTCTGCCCAGATTGCCGTTCTCAATGATAGCGGAACTATCGCGGCCCCAGAGGACCTATCGACTGTCGACCTAGAATTCACAACTTTCCAGCCTGCGACTGCCGCAGCTCTGCGGTCGCTCACCGATGCGGTGGTCAAGGACTATGTTAAGTAAGACGCCGAATCTTTCCTCTCCCACCTCCCTTTCACCCTGCCCGTTGCTAACACAAACCGTGAAGGCACTGGTATGAACCGATTCTTCCGAACGAAATCATATTCCCGGGTTCATGTCGGAGAACCTTGACCTACTTTGTCACAACGATCTCGTCCCACCTTTCTCGCAAACGAACTGAGGACACTTTTCTACAGTTCCTGACAAACTCCTCGTCAATAATCATTGTGTTCTTGAATGAATTAGCAGCTGCCTTTGCCACGGCTGACCCTTCGACTACGGAGGCGTCGCAAGTTGTTGAGCAATACCTCAAGAACTCGCCAGACAGTAGCCTTGCAAATGTCTTATCTGAGGAGCAACAACGGAAAAAGCTCAACATGGTCGCAGATGACATTCTTTCCAATTTTCTGGATTCCAAGTCTTACAGCTGCTCCCCCGTACGGGATTTTCTTCGAGAGGTCTTTGCTAGACTCGTGCTAGAGTCGACAGTCACCAGCCTCTCGCGCCCTGAGTTCATTAATGAATGGATCATTTACCTCTTCCAGGATGGAGAGTCCGAGATTATGCATGCAATCGATGCGGGCGTCGAGGGTGCACGCAATCAGAGTGTCAGTTCGTCAAAGGTGTCCGAGGACTCGAAGAACGCCCTGTTAGAGTCGACCAAAGAAGAGATCGCTTCACAAACTGCTGCGCTACCTTCTAGCAACAAGGATAAAGCCACGGAAGAAGCGTTACTGGAGGCAAAGCGCCTGAGTGCCCTGATTGCATCTCAAGATATACAGAACTCGCTCAACGGACCGGTCAATGAGGCCGTCCAGTCCCAAGAGCCATCTATATCTACAGAGAGCACCAATGGCCTGGTCAATGGGAATGCAAGTGATCCTGCAGATCTTGCAGCAGACGAAGAAGCTCCGGCATCACTCCCTGTGTCTCCAAGTGCACAGACAATGAACCTAGCTCCCTCTTCGTCTCGGGAGGAACCTGTCACGCTCCACGGTGCCAGAATCTTGGTAGACGACGATGCTGCCCGTAACGAGAAAGGAACCATCAAATCACGGCCTACCTGGGATTATCTGCTTCAGATCGAGCCCGCGTCAACCCGTGCGACAGGCTGGATGGTGTTTCGCAAATACGCAGACTTTCAATCACTCCACGACATGCTCTCGACCGTTTCTCGGCTGAACCAAATTTACAGTTTCTCGGATCAGTTTCCCACGCTACCCCCTGGAAAGGCAAGACAAGACAAGCCCTTGCGCAAGATCTGGAGCGCTATCTGCAGGAAGTGATGAAGCACGAGTCACTCGCTGAAACTGAACGGATGCGGCGATTCGTCGAAAAGGAAACTAGTGCTACCAAACAAGGATTCTCCTTCCCGAGCCAGAGTGCCTTTGAGAATATGGGCAAAGATCTCCTTGGAGCGCTCACTAATGCGCCCAAAGGTATGGCTGGCGGTGGTAGGGCGGTCTTGGACGGTGTCACTGGTGTCTTTGGAGGCGTCGGACATAATCGCAAGCTGTCGAACACATCAGACCGGCAATCTCAGCACCGGAAGAGCCCATCGAAAGTGGATCTTGATACCTCGAGTAACTCGGGCTCGGCCATGGCTACAAGCCGTGTCAGTTCTCCGCTTATCGGCTCGACATTGGGTGATTCATCAGCCTCTCCTAGACCTAGTGAAGATCGAGACTCCCCTGCACAGGCCTCTTTGCCGACTACCGCCCCGGTGGGCTTAGGATTATCGAAGGAAGATGTCTTCGACTCTCCTGGAAGTAGCCATGCGAGCAGCAGTGCCAATCTAGCCGCTAGCGAACAGGATACGTGGGCCTCAGAGTCCAAAACAGTTGCACCGGCTGAAGACCGAAAGTCGATTGACCAAGTGGAAGTGACAGAGACAAAGAGGGATTCTGTAGCGACCTCGCCCGAGCCTCCAATTGAGAGCGAGCCCGCCAGTGGCTCTCAGGTCACTTCTCAAGTCTCTCGCCGACAGCAGATGCCCATCACGGCAGATGAGACCCAGATCGCGGTGGAGCTTATATTCGCCGTGATCAACGAGCTCTACACTCTGTCCTCTGCATGGAACATTCGTCGGACACTCTTGAACGCGGCCAAGACGTATATCCTTCGTCCTGGAAGCCCGACATTAGAGACCATCCGGGGCTTGCTCCAAGAATCTATGATCGAAGCTCATACATCGGACGATGCCCTTGGAGAGTATCTGAAGAAGCTTCGGGAGAATGCTCTTCCCACGGAAAGTGAGCTAAAGGCCTGGCCTGCTCCGCCAAGCGAAGAAGAAAAGGCACAGTTGCGCGATACGGCGCGCAGGCTTTTCGTTCAAAGGGGCATTCCCCAAGCACTGACAAGTGTCATGGGTGCAGCAGCTAGTCGGGAAGCGCTTGAGAAGATCTTCGATAGCTTGCAGGTGGACACGGTGGCTCGAGGGTTTGTCTTTTCGTTGATGCTACAAGGTTTACGGGTGTTGACGTTATAAAATACGAAGCGAATACCTTATATAGGGAGGTTTTTTCAACAATTTCAATGAGACATGCTATATAATATCCCCCTTTCATAGAAGCTGCGTAGATGTAAACATTTTAGCTTTAAAGACTGGGCGACCGATCGAAATGAATGTGAATGTACTACCTCACACTTGAGTAACTGTTTGTGATAGAATCAAATCTATATTTCTAGCTTCTTTGCTTTTTCAAAATCCTTCAAGAAATCCTTCCAGCTCTCTTTCCAATCCTTCTTCTTGCTAAACCTCAATCATTTGTCTTTCTCATTTTCCCTCCAACCCTTCTAGCGGGACAAGGAATGACATATGAGAGATAATCTCTCAAAGGAATCTCTTATCGGCACGTGCCTTGACGCGTCTCCGCGTTTCTTTCAGCTTAATTACTCCATACAACTTCTCACTTTTCTCTTCAGTCCTACACTCATTACCTTACCTACTCATCATCATGGCCTCCCGAAAGCGTGCCTCCGACATCCAGGGCCCTGGAGATACCCGCTCCCAGACCAAAAAGGCGAAGGTCAATGCAGGCAATGACATCGCGAGCAAGACCGACGATAATGGGGATAAATATTGGGAGATCTCCAAGATGCGCCGTGTGACTGTCTCGGAGTTCCGGGGCAAGACCATGGTGAGCGTGCGCGAGTACTACGAGAAAGATGGCAAGGAACTTCCCGGAAAGAAGGTGAGTTCTGACAATTCGCTTTGTCTGTGGAGATCACGGTCTCTGTTTGGATCGGGGAGGTTCCCTCGTTGATACTACTTGTACTAATTATCCCTAAATAGGGCATCTCCATGGCTCTCGATCAATTCTCCTCTCTCATCAAGCTCCTCCCCGACATCGAGCAAGCTGTCAAGCAACATGGCGAGTCGTTGCCTCGACCAGCGTATGTGGGCCAGGCGGATGCGGAGGACGCCGAGGAACAAAGCGAGACCAGCAAAGTTGCCAGCCCCTCCAAGCAAAACATTGAGGCTACGAGTGACGAGGATAGCGACTCATAGGCCATGAATTTTGACGCGTTTGGACATCTCCGGTAGCATGCCAAAGGCTACCTTCTATTTTTTTTGGCGTTGAATACCCTAACAATGAAATCATTCATGCTCTTCTTGCTGCTCTTCACTATCTCTTTAGTCAATGAATTCAATACTTTCACATACTCGCTTCTTGCGTTGCCAGACGGGTAGCCAGGGAACCACCTCGCCAGGCATGACGAGCATCCGTTTCATGAACAAGCTGGTGCTGGTCCCCAACTCGACCCCAACCTCCTCCACCGGGAGTGCGGATAATAATTCGCTCGCCGGCCTGCATTTGGACTGAGTTCTTCCCTCCTAGGCTGATACATCGCTCCTCCCAGCTTCCATCAGATTTCTGGACTCGTCGCACCCAAAGGTTCTGGCCGCATTCGGCATCTTCGCCTCCTTCCAGGCCGTAAGGGTGGTATACTCGACGTTCGGAGAGGATGGAGACCTGTACCGGAGTGCGGAATTCAATGTCTCGAATGACACCATCTCCGCCGCGGTGCTGACCGGCGCCCCCAGAATTAGCCCGGAGATTGAACTCTCGAAGTAGAACGGGATATCGTCGTTCGAAAACCTCCGCGTCGGTGATTCGTGTGTTGGTCATATGGGTGTGTACTCCTGAAGTACCCTCCCAGGCCGGTCCGGCTCCGCTTCCGCCGGCGATGGTTTCATAGTAACCAAAACCTTTTGTCTCAGTCTCTCCTTGTAGATTACCTCCAAACCCGAAAGTCAGGTTATTAGTGTCACCCTGAGAAGCAGCGCAAGCCTTGAAGCATTTCAGAATCACATCGGTGACTCGTTGACTCTGGGATTCAGATACAGTCAGTGATAGAGTCTAATTAGATAGGAGCAGATGGGGAAGAGAAATTTGAGGCATAACATACCGTCAGTACGTTTCCTCCTACAACCGCTGCGGACTCAGATGGCGATAAGAGACTCTTTGGCGGTAAGTGGACTTTAATCGGCTTCAGGCAGCCTTGGTTCAAAGGAATGTCGGCAGAAATCAGACATCGTAGACAGTAGATGATTGCTGAGTAGGTGACTGCTTCGGGGGCATTGATATTGCCTGTCAGGGCCAGAGTAAGTAGAGATTCGATATAGCTATCTGCCATTGGTGTCTAGTCACTCACCATAGACCTCTGGGCCCGTTCCTTCGAAATCAAACACCGCTTCGCCTTTGTCTGCGTCGATCGAGATCTTCAATTGAATCGGGGTTCCATCGTCCATGTAGTCAATAGCGCTGAGATTCCGGCCTGCGAATTTCTGACTGACCTCCTTCAAAAGGTTGCGTACACTGAGCTCTGCGTTATCCTGGATTTGATGCATGTAGAAGAGCACCACTTCCTCGCCATATTCATCAATCAGGGCATTGATCAGGTTGATTCCTTTCTTGTTGGCCGCGATCTGAGCCTTGAGGTCATTCAGGTTGTCTGCGAGACAGCGAGTTCCACTGCAGTTGGGGTACTGGGCAGGCTCTTTGTACAGGAGCTCCGTAATCCGCTGCTCGTTAAATTTGCCTTCCGAGACCAGCTTCTCACTCTTGATGGCGGCACCTTCTTGATAGAGTTCTTTTGAATGCGGTGGCATCGATCCAGGCAAAATACCGCCAATGTCAGCTACAGAAGAGAGTCAGACTAGCACTAGATGGAGCTCTGGAATTGCTTAGCGGGATTCACTCTCACCATGGTGTGCTCTCGAGGCAACATAGAAGATAATCTTGCCCTGGCTAAATGCTGGCTGGATGACTGTGATATCGGGGAGATGTGTACCGCCAAACTCTGGGTGATTCGAGACAATTACATCGCCTGGTTGAAGTCTGCCATGCCAGAGCTGAGCCTGTATCCGGACACAGGTCGACATACTTCCCAGATGGACCGGCAGATGCGGCGCATTTGCAACCAATCCTCCATCTGGATCGAACAAGGCGCACGAGTAATCGAGCCGCTCTTTGACGTTGGTACTTACACTTGTTTTTTGCAGCGCGCGGCCCATCTGTTCTGCTATGGCCATGAACCGGTGCGAAAAGACGCTTAGGAGAATCGGATCTACGACATCGGTTCTGATTTGGGGAGCACTCGCGTCGGAGTCTCCGATGTTGATAACGACGTGAGTCTTGGTGAGAAGTGCAGAGGCTCCAGGGGTCACCACAATGGTTTGGGTCTCATCGGCAAGTATCGCTGGTCCTTTCACACGGTCGTTGATCTGCAAGTCGTCGAGTTTATAGATTGGTGTTTCATGCCGTCCGCCTTCAAAGTATACCTGAGATGTTCGATATTCCTTTCCAACCACATCCTTGGGTCTAGACTCCTGAAGTTGTTGATCAACCGTCTTCTCAGAAGCCTTGAAACTCTTCCCAATACCTCTCACCCGCACATCATCCACGATTATGTCACGATCGGGCAGGGTGAAACCAAACTCTTGCTCGTGCTGTTGGATAAATGCTTTGCCAAAGGCCCACTCATCGCCGCCAAAGACATCCTTTGCGTCTTCTTTGGTAGGCTTCAAGATCATAAGTGCTGATTCCGTTCCCCGGTATCGCATATTCAAGTATTCTTCAAAGATGATAGATTCATCATTGAAGCCTTGGTCTTGCAATCTTTTTGTAGACCTCTTCTTCAGCTCGTCTAGTCTCCGTGCAAGCTCCTGGCGCACCCCCGACCCATCGCTCCATGTTTTAGATTCAGGCTCCTGGGTTTCATCGACCACGTCGGCCAGCGCCATTCCGTACGCAGAAAGTACGGATGAATATCGATGGATTAGGATTTGGCGAATGCCCAGACTTTCAGCGATGGCGACTGCATGCTGTCCACCAGCACCTCCAAAGGTTGCAAGCCGATGCTTCGAAGTATCATGACCCTTTGCTTCGGTTAGGGATCGAATAGGCCGGGTCATCGTCTCATTAGCGACCTTGATAAATCCGAATGCAACCTCATCGGGTGTCATTTCTTTGTTTTGGTCTCCTTGAGCTAACTCTTGATTGATCTCCTTCGTCAATTGCTCAAACAAACGCCGGCTGGTCTCTTCATCCAGGCCTTGGTTCTCATGCGGACCGAAAATCTTGGGGAAGAAGTCAGGGACTAGTCGGCCGAGGAACAAGTTGGCATCTGTGACAGTCAACGGGCCATCCTTGCGATAGCACGCAGGTCCCGGGTGAGCTCCTGCTGACTCGGGACCTACAACGAACAGCCCATTGCGGAAAAATAGCCTGGAGCCACCACCGGCGGCTACCGTGTTGATGTCTAACTGAGGGGATTGAATGGTCACTCCAGCCGTGGTTGTTTCAAAGACATGTTCGTATCGACCTGATCCATATCGGCTCACATCGGTGCTGGTTCCACCCATATCAAACCCTATCACGGGAATTTTGGAAACGGGGTCATATGAAGTCAACGCATATCCGACCACCCCACCAGCGGGACCGGACAGGATGGCTCGCAGGCCGGAAAATTGATCGAAGTCGACCAAGCCGCCATCAGATTGCATAAATTCACAGCGTGCGCCCCGAGAGCCTTGCTCGTTTTTAACACTCTCGCTTCCAAGGCCACTATTGAACCCTGCTTGGAAGCCTGAAATGTACCTCTTGATAGTCGGAGTCAAATACGCGTCTGCACAGGCTGAAGTGGCTCTTGGGACAAGCTTGATCATCGGCATAAGCTGGTGGCTTAGGCTCACATGGTGAAATCCAATCTCTGCAGCTAGTCGACCGACTAATGCCTCGTGGTCGGGGAACGTGTATCCGTGCATTAGACATACTGCTATACTCCGAATGCCGCGATCGTATACCTGCTGCAGCTGTGATCTCACCGTTTCTTCGACGGGGCGCTTGAGGATGCGAACAGCCTCGGATGAGAGTCCCCGAACAACCTGTGCATCAGACTGAGACTGGTCTCGTGGAGCCGTGGTCGTCACATTGCGCTGTGGATCCTCTGCATAGTCCTCCAGAGTGACCCGCTCATCAACCTCCACCACCTCTTCATACAGCACGTCGGGCCGCTTAATGGCAAGGTCAAATATGCGAGGACGGGATTGGTTTCCAATCTGCAGGCAGTCACGGAAGCCCTTGCTAACGACGAGAGCGATCTTCTCTCCTTTGCGCTCAAGTAGGGCGTTTGTTGCGACGGTTGTCCCCATGCGGATGCTGTGGATCAGCGAGGTATCGATGGCTTCTCCTCGTGGGATTTCACGGTCGGTGACTTTGGACAGAATGCGGCGTATTCCTTCAAGGGGAGCATCTTCATAATTGTTCGGATCTTCCGAGAGCAGTTTAATCACTATGTCATCTTCCAAACGTCCCGTGCCGGGATTGCCCACGCAGTCGGTGAACGTGCCGCCTCTCTAGACTCGAGTCAGTCTCCATTTTTTTTAGATAAACTGAAGTCAGAGCAAGTAAAGACGCATACATCGATCGCAATGCTGATTCCTTTCCCTTTAGGCTGATCCATGTTGGTTGGTTTGAATGCAGATCTGCTGGGTGGTTGGTGAGATACAACTACAGTACAAAACAGCCTTTCCCCGCACGATGCGTGCCCTACGTCATTCGAGGGGAAGTTGACATAAACAGAACCGGATAGTTAACTAGTTAACTATCAAGAAACTAGTTAACTATCAAGAAGATCAATAGAATTATACTATCGTGCCATTTAGGCAAACCTGACAAGTGAAAAAAAAGGGAGGTGCATCAGGCTGAACTTATTATGGAGAGAGCTACAGATTGCCCCCATCTTCCCCACTACTCCGTGTATTACCTACCACTTTTAGGCGCTCCGATAGAAAGACGCCGCATGTGTGATGATATACTTCGACCCGTAGAGCCGGATACCATGTCCCACCAGACTTTCCCTTTCCGTCACTACAAGGACCCCACACTCATACAACTCTACAGAGAATGAATCGAGGCAAGGGCAGCGACTTCCGAGGATTCCGGCCGATCGTACAGGGCGGGGATGGGTAAAAGGAGAATCGTTTTTGGAATTAAATCTGCGAATAAGATGGGCGGTGGGCGGGGTTTATCGTGGAAAACGCAGGGACGAGGGAGAGAGAGACGTGGGCGAGAACTTAGACACGATCGCTCGACGTTCGTTTTCGGCGGAGTCCGAGCTGCTGACCAGGATAAATACCAAAGACCCACGGAAAGAAGATCAAATCAAGGGAGGAAACCCGTTCGTGGTGGAACCTCCGCCAGTGAGAAAGAACAATAAGAGAACCGCGCAAAATCGAAGCTTGCCAGGTGGGTTGCACTAGGAAAGGGATGGGAGAGGAAGGAAGAAAAGAAGGGAAGAAGACCAGCGAATGAAAACCCAATCAACCAGAAAGTCATGAGAGAAAAATGCCATGGAGTGTGACAAGGCTAGCACCGAGTCATCTTCAAAAACGCCACGTAAGACCTCGAGATGCGTAGCCTGTCTCCAAGGGGCGTGGTCAGTAGCAGGCCATATTCAGCCCGCGAGCTGCAATCTGATCGACGCCGTTTCACAACCCTCGAGCATGGCTTGGAGACAAGACGACCGCATAGAGCTGATCTACTCAGCAGTATCAAGCTCATCATGAGCAGAGGGAACGGGGTCCAGGGGTACTGATCAATTTTATCAGCAAACCGGCAGTCAACCAAAAGGGAGTTTATCACAAACCTTTCCTATCATCACCGTTCGGGACAGCCTCACGCTCCTCCTCACGGCGCTCGCGATCATCCTCGCGTCTCTCACGGTCTTCCTTGACATCACGCTCCCGGTCCTCAGGGCTACGGGAACGGTCGCGAGAACGCTCACGATCACGATCACGGCGATCATCGCGGTCACGACGGTCATCACGGTCGCGGTCGCGGCGCTCATCACGGTCACGGTCTGCACGATCGTGATCCCGTTCGTACCGGTCGTCCCGTCTCGGAGAGTAATCTCCACGGCTGCGACGAGGGGAGGGAGAACGGCCACGGCGAGGGGGGTACGGTCACGACGGCGGTCACGGCCGGAATCGAATCGCCAGGAGGCAGAAGGAGGAGTACGAGCCCACTGAATATGAGATTTAGATATGGATCCGACGGGGGGTACAAACTTCACGGTCAATGTGAAGACTCACCTCAATCTTCAGGAGGTCATCGCGTCCAATGCGCTTGTTGTGCATCTCATGGTACGCATCGTCGGCATCGCGGCGGCTCTCATACTCAACAAAGGCAAACCTGTTGAACTAGTCAGGGACGTCCAAGCTGGAGGGGAAGCATGAGTATCGCTTAAGATTCTAGTAAACTTACAGTCGGCTGGAAGGAGTACGGGGCGCAGGAATGTCGCAACGAACAAGGCGACCATAGCTAGTTCGGGAGTCAGTACAGTGATCCTCATACATTAATATGAGGTTATAATAACAAATGACCACATGACCAATGAGCACAATGGAATTAACCAGCACCTGGGAAAAGAGAAGGAGGGGGCTTTCGGAGGCGGACTTGGTGGGAAGAGCTTCACGGTCACCAAGTAGGACCCAGTTCAGGGATGGACCGGTGATCATCGTGCCGTCGACGCGTAGGAGGAGGGAGGAGGAGGGTGATCGCAGGTCCGAGAGCTCAAGAGCTTGAAGGTGTAGGCGTCACGTACCGTTCGAATTCGTAGGCAAGATCACGGGCTCGAGTGCCATGGCCGAAGCCAGTGACATAGAGGGTGGTTCCCGATCGAGACATGGCGGATGGAAATCCGGGGGATGGTAGACGGGGGGGATAGATGGCGAGGTTGAAGAAGGAAAGGTATCCGCGCTAGTGGTTCAATTCAGGAATTGGAGATTTGAAGGGGGCGCTAACTCGTACGGAGAGCGATAGCGACCACTTACGCCAAGCAACAAGGAAAACCTTACGGTATGGTATATACTATGTATTCCAAGTTACACTCTCCTGTCTATAGGTGCAGTATTAATAGTATCACCTGTAATCATACTAAATAGGGTTGGCATTGGATTATTATTATAGACTTCCGATATTTCCCTAGGCGCGTGCGATTTAACTCTATATGGTTTATCATTTTACCGTGTTAATGTAATCGTCGCCCCCACTCTAGGCCGTTCAGAGCCTGACATACCAGATATCTTCATATATTAATATGAGGTTTATGATATAGGCCCTCTATTAATATAAATATAGAGAGAAACTATCAACAGGAAAACTACAATTATTCACTACCTAACCTAAATGAATACTATATATAGATATATAACTACTTCATGACATCTACACGGTATATACTCTACCTTGTAATAATGGTATTATACCCCACAGTTACCGTACCAGCGCTGGCCTCGGGAGGTACCGTGAGCATGTCGGCAGTCGGGATGATGTTTTCCTCTAGCTTCTCCTTCTCTTATCGACATCACCTCCACTCCGCTATTCCACTTCATTGCCACGGTCAACTCGTCCCCCCGTTTGCAGTCACTAAGCAGCAAGCTCAATCTTTACCACCGTGTGACAGTTTGGCCCAATCTCCGCTCCTCCTCCTCCCTTTCCCTTGGCTCGACGTTCGACATCCGACTTTCAATCCCGTACCCCATCTCCACATATTTCTCTGCCTCCCTGACTTCCGAGGGGGAGAGTACCCAGAAGTACCGCCGGGGCTGAATCTTGAATGATGGATCAGTAGAGCCGGACCGAGCGACGACATTCGACTCCCCTTCCATGGCCAGCACGACACATCTTGCCCCGATCCCCTTTACATTTCTCGTCCTCTCCTCAGTTCATCCTCACCACTCGTCTGGCCCCCTCTTCCTCCACCGCTGTCCGTCGCATTTTCTCCAAGAATAAGGAACCAAGAGCGTATGTGAGGAGCGTCACCTTACACTGCTAGTCTTCCTCCACACCCGGACACACCCCAAGATATCAAGCGTATGTGGCCAAGATGAGCCTCAATCGCCAGGACGCAACGCAGAAGAATGAGGCGGATGGGACAGCAAGGCCTACTATGCAAGGCTTGCAATTGCCTTCATCCGGCGCTCCAGCCAAGGTTGGTTCAAATGCCAGATGACTCTCAAAGGTTTACTCCTCATAGCTCATCTGCTCACTCATCCATCACTAGGATTCGATCTCTGCACCGCCCTCCATGCTACGCCGGACACAAACTAGGCTGGCCGACCCGGTCGTGGCTGCATTCATGGCCGGAGGCGTTGCCGGTGCCGTTTCAAGAACGATTGTATCCCCTCTGGAACGATTGAAAATCCTACTCCAGATCCAAAGTGTCGGTAGAGATGAATACAAGCTGTCGATATGGAAAGCTCTCAAGAAGATGAAACGAGAGGAAGGCTGGCGAGGCTTTATGCGCGGTAACGGAACCAATTGTATCCGCATTATCCCCTACTCTGCGGTGCAATTTGGGAGTTACAATTTCTATAAGAAAGTAAGTTCGCCCGGGGAAAATATAGTCGATGCGGAGCCTATCTATGCGATATTCCTAGTGAGGCTCGAGGATATTGAGGAACTGCTGGGCTAACATGGTCGATTCTTAGTTTGCTGAAACTCCCGAGGGTGAGATGACACCAACACGTCGTCTTATTTGCGGAGGTATCGCGGGCATCACGTCTGTCACGGTCACGTACCCGCTGGATATCGTCCGTACTCGACTTTCCATCCAATCGGCATCCTTTGCGGACCTGGGGGCCCGAGATCCATCCCAAAAGCTACCCGGCATGTTCACGACTATGGTGACGATATACAAAACCGAAGGCGGTATGGTTGGCCTCTATCGTGGAATCGTCCCCACGGTTGCTGGTGTTGCTCCATACGTAAGTTTCCAGCTTTTTACCCTCCTTCCCTCGACGCTCGGTCACTAATGTACCTCAGGTCGGGCTCAATTTCATGACCTATGAATCGGTCCGCAAATACTTGACTCCCGAGGGAGACAAGAACCCTAATCCTTGGCGAAAGCTGCTTGCTGGTGCCATTTCTGGGGCCGTGGCGCAAACCTGCACATATCCCTTGTATGACTTTCCCATCCTGCTGATGATATTGAAATCATTCGAATTGATTGAACTGACTTTGACTGGAATTCTAGTGACGTGCTACGGCGACGCTTCCAAATCAATACAATGTCCGGTATGGGCTACCAATATAAATCCATCTGGGATGCAGTGCGGGTCATCGTGGCCGAAGAGGGACCACGTGGACTATTCAAGGGCATTGGACCAAATCTACTCAAGGTTGCACCCAGTATGGCCAGTAGCTGGCTCAGTTTCGAGTTGACGAGAGACTTCCTCATCAGCCTGAATGATAGAGAATAGTTGCAATATACCTAGACCGTCCTTTTTTCTCGGATGTTCTCAAACGTCAAATCAAGCTGCTACTGCTGCTGCTTCCTTCGACCTTTTGGTCGGAACAACTTTTAGATCTTGAATGGTGAAATTATCCCCGTAGTGCTGGCGAAGTTAGAAAAAAAAAATCGACTATAGGCGGTTAACTATATTCTCTTATCTCCTATTTGTCAAACATTCTTTTGTCCTAACGCTGCCTTGCCTGTGGGGGTCAAGTTCTGATCCTTATTACCTTGATAATATAGGCGTAGTATGCCCTAGAAAATTACATTAATGGGAATCGCCTGTACGGAAGTCTAGCTAGTCATACCTGTGGGGACTAACCAGGAAGTACGTGCATATAGGTCTGGATTGTGGTAGCTCACAAGGAACAGCCAGTACAGTAGTCTACTACATATGACTTGGGACTCTAGAACCATAGAAGGCGCACTAACGGACTAACGTAATCTAGGGGGCTCCACTCCGCCTATATTTTAAAAGACATATGTAGATTTACATCGATCAGGGGATCCAGTCAGTAGTACCTGTCCTTCATCGCAAAGACTTCCTCTGATAGGAATTTGAACCATGGTAAATGGCCAGCTTAAGTACCTATAGTACTGGAGTCATACAGGTAACAAATGTGCTAGTCTTTTGGATACTCTAAGTGTTAGTGCCGAAATGCCAAGACACCAGATGTTCGTTGAGAGGTTAGCCGCGCTTGATTACCTAAGGTCGCCCCCCGAGTTGTCCATTCACGGGTTCCACATCATGTGACTCATTTTATCACCATATTAGGACTAGCGTAGGGCTCAACCCACACACACCCGCGCAGCCGAAAGTTGAAGACCAAAAACCTCCTGCACTTTTCATACGGGTGCGACAGCAAGCTAACTCCCAGGTGTTCAATTCATATCAGCAGCCATGGGTATGTCCAACCACTCCAACCTCATCGCCTTGATCATTCTCTGTCTAAGAGAGATATCCGCTTCCTCTCTCCCCTCTCGATTCCATCCCTGAGACTAACTCATGTCCGAAATCTTCTAGGTATCGACCTGGACCGTCACCATGTGCGCAGCAGCCACCGCAAGGCGCCCAAGAGCGAGAACGTTTACTTGCAGGTGCTGGTGAAGTTGTACCGCTTCCTTGCTCGTATGAATCCCTTCCTCTTCCTTTCCAGAATCCGAATTTCGTGCGTCGCAGCAGAAGAAGGCGAAACGACGAATTTTTTTCCAACGTGAACCGGAACCGAGAAACTGATTTGGGATATCTCTCTTACAGGCCGCACGGAGTCCAACTTCAACAAGGCCGTTCTCCGCCGCCTCTTCATGTCGCGCATCAACCGCCCCCCGGTTTCCCTTTCCCGCATCGCCTCGAACATCAACGAGTCGCAGAAGGGCAAGACCGTGGTCGTTATCGGCACCATCACCGATGACAACCGCCTCCTGAACATCCCCAAGCTGTCCGTCGCTGCTCTGCGCTTCACCGCCACTGCTCGCGCCCGTATCGAGAAGGCCGGTGGTGAGACCCTCACCCTGGATCAGCTTGCTCTGCGTGCCCCCACCGGTGCCAACACCCTGCTCCTCCGTGGCCCCAAGAACGCCCGTGAGGCCGTCAAGCACTTCGGCTTCGGTCCCCACTCTCACAAGGTTCGATTTGCATTCTATCCGTTGAAATCCATTTTGAATACGTCTACCTTGCCTCCAGCTGCTAACCTACTTGTGAATTTTAACAGAAGCCCTACATTGCCAGCAAGGGCCGGAAGTTCGAGCGTGCCCGTGGTCGCAGACGCTCCAAGGGTTTCAAGGTCTAAAAAGACTTTGTGTGATGATTGTGGGACGGACGTGAACCCATCGGTGCAAGGACGCATATTCCTGATCGCACTGAATCCTCGGGTGTTTATCTCTCGGAGTCTGGCTGGAGACCTCTATTCGATGTACCTAAAGTGGCGAAATGTCTTTGGTTGGATTGAGGGATCAGAGTGTGTGGATGGAAGAGGGCAAAAGAAAAATGCATCCGGCTTAGTCCTCATCCTTTCTTACGATTGCGAAATGTTTCAACAAAAAAAATACGTTTGAATTCTTTTCTTCTTCACCTGGGAGTTCTGCTAAGGGAATATCCCAAAGGTTTAGTTTACTATGTACACTTTTTTATCCTCATTCGCTGATAGGCAGGCTTGTATGAAGATATTTCCGACCGCCTGGCCCATCATGATAATCCCCCGCACCATGTCCATTGCCTCGAATCAGGTATTTATAGATGGTCAGACCTTCCAGGCCTACGGGTCCTCGAGAGTGGATTTTGTTGGTGCTGATGCCGACTTCGGTGCCAAAGCCAAATCTCATTCCATCCGCAAACCGTGACGACGCATTCCAAAACACACCCGCGCTATCAATACCGTTCATGAATAAATTTGCTAGCTCGCGTGACTCGGTCAGGATGATATCGGTGTGTTTGGATGAATGCGTGTTGATGTGCGCAACGGCAGCCTCCACGGCTGATTCTGGAGAACCGCTTTCTGGGATGGTCTTCACGGCCAGCACCAGATCGAGGAACTCGGTATCGTAGTCGGCCTCGGTAGCCGATGAGACTTGAGCCAATTGATCGGCCTTAAGTGTCTTCGCAAGGACCGCCTTGGAGGCCGGGTCACAGCGAAGAGAAACACCCTTGTTGAGGAGGGCCGTTGCGATTGCTGGGAAAACGGTCTCGAGGACCTTCTCGTTGACCAGAAGAGACTCGAGCGCATTGCAGGCCGCCGGGTAGTCCGTTTTGGAGTCCACGACGACCTTCACAGCGGTGTCGATCTTAGCATCCGAGTGTATGTAGGCCGAGCAGAGACCATCGGCGTGGCCGAGTACTGGAATCTTGGTGTTTTCCTTCACAAAGCGAACTAATTCGTTGGATCCACGGGGAATGACAAGGTCAATGAATGAGTCCTGGGCCAGTAGGGAGGAAACGGCATCACGGGTCTTGACCAGTTGAACCGAGGATACGGGCACTTGAGAGCCGGCAATGGCTTCGGAGACCACATTTGCGATGGCAACGAAGGATTCCATGGATTCCTTTCCACCTATCGAGATACGAATGTCAGTTTCAGGGCGGTTCCCAAAGAAAAGAGGATAGATTGGGAGTTCCCATACCCTTCAAAATCGCAGCGTTGCCCGACTTGATGGCTAGCGCAGCAATGTTTGCAATGACCTCCGGACGAGCCTCGAAAATAATCAAAAGAACACCAATAGGGCAGCTGACTCGCTCCAGAGTCAACCCCTCATCCAATAGAGTCCGTAGTGTCACTTTGCCAACTATGATTCCGATCTTCGAGTTAGCCTATGTTTTATCACTTGATTACAATCGTAGAGGAGTCAAGACGGGAGCACACCTGGATCCTCCAAGTCCCGAACGTTCAGAATCCCCTGGAGCATGTCTTCATATTTTCCGGGTCGTGAGAGATCAAGTCGTTTCAGCACACTGTGATTGAGGGTGCCATCGTTAGCGGCCCTCGTAGCGGCCTCAACGTCTCGGGCATTCGCTGCCAAGATAGTATCGCGGTTCCTATCCAAGGCTTGGTGAAGGGCAGTCAATGCATCATTTCGGGCTCTGTTCGAGAGAGTGGCGAGGTGACGAGAAGCAATCGATGCGCTGCGAGCCACGTCCACGGCGGCTGAATCGGTTAACGACATTGCTTCGTTTCGATCTCGGACCTAAAAGATCTCAGTTTGAAGCTGCGGCCAGTCTTCCCTGGGGGAATAAGGTGGGCAATGGATTATTGAAGGAGAAATAGGTCAGGTAATTCGAGTAGAAGGCGAGGGAGAACTCACGGTATGTGGGGAAGGTGAGTCAAGGACCTAAGAGTTAGTTACTCTCTCGGCGGGCAATTATGGAGGGGCTTCCCTTACTTTTTTTTCTTTCGGAGTAATTACGATACTCCGTACGGAGGACTTGCAGTGTAACTAGTGTATTTAATTAGTGTAATTAGCGTAATTAGCGTAATTAGTGGGGGGCTCAACTCCGCTATCGGCTTATCTCCTTATCGGCTTATCGGCTTATCGGACCTCTCCACCGCTCTCTCTTCTTGCGGAGCTCTCTCCAACTGCCAAACTGCTGTCACTAACTCACCAACTACTCGGTGCCACGACAACAATAACAACCAACCCCTCCGTGTTCTTGAGCCATCTTGTGTATGGGGTTCTGGACCTAAACGGTCCCTTGGACCTTTGAGAAGTCTTGTTTTTACTACTATTCTACCTCCATCTCTATTTCTGCCGCCTCTCAAGCCCCCCCACCCCCAACACACACTTTCCCATCATTCATCCTCAGCCGCCACGCATCTGTCCCCACCTCTGACCCTGCTCATCTTGGTTTCCATATCGCCTTCTTTACAGGTTCTGAAACTGTCCTGCGATTGAAGCTTTCACCTTTTCAAGATGGAGGTCGTCGAGGGGCTCATGACCCAGTCCGCCCAGCTGCGTGAAGCCAGGAATCTGTCCGACCAAAGCTATGACCGCCAGATTCGTGAGAATGTCTCCTCTTTGAGACGTGTCCTGTCTACCAAGGCTCTTGGTGCATTTGCCAGCAATGACTCCCTCCTTGACGTGAGCAGTGATCTCTTCCTCCAACATCAATGTTGATGGCAAGGAACTAATCAGTCTCCCTTTACCAGCATTTCGACCCAGTTGCGGACTCTCTCGTCTATCTGTTTCTTCTTCGCGCTCAAACTCAAGCTTTTCAAGAAGAGTTTCGTGAAAACGTGCCAGCGGCCTTGCTTCCTCCCGGAAACCTCTGGTCGAGAATCGTCTCGTACCTGAGAACTTTCGATCCCGTCCAAGTCAGATACGCAGGCCAAGAGTGGCGCCAGTTGGTTGAACTTGTTGCACAGGCTTCACAAGTAGTCTCCAAGGCACGATTACCCATTATCCCAACTCTGCTCCAATGTCAACATTCTGACCGTTTTTAGCCTATCCTAGCCGTGCGGTTGGTCAGAGATGCCATGTTGCGGCTGGATCCTTCATGTGCTGTCTTTACGTCGACACACCTACTTCTTGCCCGCCTCTGCTTGCGGGCGAGAGCATACACCCATGCGTTGCCCGTACTTGACAGACATGTCTGCCACTTCCCTACCTCGACTCCCCGCGCCACGTCTGGCTTTTCCGTGTTGCCTTGTGCAGCGCACGACTCAAGTTTGTCTTTTATCACCGATACCTCTGGACTATCATCCAAGTTGACCTACAAGGACTATCTACAATATTTCCTTTGTGGTGGAATGATCTATATGGCACTGAAGCAGTGGTGCAAGGCAGCTCATTTTCTCGAGGTTGTTATTTCCATGCCAACGGTGGGTCCCATCAGCATGATCATGGTGGAGGCTTACAAGAAGTGGATATTGGTGACATTGTTAGAGAAGGGCAAGGTGAGTTACTTATGTCGCGGGCTAGGCCCACCCTGACTAGTGCGTTCTGATGCTAAAATATTCCGGTACTAGTTATCCTCGCCTTCTAACCTGATTGCTCCACATGTTGTCAAGCTGTACCAGTCGCTGGCTAAGCCTTACGTCAATCTGGCCCACAGTTTCTCCAGAGGTGACTTGGCGCATTTGGAGGCAGAGATCGACGCAGCTCGGGAGATTTGGTGTACTGTATGTCGACCAGGGGATCTAGAGACTCCACCGTTTTAATTGCACTAATTCACATTCTTTTAGGATAACAACATGGGCCTTGTTTCTCAGGTCCTCGGTGCCTACACCAAGCATACTGTTATGGGTATCAAGCAGACATTTGCGGCCCTGACAGTTAAGGAGCTTTCAGAACAGGCATCACCCATGCGAATGAATGACGAAGCTACAGAGTCAGTCATTGCGTCTTTCATCATGTCTGGTGCTTTGAAGGCCACCTTGGTGCAAAACTCAACCCGGGGCAGCCCAACCATGCTTCGGTTTTCGGAAATCCATTCTGCTCCACGGCTCTCAGACGAGAGTAAGGCACAGTCTCGCCTTGTACGGGAAAGTCAGTCTCTTGGGTCCCTAATGAATGGTCTTGATGAAATTGGCTATCATATGGGACTAAGCAACGAATTTATTGATGCTGTGCAGAGAGGCCAGACTTGGGCCGGTGTGGGCGATGTCAATTCTGGAATGAGTGAAGACGTTGGACTCGAGATAGAAGAGGATCTTATGGGTGAGGTATCTTAACCATAAAGTTTAGCTTGATCATTAAAGAGCTTTCATTCGGGTTCGATATCTACCTTCTTGATCACACAGGCCAAGATATGTTAAATCATAACTGGCAGGATTCAAGTTCAGCCACTGAATACACTACAATGTAGTATTAAAACCAGAGCAGCTTCAAACGAGTTAAGTTTGATGATCACAAAACTTTTCACTGTGGAAGCAAGCTTCAGCAAAAGCAAGACTAGGCCTTGAAATACAAGCATGATAGCTAGTATTTCCAGCCCATAGTATTACCCTCCTAGTCAGTTTGTGCCCACAAATTCTGCGCCGGAGTTTTAACAAGGTCCCACGCAGGTAGCCAAGCCTCAATCCAGGTTTGGTCCTTCTTCCCGGCTGAATTTATTTATGAAATCCAACTCAGAATCGATAAGCAACGGATTAGAGCATTGAGGATAGCCAAGAATAGGGGACTCTTTGCTGTGATGAACTCATAAAGTCTCCGTCATGTAATTCCAAACCAAATGACAGGGAGATAGATATAGGGCTTGGCCAGATACCAATAGTAGAGGAGATATCCCTATATTGATCAACAAAGTCCATGAATATTCAGGATGCGCTAAGTTTAATTAGCTTACTTGAAAGTTTTTTCGAAGATTACTCGTATTGTTAGCGCGCTCGTATAGCGCAGATTCTAATATTCAGTCGCTTGTCGAGGGAAAGCCCCAGGACTCTCTCCTATACAACGAAGAGAAGAAAGAAACTCGCCTAGCACAATGCCCGAGGGCTCTTGCACCGACACCTTAGGTCCTAGCAACTTCGGCGTAATTCTCGAAACCATTGGGTGCTTACTAAGAGTGTTATACACGTCGAGCTCATCAGGCTGAAAGGTCGGATCGACGCGAGTTAGAATCCTCGTACTCCGTCCCAACATGGGGAATCTGCAGATAAACCCGCAAAATGCTTCGCTTATGCTTCTCTCCCTCGGGCTGAAGTTGGCCTTTACACCGCGCATTTTCAAGCTGGTATAGCTGTGTTAAGCCTTGGGTATCTGCCCCTCCGTCGGGAAGTCGTCGTGGTCGAGGTGTGAGTGGTGTTGGCATAAAGCTATGGCTGAAAATAGAGCAGTGATTCGTATTATGCCCACTCTCGCAACCGTTCAAACCCAATTTCTAAGGAATAAATCTGGTAGAACTTTGTTGATAGCCACCTACAACTGCTGGCAACACACTTTCTGTCTAGATTATCGCGATTCAATGCAATTACTTCCCCGTACTAGATCATGGTCCCTGAACAATGATGATAAATACTTATCTACACCTACTGATAGATAATATTCGCGCTCAAAATTTGCTAGATCAAGAAATTTTTGATTATTTGAACTTGGAGAATACCAATATGTTTATTCATAGTAACACCGAACAGTTATATCGATAACTTTGATACTTCTTGGGGCGCCTAAGGTAGACGATAGGCGCTAATTACTCAAACCCAATTTTCTAAGGCAGAAAGTCCGGCAGAATTCACATAACCTACAGAAGATAGAAGACAAGAGAAAAGACAAGAGAAAAGACAAGGGAAAAGACAAGGGAAAAGACAAGGGAAAAGACAAGAGAAAAGACAAGAGAAAAGACAAGAGAAAAGACAAGAGAAAAGACAAGAGAAAAGACAAGAGAAAAGACAAGAGAAAAGACAAGAGAAAAGACAAGAGAAAAGACAAGAGAAAAGACAAGAGAAAAGACAAGAGAAAAGACAAGAGAAAAGACAAGAGAAAAGACAAGAGAAAAGACAAGAGAAAAGACAAGAGAAAAGACAAGAGAAAAGACAAGAGAAAAGACAAGAGAAAAGACAAGAGAAAAGACAAGAGAAAAGATAAGAGAAAAGACAAGAGAAAAGACAAGAGAAAAGACAAGAGAAAAGACAAGAGAAAAGACAAGAGAAAAGACAAGAGAAAAGACAAGAGAAAAGACAAGAGAAAAGACAAGAGAAAAGAGAAGGAAGGGGATAGTTAAATCGGTACTATAGTAATAGCGTCGCCCTGGCCTAAAGAAGGTATTAGGGCAAAGGCGGCTATGAGAGCGGTCGATAAGCTAACTAATTATGGGTTTTGAGTAACTGGCGTTTATCGTCCGCCCTAGGTCGCCGATAATATCTTTTTACTAACAGGCCCCCTTTAAATTATCCCCTCTTAAATTAGCCTGGTCGTAAGTCCTTAGACCAAAAGTACGAGATGCTCCTTATCCTGGTTCAGGTAGGAGTCTAGATTAGTCGTCGAGCGGAAACGCTAGGTGAAGATTCTTACCAAGTCCCTCGTGAAGGTAATTATATCTTAAGAGCCTGGCTGTCATCTTATTCTCTCTAAGTGTTAAGTCATATAGCATAGTCAAGGAGTAGAAAGAACTCGTGTGGCTGATATGCTTATTCACCCTATATTTCACCACCTACACCTAACCTGATATCACCTACCTTCCTAAGGTGGTAGTGAAGACACGAACCCTTTGGTTCTTCGCCAAAGCACCCGGTGTTAACGGCCAGCAGAGTTTCCTCTTATGTATTCTATCCGAAGGAGTCAAAACATCACATCAAGCCAGCCTGCGTGGGCTTATACTGCTGCTCCCGTACGATGTTGTCTATTTATCGTTTCTAGACTTTAAGCTCCCACGGCGAAGTCACCCACGCCATATTGGGTAAGTGATCGGCCCGATCCAAATTGAAGTGTCTTGAAACAGATGAAGCTCGATTTGGTAAACTTTTCGCCCCCATCTATCTTGGCCATCGGGACTACCCCGCTACACAGCCGAGGCTGTCTGACGAAATCTGACGACGTCTGACAAATTTTAAGAGTCGGTCAAGATTCTCTGTGTCCTTCTCTTCTCTACTTCAACACGTATCCTGCTGTCACTTTCACTGAATGTGTAGCCGTGAAATTATCCTCTTCAGCCTATGAATCCCAAGTTGTGTTGGTCCACCCTCATCCCACTCAAATAATGCCGTCCACTCTGCAAGGCCAACCATTAGAGCTGGATGCAGTCATTGCCGGGGCAGGGTTCTCCGGGATCTACATTCTTCATCGTCTCAGGGATGAATTAAAATTAAACGTCAAAATCCTCGAAGCTGGCCCCGATATAGGTGGGACATGGTATTGGAACACCTACCCCGGGGCTCGCGTGGATTGTCCCGCCCCGGTATATGCATTTGGGATAGAAGAAGTCTGGAAGAACTGGACTTGGTCAGAGTTGTACCCAGAGCAGAAAGAGTTGGGCGCTTATTTCCGCCACGTCGACGACGTGCTTTCGGTGAGGAAGGACTGCATTTTCAACGCGCGGATCACTGCGGGCCATTTCAATCCTATCGATGGAAAGTGGACGGTGCAGACCGAAAACGGCATCACGGTCGTTGCAAAGTACTTTGTTCCGGCAATCGGCTTCACAGCCCAGCAGTACGTACCCGATTGGAAAGGCTTAGAGGATTTCCAGGGCACCATTCACCATACCTCGACCTGGCCGCAGGAGCCTGTCGATGTTCGAGGCAAGCGCGTCGCGGTCATCGGCACCGGATCGACGGGACTACAGATTACCCAGGAATGGGCCAAGGACGCTGCTGAGACCTTTGTCTTCCAGCGAACCCCGAATCTCGCCCTGCCTATGTGCCAGCAGAAGCTGGACGAACATAGCCAAAGGCAGATGCGAGATGAGACGGCCGATCTCTTCGACCGTTCCAGGAAGACCTCGGGCGGTTTGCCATATGAATCGCCGGCAAGGAAATTCGCTGAGTTCTCCCCGGATGAGATTGCCAAAATCTTGGAAGGGCTTTATGAGAGCGGAGGCTTTCGATATTGGGCAGGAGGGTACATCGACCTTCTTCTGAACCCCGAGGGAAACCGCGCGGCGTATGACTACTGGGCCAAGCGAACCCGCGAGCGCATCCACGACCCGGTCAAACGCGACTTGTTGGCACCTCTAGAGCCACCCCATCCATTTGGTACTAAGCGTCCCTCGCTGGAACAGGACTACTACGAGCAGTTCAATAAGCCTAATGTCCACCTCGTCAACACAAAGGCGTATCCAATCGTGCAGCTAACACCGCAAGGTATCATGACCGACGATGGCAATATATACGAGGTGGACATTATCGCTCTTGCAACAGGCTTTGACGCGACGACCGGCGGTCTAGCCAAAATGGGCATCCGAGACGTGAATGGCGTGGAACTGGGTGAGCGCTGGCGAGACGGGGTCTTGAGCTTCCAGGGCCTTATGGTGCCAGGCTTTCCTAACATGTTCCTACCGTACTCTATCCATGCTCCGACCCCATTCTCGAACGGCCCGGTGGGAATTGAGTTCCAAGCAGACTTCATTCGGGATATTATAAAGAAGATAGAGGGAGAGAAAATCAAATTTATCGACCCGCGTCCCGAAGCGGCTCAAGCATGGAAGACTGAGATGGAATTCATCGCCAATATGACGCTATTTCCGAAGACGAAGTCGTGGTACATGGGGGCTAATATCCCAGGCAAAAAGGCAGAGTTACTCTACTATTTTGGTGGAATACCGCGCTATCGAGAGAGGTGTGTAGAGGCTTTTAATGTGTTCTCGGAGACTTTTATACTATGCTAGACCTAGATAACTTCCAGGAATCGATTAAACAATATCAACTAGTTATATTAGATCGTACTCAGAGCACTACGAAAACATTTCGTGACACCAGAACGCTAAGCCTAATCGGGACCATGCCTTCTTATAAGTATATAATCGTGTCTAATAACTAAGCTTAAACCTATGACTAAATTCTGAATCATCTTATTGGTTATGCTTCAGTGGATAAATCGAGAGATCTTGCTAGGGCTCTCTGAACAGATAACTAGAAAGACGGTTAGAATTAGAAAAAATCATCAATCAAATTTCATAGACCTAATCCTAATTCTATCATATATACTTAGGGGGACCGTGTTGGCACTACATAAGAATACTGGCCGCACTACGTGGTGCCTGATATCTGCCTGAATTGGCCTGGTTTCTGCTAAGGCCATCACTGTCACGCCTTGCAAATGCGATTCTGACCACCCTCCCGTCCTTACACACACGCATTCTTTCCTTCTTCCTTTCTATCTTCCTTCCTTCCTACCTACCAAAGTTATATGACCTAGGCCTACCCTACTAGAATGATATAACCCACTACCTATTTAATTTAACTAGGATAGTCATATGATCCACTACTAGTTTAATTTAATCTTATCTACTACCTAGTAGCGTAATCCACGGCCGACCGGATCACCCCTTCTAAATTCGCGTGTTTCTACCAACTTAATTAATTCAACTACCTACTATACCACTAATTCGCAGTGAATCTAGCCATAAATTAGCTAACTAAGAGGGCAAGATCCTATTAGCCCTTTCTGATTTAAAAGAGGGCCGTATCTCTTCTATCTACGTAGCAGCAAAGCTATATAAGATACCCTACACTACCCTATATACGCGCGCCGATAGCCGAGTCTTACGCGTTAATAAGCGCCTATCTAGTCATAAATTAACCTAAACCGAAGAGGATACGCTTACTAAGTGGATATTATCTATAGATTTACGTAGAGTAGCGCCTAGACCGGCTACTATAGGAGAAATAGCTAATATCCTACTTACTACGCGCGGTAGTAACCCTCCGCCTACTATTAGTGTTAATTAGCTATTAAGCTTTATTAAACGCCGCGATAAGCTTCGATCTCGTTTCTCGCGAAGATACGATTACTAAAGAGCCCTAAACGAAGATCCGAAATCGATTCGGTAGTGGTTTATAACTATATAGTATATAATCGATAAGAAGGGTATATAACTAGAGCATATCTATAACTTTAATAAGATAGGCTTTATAATAGGCCTTATATCTTCGTAGAAAGTAGTTATAAGAGCTAAATACTACGGTCGGAGGTCTCTTCTATAACTAGGAAATCGTGAATAGGTTACTACGATCGAAGTAATCTACGTAGATAGCTATTTACTATCGCTATATATAGTCTTTAAAGATAAAGTAGCTATTATAGGATAGTTTAACGAAAATCTACTAAAAGACTAACGAATCGAGGTCTCTACTAACGGTTAGACTATCTATAAGATTATTCTACGCTAGTTATAAAAGATCTTTATACTATATACGAATTCGCGCGTATAAGATCGGTTTTAGCTATTAATTCTTAATAGTTATAATAGCTACTTTATACCCTAATTCGACTAAATCTATATAGAAAACGATATTATACCTCTTTATATACCTATATATTTATCGTATTTACTATAACTACTAGATATTAGGTATTTTATAGTAATTAAACGCGTGTATAATTACTTCGTTAGCGATCTTATATATAGAGAATATAACTATATCGATAAGCACGATTTCTTAGTAGATTATTAGTACGCGTGGCTAGAAGCGTTCTAATTAACTAATCTTACTATTAAAAATAGCTTCGTAGCTAGCGGTCTAGTTTATTAGATACTAAGAGAGTACTTAATAAGCTTAATATCTCTCTACGAACTCTAATATCACTAAATAACTAGCTGTCAACATGTGGATATTGTGGGGTCACATGATGAAGGACCCACTCATATAACCCCTCTCTACATATAGATCTTCTTCTATAAAGATCTAACAGATTGATCCTCAACGATCTCGCATATGATTGCCTACCTAAGCAAGAGACTCTCAACACTCTGATTCTGTTGATTTATCATGTGACCTTTTGCTATGTTTCTTGTGATATAAATACTGCTATGTTACCTAGTTAAATTGAATCAAGTTTATCATCCTTTGTGATCTCTCTTCTAGATCAGTGGTACTCTTCCACAATCGTGGTACTTCTTCTTCTACATAAGAAGTGCGCACGACCGATAGACTCATAACCGTGTATTCAGACACTACATTGAGTATTTACTAATCCTTATACACACTATCGTCCTGTGTGTATAACCACGACTTTATGGTCACCGCCTAGAATCCGACACTAGCTAAGTACTAGATCTAGCTAATTTATACTATAAACGCCTAGAACTACTACTTAGCTATTTAAGTAAGCTTCTATATTAAAAGATCTACTAAAGCGACGGTTAAATAGCTTACTAAGTCTTTTAAAACCTATCCTAGACTTACTTATTAAGGGTACCTACTTAGCGCTTTATAGTAGTATATTACTAGAGAGGATAACACGAATTTATATATAGCGAATAAGAAGATAGTTAAAAAGCGTAATCGGTTAACTAAGAAGATACCCTACGAAGAGGGTTTAACTATTAAAGAGGCTATATAGCTAGCTACGTAGCTAAACTAGCTAGAGGAAGATACTAGGGTAGATTCGTATATAGAGGTTAAATTACCTAGTTAGCTAACTAGGCTAGTAGCTAGGGCTCCGCCTAGGTATAGTAGATATAAGGAGGTTAGCTATAGGATTAATAAATATAAAAATTACTATATCTAGTTAAATTAATAGGTATTAGTTAAGATAATCGGTTTTAAAGTATTCTTATAGGGGTAGATAATCCGGTCGGCCGTGTGATATAGTCGGCCGTGGATTACGTTAACTAAATCGCTACTTACTAATCTACCTAGTCCTTCTCTTTAATTACTTCTCTACTATTACTAAGGCTAATATAACTTATTAACACGACGATTAGCAGATTTTCTATAGCACTGATCTAATATATAGTTGTCAACATGTGGATGTTATGGGGTCACATGACGAAGGACCCACTCATATAACCCCTCTCTACATATAGATATTCTTCTATAAATATCTAACAGATTGATCCTCAACGATCTCGCATATAATTGCCTACCTAAGCAAGAGACTCCCAACACTCTGATTCTGTTGATTTATCATGTGATCTTTTGCTATGTTTCTTATGATATAAATACTGCTATGTTTCCTAGTTAAATTGAATCAAGTTTATCATCCTTTGTGATCTCTCTTCTTGATCAGTGGTACTCTTCCACAATCGTGGTACTTCTCCTTCTTAGAAGTGCGCACGACCGATAGACTCATAACCGTGTATTCAGACACTATATTGAGTATTTACCAATCCTTATACACACTATCGTCTTGTGTGTATAACCACGACTTTATGGTCACCGCCTAGAGTCCGACAATAGTTAATATATATTATATATATATATTATCGGACTTTAGGCGGTGACTATAAAGTCGTGGTAGTAAATACTTAATATAGTGTCTGAATACATGATTATAAGTCTATTAGTCGTGCGTACTTCTATAAAGGAGAAGTACCACGATTATAGAAGAGTACTACCGATCTAGAAGAGAGATTATAAGGGATAATAAACTTGATTTAATTTAGTTAGGAAATATAGTAGTATTTATATCTTAGAAATATAGAAAAAGATTATATAAGAAAGTAAACAGTATTAGAGTATTAGATAGTCTCCTACCTAGGTAGATAATTTAATACGAGTATATAATTTAATATATGATCGTTAAAGATTAATCTAATAGGTTTTACGTAGGAAAATAATAATATAGTTTATCGGAAGGAAAAGGGCTTAGTAAGTAGTTATATAACTAACATATAATATCTATATATTAATATACCCTCTTAGTTCTTAATATAAGAGCGGAATAAGAGTAAAGTAAGGACTAAATAAGAGAAAAGAGAAATAGAATAACTAGATAGGAGATAGTATCTCTATACCTAGTTATCTAATAAAATCGTTATACTTCTACCTAGATAGGCGCTTAGTAAGACCGTCTACGGGTATATTAGTAGTCTTTATCTATTAGATAGATAGGCGCTTTACCTATATCTCTTAACGAATCTATAGGCGGTTAATATCTATATAACGAAGTTTAGTCTAAAAGACTAATTTCTCGCGATTTAATAGATCGACGGTCTATTTATTAGGGTAACCCTGTTGGTACCTAGTGGAAACCCTGGCGGCACCTAGTAGGGGCTAAATTACTACTAAGCCTTTTATACCCTTTTAATTACGAATTTAACTACCCCCTTCCTTCTTACATATACGCATCCTTTCCTTCTTATCTTCTATCTTCTACTGCTAGGAACAATTCAATTCAACCAGGCCTATCACATAACCTCTTGCCTACCCTACAAGAATCATATAACCTATATACTAATTTAAATTAAAATCTGTCAACATATGGATGTTGTGGGGTCACATGACGAAGGACCCACTTATATAACCCCTCTCTACGTCTAGATCTTCTCTATAAGATCTATCAGATTGATCCTTAACGATCTTGCATTGAATTACATACTCGCACCGAATTGCCTACCTAGGCAGGAGACTATCTAACACTCCAATACTCTTTGCTTTCTCATGTGATCTTTTACCATGTTTCTAAGATATAAATACTGCTATGTTTCCTAACTAAATTGAATCAAGTTTATCATCCTTTGTGATCTCTCTTCTAGATCAGTGGTACTCTTCCACAATCGTGGTACTTCTTCTTCTACATAAGAAGTGCGCACGACCGATAGACTCATAACCGTGTATTCAGACACTACATTGAGTATTTACTAATCCTTATGCACACTATCGCCTTGTGTGTATAACCACGACTTTATGGTCACCGCCTAGAGTCCGATAAAATCTATCTACTTAGCCCTGCCCTTCTCTTTAATTGCTTCTCCGCCAACACTAATTTCTTAGCCTTACGACCGCGGCTAGCCCCACGCCCTTACCGAAGTTTCGTCTCCCAGTTTGATGGTATTCACCTTATCGATGTGTTGGTTCTCTTTAAAGGCGGTGGTACCACAATTCCTACGGTTTTATCCATAGAAATGTAAGTACCTCTGCTTCGCTTTCCCCTAAACTTCCGACCGGTGAAATTCCTTCCCCCCTATCTCTGCCAACGCTTCATAGTCTCTAGTAACTTCGGTCGTCTAATCCCCTTCACCCGATTCGGTTCGTTAATTACAGTAGAAGATAGAAGATAAGAAGGAAAGGATGCGTGTGTGTAAGAAGGAAGGGGGTGGTTAAATTCGTAATTAAAAGGGTATGAAAGGCTTAGCAGTAATTTAGCCCCTACTAGGTGCCACCAGGGTTTCCACTGGGTGCTAATAGGGTTACCCATTTATTATTATAATTTAATACTTTTAGTTAGTTAGTATCGAATTCGATAAATAAGAAGAGATATTTAACCTAGTATAGCTAGTAATTTAGCTTCTATAGTTAATATAGTAATCGTCTTCTATTTACGAGATTTCTACTCGATTAGACTACTAAATAATAAGAAGATAAAATCTTCTAATAACTTCCTATTAAGATTATCGGCGAAGCTTATATCGGATAAAGTAGTAAAGATCTAGTAATCAAATTAGCTATTACTAAAGTAGATAGCTAGATCTTTTATCCTATATAAATAGGAAATTAGATAGTCGATAGTAGCTAGATACTTCTTATTATAGCGTATAAGAGATTTAGCTAGTAGCTAATTAGTAAAGGCAGTATCTAGTCTAGTCTATATAATAGGGAAAAGGATCGAACTATACTTCTACTAGTATAGTTTAACGATTAATTAGTTAATTTAACTAGAAATAATAGGGTTAAGACGTTAATTACTAACTAGTAGTATATTAGGTAGTTTTCTACCTAGAAGATTAAATTTAGTAGCGATCTTTTTAATATAGGCTAATTAATTTAGTGTTACGCGGAGCCGACCGGTCACTATAAGTTAGAACGTTCACGGGTTATACTTACCTCGTTCCAACTGCGGATTCCAAGAGTATCTCGTAACCGTACCGTTACTATATAAAGCCTTACGTCGGGTTCGGATCCTGTTAAGTATTCTTGCAGAACGTGCTAGAAGTGCGCGCTAAGTAAGTTAATCACTAAGCGTTACCACTAAGTGAATCCCCTACTTATAGGTTAGGTTATCTTAAAGGTGAACTATAAAGTGCAAAGTACTAAAGGTAGTAACTAAGTAACAATAGATAATTGATCGCGAAGAACTAAATATATAATAGTAAAAGAGTGTCCTTATATATCTAGCCCTTCCTATTAGGCGATAAGTCCGGGACTTATCGCTTAGTGCTACCCGTCTTATTATCCGATAGGTCCTAGCTTATTAGTTAATAAGTCGTTACGTACGGTTTCTTTTTTAGGTAAGTTACTATACTAGCATTTTCCCGGTATATATACAGATATATAGGGTAGACAAAGTCTAGTCCGAGGATATAGCGTCCTTAATCACCCTAAGTGATTACTAATCGTGGTTACGTAAAATACCTCCTTATACTAACCTACTTTACTCCTAGGAGTACCTTAAGTATAGGAATCCGTTCCTAGGAAGTATATATATAATACTTCTTATTAGTTATACGTGACTTCTATAGGTATCGTCTTTCTTACGGGTTTAGTTAGCTAACGTTATCCCCCGCGGGTTTCTAACGGTCTGCCTCGTAATATTATCCCCCCTCTTCTTAAGCCGATATCCTTAGCGGTTATAAATAGTGTAGTCCCCTAGTTTACGTCTTATAGGTTTTCTATTTTCTTTTCTTTCTATAATACCGTCCTATCGTGCTAACTATATCTTCTAAGGCTTCTATCCGTAAGAACGCCTTAACTCGTCGGATCGAGGACGAGGGTTTCTAGTCTACTATTCCCTACGATCGTTATATTCGCCTTAAGAGAGTATATATCCGTGCCGACTATTCCGATCGCTATAGCGACTACGTCCGCGGTAGTAGAGGTATTAAGTGTATAATATCGAATCTAACCTTTACTAACGCCGAGTAACGCCGTCTGGTAAAGTCCTAAAATTCGTTAGAGGAGGAGGAAGAGGCTATCCTCCTTTAGTAATAGTTAATATTAGCTAAATTAGCTCGTCTTCGGAAGTAAAAGCGTTTATTATAAAAACGCGCTAGTGATTTTATTACT
The DNA here is from genome assembly GCF_028827025.1 of Penicillium cataractarum. Taxonomy (NCBI): domain Eukaryota; kingdom Fungi; phylum Ascomycota; class Eurotiomycetes; order Eurotiales; family Aspergillaceae; genus Penicillium; species Penicillium cataractarum. The sequence goes on along the minus strand of NW_026622743.1, from coordinate 2,550,810 downwards.
CAGGATTTTAAAGAAGTTACCGAGTTAGAAGATTTAGAGCGTCGCGAGGTTAAAGAGCGCGAGCGCCTTAAAAAAGAGCGTATTAAATCTAAGTAAAAGGATCGTGAGGTAGAGAGCGCTTAGGCCGCGAATAAGGTTCCTTAATCTACTATTATAGTTAACGACTATATCCTTACGGCGACGTTAGAGGATCCTACTCTAACTTAGTTATTAAATAATCCTTTATTTTCCTAGGTCGACCTAGACCCCTCCTAGTTAGGTAAGATCGCTAAGTCCCCTTCTCCTACTAGTAGAACTATTAAACTAGCTAGTAGTAGCCTACTAGGTTCTCGATAGGTTCCTATATATTCTCCGAGGTATCGTATCCTCTCTATTTTATAAGATAGTAAGGTTTCTCGCTAACTTTATTTATTACTAGGATTTCCTTAACCTTATATTCGTTCTCCGTCTCTTCTTCTATTTCTATATCGGTAGCGATTTCGGCGTTCTTAGGTACTTTTTCTAATAATAAGATATAAAACGTTATATAGATACGTCGTATACTATTAGGTAGCTTTAGTCGATAATTAAGCGGTCCTATTTTTTCTATAATTTTAAATAGTCCTAATTTAAGGTAGTCGAGTTTCGCGCTAGATCGTCTAGTGCGAATATTACGTTATAAAAGGTAAACTTTCTCCTCCCTTTAAAAGTCCGGCGCCTCCTAGCGCGATTAGTCGTAATAGAATTTTATACGTAGGTTTAAGAACTCGATATCTCGTGATAGTTATAAGTAGAGTTACTTTAACCTAGTCGCTAGTAGTCGAGATAACTCTATAAGTAGTTACTTACCGATCGGTTCTCCGATAATAGTGGGATTAAGCCTATAATTCGCGAAGAATAGTGTTTCTTTCGTGGTTACGTATATTATATTTTATACGTAAATTATACTATTAGTAATAGTCCTATCTAGTCGTCTTACTAAAAGTTAACGTAATACCGTAGGTATTATTCTAGAGTCTAGTTAACTCGTTCCGTTTATCCGTTAGTCTATAGATAATAAGCGGTAGAGAGTCTATACTTAATACCGAGTTAATCCGCTAGTAACTACTATATATTAGATATAAATAGTTTATCTCTATCCGAGGTGATCTTATCTAGTATACCGTGATTCGTAAATATATATTTAAGTAATAGGTTAGCTATCTATCGTGCGTTAATAGTCTCTGTTATTAGGATTATATATACGTACTTAGTAAGTCGGTCGACGACTACTATAATTATGTCGTTACCCTCTAAGATAGATAGTTTCGTGATAAAGTCTATTATGATCTATTTCTATAGCTATTTTAGTACTTCTACTAATTCTATTTCTCTATATAGTGCGTGTCGTGATACTTTATTCCGTTAGTAGGAATCGTATTATTAGATATACTTTTTAACCTTTCTATATAGTGCTAGGACGTAATAGTTTCGTGTGATCTTTTCGATAGTTTTTTCGATTCCTAAATATCCTTATACCGGTTCGTTATAATATAGTTAGATAATTTCGTTTTAAAGCCTTCCTAGGATATATACTAAACTATAGATATAGACTAAGCTATCCCGAGTTAGTGTAGTGTTATTACCTAGAATCTTCTATATCGATTCGTCTATACTAGTAGCTTCTCGAATCTTTAAGAGCTATTTGTCGTCCTATAACTCGCTAGTTACTATAAGTATCTAGTAGTTATACACGATATTTCCTTCTTAATCCGTGGTTAGGATCGCGGGTACTATCTCCTTAGTTCTAAGTTCGTAGTCCGGTCGTCGACTTAGCGCGTCCGCTACTACGTTCTTAGTTCCCTTATAGTGTACGATCTTAAAATCGTATTCGGCTAGTGTTTCTGCGTATCTAGCTTATCGTCGGGTAAGTTTCTTCGTCGTGGTGAAGTATATTAGGTTATAGTAGTCCGTTCTAACCGTTATAGTATACTTTGCTCCTTCTAAGTATATCCTCTATATTTAGAATACCGATACTATAGCTAGTAATTCCTTATCGTGGATATCGTAGTTAAGCTCTACTAGAATTATTTTACGAGACTAGAAAGCGATAGGTCTAAGCTTACTATCCTTTCTTAGTTATATAAGTTATACTCTGAGCGCGAAGTCTAATACGTCGGTTTCGATAATAATCGGTAAGTCGTAGTTAAATATCGTAATAATTACTTATCCGGCTAGTTTATTATATATTTCTTTAAGTACGGTAAACGATCTTTCTGCTTTATCGTCCTATTCGAACGGTATACCTTTCTTAGTGAATCGGTAGAGTCCTACCGTATATTACGAGTAGTTTAGTACTAACTTACGGTAATAGTTAGCGAGTCTAAGAAAGCTTTATACGTCCTTAATATATAATAGTATCGGCTATTCGAGTATACTCCTAACCTTATCCTATTCTATCCCTAGCCCGTCGGGGCTAATAGTATATCCGAGAAAGCTAGTGTCCTATACATAGAATTTATATTTCTTAAGCTTAAGTGTAACCTTTATCTCCCTTAACTACTATAGTACCTTTTTATTATATTAAATATACTCTTCCTCGGTTTTCGAGAATACGAGGATATTATCGAGGTACGTGATAACGAACTTATCGAGGTATCCGTTTAAAACGTAAAAGATAAATCGTTAAAACGATACCGGTACGTTAGTGAGTCCGAATAGTATAACCTTATATTCGAAGTATCCGAATTTAGTCCTAAATACCGTTTTCTATTCGTCCCCTTCCTTAATCCTAAGTTAGTTATAGGCGTTAGTAATATCGTATTTACTAAAGTATTTCGCTCCTTAAATAATATCTTAGATTTCGTTAATTAACGGTAATAGGTACCGGTCCTTAATAGTGATATCGTTAAGTTATCGGTAGTTAACGTATATCCTAAGTTCTCCTCCCTTCTTAGGTATAAATAGGATTAGGTATCCTACTAACGATTTCGAGTATTAAATATTCCCTTTCTTAAGGTTATCCTTAATATATTCCTTTAGTATCGCTAACTCTTTCTACGATAGTAGGTAAATTAGTATAAACTTTAGTTCCTATTTATCCTTAATCTTAATCTTATAGTTAAACGAACTATACTCTAGTAGCTTACCGTCCGGTAGTAGCGTAAATATATCCTAGAATTCTACGTATTCTTTAGGGATCTTATATTCCTTTTCTAGTGCTCTTATTATATAGAGAGTCGTTATATCGTCGTGGATAAGAACGTATTCGTTTAGTTCCTCGTCGGTTATATCTAGTTATTATTCTATAGTAGCGATATCTCTAATATCGCTTATTTATTTATTAGGCCTATCTCCTAGCCGAAAACTCCTCTTAAGTTCTCCGTAAGGGTTTTTATAAGTACCTACTTCCCCTAAGCTAGGTCTCTTTAGCGTTAGTCGCTCGACTCTTCTAGTCTATACCTTACTAGTTTATCGATATAAGTAACTATCGAAGACGATACTTTCTATCCGCTAATTAATAGTTAGATTATATTTCCTTAACTATAGTACCCCGAGTACTACGTTATATTCTCTAAGTGGTATTATATTAAAGTTAATAACTTTAAAATAGTCGCCGATAACCACTAGTAGTATACTACTTTCGTGCGTGATCCCTAGTCCTAGACTCTCTCTATTAAGTCTAATAATAGGTATAGGTTATAGCTTTTCTACGCCTTAGATCTTATATTATCGCTTATATCGTATATTTATAAAGTTCCCTACCGCCCCTAAATCGATTATTACTCTAGTTAGTCGAAACGCGATATTAGTAGTGATTTTTAAATATAAGTCCTACGCTATAGCTATAAGGTGTTATTCGTTATTTATCCTCCGGTTTCCGTACTAGAGTCCCGTATATTCTAGTTTCTAATTAGGTTTCTTTTCCTATCGTAGCGGTTTTAGTTCTAGGCTCCTTTCGACTTTTCCTACTACGTGTATTATATATCTATCGTCGTAGTATACTAAGATAGTTCTTAGACTATACTCCGGGTATCGTGTGTATCCTTTATATATATAATACTACTTATCGTATAGATATTATTCGGTAGTTAGTTATCCGTTAACGATATCCCGGGCCTTATCGAGTACTTTAATAAGTGTGGCTAGCGATTTAACCGGTAGGTCGCTATCCGTAATAATCTCTCGGATCTATCGCTCTACTTCCTATTACCTATTTTTATAGGGTTCCTTTTAAGGCTATTTAGTAGTATCCGTTCCTAGGAGCGTAGGTAGAGTCTCTAGGACCTCCGGGGTTCCTAGCGTCTCGATTAGTGTCTTTAGGATCCCTACGCCCTATTCCTAGGAATCGTCGGATAGTTCCTAGGAGTCGGTGGTATTCTAGGGACCGTACTAGGTCTACCCTTAACTCTCAATATTTTCCTAGTCGATTTCGGGAAATTCCGTCGCGTACTCTACGCTATTTAGGCCGCGGTATTCGTTGTCGCTTCCGAAGGTGTCCGTGGTTTTTCCCTTTGATCGTCGTCGTAGCTTATCGATTTATTCTAGACTTAGAGTTATTTATTTAGTTAATAGTTTATTAACTTCGTCTTAGATTAGTTATTTAACCTTAGGTTCTTTCCTAACTAATAGCTTCTCGGTAGCCTATTTAGTGACCTAGTCCTTTAGGTACTTATACTTATCTAGAGTAGCCCTAGTAATAGCTTCCTTTAGGCGCTCCGCCCTATCGTGGGTAGCCCTAAGTTATTAGGGTCGTATCTCGTCTTAAGTTACCCGTAGCTATTATGGCTTTACGTTGTTACGCCGATTATGGTACTTACGCGCCCGATATCCTACTTTTCTATATTCAAAGCATAAGTTATTATCTTTTCGTCGTTTTTCTTCTTTAGCTAGGAGCCTCGCTACGTCGAGCTCTATTAGCTATAGCCCGTAGGGGTCGCTATACTCCCTAGGTTATCGTCGATTTCCTCGCCTATCCTCGTGGCGGCGGTACTAGGATAGTATTATTCCTCGGTTGTCTCTATACCTATACTCTCGTCGCTAGAGCTTTCTTTCATAAAGTCGGTTATCGTATTTAACCGCGAGCTCGATTATCTTATAGAGCTCGTTAGGTCGGTCGACTCTTATAAGTTTATCCTTAACATCTTCCTTAAGTCCTCGTTCGAAGAGCTAGATATAGGTATCGTTATTAAAGTCGAGGTACGAAATGATCTACTGGAACTTAGCGGTATACACGCTAGCTAATCTAGTTTATCGTAGTCGATTGAGTCGTCGTTCCGCGATTCTAGCGGCGTCGATGTTACTAAAAGTTTATTTAAGCTTCTTCTTGAAGGTTATATAAAAGACGAAGATTACCTTAGTAACGTCGCCCTAGTCTCTCTACGGCTTATCGTTAAATTCTCTGATAAAGGGCTTAAACTATTCGAAGGCTTACCCTCGGAGATAGGTGGAAGCGTAGATAACCTTATCGGCTTCCTTAGTATATCCGATGAGACGAAGCTATATATCTATCTAAGTTAAGAAGGAACGAAGCTTAGTTCGTTCGCTATAATAAAACTTAGGCTTAGGTAGGTTAACGGTGGTAGGTCGCTAATTACTTTGCGCCTATACTAGCTATTCCTATAACTAGGATATTATATCTATAAGTTACGTATTAGTTAGTGGTGTAGGGTTCGACCTACTCGAAACGTTACTTACGGTGCTATCGTTACCTACTATGATGACTTTGCTTTATAGTTTAAAGATAGGGCGATTAATATATTACGCGGAGCCGACCGGTTACTGTGAGTTAGAACGTTCACGGGTTATACTTACCTCGTTCTAACTATAGATTCTAAGAGTATCTCGTAACCGTACCGTTACTATATAAAGCCTTACGTCGGGTTCGGGTCCTGTTAAGTATTCTTACAGAACGTGCTAGAAGTGCGCGCTAAGTAAGTTAATTACTAAGCGTTACTACTAAGTGAATCCCCTATTTATAGGCTAGGTTATCTTAAAGGTGAACTATAAAGTGTAAAGTACTAAAGGTAGTAACTAAGTAATAATGGATGATTGATCGCGAAGAACTAAATACATAATAGTAAAAGAGTGTCCTTATATATCTAGCCCTTCCTATTAGGCGATAAGTCCGGGACTTATCGCTTAGTGCTACCCGTCTTATTATCCGATAGGTCCTAGCTTATTAGTTAATGAGTCGTTACGTGCGGTTTCTTTTTTAGGCAAGTTGCTATACTAGCATTTTCCCGGTATATATGTAGATATATAGGGTAGATAAAGTCTAGTCCGAGGACATAGCGTCCTTAATCACCCTAAGTGATCACTGATCGTGGTTGCGCAAAATACCCCCTTATACTAACCCACTTTACTCCTGGGAGCACCTTAAGCATGGGAATCCGTTCCTAGGAAGCATATATATAATACTTCTCATTAGTTATACGTGACTTCTGTAGGTGTCGTCTTTCTTGCGGGTTTAGTTGGCTGACGTTATCCCCCGCGGGTTTCTGACGGTCTGCCTCGTAATATTTAGCTAGGTCTTTCGTTACTATCGGTCGCGTATAACTCGAATACTAATAAATTAGGTAAGTTTACTATAGTCCTTTATCTTAAAGCGCTATAAGAGAAGTTACTTTATTTAGTAAGCGTATAATCTCTTACTTCGGTAGTAGATAGCTAGGAAATTATTAATAAATACTATAATAACTATATAATTATTAGTATAAAGCGTAGGGTCTTTAGGATAGGATTTAAAGCCTAGTAAGAGAAGTATCTCTTTTATATTATCTTCCTATCGCTTACTAGCGATTCGAAGACTATATACTATCTTATATAGACGAAGGACCTTAGTCTTTCGTCCTAAACCTAGTAAGTACTAATAGTATAATACTTCTTTAAGATTATTATTTAGGAAAGCGTTAATAGTATCTATCTAAAAGGTTTTAAGATTAAAATACGTAATAATAGCTATAAACGTACGAAAGGTCCTAGTAATAAGCGTACTAGTATATAAGTCTTAGTTATTAGGTATCTATATATCTCCGCGTACGTATAGGTATACTTTAAAACGTATAAGATATCCTAATTCGTTATATTTATAGATAAAGACTTATCTTATTAGTATAAGCTAGTAGCGTAGGTAATTCGATTAGTTTAGACCTTTATAATTTAATTAGTATATATAGCTAATAAGATCTTTATTAATAGGTTTAAATATATATATATCTAGAAGCTCATTAAATTCGATCTATATAGCTTATTAGAATTAGCTTTTAAAAGGATAACTAGCTAATTAGTAGTAGCTAGGTAGTATTAGCAGAATTATTAATATTAAGATCTTTAGTTACTAGATCTAATTAGATAAGAAGGCTTAGAGGTAAGTAGTAAGAGATAAGTAAGGGCGTTTTCTCTTATTTTCGTCGTTAGTTAAATTAGAATCTAATCGTAGGCGTTTAGTTAGTATATTAAGAGATTTATATCTAGAAGGGTCGAAGTTTATATTATTAATTAAGATAATAGGGACTATATCCTCTAGTTCTAATTCGCTAGATCTTATCGATTCGTCTAATTTCGGTTTAAGCGGTAATATAATTAGTTAATCTCCGAGGATTTCGTCTATTAGTATAGATATAGTATAATCGATATTAATAGTAGGACTATTACTACTTCTATCCCTAATATCTTACTATACCGGTTAGTTAAGGTTAAATAAGATATCTATATCCTTAAGGATTTAATTAATCTCTTCGTCGTTAAGAGTATTAATCTGCTAAGATAGATTAGTTTCCTTATAGATTTAGATACATTAATTAGGTAGCGAAGGATTATAGGATTCTTCCTTATTAAATTAGACGTCTTCTACACGAATTATATATCGTTTAGTAGTTATCTAGATACGCTAGATATTATAGGTTTTATAACCTACTAGATAGCTAATAGTAGTACGTGGTACTAGCTTAGCTAATCTAGGTAGCTTAGTAATACGTATATAAGCTTTATATCTTAAGATTCGAAGATTTAAGAGGTCTAGCTTTATCTATAGCTAATATAGTGCTTTATCACTAAGATAGGTCGATAGGGCTTCGTGCGGAGATTACTAGTTTAGGATACGGTAAGGTAGGCGGTTTTATATATAGATAGTAGTTCTAGCTACTTTATGCTTAGTAGGTTTGAATCGATAATCATCTGCCTAGCTACTTTATGCTTAGTAGGTTTGAATCGATAATCATCTGCCTAGCTATCTTTGAAATTAATATACTATATCGCTTAGCGTAGCCGTTTTAGTTAGGTTAGTAGGGCGGTATAGTCTCTAGATAGATACTACGTGTTTATACTTCTTGATCGAAGAATTTAGATAGAGATCTTTTGTTATCTAAATAGATAGTAAGTATACGTAGATTAAATTAGTTATTAATAAAATCGATCTAGTCGTAGAGAGATTATATTAAATCTATCTTAGTAGATAGATCTTCCGCTAGTTAGTATTTAGTGATAGGATCTATAGAGTAAGATAGGTAGGTCGTTTTAGTAAATAATAGTTTAAAGTATATAACATCCTAATATAGAGATTCGAAAGGGCGATTATATTATATAGGTAATCGTGAGGTTTAACGATACAAATTAGCTAGTTTATATATCTCGTAGTAGTTAATAAGCGAAGATATATCTTTAATAGTAATACCTAATAAATACTCTAGTAGATACGATAAGACGTCCTTACTAATGTATCCTAGTTATCTACACTATAGATCGATTATCCTATCTAGGTACTTCTTAGTATATAAAGAAGATAGGGTAATCTTACTAAATTACTTAGTAAGAGGTATAACTTAATCGTATAAGATATAACTAAGAGATAAGTAAGAGATAGATAAAACGTAAGTATAGTTAGTAGTAGTTAATCGATTAGTGATTAAATTATCCTATTAAATTAGATAGATACCTAATTTCGCGTTAAGCTTATAGATAGATATTCCGTCTTTCTCTTCTAGTAGATAATCCTTACTATTTAGATAGATACCTACGCTAGTAACTCTTTCTATAGAGATTAGGTTAATATAGAATCTAGGATAATAGATAACTTACTTTAAAGGGAAAGTGGTTCTATTAAGAGATTCTAATAGTTTAATAGATAGTTCGCTATAACTAAGGATAGTGATTTCGGTATTTCTAACTATAATAGAGGATATAATAGGCCTATAGTTTAATAGTAAGTCCCTATTATTCGTGATATAAATTAATACTCCGGTATTATAATACTAGGTATCGTTCTTCTTAGTAAGAATCCTAATTATACTTATTATAATACTATCTTCCTCTCGAAAGAGAGTCTCGACCTATTATTTTAGTATATAGGTAGAGAAAGCGTCTCTAGTAGTTAAATTAGTCGAATTAGTCGAATTAGTCGAATTAGTCGAATTAGCTAGTTAGTAACATCGAATTACACGTTAGTAGGCTATCTTAAATCCTCTAGATTCATCGTATCGCTTTTTAAATCGCTCTTAGACCTCTAGGTTAGGTTACTACCCCCTAGGTCTTACCTTAGGATTTATATAGCGATACGTCTTAAAATCGTGGTTACTAGAGTTAGGTATACCTCTATAAGGGCACTTTCTTCTTCTAGTAGTTAATTATATAGGTCCTTCTTCGTCTGATTCGTTAGGTTAACGTCCTTAGTAGGTCGTGTAGGCGATAGGTCGTCTTCTATCACTACTAGTTATAGTAGGTAGTCGGTATTAATCGACGAATTAATTAACTAGTTCGGTTAGGGTAGGTCTCTTTAGACCCTATAGGATCGTATTATACTAGAAGGTATAGAATCCTTAGTCGCTAGGTTGAATTATCTCTAGGAAATCGTATACTAGAGATAGATAGTCTTAGAAGTAGGTAATTACTACTTTCTCGCCTTCCGATTAGCTAATTAGCTATTTCTGACCCTATATAGGTAGTTAAGATAATTTAGTTAGTAGAGCTTATCGTTTTAGCTCATCCTAATCGCGTAGGATTTAACGATTCTTCGATTAGTCGGATAGGGTAAAGGTAGCACGTAGTTTAACTATAGCTTTATATACTAATAGACCGTTAATAATCTGCCTATCCTCTAGTGTAAGAGAGGATCGAATACCTTATTTAAGAGATTCGATAGATCGAAGATATCGTAGGTAGTCTGATCTTAACGATTCGTATTTACTTAGTAGTATCTTATAGATAGCTAATTAGTTAGACGTAAGGTCGATAAGCCTAAGTGGCTATTTAGGAAGATTAGATATATATATAATAGTAGGGTTTCTAATCATATTAGATATCTATAGTTTAATTAGTTCCTAAGGCGGGGTAGACGGAGTAGCTTAGTCCGGATCGGCGTATTTCCATAGGTCGTGTGCGATTATATAGTCTTTAACCGTAGTAATCCAGGGAACCTAGTGTGCGTGAGATTTTAATAGGTAGTTAAGCTAGGTAGCTTATAGAGTAGTTAAATCTATCACTTCTGTGTAGGAAGTAAAGCGAAAGTAAGAGTAAAGTAAGAGAAGATTGATTAAATAGTTAGAGTAGAGGCGTCGGGCTCATAACTATCGGACTCTAGGCGGTAACCATAAAGTCGTGGTTATATATATAAGACGATAGTATGTATAAGGGTAAATACTTAACGTAGTGTCTGAATACATAGTTATAAGTCTATCGGTCGTACGCACTTATAAGGAGGAGAAGTACCACGATTATAGAAGAGTACCACCGATCTAGAAGAGAGATCATAAAGAATGATAAGCTTTATTCAATTTAGTTAGGAAACATAGCAGTATTTATATCTTAGAAACATGGTAAAAGATCATATAAGAAAGCAAAGAGTATTAGACTATTAGATAGTCTCCTACCTAGGTAGGCAATTCGGTACGAGTATATAATTTAATACAAGATCGTTAAGGATCAATCTGATAGATCTTATAGAGAAGATCTAGACGTAGAGAGGGGTTATATAAGTGGGTCCTTCGTCATATGACCCCATAACATCCATATATTGACAGTTATTTATAATATTTCTAGAGGCTAGTATTAAAATCGAGCTTCGGGATATTATTAAATTTAATATTATTCTTATAGGATTGAGGCTTAGTAGGATTTCTCTAAGGATTTAGCGGAGTTCCTAGTCCTAATTAGCGTAAGAGAGCTTATTCCTAGTTATATAATTCCTAAAGCGTACTTAGCTTACGGGTACGCTTTTTTATCGTGATCCTCTTAGCTATAAATTACTAAAAGCTTTAAGAGTATAGGGATCCTATAGACCTAGGAGGATTAGAGATATCCTAGGGATCGGTAGAGGGCTATAACTTAATAGGCCCCTCTTGGCTAAGAGGCTCTAGAGGGTCCGGGATAAGAAGGGTTCCCGTGACTATAGTTTAGGAGTCCTTAACGCTTCGAGGATAAATCTATTCTCTTTCGCTAGAGTAAGTAGATCGAGTACTTAGTACTATCTTCCTTAGGTAACTAAAGAAGAAGAAATAGAATTATTAAGATACTAGTTATCTAAATAGTAACTAGTTAGTTAGGTAAGAAGGAAAGTACTAAGTTAGATTATTAGTAAGACTATTTCTTAAGGAGTCTAAACCTACTCCTTAAGGTCCTAAATTTATATATAATCTCTTATATAACGTAGGGAACTAGATAAGGGGTAACCACGGTATAAGTGTATATAAGCTAAAAGGTTATATAACTAGCTAACGTGGCCTACCGATAGGGTAGCCCTTTAGATACACTACCGAGGAGCTATCGACTAACTACCGGGTCGGTATACCCTCTTAGTAGAACGCCCGGGCCTTATATAGCCTAGGGTATTAGTCTGTGAATAGCCTCGATATTAGGATATTATAATAGGTAGATAATTATCGATTTAAACCTACTAAGCTATCTCTAGTATAAAGCTACTAGAACTACTATCTATATATAAAACTATCTACCTTACTATATACTAAACTAGTAATCCCTACACGAGGTGCTTACTACCTATCTCGGCGAAAACGTACTATATTAGCTATAAGTAAAGCTAGATCTCTTATATATTTAAATCTTTAGATATAAAGCTTATATATATATTACTAATCTACCTAGATTAGCTAAGCTAGTACTATATACTACTATTAGCTATTTAGTAGATTATAAAGCCTATAATATCTAGCGTATCTAGATACTTACTAAACGATATATAATTTATATATAAGATATCTAATTTAATAAGGAAGAATCCTATAATCCTTCACTACCTAATTAATATATCTAAATCTATAAGGAAACTAATCTATCTTAATAGATTAATACTTTTAATAACGAAGAGATTAATTAAATCCTTAAGGATATAGATATCCTATTTAACCTTAACCGATCGTTATAGTAAGATCTCGGGGATAATAGTAGTACTACTTTCGATTATACTATACTATTAGATAAAATCCTCAGAGATTAACTAATTATACTACTACTTAAACTAAAATTAGATAAATCGATAAGTTCTAGCTAATTAGAACTAAAGGATATAGCCCCTCTCGTCTTAATTAATAATATAAACTTCGATCCTTCTAGATATAAATCTCTTAATATACTAACTGAACGTCTATAATTAGATTCCGATTTAACCGACGACGGAAGTAAGAGAAAATACCCTTACTTATCTCTTACTACCTACCTCTAAGCTTTCTTATCTAATTAATACTAATAACTAAAGATTATAATCTTATTAATTCCTTCGCTACTACCTAGCTACTACTAATTAGCTAATTATCCCTTTAAAAGCTAATTCCGATAAGCTATACGAATTAAATTTAATAAGCTTCTAGATATATATATATTTAAACCTATTAATAAAGATCTTATTAGTTATAGGGGATTACTAAATTAACCCCCCTAATCATATTTTGACCCCCCTTACCTAAAAATGCCTAAATCTTTAGGCTCTAAGGCACTAAGGCTACTAATATTTTTCTGCTAAAGATTCTGCTGCCCTTTCTGCCACCCTTTCTGCCACCCTTTCTGCCCATTACCTACTATCATCCTGCTACTTTAGTCTCTGTAGTCTACCTTTCTGGTTTACATAGTAAATCCACCATAAAATCTACCGTTAAATGCACGTTTTTGATAGGGAAATCTACATTAAATTCCTATAAATCTAATTAGTACTATAATCAGTAGTATAACTAGTCCTAGTTACCTTGCTACGTAGGCCTAGTGGACCTAGTAGATCTCCTGGTTACCCGGGTAATAGTGGATTCTTCATCCTCTGCAGAATCCTCTGCTAGAACCTCCGAATCTTCCGTATCTTCCGAATCCTCTCGTGAAGGGCTACTACGCCTACCATGCCCACCACGCCTACGTAAAGAAAGAAAGATTGGTAGTGGTTGCGGAGGACTTAGTGGTGGTGGTGGATCTTAGGGGTAGGCGGTAAGGGCGGTAAGAGTAGGGGCGTAGAAGAATGTTTTCTATAAGTAAATAAGATAAATTAGTAGCCTTAGTGCCTTAGAGCCTAAAAATTTAGATATTTTTAGGTAGGGAGGGGGGGGGTCAAAATATGATAGGGGGGGTTAATTTAGTAATCCCCTAGTTATATATACTAATTAAATTATAAAGGTAATTAATTAGATTACCTATAGCACTAACTTATACTAATAAGATAGGTCTTTACCTATAAATCTAACGAATTAGGATATCTTATATATTTTAAAGTACGCCTATATATACGTAGAGATACGTAGATCCCTAATAACTAAGACCTATATACTAGTATATCTACTACTAGGACCTTTTATATACTAATAGCGATAATTACTAGATTTAATCTAGAGACCTTTTAGATAGATACTATTAACGCTTTCCTAAATAGCGATCTTAAAGAAGTATATTACTAGTACTTACTAGGTTTAGGACGAAATACTAAGGTCCTTCGCCTATATAAAGTAGTATATAGTCTTCGAATCGCTAGTAAGAGATAGGAAGATAACGTAAAAGAGATACTTCTCTTACTAGGCTTTAAAAGCTATCCTAAAGACTCTATACTTTATATTAATAATTATATAATTATTATAGTATTTATTAATAACTTTCTAGCTATCTACTACCGAAGTAAGAGATTATACGTTTATTAGATAAAGTAATTATTAGTATATATAGGTAGTACCCCACTATCTTTACCCCTTATTACTTCTCTATAAGATCTATTAGATTAATCTTTAACGATCTTATATTGAATTATATACTCGTATTAAATTGCCTATCTAGGCAGGAGACTATCTAATACTCTAATACTCTATCCTTTCTTATATGATCTTTTACTATGTTTCCTAGCTAAATTAAATTAAGTTTAATATCGTTATTGATTAAGGACAGAAATCCTCGGTACTTCTTCTATCACTACGCCCTGTCTTAGTCGGTTAATCTTTACCTACACGATTATAGTGCTTTAACTAGTACGCATAATCACCCTACGCGACCATGGTACTAAGTTAATACGCACGATTAACCCTACGCGACTATGGTGCTTTCGCTAGTACGCACTATTAAGATCCACGACTTTATGGTCACCGCCTAAAGTCCGATAGTAATTTCTCTTATAGTGCTTTAAGATAAAGGACTATAGTAAACTTACCTAATTTATTAGTATTCGGATTATATATAACTAATAGCGACGAAAGACCTAGTTAAACTAATTAGCCTATATTAAAAAGATTACTCCTAAATTTAATCTCCTAGGTAGGAAACTACCTAATATACTACTAGTTAGTAATTAACCGTTGAACTATACTAGTAGAAGTATAGTTCGACCCTTTTCCCTATTATACAGACTAGACTAAATACTACTTTTACTACTTAGTTACTAGCTAAATCTCTTATATTCTATAATAAGAAGTATCTAGCTACTATTAACTATATAATTTCCTACCTATATAGGATAAAAGATCTAGTTATCTACTTTAGTAATAGCTAATTAGATAGCTAGATCTTTACTACCTTATCTAATATAAGCTTTACTAATAATCTTAATAGGAAGTTATTAGAAGATTTTATCTTCTCTCTATTTAGTAGTCTAATTAAGTAGAAATCTCGTAAGTAAAAGATAATTACTATATTAACTACTAAAACTAAATTACTAGCTATACTAGGTTAAATACCTCTTCTTATTTATCGAATTCGATACTAACTAACTAGAGGTATTAAATTACGATAATAAGTAAACTATTAACTTATTAAATCGCGAGAAATTAGTCTTTTAGACTAAACTTCGTTACGTAGATATTAACTACCTATAGATTAATTAAGAGATATAGGTAAAGCGCCTATCTATCTAATAGGTTAAAACTACTAATATACCCGCTAATAGTCTTACTAAGCGCCTACCTAGGTAGAAATATAACGATTTTATTAGATAACTAGGTATAGAGATACTATCTCCTATCTAGTTATTCTCTTTCTCTTTTCTCTTATTTAGTTCTTACTTTACTCTTATTCTTATTATATATCGAGAACTAAGGGGATATATTAATATTATAATATTAATATAATTCCTACCTATCCCGAATACCTATCCGTTCCGAATACCCTCTCTATTAAAAAAATTTAAGATCGCCTATCTTAACTAGTACCTATTAATTAAACTAGATATAGCGATTTTTATATATATTAGTCCTATAACTAATCTCCCTATATCTACTATACCTAGGCAGAGCCCTAGCTATAGGCCTAATTAGCTAACTAGGTAATTTAACCTCTATATATAAATCTACCCTAGTATCTTCCTCTAGCTAGTTTAGCTACGTAGCTAGCTATATAGCCTCTTTAATAGTTAAACCCTCTTCGTAGGGTATCTTCTTAGTTAACCGATTACGCTTTTTAACTATCTTCTTATTCGTTATATATAAATTCGTGTTATCCTCTCTAGTAATATACTACTATAAAGCGCTAAGTAGGTACCCTTAATAAGTAAGTCTAGGATAGGTTTTAAAAGACTTAGTAAGCTATTTAACCGTCGCTTTAGTAGATCTTTTAATATAGAAGCTTACTTAAATAGCTAAGTAGTAGTTCTAGGCGTTTATAGTATAAATTAGCTAGATCTAGTACTTAGCTAGTTATTTAGTGATATTAGAGTTCGTAGAGAGATATTAAGCTTATTAAGTACTCTCTTAGTATCTAATAAACTAGACCGCTAGCTACGAAGCTATTTTTAATAGTAAGATTAGTTAATTAGAACGCTTCTAGCCACGCGTACTAATAATCTACTAAGAAATCGTGCTTATCGATATAGTTATATTCTCTATATATAAGATCGCTAACGAAGTAATTATACACGCGTTTAATTACTATAAAATACCTAATATCTAGTAGTTATAGTAAATACGATAAATATATAGGTATATAAAGAGGTATAATATCGTTTTCTATATAGATTTAGTCGAATTAGGGTATAAAGTAGCTATTATAACTATTAAGAATTAATAGCTAAAACCGATCTTATACGCGCGAATTCGTATATAGTATAAAGATCTTTTATAACTAGCGTAGAATAATCTTATAGATAGTCTAACCGTTAGTAGAGACCTCGATTCGTTAGTCTTTTAGTAGATTTTCGTTAAACTATCCTATAATAGCTACTTTATCTTTAAAGACTATATATAGCGATAGTAAATAGCTATCTACGTAGATTACTTCGATCGTAGTAACCTATTCACGATTTCCTAGTTATAGAAGAGACCTCCGACCGTAGTATTTAGCTCTTATAACTACTTTCTACGAAGATATAAGGCCTATTATAAAGCCTATCTTATTAAAGTTATAGATATGCTCTAGTTATATACCCTTCTTATCGATTATATACTATATGGTTATAAACCACTACCGAATCGATTTCGGATCTTCGTTTAGGGCTTTTTAGTAATCGTATCTTCGTGAGAAGCGTATACAAAGCTCGGGGCGACGGTTAACGAAGGTTAATAGCTAATTCTTACTAATAGTAGTTAGTGATTAGTTTCTACGCGTAGCTAGTAGGATATTAGTTATTTCTCGTACTATAGAGGGCCTAGGCGTTACTTTACGTGAATCTATAGAGATTATCTATTTAGTAAGCGAATCCTCTTCGAATTAGGTTAGTTTATAGCCTAATAGGCGAGAATTAACGTAAGATAATTAGCTATAGACGCGGTCGTATAGTATAGTAAGCGGTATTTCGTATAGCTTCGCTACTACGCGTAGAGATTTAATTCGGCTATTTTAAAGATTACTAAGAGCTAATAGGATCTTACCCTCTTAATTAGCTAGTTTCTACCGAGATTCAGGGCGAATTAGTGTTATAGTAGATAGTTAAATTAGCTAGATAGGTAGGGAGACGCGATTTTAGAGAGGGTATTCGGAACGGGTAGGTATTCAGGATAGGCGGGAATTACGTTATATAACGTAATTCACGGCCGACCGGGTCACCTACCCCCATGAGAATACTTCAAAATCGATTATCTCAACCAACACCTATCAATTTAACTAGATATAGCGATTTTTACATACATTGATCCTGTGGCCAATCTCCCTGCATCCACTACACCTAGGCGGAGCCCTAGCTATAGGCCTAATTAGCTAACTAGGTAATTCAACCTCTGTATGCGAATCTACCCCATCATCTTCCTCTGGCTAGTTTAGCTGCGTAGCTAGCTATATAGCTTCTTTAATGGTTAAACCCTCTTTGTAGGGTATCTTCTTAGTTGACCGATTGCGCTTTTTGACTATCTTCTTATTCGCTATACGTAAATTCGCGTTGTCCTCTGCTAGTAGTGTACCGCTGTGAAGCGCTAGCTGGAACCCCTTAATCATCTGGTCTAGGATCTCTTTTGATAGGCTCGGAGGGCTATTTGACCGCCGTTTTAGTAGATCTTTTAATATAGAAGCCTGCTTGAATAGCTGAGTAGCGGTTCTAGGCGTTTATGGTGTGAATTCGCTAGATCTGCTGCTTAGCCGGCTGTTTGGTGGTTTTGGAGTTCGTAGAGAGATATTAAGCTTGTTAAGCACTCTTTTAGCATCTAATAGTACTAGACCGCTAGCTACGAAGCTGTTTTTAATAGTGGGATTAGTTGATTGGAAGGCTTCTAGCCGCGCGTGCTAGTAATCCACTAAGAAATCGTGCTTATCGATATGGTTATATCCTCTACGCGTAAGATCGCTAACGAAGCGACCGTACGCGCGCTTAACCACGGCAAAACACCTAATATCTAGTGGTTGTAGTAGATGCGATGAATGCGTAGGCATACAAAGAGGTATTATATCGTTTTCTGTGTAGATTCGGTCGAATTGGGGTGTAAGGTGGCTACTATGACCGTTAAGAATTAATAGCCGAAACCGACCTCGTACGCGCGAATTCGTGTATAGTATAAAGATCTTTTGTAACTAGCGTAGGCCAATCTTATAGGTAGTCTAACCGTTAGTAGAGACCTCGATTCGCTAGTCTTTCGGTAGATTTTCGTTAAACCATCCCGTAATAGCGACTTTGCCTTTAAAGACTATATATAGCGGTAGTAAATAGCTATCTACGTAGATTACTTCGATCGTAGTAACCTATTCGCGATTTCCTAGTTATAGAAGAGACCTCCGACCGTAGTATTTAGCTCTTGTAACTACTTTCTGCGAAGATATAAGGCCTATTATAAAGCCTATCTCATTAAAGTTATAGATATCCTCCGGTTGTATACCGTTCTCGTTAATTATACTTTGTACGGTCGCGAACCACTACCGAATCGAATTCGGATCTTCGTTTAGGGCTCTTTAGTAATCGTATCTTCGCGAGAAGCGAGATCGAAGCTTATCGCGGCGTTTAATAAAGCTTAATGGCTAATTAACACTAATAGTAGACGGAGGGTTACTACCGCGCGTAGTAAGTAGGATATTAGCTATTTCTCCTATAGTAGCCGGTCTAGGCGCTACTCTACGTGAATCCATAGAGATTATCCACTTAGTAAGCGTATCCTCTTCGGTTTAGGTCAATTTATGACTAGATAGGCGTTTATTAACGCGTGAGACTCGGCCATCGGCGCGCGCTTGTAGTGTAGCGAAGGGTATTTCGTATAGCTTCGCTGCCGCGCGGAGAGATTTAACACGGCTATCTTTTAAATCAGAAAGGGCTAATAGGATCCTGCCCTCTTGATTGGCTAATTTATGGCTAGATTCAGTGCGAATTAGTGGTATGGTAGGTGGTTAAATTAGGTAGGTTGGTAGGAATACGCGATTTTGGATGTGGTGACCCGGTCGGCCGTGAATTACGTTAGTTATATAACTACTTACTAAGCCCTTTTCCTTCCGATAAACTATATTATTATTTTCCTACGTAAACCCTGTTAGATTAATCTTTAACGATTATTATATTATATACTTATATTAAATTACCTACCTAGGTAGGAGACTATTTAATACTCTACTTTCTTACTATTTTATATAATCTTTTACTATATTTCCTAAGATATAAATACTACCCTATTTCCTAGCTATTACGCGTAGCCGACTGGTCACTGTGAAGTTAGGTTGCTCGTCGGGTTATACTTGCCTGAATCCTGACTTCGGATTCCAAGAGTATCTCTTAATCGTACCGTTGCCTCGCGAGGCCTTACTACGGGATAGATCCTATTAAGTATCTTGCAGAACGTGCCAGAAGTACGCGCTAAGTAAGTTAATCACTAAGTGTTACTACTAAGTGAATCCCCTACTTATAGGTTGGGTTGTCTTAAAGGTAAACTGTAAAGTGTAAAGTACTAAAGGTAGTAACTAAGTAATAATATATGATTGATCGCGAAGAACTAAATATATAATGCGAAATGAGTATCCTTTATATATCTAGCTCTTCCTACTCCCGACCTACTCCCTAGGAGTAGATCTGGAGTCACCGTATACCCTATTACCTACTCCTTGGAGTCACGCTAGGAGTATATCCTTAGCGTTACGTATGGTTTTACCGGGTCTTTACACTTAGGGTGTAATCTAGGTGTTAGTAAAATAGCGGCCGTTTCCTGTGTCGCGCTAACCGTTAAATAAAGTAAGCGGGTATTAATTATAACGGTTAGCCGTAGGCCGTTTCTAGCTCCCGCCTAGAATATCTGCCTTAAGGCCCCGTCGGAGCTCGCCTAAGTATACCGAAACGTACGTAATAACGCTAATCCCTAGCGTCCGTAGGATAATTAGCCCTCCGTTGCCCTTAAATAACTACGGCCCCCGCGCCTCTTGAGGTCCGTAATATTATCCCCTCCTTCCTTATCCTTTATCCTTAAAGGATTTAAACGTTAGTCTCCCCCCCCCTTAGGTAAGTATATGTTTTTCTCCTTTTCTGATTTCTCTATCGGCTATATCCCTCTTATAATATACCTATTAATAACAAAACTCGTAAATAAAATAGGCTTATCTAATATTAGTCTATTCTAACTAACGGGTCTATTTCTGAGTCGCCTTACGAGTATTATTTTTCCCGTGGTGTTAATTATATAATAGACTTAAAGTACCGTAATTATGCCGAATATACCCGTCGCGGTCGTAAATATATGAAGAAGTTCTATAGCGAGTCCGAATAGCAGAAGGTTCTTCGTGAATAGAAGAAAGTTAATAATAAGCTCGCTTAAGCTAAGTAGTAATAAATAGAAATAATAATGAAAATTATTCGTCTCTGTAAGTAACGATAATTCTTACGGACTCGTAATAATCGGATATTAAGTTATAATACTAAGATAATAGAGTAGTTAGATACTAAGGATCCTCTTAGTACTAAGGATCTTACGGAGCTAGATTATCTCGCTAATACCGAGGATACTCGCGCTCTTACCGCTACGTTAGAGAATCCTACTCTGATCTAGATATTAGAGATAAATCCGATATCGCCGTCGTTCTAGGGCGACCTAAACTTCTCCGTGGCTAGCGTTAGTAGTACTACCGAACTAGCTAGTGGTAGCCTATTAGGTTCTCGATAGGTTCCTATATATTTTCCGAGGTATTATATCCCTTCTATTTCACTAGGTAGTAAGGCTTTCCGCTAATCTTATTTATTTCTAGGATTCGTTCGACCTCGTACTCGTTTTCCGTTTCTTCTTCTATTTCTATATTAGTAGCGACTTTAGCGTTCTTAGGTACTTTTTCTAATAATAAGATATAAAACGTTATATAGATACGTCGTATACTATTAGGTAGCCTTAGACGATAATTAAGTAGTCCTATTTTTTCTATAATTTTAAATAGTCCTAATTTAAGGTAATCGAGTTTCGCGCTAGGTCGTCTAGTGCGAATATTACGTCGTAAAAGGTAAACTTTCTCCCTCTTTTAAAAGTCTAGCGCCTCCTAGCGCGATTAGTCGTAGTAGAATTTTATACGTATATTTAGAAACTTAATATCTCGTGAAAGTTAAAGGTAAAGTTACTTTAACCCGTTCGCTAATAGTCTTAATAACTCTACGAGTAGTTATTTCCTAGTTAGTTCTCCGATAATAGTAGGATTAAACCCGTAATTTATAAAGAATAGTGTTTCTTTTATTACTAAATATATCGTATTATTATATATAAATTATACTATTAGTAGTAATCCTATCTAATTATTTTATTAGAAGTTTACGTAGTGTTAAAGGTATTACTCTAAGGTCTAGTTAACCCTTTCTATTTATCCGTTAGTCTACGGGTAATACACGGTAGAGAGTCTATACTTAATACTGAGTTAATCCGCTAATAATTACTATATATTAGATATGAATAATTTATTCCTATCCGAGGTAATTTTACTCGGTGTTCTATAATAAATAAATACTTATTGAAGTAGTATTTACGCTATTTATTATACGTCGATATTTTCCGTTATCGGGATTATATATATATATTTAGTTAGTCGGTCGACGACTACTATAATTATATCGTTTCCTTCCGAGATAGATAATTTCGTGATAAAGTCTATTATAATCTATTCCTATAGTCGCTTTAGTACTTCTGCTAGTTCTATTTCCCTATATAGTATATATCGTGATACCTTATTTCGTTAATATAAATCGTATTATTAAATATATTTTTTAACTTTTCTGTATAGCGCTAGGATATAATAATTTTATATAATCTTCTCGATGGTTTTCTTAATTCTATAGTGTCCTTATATTATTTCGTCGTGATATAATTTAATAATTTCGTTTTAAAGGTTCCTAGGAATATACACTAGACTATAGATATAGACTAAGCCGTTCCTAGTTAGTGCGGTACTATTACCTAGGATCTTCTATATAGATTCGTTATTAGTGGTTACTTCTCGAATCCTTTCGATCTATTCGTCGTTTTATAATTCGCTAGTTACTACGAGTATTTAATAGTTATAAACGATATTTCCTTCCTGATCCGTGGTTAGGATCGCGGGTACTACCTCCTTAGTTCTAAGTTTATAGTCTAGTCGTCGACTTAGCGCGTCCGCTACTACGTTCTTAGTTCCTTTGTAGTGTACGATCTTGAAATCGTATTCGGCTAGTGTTTTTACGTATCTAGCTTATCGTCGAGTGAGTTTCTTTATTATAGTAAAGTATGTTAAGTTATAGTAGTCCGTCCTAACCGTTATAGTATACTTTACTCCTTCTAAGTATACCCTCTATATTTAGAATACCGATACTATAGCTAGTAATTCCTTATCGTGGATATCGTAGTTAAGTTCTACTAGGATTATCTTACGAGACTAGAAAGCGATAGGTCTAAGCTTATTGTCCTTTCCTAGTTATATAAGCTATACTCTAAGTACGAAATCCGATACGTCGGTTTCGATGATGATCGGTAAATCGTAGTTAAATATTATAATAATCGCCTATCCGGCTAGTTTATTATATATCTCCTTAAGTATAGTAAACGATTTTTCCGCTTCGTCGTCCTATTTAAACGGTATCCCCTTTTTAGTGAATCGGTAGAGTCTAGCTATATATTTCGAGTATCGCGGTATTAGCTTTCGATAGTAGTTAGCGAGTCTAAGAAAGCTTTATATATCCTTAACGTATATTAGTGTTAGCTATTTAAGGATACTCCTAACCTTATCTTCTTCTATTCTAAGTCTATCGGGACTAATAATATATCCGAGGAAACTAGTGTTCTAAACGTGGAATTTATATTTTTTAAGCTTAAGTGTAACCTTTACCTTCCTTAATCGCTATAGTACCCTTTTATTATATTAAATATATTCTTCCTCGGTTTTCGAGAATACGAGGATATTATCGAGATATATAATAACGAACTTATCGAGGTATCTATTTAAAACGTAAAAGATAAATCGTTAAAACGATACTAGTACGTTAGTGAGTCCGAATAGTATAACCTTATATTCGAAGTATCCGAATTTAGTCCTAAATACCGTTTTCTATTTATCCCCTTCCTTAATCCTAAGTCGGTTATAGGCGTTAGTGATATTATATTTACTAAAGTATTTCGCTCCTTAAATAATATCTTAGATTTCGTTAATTAATAGTAATAGATACCGGTCCTTAATAGTAATATCGTTAAGTTATTAGTAATTAACGTATATTCTAAGTTCTCCTCCCTTCTTAGGTATAAATAGGATTAGGTATCCTACTAACGATTTCGAGTATTAAATATTCCCCTTCTTAAGATTATCCTTAATATATTCCTTTAGTATTACTAACTCTTTCTACGATAGTAAGTAAATCGGTATAAACTTTAGTTCTTAGCCGTCCTTAATCTTAATCTCGTGATCGAACTAACTATACTCTAGTAATTTACCGTCCGGTGGTAGTGTAAATATATCCTAGAATTCTATATATTCCTTAGGAATCTTATATCCTTCCTCTAGTGATCCTATTATATAGAGGATCGTCGCGTCGTCTTAGATAAGAATATATTTACTTAGTTCCTCGTCTATTATATCTAGTCGTTATTCCGTGGTAGCGATATCTCTAATATCGCTTATTTATTTATTAGGCCTACCTTCTAGCCGAAAACTCCCCTTAAGTTTTCCTTCGTAAGGATTCTTATAAGTACCTACTTCCCCCGAGCTAGGTTTCTTTAGCGTTACTTACTTAATTCTTCCGGTCTATACCTCACTAGTCTATTAATATAAGTAGCTATCGAAGACGATACTTTCTATCCGCTAATTAATAGTTAGATTATACTTCCTTAACTATAGTACTCCGAGTACTATATTATATTCTCTAAGTAGTGTTATATCGAAGTTAATAACTTCAAAATAGTTACCGATAACTACTAGTAGTATACTACTTTCGTGTATGATCCTTAGCCCTAGGCTCTCTCCGTTAAGTCTAATAATAGGTATAGGTCGCGGTTTCTCTACGCCTTAGATCTTATATTATTACTTATATTATATACCTATAAAGTTTCTTACCGTACCCGAGTTGATTATTACTCTAGTTAGTCGAAACGCGATATTAGTAGTAATCTTTAAATATAAGCCCTACGCTATAGCTATAAGGTATTATTCGTTATTTATCCTCTAGTCTCCGTGCTAGAGTCCCGCGTATTCTAGGCTCTAATTAGGTTTCTTTTCCTATCGTAGCGGCTTAGGTTCTAGGCTTCTATCGATCTTCCTTTGATAGTGTATTATGTAGTTATTATTGTAATATCCGGTCGTAGATCTTAGTCGGTGATCCGGGTATCGGGTATATCCTTAGTATAAATACTAAGTCTACTAATACGGGTAAAACCTATCCTTAATCTTAGGTTTTAGTTTATATAGTTTATATAGCTAGTTAGTAAGTTCGAGCGTTTAGTCGATCTTATTACCGATATCTCCCTTATAATTCCTAAATAAACCGTGGAGTTTATTCTATATATAGTTAATATCTATAATTACTTCCGCCTTCTAGGGTTTCTTCTAAGGCTATATAGTAGTATCCGTTTCTAGGAGCTAGGGTAGAGTTTCTAGGATCTCCGGGGTTCCTAGCGTCTTGATTAGTATCTTTAGGATCCCTACGCCCTACTCCTAGGAATCGTCGGATAGTTCCTAGGAGTCGGTAGTGTTCTAGGGACTGTACTAGGTCCACCCTTAACTCTTAATATTTTCCTAGTTAATCTCTAGAAATTCCGTTACGTGTCCTACGCTATTTAGACCGCGGTATTCGTCGTTGTTTTCGAAGGTATCCGTGGTTTTTCCCTTCGATCGTTATCGTGGCTCGCTGATTTGTTCTAGACTTAGAGTTATCTATTTAGCTAATAGTTCGTTAACGGCGTTAAGGGGCTTATCCTTTTCCTTAGTGGCCCTTAGTTACTGAGGTCGGACCTCGCCGTTCTAGGTCGCCCGTAGCTATTATAGCTTTACGTTATTGTGTCCGTTACGCTCACGCGCCTATAGCTTTACTTATTACGCCGATTGTGGTACTTACGCGCCCGATATCCTGCTTTTCTATATTTAAAGTATAAGTTATTGTCTTTTCGTCGTTTTTCTTCTTCGGCTAGGAGCCTCGCTACGTCGAGCTCTATCGGTCGTGGTCTATAGGGATCGCTATCCCTACTAGGTCTATTTAGTCGTTTATCGTAACGATGGTGTAATAGCCGGCCGGTGCCTTAGCGCTATCCTTCGATTTCTCTTTTTTCTATTTATCGGTCGTATAGACGGTTATTAATCCGTATCGCTATATCGATGAGTTTTTCTATAGTGTTAGATCGGTCGATTCGTGTAAGTTTATCTTTAATATATAGCTTAAGTCCGTGGTTATAGTACGGAATTAAAGCGTAGTCTTCCTATTATAGTATCGCTATAAGTTATATAAATTCGGCTATGTAGGTCGATACTAACCCGGTTTATCGAATGCGTTTTAGCTTTCGTTTAGCTATTTTCTTTATATCGACGTCGCCGAAAGTTCGTTCTAGGTATTATCTAAACGTGGTATAGCTAGTGAAGATAGCTTAGATAGTAGTAGACTATTCGGTGTTAACCTTTTCGTAGTATTCTCGGATATAGGGTTTAAGCTAATCCTATACCTACCCTCTAAGGTAGGCTAATATAAAGATAACCTTACTTCCTTCGGTGATAAGGCGTTCCTTATTAACGTCGATATAGATATCTATCTGAGTAAGGAACCCTTATAGCTTACTTCGGGTACCGTTAAAGATCTTAGCCTTTAGAAGCTTCGGTACCCTAATAGTAGTCGCTAGTATAGAAGCGACGACCTAGGTATAGAGTTACTCTATGTGGTCCTTCACGTTTACTATATATTCGTTATAGTTACCTCCTAGGGTATTTAGGTTGCTTTTAAGTCTCTTAATAGTTTCCTAAAGTACCTAGATCTTTCTCTCCTACTCGTCCTCCTAGTCGTCCTCTCGTGCCGCTAGAGGACGAGGAGTTTTTCCTCGTAGAATACTATTATTACCTACTATAATAACTTTACTTCACGGTTTAAAGATAGGGCGATTAATGTGTTACGCGTAGCCGACTAGTTACTATAAAGTTAGGTTGCTCGTCGGGTTATATTTACCTAAATCCTAACTTCGGATTCTAAGAGTATCTCTTAATCGTACCGTTATCTCGCGAGGCCTTACTACGGGATAGATCCTATTAAGTATCTTACAGAACGTGCTAGAAGTACGCGCTAAGTAAGTTAATCACTAAGTGTTACTACTAAGTGAATCCCCTACTTATAGGTTAGGTTATCTTAAAGGTAAACTGTGAAGTGCAAAGTACTAAAGGTAGTAACTAAGTAATAATATATAATTAATCGCGAAGAACTAAATATATAATGCGAAATAAGTGTCCTTTATATATCTAGCTCTTCCTACTCCCGACCTACTCCCTAGGAGTAGATCTAGAGTCACCGTATACCCTATTACCTACTCCTTAGAGTCACGCTAGGAGTATATTCTTGGCGTCACGTGTGGTTTTACCGGGTCTTTGTACTTAGGGTGTAATCTAGGTGTTAGTAAAATGGCGGCCGTTTCCTATGTCGCGCTAACCGTTAAATAAAGTAAGCGGGTATTAATTATGACGGTTAGCCGTAGGCCGTTTCTAGCTCCTGCCTAGAATGTCTGCCTTGAGGCCCCGTCGGGGCTCGCCTAAGTATACCGAAACGCACGTGACAACGCTAATCCCTAGCGTCCGTAGGATGATTGGCCCTCCGTTGCCCTTAAATAACTACGGCCCCCGCGCCTCTTGAGGTCCGTAACACTAGCTAGGTTAAATTAAGTTTATTATCCCTTTTAATCTCTCTTCTAGATCGGTAGTACTCTTCTATAATCAGGGTACTTCTCCTTCTTAGAAGTACGCACGACCGATAGACTTATAACTATATAATCAGACACTATATTAAGTATTTACTAATCCTTATATATACTATCGTCTTATATATATAACTACGACTTCATAGTTACTGCCTAAAGTCTGACACGATCTTATTAATTCCTTCGCTGCTATCTAGTTACTACTAATTAGCTAGTTATCCTTTTAAAAGCTAATTCTAATAAGCTATATAAATCGAACTTAATAAGCTTTTAGATATATATATTTAAACCTATTAATAAAGATCTTATTAGCTATATATACTAATTAAATTTAAAGATAACTAATTAGATTACCTATAATACCAACTTATACTAACAAGATAGATCTTCATCTATAAATCTAATAAATTAGGATATCTTACGTCGACTAGAAAGTAGGTCCATATTCCAGTAGGCCAAAAATACACTATAGGCGGCATCTTTAGCTTTCTAAGAAGGGTGACGCTGTTAGCACGACCCGGGAAGTCTGCTCGCACGACCTGGGGCCTGAATTTGGCCTGAATTACCGCGTTTCTGCCTGATTTCTGCTAAGCCTGTTAAGCCTGTTAATTATAATTTTAACCACCTCCTTCCTTCTTACCTACACGCATCCCTTCCTCTGAATTCAATTTAACTAGCCCTATCACATGACCTTAGGCCTACCCTCCTAGATTCACATGACCCACACCAATCTAATCTAATACTAGGCCTTAGTTAGTTAACTAGGCAATTCGCCACTTACTAAGCCGCCTTACCCTTCTCTTTAATTGCTTCTCTGTCATCACTAATTCTTTAGCCTTGCGACCGCGGCTAGCCCTACGCCCTTGCCGAAGTTTTATTTCCTAATACGATAGAATTCGCCTTATCGATGTATTAGTTCTCTTTGAAGGCGGTGGTACTATAATTCCTATAGTTTTATCTATAGAAACGTAAGTACCTTAACTTCGCAATTTCCTAAACTTCCGACTAGGGCGATATTTTCCTCCCTATCTCTGCTAACGCTTTACAGTTTCTAGCAACTTTAGCCGTCTAATCCCCTTCACACGATTTAGCTTATTAATTCGAACCCTTCTAATTCGCCGCCGACTAGCCTAAATTACCAGATTTAGTAGGCGAAGCTAATATTATTAGTCAAAATTAGATAGGAGAAGGAAGTTACCACTATCTATACGATCTTTAATTATATAATTACATAGAAGACTAAGAGATCTCGTCTAATATTAGGTATAAGGAGGTAGTGGCTTCTCTGCTCGAAGGAAATCCTGCTAGGTATGATAAACCTTTCGAATTGTACTTCTTAAGATCTAGCTAAGGAGATTACGCAAAAATAGGACTTATAGCGAGATAGGGCGACGATAGATTTAATCTTAAATTAAGTGAAAAGCCTATAAATTTGTATAGGAAACGACTCGAGAAATGATTTGTATAGTCGTAAGAATATCGCTAGTTAAGGTATGAATTTCTCGCTTAAGCTTTATATAGGCGCCTTCTATACGAGAAGAAGTAAGCTTATTATAATAGGGAATTCCGTTAAGATAGTAGCGTATAAATTAATTTACCCTCTCGCTAAACCACTACTTTTTAATATACTCGGTTACTAATTAGTAGATTAGGTCGCTTAGGGCTTCTAGAAAAGAGGCCTTTCTTGCTTCTATCCTATCCTCGGTGCCTTCGAGGACGATTTACATAAATCTAGCCTTTATTAATTACTATTCCTTAATTATCCGCTTTTGGTGGTCTGAATTAGGAAGGTGAAGGTCCTAAGAGAGTAACTGCTTTATAATTATTAGCCGAACGTGTGTTTTAATGTTCTTTATAATATACTAGAGATAGATTAGGCTAGTTAAATCCTTAAAGATCTCCCTATATATATTTAAAACGGCGTCTATATCGTCGGAGAAGATAATACGTAGGGCTTAGATCTTTACTTATATAAGCTAGTCGTGGAGAGTTTAAAATATCTAAAGATACGACGATTATTACTTATTACTAATAAAGTAATAGGCCACGTAGAAGGTTTTCCTTATTAAGGTTTATCCGACGATGTTAATTATTAGTATATTATACCTATTCTAACTAGCTATACTCTCACTATTCGTATACTAATCTCTTATCTTACCGATTAGTTTTATATGTAGTATCTACCTATAGAAGATTCGGATAGATTCGAAGAAATTCGAGGCTAATCTTCGAGAGAAATATGATTCTAATTAGCCGCCGTTAGTTATTTAATTTATACTAGATAGTCTAGCTCGGTAGGCTCTCAATCACTGCTTTAATCGATGTGCGTCCGGTAAGAAAAACTAATCTAGTTCGGGCGCGGAGGTTTTGGAGGTCTTTTAAGTTTAGTAGACTCTTCTTAGACTCTAAAAGCATTGAAACTGCTATAGGTTTTAGGCCTTTTTTAAAGTAATTAAGGAGTCTACCTTCCTTAGAATCCCTCTCTTCTTGCCGAAGTTTTACTAGAAGATTTAGTGGAATTAGGCTATAGTTATATATACTATATTTTACCATAACTTATGTTGAATCGGAAGAACCTTCTTCCTATCCTTCCGCTTAGAAATATAAATCTGGAATAGGTAATTAGTGCTAATCTTATTAACCTCTCGCTATTTAGCCTTACTTATAATAGAAGGGCCCTTTATAGTAGGATCAGGCTAAAGGTAATAAGATAGTTTAATCCTTTTAGCATTAGACCTCCTTATGACTAGGGCAAAACCCTTATCTTTAGCAGATTGCTAGAGGGCCTTCTTCGCGAGGTCACGGGATTCATAAAAAAGCTTTAGATTAGGTAGTAGAGTGGGTGGTATAATAGATTTTAGAGGGGGGTTTTAGTCTGAATTAGCGGAAGAATCTATAGTTAGTAAGAAGTGGGGTAGATATAGGCTAGTCTTAGAAGAGGAAAGTTAAATTAAATTAATATATAGGTTATGTGAATCTAGGAGGGTAGGCCTAAGGTCATGTGATAGGGCTAGTTAAATTGAATTCAGAGGAAGGGATACGTGTAGGTAAGAAGGAAGGAGGTGGTTGAAATTGTAATTAACAGGCTTAACAGGCTTGGCAGAAATCAGGCAGAAACGCGGTAATTCAGGCCAAATTCAGGCCCTAGGTCGTGCGAGCAGACTTCCCGGGTCGTGCTAATAGCGTCACCCTTCTAAGAAATATTACTATGAAGTATATAGGCGCTTAGGGCGTCGATATACCCACTATATATACTGATATACCCCCTTAGTTCTCGATGTGAGAGTAGAATAAGAGTAAAGTAAGGACTAAATAAGAGAAAAGAGAAATAGAATAACTAGATAGGAGATAGTATCTCTATACCTAGTTATCTAATAAAATCGTTATACTTCTATCTAGGTAGGCGCTTAGTAAGACCGTCTACGGGTATATTAACGTAATTCCCACATGACCGGGTCACCCAGTTGACCGGGTCACCCACGCCGTCTAAAAAATTTCAAGATTAGTTATCTCACCCAACACCTATTAATTTAACTAGATATAGCGGATTTTACATACATTAATCCTGTGACCAATCTCCCTACACCCACTACACCTAGGCGGAGCCCTAGCTACCGGCCTAATTAGCTGACTAGGTAATTCAACCTCTACATGCGAATCTACCACGTCATCTTCTACCGGCTGGTCTAGCTGTTCAACTAGTTGTAGACCCTCTTCGACGGTTAAACCTTCTTCGCAAGGTATAAACCTATGCGACCGATTGCGCTTCTTGACGATCTTCTCATTTGCTGCGCGTAGATTGGCGTTCTCCTGACTGAGAAGGGCTGCGCTATGCATAACTATCTCGCACCCTTTAACAAGTTGCGCTAGTACGGTCTTCGACGGTGTAGGAGGGCTATTTGACCGTTGCTTTAGTAATTGCCTAAGCGAGGATGCTTGCTTATGCAATTGAGCGACTGTCTTAGGCGTCTTTGGTGTGAATTGGCTAGATCTGCTGCTTGGCCGGCTGCTTGGTGGTGTAGGAGTTCGTAGAGAGATATTAAGCTTGTTAAGCACTCTCTCGGTATCTAATGGTACTAAACCACTAGCTGTGAAGCTGTTCTGGATAGTCGGATTGGTTGATTGAAAGGCTTCTAGCCGCGCGCGTTGGTAGTCTTCCAAGAAATCGAATTTATCAATATGGTTATATCCTCTGCGCGCAAGATCGCTAACGAAGCGACCGTACGCGCGCTTGACCACTGCAAAACAGCCAACATCTAGTGGCTGTAGTAGATGTGATGAATGCGAAGGCATACAAAGAGGTATAATATCGTTTTCTGCACAGATTCGGTCGAATTGGGGTGTAAGGTGGCTACCATGACCGTCAAGAATTAACAGCCGAAACCGACCTCGTACGCGCGAATTCGTGTGTGGGATAAAGTGCTTTTCTAGCCAGCGTAGACCAATCTCATTGGTAGTCCAACCGTTATTCGAGACCTCAAATCGCCAATCTCGTGGTAGATTATCGAACCAACCAGCAATTGCAACTTTAGCTTTGAAGACTATACATGGCGGTAGTGAATAGCCATCTGCGCAGATTGCTTCGATCGCAGTAACCCATTCACGATTTCCTGGTTGTAGAAGAGATCTCCGACCGTAGTATTCAGCCCTTGTGACTACTTTCTGCGAAGATATAAGGCCCATTGCAAAGCCTGTCTCATCAAAGTTGTAGATATCCTCCGGTTGTATACCGTTCTCGTCAATTGTACTTTGTACGGTCGCGAACCACTGCCGAATCGATTTCGGATCTTCGTTTAGGGCTCTTTGGTAATCGTATCTTCGCGAGAAGCGTGTACGAAGCTCAGGGCGGCGGTTAATGAAGGTTGATGGCCAATTCTTCCCAACGGTTGCTAGTGGCTGGTTACCACGCGCAGCCAGTAGGATATTAGCCATTTCTCCCACAGTAGCCGGTCTAGGGGATGCACCACGCGAATCCATAGAGAGTATCCAATCAACAAGCGAATCCTCTTCTAATTCGGTTAATTTGAATCGATTTGGGCGCTGTTCAACGCGTGCAATTCGACCGCCAGCGCGTGCTTGAAGTGTAGAGAAGGGTATTTCGTATAGCTTCGCTGCCGCGCGGATAGATTCGATACGACCATCTTTTAGGTCGGAAATAGCTAATAGGATCTTGCCCTCTTGGTTAGCTAATTTATAGCTAGATTCAGTGCGAATTGGTGGCATGGTAGGTGGTTGAAGTCGGTGTGTAGGTGGGAAGACGCGATTTTCGATGGGGTGACCCGGTCAACTGGGTGACCCGGTCATGTGGGAATTACGTTAGTAGTCTTTATCTATTAGATAGATAGGCGCTTTACCTATATCTCTTAATAAATCTATAGATAGTTAATATCTACGTAACGAAGTTTAGTCTAAAAGACTAATTTCTCGCGATTTGATAGGTTAACGGTTTACTTATTATCGTAATTTAATACTTCTAGTTAGTCGGTATTAAATTTAATAAATAAGAAGAGGCGTTTAACCTAGTATAGCTATTTAGCTATATATAATATAGCTAGTAATTTAGCTTCTATAGTTAATATAGTAATCGTCTTCTACTTACGAGACTTCTACTTAATTAAACTACTAAATAGAGAGAAGATAAAACCTTCTAATAACTTCCTATTAAGATTATTAACGAAACTTATATTAGACGAAGTAGTAAAGATCTAGTAATCTAATTAGCTACTACTAAAATAGATAGCTAGGTCTTTTATCCTATATAAATAGGAAATTAGGTAGTTAGTTAATAGTAGATAGGTACTTCTTATTATAGCGTATAAGAGATTTAGCTAGTAGCTAATTAGTAAAAGTAGTATCTAGTCTAGTCTATATAGTAGGGAAAAGGGTCGAACTGTACTTCTACTAGTATAGTTTAATAGTTAATTAGTTAATTTAACTAGAAATGATAGGGTTAAGATACTAATTACTAATTAATAGTATATTAGGTAGTTTTCTATCTAGGAGATTAAATTTAGTAGTAATCTTTTTAATATAGGCTAATTAGTTTAGCTAGGTCTTTTATTACTATCGGTTATATATAATCTAAATACTAATAAATTTATCTAATTTATTATAGTCCTTTATCTTAAAGCGCTATAAAAGAAGTTACTTTATCTAGTAAGCGTATAATCTCTTACTTCGGTAGTAGATAGCTAGGAAATTGTTAATAAATACTATAATAACTATATAATTATTAGAATAAAGCGTAGGGTCTTTAGGATAGGATTTAAAGCCTAGTAAGAGAAGTATCTCTTTTATATTATCTTCCTATCGTTTACTAGTAATTCGAAGACTATATACTACCTTATATAGGTAAAGGATCTTAATCTTTTATCCTAAATCTAATAGGTACTAGTAATATACTTCTTCTTTAAGATCGCTATTTAGGAAAGTATTAATAGTATCTATCTAAAAGGTTTTAAGATTAAAATACGTAATAATAGCTATAAGCGTATAAAAAGTCCTAGTAGTAAGCGTACTAGTATATAGGTCTTAGTCGTTAGGTATCTATATATCTCTATATACATATAGATATACTTTAAAATATATAAGATATCCTAATTTATTAGATTTATAGATAAAGATCTATCTTATTAATATAGGCTAGTAGCGTAGGTAATTCGATTAGTTTAGACCTTTATAATTTAATTAGTATATATAGCTAATAAGATCTTTATTAATAGGTTTAAATATATATATATCTAGAAGCTTATTAAATTCGATCTATATAGCTTATTAGAATTAGCTTTTAAAAGGATAACTAGCTAATTAGTAGTAGCTAGATAATACTAGTAGAATTATTAATATTAAGATCTTTAGTTACTAGATCTAATTAGATAAGAAAGCTTAGAGATAGGTTATAAGGGATAAGTAAGGGCGTTTTCTCTTACTTTCGTCGTCGGTTAAATTAGAATCTAATTATAGGCGTTTAGTTAGTATATTAAGAGGTTTATATCTAGAAGGGTCGAAGTTTATATTATTAATTAAGACGAAAGGGACTATATCCTCTAGTTCTAATTCGCTAGATCTTATTAATTCGTCTAATTTCGGTTTAAGTAATAATATAATTAGTTAATCTCCGAGGATTTCGTCTATTAATATAGATATAGTATAATCGATATTAATAGTAGGACTACTACTACTTCTATCCCCGAGATCGTACTATACTAATTAGTTAAATAGGATATCTATATCCTTAAGGATTTAATTAATCTCTTCGTCGTTAAGAGTATTAATCTATTAAGATAGATTAGTCTCTTTATAGATCTAGATATATTAATTAGGTAGTAAAGGATTATAGGATTCTTCCTCGTTAAATTAGACGTCTTATATATAAATTATACGTTATTTAGTAGATATCTAGATATACTAGATATTATAGGCTTTATAACCTACTAGATAGCTAATAATAGTACGTAGTACTAGCTTAGCTAATCTAGGTAGTCTAGTAATATATATATAAGCTTTATATCTAAAGATTCGAATATATAAGAGGTCTAGCTTTATTTATAGCTAATATAGTACGTTTTTACCGAGGTAGGTAGTAAACGCTTTATATAGGGATTATTAATTTAGGGTATAGTAAGGTAAGTAGTTTTAAATATAGATAGTAGTTCTAGCTACTTTATACTAAAGATAGCTTAGTAGGCCTAAATCGATAGTTATCTACCTAGCTATCTTTAATATTAATATACTATATTACTTAGCGTAGCCGTTTTAGTTAGATTAGTAGGGCGGTATAGTTTCTAGCTAGATATCACGTAATTATACTTCTTAATCGAAGAATTTAGATAGAGATCTTTTATTATCTAAATAGATAGTAGTAATAGATAGATTAAATTAGTTCTTAATAAGATCGATTTAGTCGTAGAGATTATATTAAATCGGCCTTAGTAGATAGATCTTCTACTAGTTAGTATTTAGTAATAAGGTCGATAGAGTAAGATAGATAGATTATATTAACTAGAGATAGTTCGAAGTATATAAGATCCTAATATAGAGATTTAAAAGGGCGATTATATTATATAGGTAATCGTGAGATTTAACGGTATAAATTCGCTAGTTTATATATCTTATAGTAGTTAATAGACGAAGATATATCTTTAATAGTAATACCTAATAAATACTCTAGTAGATATAATAAGATATCCTTACTAATATATCCTAGTTATCTATACTATAGATTAATTATCCTATCTAGGTACTTTTTAGTATATAAAGATAGGATAATCTTACTAAACTAAGAGATAAGTAAGAGGTAGATAAAACGTAAGTGTAGTTAGTAGTAGTTAGTTAATTAGTAACCGAATTATCCTATTAAATTAGATAGATACCTAATTTCGTATTAAACTTATAGATAGGTATTCTATCCTTCTCTTCTAGTAGATAATCCTTACTATTTAGATAGATATCTACGCTAGTAGCTCTTTCTATAGAGATTAAGTTAATATAGAATCTAGGATAATAGGTAACTTATTTTAAAGGGAAAGTAGTTCTATTAAGAGATTCTAATAATTTAACCGATAGTTCGCTATAACTAAGGATAGTAGTCTCGGTATTTCTAACTATAATAGATAATATAACGGGCCTATAGTTTAATAGTAAGTCTCTATTATTTATAATATAAATTAATACTCTAGTATTATAGTATTAAGTATCGTTCTTCTTAGTAGGAATCCTAATAGTACTTATTATAATACTATCTTCCTCTCGAAAGAGAGTCTCGACCTATTATTTTAGTATATAGGTAGAGAAAGCGTCTCTAGTAGTTAAATTAGCTAAATTAGTTAAATTAGTCGAATTAGTCGAATTAGTTAGTCAGTAGCGTCGAATTATACGCTAATAGGCTATCTTAAATCCTCTAGATTTATCGTATTGCCTTTTAAATTACTCTTAGACCTCTAGGTTAGGTTACTATCCCCTAGGTCTTACCTTAGGATTTATATAGTAATATATCTTAAAATCGTGGTTACTAGAGTTAGGTATATCCCCATAAGGGTACTTTCTTCTTCTAGTAGTTAATTATATAGGTCCTTCTTCGTCTAATTTATTAAGTTAATATCCTTAGTAGATTATATAGGCGATAGATCGTCTTCTACTACTACTAGTAGTAGGTAGTCTATATTAATTAATAAATTAATTAACTAGTTTAGTTAGGGTAAATCTCTTTAGATCCTATAGGATCGTATTATACTAGAAGGTATAGAATCCTTAGTCGCTAGGTTAAATTATCTCTAGGAAATCGTATACTAGAGATAGATAGTCTTAGAAGTAGGTAATTACTACTTTCTCGCCTTCCGATTAGCTTATTAGCCACTTTTAACCCTATATAGATAGTTATAACAATTTAGTTAGGAGAGCTTATCGTTTTAGCTTATCCTAATCGTGTAGGATTTAACGATTCTTCGATTAGTTAGATAGGGTAGAGGTAGTATATAGTTTTACTATAGCTTTATATACTAGTAGGCCGTTAATAATTTATCTTCCTTCTAGTATAAGTAAGGATCGGATACCTTACTTAAGGGATTCGATAGATCGAAGATATCGTAGGTAGTCTAATCTTAATAATTATATTTACTTAGTAGTATCTTATAGACCGCTAGTTAATCGGACGTAAGATCGATTAGCCTAATTAGCTATAAGGGATTAGGAAGATTAGATATATAGGTATTAGTAGATCTTTTAATTATATTAGAGATCTATAGTTTAATTAGTTCCTAGGGTAGGGTAGACGGAGTAGCTTAGTCCGGATTAGCGTATTTTTATAGATTACATACGATTATATAGTCTTTAACCGTAGTAATCTAGGGAACCTAGTATACGTGAGATTTTAATAGGTAGTTAAGCTAGATAGCTTATTAAGTAGTTAAATCTATTACTTCTATATAAGAGGTAAAGCGAAAGTAAGAGTAAAGTAAGAGAAGATTAAATTAGTTAAATAGTTAGAGTAGAAGCGTCGGGCTTATAACTATTAACTAGAAAGTAGGTCTATATTCTAGTAGGCTAAAAATATACTATAGGTAGCATCTTTAGCTTTCTAAGAAATATAACCATAAAGTAGATAGGCGCTTAGGGCGTCGATATATCCCTACTATATATACTGATATCTTATATATTTTGAAGTATACCTATATATATAGAGAGAGAGATATATAGACCCTTAATAACTAATATCTATATATTAGTACGCTTACTACTAGAATCTTTCGTATACTTATAGTAATTATTACGTATTTAACCTTAAGACCTTTTAGATAGATATTATTAATACTTTCCTAAATAATAATCTTAAAGAGGAAGTATACTATTAATATCTACTAGGACTAGGATAAAAGTTAATAGTCCTACGTCTATATAAAGTAGTATATAATCTTCGAATTACTAGTAAGAGATAGAAAGATAATATAAAGGAGATACTTCTCTTATTAGGCTTTAAATCCTATCCTAAAGACCCTACACTTTATACTAATAATTATATAGTTATTATAGTTTTTATTAATAACTTCTTAGCTATCTATTACTAAAGTAAGAGATTATATACTTACTAGATAAAGTAACTTCTCTTATAATATTTTTAAGATAAAAGAATATAGCGAACTTATATAATTTATTAGTATTTAAATTATATATAACTAATAATAATAAAAGATCTAGCTAAACTAATTAGCCTATATTAAAAAGATTATTACTAAATTTAATCTTCTAGGTAGAAAAATACTTAATATATTACTAGTTAGTAATTAACGCCTTAATCCGATTACTAGTTAAATTAACTAATTAACTATTAAACTATACTAATAGAAGTATAGTTTAATCCTTTTCTTTACTATATAGACTAGACTAAATATTACTTTTACTAATTAGTTATTAGCTAAATCTTTTATATACTATAATAAGAAGTATCGCGAGAAATTAGTATTTTAGACTAAAATTTACTATATAGATATTAACTATCTATAGATTAATTAAGAGATATAGATAAAGCGCCTATCTATCTAATAGATTAAAACTACTAACGTAATTCCCGCCCGACCTAGTTACCCGCCCGTCCTAGTTACCTACTACCTATCAAGAATTTCAAAATCGATTATCTCTATTAATATCTATATGATTTTCTATTACTAACGATTCTTATATTGATTAATCCTATGCCTAATTACCCTATACCTACTATACGTAGGAGGCGCCCTAGTACGTGGAGGATCTGCCTAAATAGGTAATTCGCCCTATATATACGATACTACCCTATTAGCTTCTTCCTCCTAATTTAGCTATTTAACTAGCTATAGACCTTCTTTAACCGATAGACTACCCTAATAGGGTATCTACCTATACGACCGATTACGTTTCTGGCGCTTCTTCTTATTCGCTACGCGTAGATTCGTATTCTCTTAAGTAAGTAATATAGTGCTATATAAGGTAAGATAGTAACCCTTAATAATCTGATCTAGTAAGATCTTCGATAGGGTTAAGGGGCTATTTAACCGTTACTTTAGTAATTACTTAAGCGAGGATACGTGCTTATATAAGTAGGCTACTATCCTAGGCGTCTTTAGTATAAATTAGCTAGATCTAACCGGTCCCTTTCATAAATTACTATTTATTTTAGACCCTCGCGTAGTGAGGGTCTACTACCTAAACGATATTGCCTACCCACATAATATCGTATTTTCCTATAGTAAACACCTATTTTCCACACGCGATTTCTCACCACTACTATACCTAAATCGAAAGAATCTAATAAATCTATCGAATCTTGTATCTAATTAGCTATCCTTAAATTAGAGAACGTTAAAAAGCCTAATATTAAGGTATAGGCGCGTACTAAAAACCTACCGTACTAGCGACTTCTTACTAAGTATAAAGGGCGCTTATCGCTTTCTAACCGGTAACCTAACGGTCGCCTACTTAATAAATCGTAAGAAAACGCCCTCTACCGTTATATCGATTACCTCGATTCGATTTATCTTCTACCTAAGCGACCGGTAATTACTACTATAGCTAATATAATCCTAGCTAGTTACTATATAGACACTTCTACCTAGCTACCTACTATTAGTAGTAATTAGCTACGAAGATTCCTTAAGCGTTATCCGGAGTATCTCTCTCGCCGCTAGAGGGCGATAGATATCGATAGGAAGAAGTACTAGATAGGTAGGGAGTAAGAGATTAGTTTAATTCCTACTAAGAGATAATCGCGCGATACGGGATTACTATAGATAATATATAGAACTTCGACGAGACCGGTTTTAATATTAGTATAGGTAGAGATTAGTAGATTATTACACACGAGCCTAAGCACTAGATTTCTAGTAGCCTTAGTACTAATCGTGAATATATAACGGTTATTAAAGCCGTTTTAGCTATAGGTACTACTATCGCGCTAGTAGTAATCCTAAGCGCGAAGCTTTTACTACTACGCTAATTTAAAGTAATAGAAGATAAGCGAATCGCGGTTACCGATATTAGCTATCTTAATAATGTACTAGCCCTATAGTAGATTTAGCTATTTAATTAGCTTACTAAGGATTTAGCGAAGGGTACTTATCGTATACTTATATATAACTAATTCGGCTTATATCTTACGTACGAATTTATAAAGTACTATAAAGATTATTAGATTATCCTCTTCTTCCTACTACCTTACTCTAGCTATATCCTTTAACTACTAGATATTAGTATATTTAGTATATATAAGTACTAGTATAGCGAGTAGATATATAATACGACGGTTAGTAGCTACGAGAAGATTACTAAGAACGATTTCCTTAGTATAATCGTCTAGATTCGGTAGAAGCCCTTTAAATCTTCTACGATTAAGCTTAGATTTCGATTAACTAGTCTTTAGCTAGTTAATCCTAATATAGTACTTAATTCGTCACTAGACAAAAGTACTATACTAAGCCCTCCCTTATTAGTAACTACTACTTTAAGTTTATTAGATCTTAGTATACCGAAGACTACTAAGCGCGTTAAATATATAGAAGAGTAGCTAGAGGATAAGATCTCTCGTATATAATAATTATCCTCTCGTCGCCTAGTTCGAAAGCTTATAAAGGCTATTACTAAACTATCTTATATTATATTAGAATTAGAGTAGAGACTTAAGGCTTCGGATTATCTACGAGAGAAGCGATTAGCCTATAAGAATTAGTCACGAAAAGCTTCTAAATTAACTAGGATAGTTTCTTCTAGTTAGATTAAACGGATAAAGCGAATTCTAAAGAGTAATAACAATTTAGCTACTCTTATAAAGTTACGACCGTATTATAAGCGGGAGGTTCTACTAGAGTTAAAGAAGATATATAAGAAGAAGGATTACCTAATTAAATAGTACTCTTAATTTCTATTTTAACTAATTAAATCGCTTTATTTCTATATACTAATTATCTTCTAAATCGCTCTGCTTTAGTGGATTAAATGGTATTAAAACTAGGTAGCTAAATAGTATAGTGATACGATATTATATAGGTAGGTAATATCGTTTAGGTAGTGGATCCTCGCTACGTGAGGGTCCGAAATAAATAGTAATTTATGAAAGGGGCCGGTTACTACTTAGTCTACTACTTAGTGGTATAGGCGTTCGTAGAGAGATATTTAGCTTTAAAAGGACCCTCTCTAGGTTAATTAGATTTAGACCGGTCGCGACGAAGCTATTTTAAATAGTTCTTAGTATAAAGGCTTCTAATCGCGCGCGTTAGTAGTCCTCTAGGAAATTAAGCTTATCGATATAGTTATATCCTACGCGGATAAGATCGCTTATGAAGCGACTATACACGCGCTTTAATACCGTAAAGTACCTAATATTAAGAGATTATAGGATATACAATAAATACGTAGGTATATAAAGAGGCATAATATCGTTATCTACGTAAATCCTATCGAATTAGGGCGTAAGATAGCTACTATAACCGTTAAGAATTAATAGATAGTATCTACTACGTACGCGAGGATTAGTATATAATATAAAGATCTTCTGTAACTAGCGTATACTTCTTATTAGTAGTTTAACCGTTAGTAGAGACCTTAAATCGCTAATCTTTAGGTAGATTATTAAACTAACTAGATATATAGACCTTACCCTAGAAGACTATATATAGCGGAAGTAAATATCCGTCTACGTAGATAGATTCGATTATAGTGACCTATTCGCGATTACTAAGTTATAGGATAGATCTCCGCCTATAGTATTCTACCCTAGTAACTACCTTCTACGTAGAGATTAGGCCTATTATAAAGCCGGTCTTATTAAAGTTATAGATATCCTCTAGTTATATACCCTTCTTATCGATTATACGCTATATAGTCGTAAACTACTGCGGAAGCGATTAGGAATCTTCGTTTAGTGCTCTTTAGTAATCGTATCTTACGAGAATCGTGTACGTAGCTTAGGATAGCGGTTAACGAAGGTTAATAGCTAATTCTTGCCGACGGTAGGTAGTAATAGGTTACCACGCGTAGCTAGTAGGATATTAGCTATATCTCTTACGGTAGAGGGCCTAGGCGCTACTCTACATGAATCTATAGAGATTATCTACTTAGTAAGCGAATCCTCTTTATTTTAGGTTAATTTATAGCTAGATAGACGTATATTAACACGTGAGACCTAGCCTTAAGAGCGGATATATAGGGTAGAGTAAGGTATTATGTATAGCTTTACTACTACACGAAGAGATTAAATTCGACCTTCTTTTAAATTAAATAGGGCTATAAGATCTTACCCTCTTAAATTACCGATTTCTAGCGAGATTTAGCGCGAATTAGTATTATAGTAGTTAGTTAAATTAGATAGATAGGTAGGAAGACACGATTTTAGATAGGATAACTAGGACGGGTGGGTAA
This sequence comes from Penicillium cataractarum, assembly GCF_028827025.1. NCBI lineage: Eukaryota > Fungi > Ascomycota > Eurotiomycetes > Eurotiales > Aspergillaceae > Penicillium > Penicillium cataractarum. Next base: position 2,508,799 of record NW_026622743.1, on the reverse strand, counting down.
CTAGGTTAGGCGGGAATTACGTTAATATATTAATAGTATTATCGATACCTACGTAGAGGAAGCAGGAAAGAAGGGGAATCTAAATTAATATCTCTATCTAGACTATAATAAAGATAGATCTAGAGAAGAAGGAAAGGAAGAAGAGAAAGACCTAAATAGGTCTATAAGATAAAGAATAAAGCGTCGGTCCTAGAAAGAACTACTAAACCTATAGAGTAATCTATATAGGTATAAATAGGAGGATATATAACTAAATAACCGAGTAGTCGAGGTTAATAAGGTCGAGTTATTATATCCCTCGTAGGACTGAAGTTACGCGTAGCCGACTGGTCACTACGAGTTAGAATGTCCACGGGTATACTGACCTAGTTCTAACTACGGATTCCAAGAGTATCTCGTAACCGTACCGTTACTATATAAAGCCTTACGTCGGGTTCGGGTCCTGTTGAGTATCTTACAGAACGTGCCCAAAGTGCGCGCTAAGTAAGTTAATCACTAAGTATTACCACCGGGTGAATCCCCTACTTATAGGTTAGGTTATCTTAAAGGTGAACTATAAAGTGCAAAGTACTAAAGGTAGTAACCGAGTAATAATATAAGAAAGGTGCTATCCTAGTAACTTAAATAATTAATCGCGAAGAACTAAATATATAATACGAAATAAGTGTCCTTATATATCTAGCTTCTCCTACTCCCGATCTACTCCCTAGGAGTAGATCTAGAGTCACCGTATACCCTATCGTATACTCCTTAGAGTCACGTAGGGAGTATATCCTTAGCGTTACGCGTAGATTACCGGGTCCTTATATTTAGGATATAGTCCGGATACTAATAAAATAGTAGCCGTTTCCTACGTCGCGCTAACCGTTAAATAGAGTAAGCGGGTATTAATTATAATAGTTAGCCGTAGGCCGTTTCTAGCTCCTACCTAGAGTATCTATCTTAGGGCCCTATCGGGGCTTACCTAAGTATACCGAAATATACGTAATAACGCTAATCCCTAGCGTCCGTAGGATAATTAGCTCTCCGGTGTCCTTAAATAACTATAGCCCTCGCGCCTCTTAAGGTCCGTAATATTATTCCCTCCTTCCTTATCCTTTATCCTTAAAGGATTTAAACGTTAGTCCCCTCTCTTAGGTAAGTATATATTTTTCTTCTTTTTCTACTTTTCCTTATCGTCTATATCCCCTTTATAATATACCTATTAATAATAAAACTTATAAATAAAATAGGCTTATCTAATATTAGTCTATTCTACCTAATAGGTCCGTTTCTAAGTCGCCTTACGAATATTATTTTTCTCGTAGTGTTAATTATATAATAGACTCGAAGTACCGTAACTATACCGAATATAATTATCGTGATTATAAATATACGAAGTTCTATAGCGAGTCCGAATAGTAGAAGGTCCTTCGTGAATAGAAGAAGGTTAATAATAAGCTCGCTTAGGCTAAGTAGTAGTAAATAGAAATAATAATAAAAATAATTCGTCTCCGTAAGTAATAGTAATTCTTATAGACTCGTAATAATTAGATATTAAATCACGATACTAAAATAATAGAGTAGTTAGATACTAAGGATCCTCTTAGTACTAAGGATCTTACGAAGCTAGATTATCTTACCGACGCTAAGGATACTTACACTCTTATTACTACGTTAGAGAATCCTACTCTAACCTAGATACTTAAGATAAATCCGATATCGCTATCCTTCTAGGGCGATCTAGGCCTCTCTATAGATAGCGTTAGTAGAACTACCGAACTAGCTAGTAATAGCCTATTAAGTTCTCGATAAGTTCCTAAGTATTTTCCGAGGTATTATATCCCTTCTATTTTATAAGATAGTAGGATTTTCCGTTAACTTTATTGGTATCTAGGATTTATTCGATCTTATATTTATTTTCTATTTCTTCCTCTATTTCTATCTATATTAATAGTAATTTTAGCGTTTTTAGGTACTTTTTCTAATAATAAGATATAAAAGGTTATATAGATATATTATATACTATTAAGTAGCTTTAGACGATAGTTAAGCGGTCCTATTTTTTCTAAAATTTTAAATAGTCTTAATTTAAGATAGTTAAGCTTTACGCTAGGTCGTCTAGTACGAATATTACGTCGTAAGAGATAAACTTTCTTCCCTCTTTAAAAATCCGGCGCCTCCTAGCGCGATTAGTCGTAATAGAATTTTATACGTAGGTTTAAAAACTTAATATCTCGTAATAGCTATAGATATAGTTACTTTAACCCGATCGCTAGTAGTCGGGATAACTCTATAAGTAGTTATTTTCCGATCGGTTCTCCGATAATAGTAGGATTAAACCTATAATTTATAAAGAATAGCGTTTCTTTCGTAATTATATATATCGTATTATTATATACGAACTATACTATTAGTAGTAATCCTATCTAGTCGTCCTACTAGAAGTTTACGTTATATCGAAGATATTACTCTAAGGTCTAGTTAATCTACTTAGTTTATCCGTTAGTTTATAGATAGTACGCGGTAGAGAGTCTATACTTAATACCGAGTTAATCCGTTAATAATTACTATATATTAGATATAAATAATTTATCTCTATCTAAGGTAATTTTACTCGGTATTCTATAATTAGTAAATATATATCTAAGTAGTAGATTAGCTATCTATTATACGTCGATAGTTTCCGTTATTAGTATTATATATATATATTTAGTTAGTCGGTTAACGACTATTATAATTATATCGTTACCCTCCGAAATAGGTAGTTTTATAATAAAGTCTATAGTAATCTATTTAATGACTCGACCCTATTAACCTCGACTACTCGGTCGTTTAGTCATACGTCCTCCCGTTTATACCTACATAGATTGCTCTGTAGGTTTGATGGTTCTTTCTAGGACCAGCGCTTCTTTGTCTTGTAGACCTATTTAGGTCTTTCTCTTTTCCCTTTCCTTCTTCTTCTCTAGATCCATCTTTATCATAGTCTAGATAGAGACAATCGATTCAGATCTCCTTTTCCTACTTCCTTACGCTGGTGTCGATGATACTATCAGGTTATAAGCCCGATCGATTTCTTCTTCTTTTTGACTAGGGTATTCTACCCTTGGTACTTTGGTAGCGGTCCTTCTAGGCCTACCTTCCTTCCTACCTTTAGAGATTTTCCATTAGTATCCTTCCTACCTTTGGAGATTTTCTATTGGTATCCTTCCTACCTTTGGAGATATTCTATTAGTATCTTGCCTACTTTTGGAGATCTTCCACTAGTATCCTTTTACTAAGAAGATAGCGCGACGCTAAGATCCTATTTTCGCTAAGTCGATTACTGCTTAGGTCGACTATAGTAACTATGTTTCTAGTTCTTCTACTTAGGGTATAATCTACTAAACGACCGATACACCTAAAGAGTACTAACTTAATCTACTTAATCCCCTTAAGGATACCACCGATTTCGATTCCTGGTTAGACGATATATACCGGGTTCTTCGCTAGAACGGTTTATAGCGGTTCATTAACCAAAATATCCCTCGCCCTCCGATCGATTTAATAGAGGCAGACTAATAGGTAAAGACCTCTCGTGATATTTAAATTTAGTTATACTAATTAGTTTCTAAAGAGGTTAACCGTATAATAAACTCTCGTAACTACTAGATTAAATTTACTAATAAGTATATTAAAAATCTTAAGCACGTCCTTAACGTTACTAGTTATAATATAATAAATAAAGATTGTATTACTTAGTAGACCCTTCGTCGTTCGTAATACGCTTTAGGTATAGAATTCGTTAATACGTTTAGGGACATAATCACTAAAGTATCTAAAAGGGTCGAAATTAATCCCCTTCTCCTTCGCTAGGTCCTCTTATATAAGATTCGAGAGGATAATCCTATAATAGTTACTTCTAGACACTCTTCATTCGATAAGAAGTACGCTACTAATAAAGACTTCGATATTAGTAAGTTCTATAAACTTTATAACGATCTTACCACCGAATTAGAGACGGTCTAAATACTTTATACTACTACGTTAATTTTGAAAGACCCTAAGGGTGCTAACAATAGTAGAAATAACACTAGTAGTAACAATAATAACTCGGATTTCTGGCTATTAAAGAACAGACCACTAAGAGGTCCTCTAGGCACTATCGATAAGTGGATTACTGATTAGAGAAACGGTCTAAATTAAACTACCCCCTAGGGTTACTATACTTTTTATAGAAAACCTAGTCATAGTATAAAGGATTATAACTACCTAAGCTACGAAACACGTCCTCCTAATTAGAAACCCGTTAAAGGTCTTTATTACACTTTCCCTTAGAGAAACAGGGATAACCTTAAAGGACCTAAGCTAACAGATTAGAATTATAATAATCGTATTCGTAAAGATAGTTCTTTATAACCACCGGAAGTACCACCTATTCTAAATCATAATTCTTCTACTCCTTCTTTATCTTTAAATCAGATTCCTATTAGTTCTTTAACTATAATTAAGTTCTATATAACTATTATAGGATAAGGACCATAACTAGTAATTACTTATACACCGAAACCATAAGAAGGAGTGTCATCCACTACAATCTAAGATACTTCTTATTACTACCCTGCTAGTTATGTAACTTTGTCAATCGAACCTCTTAATTCTGATTTTAATTTAGCAAAAGATTACTTTACGACCGCAATAGTTAAAACTGACGAGTGGTTGACTAATCTACCCCCTACGGGGGATAACCACGATTTTAACAGTGATAGAGTAGAACCTTCTGTCCTATACACCTATAGTGTTAACTAAAGATTGCCTATTCCTACTTCTCTTTCTACCGTTACGAGGTCTACTAGTGAATAGATAGTTAATTATAGTATATCCTATTCTATCTATATTAATAGCGATATAATTATACACTTCGAACCTTATAAATCTAATAAAGGTTACTAACGTTTACTAATACGCTATTTGCTGAAACTTATTAAACCACTAATTATAGAAGAGATCCATAAACCTCGCGAACGCCGTTAATTGATAATTTAGAGAACTAAGCGCGACCTTAGTTAAACGAAACTAAATTATATTGATTAATATTACTAGCAAAGATAATCCTATAGATATTTTGACGAAATCTAAGCCGCGAGAGGTTTTCTAAGCCGACCGAGAGAGATTATTAATAATAAGAAGATCTCCGAGTCGATTTATACTAGAAGTATATTTTATGTTAAATTAAGATTGTGATATATTTCCTTCTAACAAGATTAATAATTTTCATAACCTTATTAAAATACGTTCTACTATTAATATATATAGAAAGATATATTTTTCTACGCTCTTTACACTTATATTATTGTTATTTGATTATTACTAAAGGCTAATTTTTCATAAGCATATTTATAGATTTTACAATCTCGCTAAATTGCGATTTTGAAGTTAATATATCTAACTAAATTAATATTTTTAATAACCTTCCTATCTTATTTCCTACTATTATTATATATCAAACGATATGGTTTCTTACCCTGTTTTACTTTATATTGTTATTACCAAGTGATAGTGTCATCGACACCAGCGCAAGGAAGTAGAAAAGGAGGGGAATCTGAATCAATGTCTCTATCTAGACTATGATGAAGATGGATCTAGAGAAGAAGAAGGAAAGGGAAAAGAGAAAGACCTAAATAGGTCTACAAGATAAAGAAGCGCTAGTCCTGGAAAGAACTATTAAACCTGCAGGGCAATCTATGCAGGTGTAAACGGGAGGACGTATAACTAAACGACCGAGTAGTCGAGGTTAATAGGGTCGAGTCATTATATCCCCCGTAGGACTAAGCCAATGAAAAATGTCAAAATCAATCTCGTATAAGCTAATTATAAATGTAATCTTAGTAACAACAATATGAAGTAAAACAGGGCAAGAAACCACATCTCTTAATATGTAAAAATAGTAGGAAATAAGATAGGAAGGTTGTCAAAATCATTAATTTAGTTGGATATATTAACTTCAAAATCGTAATTCAACCAGATTATAAAATCTATAAATATGCTCATGAAAAATTAGTCTTTAGTAATAATTAAATGATAATAATATAAGTGTAAAGAGCATAGGAAAAAACATCTTTCTATGTGTATTAATAGTAGAACGCATTTAAATAAGGTCATGAAAATCATTAATCTTGTTGGAAGGAAATACACCACAATCTTAATTCGATATAAAGTGCACTTCTACTATAAATCAACTTAGAGGTCTTCTTATCATTAATAATCTCTCTCGGTCGGCTTAGAAAACCTCTCGCGGCTTAGATTTCGTTAAAATATCTATAGGATTATCTTTACTAGTAATGTTAATTAATATAATTTAGTTTCGTTTAACTAGGTCGCGCACTAAATAGTATCTTGTGCTGATCCATAACACTTTATTGCTTAGTTTACTTGATGACTCGACCCTATTGACCTCGACTACTCGGTCGTTTGGTCATGCGTCCTCCCGTTTACACCTGCTTGGATTGCTCTGCAGGTTTGATGGTTCTTTCCAGGACCAGCGCTTCTTTGTCTTGTAGACCTATTTAGGTCTTTCTCGTTTCCCTTTCCTTCTTCTTCTCTAGATCCATCTTCATCATAGTCTAGATAGAGACAATCGATTCAGATCTCCTTTTCCTGCTTCCTTGCGCTGGTGTCGATGACACTATCAAGATTAATACTCTTAACGACGAAGAGATCAATCAAATCCTTAAGGATATAGATATCCTATTTAACTAACCTTAACTAATCGGTGTAGCAAGATCTCGGGGGTAATAGTAGTACTACTTTCGATCATACTTCACTACCAGACGAAATCCCACACGTTTCAAAGTACGTCTATACGTACGCGGAGATACATAGATACCTAACGACTAGGACCTACGCACTAGCACGCTTACTACTAGGACCTTTCGCACGCTTCTAGCTATCATCACGCTCTTTAACCTTAAAACCTTTTAGATAGATACTATTAACGCTTTCCTAAACAGTGATCTTAAAGAGGAAGTATACTACCGATACCCACTAGGGCTAGGACGAAAGTTAATAGTCCTACGCCTATATAAGGTAGTATATAGTCTTCGAATCGCTAGTAAGAGATAGGAAGCTAACGTGAAAGAGATACTTCTCTTACTAGGCTTTAAAAGCTATCCTAAAGACCCTACGCTTTATACTAATAATCGTATAGTTATTATAGTATTTATTAACGATTTCCTAGCCGCCTACTACCGAAGGGAGAGATTAAACGCTTACTAGATAAAGTAACTTCTCTTATAGCGCTTTAAGATGAAGGACTATAGTGAACTTACTATTACGGACCTCAAGGGACGCGGGGGCCGTAGTTATTTAAGGGCGCCCGAGAACTAATTATCCCACGGACGCTACGTATTAGCGTTATCACGTACGTTTCGGTATACTTAGGCGAGCCCCGACGGGGCCCTAAGGTAGACACTCTAGGCGGGAGCTAGAAACGGCCTACGACTAACCGTTATAATCGATACCCGCTTACTCTATTTAGTAGTTAGCGCGACGCAGGAAACGGCCGCTATTTTACTAGTACCTAGTTTATATCCTAAATATAAGGACCCGGTAACCCGCACGTAACGCTAAGGATATACTCCTAGCGTGACTCTAAGGAGTATACGATAGGGTATACGGTAACTCTAGATCTACTCCTAGGGAGTAGGTTAGGAGTAGGAAGAGCTAAATATATAAGGACACTTATTTCGTATTATGTATTTAGTTCTCCGCGATTAATTATATATTATTACTTAGTTACTACCTTTAGTACTTTACACTTTATAGTTTACCTTTAAGATAACCTAACCTATAAGTAGGGGATTCACTTCGTGGTAACACTTAGTGATTAACTTACTTAGCGCGTACTTCTAGTACGTTCTATAAGATCCTTAATAGGATCTATTCCGTAGTAAGGCCTTATAAAGTAACGGTACGATTAAGAGATACCCTTAAGATCCGTAGTTAGAACTAGGTAAGTATAACCCGTAAAACTTCTAACTTATAGTCACTAGTTAGCTACGCGTAATATATTAATCGTCCTATCTTTAAACTATGAAGTAAAGTTATTATAGTAAGTAACGATAGTACCCTATAAGGAAAGATCCCTCGTCCTCTGGCGGTACGAGAGGACGATTAGGAGGATAAGTAGGAGAGGAAGATCTAGATACTTTAGGAAACTATTAAGAGGCTTAAAAGTAACCTAAATACCCTAGGAGGTAACTATAACGAACACGTAGTAAGCGTAAAGGACTATATAGAGTAACTTTATACTTAGGTCGTCGCTTCTATACTAGTAAGTACTATCGGAGCACTAAAACTTCTAAAGGCTAAGACCTTTAACGGTACCCGAAGTAAACTATAAGGATTCCTTACGTAGATAGATATCTATATCGACGTTAATAAGGGACGTCTTATTACCGAAGGAAGTAAAGTTATCTTCGTGTCGGCCTATCTTAGAGGGTAGATATAGGATTAGCTTAAACCCTATATTAGGGAATACTACGAGAAAGTTAACACCGAATAGTCTACTACTACTTAAGCTATCTTCGGTAGCTATACCACGTTTAGATAACACTTAGAGCGAACTTTCGGTGATATCGACGCTAAAAAGATAGCTAAGCGAAAGCTAAAGCGTATTCGATAAACCGGCTTAGTATCGACTTATATAGCTAAATTTATATAACTCGTAGCGATACTATAGTAGGAGGACTACGCTTTGATTCCGTACTACGATCACGGACTTAAGCTATATATTAAGGATAAACTTACACGAATCGACCGACTAGACACATAGAAAAACTTATCGATACGGTAGTACGGATCGATAACCGCCTATACGACCGATAAATAGAAAAAAGAGAAATTAAAGGATAGCGCCGAGGTACTAGCTAGCTATTATATTATCGTTACGATAAACGACTAAATAGATCTAGTAGGGATAGCGATCCCTACGGACCACGATTAATAGAGCTTAATATAGCGAGACTTCTAGCCGAAGAAGAAAAACGACGAAAAGATAATAACTTATGCTTTAAATATAGAAAAGCAGAATATCGGGCACGCGAGTATAATAATAGGTATAATAACGTAAAGCTATAGGCGCGTAAGAGTAACGGACGTAATAATATAAAGCTATAATAGCTACGGGCGACTCGGGACGGTAAGGTCCGACCCTAGTAACTAAGGGCTACTAAGGAAAAAGATAAGCCCGCTAACGCTATTAATGAATTACTAGCTAGATAGATAACTCTAAGCCCGGAATAAATCGGTAAGCTATAGTAATAATCGAAGGGAAAAACCACGGATACCTTCGAAAACGATAACGAATACCGCGGCCTAAATAGCGTAGAGTACGCGACGGAATTTCCCGAAATCGACTAGGAAAATATTAAGAGTTAAGGATAGACCTAGTACGGTCCCTAGAATACTATCGACTCCTAGGAACTATCCGATAACTCCTAGGAGTAGGGCGTAGGGATCCTAAAGATACTAATCGAGATACTAGGAACCCCGGAGATCCTAGAAACTCTATCTCTACTCCTAGGAACGGATACTACTATATAGCCTTAGTAAGAACCCTACGAAAATAGATAGTAAGAAGAGAAGCGACGAATCCGGAAAATTATTACGAATAGTAATCTACCGGTTAAGTCGTTAGTTACACTTATCGAAGTACTCGATAAAGTTCGGGATATTACTAATAGACGACTAACTAACGTAATTCCCGGCTACCCTGGCCACCCGCTTACCCTGGCCACCTCCCCCCATTAAAAATTTTCAAAATCGATTATCTCAACCAACGCCAATAAATTTACCTAAATATAGCGATTTTTACATACATTAATCCTGTGACCAATCTCCCTGCACCCACTACACCTAGGCGGGGCCCTAGTACGTGGGGGATCTGCCTGAATAGGCAATTCGCCCTGAGTATGCGATACTACCTCATCAGATTCTTCCTCCTGATTTAGCTGCTCAGCTAGCTGTATAGCCTCTTCAATGGTTAAGCCCTCTGCGCAGGGTATCCTTCTAGTTGACCGATTGCGCTTTTTGATCATCTTCTCATTTGCAATGCGTAAATTCGCGTTATCCTCTGCGAGTAAAGCACCGCTATGTAGCGCTAGCTGGAATCCCTTAATCATCTGGTCTAAGATCTCTTTTGATGGGCTCGGAGGGCTATTTGACCGCCGTTTTAGTAGATCTTTTAACATAGAAGCTTGCTTGAATAGCTGAGCGGCGGTTTTAGGCGTTTGTGGTGTGAATTCGCTAGATCTGCTGATTGGCCGGCTGCTTAGTGGCGACGGAGTGCGTAGAGAGATATTAAGCTTGTTAAGCACTCTCTCGGGGTCTAATGGTACTAGACCACTAGCTGCGAAGCTATTTTTGATAGTGGGATTGGTTGATTGGAAGGCTTCTAGCCGCGCGTGCTGGTAATCCACTAAGAAATCGTGCTTGTCGATATGGTTGTATCCTCTGCGCGCAAGATCGCTAACGAACCGACCGTACGCGCGCTTAACTACTGCAAAACACCCAACATCTAGTGGCTGTAGTAGATGTGATGAATGCGCAGGCATACAAAGTGGTATAATATCGTTTTCTGCGCAGATTCGGTCGAATTGGGGTGTAAGATGGCTACCATGGCCATCAAGAATCAATAGTCGAAATCGCCCACGTATACGCGAATTCGTATGTGGGATAAAGTGCTTTTGTAACCAGCGTAGACCAATCTCATCGGTAGTCCAGCCATTCTTTGAGACCTCGATTCGCCAGTCTTTCGGTAGGTTTTCGTTAAACCATCCTTCAATAGCTACTTTGCCTTTGAAGATAATACATGGCGGTAGTGAATAGCTATCTGCGCAGATTGCCTCGATCGCAGTAACCCATTCGCGATTTCCTGGTTGTAGAAGAGATCTCCGACCGTAGTATTCAGCGCGGGTAACTACCTTCTGCGAAGATATAAGACCCATTGCGAAGCCTGTCTCATCAAAGTTGTAGATATCCTCTGGTTGTATACCGTTCTCGTCAATCACACTTTGTACGGTCGCGAACCACTGCCGAATCGATTTCGGATCTTCGTTTAGGGCTCTTTGGTAATCGTATCTTCGCGAGAAGCGTGTACGAAGCTCAGGACGGCGGTTGATGAAGGTTGATGACCAATTCTTTCCAACGGTAGACGGAGGGTAGCTACCGCGCGCGGCGAGTAGGATATTAGCCATTTCGGCTACAGTAGCCGGCCTAGGGGCTGCTCCACGCGTATCCATAGAGAGTATCCATTCAGTAAGCGAATCTTCTTCTAATTGTGTAAGTTTATGGCGTGTGTGGCGTCTCTCTGTCATAGAAACAACACCATGAGCGCGTGTTTGTAGTGTAGCGCGTGGTATAGCGTATAGCCTTGCTGCTTCGCGTATGGATTTCACACGACCATCTTTAATATCAGAAAGGGCTAATGAGATCTTGCCCTCTTGATTGGCCGATTTCTGCCGAGATTCAGAGCGAATTGGTGGCATGGTAGGTGGTTGAATTAAGTAGGTTGGTAGGAAGACGCGATTTTGGATGGGGTGGCCAGGGTAAGCGGGTGGCCAGGGTAGCCGGGAATTACGTTACCGGATAATATCTATACGATAACCCGCGATACGTATATAAAGGATATATACGATACCTAGAGTATAGTCTAAGAACTATCTCGGCGTACTACGACGATAGATATATAATATATACGGTAGGAAAAGTCGAGAGGAGCCTAGAACTAAAATCGCTACGATAGGAAAAGAAACCTAATTAGAAACTAGAATACGCGGGACTCTAGTATAGGAACCGGAGGATAAATAACGAATAATACCTTATAGCTATAGCGTAGGGCTTATATTTAAAAATCACTACTAATATCGCGTTTCGACTAACTAGAGTAATAATCGACTCGGGGACGGTAGGGAACTTTATAAGTATACAATATAAGCGATAATATAAGATCTAAGGCGTAGAAAAGCCGCGACCTATATCTGTTATTAGACTTAACGGAGAGAGCCTAGGGCTAGAGATCACCTATAAAAGTAATATACTACTAGTAGTTATCGGTGACTATTTTAAAGTTATTAACTTCGATATAATACTACTTAGAGAATATAACGTAGTACTCGGGATACTATAGTTAAGGAAATATAATCTAACTATTATTAATTAGTAGATAGAAAGTATCGTCTTCGATAGCTACTTATATTAATAGACTAGCGAGGTATAGACCGGAAGGATTAAGTAAGTAACGCTAAAGAGACCTAGCCTAGAGGAAGTAGGTACTTATAAGAACCTCTACGAAGGAAAACTTAAGGGGAGTTTTCGGCTAGGAGGTAGGCCTAATAGATAAATAAACGATATTGGAGATATTATTACTGATAGTGTCATCGACACCAGCGTAAGGAAGCAAAAAAGGAGAGGAATCTGAATCAATATCTCTATCTAGACTATGATGAAGATGGATCTAGAGAAGAAGAAGGAAAGGGAAAAGAGAAAGACCTAAATAGGTCTACAAGACAAAGAAGCGCTGGTCATAGAAAGAACCATCAAACCTGCAGAGCAATCTATGTAGGTGTAAACGGGAGGACGCATGACTAAACGACCGAGTAGTCGAGGTTAATAGGGTCAAGTCATCAAGGCCTATTCGGATTAAGACTAATACTTTAAATAGTATAATAGCGGATATCTTATCCTAGCTAAACGATAAGGATATTTAGTATTCTATAGCCTTTTAGTTATAAAAGTTCTCTACCGCCGAGGCCCTATATAGGACACTAGAAGAACTATTTACTATCGTATACTTATTTAAATACTAGTAATACTACCTTAAGAGAAGTACTTACCCTATTAAGGTCTATTCTAACTACTTAAATCTCTAGGCCTTTATAAAATAGCCGAAGCTAAATAGCTAGTAGGTATAGTAGTACTTAGCCCTTATACCTTTTAACTTTATTATTAAATATCGCGCTAGTAAGACTAATCTAGCGGATAGACCCTCTAGGCACTAGCTATCTGAAGCCCCTAAGATTAACCTAATTATACCGTTACGCTAACGAATAGTGGGTAAATTATAGGTAATTAATTAATATATTATTATAGTCTAGTTACTAACTATAAGAGATCTTATCTTAGGTATTACCCGCTTTATTAAGAATAAAGGGCTAGATAAATCGGTTAGTATAACCGATTAGGAGGAGCTAGGTTATATATAACTAGTCCCCTACGTATAGATTAAATCTACTTATACTTCCGAGATAGCTTATATTATTAAGGTAAGTAAAGACCTAAAGGAACTCCTTAGATAACTTTAGGATAAAGACCTAGAGACTTAGCGCTAAAGGATTACTATTTAGTAATCTAGTCCTAGCTATAAGGACTAGAGTATAGGATCCGATAGGTTAGTCTACTTTAAGACTAAGGTATATATATATCCCCGCGAGGAGTATCCTACGTCTTAAGCTTTTAAGTATTTACTATAATAATCCTCTTATAGGCTACTTTAGCCGTACTCGTACGTTAGAGCTACTAAAGAGGAAGTACTATTAGCTAAATCTCGACTAAGATATTACTAAATACGTCATAAACTACTAGATATATTAAGGGACTATAGTATATAGATATAAGCCCTATAGAAAACTCTAATCCCTTTCTATCCCTTCTAGGCCCTTTATAGAAATATTAATAGATTTTATTACCGGTCTCCTAGAGACTATATTTAACGATAACCCTATAGATATAATATTTATTATTATTAATAGATTCACGAAGTAGTCGCTATTCCTTCCTATTTCTATTATAGTTACTATAGTAGAACTCGCCGAAATAGTATATAACGAGATAGAACTACGTTTTAGACTACCTAAGAGGATTATCTCTAACTAGGGATCTATCTTTATAAGTAAATTCTAGTTAAAGCTATATTATATTACCTAAGTATACTTAAGGCTTTCGATAGCGTTTTACCTATAAACTAATAGCTAAACGGAACGTATTAACTAAATACTTAAATACTACTTACGATACTTTATCGGTAAAGAATAGATTATCTAGCTAAAACTACTTAGGTAAGCTAAATTCGTATATAATAACGTAGTTAACGCTATATAATAACTCGACCCTATTAACCTCGACTACTCGGTCGTTTAGTTATACGTCCTCCCGTTTATACCTATATAGATTACTCTGTAGGTTTAGTGGTTCTTTCTAGGACCGACGCTTTATTCTTTATCTTATAGACCTACTTAGGTCTTTCTCTTCTTCCTTTCCTTCTTCTTCTCTAGATCTATCTTTATCATTATATCTAGATAGAGATAATCGATTTAGATCTCCTTTTCCTACTTCCTTACGCTAGTATCGATAATACTATTAGGTTATCGAGCCCGTTCGCTTTCTTTAATACTAGGATAGTTTACCCTTAATAGTTTTTTACTAGGGTAGTATTACTAATTACTAGCCTACCCTTAGTACTTTAGTAGTATTACCCTTCTGGGCCTACCTTCGGTTTTACGAATCGGGAAGATAGCGAAACGCTAAGATTCTATTTTTGCTAAATCTATTACTATATAGGTTAATTATAGTAACTATATTTCTACTTCTTCTACTTAGGGTACTATCTACTAAACGACTAATATACCTAAAGAGTACTAACTTAATCCACTTAATCCCCTTAAGGATACCACCGATTTCGATTCCTAGTTAGACGATATATACCGGTGATGGTGTCATCGATACCTACGTAAGGAAGCAGGAAAAGGAGATCTAAATCGATTGTCTCTATCTAGATATAATGATAAAGATAGATCTAGAGAAGAAGAAGGAAAGGAAGAAGAGAAAGACCTAAATAGGTCTATAAGATAAAGAATAAAGCGTCGGTCCTAGAAAGAACCACTAAACCTACAGAGTAATCTATATAGGTATAAACGGGAAAACGTATAACTAAACGACCGAGTAGTCGAGGTTAATAGGGTCGAGTTATTATATCCCCCGTAGGACTAAGCTAATAAAGAATATTAAAATTAATCTCGTATAAGCTAATTATAAATACAATCTTAGTAATAATAATATAAAGTAAAATAGTGTAAGGAACTATATCTCTTAATATATAATAATAGTAGGAAATAAGATAGGAAGGTTATTAAAAATATTAATTTAGTTAGATATTTTAACTTCAAAATCGTAATTCGGCGAGATTATAAAATTCATAAATATACTTATAAAAAATCAGTCTTTAGTAATAATTAAATAATAATAATATAAATATAAAGAGTATAGAAAAATATATCTTTCTATATATATTAGTAGTAGAATATATTTAAATAAGGTTATAAAAATCATTAATCTTATTAGAAGGAAATACACTATAATCTTAATTTAATATAAAGTATACCTTTAGTATAAATTAACTCGGATATCTTCTTATTATTAATAATCTCTCTCGGTCGGCTTAGAAAACCTCTCGCGACTTAGATTTCGTTAAAATATCTATAGGATTATCTTTACTAGTAATATTAATTAATATAATTTAGTTTCGTTTAACTAGATCGCGTACTAAATAGTATCTTATACTAATCTATAATACTTTATTACTTAGTTTACTATTAGTAATAGTTTTAATAGCGTTATCCGAATCGTAATATAATAGTAAAGGGATATTCCAATTATCCTCGTTTAATAGGGGTATTAGGGTTAATTCACTTACTAACTTTACTAGTAGAAGACTATCCTTAATAGTAGTACTTAATATATAGTATTCCGCTATAGTTAAAGAAGTAGTAACGATATCTTATCTTCGAGATAACTATATAATTAGTACGCCTATAAAGAACTAAATATATCCTTCAGTAGATTTTCTATATTTAGTATCGGTATATAAAGAATTAATAAAACCTTCGAGATCTTTAGTAAGATCTCTTCTAAATAGGATACTAAGGTTAATTATTATAGAGAAGTAACGGAGAAGATCTTTATATATATAGATATCTTCTTTTCGTGGGGAATCGGTTCGTTATTATAATTTAGAGATAGTTATAGCGATATTAGGTCGTATTTTAATAGATAGCTAACTAACTTTACCTATCTTTCTTACGTAGTCTAGCTTATTAGTACTATTATTAGTATCTTCGTTAGTAGTTTTCTAAGAGGGATCTATCGGAATTAGAGAAGACGAGTAATTAGTAAAACCTTCACTAGAAATTAAATTAGAGAGATAAACTTACTAGTTTATAAATATAATACCTTCGTCCCTTATAAAAGATATTATATCTAAGAAATCTTTTAAAAGGTAATATCTTAAGCTTCCTTTTATATACTATACCTTCGTGTATATAATATATTTCACTATCGATTCCTATAGAGAGTATATTATCTACGTAGATTAAGATAAATATAGTTTTATCGTGATTAGTATAGATATATAGTTCTATTATTAAGGGAATAAGACCTAGATCTCTTAAATCTTCTATAAAAACGCTATACTAAAGGTATCCTACCTAGCGAAGTCTATATAAAGCTTATTATAATAGTGTAACTCTCTCGATACTATTAGGACTATAGTATTCGTGACTAGTAGGTTATTTTATAAAGATAATCCTATTATTAAGTACTATATTAAGGTATACGCCTACTACGTTCTATTAGTTAACGGTCTAACGTTAAATTGTAGCTAATATAAGAAATAATTTAGCTACTATATTAGAAATAATAGGTATAAATCTCTCGTCTAGTTAAAAATTAATTCCGGATACCTAGCGATTACTATATACTACCTATCTTACACGAAATTCTAAAATATAACTATTATTATTAGATTTTATATTATATATATACTTACCTAGTAGGATAGATATACCCTTTAGTAGATAAGGAATAAGAACTATTATATTAGAAGTAGTAATCTTTTCTAATTAGACCTTTTTAGCTTATAACTAGTAGTTTATAAAATCGGATCTTATTACTTCTATATAAGTATTAAGGATCTTAACTATATCCGTACGAATATTCTCGGTCGTACTATATATTACCCCTTTACTAATAATACTATCCCTAATTATAATTATTAAAGGATCTAGGACTATTAGACCTTTTATAGGATACCTTACTATACTAGGACCTAAATTAACTAGTTTTCCTTCTCTTACCGATCGTCTCGGTTAAGATTATTACTAGGTAGGTTAAGTTAGTTCTAGTTCTAAGGGTTAGGTAGATTAAATAGGGTCTAGAGAGGCAGTCTACTTAACTAGATTCGTAGAAGAAATCGAACTTTATATCGCTTATTAAGGAGAAGGTTATATAATTATAATTAGGTCTATCGAAGATTCTTCTCGAATAAAAGGACGATAGATTAGTATAGAAGAACTCCTTAGAAAAGTACCTAGTATATATAGTATTTAAATTAGTATTTCGGGTAGTCTACTCGGTATAACTAATAACAGTCGGGAAAATTCTTTAATACTAGGAATTAGTATATCTAGGTCGGGTAAATCTACTACACTTCTAAATAATCTTTTCGCTAGCGTATTTAGTAATAATCCTCGAAGCGTATATAGTTAAATTAGTACTAATTAAGGTCGCGGAACTAGTAGAATCCTTTATAAAGGATAATATTCGGGTATAAAAGAGATATCTAATATATTTTAATTTTTAGAGAAAGAAGATTAAGAAGATTATAAATCTTAAAATCGAGAATTAGATTATAACCTTATCCTTAGTAATATAATTAGATATATAGTCTTCTAAAGTAGTAAAGCTTTTAATTTCGCTTATTTTAGTACTATTAGTTATAGTAATTCGGCTAGGTTAAGTGTTACCGTCGACTAATTTTATTAAATTAGATTTAGTTCTCTAGTAATAATCGGTATATTTAGTAAAACTTCCTTATATACTATAATCTCTAGTAGTATTACTTCTAGAATAACTTCGTTCGGTATATTTAAATATAATTAGTTTTCCTTAGTTCTCTAAATTATTAATTAACGACGTTCGCGAGATTTATAGATCTCTTCTATAATTAGTAGTTTAATAAGTTTTAGTAAATAGCGTATTAGTAACGGTTCCTCCTAAAATATAACGTTACGGCGGAGAACGACCTATTTCTTCGAAGGATTATAGATTCTATAGATATAGCTATTATTACCCTCGTATCCTACGAGGTAACTAATCTATACGTAAGGTACTATCTTTTTACCTTATACCCTTTATTCTTTAGATATATATATATAGGCTTTAGAGTACTATACTTATAGGAAACCTAGGTTAATTAGACTAGCCTCACGAAGATCTAGTATATTATTCTACTTTTCTATTAGAGATTTAGTTTATCTAGGTCGTCGAATTCGATTCAAAACGTAAACTATTATTATTATAGCTTCTAGCTAGAGAAAGGCGGGCACTTCGGGTACTAAAATTATTAAGGTCCTTATACCCTAAATTATAATATAACCTAAGGATTCGGCTATACCGTTTTATTTATACGTCGCGAGTAGTAAAATTATAACGAGGGTACCCTTTACCTTAATCTACTTAATAAAGCGTATAAACCCCCGGTCGCTATCCGTACGAATTTTAATTAGCTAGTAATAGGTAACGTCATAGATCTAAGTTATCTAATTAGTTAAAACGTCGGAAGCTTCGCTCTTTACCCTAATAGGAATTAACTAACGTCTACGAGTTATATCGTTATATACTACTATTATATAGTTAGTACCGTTAATTCCTATTAGTTTATATAGTTAAATATTAATATAAGTAAATTTAAATAGTTTAGTTATACGCTTCTAAGGGATATAATATAATTCCCGCCCGAGCGGATAACCCGGTCGAGCGGATAACCACTTTGAAAATCGCGTCTTCCTACCTACACACTAACTTCGACTATCCATCATGCCACTAATTCGATCTGAATCGTAGCAAAAATCGACTAATCAGGAGGGCAAGATCTTATTAGCCCTTAATGATATCAAAAATAACCGAATCAAATCTATTCACGTAGCTACTAAGCTATACAAAATTCCCTACGCTACACTCTATACGCGCTCTTATGGCCGAGTGTCACGCGTTAATATACGCCCAAATAGCCATAAATTAACCTAATTAGAAGAGGATTCGCTTATTAATTAGGTTCTCTCTATAGATACGCGTGGAGCAGCCCCTAGACCATCTACTGTGGGCGAGATAGCTAATATCCTACTAGCTACGCGCGGTAGCTACCCTCTACCAACGGTCGGTAAGAATTAGCCATTAACCTTTATAAAGCGACGCGAAGAGATTCGATCTCGCTTCTCTAGGCGATATGACTACTAGCGCGCACTAAACGAAGACCCGAAATCGCTACGAGAGTGGTTCGCGACCGTATAAAGGGTGATTGACGAGAACGGGATATAACTAGAGGATATCTATAACTTTAATAAGATAGGCTTTGTAATAGGCCTTATATCGTCGCAGAAAGTAGTCACAAGGGCTAAATACTACGGTCGGAGATCTCTTCTATAACCAGGAAATCGCGAATAGGTTACTACGATCGAATCTATCTGCGTAGATAGCTATTCGCTACCGCTATACATTATCTTCAAAGGCAAAGTGGCTATTACAGGATAGTTTAACGAAAACCTACCGAAAGACTAGCGGATTAAGGTCTCAAAGAATGGCTGGACTACCGATAAGATTAACCTACGCTAGCTAGAAAAGCACTTTATCCCACACACGAATTCGCGCGTACGAGGCCGGTTTCGGCTATTAATTCTTAACGGCCATAGTAGCTATCTTACGCCTAATTCGACCGAATCTACGCAGAAAACGATATTATACCTCTTTATATGCCTACGTATTCATCGCATCTACTATAGCCACTAGATGTTGGGTATTTTGCAGTGGTTAAGCGCGCGTACGGTCGCTTCGTTAGCGATCTTGCGCGTAGAGGATATAACTATATCGACAAGCACGATTTCTTAGTGGATTACTAACACGCACGGCTAGAAGCCTTCCAATCAGCTAATCCCACTATCAAGAATAGCTTCGTAGCTAGTGGTCTAGTACTATTAGATACCGAGAGAGTGCTTAACAAGCTTAATATCTCTCTACGAACACCAACACCACTAAGCAGCAGACTAAGCAGTAGATCTAGCTAATTCACACCACAAACGCCTAGAACCGCTGCTTAGCTATTTAAGCAAGCTTCTATGTTAAAAGATCTACTAAAACGGCGGTTAAATAGCCCTCCGAGCCCATCAAAAGAGATCCTAGACCAGATGATCAAGGGGTTCTAGCTAGCGCTATATAGCGGTGCTTTACTAGCAGAGGATAATACGAATCTACGTATAGCGAATAAGAAGATGATCAAAAAGCGCAATCGGTCAACTAAGAGGATACCCCATACAGAGGGTTTAACCATTAAAGAGGCTATATAGCTAGCTAAGCAGCTAAACCAGCTAGAGGAAGATGATGGGGTAGATTCGTATACAGAGATCGAATTACCTAGTCAGCCAATTATGCCAGCAAAGAGGGCACCACCTAGGTGTAGTGGGTGCAGGGAGATAGGCCACAGGATTAATATATATAAAAATCGCTATATCTAGTCAAATTGAGGGATATTGGTTGAGATAATTAGTTTTGAAGTTTTCTAATGGAGGTTGGTTATCCGCTCGACCGGGTTATCCGCTCCGGCGGGAATTACGTTATAAGTGTAAAGATAACTACTTGCAGGGTAGAAAACCTGTTGATCAGGTAAGGTTGGAAGCACCTAGTGAAATTCGTGGCAAGACTGTTTCTTGAGGAGTCTGAACCTACTCCTCAAGGTCCCAAATTTATATACAGTCTCTCATACAAAACAGGGAACTAGAAGAGGGGTAACCACGGTATGAGCGTGCATGAGCTGAAAGGTTGTGTAACCAGCCAACGTGGCCTACCGACAGGGTAGCCCTTTAGATACGCCACCGAGGAGCTGTCGACTGACCGCCGGGTCGGCACCCTCTTGGCAGAACGCCCGGGCCTCGTGCGGCCTGGGGCATCAGTCTGCGAATAACCTCAATATCAGGATATCATAACAATAAGATAATCTTCTTTAACTTAGTAAGTCGGTAGGCTTTATAATTAAATTAGTAGTCGCCTTCTACTTCCTTACTAATTCGATAATAATTAATGTTTATAGTAGGTTAGCTAATATAACCTAATCTAAAATAGGTAAGTTTAGGCGTAATTATTATAAGAGAGAAAGTATTAGAAATATATTTTAGTGTAATTAATTTAGTAGATAAGGACGGTCGAATAGTAATTATGTATAAGAATAGTATACCTCGCTATCTAAATATATATACCTTAATAGTAGATTTATTCTATAGATTAATTATTAAATTTAACTAATCCTTCTAGCCTATCGTATTATCGTAGTAGGTTCTTATAGTTAATAATAGATTACAAGGGCCTTCTAGAACTAATGACTCGACCCTATTGACCTCGACTACTCGGTCGTTTGGTTATGCGTCCTCCCGTTTACACCTGTATGGATTGCTCTGCAGGTTTGATGGTTCTTTCCAGGACCAGCGCTTCTTTATCTTATAGACCTATTTAGGTCTTTCTCTTTTCCCTTTCCTTCTTCTTCTCTAGACCCATCTTCATCATCATGTCTAGATAGAGACAATCGATTCAGATCTCCTTTTCCTGCTTCCTTGCGCTGGTGTCGATGACACCATCAAGAACGTATTTATATTAAATATCTAATTTATCTATATAGTTAGGAAAAACTAAAGTGTCGGACTCTAGGCGGTGACCATAAAGTCGTGGTTATACACACAAGACGATAGTGTGCATAAGGGTAAATACTCAACGTAGTGTCTGAATACACGGTTATGAGTCTATCGGTCGTGCGCACTTCTATGAAGGAGGAGAAGTACCACGATTGTGGAAGAGTACCACCGATCTAGAAGAGAGATCACAAAGGATGATAAACTTGATTTAATTTAACTAGGTAACATAGCAGTATTTATATCACAAGAAACATAGCAAAAGGTCACATGATAAATCAACAGAATCAGAGTGTTGAGAGTCTCTTGCTTAGGTAGGCAATCATATGCGAGATCGTTGAGGATCAATCTGTTGGATCTTTATAGAAGAAGATCTATATGTAGAGAGGGGTTATATGAGTGGGTCCTTCATCATGTGACCCCACAACATCCACATGTTGACACACCCCCTCAGTTCTCGATGTGTGATAGGAATAAGAGCAAAGTGAGAACTGAATGAGAGAAGAGAGAATGACTAGCTAGGAGGTGGTATCTCCATGCCCAGTTGTTTGATGAATTCGACATGCTTCTGCCTAGGTAGGCACTTAGTAAGACCGTCTGCGGGCATGTCGGTGGTTTTGACCCATTGGACAGATAGGCGCTTTGCCTGCACCTCTTGACGAATCCATAGGCGGTTGATATCCACGTGACGAAGTTTGGTCTGAAAGACTGATTTCTCGCGATTTAATAGGTCAACGGTTTGCTTGTTATCGCAATTCAACACTTCTTGCTGTTCAGTGTTGAATTCGATGAATTCGAATAGGCGTTTAACCCAGTATAGCTGCTTAGCTGCGTGTGAGACAGCTAGCAATTCAGCCTCTGTGGTAGATGTGGTGATCGTCTTCTGCCTGCGAGATTTCCACTCGATTGGACCACCAAACAATGAGAAGATGAAACCTTCTGATGACTTCCTATCAAGATGATCGGCAAAGCTTGCATCGGACGAAGCAGTGAAGATCTGGCAATCTGATTGGCTGCCACCAAAGCAGATAGCTAGGTCTTTCGTCCCGTATAGGTAGGAAATCAGGTGGTCAACAGCAGCTAGG
The DNA here is from genome assembly GCF_028827025.1 of Penicillium cataractarum. Taxonomy (NCBI): domain Eukaryota; kingdom Fungi; phylum Ascomycota; class Eurotiomycetes; order Eurotiales; family Aspergillaceae; genus Penicillium; species Penicillium cataractarum. Next base: position 2,485,974 of record NW_026622743.1, on the reverse strand, counting down.
TGCTTCTCATCGCAGCGTGTGAGAGATTTAGCTAGTAGCTGATTGGCGAAAGCGGTGTCTGGTCTGGTCCATACGGCAGGGAAAAGGGTTGAACCACACTTCTGCTGGTATAGTTTGATAGTTGATGGGTCAATTTGACCAGTGATCGGATCAAGACGTTGATTGCTAACTAGTGGTGTATTAGGCGGTTTCCTGCCTAGGAGGTTGAATTTAGCAGCGATCTTTTCAATGTAAGCTGATTGGTTTAGCCAGGTCTTTCGCTGTTGTCGGTTTCTGATGATTCGAATACCGATGAATTGTGTGAGTTCGCCACAGTCCTTCATCTCAAAGCGTTGTGAGAGAAGTTGCTTTATCTGGTGAGCGTGCAAGCTCTCACTTCGGTGGTAGGCAGCTAGGAAGTCGTCAACAAATACCATAATAACCATGCGATTATCAGTGTAAAGCGCAGGGTCTTCAGGACAGGATTTAAAGCCTAGTGAGAGAAGTATCTCTTTCACGTCGTCTTCCCATCTCTTACCAGCGATTCGAAGACCATATACTGCCTTATGTAGGCGAAGGACCTTAGTCTTTCGTCCTAAACCTAGTGGGTACTGGCAGTACACTTCTTCTTTAAGATCGCTATTTAGGAAAGCGTTGACTGCATCCATCTGAAAGGTCTCTAGGTCAAAATGCGTGATGATCGCTATGAGCGTGCGAAAGGTCCTAGCAGCAAGCGTGCTAGTGCGTGGATCCTGGTCGTCAGGTTTCTGTGTATCTCCGCGTACGCATAGACGCGCTTTGAAGCGTGTGAGGTATCCTGATTCGTCAGATTTATAGGCAAAGACCCATCTCATTGGTATGAGCTGGTGGCGTGGGCAATCTGATTGGTTAAGATCTTTGCAATTCGATTGGTGTGTGTATCTGACGAGATCTTTGTTGATAGGTTCGAACGCGTGCATATCCAGAAGCTTATTGAATTCGATTCGCATAGCTTGTCGGAATTGGCTTTCAAAAGGATGGCTGGTCAATTGGTGGTAACCAGATGGTAGTGGTGGAATCGTTGATATCAAGACCTTTGGTTGATGAGACTGGTCTGTTGAGAAAGCTTGGAAATAGGTTGTGAGGGATAAGTGAGGCCGTTTTCTCTCACTTTCGTCGTCGGTTGAATCGGAATCTGATCGTGGGCGTTTAGTTGGTATATTGAGAGGTTCATATCCAGAAGGGTCGAAGTTTGTATTGTCAATTAAGACGAAAGGGACTATATCTTCTGGTTCTGATTCGCTAGATCTCATCGATTCGTCCGATTTCGGTTCAAGCGGCGGTGTGATTGGTTGATCTCCAAGGATTTCGTCTGTTGGTATAGGTGTGGTATGATCGAAAGTAGTACTACTATCACCCCCGAGATCTTGCTGCACCGGGTGGTTGAATGGGATATCTATATCCTCAAGGATTTGATTGATCTCTTCGTCGTCAAGAGTATCAATTTGTTGAGATAGATTGGTTTCCTCATAGATTTAGATGCGTTGATTAGGTAGCGAAGGATTATAGGGTTCTTCCTCGTTGAATTGGACGTCTCGTGCGCGAATTACACGTCGTTTGGTAGGTATCCAGATGCGCCAGATGTTATAGGCTTCATAACCTACTAGATAGCCGATAGCAGCACGTGGTGCTAGCTTAGCTAGTCTAGGTAGCTTAGTAATGCGTACATAAGCTTTGTATCTAAAGATTCGAATGTGTGAGAGATCTGGCTTTGCCTATAGCCAATGTGGTGCGTTTTCACCGAGGTAGGTAGCAAGCGCTTCGTGTGGGGATTACCAGTTTAGTGTGCGGTGAGGTAGGCGGTTTTGTATATAGACGGCAGTTCTAGCTGCTTCGTGCCAGAGATAGCTTGGTAGGTTTGAATCGATAATCATCTACCTAGCCATCTTTGAAATCAATGCACTATATCGCTCAGCGTAGCCGTTTTAGTCAGGTTGGTAGGGCGGTGTAGTTTCTAGATAGATACCACGTGATTATGCTTCTTGATCAAAAAATTCAGATAGAGATCTTTCGTCATCTGAATGGATAGTAAGCACGCGTAGGTTGAATTAGTTGTTAATAAAATCGATCTGGTCGCAGAGAGATTGTGTTGAATCTGCCTTAGTAGATAGATCTTCCGCCAGTTAGTATTTAGTGATAGGATCGACAGAGTGAGATAGGTAGGTCGTTTTGCCTAAGGATGGTTCGAAGTGTATAAGATCCCAATGCAGAGATTCGAAAGGGCGATTGTACTGCATAGGTCGTCGAGAGACTTAACGATGCGAATTAGCTAGTTTGTATGTCTCGTAGTGGTTGATAGGCGAAGATATATCTTTGATGGTGATGCCTGATGAGTGCTCTGGTAGATGAGATAGGACGTCCTTGCTAACGTGTCCTAGTCGTCTATGCCATAGGTCGATTGTCCTATCTAGCTACTTCTTAGTGTGTGAAGAAGATAGGGCAACCTTGCTAAATTGCTCAGTGATAGGTGCAACTTGATCGTGTGAGACAGAAGTAAGAGATAAGTGAGAGGTCGGTGAAACATGAGCGTGGTTAGCAGTAGGTCGGTCAGTGGTTGAATTGTCCCATCGAATTAGGTAGATACCTAATTTCGCGTTAAGCTTGCAGATAGGTCTTCCGTCCTTCTCTTCTAGTAGGCAATCCTTGCCATTTAGATAGATACCTACGCTAGCAGCTCTTTCTGCAGAGATCAGGTTAATGTGGAATCCAGGACAATAGGCAACTTGTTTCAAAGGGAAAGTGGTTCCATCAAGAGATTCTGATGGTTTAACAGACAGTTCACCATAACCAAGGATAGTAGTTTCGGTGTTTCCAACCATGACAGAGGACACAACGGGCCTATAATTTAACAGTAGGTCCCTATTATTCGTGACATGAATTAATGCTCCGGTATCATAGCACCAGGTGTCGTTCTTCTTAGTAGGAATCCGGATAGTGCTCATTGCAACACCATCTTCCTTTCGAAAGAGAGTCTCGACCTGTTGTTTTGGTATATAGGTAGAGAAAGCGTCTCTAGCAGTCGAATTAGTCGAATTGGTCGAATTAGTCGAATTGGTCGAATTGGTCGAATTGGTCGGTTGGTAACGTCGAATTGCACGTTGATAGGCTATCTTAAATCCTCTAGATTCATCGCATCGCTTTTCAAATCGCTCTTGGACCTCTGGGTCAGGTTGCCACCCCCTAGGTCTTGCCTTAGGATTCACATAACGACACATCTCGAAATCGTGGTTACCAGCGTTAGGCATACCCCCACAAGGGCACTTCCTTCTTCTGGTTGATTGTGTAGGTCCTTCTTCGTCTGATTCGTCAGGTTGACGTCCTTAGTAGGTCGTATGTGCGATAGGTCGTCTTCTACCACTGCTAATTGGTGTGGTAGGTGGTCGGTACTGGTCGACGAATTGATTAACCAGTTCGGTCAGGGTAGGTTTCTTTAGACCCTGTAGGATCGTATTGTACCAGAAGGTGTAGAAGCCCTGGTCACTAGGTTAGATAGTCTCTAGGAAATCGTATACTGGAGACAGAGGATCTTGGAAGTAGGCAATTACTGCTTTCTCGCCTTCCGATTAGCTAATTAGCCACTTTTAACCCCATATAGGTAGTTGAGATAATTTGGTTGGTGGAGCTTGTCGTTTTAGCTCATCCCAATCGCGTAGGATTTGACGATTCTTCGATTGGTCGGATAGGGCAAAGGTAGCACGTAGTTTAACTATAGCTTCGTGTGCTGATAGGCCATTAACGATTTAACGTCCTTCTGGTGTGAGAGAGGATCGAATACCTTGCTTGAGAGATTCAATGGATCGTAGGTAGCGAAAGTAGTCTAATCTTGACGATTCGTATTCACTTAGTAGTATCTTATAGATAGCTAATTGGTCAGACGTAAGGTCGATAAGCCTGAGTGGCTATTCAGGAAGATTAGATGTGTATGTGTTAGTAGGGTTTCTGATCACATCAGATATCTATGGTTTAACTGGTTCCTGAGGCGGGGTAATCGGTGCGGATTGGTCCGGATCGGCATATTTCCACACATTATTAGCTAGTACGTGGTCTTTGACCGCAGTGATCCATGGAACCCAGTGTGCGTGAGATTTTAGTGGGTAGTGAAGCCAGGTGGCTTATTGCGTGGTTGAATCCATCGCTTCTGTGTAGGAAGTGAAGCGATAGTGAGAGTAAAGTAAAGGAAGATTGAATTGAATTGGTTAAGTGGTTAGAGCAGAGGCGTCGGGCTCATAACTATCGGACTCTAGGCGGTGACCATAAAGTCGTGGTTATACACACAAGACGATAGTGTGTATAAGGGTAAATACTCAACGTAGTGTCTGAATACACGGTTATGAGTCTATCGGTCGTGCGCACTTCTATGAAGGAGGAGAAGTACCACGATTGTGGAAGAGTACCACCGATCTAGAAGAGAGATCACAAAGGATGATAAACTTGATTTAATTTAACTAGGTAACATAGCAGTATTTATATCACAAGAAACATAGCAAAAGGTCACATGATAAATCAACAGAATCAGAGTGTTAAGAGTCTCTTGCTTAGGTAAGCAATCATATGCGAGATCGTTGAGGATCAATCTGTTAGATCTTTATAGAAGAAGATCTATATGTAGAGAGGGGTTATATGAGTGGGTCCTTCATCATGTGACCCCACAACATCCACATATTGACATAAAGTAATCCTTATAATTACTCTACCTTTAGTAGTTAAAGTTCTTCCCTCGGAGGTTTAATATTAGTAACCTTTATTAGATTTATAAGGTTTAAAATAGATAATTATATCGCCGTTAATATAGATAGAACGGGATATACTAGTATTAACTATCTATTCACTAGTAGACCTCGTAACGGTAGAAAGAGAAGTAGGAATAGGTAATCTTTAGTTAATTCTATAAGTATATAAGATAGAAGGCTCTACTCTATTACTATCAAGATCGTGGTTATCCCTCGTAGGGGGTAGATTAGTAAACTACTCGTTAGTTTTAACTATTACGGTCGTAAAGTAATATCTTACTAAATCAAAATTAGAATTAAGAGGTGTCGGACTCTAGGCGGTGACCATAAAGTCGTGGTTATACACATAAGACGATAGTGTGCATAAGGGTAAATACTCAACGTGGTGTCTGAATACACGGTTATGAGTCTATCGTTCGTGCGTACTTCTATGAAGGAGAAATACCACGATTATGGAAGAGTACCACCGATCTAGAAGAGAGATCAAAAGGGATGATAAGCTTGATTCAATTTAACTAGGTAACATAGCAGTATTTATATCACAAGAAACATAGCAAAAGATCACATGAGAAAGGATAAAGTATTAGAGTGTTAGATAGTCTCCTGCCTAGATAGGCAATTCAATGCGAGTATGCAATTCAATGCAAGATCGTTGAGGATCAATTCGATAGATCTTATAGAGAAGAAGATCTAGATGTAGAGAGGGGTTATATGAGTGGGTCCTTCGTCATGTGACCCCACAATATCCATATATTGACAAGAGGTTTAATTAATAAAGGTATATAACTATTAGGGTAGTAATTAGCGACTTCTTAAATAGTAGTAGAAGATAAATCCTATTAAATTAGTACTTAGCTAATCACCGGTTAAGGTCCTTAGCCTATAATAGTTATATAGGACTTAATTATAGTTAAAGAACTAATAGGAACCTAATTTAAAGATAAAGAAGGAGTAGAAGGTAGTACTTCGTAAGTTATAATTTAGAATAGGTAGTACTTCCTATACTTATATAGAACTATCTTTACGAATACGATTATTAAAGTTCTAATTCGCTAGTTTCGGTCCTTTTAGGTTATCTCTATTTCTCTATAGGGAAGTACACTAAAGACCCCTAATAGGTCTCTAAGTAGGAGGACGTTTCTCGTAATATAAGTAGTAATAATCTTTTATAGTATAACCGGGTTTACTATAAAACGTGTAATAGGCCTAGAGAGTAGTTTAGTCTAGATCTTCTCGCTAATCTATTACCTACTTAGTAGCTATACTAGGAGGACCCTTTAGTAGTCTATTTTTTAAGGGCTAGAAATCGTTATTATTACTATTAGTAGTACCCTTAGGGTCTTTTAAAATTATTATAGTAGTATAAAGGGTTTAAACCGTTTCTAATTCGGTAGTAAGGTCGTTATAAAGCTTATAGAACTTACTAATATCGAAGTCTTTGTTAGTAGCGTACTTCTTATCGAATGAAGAGTGTCTAGAAGTAACTATTATAGGATTATCCTCTCGAATCTTATATAAGAGGACCTAGCGAAGGAGAAGGGGATTAATTTCGATCCTTTTAGATACTTTAGTAATTATATCCCTAAACGTATTAACGAATTCTATACCCGAAGTGTATTACGAACGACGAAGGGTCTACGAAGTGATATAATCTTTATTTATTATATTATAACTAGTAACGTTAAGGACGTTGATGGTGTCATCGACACCAGCGCAAGGAAGCAGAAAAGGAGGGGAATCTGAATCAATGTCTCTATCTAGAATATGATGATGAAGATGGATCTAGAGAAGAAGAAGGAAAGGGAAAAGAGAAAGACCTAAATAGGTCTACAAGACAAAGAAGCGCTGCTCCTAGAAAGAACCATCAAACCTACAGAGCAATCTATACAGGTATAAACGGGAGGACGCATGACTAAACGACCGAGTAGTCGAGGTTAATAGGGTCGAGTCATCAGACGTACTTAAGATTTTTAATATACTTATTAGTAAATTTAACCTAGTAGTTACGAGAGTTTATTATATAGTTAACCTCTTTAGAAACTAATTAGTATAACTAAATTTAAATATCAGGAGAGGTCTTTACCTATTAGTCTACCTCTATTAAATCGATTAGGGGGCGAGGGATATTTTAGTTAATAAACCGCTATAAACCCTTCTAGCGAAAAACCCGGTATATATCGTCTAACTAGGAATCGAAATCGGTAGTATCCTTAAGGGGATTAAGTAGATTAAGTTAGTACTCTTTAGGTATATCGGTCGTTTAGTAGATAGTACCCTAAGCAGAAGAAGTAGAAATATAGTTACTATAATTAACCTATATAATAATAGATTTATAAAAATAGGATCTTAGCGTTTCGCTATCTTCCCGATTAGTAAAACCGAAGGTAGGCCTAGAAGGGTAATACTACTAAAGTACTAAGGGTAGGCTAGTAATTAGTAATACTACCCTAGTAAAAAACTATTAAGGGTAAACTACCCTAGTAGAAAAGAAAGCGAATAGGCTCGATAACCTAGTAGTATTATCGACACCTACGTAGAGGAAGCGAAAAGGAGAGGAATCTAAATTAATATCTCTATCTAGACTATAATAAAGATAGATCTAGAGAAGAAGAAGGAAAGGAAGAAGAGAAAGACCTAAGTAGGTCTATAAGATAAAGAATAAAGCGTCGGTCCTAGAAAGAACCACTAAACCTATAGAGTAATCTATATAGGTATAAACAGGAGGACGTATAACTAAACGACCGAGAGAAGTCTGGGTTAATAGGGTCTAGTTATTAAGATATATATATTTAGATAGCGAGGTGTACTATTCTTATATATAATTACTATTTAACCGTTCTTATCTACTAAATTAATTATACTAGAATATATTTCTAATACTTTCTCTTTTATAATAATTATACCTAAGCTTACTTATTTTAGATTAGGTTATATTAGCTAACTTACTATAAAAATTAACTACTATCGAATTAGTAAGGAAGTAAAAGATAACTACTAATTTAATTATTGATGGTGTCATCGACACCAGCGCAAGGAAGCAAAAAAGGAGGTGAATCTGAATCAATGTCTCTATCTAGACTATGATGAAGATGGATCTAGAGAAGAAGAAGGAAAGGAAGAAGAGAAAGACCTAAATAGGTCTACAAGACAAAGAACAGCGTCGGTCCTGGAAAGAACCATCAAACCTGCAGAGCAATCTATGCAGGTGTAAACGGGAGGACGCATGACCAAACGACCGAGTAGTCGAGGTCAATAGGGTCGAGTCATCAATTATAAAGCTTACTAACTTACTAAGTTAAAGAAGATTATCTATCGGACTTTAGGCGGTAACCATAAAGTCGTGATAGTAAATACTTAATATAGTGTCTGAATACACGGTTATAAGTCTATCGGTCGTGCGTACTTCTATAAAGGAGAAGTACTACGATTATGGAAGAGTACCACCGATCTAGAAGAGAGATCATAAAGGATAATAAACTTAATTTAATTTAGTTAGGAAATATAGTAGTATTTATATCTTAGAAATATAGTAAAAGATTATATAAGAAACTAAAGAGTATTAGAGTGTTAGATAGTCTCCTACCTAGATAGGTAATTTAATATAAGTATATAATTTAATACAAGATCGTTAAAGATTAATCTAATAGGTTTTACGTAGGAAAATAATAACGTGGTCTAGTTATCGGAAGGAAAAGGGCTTAGTAAGTAGTTATATAACTAACTATATAATATCTATATATTAATATACCTCCTTAGTTCTTAATGTGAGAGCGGAATAAGAGTAAAGTAAGAACTAAATAAGAGAAAAGAGAATAACTAGATAGGAGGTAGTATCTCTATACCTAGTTATCTAATAAAATCGTTATACTTCTGCCTAGATAGGCGCTTAGTAAGACCGTCTATAGATAACGTAATTCCCGCCCGTCCCGAATACCCGCCCGTTCCGAATACCTTACCCTATTATACTACTTCAAAATCGATTATCTTAACTAACTCCTATTGATTTAACTAGATATAGCGATTTTTATATATATTAATCCTATGACTAATCTCCCTATACCCACTACACCTAGGCGGAACCTAGTTACTGGCCTAGTTAGCTAACTAGGTAATTCAACCTCTATATATAAATCTACCCTATTATCTTCCTCTAGCTAGTTTAGCTACTTAGCTAGCTATATAGCCTCTTTAATAGTTAAACCCTCTACGTAGGGTGTCCTCCTAGTTAACCGATTACGCTTTTTGACTATCTTCTTACTCGCTATACGTAGATTCGTATTATCCTCTGCTAGTAAAGTACCGCTATATAGCGCTAGCTAGAACCCCTTAATTATCTAGTCTAAGATTACTTTCGATAGGCTCGGAGGGCTATTTAACCGCCGCTTTAGTAGATCTTTTAATATAGAAGCTTACTTAAATAGCTAAGCGGCGGTTCTAGACGTTTATAGTATAAATTCGCTAGATCTACTACTTAGATAGCTACTTAGTAGTGTCGGTATTCGTAGAGAGATATTAAGCTTATTAAGTACTCTCTCGGTATCTAATAGTACTAGACTACTAGCTACGAAGCTATTCTTAATAGTAGGATTAGCTAATTAGAAGGCTTCTAGCTATATATATTAGTAATCTACTAAGAAATCGTGCTTATCGATATAGTTATATCCTCTACGCGTAAGATCGCTAACGAAGCGACCGTACGCGTGCTTAACCACTATAAAATACCTAATATCTAGTGGTTATAGTAGATACGATAAATACGTAGGTATATAAAGAGATATAATATCGTTTTCTACGTAGATTCGGTCGAATTAGGGTATAAGATAGCTACTATAGCTATCAAGAATTAATAGTCGAAATCGCCTACGTATACGCGAATTCGTATATAGGATAAAGTGCTTTTATAACTAGCGTAGACTAATCTTATCGGTAGTCTAGCTATTCTTTAAGACCTTAATTCGCTAGTCTTTCGGTAGGTTTTCGTTAAACTATCCTTTAATAGCTACTTTACCTTTAAAGATAATATATAGCGATAGTGAATAGCTATCTACGTAGATTACCTTAATCGTAGTAACCTATTCGCGATTTCCTAGTTATAGAAGAGATCTCCGACCGTAGTATTTAGCCCTTATAACTACTTTCTACGACGATATAAGGCCTATTATAAAGCCTATCTTATTAAAGTTATAGATATCTACTAGTTATATACCGTTCTCGTTAATCACGCTTTATACGGTCGCGAACCACTACCGAATTAATTTCGGGTCTTCGTTTAGGGCTCTTTAGTAATCGTATCTTCGCGAGAAGCGTGTGCGAAGCTTAGGGCGGCGGTTAATAAAGGTAGATAGCTAATTCTTACTAACGGTAGTTAGTAGCTAGTTACCACGCGTAGCTAGTAGGATATTAGCTATTTCTCCTATAGTTACTAGTCTAGGCGCTACTCTACGTGAATCTATAGAGATTATCTATTTAATAAGCGAATCCTCTTCTAATTAGGTTAGTTTATAGCCTAATAGACGAGAATCAACGCGAGATAATTAGCCGTGTACGCGGTCGTATAGGGTAGTAAGCGGAATTTCGTATAGCTTCGCTGCTACGCGTAGAGATTTAATTCGGCTATTTTAAAGATCACTAAGGGCTAATAAGATCTTACCCTCTTAATTAGCTAATTTCTGCCTAGATTTAGGGCGTATTAGTGTTATGGTAGGTAGTTAAATTAGGTAGATAGGTAGGGGGACGCGATTTTGAAAAGGGTATTCGGAACGGGCGGGTATTCGGGACGGGCGGGAATTACGTTATAACGTAATTCATAAGCGAGCTATATATATAAGCAAGCTATATATCCTATCTAAAATCGCGTCTTCCTACTAACCTACCTAATCTAACTACCTACTATACCACTAATTCGCTCTGAATCTTAGCAGAAATCGGCTAATTAAGAGGGCAAGATCTTATTAGCCCTCTCTAATATCAAAAATAGCCGCATTAAATCTATACGCGTAGTAGCGAAGCTATACGAAATACCCTATATAATATTAGCCGAACGCGTAAACGGTATATAGGCACGCGTTAATAAACGCCTAAATAGCTATAAATTAACCTAATTAGAGGAGGATTCACTAGTTTAATAGATTCTCTCTATAGGTATACGTAGAGTAGCGCCTAGGCCTACTACTATTAGAGAGATAGCTAATATACTTCTTACTATACGCGGAAATAACCCTTCGCCTATAGTAGGCAAGAATTAGCTATCTAACTTCATTAAACGACGCGATAAGCTTCGTATACGCTTCTCGAGACGTTATAACTACTAGCGCGCACTAAACGAAGATCCGAAATCGATTCGGTAGTGATTCGCGACTATATAAAGTATGATTAACGAGAACGGTATATAACTAGAGGATATCTATAACTTCGATAAGATAGGCTTTATAATAGGCCTTATATCTTCGTAGAAAGTAGTTATAAGGGCTAAATACTACGGTCGGAGATCTCTTCTATAACTAGGAAATCGCGAATAGGTTACTACGATTAAGGTAATCTACGTAGATAGCTATTCACTATCGCTATATATTATCTTTAAAGGTAAAGTAGCTATTAAAGGATAGTTTAACGAAAACCTACCGAAAGACTAGCGAATTAAGGTCTTAAAGAATAGCTAGACTACCGATAAGATTAGTCTACGCTAGTTATAAAAGCACTTTATCCTATATACGAATTCGCGTATACGTAGGCGATTTCGACTATTAATTCTTAATAGCTATAGTAGCTATCTTATACCCTAATTCGACCGAATCTACGTAGAAAACGATATTATACTACTTTATATACCTACGTATTTATTATATCTACTATAACTACTAGATATTAGGTATTTTATAGTGGTTAAGCGCGCGTATAGTCGCTTCGTTAGCGATCTTACGCGTAGAGGATATAACTATATCGATAAGCACGATTTATTGGTAGATTACTAATACGTATAGCTAGAAGCGTTCTAATTAGCTAATCCTACTATTAAGAATAGCTTCGTAGTTAGTAGTCTAGTACTATTAAATACCGAGAGAGTACTTAATAAGCTTAATATCTCTCTACGAATACTAATACTACTAAGTAGCCGTCTAAGTAGTAGATCTAGCTAATTTACACTATAAACGCCTAGAACCGCTACTTAGCTATTTAAGTAAGCTTCTATATTAAAAGATCTACTAAAATAGCGGTTAAATAGCCCTCTAAGCCTATTAAAAGAGATCCTAGACTAGATAATTAAGGGGTTCTAGCTAGCGCTATATAGCGGTACTTTACTCGTAGAGGATAATACGAATCTACGTATAGCGAATAAGAAGATAATTAAAAAGCGTAGTCGGTTAACTAAGAGGATATCCTACGTAGAAGGTTTAACTATTAAAGAGGCTATATAGCTAGCTAAGTAGCTAAACTAGCTAGAGGAAGATAATAGGGTAGATTCGTATATAGAGGTCGAATTACCTATTTAGGTAGATATACTAGCGAAGAGGGCTCTACCTAGGTATAGTGGGTATAGGGAGATTAGTTATAGGATTAATATATATAAAAATCGCTATATTTAGTTAAATTAATTAGTGTTAGTTAAGATAATCGATTTTAGAATTTTCTAATAGGGGAGAGTATACGGCTCGCTTATATATACGGCTCGCTTATGAATTACGTTATTAGTAGTTTTGACCTATTAGATAGATAGGCGCTTTATCTATATCTCTTAACGAATCTATAGGCGGTTAATATCTACGTGACGAAGTTTAGTCTAAAAGACTGATTTCTCGCGATTTAATAGGTTAACGGTCTATTTATTATCGTAATTTAATACTTCTAGTTAGTTAGTATCGAATTCGATAAATAAGAAGAGACGTTTAACCTAATATAGCTATTTAGCTACGTATAAGATAGCTAGTAATTTAGCTTCGGTAGTTAATTAATATAGTAATCGTCTTTTACTTGCGAGATTTCTACTCGATTAGACTACTAAATAATAAGATAAAACCTTCTAATAACTTCTTATTAAGATTATCGGTAAAGCTTATATCGGACGAAGTAGTAAAGATCTAGTAATCTAATTAACTACTACTAAAGTAGATAGCTAGGTCTTTCGTCCCGTATAGGTAGGAAATTAGATAGTCGATAGTAGCTAGGTACTTCTTATTATAGCGTATAAGAGATTTAGCTAGTAGCTAATTAGTAAAAGCGGTATCTAGTCTAGTCTATATAGTAGGGAAAAAGGTTAAACTATACTTCTATTAGTATAGTTTAATAGTTAATTAGTTAATTTAACTAGAAACGATAGGGTTAAGATAGTGATTACTAACTAGTAGTATATTAGGCGGTTTCCTACCTAGGAGGTTAAATTTAGTAGCGATCTTTTTAATATAGGCTAATTAGTTTAGCTAGATCTTTCGTCGTTATTAGTCGCGTATAATTCGAATACCGATAAATTAGGTAAGTTTACTATAATCCTTTATCTTAAAGCGCTATAAGAGAAGTTACTTTATCTAGTAAGCGTATAATCTCTTACTTCGGTAGTAGGTAGCTAGGAAGTCGTTAATAAATACTATAATAACTATATAATTATCTATATAAAGCGTAGGGTCTTTAGGATAGCTTTTAAAGCCTAGTAAGAGAAGTATCTCTTTTATATTATCTTCCTATCTCTTACTAGCGATTCGAAGACTATATACTACTTTATATAGGCGAAGGATCTTAGTCTTTTATCCTAAACCTAGTAGATATTAGTAGTATACTTCTTCTTTAAGATCGCTATTTAGGAAAGCGTTAATAATATCTATCTAAAAGGTTTTAAGGTTAAAGTACGTGATAATAGCTATAAGCGTACTAAAGGTCCTAGTAGTAAGCGTATTAGTACGTAGGTCCTAGTCGTTAAGTATCTATATATCTCCGTATACGTATAGGCGTACTTTAAAACGTGTAAGATATCCTAATTCGTTAGATTTATAGATAAAGACCTATCTTATTAGTATAAGCTAGTAGCGTAGGTAATTCGATTAGTTTAGACCTTTATAATTCGATTAGTATATATAGCTAATAAGATCTTTATTAATAGGTTTAAATATATATATATCTAGAAGCTTATTAAATTTGATTCGTATAGCTTATCGGAATTAGCTTTTAAAAGGATAACTAGCTAATTAGTAGTAGCTAGGTAGTAGCGGATGAATTAATAAGATCGTAATCTTTAGTTATTAGTATTAATTAGATAAGAAAGCTTAGAGATAGGTTATAAGGGATAAGTAAGGGCGTTTTCTCTTACTTTCGTCGTCGGTTAAATCAGAGTCTAATCGTGGGCGTTTAGTTAGTATATTAAGAGGTTTATATCTAGAAGGGTCGAAGTTTATATTATTAATTAAGACGAAAGGGACTATACCCTCTAGTTCTAATTCGCTAGATCTTATTAATTCGTCTAATTTCGGTTTAAGTAGTAGTATAAGTAGTTAATCTCTAAGGATTTCGTCTAAATTAATAGGTTACGTAGGTATAGTATAATCGATATTAATAGTAGTAGTACTACTACTACTTCTACCCCCGAGATCTTATTATACCGATTAGTTAAGGTTAAATAGGATATCTATATCTTCGAGGATTTAATTAATCTCCTCGTTATTAAGAGTATTAATCTATTAAGATAGATTAGTTTCCTTATAGATTCAGATACGTTAATTAGGTAGCGAAGGATTATAGGATTCTTCCTCGTTAAATTAGACGTCTCGTACACGAATTATATATCGTTTAGTAGGTATCTAGATACGCTAGATATTATAGGCTTTATAACCTACTAGATAGCCGATAGTAGTACGTAATACTAGCTTAGCTAATCTAGGTAGCTTAGTAATATATATATAAGCTTTATATCTAAAGATTTATATATATAAGAGGTCTAGCTTTACTTATAGCTAATATAGTATATTTTTACTAAGGTAGATAGTAAGTACTTCGTATAAGGATTACTAGTTTAGTGTATAATAAGATAGATAGTTTTAAATATAGATAGTAGTTCTAGTAGCTTTATACTAGAGATAGCTTAGTAAGCCTAAATTAATAGTTATCTATCTAGCTATCTTTAAAATTAATATATTATATCGCTTAGCGTAGCCGTTTTAGTTAGGTTAGTAGGGTAGTATAGTTTCTACATAGATACTACGTAATTATACTTCTTAGTTAAAGAATTTAGATAGAGATCTCTCGTTATCTAAATAGATAGTAAGGATATATAGATTAAATTAGTATTATACGAAATCGATCTAATCGTAGAGAGATTAGGTCGAATCGGCCTTAGTAGATAGATCTTCCGCTAGTTAGTATTTAGTAACGGAGTCGATAAAGTAAGATAGATAGATCGTTTTGACTAGAGATAGTTCGAAGTATATAAGATCCTAATATAGAGATTCGAAAGGGCGATTATACTATATAGGTAGTCGAGAGATTTAACGATATAAATTAGCTAATTTATATATCTCGTAGTAGTTAATAGGCGAAGATATATCTTTAATAGTAATACCTAATAAGTACTCTAGTAGATACGATAAGATATCCTTACTAACGTATCCTAGTTATCTATACTATAGGTCGATTATCCTATCTAGCTACTTCTTAGTGTATAAAGAAGATGTCAACATATGGATGTTGTGGGGTCACATGACGAAGGACCCACTCATATAACCCCTCTCTACATATAGATCTTCTTCTATAAAGATCTAACAGATTGATCCTCAACGATCTCGCATATGATTGCCTACCTAAGCAAGAGACTCTCAACACTCTGATTCTGTTGATTTATCATGTGATCCTTTGCTATATTTCTTGTGATATAAATACTGCTATGTTTCCTAGTTAAATTGAATCAAGTTTATCATCCTTTGTGATCTCTCTTCTAGATCAGTGGTACTCTTCCACAATCGTGGTACTTCTCCTTCATAGAAGTGCGCACGACCGATAGACTCATAACCGTGTATTCAGACACTACGTTGAGTATTTACCCTTATGCACACTATCGTCTTGTGTGTATAACCACGACTTTATGGTCATCGCCTAGAGTCCGACAGTTATGAGCCCGACGCCTCTGCTCTAACCACTTAACCAATTCAATTCAATCTTCCTTTACTTTACTCTCACTATCGCTTCACTTCCCACACAGAAGCGATGGATTCAACCACGTAATAAGCCACCTGGCTTCACTACCCACTAAAATCTCACGCACACTGGGTTCCATGGATCACTGCGGTCAAAGACCACGCACTAGCTAATAATGTGTGGAAATATGCCGATCCGAACTAATCCGCACCGATTACCCCGCCTCAGGAACCAGTTAAACCACAGATATCTGATGTGATCAGAAACCCTACTAACATATACACGTCTAATCTTCCTGAACAGCCACTCAGGCTCATCGACCTTACGTCTGACTAATTAGCTATCTATAAGATACTACTAAGTGAATACGAATCGTCAAGATCAGACTACTTTCGCTACCTACGATCCATTAAATCTCTCAAGTAAGGTATTCGATCCTCTCTCACACCAGAAGGACGTCAAATCGTTAATGGCCTATCAGCACACAAAGCTATAGTTAAACTACGTGCTACCTTTACCCTATCCGACTAATCGAAGAATCGTCAAATCCTACGCGATTAGGATGAGCTAAAACGACAAGCTCCACTAACCAAATTATCTTAACTACCTACATAGGGTTAAAAGTGGCTAATTAGCTAATCGGAAGGCGAGAAAGCAGTAATTGCCTACTTCTAAGATCCTCTGTCTCCAGTATACGATTTCCTAGAGACTATCCAACCTAGTGACTAGGGCTTCTACACCTTCTGGTATAATACGATCCTACAGGGTCTAAAGAAACCTACCCTGACCGAACTAGTTAATCAATTCGTCGATCAGTACCGACCACCTACTATACTAATTAGTAGTGGTAGAAGACGACCTATCGCATATACGACCTACTAAGGACGTTAACCTAACGAATCAGACGAAGAAGGACCTACATAATCAACCAGAAGAAGGAAGTGCCCTTGTGGGGGTATACCTAACGCTGGCAACCATGATTTCGAGATATATCGTTATGTGAATCCTAAGGCAAGACCTAGGGGGTGGTAACCTGACCTAGAGGTCTAAGAGCGATTTGAAAAGCGATGCGATGAATCTAGAGGATTTAAGGTAGCCTATTAACGTGCAATTCGACGTTACTAACCGACTAATTCGACTGCTAGAGACGCTTTCTCTACCTATATACCAAAACAATAGGTCGAGACTCTCTTTCGAAAGGAAGATGGTGTTATAATGAGCACTATCCGGATTCCTACCAAGAAGAACGACACCTAGTGCTATAATACCGGAGCATCAATTTATGTCACGAATAATAGGGACCTACTGTCAAATTATAGGCCCGTTATGTCCTCTGTTATGGTTGGAAACACCGAAACCACTATCCTTGGTTATAGTGAACTGTCTGTTAAACCATCAGAATCTCTTGATGGAACTACTTTCCCTTTGAAACAAGTTACCTATTGTCCTGGATTCCACATCAACCTGATCTCTGCAGAAAGAGCTGCTAGCGTAGGTATCTATCTAAATAGTAAGGAGTGCCTACTAGAAGAGAAGGACGGAAGACCTATCTACAAGCTTAACGCGAAATCAGGTATCTACCTAATTCGATAGGACGATTCAACCACTAACCGACCTACTGCTAACCACGCACACGTTTCATCTACCTCTCACCTATCTCTTACTTCTGTCTCACACGATCAAGTTACACCTATCACTGAGTAATTCAGTAAGGTTGCCCTATCTTCACACACTAAGAAGCACCTAGATAGGACAATCGACCTATGGCATAGACGACTAGGACACGTTAGCAAGGACGTCCTATCTCATCTACCAGAGCACTCATCAGGCATCACCATCAAAGATATATCTTCGCCTATCAACCACTGCGAGATATGCAAACTGGCTAATTCGTATCGTCAAATCTCTCGACGACCTATGCAGTATAATCGCCCTTTCGAATCTCTGTATTAGGATCTTATACACTTCGAACCATCCTTAGGCAGAACGACCTACCTATCTCACTCTGTGGACCCTATCACTAAATACTAACTGGCAGAAGATCTATCTACTAAGACCGATTCGACCCAATCTCTCTGCGACCAGATCGATTTCGCATAACACCAATTCAACCTACGCGTCCTCACTATCCATTCAGATGACGAGAGATCTCTATCTGAATTCTTCGATCAAGAAGTATAATCACGTGGTATCTATCTAGAAACCACACCGCCCTACTAACCTGACCAAAACGGCTACGCTGAGCGTTATGGCGCATTGATTTCAAAGATGGCTAGGCAGATAATTATCGATTCAAACCTACTAAGCTATCTCTGGCATGAAGTAGCTAGAACTACCGTCTATATTCAAAACCGCCTACCTCACCGTACACTAGATTGGTAATCCCCACACGAAGCGCTTGCTACCTACCTCGGTGAAAACGCACCACATTAGCTACAGGCAAAGCTAGATCTCTCACATATTCGAATCTTTGGATGTAAAGCTTATATACGCATTACTAAGCTACCTAGACTAGCTAAGCTAGCACCACGTGCTGCTATTGGCTATCTAGTAGGTTATGAAGCCTATAATATCTGGCGCATCTAGATACCTAACAAACGACGTGTAATTCGTGCACGAGACGTCCAATTCAACGAGGAAGAATCCTATAATCCTTCGCTACCGAATCAACGCATCCAAATCTATGAGGAAACCAATCTATCTCAACAGATTGATACCCTTGACGAGGAGGAGATCAATCAAATCCTCGAAAATATAGATATCCCATTCAACCTCAACCAACCGGTGCAGCAAGATCTCGGGGGTGGAAGTAGTAGTAGTCCTACTATCAACATCGATCATACCACACCTATACCAACAGACGAGATCCTAACAGACGAAATCCTCGGAGATCAACCAATCACACCACCGCTCGACCCAAAATCAGACGAATCGATAGGATCCAGCGAATCAGAACCAGAGGATATAGTCCCTTTCGTCTTAATTGACAACACAAACTTCGACCCTTCTGGATATGAACCTCTTCATATACCAACTAAACGCCCACGTTCTGACTCTGACACCGATAACGAAAGTGAGAGAAAACGCCCTCACGTATCCCTCACAACCTATATCCAAGCTTTCTCATCCAATCAACATCAACAACCAAAGATTGCGATCTCATCAATTCCTCCGCCACCACCTAGCTACCACCAATTAGCTAGTCATCCTTTCGAAAGCCAATTCCGACAAGCTATGCGAATCGAATTCAATAAGCTTCTGGACATGCATGCATTCGAACCTATCAACAAAGACCTCATCAGCTTTACACACCAATCGAATTGCAAAGGTCTAAACCAATCGGATTGCCCACGCCACCAGCTCATACCAATGAGATGGGTCTTTGCCTATAAATCTGACGAATCAGGATACCTCACACGCTTCAAAGCGCGTCTATGCGTACGCGGAGATACACAGACACCAGACGAACTAGAAGACCCACGTACTAGTACGCTTGCTGCTAGGACCTTTCGCACGCTTATAGCAATCATCACGCATTTTGACCTAGAGACCTTTCAGATGGATGCCGTCAACGCTTTCCTAAACAGTGATCTCAAAGAGGAAGTGTACTGCCGATACCCACCAGGACTAGGACGAAAGTCAATGGTCCTACGCCTACATAAGGCAGTATATGGTCTTCGAATCGCTGGTAAGAGATGGGAAGACGACGTGAAAGAGATGCTTCTCTCACTAGGCTTCAAAAGCTGTCCTGAAGACCCTGCGCTTTACACTGATAATCGCATGGTTATTATGGTGTTTGTTGACGATTTCCTGGCCGCCTACCATCGAAGTGAGAGATTACACGCTCACCAGATAAAGTAACTTCTCTCACAGCGCTTTGAGATGAAGGACTGTGGTGAACTTACCCAATTCATCGGTATTCGAATTATACGCGACCGACAGCGACGAAAGACCTGGCTAAACCAATCAGCCTATATTGAGAAGATCGCTGCTAAATTTAACCTCCTAGGCAGGAAACCGCCTAATACACCACTAGTCAGCAATCAACGTCTTGATCCGATCACTGGTCAAATCAACCAATCAACCGTTAAACTATACCAGCAGAAGTGTGGTTCGACCCTTTTCCCTGCTGTGTGGACTAGACCAGACACCGCTTTCGCCAATCAGCTACTAGCTAAATCTCTCACACGCTGTGATGAGAAGCACCTAGCTGCTGTCGACCATCTGATTTCATACCTATATGGGACTAAAGATCTAGCTATCTGCTTTGGTGGCAGCCAATCAGATAGCCAGATCTTCACTGCTTCGTCCGATGCAAGCTTTGCCGACAATCTTGATAGGAAGTCATCAGAAGGTTTCATCTTCTCATTGTTTGGTGGTCCAATCGAGTGGAAATCTCGCAAGCAGAAGACGATTACCACATCAACCACAGAAGCTGAATTACTAGCTGTATCACATGCAGCTAAACAGCTATACTGGATCAAACGTCTCTTCTCATTCATTGAATTCGACACTAACCAACCAGAAGTGTTGAATTGCGACAACAAACAGACCGTCGACCTATTAAATCGCGAGAAATCAGTCTTTCAGACCAAACTTCGTCACGTGGATATCAACCGCCTATGGATTCGTCAAGAGGTACAGGCAAAGCGCCTATCTGTCCAATGGGTCAAAACCACCGATATGCCCGCAGACGGTCTCACCAAGTGCCTACCTAGGCAGAAGCATACTGAATTCATCAGACAACTAGGTATGGAGATACCACCTCCTATCTAGTTATTCTGTTTCTCCTTTCTCTCATTCAGTTCTCACTTTGCTCTCATTCCGCTCTCACATCGAGAACTGAGGGGGTGTGTCAACATGTGGATGTTGTGGGGTCACATGACGAAGGACCCACTCATATAACCCCTCTCTCATCTAGATCTTCTCTATAAGATCTATCGAATTGATCCTCAACGATCTTGCATTGAATTGCATACTCGCATTGAATTGCCTATCTAGGCAGGAGACTATCTAACACTCCAATACTCTATCCTTTCTTATGTGATCTTTTACCATGTTACTAAGATATAAATACTGCTATGTTTCCTAGCTAAATTGAATCAAGTTTATCATCCTTTGTGATCTCTCTTCTAGATCAGTGGTACTCTTCCACAATCGTGGTACTTCTCCTTCATAGAAGTGCGCACGACCGATAGACTCATAACCGTGTATTCAGACACTACGTTGAGTATTTACCCTTATGCACACTATCGTCTTGTGTGTATAACCACGACTTTATGGTCACCGCCTAGAGTCCGACAATAGGTGTGGTATAATCGAAAGTAGCACTATTATCACCCCCGAGATCTTACTATACCGGTTAGTTAAATAGGATATCTATATCCTTAAGGATTTAATTAATCTCTTCGTCGTTAAGAGTATTAATCTGTTAAGATAGATTAGTTTCCTTATAGATGTAGATACGTTAATTAGGTAGCGAAGGATTATAGGATTCTTCCTCGTTAAATTAGATATCTCGTGCGCGAATTACACGTCGTTTAGTAGGTATCTAGATACGCTAGATATTATAGGTTTTATAACCTACTAGATAGCTAATAGTAGCACGTAGTGCTAGCTTAGCTAGTCTGGGTAGCTTAGTAATACGTATATAAGTTTTATATCTAAAGATTCGAATATGTGAGAGATCTAGCTTTGCTAGTAGCTAATGTGGTGCGTTTTCACCGAGATAGGTAGTAAGCGCTTCGTGTAGAGATTGCTAGTTTAGTGTACGGTAAGGTAGACGGTTTTAAATATAGACGGTAGTTCTAGCTACTTCATGCTAGAGATAGCTTAGTAGGTTTAAATCGATAATTATCTACCTAGCTATCTTTGAAATCAATGCGCTATAACGCTTAGCATAGCCGTTTTAGTTAGGTTAGTAGGGCGGTGTGGTTTCTAGGTTGATACTACGTGATTATGCTTCTTAGTCGAAGAATTCAGATAGAGATCTCTCGTCATCTAAATAGATAGTAAGAACGCGTAGGTTGAATTTGTAAAGATAACTACTTGCAGGGTAGAAAACCTGTTGATCAGGTAAGGTTGGAAGCACCTAGTGAAATTCGTGGCAAGACTGTTTCTTGAGGAGTCTGAACCTACTCCTCAAGGTCCCAAATTTATATACAGTCTCTCATACAAAACAGGGAACTAGAAGAGGGGTAACCACGGTATGAGCGTGCATGAGCTGAAAGGTTGTGTAACCAGCCAACGTGGCCTACCGACAGGGTAGCCCTTTAGATACGCCACCGAGGAGCTGTCGACTGACCGCCGGGTCGGCACCCTCTTGGCAGAACGCCCGGGCCTCGTGCGGCCTGGGGCATCAGTCTGCGAATAACCTCAATATCAGGATATCATAACAATTATCCCCCTCTAAGGGCTCGCTCGCCCACGAGCGACGGAAGATGTAAACAACACGTAGGGGTAACCAACCACGTAGCGGAGTAGCTAATCAGAGGTGGATAGGCAGAAAGGGTAACTGGTGGGATAGGGCAAACAAAGATATCGCGTTTCTTTGTTTACAAAGAGACCCCCTCTCCTTCTCGTTCCCCTTCCTCTTTCACACCTCTACCAACTTTCTCCCCCTTTCCAAGACCTCATAACCACGCGCCTTTTCGCCAACGAATACCCCTCGATTTGGTTTGGAAACCCCCACGATGCCTCGACGACCCCGCGCCGGGACTCGTCCCCTTGCGGACAACCCGGTCTACCTGATGATCCTCTGGTGTATGCACTGTGTCCGCACCGCGATTATCGACTGGGATCCCCGTGAAGACTGGCCCTTTTCCATCGAATGTGTCCAGGACGCCAAGGCTTCGGTTGCGTGTAGCCAGTGTTCCTCTCGCGCTTCGACGTGTATTCCTGTGGGTTTCGCCAAGTTTCCTTGAGGGTATAGGCTAATGATTCCACAGGCTGCAACCGCTATGTTGGGGGATTGTCAGGATATGAGTACCGCGTTTGCATGGGCCCGGGACCTGTTCTGGACATCGCAGATAGACCCGGACGACCCGGATAATTTCCTGGACTGGCCCTATCCCTCGGAGCTCCGCCGAAAGGTCGCCGAATTGATGAGGGATCTGGCGCATTGCTTCGACGTTTCGGAGCAGGCTCACCGCAAGCAGTACAAGTTAACCGGGACTAAGACCAATATCAAGGTAGGATCCATAGGTCGCGGGTTTCGGCGCGTTCTAACTAGTGTTTCGGTAGCAAACCCAAGACGAATACGATGCGCTTCTCGCGGTCCGTCGGACTGGGCTTCCTGTTGTCCTGCCCCCTGGTCCCTTTGATACTGCTAGGGAGAAGGCAGAGCGCTTCTCTAAGCGACTCCTTCGCCTGCTTCCCGGCGACGAGGGATACATCACTTGGACAATCGGAAAACGGGCCTTTTTCGATGGCATTTCGGAGGCGGTTCGCGAGGCCCAGGATGACCTTGATTCGGATGCGGATGATAATGCCTCCATCGGCGGAGATGAGTTGGAGGAGCGGACAATGATTGATTTCCCTCTGTCCCTGGAGCGGATCTAGAGTTGCCTTTTGCCCTTCCTTTACCTAGCGAGGCTAGGTAGTTTCGTTATGGTTTCGCTGGTGGTTCGTTGCGTTCCTTGGTGGCGGCTTTGTTGCTGTGGGTGCTGATGTTTGACGCTCGCGTCTTGTTTCCGGTGGAACCCAGCTTCGTGGCTGACCTTACAGTTTCTTATTGCGAGGAAATCTTCTTGTTTTAGTCTGCGGTTCGAGGGGTTTTCGCTGGTTTCTTCCGGTATTGAATTCAGAGCGTTTCCCCTTTTGTCGCTTCCTATAGGATTGTATTACTTCTGTAGCGTTCTCCATATCTTCGTGGGATACCCATTGGTTGTATTCAGAGGGCCATCCTTTCCATTTCACGAGGAAGTGGGTTTCGTTAGAGATCTTTCGTTCATCGCGGACCTCCTCTACCTCGTATTCTTCGCTATCCTCGAGCTGTGGTAACGGCATTGATTCGGTAGTAGTAATGTGGGTCTTCTGCCATGGTTCAAGAAGGGATATATGAAAGACGTTGTGGATTCGGCTGTATTGTTCGGGTAGACTTAGGCGGTAGGCCTGCTGACCAATCGTCTCAATAACCCGGAAGGGCCCGATGAAGCGCGGGGTTAACTTCTTGCTTCCCTTTAGCTTCAAGTTCTTTGTTGAGAGGCCGACGAGCGATCCTTTCTTCAGTGTCAGGGGTTTGTGATTCTTATTATAGTGTTTCGCTATAGTTTCGACTGCATTTCGCCAGTGGGTCTTCAGCTTTATGCGGAGTTTTTCAAGCTTCTCTACTCGTGCGGATACCGCGGGTACCTCCCTCAATGCCGGATCGTCCTCGATTCGTTGACGGAAGTCTGGTGAGTAACCAAGAAGTGCTTGAAAGGGTGAGACACCGGTTGTGGCATTGACAGCGTTATTACACGCAAATTCGGCAGATTTGAGCAGCTTTGGCCAGCTAGGCTGTTCGTCACCGATGAAACATCGTAGGTAGTGCTCAAGTGTTTGGTTAACGCGTTCCGTTTGGCCATCGGTTTGGGGGTGAAACGCCGTTGAAAGCCTTAGGCGCACTTGGGTAATGTAACATAGCTTTGACCAGAACTTGCTTGTGAAAACTGATCCTCGATCGGAAACAATCCCGTCGGGAGGGCCGAAACGTAATTCGACCTCGTTATGGACTAGTTCTGCGAGTTCTCCCGCCGTGATCGTGGTAGATACGGGGAGGAATAGCGACCATTTCGTGAACCTATCGACGATAACAAGGATTGCATCCACAGTCTTTTCGTTAAGGGTCACCGGTGGCAGGCCAGTCACAAAGTCCATTGAAATTTCCACGAAGGGTCTAGACGGGATAGGGAGTGGTTGCAATTCGCCGTAGGGCTTATGCCTTCGTGCTACTACTCCTTGACATACCTGGCAATTCTGCACGTATTCGACAACGTCTCGGTGCAGATTCGGCCAGTGATATTTACGTTTAACCAGTTCAAGGGTCCTGGTTCGGCCGAAATGGCCTGCAATAGGGTCGTCGTGGTGAATGCTCACTAACTCTTGCCGTAGGTTACTCCCCGCAGGGACATACACTCGGTCTTTATATCGGAGGAGCTTATCGTGTCCGATCTTCCAGCCCATGAAACCGCGTTTCGCCTGCTCTACGGCAGCTTTTCGGCGCTGGGTCTCGAGGTCTTCGTCTTGAAGACGCCCGATCAATTCCTTTAGGTCCTCACACGCTTCAGCGGAGTAGGCCTTCTCGGAAGCACAAGCGGTCTGCACTTGCGCAGGGAGGACTAACCGCGAACGGCCTAGCTCCTCCCAATCGATTCTTCCAATCGATTCATCACCCTGCTCGTTTTCTTCGAAACAGGGGATGCCCAAAGTGAGATCTCTCACAGTCAGCGACTGGACCCTGACAGAGCGGTGATCAGTCGCCTGCGATTCGCCGGCCATTCGTTGGCACAACGGCGTAATCAGGTCAACCTTGGGGGCTTCAGGCAGCCAACGCCTAGATGGTCCATCCGCAGGGTTGGTCTTCCCAGCGCGATGTTTGATAATAAAATCAAAAGGTGTAAGAGATAGGCACCATCTCGCCTGTCTACCATTTAGCTTTGGCTGCTTCATAAAGGATTGGAGGTTTGAGTGATCTGAAAAGACCTCGATTGGATGTGTACTTCCCTCAAGGTAGTGTCGCCAGTGTTTAAACGAGTATACGATAGCGAATAGCTCCTGATCCGGCGTTCCATAGTTGACCTCTGCCTCGGTGAATTTCCTCGACCAGAAGGCCACTGGGTGCCAGACTTCATTATCATCTGGTTGGGAGAGGATCCCAGCCATCGCACCGTTTGACGCATCGGTCTCGATCCGAATTTGCCTCGAAGGGTCGAAATGGCGAAGAAGGGGAGCTGACTGGAAGGCAGCGATTAGGCGGCGGAACGCTAGCTTTTCGCGAAGGTCTAGCTTCACACTCCCTGGTTTTCGGCCGTTCTTACTTCCCTTTAGCAAGGCCGTTAGGGGAAGTGCAATCTCGGAGTAGTTACGGATGAAGCGCCGGTAGAAGTTGCAAAATCCTAGGAAGACCTGGATATCTCGGTATGTTCGTGGAAGCTCCCACGAAACGATATCGGATACCCGCTGAGGGTCCATCGAAACGCCTTGGGTAGAGATGATAAATCCAAGGAATTCGACCTCGTCCTGGTAGAAGAGGCACTTGCTAGGTTTTGCATACAGTCCTGCCTTTTGGAGACGGGAGATAACCTGGTGTAGGTGTTCTGTATGGGATTGGCGGTCGGTCGAAAAGATAAGGACATCGTCAAGATACGCTACCGCAAAGATATCGAGAACGTCGTGAAGGGCGGTATGAATGTAATTTTGGAAAGTTGCGGGTGCATTAGTTAGGCCGAAGGGCATAACGGTGTATTCGTAGTGGCCGTATCGGGTTCGGAAGGCAGTCTTCCACTCATCGCCCTCCTTTATGCGGATGCGGTAGTAAGCATCTTTGATATCGATCTTGCTGAAATATTTTGCACCCGAGAGACGGTCAAGGATCTCCGAAATCAAGGGTAAAGGGTACCGGTTCTTCACCGAAACCTTGTTGAGTCCCCGGTAGTCAACACAAAGGCGTAGACTTCCGTCCGATTTTGGAACGAAGAGGATTGGGGCTCCGGCGGGACTCTTTGATTCGCGGATACGACCATTCTTAAGGTTTTCGTCGAGGTAACGGCGTAGTTCAGTAAGTTCTTTCTGAGAAAGTGGGTAGATTGGTCCAAAGGGCACCTGGGTGTCGGAGAGTAGGTCGATGGCGTGGTCGTGTGCACTTGAAGGGGGTAGTGCTTGTGCGTTTTCAGAGGAGAAGAATTCGTGGAAGGGTTCTAGTTCGGGATATTGTAGATAAGGTTTCGACGGAGGTTCGGTATCGTTTCCATCGACTGGCAGCCATATTTCCTCAGGCATTTTTACCACGGCGAAGACGTACGCATGCCTTTGTGCGGCCCTCGCGAAGCGTTTCGGTGTTAAAACTTCAAAGGATCCGTTCCCGAACCACCATCGCCTAAGGCGGCCCGCGAGATATATATCCTCGTCGTGTATTGTCGTCATTGAGAGGAGTACTGGACTACCAGTAAGGCGGGGGTCGCGATCAATAGCGACACAAGGGCGTGTGAATCGGCGGGTAATCCCTCGAGAATCGGTAGCCTTCAGGGGGACTGACCACACACCATATGTCGGAGTGTTTCGTCGGTTAATTGCGCGGATTATCGGTTCGGTAAGCTTTGCTGGCTGGAGCCTATACTTCCTGACGAATTCGAAGCTAACGAGGTCAACTTCAGCTCCACTGTCAAGATCCGCATGGGTTTCGAGAGTGTTTCGGATGGTAATCGGTATATAGAAACGAGTTCTGGTCCCCACGGTAGGCTTTTGAGACGAAGAATGGGGATCTACTCCGTCTCGCTGTCGTTTCCCGCGGTTGTTGCTATCTGGACCTTTGGCTTTTCCTTAGGGTCCTTTCGGTCGGGGCAGTCAGGAGAGTAATGCGTATCGCTTCCGCAGATGTGGCACACATTGCGTTTTCCATCCCTTCCGATAGGGTTTAGGTTGTTGTTCGTTGAGGACTCTTGACGTCTCCGATTGTTTTGACGGTTCTTGTAGGTTTTCTTTTCCGGTCCCTGGGGTTCATCCGGAGGAGCCTTACGCTTTCGGAGATGATTCGGCTTGGTTTCGTTTGTGTTTCCCCGGTCCGAATTTGTTTTCATGAGGTCCCAGTAATGGTTTGCCGTGTTGACAACTTCCTCACGTGTCTCGGGAAGTTCTCGTACATGGTCCTGGATTCGAAGCTGAAGGGAGTGTTGTAGTTTAACGAAGAAGGATCGGGCCCTTTCTTTCTCACTCGCTCTCTCAAAGTACTGCTCAAGGGTATCGAGACGGGCGTGGAACTCTCTAGGGTCCTCGTCCTTTCTCTGGTGGATATTTTCCTTTTCCTTTGCGATAGCCATTGTGAGACTAGACGCGTTTTTGATAAGGCTTAGGGTCCACTCCTGGAAGAAGAGCCAGTCATTGGTGACGTTTCGGCGTTCAACCTCCCTTTTTTCGGTACAGGTTCGGTACCACCTCTGCCTATAGGTTTGGCACATATGGCATACAGCGCCGATGATCTTTCTTTCGTCGCTATAGTATTTCTTTGGGGCTCCTGCGAACATCTGTTGTAGGTCGAGGAGCCACTCATGCCGCTTCTGAAGGTTGTATTCGAGTTCGAAGGTTGGCACGTTTTCGAATTTGATTTCCTTGTGCCAATCAGGAGATTCGCTTTGTCCTCGGTGGGTATCCGGCATAGATTCGCCGAGGGCTGACATGAGGTTCGTAGCTTGCTCGTTAAGCTCCTTGATTTTTTGGAGCTTTCTAACGCGTTCCTGAATCGCCGCGAGCGCTGCGTCAACGTCCTCGTTAGAAGGGGTTCCCTCGATAACAGTCTGCGAATCTTCGATAGTCCGTGGGAGATTCGGCTCTGTTTCGCCGGCGGGCGTCGAACGAGTTCGAGGTGACATCCTTCCTTAGGTGATCAAAGAGGAAGAAACAGAATTGTAAAGATAACTACTTGCAGGGTAGAAAACCTGTTGATCAGGTAAGGTTGGAAGCACCTAGTGAAATTCGTGGCAAGACTGTTTCTTGAGGAGTCTGAACCTACTCCTCAAGGTCCCAAATTTATATACAGTCTCTCATACAAAACAGGGAACTAGAAGAGGGGTAACCACGGTATGAGCGTGCATGAGCTGAAAGGTTGTGTAACCAGCCAACGTGGCCTACCGACAGGGTAGCCCTTTAGATACGCCACCGAGGAGCTGTCGACTGACCGCCGGGTCGGCACCCTCTTGGCAGAACGCCCGGGCCTCGTGCGGCCTGGGGCATCAGTCTGCGAATAACCTCAATATCAGGATATCATAACAGAATTAGTGTTATACGAAATCGATCTAGTCGTAGAGAGATTATGTTGAATCTACCTTAGTAGATAGATCTTCCGCTAGTTAGTATTTAGTGACGGGGTTAACAGAGTAAGATAGATAGGTCGTTTTGCTAAGTAATGGTTTAAAGTATATAAGATCCTAATATAGAGATTCGAAAGGGCGATTATACTATATAGGTTATCGAGAGATTTAACGATACGAATTAGCTAGTTTATATATCTCGTAGTAGTTAATAGGCGAAGATATACCTTTAATAGTGATGCCTAATAAGTACTCTAGTAGATAAGATAGGACGTCCTTACTAACGTGTCCTAGTTATCTATACTATAGGTCGATTATCCTATCTAGCTACTTCTTAGTGTATAAAGAAGATAGGGTAACCTTACTAAATTACTTAGTGATAGGTATAACTTAATCGTATAAGATAGAAGTAAGAGATAAGTAAGAGGTAGATAAAACGTAAGCGTAGTTAGTAGTGGTTAGTCGATTAGTGAGTGAATTATCCTATCGAATTAGGTAGATACCTAATTTCGTGTTAAGCTTATAGATAGGTATTCCGTCCTTCTCTTCTAGTAGGTAATCCTTGCTATTTAGATAGATACCTACGCTAGTAGCTCTTTCTGTAGAGATTAGGTTGATATAGAATCTAGGATAATAGGTAACTTATTTTAAAGGGAAAGTGGTTCTATTAAGAGATTCTGATGGTTTAACAGATAGTTCGCTATAACTAAGGATAGTGGTTTCGGTGTTTCTAACTATGATAGAGGACACAACGGGCCTATAGTTTAATAGTAGGTCCCTATTATTCGTGACATAAATTAATACTCCGGTATTATAGCACTAGGTATCGTTCTTCTTAGTAGGAATCCTAATTATGCTTATCGTAACACTATCTTCCTCTCAAAAGAGAGTCTCGACCTGTTATTTTAGTATATAGGTAGAGAAAGCGTCTCTAGTAATCGAATTAGTCGAATTAGTCGAATTAGTCGAATTAGATAGTTAGTAACATCGAATTACACGTTAGTAGGCTATCTTAAATCCTCTAGATTCATCGTATCGCTTTTTAAATCGCTCTTAGACCTCTAGGTTAGGTTACTACCCCCTAGGTCTTACCTTAGGATTTATATAGCGACACGTCTTAAAATCGTGATTACCAGAGTTAGGTATACCCCTATAAGGGCACTTCCTTCTTCTGGTTAATTATATAGGTCCTTCTTCGTCTGATTCGTTAGGTTAACGTCCTTAGTAGGTCGTGTAGGCGATAGGTCGTCTTCTACTACTGCTAGTAGTAGTAGGCGGTTAGTATTAATCGACGAATTAATTAACTAGTTCAGTTAGGGTAGGTCTCTTTAGACCCTATAGGATCGTATTATACTAGAAGGTATAGAATCCTTAGTCGCTAGGTTAAATTATCTCTAGGAAATCGTATACTAGAGATAGATAGTCTTAGAAGTAGATAATTACTACTTTCTTGCCTTCCGATTAGCTAATTAGCTACTTTTAACCCTATATAGGTAGTTAAGATAATTTAGTTAGTAGAGCTTATTATTTTAGCTTATCCTAATCGCGTAGGATTTAACGATTCTTCGATTAGTCGGATAGGGCGAAGGTAGCACGTAGTTTCACTATAGCTTCGTGTGCTAATAGGCTATTAACGATTTAACGTCCTTCTAGTATAAGCGAGGATCGGATACCTTACTTAAGAGATTCGATAGATCGAAGGTATCGTAGGTAGTCTAATCTTAACGATTCGTATTTACTTAGTAGTATCTTATAGATAGCTAATTAGCTAGACGTAAGGTCGATAAGCCTAAGTAGCTATTTAGGAAGATTAGATATATATATATATATTAGTAGGGTTTCTGATTATATTAGATATCTATAGTCTAATTAGTTCCTAGGGCGGGGTAGACGGAGTGGCTTAGTCCGGATTAGCGTATTTCTATAGGTCATATACGATTACGTAGTCTTTAACCGTAGTAATCTAGGGAACCTAGTGTACGTAAGATTTTAATAGGTAGTTAAGCTAGGTGGCTTATAGAGTAGTTAAATCTATCACTTCTATATAAGAAGTAAAGCGAGAGTAAGAGTAAAGTAAGAGAAGATTGAATTAAATTAGTTAGAGCAGAGGCGTCGGGCTTATAACTATCGGACTCTAGGCGGTGACTATAAAGTCGTGGTTATATATAGAAGACGATAGTGTGTATAAGGATTAGTAAATACTTAATATAGTGTCTGAATACACGGTTATAAGTCTATCGGTCGTGCGTACTTCTATAAAGGAGAAGTACCACGATTATGGAAGAGTACTACTAATCTAGAAGAGAGATCACAAAGGATGATAAACTTGATTCAATATAGCTAGGAAATAGGGCAGTATTTATATCATAAGAAATATGGTAAACGATCACATAAAAGATCCAGAGATTAGAGTGTTATATAGTCTCCTGCCTAGGTAGGCAATTCAATGCGAGATCGTTAAGGATCAATCTAATAGATCTTATAAAGAAGATCTAGATATAGAGAGGGGTTATATGAGTAGGTCCTTCGTCATGTGACCCTATAACATCTATATGTTGACAGGTACTTAGAATATAAGGGTAAATATTAATAATAACAACCTTATAGTGTCACGTGATGATTTAATATCGGCATCTATGGTCGCTAACGACATTCGAGTATTCGCGAGAAGCGCTTATGTATAGGGAAATACATACATAAGGGCTTAGCAAGGGTTATGTAGATATCGAATGTATCATTTTGAGCGATGCGGAAAGGATTCCTAATTAGAACTAGTGTTATGCAAGACCGCGTGTGGTGCACCAAATCCGCGTGCCATAACCCTCATCCTATATATATATTAGTAGATCGTTTAACGACGTTAGAGATCTATAGTTTAATTAGTTCTTAGGGCGAGGTAGACAGAGTAGCTTAGTCCGGATCGGCGTATTTCTATAGATTATATACGATTATATAGTCTTTAACCGTAGTAATCTAGGGAATCTAGTATATGTAAGATTTTAGTAGATAACGTAATTCCCGCCCGTCCCGAATACCTACCCGTTCCGAACACCCTCTCCATTAAAAAAATTCAAGATCGCCTATCTTAACCAGTACCTATTAATTAAACTAGATATAGCGATTTTTACATATATTAATCCTATAACTAATCTCCCTATATCCACTATACCTAGGCAGAGCCCTAGCTATAGGCCTAATTAGCTAACTAGGTAATTCAATCTGTATATACGAATCTACCCTATTATCTTCCTCTAGCTAGTTTAGCTACTTAGCTAGCTATATAGCCTCTTTAATAGTTAAACCCTCTACGTAGGGTATCCTCTTAGTTAACCGACTACGCTTTTTAACTATCTTCTTATTCGCTATACGTAAATTCGTGTTATCCTCTACTAGTACTACACTACTATAAAGCGCTAGGTAGGTACCCTTAATAAGCTAGTCTAGGATAGGTTTTGATAGACTTAGTAGGCTATTTAACCGTCGCTTTAGTAGATCTTTTAATATAGAAGCTTACTTAAATAGCTAAGTAGCGGTTCTAGGCGTTTATAGTGTAAATTAGCTAGATCTACTACTTAGCTAGCTATTTAGTAGTGTTAGAGTTCGTAGAGAGATACTAAGCTTATTAAGCACTCTCTTAGTATCTAATAGTACTAGACCGCTAGCTACGAAGCTATTTTTAATAGTAGGATTAGTTAATTAGAACGCTTCTAGCTAGGCGCGCTAGTAATCCACTAAGAAATCGTGCTTATCGATATAGTTATATCCTCTATACGTAAGATTACTAACGAAGCGACTATACGCGCGCTTAACCACTACAAAATACCTAATATCTAGTAGTTATAGTAGATACGATAAATACGTAGGTATATAAAGAGGTATAATATCGTTTTCTATATAGATTCGGTCGAATTAGGGTATAAGGTAGCTACTATAACCGTTAAGAATTAATAGCTAAAACCGACCTCGTACGCGAATTTGTGTATAGTATAAAGATCTATCGGACTCCAGGCGGTGGCCATAAAGTCGTGGATCTTAACAGTGCGTACTAGCGAAAGTACCACGGTCGCGTAGGGTGATTATACGTACTAGTCAAAGCACTATAATCGTGTAGGGTGAAGATTAACCGACTAAGATAGGGCGTAGTGGCAGAAGAAGTACCGAGGATTTCTGTCCTTGATTAACAACGATGTTAAACTTTATTCAATTTAGCTAGGAAACATAGCAGTATTTATATCTTAGGAACATAGTAAAAGATTATATAAGAAAGGATAGAGTATTAGAGTATTAGATAGTCTCCTGCCTAGGTAGGTAATTTAATACGAGTATATAATTTAATATAAGATCGTTAAAGATTAATCTGATAGATCTAGAAGTAATGAGGGGTAGTAGATCTTCTATTATATAACCCCATAATATCTATATATTGATAAGATCTTTTATAACTAGCGTAGACTAATCTTATAGGTAGTCTAACTGTTAGTAGAGACCTCGATTCGCTAGTCTTTCGGTAGGTTTTCGTTAAACTATCCTATAATAGCCACTTTGCCTTTAAATACTATATATAGCGGTAGTGAATAGCTATCTACGTAGATTACTTCGATCGTAGTAACCTATTCGCGATTTCCTAGTTATAGAAGAGACCTCCGACTATAGTATTTAGCTCTTATAACTACTTTCTACGAAGATATAAGGCCTATTATAAAGCCTATCTTATTAAAGTTATAGATATCCTCTAGTTATATACCGTTCTCGTTAATCACACTTTATACGGTCGCGAATCACTACTAAATCGATTTCGGGTCTTCATTTAGGGCTCTTTAGTAATCGTATCTTCGTGAGAAGCGTGTACGAAGCTCGGGGCAACGGTTAACGAAGGTTAATAGCTAATTCTTACTAACGGTAGTTAGTAGTTAGTTTCTACGCGTAGCTAGTAGGATATTAGCTATTTCTCGCACTATAGAGGGCCTAGGCGCTACTCTACGTGAATCTATAGAGATTATCTATTTAGTAAGGGAATCCTCTTCGAATTAGGTTAGTTTATAGCCCGATAGGCGAGAATTAACGCGAGATAATTAGCCGTAGACGCGGTCGTTTAGTGTAGTAAGCGGTATTTCGTATAGCTTCGCTGCTACGCGTAGAGATTTGATTCGGCTATTTTAAAGATCACTAAGAGCTAATAGGATCTTACCCTCTTAATTAGCTAGTTTCTACCGAGATTCAGGGCGAATTAGTGTTATAGTAGGTAGTTAAATTAGCTAGATAGGTAGGGGGACGCGATTTTGGAGAGTGTATTCGGAACGGGCGGGTGTTCGGGACGGGCGGGTATTCGGGACGGGCGGGTATTCGGGACGGGCGGGAATTACGTTAGTAAAGCTAGGTAGCTTATTAAGTAGTTAAATCTATCGCTTCTGTATAAGAAGTAAAGCGAGAGTAGGGGTAAAGTAAGAGAAGATTAATTAAATAGTTAGAGTAGAGGCGTCGGGCTTATAACTATCGGACTTTAGGCAGTGACCATAAAGTCGTAGTAATATACATAAGAAGATAGTTTATATATAAAGGATAGGACTTAATACTAAGTATAAAAGTCTTACGTTCTTATCGAAGAACTAAGATTGTGTGAGGACTTAATAATGAGTATAACGGTCGAGCGTACTTCTTATAAGAAGAAGTACTAAGATTGTGGAAGAGTATCGCTGATCAAAAGAGAAGATCAATAGGGATGATAAATTTGATTTAATATAACTAGGAAACATGGCAGTATTTATATCTTAGAAACACGGTAAAAGATCATATAAGAAAGGATAGAGTATTGGAGTGTTAGATAGTCTCCTGCCTAGGTAGGCAATTCAATGCGAGATCGTTGAGGATCAATCTGGTAGATCTTATAGATCAAGATCTAGAAGTAGTAAGGGGCCATGTAAGTGGGTCTTTCGTCACATGACCCCATAATATCCATATATTGACATAAGTACTATTCAAAACAGCTTCGTCGCGACCGGTCTAAATCTAATTAACCCAGAGAGGGTCCTTTTAAAGCTGCATATCTCTCTACGAACCCCTACACCACTAAGTAGCAGACAAGCAGCAGATCTAGTTAATTCACACCAAAAAAGCCTAGAACCGTTACTCAGCTATTTAAGTAAGCTTCTCTATTAAAGAATCTACTAAACCAACGGTCGTAAACCCCACTAAGCCTAATCAAAACCGTGGTAGATCAGATGATTAAGGGTAGTTATCTATCCTTACATAGCGCTGCATTACTCACGCAAGAGAACACTAATCTAAGCGTAGCGAATAAGAAGAAGCGCCAGAAACGCAACCGGTCGCATAGACTAATACCCTATAAGGGTGGTCTATCGGTTAAAGAAGGTCTATAACTAGTGGAGTAGCTAAATCAGCAGGAAGAAGCTGATAGGGTAGTATCGCATGCACAGGGCGAATTGCCTAGTCAGGCAGATCCACCACGTACTAGGGCACCTCCTACGTGTAGTGGGTGTGGGGTAATTAGGCATAGGATCAATCAATGTAAGAATCGTTAGTAGTAGGAAATTCTATGGGTGTTGATGGAGATGATCGATTTTGAAATTCTATACTGTGGGAGGGTGATCCGGACGGCCGGGAATTACGTTAAGATATCTTTAGATTAGGTCATCAGTCTTGAGCGTTGAGATATTAAGTTGTTAAACATTACGTTTAGTATGGTGTTTGGAGTGGCCATGTGACCATGGCCTTCATCTTGCTTTTGCCTGCTTCCTCATCGGACCCACACTATCTTCCATATGCGGTATCATATTGTCGTAGCCATACACGAACGCCCCTTCCCCTTCCTTTCCCCAAGATTGTTGTAAACAGTTCGTGGCCTAGTCAGATTGAATCAAATCGACTTCAGCCCTTCACACATACATTGACACGTCTAAGTTGCGGGGTAGCCATAAGGGCTTCTTAAGTTTAATGAGAGGGGAAAAAAACACCAAATTTGGACATTCCGTGTCGACCCTCCACAGTTCGACCATCTGTCTAGTTTTCCCCTCTCTTGATCAGTCAGCCTTTCGCAATTGTGGATCCATGATAAGATTGCTGAACATTTTGCCTCTTCTGTACACAGTTGCTTCCGTGCACACAAGAACTTATGCACATTGCGCAAATCCGATACTAAATTTATGATTTTCTTTGCGTATTTGCTTTGTTTCAGGGCTACAGCGCGCCTCAGCTACTCTAGCCCCACTTCTTCTCCCTTATCTTATAGTCAAGACCCTGATTTTATTAGAATTCGAATTAGATGTATATACTGTCTTACTGGAAAGGATGAATGTCCTGGTCATTTCAGACACATGAAACATATTTTTCTGATGAATCCATATCTGGGTAGGAACAATAGGATCTTGATTGAGATTCCTAAGACAAGAAATACAGGAGGTCATGGTTAAGCCAGGAGAGTGATGTTCTTGATCATGCCTCGAATGCCTCTCCCTATCTCTTTTAATGGTGCTTCAATGGCAATCTTATCCCACACGTCCATGACTCCTCGTGCTGATGAAACAGCATTTGGATGAAAGATTGTCAGGAATTCCATTTGTTTAGCAAAAGCCGAGTTCTGCTCCAAAACCGTCAAGTATGTGAAATCACCCAATCCTGAAAGTGCTACCTGTGTCCAGGTGTTGACGGGGAGGCTGTAGTTGAGAGTGTAGGAGTTATTGCCAGTCACTAGCGTGACATTGGGATTTGACCCTTCGCCATTCAATAAGGCTGAGTCTGGGCCAGAGAAGATAACACCGGAACTTGAAGAGGGATTGATCCAAAATGAAAGGGAGTAATTGCGGCCTTTGCTAAATAGCGGCGTCTCCAGGTAGCAGTAACCATCAAGATGAAGAGCATTGCTATGGATAGAGCAGCCATGGGAGATGGCAGTGTAGCCGTTGCCAGAGCTATCCTTGATCTGGTTTGCGTGGCTTCTAGATTCGGAAAACTGGTAGCTGAATATTAGGTTGGTCTTAGACTTCGCCCGGCGATCTAAATTCTGACCAGGCACCTTTGCAATCAGACATTCCAGCACGTCATTATACTCACTCTCGATTAGCTGCCCTCCCCACTGCTTGTCCGCCATTGCAGGAAGCTCATTTCTCCAACCGTAATAGGCTTCTAGATATGTTGATGGGATGGGCCCGAAGTCGCTCCATTGGGCTGCAACATGCCCAACGACACTTGGGTCCTTCCTTGAAGGGTTGTTTGTCGCATTCGTGATGTCAAATATGTGAGGCGCATAGGCACCGCCCATCGGGTTGCCATTGAATATCAAAGTCTTGTTCATGCGCTGAGGGAAGTAGCCCGACCATTTTGTGACCACATAGAATGCATAGTCAGAGTTTATCACGCTCCATCCGTTTTTGATGTAATCGAAATAGGGATTATCGTCATATGACGCCCAATGTTGGATAACCACATCCTTCGAGACATTGAAGCCACTCGAAGGCGTGAATGTGCCCCAGATTCGAACCTGTTTTCCAGATTCCTGTTCGATAAAAGATTGAAGGTTGTTTACTAGCCGGTCATAATCTGCAACAAGGTCGGCACTATACTCGTCGGCTCCGATGTGAACCGTTTTAGAATGGAACCAAGGCAGGAAAGTCTTCCAGATTGTTCTCATCGTCGGCAGGGCATCAGGGTGAGAAATATTGATCAGGGTTGGGTCACCATCTAATGCCAGTTGTGGCTTCCAGGTTGTGATTGATAAAGCGTGTGCAGGAGCTTCGATTTCCGGGATGATAGTCACGCCCCTGCTAGCGCACTGTCTTTGGACGCTATCGAATTGATCTTTGGTATATGATTCATTTTCATTTTGGTTGAGTCCGGCGACGGCGGGATCATCGCTCAAGAGACGGAAGCTTTTGTATAACGCCCATTCTTCGGCAGTTGTATACGTGTCGTAGTTTATGAAGAGGTTATCGCTTAGGTGTACGTGGAACTCATTTTGCTTGAAAAATGAGAGGTAAGAGCACATTTCAATCAAGAACTCAGGTGGGTAGTAGTGACGGCCACAGTCGAGCTTAGGAGATGGGTGAGTGCAAGAGCAAAAAAACCACTATGTTGCCTTAAAGAAACTGACCATGGCTCCCCGTGTTGCCCAGCCTGGGGCGTCACTTCCTGCACCGTAGGCGAGTCTCTTATTATTGATGATCGCCATCTGCAAGAGAGTTCGCGTGCCCCACCAGGAACCAAGGGCGCTCGCCCCAGTAATTTGAATTCCATGTGTTCTGACAGCGATGGAATATCCCTCTAGAGTAGCTCGTTCAGCAGCGTCAAGGTATGTGCCATTTGGGTCCAGAGTGATGAATATAGAATTGCTTTCCAAGATTCGGCCCTCCTCTAATTGAACTTTTATTCCGAGGGAATCTGCGAGGTCCTGTTGAAACGTTGTTGCGAATTCCCATAGACTTGGAGGTATCAATGATTGACCTTTGTCGTTAAATGATTTGGCGTAACGTGTGTCTACGACGATTCTTTGGATCCTGTCGAGCGAGTAGGTACCTTGGCCTGTCACGTTGAAGGGCATGGATGGGATAGTTGGGAGATAGGAAGCTTGGTGCGAAAGGTAGGGACTGTCAGTAGTTGCGTCAAAGGGCCGGGCGGGAATTTCTCACTCACCAAGAGATCCAGTGACAAGCAAGGCGTATAACGAAAATGCGTTTCCTAGCATCTTGAGAGGCAAATAATTGCTTGACACACTGTTTACACTGATGAATAACTAATTACCGGGAAACATTTGAGGCATAGTCTTATATATCGCTATTTAAGCCGTCGGGATTCCGGGAAATCTTTACTTCCACCCGGGGCCGCTGGTCGCCTGTTACTCCCCAAATTGAACCAGCGGGCCTTGTAGTATGAACTGCCGACACTAGAATTTATCATAAAGGTTGTTTCTTCTGTCTTAGAGGGATATCGCTACTGCTACGGTAACACGGGCGAGATGACAGAGAAAGCCACAATCATAGATAGCTGACCTTCCTGCATTTAGATGGCAATAACATAGGCGATAATAACGACACTTTCTTGCCATGGTACAAGTCTCCACCAGATAGTTACTTGAGCCGAGTATCGATGCTAGCAAACTTAGATCATTACTGCATGGATGCAGGAATTCTTTATACCGAAGGAGGTCGTCCTTTTTAGATACCTGGTAAATTACCAATTAAGTACGGTCCTACCCGGTGGGATGCAAATCGGTCAATTTGAGAAGGGAGAAGGGTAAGGCTGCTGAGAAGCTGTTGATAAGCAGTTCGAAAGGGCACAGATTTAAATCCTCCCAGCGCACTCAGGATAGCACCCAAAGGGCAATTGACAATGAGAAAGGAATGCTCTTTTTCTTCAATTATCACATAATCTAGCTGGTTACTGCTAGTTTGGTTGATTAATTGAGTGTTCGAAAATTGGCCAAGAACATGTCTTGGTCAGAATTGGGTGGCGTGCACCCATAGGAGAAGCGAATAGGTGGGTCGCGCCAAGTTCAAACTAACAACTAGCTAGAATTTGTCATTCCGGTAAGAAAGTTTAAAGAACCTGACTGATTTATGGCTTAGGAGCTTAGGGGTTACATTACATGTCCACGCGTACCTCCTCTACTCCGTACTCGTACCCCCGTATCTACTCTTACCCCGGTATCCACTCGCACCCTGTCTACTCCGTACTCGTACTCCCGTGCCCACTCGTACCCCCCTCACAAACCTTGACAGGCCCGGATATTTGGGATTGGGAATGCTGCTGACGCAGACATTCCACGGAAATAGATTGTCGGATAACCGCCAAACAGCATAATTACCTAGGAAGTGATGATACCCCAATTTGTGTATTAGTGGACGATGTACCAGTAGACGCAAAAAAAGTGAATGAAGTGACTTAAGGATCTAGCACAGATTTACACCCTCATTCTGATCTTACATACACTAAACCCTCTTTGCGAGATGTTACATTTGGTGACAGGCTCTGAAGAGGATGACACAAAGGTACAGATTTCAACATTTCCACGGAGTAATCTTGTCAAGCCTTTGTTTTCCAATCACTGAGTCTACGTGGGTCAAAGCCAGAATTCGGTAGTGTAATGTGGCATATACCCAAAGAGCCATTGACTTATGCCCACAATGCCCCTGTAGTATTGTCCTTACTATTCGTCTGTTCGTTTAAGGCAGATTAAGCCACCAAAGCTACCACGACTAGTGGCCTGTTTCCCCTCTACTATCGCGAAGATTGGATGTTCTTTCATTTCATCCTGCAGCCTGGGATGTTTCAAACAAAAACAGAACTCAAAATGAAATTAGTAGATTTTGATCGTTATGACCTATGCAAAAATCAAGATTTTGTATGATGTTCGAAATGCTCCAGTTGATAGATTTGTCACCCAGGTCAGTTTTATGAACGGGACCTTTTTGAGTCCTCGCAGGCCCAATCAATAATGTAAAATTTGGAAATGAACAGGCCACTAAATCGACCTCCGAAGAGGTTCTGTTTTTGCCTGTTAAATATGATAAATTGTTAAACTTGACCTTCGAGAGTAGAGCTTTGATCTAAAATTTCGTTGATAAAATGGTGCCTTGGACGATGACCATTTAATTCTTGGCTGGATAAGATAGCTCTGAGTTTGGTCAGTATGAGCTCTGTTCGAAAATGGAAAGAATATGATAACTCTACTGGGATGACTGCAAGGCTTTTAGAACACGTATGATCTGATTTTACATCCGGCGTAAAACAAGCCCTGCTATCTCCCAAAAAAGTCCAATCCACGGTGAGATACGTATAGCGCTGCATCGTCGCAACTTCAATAAAAAATGGCTTTCCTTTCGATACGGCTTTAGACAGATCTACTTACAAGTCCCGTAGACAAGAGTACGCGGCAGAAGGGGCAGAAGACTGTATTCGTAAGTGGTGGGGCTAGTGCTGGACGAACCTTTGTCGTGTTCTTTTAGTTCTTTATTGGTAAGCCTACGTAAAATCCACTGAAAGCTCCTGTCGTCCTTTCGTGTTTTCTTCTCTTTTAAACATTTCATCCCCTAACGGTCAAATGCAACACTGCCGAGTCTTCCGGACGGTCACTGATAGCGTCCCTGTCAAGGAGTCGTGGCTCTGCGTGGATCCAATGCATATTTCCCTTCATATATCCACTGCTCGAGGTTTCCAGCCATAAACCTAACATTAAAGGGGAAGTATTCATTTCCGATAAAAAATAATACAAGGGTTAGGTCATATAGCGGACTGCATCGGCGGATTTAGAAGCTGGCAGACTTTGCATGGAGAAACAAAGGTGCAGTGTCCATCATGCATCAGAAATTATCAGGACAGGCCAATCGTTTAGAACGGGTATCAGTACATCAGTACAACGGCAGGCATGCGCAGATTACTCAGAGGGCCGTAAATACGGCCGGATGAAGGAAATAGCGTAATTCCTGGCCAAGGAGAACTCCCAGGTAAAATTACGTAGAATAAGCCGAGAGCCACCTATCATGAAAAAGTATGATTAGTTAAATAACTATGCACCGTTGCGCCCAGCCTGTTGGTCAGTGTGAGTAAATACAGGTAGGGAGTAGTTACTAATTTGTTAATGCTATGGGGTAGTACTGCAGTCTTTTGCATTAAGTTTCCTGCTTAAATATTTTCCGATTGGGGCAGGGCAGTGGCTCTGTTCGGCGAGATTTACGTTGGTACATCCTGTACGTCAATCTCTATTCAGAACGACGGAGCGCCTAAGTAACCTTTGAGGAAACGGTTACATTCTGTTATCCCAGGTTATTTCTAATTTCTTTACGGATTTTGGACCTGGCCGACAGTGGACCAGACTTGTAGTAACTACATTCCATGGCTATGTAATGTGTACCACTGGGACTTAGGTCAGTATGGCTCTGTATTCTCTATTCAACGGACGTTATAGACAAAATTCTCAGAAACAATTTTTGCGCCGTGTTGCTGATGGCATATATTTCATGTGTGTCAATCAATATCTCAAACTATGTCAATCCGGTCCTTCCAGGGTGGCATTCCGACCCCAGTTGTGTTTTTGTCTCAGAACTAGATGAATTGTGTTTCTGCACTACGTCAACATTTCTAGCAAATTGTTTGTCTTTTTCGTCCAGAAAGTTCCGAAGCATCGAGGCACTTAGTAGTTTCGTAGACAATCATAAGGAATTAGTAACTTTTGGACCGAGGTTAGTCTGCATTTCAGCCAGTTGATCATTCAAATTCTCTGATACATAATGCACGACACCGCCATAGTTGCCCAAAAGTTTGTGTGACTAGTTAGAGAAGGACAGAAATTTTTCAACTGGCTAAGACTGGAGCTAGCAAAAAGAAATTGAGACATATTAGCGTCACTGAGCATTCAAGAGTAAACTTTGCTTGCATCTGAAGTACACGCATATACTCTGTAGATCATATGGTTATTTAAACTTGGTTCTTTCTCACTTGCACTTCTCCAATTAGTGTAGAGCTGTAGCTGGAGAAAATCATTGTACTCTAACGGCTTTTCACAGTCTAGCATGTTGCGTAACGCTCGAATACGTAATAAACTGAAGAAAAGAAAACATTTCGGAATAAACCCAGCTTCATCTGAGCAAAGAAAGCGAATCTAATTAGCATAGCCATTCAAAATTCTACCAATGCCTTGGATTTCATTATCATATTTCTCCATGAGTACTTTCTAGTAAGATGTCATGCCTTGAGTAGATATGGAACACTGGTAACGACAACGTGGTAGGATCTTGGCAAATCTCGGCAAAGGGTATAAGCCCGCCCCAAAAGGAAAATTCCCGGGTGGGCGGTCGTTATGTGTAGGTTGACATCCAGCCTGATCTCTACATATTGGACCCAAGTAAAAGACAGTCATATTATTGATGATCCAGTTTGTGGAGTCCCCCAATTTGATCCCTGTTTATTCACTTTTAAAGTTTTCCATATGGAGTGACACAAATCCGGGGTTGCTGTTATGATGGACACGGGCCCACCTAGGAGGAGGCCTTGTGATCGACAGCGGAGGGTGCTCACTGCCGACGCTGATCTGACCATCTCATTGGTTGACGGATCTAGGTCTGTAGGCCTCAGCCTGTGTCAGTGGTGTGGGCCTAATTCATCAAATGGAGAGAGAGACTTCCTACGCTGAAGGGATTACATCGAGTGAAATTTCATCGGTCCGATTCGACGGAGGTGAGAAACAAGTACACAATCTGCCGCGGGACCACCCAATCTGTGGTGACACCAAGCATTCATCTGCCAGAGAGGCGAACTATTATCCTCCATCAATAAAGGAATTTTGCAGTGACATTTTTAAAGGGCCTAGTGGTTTTTTATACCTAGCAGTTACTGATAGTGATTTACAAGTTCTATGCCATGTGGGCAACGGTAACATGCGTAAGCCGCAAGTGGCATTGAGGCACTGACACACCACTAAGACTAGATATCTTTGCTCCTCCTGTTTCTTGCTCCATGTTACGCTTCAAGGTAACCTGGCCCCATAAGAATTTACACCAATGGATGCGTCAACGCTAATTGTTGAAAGCGGGGAAGTCTTGGGCAAGGATTCTTCTTCCTCATTCATAACCCTATCTACGCTAAAAAATACATAAATGACCCTCGCGCTACAAGTTCATTGTTGTTTCACACCAGTACAATTCAGCTAAGATGTTGCTTCCGTGGAAAGAAAGTGTATCACCTTTACTCCTGCTCGCGCAGGTATGCAATGCCTATTCCAAGGTTTCCAGCCTGAAACCAAGAGAAGGAACCGCTGAAAGTGATCCCGTTATATGGGATTCTAATTCTATGATCATTGGCGGAGAGCGTCTCATGGTGTATTCAGGTGAATTCCACCCATTTCGCCTTCCCGTCCCCGGTCTTTGGCTGGATATCTTCCAGAAAGTGAAAGCGATGGGATTCACAGCAGTATCCTTCTACATCAACTGGGCCTTATTGGAGGGAGAGCCAGGGACCTTGAAAATGGATGGTGT
The DNA here is from genome assembly GCF_028827025.1 of Penicillium cataractarum. Lineage (NCBI taxonomy): Eukaryota > Fungi > Ascomycota > Eurotiomycetes > Eurotiales > Aspergillaceae > Penicillium > Penicillium cataractarum. The sequence continues at coordinate 2,442,132 of NW_026622743.1, read as the reverse complement.
GTTTGACTTGGAGCCATTTTTTGACGCCGCTGTTAAAACCGGGCTATACCTCATTGCGCGACCGGGGCCGTACATCAATGGAGAGGTCTCTGGAGGAGGATTTCCTGGTTGGATGCAACGTACCGAGGGAACCCTCAGAACTAACGCATCAGATTATCTGGATTCGACAAGAAATTACCTCCGAGACATGGCTGATATGATCAGAAAACACCAGATCACCGAGGGCGGTCCTGTGATTATGGTTCAGGTCGAGAACGAGTACACTATTTGTAAAGACTACACGAGTTCTTGCTTAAACAAAGAATACATGCAGTTCATCGAAGACCAGTACCACAATGCTGGAGTCAACATTCCTTTCAGCAACAATGATGTGGCTTCCATTGGCGATTTTGCTCCAGGAACGGGGGCTGGGGCAGTGGATGTCTATGGCGTTGATTTCTATCCCTTCGGCTATGGGCCTCTATGTGGGTTTATATTTTTCACTAACTACTCAACGGATTATGACTGAAGCGGGCTAACGATCTTACCTAAGGCACAAATCCGTCCAACTGGAACCGCACTCAGACCAGTCTGACCGGTCTGCCCTCTTGGACTATGAATCACACGACGCACGATTCAGTAAGCCCTTCGACGCCGATGATGATCAGTGAGTTTCAGGGAGGGAATTCAGATCCTTGGTATAGTGCCTATTGCGACTATGGACCGCAATTTTACCACCACTGCACGGACTGATAATCAATAGGGGAGGCGTCGGAGCTGATATGTGTGCGGCTCTACTCAACGAAGCATTCGAGCGAGTCTTCTACAAAAATGTCTACTCTATTGGAACCAGAATCCTGAACCTGTATATGGTAAGGAATTCTTAATTTGGCGATAATACCTCAACGGATTTCAACTTATGGGAAAGATATGCAGATCTTCGGGGGCACCAATTGGGGAAACTTGGGACATCCTCTAGGATACAGCTCCTATGACCTTGGGTCCGCAATTAGCGAGGACCGTCAAATCACTCGAGAAAAGTACAGCGAGGCTAAGCTTGAAGCCAACTTTCTTCGAGTTTCGCCGGCCTACTTGACCAGTGAACCACTAAATGGGTCTTATGGAATATTCACTGATGCCAGGGACCTTGCTGTGACTCCTTTGGTCGATGAAGGTTCTGGCACTTCATTCTATATTGTTCGTCACGGTAATTATATGTCCGATACACCGACTTCCTACCACTGGAGTGCCATAACAGACATGGGCAACGTGTCAGTTCCGCAGATTCAAAACTCTCTGACTTTATCTGGACGCGATTCCAAGATCCATGTGGCGGACTACATCGTTGGTGACATACACCTCTTCTATTCGTCAGCAGAGATCTTTTATTGGACTGATTCGAGTGACCGATCTTTATTGATACTATATGGTGGAGAAGGCGAAACCCATGAGTTTGCTGTCCCGGCAAGTCTCCCCAAGCCGACCATTACCGAAGGAAATCACGACGGGATCATTATTCGAGAACAAAACGAGTCCATTATCGTGAACTGGAAGGTCACTTCCACGCGTAGCACGATCAACTTTGGGAACAGACTAGAAGTTCTGTTGCTGTGGCGGAATGAAGCATATAATTACTGGGTACTTAACTCGACACTTTCGACTTCCGTGACGCCGTACCGCAAAGGGTCGCCGCTTATTGTAAGTGGAGGATACCTCATGCGCAACGTATCTATTGATGACGGAACTATCAACCTCTGCGGTGACGTGAATCAAACTACAAAGATCGAGGTCTTGGCAGGGGCTCCAGCAGGTGTTAAGCGAATTTCTTTCAACGGGGAGACATTGAAAACAAAGCGTGGAACGAACAACCGTCTATCGGCCATGGTGAATTATGAAAAGCCTAATATTCAATCCCTCGATCTTCGCACAATGAAGTGGAAGTACATCGACACCCTCCCCGAAATTGGAAGATCCTATGCCGACGACCTATGGACGAGGTGCATACTCAATACATCAAAAAATCCTCGTTCGATAACAACACCGACGTCGCTATATGCCAGTGACTACGGATACCATGCTGGTTCATTAATCTACCGCGGGAATTTTACTGCCAATGGAGGTGAGGAACTCTTTTCAATCACCACTCAAGGTGGAAATGCCTACGGACATTCGGTGTACCTTGGATCCACATTCCTGGGTTCTTGGCGTGGCTCATCGGGCGCAGCGAGTCATGATCAGACATTCTCGATTCCCCGACTCAAGGCTGGATCACACTACATCTTCACAGTTGTGATTGACCATATGGGACTTGACATGAACTTCTTCGTTGACTCGGACGAAATGAAAACCCCACGTGGCATCCTGAATTATAACCTGACTGGTCACTTGGAGCCGTCTGATATCTCATGGAAGATGACCGGCAACCTTGGGGGCGAAAAATATAAGGACCCGAGCCGTGGACCTTTAAACGAGGGAGCATTATACGCTGAACGACAAGGCTATCACTTACCAGGCGCTCCCACCACAGGGTGGGAAACTCGGTCTCCAATCGATCAAGGACTTGATCAAGCCGGCCTCGGGTTCTTTGTGACTACCTTTGATCTAGATATTCCAGTGGGCTGGGATATACCCATGGCTTTGACCTTCACTAACAACACACATCTGCGCCTAGATATCTCTGAACTGGAGGCCTATCGGGTTCAGGTATTTGTGAATGGCTGGCAATTCGGTGAATATGGTAAGTAAACCTTAGTCTCATCGCCCTTATCTCTAAACATGGATGCCTAAGTCACCCGAAGTCTCGAAAGCATCACTATGTCCGAAGTAAACATTCGACTAATGTCCGCGTTTGGCAGTGAACAATATCGGTCCGCAAGTAGCATTTCCCATTCCGGAAGGCATATTGAACCACAACGGGACGAATTATCTTGCATTGAGTTTGTGGGCTCAAGATAAATCCGGGGCTAAGATCGAGGGTCTGACCCTTGAACCTACGGCGTATATCAAGTCAGGATACGCTAAGCCACAGCTCTCGCCCGGTGTATCGTGGACACGCAGACCAGGTGCTTACTGATAAATTCGAATTTAAATTCATTTATCCTCAGTCTGGAGATATTCTACCTATATATCGAGGGAAATGTTCCGAATTGGGTCTTCGCTAGTATTTGGCTTAAGAGAAACCAGAAGACTGTAATTGCACTATACAGAAGATCTCGAAAACAAGTTATCCCTTGATGCTTAAACTTTGTTTCTTGGTCCGATACCGAAACTATATTGATCTATATTACGGATAAACTGTGAATTACTTTTATATAAGAAAAGTTCCTTCCTAGAGCGATCGTATTACGTATAATTCTTTAAGTAATACTTACGTTAATTCTACTACTTTATGGCGGTCTTTAAGATAGTAGACGATATACTCCGGGTTATATATCTCCTATTTAATATCTAAGAGTGAAGGATCGAGCTACTTATTAATTTCTAAAATATTAATAGTCACAAAAATTTCACTACGAGCACTATTAAATATTATTATTTTTAAGACCTTTTTCGTTACTCTTATACTATACCTACCTTAAATTTAAGCTCTCTAATTTTAGTACTACCTATATTATTTATATAGCCATTAAGGGTACCTAGCTCACGCGTAGCTATAAAAGGTTTACATAGACCTAAAAAGTTCTAACTAATTTTAAGTATATTATTAACTAACTCGTTATAAGATACCCGACCTTATAGATAGTATATAATAAGTCCTATAGGACTTATAAAAATCTAGTCCTACTCCTATAGGATAGATCTAAGTCCCGTTAGTCCTATAGGACCTTATCTCTTACTTCTTCCGTAGGAGTCCCGCTAAGCCTATATTTTTATATAAAGGAAGTAGTTTTATTAGGGTTACCTTATAATATAGCCTCACATGATATCTATGCCGATATTACGGAGGGCCTCTTCCTCTAATAACTACCTCACGAGAGTTAGTTACTTACCTCTATAGATAGCTCGTTATCTCTCACGTAGTTAAGTCTTAATTTTATTTCACGTCCTTCCCTATAGTAATAGAACCGATAAGCCTTAACTATATTACTCTCTACTATAACCTTTAGCTAGTCTAGTAGTATTACTTCTACCCTACTTAACTCTACTTAGTCGCTAGCCTATATTTAGGAAACTATAGGTATAGTAGACTATATAAGTTAGTTAGGGTAAATATAGAGAGATAGGGCTAGATACCTTAAATTAGATATAGCGGAGACTAATCTCTACTATAGAAGGCCTTAAGTAGACTAGTAAGATAATAATAATCTCGAGAAAAACTGTGAGCTATTGTCGGACTCTAGGCGGTGACCATAAAGTCGTGGTAGTAAATACTCAACGTAGTGTCTGAATACACGGTTATGAGTCTATCGGTCGTGCGCACTTCTTATGTAGAAGGAGAAGTACCACGATTGTGGAAGAGTACCACTGACCTAGAAGAGAGATCACAAAGGATGATAAACTTGATTCAATTTAACTAGGTAATATAGTAGTATTTATATCACAAGAAACATAGCAAAAGATCACATGATAAATCAACAGAATCAGAGTGTTGAGAGTCTCTTGCTTAGGTAGGCAATCATATGCGAGATCGTTGAGGATCAATCTGTTAGATCTTTATAGAAGAAGATCTATATGTAGAGAGGGGTTATATGAGTGGGTCCTTCGTCATGTGACCCTATAATATCTATATATTGATATACCCCCTTAGTTCTCGATGTGTGATAAGAATGAGAGCAAAGTGAGAACTAAATAAGAGAAAAGAGAAAAATAAGGACTAGATAGGAGGTGATATCTCTATGCCTAGTTATCTGATGAAATCGTTATGCTTCTGCCTAGGTAGGCGTTTAGTAAGACCGTCTGCGGGTATATCGGTGGTTTTGACCTATTAGATAGATAGGCGCTTTGCCTATACCTCTTGACGAATCTATAGGCGGTTGATATCTACGTGACGAAGTTTGGTCTGAAAGACTGATTTCTCGCGATTTAATAGGTTAACGGTTTACTTATTATCGTAATTTAACACTTCTAGTTAGTCGGTATTGAATTCGATGAATGAGAAGAGACGTTTAACCTAGTATAGCTATTTAGCTGTATGTGATATAGCTAGTAATTTAGCTTCTGTAGTTAACGTGGTAATCGTCTTCTGCTTACGAGATTTCTACTCGATTAGACCACTAAATAATAAGAAGATGAAACCTTCTGATAACTTCCTATTAAGATTATCGGTAAAGCTTATATCGGACGAAGTAGTGAAGATCTGGTAATCTGATTAGCTATCACTAAAATAGATAGCTAGGTCTTTCGTCCTATATAGGTATAAAATTAGGTAGTCGATAGTAGCTAGGTACTTCTTATTATAGTGTGTGAGAGATTTAGCTAGTAGCTAATTAGTAAAAGCGGTGTCTAGTCTAGTCTATATAGTAGGGAAAAGGGTCGAACTATACTTCTGCTAGTATAGTTTAACGGTTAATTAGTTAATTTAACTAGTGATCAGATCAAGATATTAATTGCTGACTAGTGGTGTATTAGGCGGTTTCCTGCCTAGGAGGTTAAATTTAGTAGCGATCTTTTTAATATAAGCTAATTGGTTTAGCTAGGTCTTTCGCTGTTATCGGTTTCTAATAATTCGAATACCGATAAATTATGTAAGTTCGCTATAGTCCTTTATCTTAAAGCGTTATGAGAGAAGTTGCTTTATCTGGTGAGCGTGTAAGCTCTTACTTCGGTGGTAGGTAGCTAGGAAGTCGTTAATGAATACTATAATAACTATACGATTATCGGTGTAAAGTATAGGATCTTTAGGATAAGATTTAAAGCCTAGTGAGAGAAGTATCTCTTTCACGTCGTCTTCCTATCGTTTACTAGCGATTCGAAGACTATATATGTCACGGGCTGTTGCCCGATATTGGTCACGTGTATCACGGAACCTTGGCATGTTGACATGGAGAACACGCGGGACGAACCTTTCTTCCCTAAGCTTTTTGTAAACAGCATGTTGGCCTAGTTAGATTGAATTAAGTCTTACTTCAGCCCCTCACATACAAAAAGCTTCCTTCTACACCTAGAAGTACCACTGGTTATTAGAAAGCCCTAGGAAGACGACCTAGGCGCTCATTAGAAACACCCCTGAATCCCCGGCGATTCAGTGACGGCCACACAACGGAACGGAACCCTCGCGTATAAGGCCTTAGTGCTCGAGACGTATTGGAAAGCCCTAGAAGATCTCAATTCCTAGGCACATTAGAACATTGGAACGGAATATAAGCGAATAGCAACCGAAACGGTACCGGTCGCTACCCATAGGACCCTCGACGCGAAGCCGATTGAGAAACGAAGAACGCACGAATAAACCGCTACACACGGCAGAGAATGGCAAGAAATAGCGAATCGTCTAGTCCCCCTAGTTAGGCTCAGACATTAATGCAGCAAATCGCCCAGAGCCACGCCGTATACGAGAGTGCTACCACAGCACAGAACGAACGGAACACCGCGCAAGACGAACGGATCGAAAAACTTGAGGCATTACTCCAGAACATATCAATCCCTAGCAAAACACCGCCGAATCCCTCTCGAATCGAAACCGAGGTCACGCAGGATAGAACAGGGATAGCTATACAACGCCCTCGGCCACGACTACCGGACCCAGCGATGTTTGCAGGGAGCTCTTCGGAGTGGCCATCCTGGCGAACAGTGATGGAAAACAAGCTAGCAGTAGACGGCGAAGCTATCGGGAGCCCACAAGATCAATTCGCGTACGTCTTCTCTCGGCTAGAAAAGCTAGCCCTAAAGAACACCAATTCGTTCGTGAAAACACAGCGAAACGACCGCGAACCACGACAGCTTCTTGACTACCTCGAAAACATCTATGGCGACCCGAACATCAAAGCAAGAGCAGCAAGACGGCTTCACCTAATACGACAACGCGAAGACCAGTCCTTCGCGAGGTTCCTACCTTAGTTAGAAAGGGAATTCGCTGACGCAGGCGCTTTTGAATGGCCTGACGAGCCTAAGCGGCAAGTTTTGCTAGCTTCGCTTAACCGAAAAATGACCGAAACGCTACGGTATCGCGGCGTCCCTAGTACCTTTTCGGAGTTAATCACACGACTCCACGAGATTAGTGTAGACAACGACACCCTGGATATTAATCGTACTCGGAATACACGCTCTAAGAGAACGACTGACGAGATGGACTGGACCCCTACTGTCTCTGTAAACCGTACCGAACCGCGTACGAAACCCCAACGATTCGAGAAGGAATACCCTAAGCAAGCGAAATGGGTCAGCTAGGACGAACTGGATAAGCGACGGGCCGAAGGGAAATGCTTACGATGCGGGAGATCCGGACACCTTATCGCGAGGTGCGCACTCCTACCGGCGCAACCGCCGAATAGTACACGTACCGCTACCAGTTCGAGCAAGAAAAGACGTGAGCGTACGGTCAATGTGAAGAAGGCAAGGCCTACAAGTGATAGCGAGTCAGTCACGACGGCTTCCGACAACGAAGATGTGACTACTGAGGACGATTCGGGAAAAGAATAGCTCCTGTTCTAAGCCGCGAGTAGGAGCGGAAGGGGGTCGAGAAGCTACTTAAACGTGAGACATTACCGTTTATAGTCGATGCTAGAGTGAATGGAATCCAATTTACACAAGCTCTCGTCGATAGCGGCTGCCGCTGCTATGCAACGGTAAACGAGTCTTTAGTCTAGTCGCTCGACCTTCCGCGCATTAAGATACAGCCACGAGTCCTTGACGGAGTGGTACCGAACCAGTGCCGAATCACCCACATTACCCATTTCGACCTCGATGTCCACGGCCAGCAACAAGGCCGCGTATTTGCCTATATTATCGGACCACAAAGCGATAGTATGATACTTGGGGACCCATAGCTACACGACGTGAACGGACGATATTCGGCAAGGAAAGGATACCTAGACATCTTCACAAGGTCTGGGGAGCGGACAAGATGTTGGAACCGCGCGGATCGCACTATCGGGCCTGATGGAGTAAAGAGACTACGCGTCGTGCAGGTTAAGGCATCATCTATACAGCAACTCGTACGTAGCGTACCGGATGCGGATCGTTTGCGAATCGGCAGGGTTTCGCTAGACGATATTGAGAGAGCATTACGACCTAAGAAGCACATCGACCCAAAGGATAAGCTACCGAAACACTACTGGCGATGGCTAGCCGCCTTCAGCCAACAGTTAGCCGACTAGCTACCTCCGCACCGGCCAGGAATCGATCATAAGATCCCTCTGAAACGCGACCGAAACGGTTTCGAAGAGCCACCACCATATGGTCCTCTCTACGGCATGAACAAAGAGGAACTTCTTTACCTACGGAAAACGTTGACAGACCTACTCGGGAAGAACTTTATACGGGTGAGCCAATCACCTGCAGCAGCACCAATCTTGTTAGTTAGAAAGCCAGGTGGTGGCGTACGATTTTGCGTTGACTACCGAGGGTTAAACGAACAAACGGTGAAGGATCGCTACCCTCTACCGTTGATTCGCGAGACGCTGCGGAATATGGGGCACGCCCGCTGGTTCACGAAACTCGATATCATCGCAGCTTTCCATAAGATCCGCATTCACCCCGGAGAAGAATGGAAGACAGCATTCCGGACGCGATATGGGCTCTACGAGTGGAACGTTACCCCGTTCGGATTAACAGGCGCGCCGGCGACGTTCCAGAGGTACATTAACCAGACTCTGCGAGAGTACTTAGATGATTTCGTGTCGGCATACGTTGACGATATAATCATCTACACCAACGGAACGCTAGCGGATCACCGCCGAAAGGTTGGCGATGTGCTACAGAAACTAATGGACGCGGGTCTACAATGCGATATTGCGAAATCGGAGTTCGAGCAGGGCTCAGTGAAGTATCTTGGCTTTATCGTCGAAGCTGGAAAGGGGATCCGCGTTGACCCAAAGAAGGTAGAGGCTATCAGAGCATGGGAGAGGCCGAAGTCTATACGAGACGTGCGAAGCTTCATTGGATTTGCGAACTTCTACCGACCGTTTATACCACGATTCGCCGACCTTTCGGCACCGTTAACACGGCTAATGAAGAAAGACGCTATTTTCAAATGGGACGATGACTGCCAGCAGGCCTTCACGGAACTGAAAGAGCTCTTTATAAACGCACCAATCTTAGCACACTTCGAAGAGGATCGCCAAACAGTCGTGGAAACCGACGCTTCTGGATGGGCAACTGGGGCGGTTCTATCGCAACGTGGCCCCGACGGACAACTACGGCCATGCGCCTACCTATCCCAGAAGCTATCTCCAGCAGAGTCAAACTACGAGATTCATGATAAGGAGCTTCTAGCGATTATACGCGCCTTGCGCGAATGGAGACCTGAGCTGAAAATGGTGCCTAGATTCACCATCGTAACAGACCATAAGAACCTTCGATACTTCGGCAAAGCACAACACCTGAACGAACGGCAAATGCGTTGGGCAGATCTCCTAACAGAGTTCGATTTCGACCTTCGTTATCGCCCTGGCAAGCTTGCAGTAAGGCCGGACGCATTATCACGACGGAGCCAGGATATGCCTAAGAGTATCACTGACGAAAGGCTATCGAATCGCTTCCGAATCCTACTCAAAAGGGTCAAGATCAAAACAGGACGGCTAGACCCTCAACCAGCCGACGACCAACCTAGTGAGGGGATTGACTTTGAAAGAGATATCCCTCTCTTTGAAGAACCAGAACTACAGACGGAATGGAAAAGAGCAAGGGCGTCCGACTCGATCTACCAACGAATCTCCTACGCTTTGCTAAAGGGAGAGCGCCGAATTGCTGCCGAAACGAACATTAAAACAAGCCTATCTGAGTGCCATCTAGACGATCGGGGACTGCTCCATTTCAGACAACGGATCTGGATCCCTGATAACGAAGTCCTACGCACGGGAATTATACAGAAGATCCACGATTCACACGTCACAGCGCACCCAGGACGAGACGCTACCTATTCGATACTATCTCGACGGTTTTTCTGGCCAGGGGCAGCGAAGGACGTACGACGTTTCCTTCGTAACTGTACAATCTGTGGACGGAGCTCAGTATGGCGAGACACAAGACATGGGTTATTAAAACCACTACCAATTCCCCAGCGAATCTGGGCCGAAATATCAGTGGACTTCATTACCGGGCTACCACCCTCAGGATCCACGGGAGCAACAAACTGTATGGTGATAACAGATCGGTTGACAAAGGGCGTGATTCTAGTCGGAATGAGGAATACAACAGCAGAGGATGTAGCAGAGGTGTTCCTCACACACTTCTATATGCATCATGGGGTACCACTAGCGATTGTGAGCGACCGCGGCCCCCAATTCGTGAGTTCTTTCTGGGGAAGGGTATGCGAAAGGCTATCGATTCAACGCCGATTATCCACTGCTTTCCACCCCCAGACCGACGGTGCAACAGAACGTGCCAATCAGGAGATCGAACGAATTCTACGTGTGTTCACGACGTACGCACAGGATAACTGGAAAGATCTACTACCAATAGTCGCAGTGGCAATTAATAATCGTGATGCCGCTTCAACAGGAATCTCGCCATTCTTCTTCACCCACGGCTACCACATTGACCCGATTGGTATCGACGAAGCAGGGCAGCTACAGGACGCCCTGACCCAACCACGAAAGACAGGCGAAACCTTCGTGAATCGCCTACGAGAAGCCACCGATTGGGCCCAGGCCGCTATTGCTTCTGCACAGGCCCTTCAAGAAGAGCAAACGAACCGACGTCGACAGGCTGCGCCTATCTATAAGAAGGATGACTGGGTTTGGCTAAACCTTCGGAATGTACGCACGCAGCGACCGTCAAAGAAGTTAGATTGGCTACATGCTCGATACCGAGTAGTAGACGTTCCGTCACCGTTTACAGTCCGACTCGATGTGCCTACTGGTATACACCCAGTGTTCCACATCGAGTTAGTCCGCCCAGCGGCAACGGACCCGTTCCCATCCCAAGTAGTGGACGATTCGCAGCCACCACCGCTGCTAGTCGACGGGGAGGAGGAATACGACGTTGAGCGAATCCTAGCTATACGACGGAGGAAGATTGGGCGAGGATATCGTGACGAAGCGCTAGTGAAATGGAGAGGATGGGCGGAACAGACGTGGGAAAGACTAGACTCGGTCCAAAACTGCAGCGCGTTGGATGCCTTTGAGGAGCAATACGGCCCCGTTTCGGATGTGATTCGCCAACAAATCGACACCGGAACCCATGTCGTCGTACCCCTAACGAAGTTAAGGCTAGGAGGGGGTATTGTCACGGGCTGTTGCCCGATATTGGTCACGTGTATCACGGAACCTTGGCATGTTGACATGGAGAACACGCGGGACGAACCTTTCTTCCCTAAGCTTTTTGTAAACAGCATGTTGGCCTAGTTAGATTGAATTAAGTCTTACTTCAGCCCCTCACAATATACTGCCTTATGTAGGCGAAGGACCTTAGTCTTTCGTCCTAAACCTAGTGGGTACTAGTAGTATACTTCTTCTTTAAGATCGCTATTTAGGAAAGCGTTAATAGTATCTATTTAAAAGGTCTCGAGGTTAAAATACGTGATGATCGCTATAAGCGTGCGAAAGGTCCTAGTAGCGAGCGTACTAGTACGCGGGTCTTCTAATTCGTCTAGTATCTATATATCTCCGCGTACGTATAGACGTGCTTTAAAGCGTATAAGGTATCCTGATTCGTTAGATTTATAGGTAAAGACCTATCTTATTAGTATAAGCTAGTGGCGTGGGTAATCTGATTGGTTAAGATCTTTGTAATTCGATTGGTGTATATATCTAACGAGATCTTTATTAATAGGTTCGAATGCGTGTATATCTAGAAGCTTATTGAATTCGATTCGTATAGCTTATCGGAATTAGTTTTCGAAAGGATGACTAGCTAATTAGTGGTAGCTAGGTAGTGGTAGTGGAATTAATAAGATCGTAATCTTTGGTTATTGGTATTGATTAGATAAGAAAGCTTAGAGATAGGTTATAAGGGATAAGTAAGGGCGTTTTCTCTCACTTTCGTCGTCGGTTAAGTCGGAATCTAATCGTGGGCGTTTAGTTAGTATATTGAGAGGTTTATATCCAGAAGGATCGAAGTTTGTATTATTAATTAAGACGAAAGGGACTATATCCTCTAGTTCTGATTCGCTAGAACTTATCGATTCGTCTGATTTCGGTTTAAGCGGTGGTATGATTAGTTAATCTCCGAGGATTTCGTCTGTTAGTGTAGGTGTGGCATGATCGATATTGATAGTAGGACTACTACTACTTCTATCCCCGAGATCTTGTTATACCGGTTGGTTGAATAGGATATCTATATCTATAAGGATTTGATTAATCTCTTCGTCGTTAAGGGTATTAATCTATTAAGATAGATTAGTTTCCTTATAGATTTAGATACGTTAATTAGGTAGCGAAGGATTATAGGATTCTGCCTCGTTAAATTAGACGTCTCGTGTACGAATTATACGTCGTTTAGTAGATATCTAGATACGCTAGATATTATAGGCTTTATAACCTACTAGATAGCTAATAGTAATACTTAGTGCTAGCTTAGCTAGTCTAGGTAGCTTAGTAATACGTATATAAGCTTTATATCTAAAGATTCGAATATATAAGAGATCTAGCTTTACCTATAGCTAATATAGTACGTTTTTACCGAGGTAGGTAGTAAGCGCTTTGTGTAGGGACTACTAATCTAGTATACGGTGAGGTAGGCGGTTTTGAATATAGACGGTAGTTCTAGCTGCTTTATGCTAGAGATAGCTTAGTAGGTTTGAATCGATAATTATCTGCCTAGCTATCTTTGAAATTAATACGCCATAACGCTTAGCGTAGCCGTTTTAGTTAGGTTAGTAGGGCGGTGTAGTTTCTAGGTTAATACTACGTGATTATGCTTCTTAATCGAAGAATTTAGATAGAGATCTCTCGTTATCTGAATAGATAGTAAGTACGCGTAGGTTAAATTAGTTATTGATGAAATCGATCTATTCGTAGAGAGATTATATTAAATCTACCTTAGTAGATAGATCTTCCGCTAGTTAGTATTTAGTGATAGGATCTATAGAGTGAGATAGGTAGGTCGTTTTGCCTAAGGATAGTTCGAAGTGTATAAGATCCTAATATAGAGATTCGAAAGGGCGATTATACTGTATAGGTCGTCGAGAGATTTAACGATGCGAATTAGCTAGTTTATATATCTTATAGTGGTTAATAGGCGAAGATATATCTTTAATAGTGATACCTAATAAGTGCTCTAGTAGATAAGATAGGACGTCCTTGCTAACGTGTCCTAGTCGTCTATACTATAGGTCGATTATCCTATCTAGCTACTTCTTGGTATATAAAGAAGATAGGGTAACCTTACTAAATTACTTAGTAATAGGTATAACTTAATCGTGTGAGATAGAAGTAAGAGATAAGTAAGAGGTTAGTGAAATATAAGCGTAGTTAGTAGTAGATCGGTTAGTGGTTAAATCATCCTATCGAATTAGGTAGATACCTAATTTCTGTTACGCGTAGCCGACCGGTTACTGTGAGTTAGAACGTTCACGGGTTCTACTTACCTCGTTCTAACTACGGATCCTAAGAGTATCTCGTAACCGTACCGTTACTATGTAAAGCCTTACGTCGGGTTCGGGTCCTATTGAGTATTCTTGCAGAACGTGCTAGAAGTGCGCGCTAAGTAAGTCAATCACTAAGTGTTACTACTAAGTGAATCCCCTACTTATAGGTTAGTTTATCTTAAAGGTGAACTATAAAGTGTAAAGTACTAAAGGTAGTAACTAAGTAATAATATATAATTGATCGCGAAGAACTAAATATATGATACTAGAATAAGTGTCCTTATATATCTAGTCCTTCCTATCGGCGGTAAGTCCGGGACTTATCGCTAATACGTTCCGCACTCATTACTGATGAGCCTAGGCCTATCGCTGATAAGTCCTCGTTACGTGTTCCTGAGTGGTTCTGGTATCGTAATAATAGCGTTACCTATTAATCATCCTTTGACTAGGATGTTAGTCACGTGATTGCTTTAGTCTTTATAACGTAATAATTATCCCTTTATAACGTTATCTAATCCGGTCCCTTACTAACTAATCTAAGTTAATTAGGTATTAGTATTCCTTCCCCCCGTATTAGCGCCGTTACGTGAGAGTTCCGTAATATTATCCCCTCCTTCCGTAGGTCTTTATCCTTAAAGATCCTTTAAATAGCGTCCTTCCCCTAGCTCTCCTTTTTAGTGAGTCTTCTTCTCCCTATAATATCCTTTCGTTATATTAACTATATCTTCTAAGGCGTCTGTTCGTAAGAACGCTTTAACTCGTCGTATTAAAGACGAGGGTTTCGAATCCGTAGTTCCTTACGATCGTTACGTTCGTCTTAAACGAGTATATATCCGCGCTGACTGTTCTGACCGCTGTAGTGATTATGTTCGCGGAGGTAGTGATATTAAGTGTACTATATCGAATCCTTCCTTTACCGATGCCGAATAGCGTCGATTGGTTAGGTCCTAAAATCAAATTAAAGAGGAAGAAGAGGCTATTCTTACTAAACTCCTTTACCTTCGAAAATAAAAGCGGTTATTATAAAAGCGTGCTAGTAATTTTATTACTCGGGACTATAAGGAGGTTACTGAGCTTAAAGAGCTTAAACGCCGCGAGGCTAAAGAGCGTAAGCGTCTTAAAAAAGAGCGTGTTGAGTTTAAGCAAAATAAACGTGATATAGAGAGCGCCTGTACCGCGACCGGTGTATCTTAATCTGCTTCCCTAACTAATAGTTAAGTTCTTACGGCGACGTTAGAGGATCCTACCCTAACTTAGCTGTTAAATGATCCGTCGTTTTCCTAGGTCGACCTAGACACTGCCTTACTAGGCGAGGCCCCTAGCTCCCCTTATCCTGCTGGTGAAACCGTCGAACCAGCCGGTAGTAACCTATTAGGTTCCTGATAGGTTCCTATATATTTTCCGAGGTATCGTATCCTTTCTATTTTACTAGGTAGTAAGGTTTTCCGCTAACTTTGTTCGTTACTAGGATCTCCTCGACCTTATATTCGTTTTCCGTTTCTTCTTCGATCTTAATATTAGTAGCGATTTCGGCGTTTTTTAGTGCTTTTTCTAGTAATAAGATATAAAAGGTTATATAAATACGTCGTATACTATCGGGTAGCTTTAGACGATAATTAAGTGGTCCTGTTTTTTCTATAATTTTAAATAGTCCTAATTTAAGGTAGTCGAGTTTCGCGCTAGGTCGTCTAGTACGAATATTACGTCGTAAGAGGTAAACTTTCTCCCCCTTTTAAAAGTCTAGCGCCTCCTAGCGCGATTAGTCGTAATAGAATTTTATGTGTAGATTTAGAAACTCGATGTCTCGTGAAAGTTAAAGGTAAAGTTACTGTCGGACTCTAGGCGGTGACCATAAAGTCGTGGTTATACACATAAGACGATAGTGTGCATAAGGATTGGTAAATACTCAATATAGTGTCTGAATACACGGTTATGAGTCTATCGGTCGTGCGTACTTCTATAAAGGAGAAATACCACGATTGTGGAAGAGTACCACCGATCTAGAAGAGAGATCAAAAGGAATGATAAACTTAATTCGATTTAACTAGGTAACATAGCAGTATTTATATCACAAGAAACATAGCAAAAGATCACATGATAAATCAACAGAATCAGAGTGTTGAGAGTCTCTTGCTTAGGTAGGCAATCATATGCGAGATCGTTGAGGATCAATCTGTTAGATCTTTATAGAAGAAGATCTATATGTAGAGAGGGGTTATATAAGTAGGTCCTTCGTCATGTGACCCCACAACATCCACATGTTGACACACCCCCTCAGTTCTCGATGTGTGATAAGAATGAGAGCAAAGTGAGAACTGAATGAGAGAAAAGAGAATGACTAGCTAGGAGGTGGTATCTCTATGCCTAGTTATTTAATGAATTCGATATGCTTCCGCCTAGGTAGGCACTTGGTAAGACCGTCTACGGGCATGTCGGTGGTCTTTACCTATTGGATAGATAGGCGCTTTGCCTGTACCTCTTGACGAATCTATAGGCGGTTGATATCCACGTGACGAAGTTTGGTCTGAAATACTGATTTCTCGCGATTCAATAGGTCAACGGTTTGCTTGTTATCGTAATTTAATACTTCTTGCTGTTGAGTGTTGAATTCGATGAATTCGAATAGCCGTTTAACCTAGTATAGCTGCTTAGCTGCGTGTGAGATAGCTAGCAATTTAGCTTCTGTGGTAGATGTGGTTATCGTCTTCTGCCTGCGAGATTTCCACTCGATTGGACCACTAAATAATGAGAAGATGAAACCTTCTGATGACTTCCTATCAAGATGATTGGCAAAGCTTATATTAGACGAAGTAGTGAAGATCTGGTAATCTGATTAGCTGCCACCAAAGCAGATAGCTAGGTCTTTCGTCCCGTATAGGTAGGAAATTAGGTGGTTAATAGTAGCTAGGTGCTTCTTATCGTAGCGTGTGAGAGATTTAGCTAGTAGCTGATTGGCGAAAGCGGTGTCTGGTCTAGTCCATACAGTAGGGAAAAGGGTTGAACCACACTTCTGTTGGTATAGTTTAACGGTTGATTGGTCGATTTGACTAGAAACGATAGGGTCAAGACGTTGATTGCTAACTAGTGGTGTATTAGGCGGTTTCCTGCCTAGGAGGTTGAATTTAGTAGCGATCTTTTTAATGTAGGCTGATTGGTTTAGCTAGGTCTTTCGTCGCTGTCGGTCGCGTATAATTCGAATACCGATGAATTGGGTAAGTTTACTATAGTCCTTTATCTTAAAGCGTTGTGAGAGAAGCTGCTTTATCTGTTGAGCGTGTAAGCTCTCATTTCGGTGGTAGGCGGCTAGGAAATCGTCAACAAACACCATAATAACCATACGATTATTAGTGTAAAGCGTAGGGTCTTCAGGATAGCTTTTAAAGCCTAGTGAGAGAAGTATTTCTTTCACGTCGTCTTCCCATCTCTTACCAGCGATTCGAAGACTATATACTACCTTATGTAGGCGTAGGACTATTGACTTTCGTCCTAGTCCTGGTGGGTATCGGTAGTACACTTCCTCTTTAAGATCACTGTTTAGGAAAGCGTTGACGGTATCTATCTGAAAGGTCTCTAGGTTAAAATGCGTGATGATTGCTATAAGCGTGCGAAAGGTCCTAGCAGCAAGCGTATAAGTACGTGGGTCTTCTAGTTCGTCTGGTGTCTGTGTATCTCCGCGTACGTATAGACGCGCTTTGAAGCGTGTGAGGTATCCTGATTCGTCAGATTTATAGGTAAAGACCCATCTCATTGGTATGAGCTGGTGGCGTGGGCAATCCGATTGGTTTAGACCTTTGCAATTCGATTGGTGTGTAAAGCTGATGAGGTCTTTGTTGATAGGTTCGAATGTATGTATGTCTAGAAGCTTATTGAATTCGATTCGCATAGCTTGTCGGAATTAGCTTTCGAAAGGATGACTAGCTAATTGGTGGTAGCTAGGTGGTGGCGGAGGAATTGATGAGATCGCAATCTTTGGTTGTTGATGTTGATTGGATGAGAAAGCTTGGATATAGGTTGTGAGGGATACGTGAGGGCGTTTTCTCTCACTTTCGTTATCGGTATTAGAGTCAGAACGTGGGCGTTTAGTTGGTATATGAAGAGGTTCATATCCAGAAGGGTCGAAGTTTGTGTTATTAATTAAGACGAAAGGGACTATATCCTCTGGTTCTGATTGGCTAGAACTCATCGATTCGTCTGATTTTGGGTCGAGCGGTGGTGTGATTGGTTGATCTCCGAGGATTTCGTCTGTTAGGATCTCGTCTGTTGGTATAGGTGTGGTATGATCGATGTTGATAGTAGGACTACTACTACTTCCACCCCCGAGATCTTGCTGCACCGGTTGGTTGAGGTTGAATGGGATATCTATATTTTCGAGTATTTGATTGATCTCCTCCTCGTCAAGGGTATCAATCTGTTGAGATAGATTGGTTTCCTCATAGATTTGGATGCGTTGGTTGGGTAGCGAAGGATTGTAGGATTCTTCCTCGTTGAATTGGACGTCTCGTGCACGAATTACACGTCGTTTGGTAGGTATCCAGATGCGCCAGATGTTATAGGCTTCATAACCTACTAGATAGCTAATAGTAGCACGTGGTGCTAGCTTAGCTAGTCTAGGTAGCTTAGTAATGCGTACATAAGCTTTACATCTAAAGATTCGAATGTGTGAGAGATCTAGCTTTGCCTATAGCTAATGTGGTGCGTTTTCACCGAGGTAGGTAGCAAGCGCTTCGTGTGGGGATTGCCAATCTAGTGTGCGGTGAGGTAGGCGGTTTTGAATATAGACGGTAGTTCTAGCTACTTCATGCCAGAGATAGCTTAGTAGGTTTGAATCGATAATCATCTGCCTAGCTATCTTTGAAATTAATGCGCCATAACGCTCAGCGTAGCCGTTTTGGTCAGGTTGGTAGGGCGGTGTGGTTTCTAGATAGATACCACGTGATTGTGCTTCTTGATCGAAGAATTTAGATAGAGATCTCTCGTCATCTGAATGGATAGTGAGGACGCGTAGGTTGAATTGGTGTTGTACGAAATCGATCTGGTCGTAGAGAGATTGGGTCGAATCGGTCTTGGTAGATAGATCTTCTGCCAGTTGGTATTTAGTGATAGGGTCCACAGAGTGAGATAGGTAGGTCGTTCTGCCTAAGGATGGTTCGAAGTGTATAAGATCCTAATGCAGAGATTCGAAAGGGCGATTGTACTGCATAGGTCGTCGAGAGATTTGACGATGCGAATTAGCCAGTTTACATATCTCGCAGTGGTTGATAGGCGAAGATATATCTTTGATGGTGATGCCTGATGAGTGCTCTGGTAGATAAGATAGGACGTCCTTGCTAACGTGTCCTAGTCGTCTATGCTATAGGTCGATTGTCCTATCTAGGTGCTTCTTGGTGTGTGAAGATAGGGCAACCTTGCTAAATTGCTCAGTGATAGGTGTAACTTGATCGTGTGAGACAGAAGTAAGAGATAAGTGAGAGGTAGATGAAATATAAGCGTGGTTGGTAGTAGGTCGGTTAGTAGTTAAATTGTCCTATCGAATTAGGTAGATGCCTGATTTCGCGTTAAGCTTGCAGATAGGTCTTCCGTCCTTCTCTTCTAGTAGGCAATCCTTGCTATTCAGATAGATGCCTGCGCTAGCAGCTCTCTCTGCAGAGATTAGGTTGATGTGGAATCTAGGATAATAGGTAACTTGTTTTAAAGGGAAAGTGGTTCCATCAAGAGATTCTGATGGTTTGACGGACAGTTCATTATAACTAAGGATAGTGGTTTCGGTGTTTCTAACTATGACAGAGGACACAACGGGCCTATAGTTTGACAGTAGGTCCCTATTATTCGTGACATGAATTGATGCTCCGGTATCATAGCACCAGGTGTCGTTCTTCTTGGTAGGAATCCTGATTGTGCTTATCGCAACACCATCTTCCTCTCGAAAGAGAGTCTCGACCTGTTGTTTTGGTATATAGGTAGAGAAAGCGTCTCTAGTAGTTGAATTGGCCGAATTGGTCGAATTAGTCGAATTGGTCGAATTGGTTGAATTAGCCGGTTGGTAACGTCGAATTGTACGTTGGTAGGCTATCTTGAATCCTCTAGATTTATCGCATCGCTTTTCAAATCGCTCTTGGACCTCTGGGTCAGGTTGCCACCCCCTAGGTCTTGCCTTAGGATTTACATAGCGACACGTCTCAAAATCGTGGTTACCAGAGTTAGGCATACCCCCATAAGGGCACTTCCTTCTTCTGGTTGATTGTGTAGGTCCTTCTTCGTCTGATTCGTCAGGTTAACGTCCTTAGTAGGTCGTATGTGCGATAGGTCGTCTTCTACCACTGCTGGTTATGGTAGGCGGTCGGTATTGATCGACGAATTGATTAACCAGTTCGGTCAGGGTAGGTCTCTTTAGACCCTATAGGATTGTATTATACCAGAAGGTGTAGAAGCCCTAGTCACTAGGTTGGATAGTCTCTAGGAAATCGTATACTGGAGAAAGAGGATCTTGGAAGTAGGTAATTGCTGCTTTCTCGCCTTCCGATTGGCTAATTAGCTACTTTTGACCCTATGTAGGTAGTTGAGATAATTTGGTTGGTAGAGCTTATCGTTTTAGCTTATCCTAATCGCGTAGGATTTAACGATTCTTCGATTAGTCGGATAGGGTAAAGGTAGCACGTAGTTTAACTATAGCTTCGTGTGCTGATAGGCTATTGACGATTTGACGTCCTTCTGGTGTGAGAGAGGATCGAATACCTTGCTTGAGAGATTTAATGGATCGTAGGTAGCGAAAGTAGTCTGATCTTGACGATTCGTATTCACTTAGTAGTATCTTATAGATAGCTAATTAGTCAGACGTAAGGTCGATGAGCCTGAGTGGCTGTTTAGGAAGATTAGATATGTATGTGTTAGTAGGGTTTCTGATCACATTAGATATCTGTGGTTTAACTGGTTCCTGAGGCGGGGTAATCGGTGCGGATTAGTCCGGATCGGTATATTTCCATACATTATTAGCTAGTGCGTGGTCTTTGACCGTAGTGATCTATAGAACCCAGTGTGCGTGAGATTTTAGTGGGTAGTGAAGCCAGGTGGCTTATTGCGTGGTTGAATCCATCGCTTCTATGTGGGAAGTGAAGCGATAGTGAGAGTAAAGTAAAGGAAGATTGAATTGAATTGGTTAAGTGGTTAGAGCAGAGGCGTCGGGCTCATAACTGTCGGACTCTAGGCGGTGACTATAAAGTCGTGGTTATACACATAAGACGATAGTGTGTATAAGGATTGGTAAATACTCAATATAGTGTCTGAATACACGGTTATGAGTCTATCGGTCGTGCGTACTTCTATAAAGGAGAAATACCACGATTGTGGAAGAGTACCACCGATCTAGAAGAGAGATTAAAAGGAATAATAAACTTAATTCGATTTAACTAGGTAACATAGCAGTATTTATATCATAAGAAACATAGCAAAAGATCACATGATAAATCAATAGAATCAGAGTGTTGAGAGTCTCTTGCTTAGGTAGGCAATCATATGCGAGATCGTTAAGGATCAATCTGTTAGATCTTTATAGAAGAAGATCTATATGTAGAGAGGGGTTATATAAGTGGGTCCTTCGTCATGTGACCCCATAACATCCATATGTTGACAGTTAATATCTATAATTACCTCCGCCTTCTAGGGTTTCTTCTGAGGCTATATAGTAGTATCCGTTTCTGGGAGCTAGGGTAGAGTTTCTGGGATCTCCGGGGTTCCTAGCGTCTCGATTAGTGTCTTTAGGATCCCTACGCTCTACTCCTAGGAATCGTCGGATAGTTCCTAGGAGTCGGTAATATTCTAGGGACTATACTAGGTCTACCCTTAACTCTTAATATTTTCCTAATTAATCTCGGGAAATTCTATCGCGTGCTCTACGCTATTTAGGCCGCGGTATTTAATGTCGTCTACGAAGACGTCTAGGGTTTTATCCTTCGTGATTAACCGTAGGTATTCTGCCCGTTCGTCGTAGGTATATTTAGTTTCTTTAGGGCTTAAGGTTATCTACCTAGCCACTAATTCGTCGACTTCGTCTCGGATTAGTTATTTGACCTTAGGTTCTTTCCTAACTAGCGGCTTCTTAGTAGCCTACTTAGTGACCTAGTCCTTTAGGTACTTATACTTATCTAGAGTAGCCCTAGTGATAGCTTCCTTTAGGCGCTTCGCCCTATCGTGGGTAGCCCTAAGTTATTAGGGTTATATCTCGTCTTGAGTTACCTATAGCTATTATAGCTTTACGTTGTTACGTCCGTTATTTCGCTTACGCGCCTATAGCTTTACGTTATTACGTCGATTATAGTACTCACGCGCCCGATGTCCTACTTTTCTATATTTAAAGTATAAGTTATTATCTTTCCGTCGTTTCTCTTCTTCGGTTAGGAGCCTCGCTACGTTAAGCTCTATTAGTCGTGGTCTATAGGGATCGCTATCCCTACTAGGTCTATTTAGTTATTTATCGTAACGATAGTACGATAGCTAGCTAGTGCCTCGGCGCTATCCTTTAATTTCTCTTTTTTCTATTTATCGGTCGTATAGACGGTTATTAATCCGTACCGCCGTGTCGATAAGTTTTTCTATAGTATCTAGCCGGTCGATTCGTATAAGTTTATCCTTAATATATAGCTTAAGTCCGTGGTCGTAGTACAGAATCAGAGCGTAGTCTTCCTACTATAGTATTACTATAAGTTATATAAATTCGGCTATATAGGTTGATACTAAACCGGTTTATCGAATACGCTTTAGCTTTCGTTTAGCTATTTTCTTCGTATCGATATTACCGAAAGTCCGTTCTAAGTGTTATCTAAACGTGGTGTAGCTACTAAAGATAGCTTAAGTAGTGGTAGACTATTCGGTGTTAACCTTTTCGTAGTACTCCCTAATATAGGGTTTAAGCTAATCCTATACCTATCCTCTAAGGTAGGCTAACACGAAGATAACTTTACTTCCTTCGGTAATAAGGCGTCCCTTATTAACGTCGATATAGATATCTATCTAAGTAAGGAACCCTCGTAGCTTACTTCGGGTACCGTTAAAGGTCTTAGCCTTTAGAAGTTTTGGTACTCCGATAGTAGTCGCTAGCGCGGAAGCGACGATCTAGGTATAAAGTTACTCTATATAGTCCTTCACGCTTACTAGATATTTATTATAGTTACCTCCTAGGGTGTTTAGGTTATTTTTAAGTCTTTTAATAGTTTCCTAAAGTGCCTAGATCTTTCTTTCCTACTTATCCTCCTAGTCGTCCTCTCGTGCCGCTAGAGGGCAAGGAGTCTTTCCTCGTGGGATACTATCGTTACCTACTATAATAACTTTACTTCACGGTTTAAAGATAGGGCGATTAATGTGTTACGCGTAGCCGACTAGTCACTATAAGTTAGAACGTTTACGGGTTCTACTTACCTCGTTCTAACTACGGATCCTAAGAGTATCTCGTAACCGTACCGTTACTATATAAAGCCTTACGTTAGGTTCGGGTCCTATTAAGTATTCTTGTAGAACGTACTAGAAGTGCGCGCTAAGTAAGTTAATTACTAAGTGTTACTACTAAGTGAATCCCCTACTTATAGGTTAGGTTATCTTAAAGGTAAACTATAAAGTATAAAGTACTAAAGGTAGTAACTAAGTAATAATATATGATTAATCGCGAAGAACTAAATATATAATGCTAGAATGAGTGTCCTTATATATCTAGTCCTTCCTATCGGCGGTAAGTCCGGGACTTATCGCTGATACGTTCCGTACTTATTATTAATAAGCCTAGGCTTATCGCTAATGAGTCCTCGTCACGTGTTCCTGAGTGGTTCTGGTATCGTAATAATAGCGTTACCTATTAATCATCCTTTGACTAGGATGTTAGTCACGTGATTGCTTTAGTCTTTATAACGTAATAATTATCCCTTTATAACGTTATCTAATCCGGTCCCTTACTAACTGATCTAAGTTGATTAGGTATCAGTGTTCCTTCCCCCCGCATTAGCGCCGTTGCGTGAGAGTTCCGTAACAATTTCGCGTTAAGCTTGTAGATAGGTCTTCCGTCCTTCTCTTCTAGTAGGTAATCCTTACTATTTAGATAGATACCTACGCTAGTAGCTCTTTCTATAGAGATTAGGTTAATATAGAATCTAGGATAATAGGTAACTTATTTTAAAGGGAAAGTGGTTCTATTAAGAGATTCTAATAGTTTAACGGATAGTTCACTATAACTAAGGATAGTAGTTTCGGTGTTTCTAACTATAACAGAGGATATAACGGGCCTATAGTTTAATAGTAGGTCCCTATTATTCGTGATATAAATTGATACTCCGGTATTATAGTACTAGGTGTCGTTCTTCTTAGTAGGAATCCGGATAGTGCTTATAATAACACTATCTTCCTCTCGAAAGAGAGTCTCGACCTATTATTTTAGTATATAGGTAGAGAAAGCGTCTCTAGCAGTTGAATTAGTTGAATTAGTCGAATTAGTCGAATTAGTCGAATTAGTCGAATTAGTTAAATTAGCCGGTTAGTAACGTCAAATTGCACGTTAATAGGCTATCTTAAATCCTCTAGATTTATCGTATCGCTTTTTAAATCGCTCTTGGACCTCTAGGTTAGGTTGCTACCCCCTAGGTCTTACCTTAGGATTCATATAGCGATACGTCTTAAAATCGTGGTTGCTAGAGTTAGGTATACCCCTATAAGGGCATTTCCTTCTTCTGGTTGATTGTATAGGTCCTTCTTCGTCTGATTCGTTAGGTTAACGTCCTTAGTAGATTATATGAGCGATAGGTCGTCTTCTACTACTGCTGATTGGTGTGGTAGGTGGTCGGTACTAGTCGACGAATTGATTAACTAGTTCGGTTAGGGTAGGTTTCTTTAGACCCTATAGGATCGTATTATACTAGAAGGTATAGAATCCTTAGTTACTAGGTTGAATTATCTCTAGGAAATCGTATACTAGAGATAGATAGTCTTAGAAGTAGGTAATTACTACTTTCTCGCCTTCCGATTAGCTAATTAGCTATTTCTGACCCTATATAGGTAGTTAAGATAATTTAGTTAGTGGAGCTTATCGTTTTAGCTTATCCTAATCGCGTAGGATTTGACGATTCTTCGATTAGTCGGATAGGGTAAAGGTAGCACGTAGTTTCACTATAGCTTCGTGTGCTAATAGGCTATTAACGATTTAACGTCCTTCTGGTGTAAGCGAGGATCGGATACCTTACTTGAGAGATTCGATAGATCGAAGGTATCGAAGGTAGTCTGATCTTGACGATTCGTATTCACTTAGTAGTATCTTATAGATAGCTAATTAGTCAGACGTAAGGTCGATGAGCCTGAGTGGCTGTTTAGGAAGATTAGATATATATATATTAGTAGGGTTTCTGATCACATTAGATATCTATGGTTTAATTAGTTCCTGAGGCGGGGTAGACGGAGTGGCTTAGTCCGGATTAGCGTATTTCCACAGATCGTGTGCGATTGTATAGTCTTTAACCGTAGTAATCTAGGGAACCTAGTGTACGTGAGATTTTAATGGGTAGTTAAGCCAGGTAGCTTGTAGAGTAGTTAAATCCATCACTTCTGTATAGGAAGTGAAGCGAGAGTGAGAGTAAAGTAAGAGAAGATTGAATTGGTTAAATGGTTAGAGTAGAGGCGTCGGGCTCATAACTATCGGACTCTAGGCGGTGACCATAAAGTCGTGGTTATACACACAAGACGATAGTGTGCATAAAGATTAGTAAATACTCAATAGTGTCTGAATACACGGTTATAAGTCTATCGGTCGTGCGCACTTCTATGAAGGAGTACCACGATTGTGGAAGAGTACTACCGATCTAGAAGAGAGATCATAAAGAATGATAAACTTGATTCAATTTAGTTAGGAAACATAGCAGTATTTATATCTTACAAACATGGTAAAAGATCACATAAGAAAGGATAGAGAATTAGAGTATTAGATAGTCTCCTGCCTAGATAGGCAATTCAGTGCGAGTATGCAATTTAATGCGAGATCGTTGAGGATCAATCTGATAGATCTTATAAAGAAGATCTAGATGTAGAGAGGGGTTATATGAGTGGGTCCTTCGTCATGTGACCCCACAACATCCATATGTTGATAGCTAGGAATACTAGATCTTTAAATAATAAGATAGAGATCTATAATAAGTTTAATATAATAAGATACTTCTAGGAAGGTTATAAGAGATATTATAAATATATAATATATAGCCTAAGTAAGTATAGTATCTTCTCTTACTATAAGAAGAAGTAGTATATAATAGCCCTTAAGAATAATAGTATTATTCTTAATCCCTTATCCTTAAGCTATATATTATAAGGATAGCTACCTAGACTAAATACTACTCCATTACTCCATGAGACGGTTAGCGTGACGCGGGAAACGGCCACTATTTTACCAGCACCCAGATTACACCCTAAGTGCAAGAACCCGGCAAATCCACACGTGACGCCAAGGATATACTCCTGAGGAGTCGCAGGGGAGTAGATCTACCCCCGGGGTAGATCTACCACAAATATACTCCCTGGGAGTAGGAAGGACTGGATATATAAGGACACTCATTCAGTATCATGTATTTAGTTCTTCGCGATCAATTGCACATTGTTACTTGGTTACTACCTTTAGTGCTTTGCACCTCACAGTTCACCTTCAAGACAACCCAACCCACAAGTAGGGGATTCACTCAGTGATAACACTTAGTGATTGACTTACTTGGCGCGCACTTCTGGCACATTCTGCAAGATACTCAACAGGACCCGAACCCGACGTAAGGCTTTGCGAAGCAACGGTACGGTTGCGAGATACTCTTGGAATCCGCAGTTGGAACTAGGCAAGTATAACCCGTGGACCTTCTAACTCACAGTGACCAGTCGGCACCGCGTAACAGCTACCCCACGCGTATCTATAGAGATTATCCACTCAGTAAGCGAATCCTCTTCGATTTAGGTTAATTTATAGCCAGATAGGCGCTTATCCACGCGTGAGATTCGACTATCAGCGCGTGCTTGTAGTGTAGAGAAGGGTATATCGTATAGCTTCGCTGCTACGCGGATAGAAGAGATACGGCACTCTTTTAAATCGGAAAGGGCTAATAAGATCTTGCCCTCTTGATTGGCCGATTTCTGCCAGGATTCAATGCGAATTAGTGGCATGGTAGGTGGTTGAATTAGGTAGATTGGTAGGAAGACGTGATTTTTGATGTGGTGACCCGGACGGGAGGGAATTACGTTAGGACTAGTTATATTACTAAGGAAGGTGATTAGATTCGTAGAAATTTAATGTAGATTTCTCTGCAAAAACGTGCATTTAACGGTAGATTATATAGTGGATTTACTATATAAACTAGAAAGGTAGACTGCAGAGACCAAAGTAGTAGGGTAATAGTGGGTGGAAGTCAGATGGATCCACACGTTATCCACACTGGATCTATCGTAGATTCCAGTAAATGCCGAAGATGCATAATGATAATTTATTTACTTTGGTCAATTTGCACAGCTGGCGAGATTTCCGTGGGATGACACAAGTCCCGTACAAATAGGACCTCAGGATTGTTATAGAAGTCCGGGATTATTCCCTAATGAAATTTTGGGCCATGGTGGAACAAGATTTTCAGCCTCGTGGGAATCCCACTTCATCAGAACGGGCGAGGAAATAATCTCCCCTATTTTTAGATCTACAGCCATGAATTCTATCAATACTCTTGGATTTTTGACCCTGGGGGTGTCTGCTACGCCGTTCTACTTTGCTCTAGAGAAGTATCAGAACTATATTAATATAAGCCCCTAAGACTGCGTCTCCAGTGCCTTCTAGGAAATGCTTACAAACTAACAATGGACTGTAGCAACTACTTACATGGTTATATAGTATATCTAGTACCTAAAGATAAACTTCCTAGCCTGGATCTAATTAGACTTGCTCCTATGTGGCCGGCTCCGATAATGATACATAATCCTCGGGCACATATCCTTCGTCGCGGGTATCGCACTAGGTCATTCCAACATCCGATGCATCACCAAAATTAGCTACTACCATTAACTTCTCTTTAGCGACACAGGTGCCAATACTATCTACGCCTGTGGTGGATTGTGTAGCAAACGTATACTCCCAGCTCGGCATCCGCGGCCACTCCACCAATAGTATCACCTATCTTTAGATTCTTTCGTAGACTAAACCTAAAAATCTGCCGTCTTAGCCACATACTAGGTCATGTACGACGGTGCGGCTTGGCTATTGGGTATATAAACTCTATAGTAAACTCACAAGCGAGTGGAACATCCTCGCGATGCGAACGACAGATATAATTGGGGTGCGGGGACAGGAGCTTACTCCTATCCGGCCCAACAATTTGCTCACCTAGGTACTGTAGTACATATACGACTGCTAGTAGGTCAACACGACTACTGCGCCCTAGAGCTTAGCTGCGTGTCGCCGGCACCAACATCGCTTATAACGTGTGGGCTCTAGGCTATGCTAACGGCCACTAGCTTCCCATGACCACCTTCTAGCATGAGAAGAGAAATCATCAGTTGCTCAACTTTGGTGACTGTTACCTTTACCAATCATGAAGATAACTAGTATAGCGCCGCACCCGAAAGGACCTACCCTCCTTCCGGTTCCCTCAACTTCGGCCAGCGCGGCAAATTTTACCGCCTCGGGCTACCGCGCTAATCATTTGACATATAAAGTGCTGGTGGGCTTAGATCCTGCGTATGAAGGTTTTGATACCTTCAATGTTGTTAGCCCACATAGGTCACATTCCTACTCCCAGTCCCTTCCTGCTCAGTAGTTAGATTCCTATCTTAGCTATCTTACCGATCTACACGCTCATCAGATTTCTAAAATATCACGATCTTCGGCTACCGAGTATAGATTGATCGAGATAGCCCAACGGAGGAGAGACGGGATGGGTGAATTAAGGTAAGGTGCCATTATGGATCGACGCAGATGTCACCACACTTACCTAGACCGCCGTCGGCTTTCCTGTTTAGAATCACTCTAATATTATAAGCATATAGTCACAGGTTCTTTATATTATATTACTGAATCTAGATCTTCTAGGCATTATAAGCGTGTAGTGGTTGATGTGAAGGGGCTGAAGTAAGACTTGATTCAATCTGACTAGGCCAACATGCTGTTTACAAAAAGCTTAAGGAGAAGAAGTTTATCCCGTGCGTTCCCCACGTCAACATGCCAAGGTCTCGTGATACACGTGACCTATATCGGGCACTGGCCCGTGACAATACCCCCTCCTAGTCTTAGTCTCGTTAGGGGCACGACGATATGGGCTTCGGTGCCGATTTGCTGACGAATCACGTCCGAAACAGTGCCGTGCTGCTCCTCAAAGGTATCTAGGGCGCTGCAATCCCGCACTGAATCTAGTGTTTCCCACGTCTGCTCTGCCCATCCTCTCCACTTCACTAGTACTTCGTCACGATATCCTCGCCTAATCTTCCTCCGTCGGACAGCTAAGATCTGCTCAACCTCGTATTCCTCCTCTCCAGCAACCAGTAATGGCGGTGGCTGTAGATCGTCCACTAGCTGAGATGGGAATGGATCCGTCGCTGCCGGACGAACTAACTCAATATGGAACACTGGGTGTATACCAGTGGGCACATCTAGTCGGACTGTGAACGGTGACGGAACGTCTACTACTCGGTATCGAGCGTGCAGCCAATCTAACTTCTTTGACGGTCGTTGAGTGCGTACATTCCGAAGGTTTAACCAGACCCAGTCATCCTTCTTATAGACAGGCGCGGCCTGTCGGCGCCGGTTCGCTTGTTCTTCTTGAAGGGCCTGTGCAGAAGCCATGGCGGCCTGGGCCCAATCGGTGGCTTCCCGAAGGCGATTCACGAACGTTTCGCCTGCCTTTCGTGGTGGTGTTAGGGCGTCTTCTAGTTGCCCTGCTTCATCGATACCAATCGGGTCGACGTGATAGCCGTGGGTGAAGAAGAATGGCGAGATTCCGGTTGAAGCAGCGTCACGATTATTAATTGCCACAGCAACTATTGGCAGTAGATCCTTCCAGTTATCCTGTGCGTACGTCGTGAACACACGTAGAATTCGTTCGATCTCCTGATTAGCACGCTCTGTTGCGCCGTCGGTCTGGGGGTGAAAAGCGGTGGATAATCGGCGTTGAATCGATAGCCTTTCGCATACCCTTTCCCAGAAAGAACTCACAAATTGGGGGCCACGGTCGCTCACAATCGTTAGTGGCACCCCATGATGCATATAGAAGTGTGTGAGGAACACCTCCGCTACATCTTCTGCCGTCGTATTCTTCATTCCGATCAGAACCACGCTCTTCGTCAACCGGTCAGTTATAACCATACAATTCGTCGCTCCTGTAGGGCCGGAGGGTGGCAGCCCGGTGATAAAGTCCACTGATATCTCGGCCCAGATTCGCTGTGGAATCGGTAGTGGCTTTAATAGTCCATGCTTCGTGTCTCGCCATACTGAGCTCCGTCCGCAGATTGTGCAATTACGCAGAAAGCGTCGTACATCCTTTGCTGCTCCTGGCCAGAAGAACCGTCGAGACAGTATCGAATAGGTAGCGTCTCGCCCAGGATGCGCCGTGACGTGTGAATCGTGGACCTTCTGTATAATCCCCGTGCGTAAGACCTCATTATCGGGAATCCAGATCCGTTGTCTAAAATGGAGCACCCCCCGATCGTCTAAATGGCACTCCGATAGGCTTGTCTTGATGTTTGTCTCGGTAGCGATTCGGCGCTCCCCTGTTAGCAAAGCGTGGGAGATTCGTTGGTAGATCGAGTCGGACGCCCTCGCCCTTTTCCATTCTGCCTGAAGCTCTTCTTCTTCGAAGAGGGGTATATCCTTCTCGAAATCGACCTCCTCGCTAGGTCGATCTTCGGCTGGTTGAGGGTCTAGTCGTCCCGTTTTGATCTTGACCCTTTTGAGTAGGACTCGGAAGCGGTTCGATAGCCTTTCGTCAGTGATACTCTTAGGCATATCTTGACTCCGTCGTGATAGTGCATCCGGCCTCACCGCAAGCTTGCCAGGGCGATAACGGAGGTCAAAGTTAAACTCTGTTAAGAGATCTGCCCATCGCATCTGCCGTTCGTTAAGATGTTGTGCTTTTCCGAAGTATCGAAGGTTCTTATGGTCCGTCACGATAGTGAA
Source organism: Penicillium cataractarum (assembly GCF_028827025.1). Lineage (NCBI taxonomy): Eukaryota > Fungi > Ascomycota > Eurotiomycetes > Eurotiales > Aspergillaceae > Penicillium > Penicillium cataractarum. The sequence goes on along the minus strand of NW_026622743.1, from coordinate 2,411,380 downwards.
TCGAGGCACCATTTTCAGCTCGGGTCTCCATTCGCGTAGAGCACGTATAATCGCTAAAAGCTCCTTATCGTGGATCTCGTAGTTTGATTCTGCTGGAGATAGCTTCTGAGATAGATAGGCGCATGGCCATAGCTGCCCGTCCGGTCCATATTGCGATAGAACCGCGCCAGTTGCCCAGCCGGAGGCATCAGTTTCCACGACTGTTTGGCGATCCTCTTCGAAATGTGCCAAGATTGGTGCGTTTATGAATAGCTCTTTTAGTTCCGCGAAGGCCTGTTGGCAATCGTCGTTCCATTTGAATATAGCGTCTTTCTTCATTAGCCGTGTTAACGGTGCCGAAAGGTCGGCGAATCCTGGTATAAATGGCCGGTAGAAGTTCGCAAACCCAATAAAGCTTCGCACATCCCGTATAGACTTCGGTCTCTCCCATGCTCTGATAGCTTCCACCTTCTTTGGGTCAACGTGAATCCCCTTTCCAGCTTCGACGACGAAGCCAAGGTATTTCACTGAGTCCTGTTCGAACTCCGACTTCGCAATGTCACATTGTAGCCCAGCATCCATTAGCTTCTGTAGCACATCGCCGACTTTTCGGCGGTGATCCGCTAGCGTTCCGTTGGTGTAAATTATTATGTCGTCGACGTATGCTGACACAAAGTCGTCAAGGTACTCTCGTAGCGTCTGATTGATATACCTCTGGAACGTTGCTGGTGCGCCGGTTAACCCAAAGGGCGTCACGTTCCACTCGTAGAGCCCGTATCGCGTCCGAAATGCCGTCTTCCATTCTTCTCCAGGGTGAATACGAATCTTATGGAAGGCCGCGATAATGTCAAGCTTCGTGAACCAGCGGGCTTGGCCTATATTCCGCAATGTCTCTCGAATTAGTGGTAGAGGGTAGCGATCTTTCACTGTTCGCTCATTCAACCCTCGGTAATCAACACAGAAGCGTACGCCTCCACCTGGCTTTCTGACTAGCAAGATCGGTGCCGCCGCGGGCGATTGGCTCACACGTATAAAGTTCTTCCCGAGTAGGTCTGTTAACGTTTTCCGTAGGTAAAGGAGTTCTTCCTTGTTCATGCCATAAAGAGGACCATAAGGTGGTGGCTCTTCGACGCCGTTTCGGTCGCGTTTCAAAGGGATCTTGTGATCGACCCCAGGCCGGTGTGGTGGTAGCTGATCAGCAAGTTGTTGGCTAAAAACCGCTATCCACCGCCAGTAGTGTTTTGGTAGCTTGTCCTTTGGGTCGATATGCTTCTTAGGACGAAGTGCTCTCTCGATGTCGTCTAGCGAAACCCTACCGATTCGCAGGCGATTCATATCCGATACGCTCTGTATGAGTTGCCGGATAGATAGTGCCTCGGCTTGGGCAACACGTAGTGCCCTCACCCCAATAGGCCCAATAGTGCGATCTGTGCGATTCCAGCACCTCGTCCGCTCCCCAGACCTTGTGAAAATATCTAGGTATCCTCTTCTTGCTGAATATCGCCCGTTCACGTCGTGTAACCATGGGTCTCCTAGTATCATACTATCACTTTGTGGTCCGATAATATAGGCGAACACACGGCCTTGTTGATGGCCGTGGATATCAAGGTCGAAGTGGGTGGCGTGGGTGATTCGGTACTGATTCGGTATAACTCCGTCGAGGATTCGTGGCTGTATCTTGATGCGCGGGAGGTCGAATAACTGGACTAAGGACTCATTTACTGTTGCATAACAGCGGCAACCGCTATCGACGAGAGCTTGTGTAAATTGGATTCCATTCACTCTAGCATCGACTATGAACGGTAATGTCTCACGTTCCAGTAGCTTTTCGACCCCCTTTTGCTCCTGCTCGCGGCTCAGAACAGGAGCTATTCTTTTCCCGATCCATCCTCAGTAGTCACATCTTCGTCGTCAGAGGCTGTTGTGACTGAATCTTGGTCGCTCACAGGCTTCGATTTCTTCACTTTGACCGTACGCTCCTTTCCCTTCTTGCTCGAAGCGGACGCAATCCGTGCACTACTAGGCCGTTGTGCTGGTAGTAGTGTGCACGTCCCGATAAAGTGGCCGACCTTTCCACATCGTAGGCACTTCCTATCGGCCCGCCGCTGCTCTAGTACGTCCTGGCTAACCCATTGAGCCTGCTTCGGCACTCCAGTCCTGGATCGGTGGTGTTTCGTGTAGGTTTCGGTTCGGTTTACCGACACAGTAGGCGTCCAATCCATTTCGTCGTCATTCTGTCCAGGCGTATGCGACTTGCGTGCTCGTTCCGTTCTTGTGATGTCAAGGGCATCCATATCGGAGCTAATCTCGTGAAGCCGAGAAATCAGGTCCGAAAAGGTAGCGGGGATACCCCGATTCATTAACGAATTCGTCATTGTCTTATTGAGTGCGCTAAGAAGAATCTGTCGCTTAGCCTCATTAGGCCAATCAAGAGCGTCTGCATCAGCGAATTCCTTTTCTAGCCGTGGCAGGAACCTAGAAAAGCTCATGTCTTCCGGTTGCCGAATCTGGTGGAGTCGCCTGGCTGCGCGTGCTTTGACATTCGGGTCTCCGTAGATATTCTCGAGGTAGTCGAGCAAGGCCTGTGGTTCGCCAGTGTCTCGGCGGAGTTTCACAAAGGTTCCGGTGTTCTTCCATGCAAGCTTCTCTAGTCTAGAGAAGACATATATGAATTGGTCCTGGGGAGAACCAATAGCTTCGCCGTCTACGCTAAGCTTGTTCTCAATCGAAATTCGCCAGGTTGGCCAATCGCTCGTGCTTCCCCCGAATAACTTTGGGTCTGGGAGACGGGGCTTCGGTCGGTGAATGATCTCTGTTCGTGGGGAGATCGGCACCGATTCGGTAGCCGATCGCGCTGGTGTCGCCTGTCCTTCGTTCGTCGCGGTTGTCTTTGTGGCCAGTGAGACTTGGCGCTCTAGCATTGCTTCCAGGCGACGCATCCGTTCTTCTTGAGCAGCTTCCTGTTGGTAGTGCCGCTCCCGTTCTTCGTTCTGCATAGCCTGGGTCTGTGCTATCTGTTGCAGTAGCGTTTGCGCCCACCCAGGAGGGCTCGTCGATTCCTGGTGCTGCATAGCTGCCAGGGGTTGTGTAGCGTGCCGGTAATGCTTCGGTCGCTTTTCGTCTACCTTCCGCTTCCAATGTGCCAATGATCTAATATGCCTAGGAATTGAGGTCTTCTAGGACTTTCCAATACGTCTCGAGCGCTAAGAGTTTATGCGCGAGGATTCCGTTCTAATAGGTGTTCGTCGCTGAATCGCTGGGGATTCAGGGGTATTTCCAATGAGTGCCTAGGTCGTTTTCCTAGGACTTTCCAATGACCAATGATACTTCTAGGTGTAGAAAGAAGCTTTTTGTATGTGAAGGGGCTGAAGTAAGACTTGATTCAATCTGACTAGGCCAACATGCTGTTTACAAAAAGCTTAAGGAGAAGAAGTTTATCCCGTGCGTTCCCCACGTCAACATGCCAAGGTCTCGTGATACACGTGACCTATATCGGGCACTGGCCCGTGACAGTTGACAGCTAAAGATATCATGGTATTAAAAGAGTAGCAAAAACGTAGGCCAGAAGATACCAGATTACTCAGTCAAGTAAGAACTTTGAGAAGAGAGGTCAATTATTCTAAGGGCCGAGAGTACCTGAACGGTATTAGCTTGCCCGTTATCTGATGGATCCCAAACCCGATTGATAACGCGGGAATGTATTATTTACCGGACACCGCCTTTGTATGTAAGTAATCTGTTATCTGATTCCGCGGTCCGGCATCGGCCCACCCGGAACTTGCCGTATTTTCGTGCGAGCAAAATCACGCCTTTAGTTATTGTTTTTTATTTTCTCCTTGTACGACCTTGGCGAATATTTCCATAGCCTTTCTTTTTTTTTTTGTGTGATATCCTACATGGACTTTTGTTTTACGAAGGAGATACGCGATATCATTTCCATAATGTAGTAAGATTAATAATATAGTACATTGATTGTACATAAGAATGCGAGTCTAAAGTCCAGACCCTCCAAAGTTAAGTGTTCTCCTATTTGCTAGCTGCAATGCACCGTCGATCCTAGGGGCTTAATGGATACGATGCCCCAACGTGGGTAACGCCAGATCCAGTAGGTAGCTCCCGAATCTTCTCTAGGAGTATAGTAGCCATAATGATACTCCCGTTGGCTATATACACGCTATATAATAAAAAGAAAAGAAGGAAAAAAGAAGAAAAAAGAAAGAAAAAAAAAGCAACTCGATTTTTTGCTAATCTCTGACACGGGAAGTTTTCGATGATATTTGTTTTTTTCGTCCTCGATTTCTCGAAACGATACCCTAGATTCTTCTCCGATCGACGATGCTCTTCTTTATCAGGTCCAGTATGATCTAAATCAACCTAAGAATTATGTATATAATATCCGCCTATATATGGTACTACCGTAGTCCGGATCTTGATTTATACTTTTACCCGGAATGTGGCAAAATCAGATAACAAACTTTGTTCGTTTTAATGAACGATCGAGTTCCCCGAATCTGGCGTACGAACCCGCTTTTTCTCCCTTCCCCCCATAGCCGACACCCGTAATTTACTAATTTTCAACTGACAAGACTCCTTCCCTTCGCTTCTTTCCTCCTTCAATTCCTCTCCTCTGTTACCTTTCCACTGGTCTCTCCCATTCGACCAGTCAGGAAATCTATAGCCCACCCCCAGAAGGTTATTAGCTCCGTCCCGTATCTTTTCGCCTCTGCCAGTTACCTTCGCCGCCCCCTCAAAACCCTTTTTTTGACCGGCACTTCCCGACTCTTCCCACCCCGAACTTCGAACCTCCTCCAACAATAGCCGTTCGGCTTTTTCATTCTTCGTCTACTCTCGATGGGTACGTGCCGTCTCTTTCTCAATACTTTGTTCTCCCCCAACTTACCAATCATTTTAACAGTCCACGCCGTCAATACGACCATGCCGTCAACGACTGTCGCCTCATCAGAGTCTCGCCCCCGCAAGGGCATCTTCCCAGAGATCCCGGTGTCGTCAACTTCACATCCTGACAATCCAATCCCCGAGGAGCCGCGTGGTGTGCGGTCACTTTCCGTCACTGACACCACCTTCAATGGCTCATCCACTTCTCGAGAAACCGACTCGGTCGGCTCTAACTCCTCCGACTCCCCAATTACTCCGCCGAGTGACACACGGTCCGAAGAAGACCTCACTTACAAGCCTAATGGCCGCCAGCGCCGGGCTTCGACCATTCTGATCTCCCAAAACGCCGAGGACATGCGACGGGTCTTGGAGAACGTGGGCACAAGCGGTACACAAAAAATCCAGTCCATGTGTTGCGGGGGAGGATGTTGCCGCGGTCGACCCTTGCAGCTACTGGACGGGCCCATCTCCGGTTTCAATTCGATCACAGCACCTGAGAACAAAGCTTTCGCCAGTCTGGAGTTGAACTTAGACCTACTCACGTTGGACAGCCCTCTCTCCAACATTGCCCCGCTGCCAGAGAAGACTGTTTCGTTCAAGCCGGCCCCTGCATCCGCTACCGATATTCCTCTTGGCCCCGCGGATCACCCGCCGCAATTTGTACAACCACATCCCCCTTACGAGGTGTATCGAGCTCCGCTCCATCATGCCCGGGAGTTGACCAAGGGTGGTGCGGAGAAGCGTACATATCACTTCGACATTGATGTTACCGATTACCCCGCCGAGAGTGGGATGGTGGATTTCGTCGTCGGTGGGGCCATTGGCGTCTGCCCCAAGAACAAGGATGAGGAGGTGGAGGACATTCTCAATCTGCTGGGTATTCCCAGGTCAATGCGCGATAGAAAGGTGTGCATGTGGACGACCAATGGTCGCTGGCCGACTATCTGGGGCGACGAAAAGCCCCGCGAGCTGATCACTACCCGGCGCGAGGTTCTTAGCTGGTGCTCGGATATTCAAAGCTATCCACCAACTAAACCTCTCTTTCGCCTCCTGGCCGAGTACACGACCGAGCAGAACGAGAAGAAGATTCTCGAGTATCTGTCCTCGGCCCAGGGCCAAGGCGCATTCTGCGATCTTCGCACCACCTCACACATCAGCTTGTCCCAGCTCCTACACGCTTTCCCCTCCTCTCGACCTCCTCTCGATCATCTCCTCTCGGTACTGAATACTCTTATGCCACGCTTTTATTCTCTCTCCCAGGACCCCATGATTTCGTGCCACTTCAAGGGCACCGAGTGCCGCCGCTTGATTGAGGTTGCCGTCACCGTCGCTGAATCCCAAGATTGGCGCGGCGGCAACCGCACCGGAGTGAGCTCCGGCTATCTAGAGCGACTTGCGCAGCGCGCAATCCAGGCGGAAGCCGCTGGTGAGAAACATGACCTCTACATCCCCATGTTCCGCGGTTTGATGGCGAATCCTCTGGCGAAGCGCTTCGCCTCGGATGGGCCTATGCTTCTGATCGGAGCCGGGGTCGGCATTGCCCCATTCCGCGGGTTCGTCCAGCGCCGGCTGCAGTCGGCCAACTGTGCCAACAAAGTCTGGGTACTTCAGGGTGTGCGTGACTCCCTACTTGATGAGTTGTACAGTGGTGAATGGGGTGTGCACGAGGACAAAGTTCGCACTGTGGTGCAAAGTCGCCGTGGCGAGAGCCGTTATGTCCAGGAGGAAGTGCGCCATCAGGCAGATTTGGTCTGGTACGTAATCAATGCGCTGGATGGTCGTGTGTTTGTCTGCGGCAGTGGCAAGGGCATGGGCGAAGGGGTAGAGGCCGCTCTTGTCGAGGTTGCCATGGCGAAGGGCAACTTGAATGCTAAGGAGGCAGAGCTGTTTTGGCAGCGCAAGAAAGAGGCGGGTCAATATATTGCGGTAAGTTGAACCCACCTCTTAACCTCGTGCCATTTCCCTATGTAGATGAGGAGCAAGTTCTGACATCGTATCTAGGAAACTTGGTAAATAAACATGAAAATTCCGGCGCATGGACTATCTTGTCCGGCATATTGAATCGATCGTTTTCGGTCATTCACCTGGCACGATGTGTCTTCGGTCGCCATATATGGTTGTACATATTATCTGGTGTGGCCTTCTCTGGTTTGTTCGTTTTTTCCGGCTTTTTATATGATTTGGTCGTTATGCTTGTCCGATGGCGCCTTATGACTGGAGGTCTTGTCTGGCTTCCATGAAATACCGCTTGACTTGTCGACCTTCTCAAGCGACTATCGTCTTATAGGCTTTCATTTTACTGTTTCGTATTTTAGCGTGGTGGCTTTTTGTTACTTATGCCTCGTCAGTCATGTCATACTGAACGGAGGTTTTTGGGGTGGTGATCTCTAGGCGTTGGACATTTGCGGTTCTTCCTTCTCGTCTCTATTCGATCATTTGACCGGTCTTAGATATAGATTACTGAATTTAAATGGGTATTCTTCCTGCATAGAAGTGTCACTAGTGCTATCTATTGTATACGGAGATACATACACGTAGATTATAGTTATGGTGGGTTTTATGTCTTTCGTGAGGGCAGAAGGTTACACTCTCCTGTTCTTAGTGACATGACCTTGTTTTACCTTGCACTGAAATTTCTGGATAATAAGGATATTAATCGAAATTTGTTGCGACCAATCACTGAAAGAGGCAAGATGGCCGAGTTGGTCTATGGCGCACGGTTCAGGTCTACCTGATCCAAACTTCCGTGTCTCGAAAGGGGCGTGGGTTCGAATCCCACTCTTGTCACACATATTTCTTTTTTTGGACTTTTTTCGTTCGGAATGACAAGCAGACTATCAACGAGCTTAATAAGGTACTTTATTGTGTTTTGGTTTCCTCCTTTAAATTCACAATAGTATCGGTTGTCGCTGAAGGGCCCTGTGACGGTTGAAAATACACCGAAAGATACTTGAAATCTTCGGTCAATATACTCGGCATTATCATTGACCTCCTAAATATATATTGACGGCTATTTGCTTCCGCATCGATGGAGTAGGTGTCTGTCCAGTCTCCTTCCTCAGTAGCAGATATAAGGCCCGTCGACGCCGTTGTATATGGCCCTCTAACCAGAACCTGATAACAAATCCAGATCCTGGAATTAAGATAGAGCCCTCGTCATTGCTATATATACCACATAGTCGACGAGAGCAGTAAGTTTGTAGTACGGAGATCAATTCAACACACATCACAAGTGACCGAATCTGAAATGCTTCCTCGTGAATTGACTTTCCGATTCTTCCACAGTAAATTTCTACAGAGAAGCATTCCCTACTGCCATTGACTAGTAGAGCCTGGAGAAAGTCAGAAGTGACGGGAATATGTAAGTGAATGAGCTCATTATGACAAGCGTCATACCTCGCCTAACATCGAGCCTAATGGGGCGTTCTCACTCATCTAGATACCCACGAGCGCACGGTAACTGTAAAAGGGACTTGCATCCCACGATGGAGTAGAAATTCAAATGCCCAAGCCAGGGCTACGACAGGAGAGCTAAAACCAGTCACTCCCAAAAGCCTGGCAATTATGGAATCCTATATCTCTTTAGGAGGTTTCTAGCACACCTTCCTCCTCTAGTAATCTGCGGAATCCTCCGTAAATCCTAGGATTGTCTTATAGATTTCTGCATATCGCGATCAAGACAGATAAAGCCTTGCAGACGTACTGTTTCAATTACCCCAGATCCGGTCTGACCGGCCCGGCTCCGAGAACCTGGGGACGGCTGGAGATGAGTCAATTAATATTCAAGAGATTCCTATAAATCCTATAAAAGGTGGCCATAAACATCTCAGGATTCCACCAGCTCAGCCAATTCACAGAAACCAGATCAAATACCGAGTTGGTTTTATCTTGTGTCTTCTCTATTGCGATCAAAACGGACATCGTCAAAGGAGCGACATCGGGCGGTCTGCGCTATTTCCATTTGCCCCACCTACGATAAGTTGTCAAAGTGGGGGATTTACCGAGACATCAGAGAAACCCCCGACGACCACCAAAAACAAACCAAGCTCACCAGAATCCCCCTCGCGTAACAATGCCATCCCTTCAAGAGAGCAAACTCGCCTTCATCGGCGGAGGCAATATGGCCTCTGCCATTATTGGTGGCCTCGTGAGCGAGGGTGTCAACAAGCAGAACATCTACGTCTCAGAGCCCTGGGACGTCAACCGGGATAAGCTTGCCGCGGTCGGCGTGCGAACGACCACGGTCAACTCCGAGGCGGGCGCAGATGCGGATATTGTCATTATCGCTGTCAAGCCCCAGGTCACAAAGGGCGTGTGTGAGGAGCTTGGTGCTTCGTGGACGCAGCGCCAGACACTCCCCGTCGTTGTTAGCATTGCGGCGGGTATCACCCTCAACAGTCTACAGGAGTGGTCTCGGACCAGTGATGGCCGGTCTGCACATGTCGTCCGCGTGATGCCCAATACTCCTGCGTTAGTAGGTGAGGGTGCCTCCGGTGCCTTTGCTAGTGCGGATGTGACTGCTGCCGAGAAAGAGCTCGTCAACTCTCTGCTGAGCAGTGTTAGCAAAGCCACCGAGTGGGTGGACAAGGAGGAGCTTCTGGATGTCGTGACTGGTTTGTCTGGTACGTATATCTGAACGCAACGCCCGACTTTTGGATGGCCAGGATTTAACATCTAACTAGGCTCCGGCCCTGCTTATTTCTTTGCCATGGTAGAGCATCTGGTTGCCAGTGCCACCTCACTGGGCCTCTCCCAAGAGCAAGCTACTCGTCTAGCAACGCAAACTTGCCTCGGTGCCGGCAAGATGCTCGTTGAGTCATCTGACGAGCCTGGCCAGCTGCGCAAGAATGTCACCAGCCCCAATGGTACCACGTATGCCGCCCTCCAGACCTTCGAGGCCCTTGGATTCAAGGAGACTGTCGACAAGGCTGTCAAGGCTGCTACTTCCCGAGCTGCTGAGCTAGGCAACACACTCGCGAAATAGACACGATTATGGTTTATGAGGAAAAAGGTTGAACGAGACAGGCCCGTGGAAAAGTCGCACCGTGTATGCTAGCTCTTAAATTAGAGAAAGAAAGATCACGCCCACAATAATCGAAATGCGGGCAGATATAATCAACCTCGCTCTCCCCTGGGAGCCAAATAAGGCACCGTTGTAGGCTTTCTTAACCAATGGCCAGGCTTCCAAGACTAGATCCTATATTCCAATCAGATCAGTGAACTTGGCTGATACACAGAAGAGATACAATATATCTCTTATTAACATCAATACCTCAACGCCTCCGTAAGCATGGAACCAACCTTCAGTGACCTGGGATCAGAGCCGTTTGATACCCCGTTTCACTGTACATGAATCCTGTTGGCCTGCAGGAATGCAGCATCCACTGTATCATACATCAATTTGATCCTCTGTGGTACCACTTTTAAACGGGACAGACCGCTAAGTACTCCCTCGACGTAATCAATTTCCATTTTTCTCTTCTGGGTCAACCTCGAGTGCTATATTGGATGTGCGGGTAGTCAGAAGGTAACAAAGCTAGCATCAATAACATTTCGAAGCGACGGGGATTACATCCTAATGTTCACTCTTCATAAGAAAGTAGCAGAGCAAGAGAGTTATCTTTCCTTGGTAATTTGGCCGATTAGTTGATGTAAGAGGGAATTTTTAACGACCCCAGACGCCGGCAACAGCTATCTAGGTCACATTCTTACTCCTACCTCGAGCTCCTTTGTTAGATTTATTCTCATTGAGCGTGATATTATCGTCTTATTATCATATTATATCACATTAAAAGTATTTAGATAAACAAGTAGATACCTACATTGTAGCAAGTCACCTCATAAGGGTGTATGGCCTCTTATTTCACTTCAAAAGTTGCCACTGAAGGGCAAGCACATTATTTTCGAAGACACGGGCACTTAAAACAGGTCCGATCCCGACTGTAATTTGTAACTCTTGTGACCCATCATGATATATGAAACGTATGGTATCCGTCCGTGCTATAGTTATTAACTATTTATATGCCGTATCAAGCCACGAGATCGTAGGGACACTGATCTGCGTTGAGGCTGAAGCCGAAGTAAATTTGTTTATAAGCAATGGACAGGGATTATGGAAGGGCCGATGAGAAGGTAATTGATCTGCCTTGGCCCCGAGCCTCGGGAAGCCATGCTGGGTCGACACCCCTTACCGAGCGGTTTGGAGAGTTAATTATGGACTGTACTAGCACGTAGGGTCGTAATATACCGTACCACTATTAATGCGCAGTAGTTTTGGCAAAAAGAGATGTACTGTAAAAGCCTACAAGGTTCATTTGGGCAGATCTGAGATCGTCATTTTCCCCGGAAACCAGGAGGTTGGGACGCTGGAACGCCTTGGCTTGAACTCAAAGACTGACAGGCGACAGGGCGAAGCCCGCCCGTCCAAGACCAGATTTCCTTGCATCGCACTGGGTGCCCTGCAGGGGCGCTGCCAAGGGCCGACCTCCCTCCCCCCACATACCAGAATGATATTTACAGGGCGACCAGACCGACCCAGCCCCGATTGTGATCTCGCCTTAGCAGGGTCGAAATCATATCCATAGGCAGGTGAATCCAGAAGAATGAGCCACATGAATAGACTACTTGTAGAACTGGCGATCGATCCTTCATTGTAAATCAATATTTGCTCATTAATATATGACTATGATAATAGTAGGTTCGTGATTGTAAACTCTATAATTAGTCGCCTATAAATCGGATTAGGAAGGACCCTCTTCGCTAGCATCACTTGGCTTGATTTTAGTTACCCGTCACATGTTGACACTAAACAGACTCAGTAATAATAAGTGACATTTATGTCACATTGGGCCCAGGACTGGCCTGAAAATAAGGTTCTTTCCTGCCGGGGTTGGAGCGGCCGCGTAGGCGCCCAATGATATTCCTAAAAAGGGGGATGAACTGTGATCGCCCAAACCCGAGTACCGGGATAGCTGGGTTGCACGATGACAAATTCCTGCATGGCGCATTAAGATACATTCGGTAATTTTTTTTTTATATTTCTATTCTCGTGGCTGAAATATAGAGAGAGTAATTCATTCGTTGCCTATTATTCCCGTGGCCGACCTCCTAGGCCCCATGTTTATTACTACAGTACCAGACATAGCGTAAATATCTGGTACATGATCCGATGATCTGCATCCCGGCTCTCTTGTGAGCACGATCTCGAATTCCACGAATGTCGGATATTTGTGTGATGAAGATCCCGCTAAATTTTATTGGCATGGAACTGATTTTAGTAAATCATTTCTTTCGTGCCTGAACGTGCCTAAAGGTGGCCGGGAGGGGCAAGAATAAGCCAGTCTATTGGCGGAGAAGTTCGGCACCCCTGTTATTGAACGAGAATTACTTTTTCTCAATTGATTTCATTATTATTATCATTATCATTTCCACTTCCATTTTTTATTTTGGGGTTTTTTTCTTTGCCACCACCCCCACCTCTTTATTTACTTTCATAACTAAGAACTACTACCTCGTAGGCTCTTCCTATGACATTAATTAAGTCCTTGGGTCATATGGTAGGATTATCGAATCGGCAATACAAGCAGAAACTGACTACAAGGGGCTGGCGTGGGGAAAACGAAAATAGGAAATCAGATAACACTGGCTAATTTTTGAGTAAGGGGATTCTTCCCAGCCGCAAAACTCCACATGAACCAGATCTGCTGTCTATTTTTCTTCTTTTCTTTTTACCTGTCACCCTTGAATGATGGGCAAATCATGAAAGGCCCAGCCGATCTGATCTGAAGCCTCCACGAGGTTAATCTCGAATTCCATAGTAAACTCAATTGATTAGTGGTATCTGAAATGGGTTGCTGGCGTAGTACAGAGGGCACCTTCACACATTGATGTACATAGATCTAACGGAGGGATTCGCCCTGTTAATTTGATCGAAAGTAATACCAGCCACTGCATGCCACTGCATTGATCGTGGCGTCTCCTTATACCAAGACCCAGTATGTATGCCCCGGGGCTGACTGCTACATTCAGCGAAGACAGACACGCCGTGACGGGGGCCACTTAAACTTAGAATTAGAACTAGTGAGCCGATAGCGTCGGGATGCGAGTATGTCATGCGGAGAGCGCCCGAGGCTTCGCCCGACAAACTAGAGAGGCAAATCTAAAAGTAAATTCGATGTCAGGTTAGTCACCAGTGTCACCGCATCTTTTGGGGAGGGACATGACGAGCATAACGAGTGTCACATTGATGCGCTTAACACGAATGGCCCCAAACTTCGGTGAGACCATGGCGTTTACATTGGTCTGGGTAGTGAGGCCATCGCTCTTTGGCTCTACCATTATCTCACCTGGATTCGGTCGATCATGGAAGATGCTCTGGTGTCCTCTGCTGGGAAGGGATCCCAAATTCGGAAGTCTAGATGTACTGTATGTATTTCAGGTGGGAACCGCCACATCAACCTCGCAGTCCAATCTCCAGCAAGTAAAGTGGGCTCAACCCCGATGTCCTTCATTTTGGGTGTGATTGGACGGTAATGTCGACTTGTGGATTTTAGTGCCATGGATTCGATGGCGCTCGTCCTGGCTTCAACAATTTTGTTATTGGCTAAGTTCTTTCGGTGGTTTTCGGTCTCTGTTTAATTCTTTTGCTTTTCACTTTCTCTACATCACTGGCCAGTAAAACGTACCGAGTGCGCATCGCAGAATGTGGACTGGAGAACAGGATCGGTATTCCCGATTCCCGAGCAGCTTTTGCGCGGAGCGTCAGACGCCCCACTCAGTGGAGGATCTCCGATAGCCTTTTCTTTGTCACCCTCGTTCTCGTCCACTCAAATCTCGCAACATGTGTGTAGCTGCTCTGTACCGAAATTGTGAGGAGACCTTGTACAATCCATGCACCACATGCCTTTCTATTTTGAAGTATATCCTATCTCGCTATATATTAAAGAGTGTAGCTCACGATTAGGGTGTGTTAATCTGACATGAACCACTATTTGGTTAATGCTGTACGTAGTAGTTACTTTGTATCATTCGTAGGTAAGCACTATGTACATGCGACTTAGTACGTACGGAGGTCATAAACACTGAGTAGGACAGTAGCCACTGGCCAGTTAGGAGGTGATCCACCCGAGAGGATCCGCCTTGTCACCCAGTTGGACCTTTGGCGTGACTAGAAAAGAGGCTAGCGAGTCTAGTGTCGAGAGCTGAACCATGCCAGCGCACGACAGGGCGGAAGCGTGCGATATGCGATATGCGAGCCGCATGGCATAGCATAGTCGCGATAGGGGATGTGAGACTGGGTGGGAGGGGATTAAATTGCAGGGTACGGTCCAACGGGAGAGCCTAGCTGTCAATATCCGTCGAAGTAGCCCAGGAAAATAATAATCATCTATCCAGACTACTCGCGAGAGCTTTTCATGGCCTTTCAACCGAGGACGGAGTTGTTTTTCTGGTGCCATCAGATCCCGGACCCTCTCCACGTCAGTTTTGCTTTGCCCCTCCCCTTAACCAAGTGGTCTGTAGTCCCCCTACCCCTCGCTGGCATGGACACTGCTTGAGATATCATATGCACCAAACAAATTCTCTGGACATGATTCACGATCCCCTCCCCGAGAACAGCTCAGTAGTATTATCAATACTCCAGCAAGTGAAATCCCTCTTACGCTCTCACCGGCTCCTCCAGCTCTAAAAAGGTGGCTGACCATTATACCCACATCCATTTTCACTATTCCCCGCTAATAATACAGTACGATCGTCTCCAAGCGAGGAAAATTGGATGGACCATGAAAGCGCAACCCTCTGTCAGGCTTCGCGTCATGGATGGAGCCATGCGGATTCTCCGTGTGGGTGATCTGACGTACGGAGCGCGACCGCAGCGTGGATCCGGGCCTCCTGCTACGCCACACGCTGGGTTCATCTGGAAGGAAGTGGAGATCATTGAAGAACCCCTACCACTAACCACACACTAGGAGATCTATCCATCTGGTTCTGGTCCTGATTTTATCGGGCCTTGGAGATGTGCCAAGTCCACAGCGCCACAGGATACAGTATGGAGTATTATGATTTCACCTGAGCTGACCAGCCCCTCACCATGATTATTATTTGTACTTTTATTCTCGTGTCTGGTCGATCGATCTCCGTGCCCACTGATCAGAGGCTCCCGGCTGGGATCGAGCCGTGCATGTCCGTCATGTTATTCCTTGTCTTCCACACCCCTCCCCTCCCTTGTCTTCCCCAACTATAGCGGAGTATTCCCTATCCCGTACAGCCACTAACTATCCACCGAGCATGACCGGCCCTTGTAACAACTTATTACGGCTACTACCGCTACTTCCTCTGTCCGCTTTTCAACCCCCAAGGCCAAGGTCAAGGGGAGTCCAGATCGTTCCCTCCAGATCTCTCGGATCCCCCCACGCCAATATGCAGGCTCGTACGCTAGCTCCCTTGTCTTCTCATCCCAGGCTTATCCAATAGTATGGATCATCGGCCCATGGTCTCCTCGTCCTATCCGGAGCCTAGGACTTCTTAACCAATATTAACCCACCACCCAGGATAAGCTCCTCGGGACGCCTCGCGATCGGGCTGGGAACCAGTCGCAGTGAGCCATGGCACTCCTGTGACAACCTGCGATGTGGAACGGCCCCAGCGACGCGGCGAGGGCTCTGGCGATCTTTTCCCTTCGACTCGGAGCCCGCTTTCTGGGTTGGAGATCCACACTCACTCGTAATGTGGTTGGTTTGACTTTTAACCACACGACGAACTGTTCCAAATTCTGCTACCGTCAAAAAAGAGCGACCAAGCAAAGAAGGAAACCGAAGGCTAAGAAAAAAAAGCAAGAGTGAAATGATCTGACTCCCAGGGCCCCGAGCCCCAATCTGCCTGACTGACTGAATTCGACCAGATTACAGTACAATTCTGTATGCTCGGGCGACGGGCGCTCTGAAGGGGGACAAATTATCCATTTTCTCCTTCTTTTCCCATGTGGAATAATTCTACTTCCCACTACTACTATTGGAGAAGAAATAATAATAATTCCATGTCCGGTTCGAGTTCAGTATTTGAATTAATTAACTTCAGCCTGACTCAGGTACGGTACTGTACTCCGTACGTTGTGAATGCCAGA
This sequence comes from Penicillium cataractarum, assembly GCF_028827025.1. NCBI lineage: Eukaryota > Fungi > Ascomycota > Eurotiomycetes > Eurotiales > Aspergillaceae > Penicillium > Penicillium cataractarum. Next base: position 2,395,386 of record NW_026622743.1, on the reverse strand, counting down.
ATGCCGTCTCTCCCCACTTTTCTTTTCTTTTTTTTATTTCTGATTTTTCTCCCTTCCATCCTCCATTTACAGTACGAACTGCCCGCTCTACGGCTATTGTTGCCGGCATCCCACTTCTATTACTTGTCTCGTCTGCCTGCTACACACCCTCCCCCAATTTCCTGGCCCTATGCATCGACGATGTTGGGTTGCTTTCACCTGGCCCTGGGATGTCGTGCTCGTTATTCCATAATCAATATATCCCTTGAGTCTCGCTAGTGACATTTTATTTAAAAGAAACATCTAAAGTCTCTGTGAATACTCGAAAGTCTTGGGGGAAAAATCCGATTATCGTGATTATTTTTTGAGGTTCCCTCAAACTTGTAGTGTGGTTTTGAATTTATGAGATCGGATTTCCATCTGCCGCGGCTGAATGGAGATCTTCAGCTGTCTGTCTACCTTTCCTCCGTTCTGCCCTAACCCCATCATTATTATTACCTTTCAGCCGATACTACCTATCCAGGCGCCAAACCATTCAATCCAAGGTCGCGCCCGTCCAAAAAGTTCGACCGGCCTAAGGAATACTTTGTCTCCTCCCTTCCCCTTTTTATCCTAACCTGATAACAAACTGCTAATAACTAATACCGATCCAACAAGGTCAGCTCAAATTCTCTGCTCCGAAAGAGGACGATAACGTAATGATCGGAATATGAGACAGCACTGATAATAGACACTCGAAAAAAATGGGAACCTCCCAAAAGAGCAGAACGGAACCAGGAATGACTTAGCGTGGAACCGGGGGAAGGGAACAGTAGTTCTTGAGAGCCCGCCAATTGATAGATCCTGGCGCTAACACGACAGCCGATTCCAGGATGACAGGAACCAGATGAGAGGATCCTTGGCGCTATCTGTCAAAGGTCAACCTTAAGGATGCTCCATAGGGTTCTTGATTTGCACAACCCCCTCTTCTCCGCTCTGCATGCCTCGAGAACACGGAGCGCTACTGCTGTGGCTCCGTAGTTTGTGGCTCCTTCCAGTCTCCACTTCATGTCCACGATCGTCATTTTTCTGGGTCCCCCCCCTGTTCTTGCTTTTCCATGGATATGTAACAGCTGGGTCTTCGGAACATGTCTGCTTGGATTGGGATTTTGAATATATAATTAATATTCCTTTTTTTTTTTTTTCGATTTTTTAATTATTATTCTGGGGCGGAGGGGAAATCAAATAAAATGTACAAGGGCCCTGCATTACTTTGATTTCTAAAAACCGCTGTCCCATCTTTTCGCCCTCATTCCCCAACCTTGCATTAATCTTGGCCTTTCGGTGACCTGCGATGTCAACGTAAAACCAGGCAAGGTTCCCAGAGTGAGTGTTCACAACGCAATTCCTTCTGCTGCTATCCAGCCGTTCAACACTCGACCACTACCACACCTTACCTCTTCCCTCCCGATCTTCTTTTCTATCTACAACTCCACCTCTCCCGTCTTCCACTTGGCCTTTTCAAATGGTGAAAAGCAATTTGGATTAGCCTGGAAGATCTCGATCGATACCCTAGAAGCCTGCATTTCTGACAGTGAACTCGCGCTTCGTATAGTTTGCCCGATTGATCTTCTGTCTTGATTATATATACTCGCCCTGCTCCGTTCTTCCCCGCCTATTATAAGCCTTGTCTATGTCACGGTCCCGGGACTTGGACGACGATACCGACATGGCCATTTCGTATGCAAGCAGGGCACCGGCCGCCGGTCACCCTCAAACGCTTCCATCATTTCGCGAAGTGAGTGAAAGCGCCTGTAAGAATACGCCCTAATCACTAGCGTGCTAACAAAGTACATCGGTAGCTCCTCCCACCGCACCTCCATGAAGAGATCGACTCCTCCGCGTCATACTATGCCTCCCGTCACCAATCGCAGGAGCGTCCTTCCTCCGGCCATGAAATGGCAGCCGATCCCAGATCAATGCCCGGCTTCTCTCCTAATGCCTCTTCGAAAACATCTTATGGCGAAAATTCCCGCGAATATACAACCCGTGCAGGCGAGCACTCACCCCGACCGATGGGCGATCACCTATCCATGAGACTCGGGGACCATGCCTCGCGAGGCCCTAGTCCGATTCTTCCACCCATACGGGACCTTCAACCCATGCCAGACAGGAAAGGATATCCTGATAATAGAATGGCCGCCCCTCGCTCCGACCCATTTGCACAAGAATATCGTTCGGGCCAGCCAGGTCCGATTCCGGGAGCGATGGGCGATCGACGAAATGCGGAGCCTTATACAAACACAGTAATGCACGGCCAACCACCCTATGGACACCCAGCTATGCCCTACCCCGGCGACCCCGAGCAAATGTCGCCAGCAATGATGACGCACCCGCAGCAGGCCAACTTTGGCATCATGGGTGACCCGATTGATCCCAAGACGAAGCGTCGACGGGGTAACTTACCTAAACCAGTGACGGATATCTTGCGGGCCTGGTTCCATGAGCATCTAGATCACCCATATCCTAGCGAAGAGGATAAGCAGATGTTCATGACTCGAACTGGCCTATCGATCAGCCAGGTAAGAAGAACAGGTCGAAGTAACATGATGGCATCGTGACTAACATCTGGATTTTAGATCAGCAACTGGTTTATCAACGCACGACGGAGACAGCTTCCAGCACTGCGGAATCAAATGCGAAGCGGTGGAGGCGATGCCGACTCTTCCAGGCACTCTCCATTTAGCGACATTGATCAAGAGCCGCTACCCTCATCGCACCACTAAGCCCTGAGTTGAGATTGAGCAGCGCTCACTCGAGTCGTAATGGGTTTATTTATCTCGACATATCAACGCCTCGTCTATTTCTTCATGACGGCTAGGACCCTGGCATCGGTTCACGTCTCTATTGACCACGGCCTTGATTTTTCATTTGTTCGCATATATTTCAAGGTTCATGGCGTCGCAACTTCAAGCGTTCATTTGGCTTACGACTGGGAAATTTCTTCTTCCCACCTTTCCTGATTCCATCTTCATATTCCCTTTTCAGCTCATTTTCACGATTCATGGGGTTTGGTACACGGCAAATAGGGATAGACTGGCATTTGGTTTTTGTTTCATTTTCACATTTTTCCTTTCTCCTGATGTCTTCCTTGATATGTTTCAAGACTGTTTTACATTGTTTTACATTATTCCTTGCTACTTTATATAGGATTCTTGCTCTGTGAAAAGGCAAGGCAGAGAGGGTCCCTTCAGATTTCCTGTTTTTGATACCCTAATTTTGCTATGCATGTTATTTACCAGGCCGCTTGTGAAGGGGAAAACGGGTCCTCGGATCTTGATAGCAAAGGAAATTTCAATCACTGGATGCCATGTCATCATAATTCTGTTCTCTCTCTCTCCCTCTCTCTCTCTCTCTCTCTCTCTCTCTCCAGCTACCTAGGCACTTGTTGCATCGTTCTAATATCTATACTTACATCGCATGTCCTAAGTTGCTAGGCAGGGAAGATCTAGGGCCGATGCCCGAAACTCTCCTGCATTACTAATAATCATCATTATTTGAGGTTTCTTTGCTCCACAAGATCAGCACATAAATAGCTCTCTTGAATTGAACAGAAATACTGTACGGAGTAATCATGTACTGATGGATACGCATACCGTAACTACCACTTCCCCCACTCAGCAAAATCCGGCGATCTCGTATTATTATTGCACGCATGACGGGAAACGTGGATCGTGCCTTACGACTGGGCGGCATAAGGGGGGCCACTATTTGAGCCAATCCGATCCGAGATCTCCGTAGCCCCTCCTCGAGCTGAGCACCAAAGACACTTCTTCCTCAGCAATGGTATCCTTTCACTCTATTAATCCACTTCCCCCTAAAGATGAATAACAGGGTCCCTGTTAGTTAGTATTGTTCTTAACTTCTTATAATCCCATTATGTCAATGGGGCGTCGGAATACTTCCATGCCGACCTCAATTTCTAGCACCGCAAAGACCCGAATAATAAGCTCTCTCCAGGATCGGCCATGCCAGGTGCCGAGACGACTCAATATTAGGGCCGCAATAATCTTCTGACCATGGATTCAACTTGTCTCCAACCATCTCCGGTTTAGGATCCAACTACAAAACTCTCAATATTGGAGTTCTCCCTAGCCCACTTTCCACCCCTCGTCCGCTCAACCTGCCACTCCCTGTTGACCCACCTCGACCCAGAGATGCCGGCCTGGAAATCCAAATACCAAAAACCAAACTCCGATCGGGATTCGTGCCTCCAATATTGCTAAGTGCCCTAGTGCCCCATGACGTCGCCTCCAAAGTTTCCTCGGAGTGTCTACCCCTTTTGACAGCGCTTAAACTTCGGTCCACTCGCGACTATACCGGACAGAAAACATCTACCGATGCCCTTAGACAATGCCAGTGGTAAAATTTCTTACAATATGTGGGTGCCTGTAAAGCCAAGCAATCATTATATGGTATTGCCAGCTGTCATAGTAGAATCGCATACCAGGCCCAAGACCTTTATCTAATCCGTAACTACTTACCTAGGTAAGGTAACAACTGGCACCTGGTTCAAAGCGCACCATCGAAACGATTCTACAAGCTCTTACAGACGAATTTTAAGATTGATTCGCCCGTCTTGTTTTCCTTCGAGTGTGCCCCAGTCCCCAGACTTATTTATGCCAGCCACGTGAATGAGGCTAAGGAATCGACAATCTTCAAGATGATCGGCTGCCACATGGAGAATTATCGGAGGCTTTGAATAATTAACTTAAATAACTTACGCTTGCTGAGCGATGGCGTGCGACCCAAGTATTTCGGAAATCTGAAAACTCAGTGATCTACCACCCTGATACGCCGAGCCACATTTTGATTCCCATCCTTCTTGTACCCACATGTACTGAGACATCTTAACTCCCAGATTTGTGGCTGCGACAAGGAGAAGCCGGGCCGCCCTTGAAAATGAATTGTGTAGCATTTTTTGAGTATTGATTTTCTAGGTTGGTCTATTATTATGGGAAATACTTGATTGCCTAAATCTAGAATTAGATAGCCGGTAGTCATAACAAAACTAAGGACGGTTTCGGTCGCAGGCTTTTAGATTTGCTGTCGACACAGATCATCCTCGAAGTATGTATAAACGACACACCGAATAGTTACACTTTATTCACGTTAACTAACAGGAAAGAGAAAGAAAGAAAGAAACAAAGAAAGAAAGAAACAAAGAAAGAAAAAAAAAAAAGGAACTATGACAATACACAGAGAAACAGAGTATGAAGCCGGTCGTCTACCGACTTAAATAGGAATTTAGGATAATTTAGGCATGGCCACCATGAATATACTACATACAATACACATACAAACTAGTTATGATAATAGGTAGCGCCCGGCATTATTGTATCGGGGACTACCTATAGCAGTATGTATGCACAGTAACTCATCGGATCCCGTACTAGGAAAAAGAATCCTAACGCGAGGAGCGACAGTGGCATCGAATCATACCGAGCGGAAATACAACCTTACAAACCCCCTTGTCTTCCATAGCCCCGCGCTCGAGGGCACCAATGCATGAGATAGCTGATAGACATCTACCTACCCGATGCATCATATAGCGGTGAATTCACACCATGACACTCTCGCGCACGATGGGGTGTCACAGCCGCTGCAGAGGATCTGCGAGGAGCATCACACTGACTGAAGCGGATACAACGCCCATAAACTTGTTTTGAGTCGGTAAAGCTACTCCGTCGGAGTTGTCACCTACATAATATATGATATGTCTCATGTCAGTCCCGTGGCCTGCTCTGGAGACGATCGCGTAGATAGATTAGGCTTTCACGAGAGGAGAATAGGTTTGTCGCGGAGTCTGAGCTAGTCCAATCAGATCAACTAGACACGCGGCTGATGTGAGCTTTTTCTCTTGCATCACCGGAGTACGCGGAGAAAATTTGACATATCGCGAACACCTCGCAGCGCCCCTCTCTGGCCTATGCGCTATCCTATTTTTGGTGTCGATCCTTCGATCAGCGTGGTAGGAATACAATCGTGGTTCGTGACCTATACTTCCTGTTTTTTTTGTCTCTTTTAGTAGTGCTTCTATACAGGGTACGTTCATATTACCTTATCACACCAGCATCGGACTAAATGTCTTATAACTTACCTTTATGGTTATGTAAAGTATCCACTACATTCTCTGTCTTTCGTCAGTGACAAGGATTCTATTACTGTAGAGCTTTAAATCTGCACTATTGATTCTTATAATCATTGGCCTATCTATGCTTTGAGTTAGGATCGACGTAGACCCACTGTTCTAAAAAGTAGTAAATCAATAGTGTTAATATAGTATCCAGAGTCGTATGGCTACGGAGATCCCCGGGACACGTCTTTTTCTTCTGGAATCTTTGACCGAAGGTTGGATGGTGGTGTACCCACTCTTTCATCTATGAGATCTAGTCTTTAGTGCCATTCTCAATTCAGTAGTGAATTCACGTTTGTATTGTAGGCAAAGAGGGTCTCAAGCGCGGAGCTTTCCGTATCGAGTTAGCTGCCGTACTTGCCTGCCTCGGTTGTGGGCTGTGACCTCTTGTTGCACGGCGCTACGCAAGGTACCGGATTTGCCGAGCTGCAAATATCGGTGAGTATGGGGGGTGGGGATCCTAGGCCCGAGTTAATAAGATTATTCCAGCATTCAAGCTAGGAGAGGTCAATCTCCCTTAGGGACATATATCTCCAAATATTGTACACGAATCTCCCGCATGTTACTTAAGTGTATTCAATGGGATTTAATGAAGGAGCCAACCGGCTTGGCTGTAGCTTAGCGTCGTAGCAATTGATATATCTCGGCGTCTTTCATCATTTGTTCTAACCACCAAGAATTTGAGGTCATATCACACCAGAAAAAAAAGCGTAAGAAGCATAAAGAACGACACAGAAACACAGAATCTAGTTATAGGGAATATAATTTTATGCATAGTTGCTCACCGTGGCCCAGAATAGTCCCGAGCAAGCTCCTAGTTTTCACCCAGGAATTATATTTCTTAATGGTATGCTGCTGACTGCATAACTGGATGCAGGTTTCACTTGAGAGGGTATGACTTTTCAAAATAGAAAGGGCTCTTAGAAGAGTCCCTGCTGCTGCCCATTTGATTATCTTGGACATAAACGCTCATGATCTTGTCAAACTGAGATATGCCTCTGCTTTGCTAGCGTTATTGACTATTTCCAATATAACTAACTATTCATCTTGTAAATATTGATTTATACATCGGCAGCCTCCAAGAGATAACATGGCTTTTCGAAGAGCCCCTATGCCGTCCTTAATAACGGTCTCATTTACCGAAGACTTTTTTCCCTATGTAGATACATACCACTTAGTTGACACTCGATTTGTCAAGATTTAGCCGGTGTAGTGTGTGCTGGTGGTTCAATGGCTCTCTCTCCTTCGGTATATAGTGGGGTGGCTCTTGTGCACAAGATAAGACAGAGACAAAATATGCATTTATATGCTTCGCCGGATGCCGATTAACTTGAGATCGGGCTTAAATCCAGCTTTACGTTTCGAATTATGTCTGGTTTTGTAACACCCAGAATATCTCTAGCGTTGGAAACCACAGAAATAATTGTCGAGACTGGAATCGCTGACATGGGGCTGCTAACTGCTGGTGTCTCTCCCACAGCTAGAGCATTTTTACTAGAGAATTTTCGCGCTGGGTGAAACAACCGACGAAGGTGTATAGCGATATATCCAAGGCTTTAGCAGTGCAAACCAGGCTAAATACGCTCTTGGTCCAGCCGTAATCTGTTATGGATGCAGCATCTGGGAGTGGGTAAGCGATTGTAAGTAAAAATAATAGTCATAGATCGTAGTCAGTCAACTCTAGCAATGGGTGCCGCCGCACAGAGCAAGTTTCACGTGCACAGAGCAAACTTCAAGTGCCAGAGTGCCCATCAACATCTGATATATGACAAACGAAAGATGACCAAAGCCACTGACATGTGTATTATACTAGAACGCCCGAGATTGAATTCTAACGTTTGCGAAGCCCGAACTGCCTAGTCCTGGGATCCAAAAAAATATCCGCTTCGTTGACATATAAAAAAACCAAGCGAAGGCGCATCATTCGAAAGGCCATTCTGTCTGTGTTAGTTGGAATGGGCGATAGACACCTATGAATATCAAATGTGGGAGAAATATCCAGTTGCATACCAAGACTTGAACCCCAGAAATCCTCTATCTACTTCCTAATCTCCTCATATGTCTTCAAAGCGTAGCCACCCATGAGCAGCAGCATCTGGCCTAGAAAGCCTGCCCAAGAGCCTAATACTCAGGGGACCAGGCTTCTATGCTCTCAAAGGTCTCAACAACTATATAGATCTTTTTATGATTATGCTTGAGGAGACGATTGGGACCAATAAATAATGGCCTCTGGAAGCCATTTTCTAGGAAAGGTAGTGCTATTCATTCAATGCACAAAATTACAATTGTTGGCCTTGACAGTTAATCTGACCAAGGCTTGTATCAGAATGTAATCATAGGTGCGTACACATTATAAACCAGGAATTCTGAAGAATCGCTAGAGTGTAGATTGCAACTTAGCAAAAAGAGGCGAGCTTGTCACCAAGACCCTGGTAAGAGGTCTCGGGCTGCATCCCTTCGAATATGGTATTGTTCTATACAGTGGCCTTTAGCTAACTGTCACGGTTATTTACCCTATCGACACTAGCGCTATATAACGGTCATTATGGCGCATCATATAACAACATGACCCAGTAGAAGTCGCTAGCATTTCTCGAAGTTGCGCATTTTAAACTTTTAGTTACCTGGTTTATATTTGAGAGCCATGAAATTGTTATTTCCATCACCGCTTTAGTATATAATAGGAAGTGTGGCCATGCTTGCGCAGTCTCTAGCACTGGGTACTCGACAAAAGAGGTTTCCAAGAGCAGTAAGTCTCGTATAACACGCCATTTGGCTGTCTTCTTAAAGAAAGAAAAAAATACCGCTCTGCTCTGTAGCCCAAGGCTATCCTTTCTGTTTATTTTGTTTGGCTAGAGAATCTTAGAACCTTAAAAAGACGATTGAAAACCAGGCGCGTTATAATATGACCAAAGAGCTAAACGATTCCGTTTTCTTCTCCCCCAGAATTGCAGAATTCCGACCCGCACACAAATGATGCCCAACTATATTAGATCTTGATACTAGTTTCATGCATCATTCTCGGATGATTTACGCGGCTAGGATCATGGTGGAGGATATTACTCGCATAGAGGTAGTGTATCTTGATTTGCTCTATAGAAACGAAATTTCTCGTGAGTAAATATACGATGCTAAAGATTTATTGAACAGTGAATGCTTCTGGATTATGCATTCATGGGAAAACCTCAGATGTAGCCATGCTGATATAAATGTGACCACTGGGGGGTGGTTAGCACTGTTGGGAGGGTGTTCCTGTAGAGCTAAGAGGGTCAAAAACTGCAAAGGCCTTTCTTGGATGCTCGAAGCACATTATTTGAGCAGGAATGCTCTATACTGTTACCACAGCATATTGGAAACCCTGTGAAATGATATGTTATACTTGCGTGATGATATAAATTCAATATTCCAACAGCCACAAACTATGCAGAACGGAGGGAACGGAGGCATAATACCGCGTGACGAATTTCGGATATCTCCAAGAAGGGTAATGGCGTGATATATCATTCAGAAAGCAGTCAACCCAATCAACTTTACTAAAATCAAAACTCTAGGCTGTTTTAACTGACTCAAGGGGGTTTTCTCAAAGGAAAATTCTCAATTTTTACAATTAATGAAGCAGAATCAAGTACCAGAACTCTTCCCCTCCCCATATTGCAGCAAGGTCTCAGTCTTAATCCCCTTCAAAAGTGGTTAAGTCTGCAATCTGTGCCATGCCAGCTAGACAATAGACCACCTTTATCAAGAGACAAGAGTCTCGGAGTTAACAACCGATTATGGAATTAAGTCAAGTTTTGTGGCCCTCTAGCAGCCTAGGGGGCCATTATAGAGTGGCTAGGGGCAAACCTAGAAACAAAAATTGGATATCATCCTAGGCTTGCCAAATCTGGCGCTGGATGTCCCCATCGATATATATGGCTCGGCAAGAACGAGCAAACTTACAGCTACAATTCGAGAGGGAGATACTAAGTTTAGATAGAGTCTACACGAGCGTATGCTAATGACTGTCAATGACTGCATGTATTTTCACTATATGTCACATATCTAGACAGTTAGTGCAAACTTTTGTGTGGGAGCCAAACCACTGAGGTCAAATGGTCAGAGGTGTTATCGATAGACGCAGCAATTGATTGAGAACTCAGAATTCTTCCAAGTAGGCCATGATGTTCTTAATTTTTCCCGAATATCAAATTTAGGTACTGCGCCGGGGGTCCGAAGGATCTTCCTGGGCTCATGTAGAATGCAAGGGCATGGTTCTGGACGGATTCAGAGAAACGACTCAGGATCCCATATACAATCGCATCTTCCAATTCAAGGTGTTCAGTGGTACAGCAGTCAAAAGTCTTATCTCTGAGACACTGGAACAAAAGCGGGCTTGGCCCACCTGTCACCCGCAGGGCCCCTTATCATCGACTTAATGAACCGCTTCCTTATGATGGCTATTCACGGCGGCGGACCCCGGGCAGTTCCAGAAAATATGACGCCGATTATATCATGCCGTCATCTCTCAAAAGGTGGTAACGGGTTGCTGTGAGGACCCCTGCATTCTCATCTGCGAAGCACACGCTAGCTCGAGTATCGGGCTCATACCAGCAACTTGCAAGAGTATACGGGAAATGTCTTATCCCGCCAATGAGATATGATCTATGCATATACATAGCCTCGTCTAACTCGCGATGTGCTTTGTGTCCATGGGGATCATCATTGGAGTCGACCCCGTGATTAGCATGGGCCATTGGTCCGATCAACTTGAACTAAAGCTTGGCTGTAACATTGCTAGGCGTTCTAAAGTGATTTCCTGCATAAGCGCCTTCGGCGCCCTGCTGTAAGAGTCCTGGAATATTCGAAATGTTCCAAATTCTCGCCTTGTGAGCCTCCGGGTTCTGTTGACGAAAGACGTTTCTACTAGGCTAAAACTTCGGACCTCGTATCCACCCTTTTGTGGTGGAACTTAGCTTTAGGCTGCACCTTGAATCATGCCAATGTTTGTGGCAGCTACCAGCGAGGATTGGCACGTAGTTTCAGGATCCCTGGGCATTGCTTGATACTGCTCAAGCCATGAAAATCGTTCTTGGCATGTTGATGGCTAGTCGATCGCGACCGCGTGATGTGTGATGTGCAGAGCGAGCGTTTTGGAATTAGAATATGGGGTAGGAGTCCCCGCCACCAGGAAAACGACACACAAGATTATTTAGAAATCGATGATGCTATCTATGCCAAGCACGGATGAGGCCTTTTTTGATGCTGAATTAGGTCTCCAGCAAACTGTTATCCTGGTTGCGTTGGCCCTGGTGCTGGCGGACATTACCCCAGACCAAGAAAAGGCCAAGAAACCAAGAAACCAAGATAAGCCACCAGCAAGCCAGCGGGATTTGAGGGGGATGTTAAGACTGGATCTTGAGATCCTGACCGCTTCTTCTCATTCGTGCTCCCGTGTTCAACGACCGACAGCACGCTACTGCCCAAAGCGGAAGGCACTAAGCTGTCTGCAAGGAATATATATTACCTTTGGGATTAAGTGGAGCCGACTGTGGAGAAGCAAAATGAACCTCGGATGGTGGTTCTTTTTGGTGCTGCGCAAGAACCACTCAGCGTCGCGCGATTTAAGAAGAGACTTCGAACGAACGTTGATTTACGTTTTACCTTGACAAGCGAGCTCGTCTAGGTCTTCCGCGATCAACGGTACCAAGGTTAATTTTGGACTTGGTTTAATCTGGGGCGGAAAATAGTGTCGCCTGATAAGGTCAAGACCTAGACCATCGGGGAAAAAAGACACACGTCTATCATTGCGGGAAGCATGGAAAATGTAGTTGTGATGGTCGGATAATTTCTCTCTCCAGCTTGGGTGGGAAGAATGTCCTTTCTTTTTTTAACGAATCGAGGCACGGGCGCTAGACACACATCGTGCTTTCATATTCGCCATGGATAGGTGTCAAGTCGCACAGCACGATTCTCTCCAACTGGGATTTTCGATTGTCAGCTCGCTAAGGATAAGGCTAGCAGGGGCCCAAGCATTAGCCGGCAGAGATCCGGTGTTAGCCGGGTCTAAAAAGTTACAATGTAGCATTGCTTCAAGACCAGACCCCCCTGGTCTAATCCCCGATTATCCTAGAACGGCTACTGGCCCGACCAGAATTGCTTGCGAGAGACACTTTGCACATGCTAGCCAGCCAAATCTCCCGAGCCTTCTTCCTCTCCTCCCCACTCCCGATCCTGTCCACTTAATATCCATGGCCCACATATTCACACACATGATATGATAACAACCCCACTTTGCATCACTATGCACGACGAGGGAATTGATAGTTAATACTGTACAGTAATAATTAGGCGATATGGACTACGAGAGAAAAATCGGTTGGAACGCAGGCTTTGTCAGGAAGTCAATCCAGTCTCATTGTAGACATATGATACGATTCAAAGATCTGCACACATCCAACACACCCCTGAAGGAAAGAACAATCCAGAAGGAATTCAGATAAGACTGAAAAGCCCAGAACGAGAGAGAACAGAGGCTGAGGATCCACGATAAGGCCAACTAGACTAGACTAGCTGAGGACCACCCCCAGCCCAGTTAGCCACGTTAGCCCCGACCAAAAACTAGACACTTCAACACGACCACTTGACCAAGTGGCTACCACCTGAATCAAGCTAGCCTAACTTATACAAAACCAATCTTACTACTAAACTCTGGCGAACGCTCCCACGAACGGCGGATTCAGCATGGTGCTACTCGACCCCTCCCGCCCGGAAACGTTTCTAGACGGCTCACATCGGACAGTGAGCAGGGGCAATCACAGAAACAGCCAATGCGCAGCTATCACCCCCTCTCTTGTGCTGTACTGACCTCGCAGCATGCAGCAGGCCCGGTCATCGCTACCTTTCTAGAAGCCGTGGCGAACTCCTAGATTGGTGGATGCCTTGCTGTTTACCCCAGGTCCGCCACGAAGTGGATACGTACCTGCGCACTCTGGCGGAATCGATATCGTCAATCATCGAGGGCTTGTCGCAATTGGCTCCTACCACACGGACTGCTATCTGTTAAAAAGCCTCCAGTATCTCCACCCGAACGTTCAATGATTTAATGATCTCCATCGCCATGAAACTTGGCTTGGAAGGGTCCAACTGCTGATCCCCTCTCATCTTTCCACCTTCATTGCTCCTACTTCTATTGTTTTACTGCACACCCTACTTCTACCACCAGATATACCTCCACATTATTTATACTTTGGATCTCTGTTTCGCCCCGCCCTCTTTCTATCCATCTGTCATAAATGGTTCCCTAGCAACACGTCAAGTACCAATCCCCTCCTGTAGCTATGACGCGAACCGAACCTACAAATAGCACGACGTCGTGGGAGACCAAGAGCATTGCTGCTCTTGACGATGCCCACCGAATTGACTCGGTCGGCCAAGATCCTCGCCCCAGAGGGCGAATCCGCCGCTCCATGACTGCGTGCAATACATGCCGCAAGCTGAAAACTCGGTGTGATCTGGACCCCCGGGGACATGCTTGTCGTCGCTGCCTTTCTCTCAGGTTCGTTGAATGCCTTCTCTTATAGTTGCTCGAGCTACAAATGATCTTCACCATTTCCCGCGTTTTCCGTTCTCTTGGTCCCTTTGTTGTCTCTACTACTGTTGGATCTGCCTCTAATTGGGGGATAACGCCTCGAGGGACCCCAAGCCTTGCATACTTACCCACCAATTACCGCAAACTGGGGCCCAGAGTGCTAATTCATATATCCGTCAGGCTGGATTGTGAGTTGCCAGAAACACAGGATAGATTCCAGGATAATGCGTCCAACTGGTCAGACGCTAACGCGGCAATACCGTCAATCGAGGAGCGGCTTGTTTCCCTGGAGCGTGGTATGGGTGAGATGATACATTTGATGCGTCAGATGGTCAATCAGTCATCTACAGTCGCTGGTAGCCCTCATTCTCATGCCACACGTAGCGTGGATGATGTGGTGTCGGGCGATAATTGGCCCGTGCCATCTTTTACGTTGAAGCCGGTGCAGTTCATCCGGGACCTGCAGATTGAATGCTTCAGAGACCAACTCTCCACCGAGGCGGACCTGCTGGGTGATATTGTGTCTCAAGGAATAATTGATGCAAAGTTGTCCTTGAAACTGATCGAACTGTGAGTTGTAGGTACTCGAAATACTCCCTATGTGGAAACTAACCGCTGGATAGTTTTGTCGAATACTTCAGTCCTTGGGTCTCAATAGATCTCTCATCCAGCATCCAGAGAACAGATACACTGCTGTTCAATACTGCATGCCTCTTGGCATCTCGTTATCTGCCAGGCATGCCTGCAAATACGATCCACGAAATTTCAATCCAAGTACAGCACGGGGTCACCAAAACCCTCTGGAGACGGTCGCCCTTGACAAATGACCTACTTCAAGCGCTGGCATTGCTTTGCCTTTACCCTACTTCCGGGCATAAAGAAGGCTTCATGGATGGCTGGTTGTTGAGCGGGATCTCGATCAATCATGCCTTAACCTCTTTCAATTTTCTCAGTAACCTTCCTACCAAAAGTGTTTTGACCGATGAGATGCTCTTTCAAATGCGTCTTTGGAATACATTCTGTCTCACTCATTTGCAGTATGTTCTTCTCCAATGCTATTCTCCTTCTTGGCTAACCATGGCCAAGTTCTGCTCTCGGATATGGCCGCTCTGTTAACGTGCAGCAACATCACCTTGATTACTGTACTCGCATTCTGGATCATCCAAGGGCCACCCCAGAGGATGGAAGAATTGTCGCAGAAATCAAGCTCTACCGAATTGCTTTAAAGATCCAGTACAATCTCCAGCGCCTCCGATTCGCTGAAGGTGAGTATGAGGAGATTGAACGGTGGAAAATGGAATGGGCTCATCTGATCGGTCAGTCACCTCTGTCTAAAATGCTCAAATGAAAACTGCTAATATATTCATCAGCAAATGAAGGTCCATCGACCCTCGAGCTAAGCATTTGGTTCTGTCAGTTACTTCTTCACAGAACCGCCTCTCGACTTCAACCAGAATCCGACAGACTTGTTGCCGAAATATGCAGCAATGCACGTTTGATAATCTCTCGCTCCCTTCAGACTCGATTTTCCGCTGCGCCAGGATTGATCGATAATGTGTACTATATCCTTGGATATGCTGCTCTCACTCTATGTGATTACAATCCATCGGATCCTCAGATCGATCAGGTGCGGGCCTTCCTGCTCCACCTTGCTCCAAGTAGCGACCACCTGGCCTACAGGATTGCGTGCATTGTTGGAGAAGTCCAGCGCAGATATTCCGAAGCAGCCAGTGCAGAGCAGGCTTCCCCAAGCGGTGACGTGCTTAAAGGCTCTTTGTTCGTGGTTCCACCTTCGCGATCAGAGAACCTGGACCTGGCACAACTCATGCCTGCATCTGGTATGGAGTCTCTTGTCGAGGGATATGGGTGCTTTGAACAGCTCATCCCTGCTGGCTACGTGCCTACGCAACCGGCATTCTCGGCGCCTGCTATGTTTCAACATCATCCAGCGCCAGTCACTGGTGGTGCAATGCCTGTAAGCCTGGTGCCGCGGGCATTGCATGATCTATGAGGGGGTTCATATTGGAGTTACGAGGGACTTCTTAACGGTAGTAATAATGATCAGGATGGAATGATGCGTTAGCGAATGGATATATGATTATCGTGTCTCTAATTACTCTCGAAAACGCCCAATTCTCTGCAGGACAACCTGGAAAAAGCACATGCGATCTTTATCTTGACACATACAATGTGCTAATGAACCTTGGATCAATAGCACATCACTTTTGGCACAAAGCACGTGAAATACAGTAATGTAGAAGTCTACAGCCGCTTCCAGCTACCCCCGAGGAGATTCTCCACCGTTTGAGCATAATAAGTGGAGAAGAATTTTTAGGTGCATAGAGACTTTCAAGATTCAGGCAACACTAAATATAAAGGTATCCACTCAGGCACAGATGGTAGACCCCTTAATATTCGAACTGGGATAGACAATCCTTGGTTCCCCACTCGCCATCGGCACAGGCACGTTGCCACTACTGTCAACGGTGATACTTGCACAGGTAATGATCTCCGTCAAAGCAGTCCCTACATCATAGCCCGTATTTCCCAGTGAGAGTGTGTACTGGCTCCCACTTGCCCCAAGATTCGAGAGAATGGTAATAGTCTGTGTGCCATTGTCTCCTTTGCGCATTGCTAGTGTGCTGCCGTCTTGATAGACAGGGTAGTTCTTGTACGTGATATAAGTATCGCTCTCGGTGATTGCATGGGACCGAATGGCATTCGCTTTTGCGATGAGCTTATACAATTCGCTCTCAGTACTGTAACCAGATAGCCAGACAGCCTCGCGGTTTGCAGGATCGCTACCACCACTATAGTGCTGTTCCTGGCCGGCGTAGATGATAGGGATGCCGTCTGCCATGATGGTGAAAGCCGCTGCATTCTTGGCCAAGGACATGTCATCGGTATACCTGCAAAGACTGAGCAGGTGGCAATATTTGTAAATTAAAAATCAAGTGGACATACGAGGCAAACCGAGGATTATCGTGGTTCTCCACAAAAGTCCCAAGAAGGGTGGAATCGGAGCAGGTGGACTTCACCGTGTTGATCATGTTGTAAAGGTCGCTTATGCTTCCACTGGTGGACTGGAAGGCCCGAAGCAGCGGGTAGTACCTATTTTCTCAATTCAGTTGCCGTGGGAGCGAGCTGAGCACAATGGATACTCACATGGGATAGTTTAGCAGCCCATCCATAACCTCCTGATAAGGGCACGTGTAGCTTGCATCGCCATCGAAGACCTCACCGACACAGTAGACACCAGCAGCTTTGTTATAGTCAGACCAGAAGTCTTTTTGAACGTGCTTGACAGTGTCAATGCGCAGACCATCAACTTTGTTTGTCCCATATTAGCTAAAAGTCATGCGAGAGTCAGGTGTCGGTTGCTTACTCGAATAGTTGGAAACCAAAGAGCCAACCCAGCTATACCATATATTTTGAACACTTTCTGACTCGGTATTGAGATCAGGCAAGGAAACAGTTGTGTCACCAAGCCAACAATCCTCCACGTTAGTCTGGTTACTGTAGTCTGTGACCTCACAGTATGAGTGAAAATAGTCATTTGAGTTGAAAGGGTCGAAGACACTATAATCAACGGTGTTGCCAGCGCCAGCGTAGCCCTGATTTTGGCCATTAGCAAGACCTTATCTGCAGATATGGCCTTAGTCGAGACTCACCAAGTGGTTAGCCACGACATCTACCATCAGGTACATGCCACGATCGTGGAGAGCCGAAGCCAGAGACTTGAGGTCACTGGCTGTTCCATAGTTTGAGTTCAACGAATAACTAATGATTCGTCAATTCCACCCAAGAGAAGAATAGACCACATCAAGACTTACATATCCTGTTGCCAGTATCCATGATATGCTGTGCCATCCCCAGTATCTCCCGTCAGCTGACCAGTGACAGGAGTGATCCAGATGGCAGTAAAGCCCATTCCCTGAATGTAGTCTAGCTGTCGTCATAATTAGATCAAGGGTTCTGAGGCCACGAGAGAGTTGGACTTACCTGGTCAATGATTCCTTGCCAGGTACCACCGCAATATGCCTAAAGGAAAGTGTTGGCTGTGTGTTATGGGAATCTCGAGGTATCATCACAACCAAACGTACCCTATCGTCGGTATTACAGGTAGCCGTAGTTGAGCCATCCGTTCTTGCAAACCGATCAGTGAGCATGAAATAGATCGACTGTGAGCGCCACTGAGCAGGAGTCGCAGCGAGGACTGAGCCGATCAGGCCCGTAAAGAACAGATTGAGTAGGAGAGACATCTTGCTTCTACCTAGATGAATAATCGAGTCTTGGTAGTGCGAAAGAAAGTAAATCTAATGCGTTTTTATAGCAAAAGCGTCAGGTCTGACGTCTGTCCTGGCCGAACACTCTGTTAACTTGGCAAATCCTAATACATACTGATTTTGATTTCCCCGCACTCTCGGGAATTAAATGCCAGAAAGCAGGGTATTCACCTACCGACCAAACCCAGCCGCTGCAACTCTTAGAATCTGAAGACGAGAGAGTACTGTAGCAAAAAAGAAGATCGACAGCGATCGTCATACAATCTCCAGTGAATGCCCGCCCCTGGTAACTTCAAGCCAACGGATTGGACGTAGGAAGCAGCAACCGAGAAAATAGTCCACTACTCAACAGCAGAGCAGAACAGGAAACACACCAACGTTCGAGGAGGAACGATCCTCACTTCCAAAGGAGCAGGAAAAGAACGTCGATCTTCGCGTGCGTAACTTGCACCGAATCAACCCAGTACAACGTCAAGATCCAATTCGTTCAGATCCCGATCTTCTCGATAGGGGTCAACTCGCCCGTTCTAAACAGAGAGGAAGGCCCCGATGGATGGACAGAGATGATTGGCATATCCTAGACTCAAGTAAAGTGCGTCCCCGCCAAGACTGGTGGAAGGACTGGGGCGTCGCTAGTGCATTATGCAAACGGTAGAGGCTGGGTATGCCTGCAATTAATTACAATCACGGTGACAGGATCGCCAGACGGACAGGGGTCTTGGGCAATCAGCGTTTAGGTCCAAGAGAACCCTAGTCTGCCTACAGTGAATTTACAGGGTCGTGCTTGCTGGGGTTGCAACAGGGGCTGGAATGGTGATTGGCGAATAGCAGGGGGTTTGGGGGCGGTTGTCGATCATTTTCCTGATCGCGGTGTTTTGCCGCTGCTGCTCGAGTGAGGAGCTGGGATACGGAGAAATAGATGGTTCCTTCGGTACGGAGTACAGACTTATAGAAAGTGAGTACATTACGGAACATGAGTTTGTACAAATCCTACTGCATTTACAATACATTATGGCGAAGAATGATGAACTTATGTCGGCGAAAGAGTGATTACAGTTATGAAAGATCGATGTTAGTACTTATCTTCAGCATGGGTTATAGTCATTATTTTTAGTACAATGATTTGCGGATTTAAATCCATTGACTTAGATTGATTGGCCATCGGCTGGAGTGACCAAAGCCCTCCCAACCAATTAGGCAATCTGCGTCAACTTTTTGACATGACAAGTCGATTCTAGAGTCGAGAATAATAATTGATAACAATGTCCATCCTATGTCTTGGGTTTGAGGTGTCATTGGTCTTACAAAGATGATCTCTCCTATACCCGATAAGATCGGGTTTCGGATTTCGGCGAATATCCATTTATTATTCGGGCGGAAACTGCCTTGTTAAACGGACTGGATCGGGATGAACGGGCGATGCGTTTTGCAAATTGGACCAGCCAGCACGGCTGAGATCCACATTTCGTATTTTCCCGAGTCGATTCGGAAAATGCCTGAATGTAAACCAAGTCATCATCTTTTGAAAAAGAAAAAAAAATGATTTATTGACTCGCTCCTCTTCACATGCAGATCCAAACCAGGGCGAAATCTACAAGCCGGAGGACATGAAATGGCATGATTTTATAGCCTAGCACCGATGGGAGATTGTGAAATTCCGTAACAGACATAGCAAATTAATGAATACTGGCTATGTGTATAATCATTATTGACATCCTCCTTCACTCCTGACCGTCACACATGGATATTTACCACTTCAGGACCCAGCTGCTTGAAAACGCTCCCTTCGATGTCATCTTCTGCAAATCAGTAACCGACAGGACGTGCGAGGTAGTATTGTAGTGGACGGACGCGGCCGGAACGGTCTTGCCGTTGAGAGTCACGCCATTGGGCTTGTGAGTGACGCCCAGGACGTTGACATTGCCGAGCGCATTCTTCTCTTGCCAGTTTCCACGGGGCTCAGCGCTAAGGCTGGACTTGGTAGCTTTGAATGTGACAGTCAGAGTAGAGTTGGGCTCGAGGCTTTCTCCATCATCAAGGTACAATTCACCCGAGGCAGTTCCCTTATCGCCGAGCGCAGCGAGGAGGGTCCAGGGGTGTTGCGAGCATCACGGGTGGTCAAGGCAGGCTCCTGCATGGGGAGAATGCTGTCACCACGCACAAACACGGGAATGTGGCCCAGAGGAGCGGCGATGGTCGTGTTGACATGGGGCTGGGCATCGACGGCAGTTTGGGTATACCAGTCATACCAGACCTCGCCTTCCTTGATGCCCGGGAAAACACCCTTGACAGTGGTTGCCTGAGGTGCGAGGACAGGGACAACCATGAGGGAAGGTCCGAGGAGGAACTGGGTGTCCACAGCCGCCAGGGAGGGGTCATTGGGGAACTCCCAAGCCAGTGCGCGCATGACCGTCGATCCGGTGGTATGCGCCTGTTGGAACAAAGTGTACATGTAAGGGAGAATGGCGTAACGAATCTTCATGGCAGCCTTGGAGGCCTCAGCAACAGAAGCCCACTGGTAAGGCTCCTGGCTGATGGCAGAGAGCACATTGTGGTTCCGGTAGAAAGGGAAGAAGGCCGACAGCTGCATCCAACGGTTGCAGAGCTCCTCGTCAGTGTTGCCATTGAAACCACAGGTGTCAACACCGAACATGGGAATACCAAACAGCGAGAACTGGAGAGCCTGCGGGATGGACCAGAACATGTATGACCATTTGGAGGTGTTATCACCGCCCCAATGGCCGGCCCATTTACCAGTTCCAGCAAAGGTCGAGCGACCAATGATGAATGGGCGCTTCTCAGGGAAGACCTTGAGGAGACCCTCGTAGGTGGCACGAATGATAGAGTGACCATACAAACTGTGGACATCGTACTCCTGAACACCATCAGAGTGAGTTGCGTTGGGAGAGACAGCGTGCACCGCAAGATCGTGGCCAGTTTGAGAGTGGTCGAGCACGTATGGGGGGTGGTTCACATTACGAACGCCAGGAGTAGGCGTGGTGCGCAAATAGGGGGTGGTGGTAGTCGCAGACTGTCCAGTAGCCGCCGCCGCAGCAGCTTGGCTGGAGGATCCCGCAGAGGCAGAGGCAGCTTCGGTCGAATTTGTGACATTGAAGCCCTCGGGGTAATCGTAGACGATATTTCCAGGCTCACCGGGAAGCGAGAATGGAGGGTGGACTGGGTTTTGGCTGAGCTTTCCAGTACCACAGCTTCCAACACAGAAAGAAGAGACTTCATTCATATCGATCCAAATACCGTCAAAGGCAACTTTTTCGTGCCAAGTAACAAGCTCATTCGCCCAGAAGTCACCGGCTTTAGGGTGGTGCCAATCGGCGAAGACGGTGTATCCAGGCCAGACAGCACCAATGTAGGTGCTTCCGTCGGGGTTCTTCAGGAAAACATCCAATTCGGCACCACGAGTGTATGTGTCATACCTGGGTCATTTGTCAATTCCAATGTTTTCTTCTCGCATGGGGAGGATGGCAAGACTCACGCGTCGGACGCATTGTTGGGATTCGGGATGTACAGAGCAGAATCAACAATAGGGATGTAGTGGATGCCACTCTTGTGCAGCTTTTCCAGGAGCACGGCTCCATCCTCGTAAGAATAGCGGTTCGCATCATTGTCAAAGTCACGGTAACCGTGCATGTAGTCAATGTCATTCCTGGCAGCACATTATTAGCCTGATATTCGGTTTTAAATAGGTGTTTGCATGTCAACATACCAGATGTTTTCCAGAGGAATCTCAAACTTCTGGAAATTGGCAACAACATCCTCCACCTCGGACCAGTTCTGGTATCCCCAGCGGCACTGATGGTAGCCAAAGGTAAAGTACTGCTGCATGGCAGGCAGACCAACGGTGCTCAGTTGGTAGTCCTTGGTCACCTCCGTCTGAGTTGGGCCCGCATAGAGGGTCAAATCGATGCTACCACCGATAGTACGCCATGTGAGCTTCTTAGTTCCAAGAAGGATCTCCTGGCCGTGAGCATTGCGCAGGAAAACACCGTGAGAGTACGAGACATAGTCCTTGGAGGTAGAGGCCTGGTCACTGGACACGAGAGTATGAGACCCCTTGCCATTGACTTCGTAGTAACGAGTATCTAGGTAGAAAGAATGCGATCCGTAAGTGTTTCTGTAGTGATTGGAAATTAGTACTGGGCTCTATTCGATCATCACAGAAAAGAATCGATAGATAACTTACTGATCAACCGGATCGCCGGTATCCGCAGCATACATAGTGAAGGTCGAGTTCTTCAGCAAGCGCAACTGCTGGATGTGCTCGCCGAGTCCATACAAGTTATAGTCCTCGGGCAAAGCAGTGACAAACTCGATGAATTGGTTCTCAAACACCAGCTTGGAGCCCGTGGTATCAAAGAGAACGTCTCCGGTAGCCTTGCGGGCGACCTTGAAGCTGAAACTAGGCTCATTGGACCAGGAGACCTCGAAATGACTGTCCTGGGCAGACCCTTGCTTGTCGGCCTTGGGACGCGGTACTACGTCCTCGGAGAGGCTGTACCAAGATGCGTTTGAGGCATCCACATGGGAAGGAGTGATTTGGAAGTTAACCCGCGTGGAAGACAGGTACTCGAGAGTAAAGTCGAGTGATTCCACATCAGTACCGTATACATTGCAGGGCTTTCCTGCCAATTTCAGGGTCGCTGTCCATCCATGAGAATTGCTTTTCACGTTCGATGCCCGATAACCAGGGCAAGCGGACTGCGCATTGACGGCCTCGGGGTCATCAACGTTGGCGATAAGGTTGGCACCCACATCGACACTGGAGTCGAGGGTGGTTTGGACATAAGCCGAACTCGAGGTCTGCGTGGCGGCGCCATACACAGCTGGCAGCAGCCAGGCTCCAGCCAAAAGGCGCGTAAGACCAACCATCGCGATCGATTCAATCCGCGACGAGGAGATCGTAGAGGAAGGATCGTCACGCTGTCTTTAGACGGGTTTGCGATCGAAGATTCGTTTCCTCCGTTTACTGCAATCCGTCTGGCACCGGTCCCTCTTATAGTATGCGATGGGGTCGAGCACCACTCGAGGGCGATCGCGATACTGTAGCGCAACACAAACACCAAAGGCGGCACCAGGTGTATCCCTCTCGTCAGGGACTCAGTACGATGGCGTAAAAATTTCCGTTGAATCTCCGTGCATAGCGGGGACGCGGTGGGATTCCCACGGTGTCGAGCCAGCATTCCAGAGTGGGCATGCATGGCTATGCGGGGTTGGATGAGTCGCGCCCAAGCTTAGCTACGCCTAGCGGACTGGCTGGAACTCGGTGGGAAGTTGCACAGAGCACAATTGTGGGGATGATGATCGTCATTATTACATTGCACCGTGCGTAGGACCGAGGGGTAGTCTACTAGTCTAGGGACGGGGGGCCGGGCGACACGGGTTAGACGAGCTCGACGGGTTGCACGGGCTGGACGGCCTCGAGAGTCCTCGACGGGCTCGGTGAGGTTGCTACAAGCCGAGTACTTGGTAGTCACTGTTGAAGCATCTCTTCTTCACTACTTGCTTGGACCCACGGGCTGTGAAGTCTGGAGGTTCCATCCTGGAACCTTGAAGCTAGAGAGGCGTGATTGGTTGGTTGTCCGACAATTGCCCGAGGATGCAAGAGATGGTGGGGTTTGCTGAATCATAATGCACCGAGGAGAAAGACCGAGATAGAGTGGTTGTAGATACGAGTTAGTCTGCTATAGCTTAAAAGAGAACCCTTGTTCTAGTCAAAGTGATAGACACGGGCGATTAATAATAATCCCAAAGGCAGAGTAGGAAGAAGCTAGAAAAAGGTGACCTATCGGTAGAGTAGGTTGACTTGACAGAACATTCCCCCATTCGAAAGACTCATTCTTAATTGATTTAACAGCATCGCGGCACCTCTTTCCCTCGTTGGAAGAGAGGCCAAGAGTATACACTACAGTGACTACAGTGACTATACAGAGTCCTCCATGTAACGCTAGGAATCAAACCTGGGGAAAGCGGAGAACCTTGGAGGAAAGAGACTACTGAGAACACATAATAGTAGTATTACCGATGACTATTCCTCATTTCACAGTCTTCATCTAGAATAGTACCTACACTAGCAAGTAGTCTGGGGTCTGGCTTGGTCTAGGGGAATAGGACCGGTGAGTGTTTTCAATCTAGCGGCACACTAGACACGAAGGGACCGGGGAAGCCGATGATGAAATGCCAAACACGATGCAGGCAATCTGGGGGTCCCTTTCATCTCGGGAGGTTCCTGTGGCGGGGGAGGGATTCCTGGGGAATCCTGTTTATAGGAACCTTGGGCCTTGGAGGGACGAGGAGGATACTTTTTCCCTCGTCGTCATTAACAACCCCCAGGTTGGGGACACACCGAGATGAGGTCCACCAGTTGTTGAGGTATTGCGACCCATTTATGTATTTGTTGCCCTTTGGCATGGTCTGATCGAGTGGATGCTCCAAAGAGCGTCGGTCGCACTGTGACCTCTCGTCGTTTGCTCCTCGGCTTCCCGAGGAAGTGTAATAATCAACTAATCTCGGCATCTCAAGCCCCATATGGAATTTGGAAGACAGAGAGAGGCTTCTAGCGTCTCGGAAGATCGTATTCATTGGCCCATCAGGAAGAGCTAACACGCACTGGGCGCCAGCCAACATGCAATGCTATTGATTCCTTCCATGGAGCCACCCGTTGAAGACTGCGGAGACGCGGGCTCATCATGGTCTAGTCACTCGAGTAGCGGACCAACTGGACCAACTGGACACGACTAAAGCTGCGGCTGGAAATAACGGGGTTAGCTTGGGAGTTAATCAAGGTGAGAAAATCGCGCATGGCCCCGCATAAACTTTCTAACTTTCTCTCTTTTTGTCTCCGTCAGCGATGACCACGGACCACTGAGCAATCGTGCTTCCCCTCGGTCTGTCGTGCAGCCGAGTGCCTGGCAGCCTATTCGGCTCAGCTAATCCCATTCCGGTCTGGTAAAGGCTGGGATGAGGTCTTACGTCGTCCCTGCGTGCCAAGGTTATGATGGACAGGGGATCTACTGGGGGCCTTCGCTTAGGTGCCGGCGTAGTGAGAGGCTTGCTGCATCGTTGAATGTTTTCGGCCTAGTCCTGGATAAGGGAGGATTCTGGAAAGATCTGACTCGAGGAAAGAGCCGTGCCATTGGATGATGAAGGTAGTGAGGTGAACTCAATCCTAGGCCTATTCCTTGCCGGCAGTCAGCTAGGATAAGAATCCTCCGTTCGAGGACAAGGTAGATAGAGAGACATCAGGCACGAAATCTGACGACGCTTCGTACGCTAGGTAAATCCAGCCTCTGAAAGTATATCACCGGTGAGGCGATACTAGGAGGAGGTACAGTAGTAGTAATAGGAGTTCTCGGATGATGAGGACAAAAGAGGAGAAGGAGGAGAAGCATGAGGAGGCTATAGAAAAGGGCGTATTTCAAGGCTTCACAAATCAGAATCATCGTGCAGGGGCCCTTTTGCGGGGCTTGGGTGGCCCCGCGCTTCCCCAGATAAACCACTGTTTTTCTTTTTTTTCTTCTGGATCTTGAGTTTCTCTACTTCTTTTTTATATTTAGTCCTTTACTACTTGCTCCATCTGATCATGACAGTCTACTAGACCCACACTATTTGGAGCTGCTGCAAACTCAACTTGTCTTTTCTCTTCCTCATCTACCCCTTTGAGTCTGACAAGCAGCATGGATTTGGCTCCGTCATCCAAACCATCTTTCAAGCAGGCATGTGATAATTGTCGCCGACGCAAGATTAAATGCTCTCGCGAGCTACCGTGTGACAAATGTCAACGTCTGCTACTATCATGCTCCTATAGCGATGTTCTGCGTCGTAAAGGGCCGAAGTTTCGGACTCTCTATCCCCTGGCCCCGATACATCCGTTATCGGCCCGAAGCGATGCCACTCAGGAGCAATTCTATGCCGACCAGGACGGTTACGCCGACGCAACGTACAGATTGAGCTCTCCGGCCTCCCCGGCATTTGCAGTGGCAGATGTACAATATGTACCGCATGATTTATCGGATACCCTCTCCCAACTACCACCGCCAGAGCTAGTCTCTTCACCGGACTCGACGGATTCGACCGTCGAGTCAATTCGTGGCCAGAGCCAATTTATGCCAAATTCGCGCCGTCTCTCGCCACAGATTTTGTTGGCGCATGTCAATGTCTATTTGAAATACTTATTCCCGATCATGCCGGTCGTGCGGGGTGAGCAGCTTCGTCTGGATAGTCAACAGCCAGAGCATCTCTCGCCTTCCAGATATGCATTCCTAGCTTCTCTTTGTGCAGCGACTCATATTCAGCTGAAACTGGATGGTGACACTCCGGTACCGGATCCCGCTCGTCTGCAGAGCTTGGGTGATGGTCACTCGTTAGTGTCAGGAGAGAAGCTTTTAGCGGAAGCCGTGCGGGCACGTCGAGAATGTGACATTGTAGAAGATCTGAGTATCGAAACCCTACTGACTTCATTCTTCTTGTTCGCATCGTATGGCAATCTTGACAAACAAAGTCATGCCTGGTACTACCTGTGCGAAGCGACCTCGATGACATTTACCCTGGGTCTGCATCGGGAATCTACCTATGCGGATCTCAGTGTAGAAGATGCGGAGGAAAGGAGACGTATATTCTGGCTGCTCTTTATTACAGAGAGGTTAGTGATTTTGGTTCCCACATTTTCTATGATTCCTTTAACTAATTAACAATGATGATAAACAGAGGATATGCTCTCCAACAGGCCAAACCAGTCATGCTCCGAAGCTCGATCCACAAACCCCAAGTCCTCTGTTCCGAAGACCCTATTCTCGCATACGGCTTTATCAATTTAATCGGTATTTTCGAGAAACTCACCTCAAATCTCTATGACTGGGTCTCCGCAGGCGGCGGAGAAGGGCTCTTGGAGAGACCTCCCACATCAGCTATTCAATCCAGCCTGTGCAAACCCATTTCGCTCGATGGGGTGATGGAAATTCAACAAGTCGACATTCTCATTACACAACAATGGCTCCAGGCGATGATGTGGAAATTGTCCATGAACCACGCCACTCAACCCGGTGCCCGCGATGAGGGCGTGCTACCTTTTCATTTGCCAGTTCTAGTTGGCAAGGCCGTGATGAGCGTGATTGGCTCTGCCTCTCAAGGAGCGGTGGA
The DNA here is from genome assembly GCF_028827025.1 of Penicillium cataractarum. NCBI lineage: Eukaryota > Fungi > Ascomycota > Eurotiomycetes > Eurotiales > Aspergillaceae > Penicillium > Penicillium cataractarum. The sequence goes on along the minus strand of NW_026622743.1, from coordinate 2,368,226 downwards.
TGCCCATGGAATTGGAATGGTAAGTTGAATTGAACGACTCGTCGCACATTCTAAACCACCCTCCTAACAATTGATTCAGGAGCAAAAACTGTTCGACATGGGCACATCGGTCGCCGATGTTACGCGGTCCTTGGGCACCAAAGCAGTGCATCGACTTGCAGAATCCACGGTCGACCCTCGCGAACTCCTCTGGGGTATTTTGCACACCCTATCACAGATCCGAGGCTCACCATCGTACCTCTTTCCCGCCCTTTTAGAACGGTGCAAGTCCGTGCTGGGACTCGACTGCACCTTGACCGTTGGTAACTTCCTACCAGCGCTTGGTGACCATGCACATGATCAAGGGCAAGGGCACAACTGGACTGGTGAGCAGGGATGGGATTTATTCGCAGCATGTCGAGATCTGGATGTAATCCGCGAAGTAGATGGTGACCAGACTGAGCAGGTTCCTCCTCATCTCTCCGGCGTCGGACCCGGGGGTGAACTCGGATTCCAGGATTGTCTTTTGTCTTGAATGACTATTGGTTATTCTCGTGTGTTTTTGTTCTGGGACTTTGACGTTTTCACGAGACTTTTGATTGATGATACCACTCTGGCGTTCATTTATAGATCGGTGATTTTTTGATGCAGGGGTGTGTTGTATATACTGGGACCCGGAAGATATATTACCAGACAAGGAAGACTATTCTACTATACCACTTTTATGGCATGAAGGAGTAGAAAGATTGCCACATAGACATCCTATACAACTTTCCTCAATTTTATAATGAGGACTGCAAGATCTACTCCGTCAGAAACCGACGAGAGGGCAGTCCAGAAAGCGGTCAATCATCAGCCATGCAAACTCCTCCATTTCAGCCAGGCTTGGCATGTTTGTCTCGGAGGTTCTCGTTGATACGAATAGCTTCAACTTTCTTCATTCCGAGTGCAACAAATTGATTTACAGCAGCTGCAAATAATGTGCTGACCCCCACAGTATGTGAATTTTTGGCTCATTAGCCCTTTGTATATGATTTTCGGACCCAGCTAACGGCAACTTCCCTCTATAGCCCTGTCTTCAAAGGCCTGTCAGACCTCTGACTAGCAGCGCAGACTTGCTCAAGAGTCTCTCTTCCATACCTACAACCTAGAAGGCTCATTGTCTCAGAACAGCCAATATGGCATCCATTCGACCGCGCCCTATCTCTCTCCGCGCCCTCCACGCTGCGTCGACAGCAACGCGACCAACATGCCGACACTTCCTCTCTCGTTTCCCCTCAGCCTCTCCTCTCTCAAGAAAAGCGCCAATCACACGCAACCACTCTACATCCTCCGTCTCCCCCGATGAGCTCTCCCATTTCTCAGCCCTCGCGAGCTCCTGGTGGGATCCAATGGGTCCATCCCGAATCCTCCACTTGATGAACCCTCTCCGACACGAATTCATCGCATCCTGCCTCGCGGACAGCCCTCCTCCAACCGCCGAAACTACCAGCGCAGGCACCTCAACCGCCGCAAACCTACACTACATGGACATTGGCTGCGGCGGCGGAATCTTTGCAGAATCTCTCGCACGCACAATCCCACTCGACCCATCCGCCCCAGCACCAACCGCAACCCGCGCAGCCTCAATGACAGCAATCGACCCATCCACAATGCTAATCCAAGTAGCCCGCGAACACGCACGCATGGATCCAACCGTGGACGCACACCTCCGCAGCGGAAAATTCAAATACCTAAACACCACGCTCGAAGACGTCCTCGCATCCACATCCACATCCGGATCCTCCGAATCCACACCCTCGACGGGCGAACCCTTACACCCCCAATTCGACATGGTCACTCTCTTCGAGGTAATCGAACATATCGACCCCACAACAACAACCCCGCAAGCCTTCCTCTCCAACTGCCTGCGCGCTCTCAAACCCGGCGGCTGGCTCATCGGATCCACCATCTCCCGCACATTCCCGTCCTTCCTGCTAAACCAGGTCATCGCCGAAGCGCCGTGGCCGATTGGCGTTGTCCCACGCGGCACGCACGAGTGGAGCAAGTTTGTCAATCCGCCGGAACTACATGCGTGGGCGCAGGAGGGCCTGATGCGGGCTGCGGATACGGCGACGAGTCGTGGGGGGCCGAGTGCGTTGGAGGGGATGAGGTGGAAGTGTATGGGGACGATTTATGTTCCTGGATTGGGATGGAAGATGGTACCTGGGTCGGAGAGTTGGGGGAATTACTTCTGGGCTGTTAAGAAGGGTGTTTGAGTGTGGGTGAGGAGGACTTGTAAGATTATTTTGGAATTTGTGTAAATATATAGAGAATTGATTTGATACAACTAGCCTCCGTCCCTAGAAGGTCGTATCTACACTGATGGGGATATCGCCATGTTTAGATTTGTACGTCTTCGCGGAAATCTTGATTAAGAGCAACGGTAATTCAGGATCCTGGTCAAGGACAGAGTCATAACTACAGTCATTGTCATTCAATCATGATATTCATACAAACAGCACTCCAGTGCTATCTACTTCCTCCCCTTCCCACGATTCCTCTTCTTCTTCGCCGCCTCTGCGGGGGGATCAGGTACACTCACAGTACCCTGTTCAATGTCCTCTCCAGCACCCTGCAACTTCTGACTCCCACTAATAAAGAACGTAAGATCGCGATTCTGCTCCTGCAAATCCACAATCTCCGCCTTCAAGGTATCAAGGTTACCCTTCAGCGACGCATTCTCCGTCGTCATATGTTCCAGTCTCTCCATCAGACTGGTATTGATAGTCTTCTCTTCACGGTAATCTTTCTCCATGCGGCGCGCCAGAGCTTCGAACTTATCAGCTCGTTTCTCGAGACGGCCTTGCTCGCGCTCCATGCTAGGGATGGAGTCGGACGAGAGAGTCTCGTATTGGGCCTGTATCTCTGCGAGACGAGCGATTGCCTCGCTCGCAGCTTGTTCTGCCGATGCAGCGGCGGCACTAGCCTGCGAGGCCTTGTCTGCGGCCCGCTCGACAATCTCCTCAAAGTAAGCGCGTTGGCTTTCCAGCTGTGAGGTGAGGAGGTGCGTGTACTCGACGCTCATGTTCTCGAGTTTCTCACGCGGTACGGCGTCACCCCAATCCGGCGGATCGAGGGCTGAGTTGTCAGCCGCAGGGAGCTCGACCAGCTTGCCGTCGGTTTTGCTCTGGATGATGCGATGCACATACGCGTCGCCGACGTAGTCCCAGACACGCTGGGAGTTGAGGTCTATGGCAAAGGCATGGGCGGTCTGTTTCCAGTGATCAAAGGCGTGAGCGCCATCGTATCGGCCACAGCCTACAGAGCCGCAGATCAGACAAGCCCAGAGATTGACGTCGGTGTGGCAAACGCTGCACTCGGCGGGCTCCTCGTCGCTATCTGTGGATGCAGTACCCTTGCGGGAATCGGCTTGGGTGTACCGACAGATAGGACATCCACTACCTTTCCAATTCTGAAGACATGTACAGTGGAAAACGTGTTGACAGATGATTGTGAGAAGGCCCGTTGTTTCGTCCATCCGTTCGAGGCATACGGGGCAGGTCGGGAGTTCGATCAAGGCGGGTGTAGGTGGTGCGAGTGGTTTGGTAGAGAGTTTGGCCTGGCCAGCGGATGACACGGGGTGTTTATGAGAAGGCGAAAGGGGACCGACGTCGGCGGATGGGAAAGTTGATGGCGAGTCGGGCTCGACAACCTGAATCTCGACCGATTTCACGAATACCACATGGCAAGTCTCGGGCTAGGAAAGACAACATAGTTAGTATCGAGGAATCCACACCATTGTGATCCTATCAAAGATCGAATGCATCCATGCTAGTCAAGACATACCTCGATGCTACTAAAAACCTTCCCGTTCCACTCCTTTTGCCATGCCTTCGCCTTTCCTCCACTCCGAAACTTCATCAAAACCATGTACCGATTGGCACGTGGCGTACGAATCATCCGAAAATGGCTCACATCATCCATCGTCTTCTGACCCACATACCCCAAAAAGTCCGGTGGTGACAAGTAACTCGGCACAGCCAAAATACACAACGTAGTGCACTCATCCTCTTTGCCAGACGATGAAACCGTCACAGGGAACGGGTACGCATCAAGGTCTGCAGAGCTCTTCCCTGGAACATGACTTTGTGCGCGACTCGCACCGCCGAACTGCTGCTCACTTGGGTGTCTTGCCGCGGCGGCTGAACCTTTGAGGTAGGTCGGGTAATCGTCTTCGTTCCCGGCAAGGTATGGAGATTCCTGGACATCGCGGTACAAATGGACAATACCCCAGACACTCTCACCGACTTCCTGATCAAGAGGGATATAGCGACCCTTCGTGCGCAGTCCGCCTAGGATATCAGTGCCAATACCCGCAGCCACAAGGTTATCTCCATTGCCCGCAGGGACCGCAGTACTCCCACGTTTTTGCGTCCGCTTCGCAGATAAATCATCAGGTAGCACCATATCGATACACTCAATGAGGATAGCTCCAGCGCGAATGTCGTTTTGGAGATCGGAGGGGGTGTTAGGCGAGGTAGAGGGGTAGTTTGCGGGAAGCGAAGACGAAGGCGAATGTTGTGCACCGTAGCCAGAAGAATCCTCCGAGGAAGAAGCGTGAGCGTTTTTAAACCGGCGTTCAAGAATGATTTCCTTCCCCGGTGTATGCGTGTGTGCCTGCGTGAATTGCGCGAGGGAATCACCCCTGCCAGACGTGGGAGTGGGAATTGAAGGTGAAGGCCGGGCCCGCTTCTGGAACGGGAGCAGAGCTTCCCATGCAGAGTCCAGGGCCAGCGATGAAGCGGCAGCCGCGGATTTGGGAGGGTGAGAGCTGCGCAGGACTTCGAGACTAAGATGGTAGAAGTATGCGGGCATCCCGGGCGACTGCTCACATGGTGATGAGGTAAAGATGCCGCGATTCTGAGGAATCTCTTGATTGCGATAAGAGAAATGATGACCTAAGCAGCCCCAGATCTCGAGAGCTCGTGTTGATGCCTGAGGTTGTCGAGTTGGCGACGTGGCGATGTATCGCGAGTGGCGAAGAGGCAAATGGAGTGTGGGCGCGGGTCGGCTGGACGAACCCATTTTGCCTGGGCGGTCTGTCTGGTTCAGCGGGGGTGGCCACGGCACAGAAGTCTGATTCTACAGCATTGCTGACTGGGAGATAGAACAGTCACGTATACTTCAACCTCGTATTCTGGATCCTCTTCCTAGACAGGCCAGACATTATCTGTCGGGTGATCTGGAAAGTATAGCCTTTCGTCTGGGCTTCAAACTGCGGCCGCTCTAGTCTAGAAACAACATAATGCGTATGGGCAATGTGCGTGGGAGATTACAAGACATTTACAATTCACAACTACAAGTCTGGAAACACATGCTAGCAAAGAACAGCTATCGAGCTGAGTTCATTGATAGAAAAAGTAAATATGCTCGTGGATACCGTCGTCGAAAGAAGAAAAAAAAAAGCCTCAGCTTCGAAACCGACCAAACGCCATGCAGGTTCATCAAGAACCTATCGCAGTCGAGGATTCATAAAAGATATCGATAAAGGAAAAGGAGCAAAGTAAAAAACCGTCATGGACGTTTTTTTTACTGACCACCACGCAGACGCAGCACCAGGTGGAGGGTAGACTCCTTCTGGATGTTGTAGTCCGACAGAGTGCGACCGTCCTCGAGCTGCTTACCAGCGAAGATCAGGCGCTGTTGGTCTGGGGGGATGCCCTCCTTATCTTGAATCTTAGACTTGACGTTGTCGATGGTGTCGCTAGACTCAACCTCCAGGGTAATAGTCTTTCCGGTCAGGGTCTTAACGAAAATCTGCATACCACCACGCAGGCGAAGCACCAAGTGAAGGGTAGACTCCTTCTGAATGTTGTAGTCAGAGAGTGTGCGACCGTCCTCGAGCTGCTTGCCGGCGAAAATGAGACGCTGTTGGTCGGGGGGAATACCCTCCTTATCTTGGATCTTGCTCTTCACGTTGTCGATCGTATCGGAAGACTCCACCTCCAAAGTGATGGTCTTGCCAGTGAGAGTCTTGACGAAAATCTGCATACCACCACGGAGACGGAGGACCAAGTGCAGGGTAGATTCCTTCTGGATGTTGTAGTCGGAAAGGGTGCGACCATCCTCAAGCTGCTTGCCAGCGAAGATCAGGCGCTGCTGGTCAGGGGGAATACCCTCCTTATCCTGGATCTTGGACTTGACATTATCGATGGTGTCGGAAGACTCGACCTCAAGGGTGATGGTCTTGCCAGTCAGGGTCTTGACAACTGTGGCGAGAGTTAGTAAAATAGAACAATCATAAATACCAGCGGCTCTTTTGAGTGGGGGCGGGTAAGAGTGGAGTAAAAGGGGGGCGAAAACGTACAGATCTGCATACCACCACGAAGGCGGAGGACCAGGTGGAGAGTAGACTCCTTCTGAATGTTGTAGTCGGAGAGGGTACGGCCATCCTCAAGCTGCTTGCCGGCGAAGATCAAGCGCTGCTGGTCAGGGGGGATGCCCTCCTTGTCCTGAATCTTGGACTTGACGTTGTCGATGGTGTCGCTGGACTCCACCTCAAGGGTGATAGTCTTGCCGGTGACTGAGAGGGAGATAAAAGAGTCAGCAGGATTATTCCAGTGGCGACCGAGGATGTGCGACCAGGGCCATATAAGAGAAAGGGAAACTCACGGGTCTTTACGAAGATCTGCATGATGGAAGCAGTTCAACGATGATGGGGAGTATGGTTGGTAGTTGGAGATGGGAAAGGGTGGTAACGCAGGATAATGCGAAAGGTGGGTGGGTTGGAAAGTGGAAGAGAAGGAGAGGGAGAAAGGGGAGAGCAGAAGAGGGGGTGAGGTTTAAGTAGGAAAGCGATATGGGATGAGGGGGGCGAAGCGTCTTAGTCAGAAGGGGCATGACGCGCGAAACTGCTAGAACATGGAGGCTGGGCATAAGGCAAAGACTACAAACTTAAACTTAGCAAGAAAGTCCTTAATCTATTTTCCATATCAACTACTACGAACGAATGGATGCCGGGTGCCGGATGAGTCAAGGATGTTTACGGGCTTTCGGGGTCGGGCCACCTAGGAACAAGTCTTTGACGCCACCGGGCAAGACGGCAAAAACCTGGTTCCTATAAAGTATGAGCGGTTTTGGTTCCTGCACTGAGGAAAAACTTTGATAGGAGGCTATACCTGATGGAGGGTACAAGGTGAAAAATTCTATCTGACTATATCCCGTTGGCGTAAAAGGAGGGCGGTTATTATCTCTCAGCCTAGAAAAACGATGACGATGACGTGGGAGGGCTTATCGTGAAAAGAGGGGGTGGGACGGAGATCACCTGAAGCCTGCTAGCGCCATCAAGATGGCCGTTTGGGGTATAGTTAATACAATCAATACAGGTGTATTGGGTACCGGGCTGTACACGGTGAAGTGGCACTGCCCCGGGGTATTCTATACTTAGGTGTCATGTGACTGGGTCAGGTGATTCCGGTTCCGGCATCGGCAGTTTACTCGAACTGTGAACAGCCAAGGAAGTTACGGAGTATGGACTATTGTTTACTCGGGTCCGTTCCTATACAGCGACAAATTTTCAACCCCGAACACGGCATTGATCAACAGTACTATTGATCTGGCCGTCCCGACGGTCCTCTATTCAAAGGAAAAGTACCTTGCGAGCCACCCTTCGGCATTATGCCCGACAGTGCTCGGCTCGAGGTCCAACCAAGTCCAAGGCAATATTGCGTGGAACTATTCCGTAACAAGATTGAGTACTAAAACCTAAATATTACTACTACAATTGCTAAGAAGCATTATCATGGGTGGAAGGATAGAAAAAATGATGTAAATAGAGATATCGATAATATAGACACGATCCCGCAGGCGTTGAGACGGAACATTCCACCCTTCAACGCCGTTTTCCTCACCACTCCTAAAAAAAAAATCAAAACAGCCGTACGACAGTTAAGTCGGGCTGTCTGCGGCCCTGCATGTACAGAGCTTGCCGATTCCATTCCAAGGAAATCATCGTGACCTCACGACAACCACCAGAACAGATACAACAAGCCCCGCGGCCACGAAACACAAAACACAAAAATCAGACACGCGCAACACACAGTCGGCCGTACACGGTTCATAACGTTCGTGATCCTCGTTCATCGCTGGAAGCTATGCGAGAAAGGTATACCACAAAAGACAAAAAGTCAATAGAACAAGACAGTAAAAAAGATGGCACAAAAAACAACACAAAACTCGACAGAATAAGAAAAAGAAAATGGAATGAGGGTTGTAGCTTCCTAGAAACCACGATGCAAAAAAAAGACACAGGCTGAGAAACACAACCGACTCGCTAGGAGCGGTAAAGATAAAAAACAGATCAGATCGGAAGATCGTGATAACATCGTTATAATGAGCGGGGGAAGACGCGCTTGCGCATCGATCACGACTAGCGTAATTTTGAGGGGGGAAAAGGGAGGTTTTTCTTGAGTCATCCAGGTCGTTGCGTGCAGGGCTGGAAAAACGGAATAAATCGCTGGGAGAGAAACTCGCTGTTGGCAAAGTATAGCAGTAGTCGTGGAAGAAAAAAAGAATGCATTTGATCGTTCGTTCATCATGTGCATGCGCGTCGTTCGTTGGGAAGGTGTCTAGTTGGCACGGATGACCAGGCGAGACACAAATTTGTTGGAAAGGCAGTCGAAGTCGCCACGGTCGAATTGGGTACCGGAGCGGCCACGGAGGTAGCTCTCTGGATGAAGATATTAGTTAATGTCTTCGATGACTTGACTAGAATGAATAATTTGTGTTGGGAGATATTCTTACCATGCTGCTCCACGTGTTGGCGGACTTCAGTCATCGTGTTGCACACGTCGGGGTTAGAGTACAGAAGGTGGTGGTGCTTCTGCGAGTCCCACTCGGTGAAAGGTGGCAGCTTCTGGGAGATAGCCTGGAAGAGACCGACAATGACACCAACCGGGGTAGTCTCCATGTCGGTGCAGAACTTGTCGACGGCAGCCTGGTCGGGAGTACGGTAGTGGCAGTCAAACTGCATCTCCTCCCAAACAGCCAGCAGAATCGAGGCCAGCACGAAGATAGTAGGCCAGTTCTTCAACTTATCACCACTGTATACACTGGAGTACAGGGCTGACAGCTCCTCCAAAACATCCTTCTGCAGCTCACGCCACATGCTGGCCATGGCACACTTGATCTGGAAGTTGATCATGACGGGGGCCATGGTCTTGCCGCGGAACTTGGAGCCCGGCTCGTTGATCCGACCGAGGAATCCATCTTCATCACCCAGTCCCTCGACCATGGTGACGTGCAGGGTCAGGTTGTAAGCGATGATCAGCTTGAGGGCCTTGCGGATGACGGGCAGCTTGGTGCGGTAATAATAGCGGAAAGCGGTCTTCAACATCTGGGTGAGGAAAGGCGTACCCTCGAAGTAATCGTCGACAAACTTCTCAAAGGTGCCGTTGCCGTCGATGTGGCGGTCCAGGTAGTCCGACAGCATAGCGTGCGAGATACCCTCCATACCTGCGGAGAGCTTCGCAGTCTCGACCTCGTACGCTGTAGGCTCGCGGTGCATCGACTCGACCCAGTCGATCGTGAAGCACTGCTCATCCCGGACAAAGACCTCCCTCGCGGCAATGGGCAGGATCTGACCATACCCGTGAGTGATGTACAGGGTGCGTTCCTGATCCGAGAATCCCTTGATGTTGCCGACCGAGAATCCCATAGAGATGTGTCGCTCGTAATCCGCCTTCCAGTCCTTCATGAAGTAGCCAATCTCCTTAATGTCAATACGAGTGCAGGGCACTTGCCACAGACGGGCGTGCGACGGCTGGCAGCCAGCGCAGGGCTCACCCTTGTCACAGGTCTTCTTCAGGAACTTGCAGCGCAGACAAGCGCGCAGCTTCCGAATCTCACTGGCCTGCTTACGCTGGTCGGGCTTGAGAGGACCCTTACGCTTGCCCACACGCTTCTCAGTCTCGGGCTTGCCGGTCTGAGATTGCTTGCGGACCTTGGTCTCGGCCGTCTTGGCTGCGATGGGACTCTTACGAGAGGGTTTCCTGCTGGGTGGCGAAGCGGACGATTGCGAGCCCGATGAGCGAGTGGGCGAAGTTGACTTCTTAATTGGAACTGGGATTGGGCGAACCATTGCACTGGGGCTGACAGCTGACGGGGAGCGAGAACCAGAGACGGAGCCAGAGACCGGGGAAGATTGCTCTTCAGTCACACGGCGGACCATGGAGGTACTTGTCGGGGAGGTAGCCAAGCTCAAGGCAGTGCTATGGTTGTTGTAGGGGAAATCCATGTTACCTTCGGAACCGGGAGAGCTGATGGGGTTGGCGATATCGACGAAGCTGCCATAAGAAGTCGAGTAGGAGGATTCTGAGAGACTGCGATCATGCAAAGTCTGAGTGGGGTTGACGAAGATACCCTGCTCCGGGAAACCGAAATCCAGCGAGCGACGGTGGTCGACGGTACTCCAGCCATTATCGCTACTGGAGAGGGAACGGACCTCGAGATAGGTGTCCGTCGGGGAGCTGCTCTCTAGTAGAGGGTGCGGGGCGGCATATGAAACATCCGGCAATCCGTTGAAAGCCATCAAATCGGCTTGAAAGTCGTGATAGGTAAAAGGCACCATGTCGACGGGGGCCGAAAGTGGCAGATGATAGGAAGTGGTATCGAGCAGACCGGCACTCATTTGACCTTGAGGACCGGTGGACATGAGATCCACCGGCGACGACTGAATGGCCATTCCATAACTGGCGGCCGTGAACTGGGGCGCTGACGATGGATCCTCGGGAGAATATGATAATTGCGGGTGATGGTGAGGGGTCTGTTGAAGTTGTTGGTGGTAGTGCCAGTCGACCATGAGGTTGGGATCCTGGGCCACCGACTGTTCCAGGGGGTGACCGCTGGTTTGAAGAGGCGACAGATCATGAGCATCCTCGGGGCGCGAGGGGTTTTGGTCGACGGTTACGGGCCATGATTGCGGGAGATAACCTCTTGAGTCGTAATCGACGATGAGGCCGTCACTTGATATATCGACATTTGACATTGCTTCGTTAAAATGAGGTTGTTTTGACCACCAAAAGTGGTATTCGAGGGGTGGTTGATCGGGGGGGGGGGAAGGGGAAAAAGGACCAGCCTGGATGAAAAGGCCTTCTTCAGAAGAGGCCGAGAGGTAACACACGGCCAGAGAAGAGGGACGAGTGAGGCGGTGGGGGGCACAAAGCAGCGGTGAGCAAGAGATGCGCTAGGGGATTTTTAGTGACTTTAGTGGACTTGGAGCAGACTGGATGTTGTCCGAGTGGAGAAGAGGAAGGCTGGGCCTGCACGGGTGGGGATGTTGTTTTTTTTTTTGGTCTTTTGTGCTGTACTACTAGAGAACACCATCACCAACCATTTTACTGCCACGCCGACCTTGTCATTCCTCGGATTGGACTCCATCCAATTCCCAGAATCGGTTTGGTATGGGGGTTTAGTGCGCCCTCGGTCATCTTGCGCGATCGGACAGTCCCATGATCTTCATTCTTGTTATTACGAGCAGGGCGGATTACGGAGTAGTATGGAGATTTGGAGAGGAGAGGGTCTCGGGCGATAACTTGGGAATACAATCAGAGACTCTAGGGAATGCGGACTAGGCAGCCTGATCTTGGATAAGATTCTTTGTAGATTATCGTTGTACCTCCAGTGTTAGATCTAGCGATGGGACTATAGTGCTACAGTACTGTATAGTATCTACTATAGTAATTACCAAGCCATTGTTAATTGTTACGGTCTTCTCCCCGTATTCCGTAGTCTTCAATAGTCGACGGAGATGACCGCCAACTCCATCTTCCAGTCTAGTCATAATGTTGAGCATCGTGGGACTCCAAAGACGGAACGGGAGATCAGTGGAGCCCAGCAGAGCGTGGCAATACGTTAACTAGTGTGTCTCTCGCTCCAAGACAAGTAGGACCGTGCTCCATGATCTGACACCTGATCGTGATGGCAGTCCAGTAGTCCCAGCAGTCCCGGTAGAACTCCTAGTGATAGGCATGATAGCCCACTCCTTCCTAATTGGATCTGCCACGATGTCCACGATGGTCCGGGAATATCGTATCTCTCCCAAACCCTCATCCTAGCTAACTTGAGGGGGGAAAAAGAATTACACCATTCAAGTCATTCATAGTGGGGTGCTGACCGTGCATTTGACGAGGGGCAGGGATTGCTGTTGGTTGAGAAATGATGACGGAGGGGCTGATTTGGCCATCGCGGGCTTTTGCTGCATGGCATCTCCGCGACCGAGAATCCCAAAAAGTTAACTTGGGGTGAACTCTTTTTTTTTTTCATAGCCCGAGGGCTTGGGATAGTTAGGAGGGAGAAACTGAGGACTTCCCCAGGTAAAGAAAAAAAAAGGTTGGACGTGACAGGTCGTACTGATCCACCAAAACCAAAAAGCTGGGCCAAAGCTGGGGAGAAACCCTTTCCGACTATGGGCTTCCTTTTCCAGCAGGCTTTGGCCTGGCACATGCAGCCTGGCAGCAAGGAGATGAGAATAAGCCACTCTGTACTGCTCTACACAAGGAACAGGGTGAAGATATCGACGCAACGCACCAGCCACCGTCGCGTGCAGATGGTGATTTGGTCCAGATAGATCACATCACGGTGCAGGGAAGTATCAGGTTATCACTGGTTGAAGACTCGTTGAGACTGGGATAGCCTACTTGAAGCAGCCTGCAGAGACTCTCTCCAGGAGTGCATCTCTCTCCCGTTTCGTCTTTCTGACATGCAGAAACGGGGGATTCATTCTACAGAAGCCACTCTGCACATTGTCATGGCATGATGTAGCTCTTTAGACGGAGCTATGACGGCTAAACTACTCCATTTTGGGATACTTTTGGACTTGGCCTTATTAGGATAGTTATTTTAATTAAGACTAGAGCTAAATAAAAGAAAAACGAAGATCAGCACACTTGAAGAGTAACAAAGAAAGATCCAGGATACAGACGTGAGTATCTCGAGATGTTGGAGAGTGTCGAGTCTGGGCGGAGAGAAAAAGTGGGGAGAACAATCAACGTTGGGTTGGGTTTTCCCATTCATCAGAACAATACTACCAGAACAATCACTCAATGGACTCCGTCCCAAGGACTCATTCGCTTTGATATCCATTCCCATCCTAATATATCTCTGCCTATCCCCCCCACACGGGAGACTCGTCCATGCCACCCATCATCGCGGGGCGACACAAACGCAAAGTTCGATTTCCAGCCGCTAACCTCCAACCACCTAACATCATATCAACACCTGCTCCAGCCCAACAACGACAGAGCCAACAGAAGCGCCCGGGGAACAAATACCCCTCTCCTCTCAAGCCTGCCAAATCTGGCAATCCCAGTAATCCCCCTAGAATGGCCAGCCCACAAGAGCCCCGGCCGGGGATCCCAGCCTTGTTCACGCAGCCGCCACCTATCCGCGACCCGCTCGTGACGGAGACCATCGAGCTGCAGGACGCAACTCTGGAGAAGTGCCTGGATTTTCTGAAGGGCCTCCATATTTCCCAAAAGGGCTCCTTCAATGCTTCCGGGGTCCCCGCTCTTCAACGGGATGATCATATCGCTTATCTCTATGATTCTCTGGAAGATTACCCCGAGGGCTTCGTCGCCATGGATGCGAGTCGCCCGTGGATGGTCTATTGGGCACTCGCTGGATTGACGCTGTTAGGTGAAGATCCTACGCGTTTTCGTGAGCGGTAAGTCTGCATCATCTCCTTTTCTGGGGCGTTTTATATGGCCCGGTTATTGCACTACCATGACTACTACCGTTGTGGACTACCGTTATGTACATCTGATTCGATGCCTAAATGTCTGAGCACCTCTACTCTCTCTTTACCCCGTCGGTTCATTGGGATCGGCAGTGATCTATCGCCTGTCTTGAGATCGTTTTCGTTTCAGTTTGAGTTTCGCTCTTTTTTTAGCTATCGTTTTGACTTTTGCCGCCACGAGTGCACAATCTCCGCCATGGACGGCTCATCTGCACATGGCTCGAGGGGATATGACCAGAAAACAAAGGCTAACTTGTGATTTTCTTGGCTTACTTGCAGGGTCCTGGGAACACTCCGTCCCATGCAAAATCCCACCGGCGGCTTTGGTGGCGGACATGGCCAGATATCACATCTTGCTGGAAGCTATGCAGCCGTTCTCTCACTCGCCCTTGTCGGAGGCGAGGATGCCTTTTCATTGGTCGATCGTGAAGCAATGTGAGTTGTCCCCCCGCCTAGCGAGAAGCAGGAAATTTGTTTTAGCGCGTCTAAGTCTAACGTGCTTCTTACTAGGTGGCGATGGCTGGGCCGATTGAAGCAGGCTGATGGAGGATTCAGCGTCACAGAAGGCGGGGAAGAAGATGTGCGGTAAGTCGGACATACTGGCATGCAAGCGATCATGCAAGCATCCTGAAAAGAATTCCCCTCCCCTTCAATGGTTCCCCGAGAAGATACGAGATCCGACTCTCTAATACATATTCCCCGTTGTGCAGCGGTGCGTACTGCGCAGCGACCATTATCTCGCTGCTCGATCTGCCTCTGGCTCTACCGCACGATGCAAAGAAAGCCCGAGAAGCAGGCTTTGAGACTTTGACGGATGGACTGGCGGAATATTTGTCGCGCTGTAAGAGTCTTCTATTACTGGCAATGCCATCTTCTCCTGTCTTTCTAACAGATCTTCTTGTGTTCTACTAGGTCAATCTTTCGAAGGTGGCATCTCCGGCAGCCCCGGCGTCGAAGCACATGGAGCATACGCTTTCTGTGCCCTCGCCTGTTTGTCAATGCTGGGACCCCCAGAAGAGACTATTCCCAGGTATGCATAAAAATGCAATATAGTCCCAAGCTATCACCCCGAGCTCGTCACACTAACTGCGTTTGCAGGCACATGAACATCCCCCTGCTACTGTCATGGCTCTCTGCTCGACAGTACGCCCCAGAGGGTGGCTTCTCCGGACGAACGAACAAGTTAGTTGACGGCTGCTACAGCCATTGGGTCGGAGGATGCTGGCCCTTGCTGCAGTCCGCTCTAGATGGGAAGCCACAGCCATCGGGTACTCCCTCGACAACCGTTGGCAACTTGTACAGCCGGGAGGGACTTGACCGATACATTCTCGGCTGCTGCCAATCTCCCAGAGGTGGTCTTCGAGACAAGCCGGGCAAGTAAGTACCTGCCGCCCTGCCGCTCCTGCTTCTCATTTCACCATGCATCTGTCGTTAACCATGCAAACCCCAGGAGTCCGGATTCCTATCACACCTGCTACGTCTTGACTGGCTTGAGCGCAACCCAACACCACCACTACCGCACGACGAGCAGTATCACCTCCAGTGAGAAATTCGCCTCGGCGTTCTCGTGGCATTCCTCACCGGTTCGCGGGGAGGATAACGTGTACGACAAGGCTGACCGCCTCGTTGCCTTTCACCCGCTGTATGTCATTCCGCACCAGGCAGCTGCGAACATGCGGCTCTGGTGCGAGGCACAGCCCGTTGCAACCTAGTGGATTGGACTGGGGAGGCTGTGAGGGGGAGTCAAGAACGATAAGTGACATGCCGATGTGGTACAGGGAGAAATGAGAAAAGGTACACATGGAGACTCGTGTGTGTTCTAGGGTTCGCCAACCGAGGAAGGGAAGGCGCACAAGGACAATCTGACGTGCAGGACTCGAGGCTAGGATTTACTCTGGATTTTGTGAAGGATCTAGAGGGCCTCTGAACTTTTATCATAGGGAGAGGAGAGGATCTATCTCATACTATGCTCATTCACTATCCTGATAGGATCGTTTACCTTTATTCTTTGAATTCTTCAGGGCGTCTTTCTGGGAAACACGCGGATAAACTCGCACGAGTCCGCATTGTGGAACATTCTCTAGCGAGCTGATTCTGAGAGCGTGCAAGATGTTTCTGTTTCGGCTGAGGATGGAAGAAGAGATAGCTAATCATGCGAGTGATAAGTGCAACGTTGGAGTTGGATAGTTTGCTAAACTATGATCTTTGACTATGATTATGATCTTCGCGCTTGTTAGTCTTGTGTGTCTTCAATCTAGCCTATATCTCCTAGGGGCTCTGCGAGTATACCTCGAAGGACTATTATGTAGCCGCTGCCCCATAATGCCTATGTGAGTAAATGTAAGAAGAGTATACCATTTGAAAGGATCGTCATGGAAATTAGTTCCCGTCTTGCTTGTCCTCCTACTCTCGGGCTTGGTAGATACGCTAGATAACTAGTGAGTGTGGCATAAGTAGTAGTAGGATATATTTCCAAAGATATCCAGAAACCAAGCAAAATACTATCTCTATTGTAAGGACGATCTCTCTTTCCCCGTTTGATCGCAGACACACCGACATCGTCTTGTCCTGCAGGCGGCCCATTCGGGCAATCGTGCCTCATCAACGACCCGACACGAAGCGCAAGATAAACCAACGCCCCCCCCCCCTGCCAACCGCACATGTTGCCAACTCATCACTGCATCCCGGTCGAGTAACTTTGTCAACTGCCTCGAATCAATACCCGGTCTGGCGTCTACTCTTTGAGGTTTCCCCTCCGCCCGCCTATCGTAGTCGATCCTCTAGGTCTCGGGGGTACGTGCATCATGATTCCTCCTCCATGACAAATAGGAATACGTTCCCTTTGCGCATCAATAAGATCGTAGTCGCTTTCGGTCGGCTTTCTCATCTGGCCGAATCTTCTTTCCATCCATTGCAAGTCCGCTCAATCCCAGACGCGTTCTGCACAACATTGAACGGCCCCAGCCCCCCGCTTGGCGCCAATCATCGTGGTCCACCAGTGGATTCCTGCAGCGCGCCTCTCCAGGAAGATCCAGCGGCAAAAAAGGGGAGAGCCATTCATCTTTCTGCGATTTTCTCTTTTCGATGAGCTGCTGCGTTTACTGCGGGGCATGAAAGGCCAAAATAATGGGCCCAGCGCGAAACTCAAACCTGGCCCATGGCCGCATGGTGAACGGCTGAGGATTTTGATGCAAAACCCACCAGGACTACCGTTGTTACATCCTTTTCTCCATTTCTAATATGGAGAACGGGGAACGGAGAGTATGGAGTACAGAGGACAGGGTATACACCTCGGCTCTAGGACTAGACTCTCTTGTCTCGTCCATAGGCTGGCAATGATCAAGTTCCATTTGATTTCTGCAGGCGATTGCAGTCATCGGAGCTAAGCTAGCCAGCTGTTACTTTGTCAATGCCCCGCTCTCTCTTTCTCCGAGCCTCCTGCTTTTGGTCTTTGCCCCTCGCCTCTCTTACCCGCTAGGTACCAGATCTATTCCGCTCTTTGTTGCCTCTGACTTTCCCGTTTCCTCTTTAACTCTCCGGTTGCAAGATTCGCTGTTTAGATCGGCGAATTGCAGATAAATGAACCAAAACCCCCCTCCCATTTCCCTTTGGCCCCCTCAAGGACTATGATCATGACCGAAACCCAGGACCCAGGCCCGGGCCCGGAAGTGTGTCCCTCCATTCGGCTTGATTCTACTGGCAAGCAGCTATGCCAGCACATCAGTACCGACCTTAATTAATAACCCGCCGAAAAAAAACATGCAGTACCCCGCCAGATACCGGCAAAACAGCAATTTGCCTTGAGAGACGTCCAGAGGCAATTGCGGGCTTTTTTTTTCTCTGGCCTTGGAGGTTCGCTGTAAGTGTGAGCTCATCGTGCTCCCGCGCGTCCGTGACATCAATTCCTACTGTCCGGTAGGGATCTGCGATTGAAGCGTTGCCTTTTTCCTGTGTAGATCCAATACAACCTAGGGCTATTACGTCGGCTAGCTGTCTCGCGTATCCTTGGATCCATATCGTGATCTCCGAAAGTTTCTCCAACGGTGGGTATCGGAATTGGCCTAATACATAAATTCTTTAAGTAAGATATTAGTATCCCGGGATCATTGCGATGCGTTGTATCTCCCCCTCGCCCCCGGTCCTGATCCTAGTCCTGGCACTTGGCCCTGTCAAGTGTAGTAGAACTATATCCGTCCTATCTTTTTTTGCCCATTCAGGTTCCGGCGGCGACTACTGAGACGGCGGCGTCCGATCCTTCCGAGGAAACAAAGAAGTTTTTTTTTTTTACTCTTCTTCTCGTTTTGGTATATGTCTCTGACACTACATTGGGTACAGCTTGGTTTAAACTCTTTGTGCGCTGTCGAGATTGCAACCGTCTATCCCCATTCCCTGTCCCCCTCTTTCCAGACCAAGAACTACGACTCCGGACCCGGAATGCTGCTGGATTGGTACATTAGACACGGTGGACAACTCACAACATGGCTATTTTATGTATCAATGCATTTGCAATGCCCCACCCGTTTCTAGTGAAGTAAATTCCGTATCGGCTGGAAGCAGTCGCCATCTGTCCCCCTCTCTGTGATCTCGAAATTTAGAATTTTTGCCCCCCTAGCATTTCATATTTACATGTTTATTTTACACACTCTTTTCCCTACCCAGTGTCTGCTTCGGTGGTACGGAGAACCGTGTGTTTTTTTGGTATATGTGTACATGTGGCGTGGCATATTCTACAGCCCTCCGTGGAAGCCTTTAGTCTTTTCCAGTCATTTAGTCCTCGTTCTTTCCAACTTCTGCTCTCGCGCTTCTCTCGCTTTTCCTCATTTCCACCTGACCAAGCCCTTACCAGCCCAGCCGCGGTGTGGTTTGTGTTGGTCTCGGTCGTGTCTAGAACTTGGCCCCCTCATCCTCCAGCGCATCAACAAAACAAAACAAAAGGGAACCGGAACCAGGTCCCTGGTCGCTAGCGTCACCTTTGACAGCAAACAACACTTCATCCTTCAATTCCCCCAACCCGGAATTTAGGGCTGACTGAGCTGTCAGTCCCGTCTGTGATAGCAGTTCAACGAGACCGTTGGGCATCACCATCCGCATATCTAGACCCGGAGGGATTTTGTGTAGCTGCATCGGCCAGTACCTCAGCCTCAGCCCTACCCGCTACCCGTTACGCGACGACAGCCAATCCATTCGATGCTGTTGGAGTAGCCCGCCTCATTCTTTTGTTCGTTGCGAAGTCGACACGCCGCTTCCCGCGCTACTTTCCGTTCTTGACTCTTTTCGCTTGGGCTTTCCGAATATTCAGCGCCCCAAGATGTACTATATGCTTTATCTGGCAAGTAAGTGGCAAGCATTGTACCTTTCTTCAAACCGCATCGCATTGTTTTTCTCCCGAGTGAGATACATCAAGCCAAGAGCCCAATTTGCAACGCAATTCACCAATTATAGCCCCTGATTCCCTTACAAACCCCATTCTCGCCCCCAAACACAACCAATAAGAAACAAATCCCAAGAAAAAACCCACCTCTCTAACACTCCAACACAGGCCTCTGTCGCCGGCGACGCTGGCCAGAACCCTCCTACGAAGCCTACGCCACCACATCAGGCTACACATGCGTAGTTCGCGTCCACAATCGCGAATACCAAACAGACGTTACCTACGAATCAGAGATTCTCGCCCGCGAGAGCGCCGCTATGCGCGCGTACCTGATTTGCCGCAATTTCTCCGTCAACGACGGTATGTACCCGGCTGGTCATGACCACGGCGGCGTCGTGCAGGGTATCCCTGTTGCCATCGGGACGGGGCGCAAGTCCAGCCGTGATGATGACACGGATACATCGTTTAGTAGCAGTGGGGGTAGTTGGAGTGGTGGGAGTAGTCCGGAGCGGATGATGAGGACGGAGCATGGGAGGGATTAGATTTTTGTTCCTGCGAGGGACTTGCTTATGTTTGACTGGAGATTTACGAGTGGATGGTGTGCTGGGCATGTCTGGCATACATGCTATGGATGTCTTTCAGCGTGGGAACCGCGGTTTGACTCTCATCTGCCAGGGAACTTGGTGGGGATTTTTAACGATGATATGACTTATGACGATGGCTTTTTGCATGCTCTGCATTTTCTGAAGCATGAAATTCTGCGCTTTCATAGATGGAAAAACTGCTTTTTCGAAAGGCTGATGCTGATCATGATTGTCCTTTGTGCCTCGATTCTCGGGACTCAGATAATGGGAGATAGAAGTGGTGGAAATGGGAGTGAGATCCCGAGCGATGTGTGTGCTGTGCCGTTCTGAGCAAGAATCATATGTCTGCATCATTGTGGAGGTCAGGGATTGCCTTTTTTTTATTTCTGAGATTTGCTAGCATTCTACTTGGACTTTTTTGCAACATCTTACTTATCCTAAGCTCAGTTCTTGAACGCGAATTAGAATGTTCAAGGTGATTGGGTTGAAATAAAGTTGACTCTTGTACATTAAAATAAGCAAATCGCATCTACTAATGCAGGAGGATGCAGACAGTAGGTTGTGTAGATGTATATTGACCTAATGCAAGGTCCTTTGCAGTAGATATATTGCTTCTCAGCGGAAGATAAAGTGTTACATCGACCGTGGATAATAATATCTTGATGATAGAAACAAAATATTTATTCTTCTAATCTAAATGTACATTAGGAGGTAATGAAGGGAAAACGCAAGAAGCTAGCAGGCGATACCTGATTTACATCAGATCTAAACACTCAGGCTAATACCGGGTGATAACTTCTCAAGCTATACGATAAGCTCATTGAAGAACGCTTCTTGTATTTTTGCACCTTTGGCATTGGTGACAGTGCAAGCCGGACTAATGACGTTAGCAAGGATTCTTCGTAACCTTAGAGAGGGGGTATTTACCTCTTCACTTGACAATTGTCAATATACTGTCCACTGGAATCTTTCCCGGATAGTATACCATGGACCAAAGCACGGCTTCCCTCTTCGGTGCTGCGAGCCATCATACGCTCGCCTAAGCGGTGCCCGTTCTCCCGCATGAGCTGGGACTTGCACCAGCTGGGATTAGGTGTGTTGATGACGATCAACGGCCCCTTCCTCTCTTCTAGACGTTTAGCTAACGCTCGAACGGCGAAGAGGACCAAAAGTTTTGATAAAGGGTATCGCATGTCCATTTTTGCAGTCTCCTTGTTATTCAGCCGAGAGAAGATGCTACCTTGATTGGACACGTCGATCTCTGCCAAGGGCGCGATATAATGCAGAGCCGAATTCACGACCGAGACGCGAGGGCAGATATTGAATTGCGACGCGGACTCGCGCAGCTTCGGCAGAAGCAAGATGATCAAGAGGAATGTGCTGACGACGTTGACCGTGATGGTTCTCTCGTTGTCCTCTGACAAGCTGAACGTGGTCGTGGCAAGGCCAGCATTTGCCAAAAGAGCGTCAAGGCGTGGAAGAGTCTCCACACGAGTAGCAAATTTCTTGACAGAAACATAGCTATCCATGTCGAGTTCCCAGACCTCAATGGAGCTAGGATCACGGCCGGTATCCTCGAGAAGTTTGAGTCGTGCAGCTTCGCCCTTTTCAAGATTTCTGACTGCCATGATTAGGCGTTCAACTCCGAGGAGTAGGAAATGACGGCTGGCTTCATAGCCAAGGCCTTGGTTTGAGCCTGTGACAATAATTGTCTGTCCAGTGAGGTCGCCCTTTTGGACTGGTAATTCCACGAAGAGATTTGAGTAGATTGTTGTGGAGACACCTTTAATAGCTGATGAGATAGCTGCCATGATGGGATAGTAGAAATGGGCAATTCAATAGAATGAATTGGAGATGCAAAGGTAGAATTTTGAGAGTAAGGGCCAACATATCCAAGCAATTTATATGTGGGAATTCTCTCTTTTGGATGACCTGTGACTGATTGCGGGGATATTATGTCCGCTACGGGGCATTTGGGGCTGCTATGCAGTTTGCGACTCTGGAAAAATTTCATCCAGGTCATCATTTTAAATAGCCAGTAGAACATAAATAAGCCAAGCACAGTCTTCAATCCATTTACTCAATATTTTTCAAGATAATATGGTTTGAAATTCGCCTTAGAGAGGCGGACATGATCTTCAATATCTAAATCGGCCCCCACCCTTAGGGCGGAGATATTAACTCCGCTCCGGCAGATGGACGCTTTAGGCAGCTATGGGATGATCTAGTACATTAACAGCAGGCGGTAGATACAGCCACAATAAAGAATGTATAATTGCTTATCCCCTTGTCGATGCACTTTCATCTCATTCGGAGTTAGTGATTATCTAGCACTGGTTACTGATAGTAAAAGCGATCAATACTTTCACGTGAAGTAGGCTTCATGGACGCTTCTTCGGCTAAAGTTGAGAAAAGAAACAGGCCACCTGTATCTTGTGAGCCTTGTCGCACTCGAAAGTTGGTTTAACTTCCCTATATTTGTCACTATTCGTGCCACTAATCGTATCACAGGCTGAGATGCAATCGACAGATACCGTGTGATACTTGTATCAGACGAAAGCTTCAAGCTTCATGTCACTATGCCCCGAATGCTAAGCGGAACAATCCCAAAATCTCCCGTCAAATCAATTTCGATGACAGGCTCCAAAGAATCGAGGACTTAGTATCCGCTTCACTAATCAATACAGGGATTATTCGTCAACCGGGTGTCTGTTTTACAGAGGGTAGCTTGACAGACTCTTCGTCTGCCGAGCTCCAGACTCCCGAATCCACGATCAATGACCAGTCGGTTCATTCGGACCCGAAAAACGCACCTGCAAGGGAAACGCCCCATCTCCACGAACAGAACGGTCAAGCAGTATATATGGAACCCAGCCACTGGATGTCCATCATGCAGGAAATTAAGGATATACGGGCGGACCTGTCCTCGCATGATTCACTTGCATCTGATGATCTGGAGACCATACAAGATGTCGACATTCAAACCGACATCAACCTGGACGTATCCTTGTCCCATATCTTGAGCGTTGCCGATGCTATAAGCTCTCTCCCACCTCAACCCACTTGCGATATCTTGCTTTCCAACTACTTCAACTGCCGATACCTGGTATTAGGTGTGTATTAGGCTCGAAACAAGGATGTAGCTTCCAAGCTAAAAGTTTTCTGATAGGGATTGTGCACTATGGAAAATTCCGAATGGAGGTTAGTTCTCACACATTCAAGCTCTCTGATGTAATTTACTCAGCAATATGGCAAACAGTACGAACGATTTTGGAAGAAACCAGCAGAAACTTCACTTAGCTGGCTTGCCCTTCTATATTCAATACTGAGCATCTCCAGCATGTTGAGTCAAGGCCAACAAACCAGGACTGACCCAACCAAGCCTCCGATCTCTACGCAACATCTTCAGCAAATGACAGCGCACTGTCTCGTCTCCTGTGGCTACGCAACTGCAAAACGTTACGCGCTAGAAGCATTACTCCTTTACCTCCAGAGCAAATTCATGACGCAAACAAGATCACATGCCCAATTATGGCTCGACCTCGGAACCGTTGTCAGGCTTGCTTTCCGAATGGGTTACCACCGCGATCCTCGCGGATTGGCTGATATCACACAATTCGAGGGTGAGATGCGTCGTCGCGTGTGGTTGCACATTTTCCAGATTGATGCTTTAGCCTCGTTCCACATGGGGTTGCCTAGTATGATTCCCACGGAATATTGTGACACAGAGGCCCCAAGAAATCTATATGATACGGATCTTTCTATGGATATGGATACGTTGCCACCCTCCCGTCCCTATACAGAAGTTACCCCTTTGCTCTATGGCATTGTCAAGTCTGGCATTATGGGAGTCTTCAAGAAGATTGTTGCTCGCACACAATCTCTCGCCTCACCAAAATATGACGAAACGATTACTCTTGATCATGAAATGAAAGCAGCATATGAGAATCTCCCTGAAGTCTTTCATCGAAGGGATGTTGCTCAGTCGTTCATGGACTCGTCCGATCTCATTTTACAGCGATGTACTTTGGAGCTACTCTACCTCAAGGGAATTGTGGTCCTGCATCGGCGGTATATTCGACATGACCCTCAAAACCCCACATTCGAGCCCTCGCGCCGTTTCTGTATTGAGGCTGCACTTGAGATTCTCGACCGTCAGGCAGACTTACATCAAGCCACCCAGCCTGGTGGACGTCTACATGGGGACATGTGGGTTGTCACCTCTTTAACAGTGCATGACTTCCTTCTGGCAGCTATGGTGATTTGTCTTGATCTTTCCATCAATATCGAAGCTCTCGGAGAGGAGAAAGACACAAGCCGTGTGTCCAGGAAGCTACAAGCCCTTCAACTCTCTCAGCAAATATGGGCTACAACTGACAACCATCCATCCCAGTCACGTCTAGCATCACTTGTGTTGGATTTGATGATCAAGAAAGTGGACAAAGTTCGATCACAAGCTGACTGGAACAACGCTGCGAACGCCTTTTCACTAGCTGGCATGGAACTACCGTACATAGAAACCATGTCTGACATGATTGATGGCACAGAAGCTCTTGACTGGGTAAGATCTCTCACTTCTGAAGTTGAGACTGTGCTAACAAGCGTGATAGTCAATGCTGGACCAGTTTTTCCAGGATCCTGGGCCAACTACATCGTGATTGATTCGCAAATATTTGATCAAGAATTTGGGTTACAATTTCATCGATTACTTCTGGTGTGGACCGGTCTTATATATGCTAGAATCTAACAGATAGGGTTATACGGATCAAAGATCCTAGAACACATATACACCACTCAGTCTCAATTCGAGGTTACCAAAAAAAGAATCAAGTGACTACCTAGCCATGGTTAGGCAAAATCTCCTTCTAGATCTTCGTTTCCTCCTTGGGTTAGATTCAATCTCTGGCGAAGACTGGCATTTTCTTGCCGAAGCCTCTCTATCTCCTCCTCGTATTGCTCCATAGTGTCTTCACTGGCAGACTTCAGCTCCTCGATGATTTGGAACACCCGCCACAGACGCAAAACGATGACAAGCGAGCCCAATTCTTCCTCTACTCCCCGAAGTGAGACTTGAATGATAAAGGCGACAAGAATGACCGTAGAATCGAAGACGTGGAACCAGTTTGAAAAGTACCTTTGTCATGTTAGAGTACTTCAGACGAAACACCACGAAATTGTAGCTTTCTTGGGCGCAGATTATTCTCAAAAACTCACCCCGTTCCGAAGCTCAGAGCTGCCACGATCAATTCAACCATGAATAGGCACGAAATTACCAGGCCTGTGATACCCAAGGTCTCCTCGATGACGGCCCATTCATGGCCTACGGCGTAACCATTTTGCTTCAACTCGCAGAGGTGCAACTGGATGAGAAACTCTGCAAAGCTACAACAGACATCTATAGTAACCAACAGAAGAACGAGGTAATGACCCCATCGGGAGCTTAGGAAGTCACGGGCGGATCTCCTCCATCTCACAATGAGGGGCTCTTCCTCAGATAGAGATAAGAGTGGTCGGAGGGTGTTATGCTCTTCGAAAAATGGGCGCATATTTGAAGTGAGCAATTATTTGAATTTCTTCGTATGTGAACAAAGTGAGTTGATGTACTGAGGTCGAGCCCCTAACCTTAACGCAAGTCGAGGACGCGTAACTCCAGCGCTACGAATCTCACGGTCACGTGGTTTAGCTCCTTGAAGTACTGAGTATTTCTATGTTCTCATATCAGTGAAAAGGTCGATATAATTGTCTATAATGATGTTTGAATATGTATAAAAAGATAAGTAAGCTAAATGGAATAATACATGTGTGTAACGTGGGTAAATCAGAGTCGAGCCGGCATCCACTTCACCAATGTCGCAAAAACGAGGGACATTTTCGAGAGACATGAAAAAAAAGAACATATCGAACGTTCCAAAAATCACAGCCTATAATTTAAATTACCGGAGCTTTCTGTCACATCAGACACCCATCTCTCGAAACACGTCAGGCGAGGTCCAGAAATCACATCTCTGGACCAGCTGTTCATAGGAATCATTGCCATCACTGATGGTTCTGAGTCCATCATTGGGTCCACCAAGCACTCGAAGGTTGTATTGATTGGAAGAGGTTTGATCTAAAGCAACAGGCCAGTTGGTTACCGTGCCAGGTTTTCCAGAAGCTTCTCCACCTGCAGCGAACGATGCCCAGCTGCTACTCATTTCTGTAGACAGCTTCACGTCTGATGGCGAGGCCAAAAAGGAGTACCTAGTCTTTGCTAGGTTGAAGGCATATGGAATGTCACTGAAATGTGAGACACCGAGATAAGTTGTCCCCTGTTGGGCAAGCAGCGGAGCAAACATGGTCTGATTCAACACGTAGAGATAGTTCGAGGTCTTCTTGTCTGAGTATTTCTGGTTCATCCGCACCATATATACAGTTGGACAGACGAACTCTGAGTCTCGCATCATTCTGCTTGCACGGAAGTATTGGGCCGAGATGTTTTCTGTGGGAAGGTCGGAAAATGATGTGACTGGGTAGAGATCCAGAACCTTTTGAACATTCTCTTTTGAGAATGAGGGAAATTCCGCGTAAATCAAATCGATGACATCCTTGTCCGAATTGATAGTGGATGGCGTAAAGAAAGACGAGTCATCTTCCGTCCATCCAGCAATAATATCAATATTGTGGGCGAATCGACCAGTAGTCAAAAGTATCGAAGGATTGTCAGGAATAAAAGACGACGGAGCGGTAGGCTCGAAAACATCAAATCCGAAACCGGTGACATTAAACTCGTACTCGACCACAGTCGGCAACAGCTCATTGAGTGGTAATTTTCGGAGACAGGCAAGTTCAGCGTCACTCGTGGACGAAGCGCAGTTGACCTTGCGTATTAACTCAGATGTGTGAACTGCTGATATATTGCTCGCGGTACCTGCATCCGCGGCCGGGTTGCCCGATTGCATGATAGCTCTCTTGAAGGGAGTCTTCTTAACATCTCCTCCATAAGCCGTGATTTGAAGACCAACACCGGTTGCACCGTCACTCTCTCCGAAGATGGTGACATTATCGGGGTCCCCACCGAAAGCCGAAATATGCTCCTGCACCCAGTTCAGGCCAAGTCGCTGATCGAGGAGACCCGCATTCAGAGATCCAGTTGCATTGATGGCGTCAGACGCAGCAAAGCCAAAGACACCGACTCGGTAGTTCATTGCCACGTACATCACAGGGTAGCCTTGTTGGACGGCATTAGAGATGAGTGGCCCTGGTTCATATGCAGTATCATAGATCTGGCCAATCGAATCTCCGCCGCCATAGATGAATGCCATCACTGGAAGTTTTGCCGTCCTTGATGTATTGGCTGGTCGATCAATACGCAGGGTTAGACAGTCTTCTGAGACTTGAGTGACATTGTCAAACACAGCAAGTCCCTCGATAGGAACCTTTTGTTGAGGACAGGCTGCACCGGGTTGAGTAGCATTTACCACCGAGCCAGGCGGATAGGTATAGGGCTTGGGTGCTGCGAATCGGTTGCTGCCCCCAGTATTCTGACCAAATCGAATGTTGAGGAATGACTCTATATTATCGGTTGATGTGCCAAGGTAGCGAACTCGGTTGGCGACCTCGACAGTGGAATTAGATTGGCAAAGAGGTCTTCCATGGGTGCCAGGAGAAATAAGTGAGAAAAGAAGCATTGCGAATGTATTGATCAGCATCTTGTAGAGCAGAATCTCAAATTTCTGGTAGATTGATGCTGTAGATGTATAGGATGCTTGTGAAATGATTCTCGAATAGTGGCCATGGTGATGATTTATATAGATTGACTGGAGATCTGACAACTCCTCGGTAAGTTCCGCAACATATACTAGAACGAGGCAATTTGGATATACTTCGGCTCAAAGAAGAAACCAACGCGAAGAGGAATCCGTCAGCCTCCAGAGACCCTGAGCCGGAGAGGGCTTAGCTTTGGGGCCAAATCTTAATTTTTGGAAACCTTCAGCCCCACAAGGCGTTAGGCATCCCATCCCATTCTGTAGCATCTTGCATGCCATTTCGGGAAAGCGGTCTTTTCGATTGGAGGAGAATGAAAACGAAAGTGCAACCTTCTCTGGTCAAAGTGGAAGAGCTTTAAAGAGGGGACTAGATTAAGTCATGAGTGCGACCGTCCAAAATGTTGATTTCCAACCAACCTCTGTAGGCAATAACACGTCAGCAGCGAGTAAAATCGCCAGTTTCCAAATGATCATAATGTTTCTATTATAGAATAATATATGAGGGGCCTATTTCAATTCTACATACAGTTTCTTAGGTAACTTTGTGCAAATTTTGACTACTTAGTTCCTAACGGCAGTTTGCGAGTATACATCTAGGGAGCTAGGTGTTGTCGATGACCTGAAAGTTTGACCGCTCGAACGCTGAAAAGAGCTCTAATAAATATATGTGCTTGAATGAATTTGCTCATGTAAGAACCAGGTAGGTAAGGTTGCGTTTTTCTTGCCGGGGGCCTTGAATAGGACTTCGGAATGTATATGCTAGGATCGAGATCGGGTAGAATTGACTTAACTGAGGGTCAATAATCGGGCCTACCACAACAACTCGGAGCTCGCGCTTGAAATTCAACTAAAGAAAATCAAGGTTCTCTACTTCGAAACATTTTGGAGAATCAATAGTTCAATATCCAACCGATCTTCAGCCACAGCCACATACTTTTGGGCGGTCAGCCCGCACGTACCACACTGACGTCATCATACCAGCACTGGGCCAAGCAAGGAAACACAGGTGTAGCATAGGCGACGATCAATGTGCCTGGATCAACTTAGCTTGTTGTCGACAAGCCTGCTAGGCTAAAAGACAGCCAGTCGCACCCTTTCTGATTTTCTCCACAATTCCACGAAACGCCTCTGCGTCATGGTCACGATTTGACCGCGTGCTTCATTACCTTCTTCCTCCGCCCTCCTCGAACTATGTGCACCCGCGTCTACGTCCGAACTTGACCCCGAAAAGACCTTAACAATCGAGAATAATAGACCGATATCTACTACAAAACATGCGGCCAGCAGCACCGAGCTGTACGCCCTTCGTCCCGTCGATAAGAAGCCAACTATGGTTGCCTGGCCTTGGAACACAATCGCTTGCCGCAAGATCAAGGCCAATTGCTCTGAAAGCTT
This sequence comes from Penicillium cataractarum, assembly GCF_028827025.1. Lineage (NCBI taxonomy): Eukaryota > Fungi > Ascomycota > Eurotiomycetes > Eurotiales > Aspergillaceae > Penicillium > Penicillium cataractarum. The sequence goes on along the minus strand of NW_026622743.1, from coordinate 2,339,378 downwards.
GCTTGCAAGGAATAAAAAAGCGGTCAATGCCTTCTTTACCTAGAAAAGGATGTTATGCCCCTGGGATCTCTCATCCTTCGCCGATTCGAGGCACTAGAGCTCTCGCTGGCCAGGGTCAGGTCCGGTTTTTCAGAAAGGCCAACTACATTGAAAAGATCGGTGACAACGAAAGGACGGAGGAGATCCTGGAAACACTTGAAGTGAATGATGATGAAAAATATGCTCAGCCTCAGCGACAAATACTGGATGTAGAAGGCAGGAAGCACCCTCCACCAACGTCTCAGATGGAGACATGGTCGGAACACATGACTCGCGGTACGTGAAGGAGCTCAAAAGGACCCCCCAAGGTGTTGTTAACAAGATAATCCAGGTAAAATGTTGACAACACCATCGCGGCTGTTCAAATTGATTATTCCGCTGACGACGATGGATAAGAGTCATGATAAAGGTGATTGACCCCTACATACATCACCTACATTCGACCTTGAGGTAGCTGACACTCCAAGCAGGCATTGAACCGATTGCCATCTTAGTTCATCCACAACAACCCCTGTCATACTTGGAACGATTAATTCAATCGGAGGTACCACCTATCGATGGCGAGACAGTCAAACGGCCACCAGCGGTATCCTTCATCGCGCTCCAACACGAAGATAACGCGATAAAACCTAGAAAAAGAATAGAAGAGGACCTCGAGGTTGATTCTGCCTCTCCCGGTGCTAGCTCCAAAAGCGCGGGTGACGGAAATGGTCAGCAATTAGGTAGTAGTACGCACATTGAGCGACGACGACGATCTCGAGAGGAGGATGCCGAGACATACAACTACCCCCGCAAGACAGACTCTAGTCTCGATCCCCTAAACGGAGAACCAGAGCGATTTGTACGATGGTCTCAAGCCACTGAAGTCGGCGATTTCATTCGCGATGCGGCTCGCGCTCGGGAGTTTATTGTCACAATCGAGGGTGCGCCAGAAGGACTAGGCCAGATCAGAGTCACGGTGCCATCATTCAACGAGCGTACATATTTCTTGCGCATGAGGCTGCGGAAGCTATCGCGAAAGATCCAGGGCATTGCAGAGATCAAACATGAATGTGATCACCTGGCGCATCGTGGAGCCCGGCGTGTGGCTATTGGTGGCTTTGGAATTCTCGCCACATGGTGGCTCACAGTTTACAAGCTAACCTTTGGAACCGATCTGGGTTGGGATACCATGGAGCCGGTGACGTACCTGGTCAGTTTGTCTACGCTGATGGGCGGTTATCTCTGGTTCCTATACCATAATCGGGAAATCTCCTACAAATCCGCGCTCGACTTCACTGTCAGTGCGCGCCAGCGAAAGCTCTATCACCAGCACAACATAGATCTACAACTGTGGGAGACCTTAATCGACGAGGGCAAAGCCCTTCGTCGGGAAATCAAAAGCATCGCTGCTGAATACGACGTTGAATGGAACGAGCTCGCTGATGAACAAGATGAGCGAGTCACTCAGGCGCTAAGATCAGAGGGAAAGAAGGACGATCAGAAGAAGGACAAGAGCGATAAAGACGGAGAGGACGATGATTGAAGGAATCAAAGTGAACATTTGTTCTCATGGGTAATCATTCTGATTAAAGTGTCTTCTTGATACCAATTCTCACAGCGCCTGCGTTCATTGCATTACTTGCATTAACCCACTACACTTTCCACGGTTCCCATCAAGACCATGATACCCGCGAGGTAAATGCATCATATCTCGAGGGTTCAATATGCAAATAATTAAACAAAATAGACCAATTCACACATTATGGCCAGAAAGATACAAAAACCAAAGCAATCCTGACCTAAAGCGTCCCATTCCGCACCGGGTCGTAATAGCCCTTCTTCGGTGACGCCGTCTCTTCCATCTGCTTACCCCTTTTGTCTATGTATCCAGAAAACCCAGAGAATTAGCTTGTTGAAACAGACAATAAATCCATTCTTATCGCAATAACTCTTACCAGATTCAGGTACAGCTCCGTTATTCTCTCCCTTCCTCCGATTCCGGTTATTGCGCACATCACGCGAGCGGAAAACGCTGTACAACAACCACCCAGCAACCCAGTTAGGGCCGTACTCGCCATTGGTACCACCGCGGTCGAATAATGGGCGCGTGAGAGGACCCGCATTGCGCCAGATCTCCATGATTGCCCAACGTTGGTAGTCTGGTCGGATATGGTGCCAGAAGAATGGAGGGCGAGTAGTTGGGTCGGCGCGGACGCTGTCGAGGAGGTGAGACGTATCTTGATTCATGCGGTTGTAGACCATGATTGCTTCGTCCTATAATGGTTTAGCCGGTGCGTTTGGTCTCATCTGGGCATGGAATCGTAATTTTGGGGCGAAGAAATAACACATGTTGATAGAGATGACAAGGGCTTAATAGCCTACTTACTCGCATGGCACGGTAATATTGTTCATGTTGTGGATCCTGCGGGTTCAAGCCAAGCGCGTGCATGAATTCCTCCTTTGAGACTCGTGGACCGACGGGCATCATGATCTCGTGGTAGTTGATTATTCGGGCAAGTGTTGTGGGAATTTGGTCTTGAGCTTGTGTAAGGTGATGCTGTGCTAGGTAGACAAGAGTGGCTGGTATAAAGCCGAGCGAGGGACAAGTATCACGAAGTCTTAAAAGCTCACAGGAATAACCAAGTGTAGCTGCAAAGCAAAGACAAAAATAAAAGGTAATGCTTGGTCTGAGAAACCGGTATCCAAGCCAGAAAGGAAAGGACTGAAGCTTTATATCAATGCAGAGTCTTCAGAGGCACTGGTCCCCAAATTTTGGCAGTGACTATATTGTGCAGAACCGATATTATTGCCCAGCATCCACTTTCATGCAATCAGTAGTTATCTAACAGCGGGTCGACACAGGTATAACGAACGGCCTCGGACGAACGATTTGACAGAGCAGGAAATGGACAATCGGCGCGGTGGCTAAGTGACGTCTGGAGCACCGTCGCGAGTGGAGTCGAAACGAAACAGTAATAATTCAGAACCAACAATGCAAGTCTATCGGATACTCTGTTCGCAAGGTGCATCGGGGGCCAGTGAGACATAAGGGGAGACAGATGGGGACGAAGGGTGGTATAGCTTCCCGACGGAGCCAACAAGAATCCCAAGAAAAGATAACAAAAGGAAAAGGAACCAATAAAGAACGCATTGAAAATAAACAAAAAAAGGAATTATTTATAGATTAGCTAAGGCGAGGGGTTTTATCTATCATTCTGTCCGTTTATGGGAGTCAGGAAATAGGAATTACCCCAGGACCTATCCGCATTGACACGTCTGCACGATCCACTGGCCGTTCTGGGGGAAATGCGGCTTGGTAGTACAACTTGCCTGTTCTTCATCTCACACCCGTTGAAATCCAACCCCTGACTCCGTCAAATCATAAGTTGGGCTGGGTAGAATCGAGGGTGTTTGTTTCGTGTGTTGGAGGGATATTACCCAAATAAGATCATGTATGACTCGGGAATGCCCCGATAATTGAGAACCTTATCACTTGAATCAGATGAGTTAAAAAAAGGAAGGAGAACATGAGATAGGTTGAAAGTGTGCAAGCTTGTTCAATGGGTGATATCGACCTCGAAAGTACGGTTGTACATTTCTTTCATTTTCAAAGCTGAAGGCATAAAACTCGCGGCTGGTGACAAACCGGACATTGGCATCGCGAGACATGCAATGTAAGCTCGAGGACTGAGCGCTGATGAAGTTTACAACGGATAGACCTCGAGGGAGAGCTCGTCGAGTTCGAGTCTGCTATCCGAGACAGACAGACAGATAGTTTATGTAAAGATGTATGCAAGAGATAAAGAGCTCGACAGAGTCTGTTTGTTTAGGTCTACTTTGGTGATCTAGACCTCCAAAGGACGGAAGCCATCAGTGGAACTGGATGTTGCCTATACCCCGAGACTTTGAGAATATGTTCGTATCCGAGGGATAAGTCCAGTGTACTGGCGTCGCTACTTTCGAGGCTATCATTTTTCTTAATCTGAAGCTTCCACATAAGGCTCGGGCTACATTTTGGACAGCCAGCCACATTTAGGCTTGCATGATATACTCGATATCGAGTAACCTGAGACATCAGCTACCAAGTAAAGGCGGATCGTCTCGTTGAGCTAGTACCGACGTTTAATTCTGGCCTAAGTCCCTTCCGAGGCCATACCCACCCACTGATATGAAGCAAGCCTCGTTGGTCATGCTGTGTAACGCAGCGAGCCGCACCCCAGCCCGGAGCCCAATATTGCAATCTTAGCACCAAAAAACGGCCAGCCTGCGTGCTTCTGCACCGGAACAGCATCCGCTGCAAGAACGGCGCATAATGTCCAAACCTGCCTGCGCCGATTGCGGGGAGAATGTAAACAAGCGGATAGAAAAAAGAAGGACTAGCCTTGAAGGCTAAAACCTAAAATAAAAAATACCCCGTAGATCCAAAATAACCAAGCAGGTATTCATATCGACTTAATATCGACCTCCCCTTTTCCCGTTTGCACATGAATCACCATTACCAGGCGATGAGGGAAGATGCTGTAGACGACAAACCTGACGAGAGAGCCTCCACACATCAACGCCAACGGAAGCAACCTCATATCGCACCACGTACGGCAAACCAAGCAACGTGGTAATGGTGTTCGGGATATGTTTCGATTCCGATCCGCAATCCTAACCGTGATCATACATTCGGGGAGTCTAGTGCAACAAAAAACATGCCCAATACTGCCATGTGCTCTAAAGCTAGTTATACCACCCAGTGTACACTGCGAAGTATAATGAGGGATAGTATAGAAAAGAAATGGAACACTGTAAATAGATTGGCTCGAAGCTGTCGAGGACATGAGATAGGACGGAAGCACAAGGGGTCATGGAAAGGGCAACGCAGAACGGCCGGCAATACCCCCCTCATCTCTAATACCCTCTCGTGCCTAGGATGATCCTTATTTATGCGTCCATCGGAACTTTTTCCTTGGGTCTGGTGGTTTGGTTTCTTGCTTCGGGCGACGGTTGGTTATCCTCGCAAGACCCCGGATGTTACATGTTACCTAGGAAGTGCACGAGGCGAGGGTAGACGAGGAACGTCATTTGCGATGCCCCCGTGGCTTCTAATTCTGCATTTTGCCGTGCCTTGTGTAGCTTAAAACTAGTCTATAGAGAATGATTTCGGTAATTGCTCTTGCCGGTGTTCTTAGTCGAAGCTAGGAGGGTTTATTTCATAGCCTGAGAGGAGATGGGCTACGGCTACAAGAGATGGCCAGCGGTATTTCCGGCTGGTAGTTGACTATTGGGTATGACAGGGCACTCAAGAAATAGCAGGTATACTCCTAAATAAAATTGATATGGATACTCGTCGCACGGTCTTTATCCACCACCAGGTCGAGAATGCAGGTTCCCGTTGCCGGCTTTCAAACACCTCAAGTCGGGAGCCGTCCAGCGGCGACGGATGCAAAGACGGAAAAAGAAATATGCAGGAATCCTCGGTGGCCCTTGAGAACATTTTGAAAGACTCGGATTTACTCATTTTAGTTCTATGAGAAATTGTTGGGGTCGGCGTTTGTAGCGGGAGCTCGAGTATCACTACGAGTAGCAGCAGCCCGGAGTCTGGGGAGATGAACCACGTTGAAAATTGAAAGGAGAGCTGCTGGATTTCATCCAATATGGTGCAATTAATTTTGTGAACTGGATAGATCTTTTCGAGGAGATTTGCTGGACAATATAGCACTTGACTAGTAGAGAAGGTTGCAAAAAGTCGACACATCAGCCCTATCAACCTAAATCACCAAAGATCGACAGACCGGTCGATCAACCTCTATATAACCGCTATCATCAAATCAATCCACCCACCGTGTTGCGTATACGCCACCCCAAGAACCCGGCAGTCAATACAAGCTTATCCACAGAGTCTAGTCCCACGCAAGTGGCTGAAGGAAGCTTTTTGGAGGCGCCAATAGCCAGCGCAGATGCATGCGGGTAGTGGATCAGGGCTGAAGGGAGGTGCATCTGTAACAGACTAGCCGACTAGTTTACTGTAGTATATCCCTGGAGCTGGCTACGTTAAGGCTTAGCTTATTTAGGTAGTGGTGGTCTACGATATACTACGCAGAGGCTTTGCGAAGAGGATCAAGGTTTTCGGAGAGAAGCGGGGCGAAGAAGAGAATGGGTCGACAGCAAAGCAGAACACAGTCACGAGTATGATTGTGCTGCTGCTTATCTTCCATCTTCTGCCATAAGGGCTCGTCTTACCTGCTTGTCTTTGCGTCCTTCCCTTCCCTGCATTCCTCTCTGTTGGCCTCTATACTCACTCATTTATAAGCACGTTGTCCTGTAGGAGCACTCGAATTTGGTTCATAAAATCGATATTCGACACTCCTCTTTCGAAACCCTCATCTGGAGGGAAATGCCACTGTCGCAAATGTCCCGTCTGCACCGAAGAAGTAGATGAATCATGGAGCGAGATATCAGCACAGAGAAAACTAGCACTAACACCAGACCCCGCGTTGTCGCCCTCCCACCCATCTGCGCCGATGTGAAGCCCTGATCAAGGCAGTTGTGGTGGGGGGAAAGGGGGGATTTTGTTATGTACGTCAAAAGAACCGGAAGCCACTGAGAAAAGAATTGGTAGGGAAGAGGGAGAAGGGTGGGGTAAGAAAAATAGGCAAAAAGGCCATTTGCAATGCTCCATCCGTCGCTAATAAAAAGGGAGGGGGAATTTCAAAGAAAAGAAACATGAACGAAGCTCATAACGGAAAAAAACAAAATAGCAAGCCACCCCCTTGTAACCCACTCATTTCTTCGAATCATCCGCCTTGGACTTTTCTTCAGTCTCGTCGGTCTTCTCCGTGGGTTTGGCCTCCTTGGTATCAGTGGCGGGCTTATTTTCTTCCTTGGCTTCGGGCTTAGGCTCGGGCTCATCTTCGACCTCTTCACCGTAAAAGCGGCGTAGGAACTTCTCGACCTTGGCGTATTCGACCTCGACCTCCTTCAAGGTCTTTTCAGTATTCTTCAAGGCGACATCCTCGGAGACCTTGCTGGAGCCGCTCTCATCGAGACCATTGCCGAAGTGCTGGATCTTTTCACAGCCATCCCGCACGTGAATGAGGCCAAGAGTAGCAGAAGAGCCCTTCAGGAAATGTCCGAGCTGCGAGAGCCCATTGAGGTCCTTTTTGTCACTAAAATGAATGGTTAGAATGTGTTTTTGTTCTTCGAGGCGAGGCAAAGGAAAATGAAGCAGGGCAAGGCAGCTACTTACAGAGCAGTCTTGATATTGATAAATGTGGATTTGGCTTGGTCGAAGAAACCGTAGACAATGCCCTTGCTGAAGTCACAGTCGTCGTCATCGTCCATCTCCAGGATCTGCTCAAATGTGCTCTCGTCGATAAGATCCTTGACATCGGAGAGCTTGGGAGGAGCCGCCTTGGCCTAATGAAGAACGTGAGTTGGCAAGATCAAGCACGATCAGGGAAAGATGCAGTTCAAATACATACGTCCTTTTTGTCGGCAGGTGCCATGTTTAGTGAATGTGTGGGGAGAAATAGAGAAGGCTCAAAAGGAAAGTAGGATCAGCCTTGTTCAGTAGGCAGATCGTCAACGGGTCGATTGAACTCCGGTTGCCCGATTTGGTAATCCAAGATCGAGAACGAACGGATCTGCAGTGTATCTCAGTTAGCCAGTGCTCATTGTATGGGGTTTTGTGTGAATATGAATGTGAATGTGAGCGCGGGAGTTAAAGCAGGAGCGAGACATGGTCAAAAGAACGAGCAACTGTGATTCGACACCACGAGAAGAAAAAAGGCAGCTCGACAGATTGTTCCCAAGGAAAGAGCTCATCCATGATTGTAGGATGCTGCCTTACAAATCCAGTGATCAAGGCAAGTATCCTTTACGATGACCGTGAGTACTCGGCAAGGTGGGATGCCGGGGGGGGGGAGTAAAGACGAGCGTGTGCTGAAGAAAGCAAAGCACGAGATCCCGTATTTTCACGAGTAACTCTCTGAGCACGTTGACGATGATTTCCAACACAATCGCACGTTCAGTACGAGGCAGAAGATCTTGAGTTGTGGTGGCTGAAGGGCTGGTGGGTTGGTGGGCTGAAGAAATGGGTATTCGGAGCCAGCCACAGAAAACCAGAACTGGGGCTGAATAGGGAAAGGCAAAAACAGGTAAAGGGGGCAGATTGGAAGATCAGAATAGTCAGGAAATTGGCAGCTTACTATGCAATGCTGCAAGCCGTTGAGGAACGGGATAGGACGAGACAGGGTTGAGGGGAGAAAAGAAGAGAGATCAGGAAGAACCAGAGGGAGATCGGAAAGAGGAGGGGGGACCAGTGGTGGCAGGTCAACTTGGGTAGATGTGGAGAGAGTAATGAACCAAACGGCCCTGGCTTTCTGACTAGTTGACAGAAAGGACAGAATATGGATAATATGGATCCCGGAAGAAGGAAAGGAGGAGCAGCGATGACCCAATTCAGGACATATACTGGCCGTCACGGCGGGGGCTTGGAGCACCAACCTACAGCTTGTGAGGGTCGAATGGCGCCCCCCACTAGGCCAAGAGGATGAGAGCGAATAGACAGGAAACTAGGGGAAGAAAAAAGACCCAAAAACAACCAATGAAAAGGGTAGGCCGATCATTCGGGTATCGCGTGTAGTCGAGAGGGGGGGGGGGAGTTTTTGATGCCCGCGCTCAAATGGGAGAGAAGAAAAAAGGAGGGGCAGAATTATGACGCTATGGCAGTAGATTGCGTTTGCAGAGGGGTAGTAATGTGAAAGGATTTTTTCAAAAGTACCCTTACCTTTTAGGGAGATATTTGATAGTGTTATCGTCTGTGGATAAAGACAAGCTTGATGCCCAAGGGGAAGGGAAGGGGGAAGCAGTAATATCACGGGAAGTTGGAGAGCGTGGAAGAGAAATCAAAGTTACGGAACGGAGGGAGTTAGCGAGGGGGAAGGGCGGAGTAGTGTGTACGGTAAAATTAGGAGAGAGGTTGGATAGTATTATACAGTAAGAATGGTATTGGTAGGCTATTATCCACTAGATCACATAAAAGATGTGGGTATTCCGAATACAGATGGTACCCGTAATACCCATTAATACCCGATCTGGTACTACCTATACATCCCAATACCATTCTGTGCTCCTTCTGTACAGCTATTATACATTATACTATGAACTACCCTCCACTGGTAACGGCTCGTCTCCGACGAACCACCCTTTTGACAGCCGCACGGTTGACAGAGCTTGCCGCACTAGCTTCTTCCCGTTCATGAGATCTAGCATAGATTCAGATATCTAGTACTCAACCTTTCTTCTGAATGAATCTCCCAACCCTGTCATACCATGACTGACACCTTCCTCCCTTTCTTAACTATGGAATATACTAGCCCAGACAACCATTCTATATCTCTTCTCAACCACTCTTCCTAGTTAGAAATGTCTCATCTGGAGCCTCCTTACTAACTAATCTGGTACATAACGTGGGCCTCGACTGATATCATGGGCTCCGAGGATTTGGATCTCAAGGATCACAACCATTCGGACTCCGGCTTGAGTCCGCTAACAACATCCGACCAGTGGAGTGAAACCACGACCCCTCCAACCTGCACTCCACCGGGGACCAAGCAACGGCATGAGATCATCGGCAATCCCCCACGGCTTTTTAACCGTCTTGAATTGGTTACATATACTATAACTCATGAGGAAAGCAACATCGAATGGTGTTGAAATCATTTGGATTCAGTACAGAAACATCTTACGATACCACGGCCTGGTCAAGATATCATTCCATCGCGCAACATCCCAGAACACCACGAATCCAATTCTACGAGATCTACTCCGTATCTGGGCCATGGCACTACAATAATGATAATTAGCAGCCATGCAACGACATCATCAGGCCGCCGATCACAGGGCCTATCCCTCTCCGTGACCCCGAGCCGCACATGGCAACCCTACCAGCCTCCCATTTCGCTGGTCAGGTTTTGTGGGCTGGCATTTTCTTTTCCTGTTCCTTTTGCTTTTTCACCGGGCTCCAAGGAAAATACCAGCACCGACAGCGTGGTAATCTCCACCGGAGTTCCAGACAAACAGGAAGGAGAGTCCAACAAGGCTGCATGGCCAACGCAACCAACATTAGCACGAAAGATAGCGAAAGCACGAATCCAAGACTTATCATTCATTTCGTACAACCCTTATCAATCAAAAAAGCAAGATTGAAACCTGGAAGAGTCAGTAGACAAACAACAAACAGTACGGGTATTCCCAAAGTAACCCGAGAATAGCCCGGATCGCACAGAGATGGAGGACCAAGATCTGGTATGAGAAAAGCAGATACGTTAGACTGGCGAGCCACTAAGCACAACCAACCCAAAGGGAATTACACCCCCCAAAAAGCGATCAGTCGGTCTGGGCCCGAAAGGACCTGGGACGGCGAACCAAAAACCTTGCAACGTGAAATGCAAGAAGCCTATTCCAAGCCCCCGGCCGCCCCTTTTTTCTCCATTGCGGTCTTTTTTCCATCTCCCCGGCTCCAGCGATGTCATGCTGCATGAATTCAGTGCTGGCTTGGATTCGATTTCTGACGTAGGAGCTCAGCTGAGAATTCTGACGGGGTCTTCGGGCACCATGTGGTTTTTGGGTTCTGGGTCTGTTGCGGAGGGGGGCTTGGGGGTATGTATTCAGCGGGCTAAAACGCAAGACATGATTATGCTGTCACCGATGACGAGGATGGAATGGAACCCTTGAAATAGAAAAAAAAATAAAAAAATAAAAAAATATTGGGCTGTCCGTTACTGCCACGATTGTCGTGTCGTGTCAAAGGTCGAACTCCCCGGAATAACCATGAGGGCTGGCGACTCAGTATCTTCTAATAGAAGTCCATCAACTGATCAAGCAATCCAGATCTGGCAATGAGGCTTAACCCGCGCCCGCCATGCCCTTTTGTTTATATAGCAGGGACCAACGTGCCTCTCGTGGGGAGTTGCCTGCTTTTTCTCGCGTGAAGTGGTTCGCCCGAGGTTGGACTGCCAATCAGCGAGGAAAACGAACGCCATGACATCACGGCGGGGCTTCTGGCCGAATTGTGTAGCCTCTGATGTCATTTTTGGTATTGACCAATACAACCTAGATACGGAGGTGATACACATCGTGTGTATGGAGTGGTATAGATGTTGGTATTGCATGTAACGTCGTCGTATTGTGGATCAGATTCAATCACCATGAGCAATCACCGAAAGGAGATGCTCAGCAATATGGTTTTTAGAGCTTAAAACAGTTTCCACAGAAGGCGTAGACTATACACAGTCCCTTAAACTAATATCCTATACCCCGGGCAGCGGCAACAGCTTGACAATCGCTGCTCGCTACATACTTCATGTACTTCTATGTTACCAAGGCCTACTCGAGTCTGGCCAGCTGCTGGCTGACATTGTGAACTAACCCCGACCCGGTAAATGCAGGGCAACATCATCAGTTGCGTCCATGATGTCAGGGTGCATATATCCCGACTTACAGCGCAGGATAGGCTTGCCAATATTCGCGAGTCGTACGACGTGAGATCAGCCTACTCTTTCAACAGTGTACTTTTGGCACTAGACTAAAGACACTACTAGCCTGGCAAGTGCTCTTCTACTAGAAGGATCTTCAATAATGCACAACATCTTCAGAATAACAACTAACAACCGTGATACAAGGAACCTCAACTCAAGCGTCGGCATATACACAAATACCCACCCACCATCACCGAACAGGCCCAATCCAGACCGCCGTCGGCAAAATTACACTGTCCATCAACCAAAATCCCTAAAGCCCTCCCTGGATTTGCCAGATCTTCTTTACTAAGTTTATGAATCTCCGGATTTCATCCAGTAAGACACAGAACACAAGACACGGTGGCTGGGCCATTGCCAGCCACAACCAAGCCCCGCGGCAGCATGCGGCACTTTGCTTAGCACCAAGCTGGAGCCATAAAAAGCTATATGGCGTGGGTAGAAGCAGAAATCATGGCTTGACGATTTAACTTGGCTTTTGCAGTCAAGAGTCCCTTTATCCATTCTTCCCCGCCTCGTTCTCCCCCAGACCCACCTGATGTTTGCTTGAAATAAGTACTCTACTCCGTAGTAATTGATTAATACGAGGTTGACAGGCGCTAAACGGACGAGGAGGAGTGGATGGCACCCTAGTGGATCCCTTGGGGGCTGGATCGTGCAGATGGACTGGTAGTAAAATACATGTACACGGGAGACAAGAGGCTAGGGGATGTGCATAGCAGGACTAGGCGTAGGCTGGATGTTGTTAACTGCAATTGCTTCTGTTGGCTGGGGAAGTGTTCCGTTTGGCTAGCCTCGGGCCTAACCGTTACCGAGCACCCTAAGTTTACCCGGGCTAAAAGAGCTAATCATCATGAGTGGGATTGTACTTTTATGGAGGTCTGTACTTAGAGACCTTGGTACTGAAAGAGCAGGAGCGTAAGTCTATACTGAAGAGCTTTTTAAAACTATATTGGGGTCCATAAGAATCATAAAGTATCCAAGCGTTGGTGCTGGCCGAAGGACGAAACTGGTTGTGGTAGATAGATCCAATATGCCGTCCAGAACCCTACAAAAAACCATAGCACCATACAATTACCGAACTATAAAGAGCCAGTACCCTAGCGACTAAATTATATAGGAACTGCATAACAAAGTGCAGACATCAGAAAGTAATCAATTTCCAACCCAATCCCCACAGCATAAACGAGCAAGTCCAAACTCTCCCCACATGGCAATCTTCTGGAATGCTTATGTAACACCAACCTCGGTCCCTTTTTTCGAGCTCAACGAAGCTCAACAATCTATCCTCCTCGCAACCTCTCCCCCTTCGCTCTCCATCAACCCTCCAAAAGCGACACACACCCAAAACAATGCCCTCGAAACAAGCAACACCCCGCCCCTCGGGCCCAACCGGCCTAACAAGAGGCTACCTCTTCACCTACAACACGGCCAACCTCCTCGCCTGGGGAACATGCCTTCTCTACACAGCCAGTCTCGTCCCGAACGCTGTCGCATCCAAAACCCTCCCCTCAATCTTCCCGACAACCTTCAACCCCTTGCTGCTGGCGACGCAGTCCCTGGCCCTCCTCGAGGTCCTGCATAGTCTCGTGCGCCTCGTGCGAGCGCCCTTCATCACGACCGCTATGCAAGTCGCGTCGCGACTGCTGGTAGTGTGGGGTATTCTGGTGCCGTTCGGCGGGGAGATTGTTGGCGCGAGGGGTACGCAGGTTGGTGATTATGCGTATTTGGGGTGTGTGGCTGCTTGGGGTGTGACGGAGGTGATTCGGTATGGGTTCTTTGCTATTACGCTTTCTGGGGGCAATGTGCCTGGGTGGTGGACTTGGTTGCGGTAAGTTTTGAATTCTGGGGGTTAGGCGGTTATTTGTCGGAGGGGTTTTGCTGATATTTGCTCTAGGTATAACACTTTCTATGTGCTGTACCCGATTGGTATTACCAGCGAGTGCACGTTGATTTTCAAGGCTCTGGGTCCTGCGGGTGAATTGAACCCGTTGTTCCAGTACTTTTTGATTGCTGTGCTGGTTATCTATGTGCCTGGTATGTTTATCATTGGATGATGGGGATAGATTGAGACTGTCGAGTGGGTGCTAATTCTTTATAGGCTCTTATATCCTGTACACTCACATGATTGCCCAGCGCCGCAAGGTTCTCCGTGGCAAGAAGCGTGCTGATTAGATGTGGTATCATCATGCGTTTGAAGAGTCGAGTACATGAATCAAGTATCGGTAGAGAGTGTGACAAATCATGAGGTCTGATAGGAAGGGATTTTTTCGAGACAAAATTACTTGTAATTATATAGAATAGGGTTGGGTTTAAGGAACCAGACCAAATGAGGAGAATAAGCTAATGAATATATGATGGAAGTCAAATCATCGAGACCATGGGAATGCGATACTCTCCTTATCTCTACACAATGGCCTTGTTAATATGGAAGCATAATTTGACTGCAACAAGCGTGCTTGGCGAAGCTTATCTTGTCTGATGGCAATGCATAGCGCAGAACCATTGAATCCCTCATCAACAAGAACTAAAACTATGATCTATTCCAATTCTATCGATTCATGCAAACTTGCACTCTATAGTTCTCGCATAATATCTGATACAGCCTTTGCAGCAAACTTCCTCCGTTCACCTTCAGGCAGTTCCGATCCCATATCTAACGTAACATTAGCATCAATATCGTCAAGTCACTTCTACAATGATCCAAATTAAACTTACCTCGAATAGCCTGCATCCGCATCATAAGAGTCTCAATCGACTCGACCTTAAGCTCCCCATCCGCATCATCACCATCAATATCACCTTCATCGCCATCACCGCCACCACGCTCAATGGCCATCCTTAGACCCATCATCTCACGCTCCAATTCTTGGACCTCATGACCGAAGCCACTGGTATGCGATGATCTCCCGAATCCGAGAAGTTCTTCCTCGAGATCATCAGCGAAGTCGAGATCTGCATCGTTGAGATCGTCTGCACCTCCGGATGTACTCCAGTCATGCGTCTCCAGTACTTCCTTGATGCGCGGCATACCTTCATACTCTATCCACGATCCAAGGTTAGTCTCAACATAATTTCAAATCCCGGAATACGGAAAAAAATCCCAGAAACCCCGATATAAGGAACGTCGTCTTACCTCCAAACTTATTCCTCGTCTTCTCAACACCCTGCTCGGCAGGATCCCACTCAACAACCTCCCATCCAAAAAGATCCAAATCAAACAACTGATCCTCCCACCAACCCACCGAGAACGGCGTATCCGCAGCACCATCCCCCAAATCCACATCATCAACCCCCAACTCCAACGCCCTCTCCTCATCCGGCGCAGAACTCTTCGGCGCAGCTGAACTCCGACTCCCCACCAAAACAAACACACCAACTACATCTCCATTCCCGCCCCGCTCCTCATCAATACAGCTCTTCACAGCGCCAACGTCGCGCATTAAATCTAGTACCGCGCGGACATCTGCGCGACTCGCGGGGTCTGTGTCTGCGTCCGCGGTAGACGGGGTGGCCTGTTTAAGCTCTGGACTGCGTACGCAGACGACCAGAGCGCCGACGGCGTCGCGGACAATCTCGGCTTCTTCACTGAGGAATTCGGTGCGCCATTGGCCTGGTTCGGATGTATTCGTAGGATCTGCTGCCGCGGGTGCGGGGGTCTCAGTTGTGAGGGGTATCTCGTCGACCCATAGCGGGATCTCTGCGGAGTAATATTTCGTATCTAGGCGGAGTGGACTGTGGGTTGTATATCCGGCGAAAGAGGTTGTAGTTGTAGTGGTGGGTGTGGATGTATTATCAGAGGGTTGGGGCGGGGTTTGCGATGGGGATTCTGAGGTGGAATCGTGTTGTGGGGGGTCGATGACTGGTACACCGGTGAGAGAGTGGAGGAGAGGAGGGATTATTGAGAGCGATTGGGATGTTGGGGTGAGAATGAGTAGGCGTCTTGGGTTGGCGATGTGCTTGGATTGCGACTTGGATGGCTCCACGGGGGAGATGCCGGATGCCATGGGGGTCATGGTGAGATATGTAGGGCGTACTGCTGCTATAGAAGGTGGATTTTGAGAGGGCACGTTCTTTCCGCTAGCCACGGGGTAGTAAAGGATGAGTCTAAGAGGAAGACGGTGGTTGTGAGGGTGGGGTGTGGTGTTGAAGTTCGGTCCCCGCGTCACCAGAAAAAAGCTGCGGGGATGCGAAATTAGTGGCCGATACGACTATCGCTATCAGATCCAGTTGAGCCATAGAGACAATCTGCTACAACACTAGACATATCTATATCGTACAGCTCAACTCATTCGAATCCATTGGCATTATGATCTATTTTTAAGCTCGTTCGCTAGAGACCAACGCGGTGACAGCGCTATGCGGGGCTATCATTCCGATCACAAACTCAGCCCACCAACAGACCAAGCCAGTCTCTGCCAACAGTCGATATCCAGATTCGTATCGGGTATTCATTCGGATCGGATGATAGAGAGTCATGAGGTGATAATCTTCCAGCCCAGCCTCAGCAAGACGGACAAAAAGCCCGAGAAAAATTTCCACTTTTCAAGAAACCCTGAAAGAAAAAGAGAAAGAAAACATATGACCAACGCCAACCACAAGGGAAAATCTCCAGGCCTTAAACTGCGCTCTCGTCTGGTCCCATCACATTCAACCTCTCCGCTGGCCGCGCGCACGCTGCACGGTAGCCTTACCACGGGCGAGACCGACACCGCGGCCGCGCTGGCCTCGTGAGCGGAACATGGGGGCGTTCCTATAGAAAAGAAAAGAATTAGCGATCGTTGACAATAAGGCACGGGATGGCTGATACAAGCCATCATCACTGGGGTACAATCTCAACCTACCTCAGCATGTCCGGCACGATGAAGAACCGCACGTGGCTACCCCGAATATAGACCTGGTCGAGGTGAGAGACACGGCCATCGCGAGCTGTGACGGTGATATCCTTGAGTTGCACGTTCATGTTGTCCTCAGCTTTTTGGAGAAGGAAATGGTTAGCGAATGACTCCAGCAATTCGATGATTCAACCCAGCTTGAATGCCATTGTAGAGCTTCCAGCCTAAGACTCAACCAGAATCGAGAAAGGTAATATTGCAGGTACACACCTTCCAGCAGCTTCCCCCGGTAGACGACACCAGATGTGATCTCGAGGGTCACGACGTGGCCCTGTAATGACAAAAGTTAGCGGTCTGCGCGCGCACTCCAACAAGCTCGTCTTGCTCGCGATATTCCCTCCGATCGGATATCCAGCAGAATATTTGCAGATGACGGGGACGCATAACGCACCTGCGCTTCGTTCAGGAGCTTGATCGGGATACCGATCGTGCTAGTGAGCTTGCCCATCTCGACGGCGGAATGTGCGACACGGAAGGAGAATCGGTTCGGAGAGGCGAATAAAATATGTCAATGGTAATCACACGGAGCTACTTGAACGCGTAGCAACAGGTGAAGGTATCGAGTAGGACGGCGTTGGATGGTGGGGGAGAAATAACGATGGAAGAGAGATCACCGGAGGTCGCGAGGCGGCGAGTTTTGCGGCTAAGCTCCTCCTTTCCGCTTTGGGCCAAGAACTTCTTGAATTCTACACTCCAACTCTCTCTTTCTCTCTACTACATATACCACCACACCACCCTCATACACCAATATCGCAAATGGACATACAATAAGACCACACAAACCCATTCTCGCAAATACTCACCGTCCACTCCCTCACCATGGCCGGCTCCCCAAACTCCAACCTCCGAGGCTTCAACCACGCCGTCCAAACCCTCCTCAAACAACCCTCCCAATTCCTCCCACACCTCACGATCCCAACATTCACCCACCTCCCCGAGAACCTAGGACCACACCTAATCAAAACCTCCAACCAAAAACATAACCCCGAAAAATCACCCCGCACCCCAACAATCCGCGCCCTAGTCCTAGACAAAGACAACACCCTCTGCCCGCCCAAAACAACAACCTTCCCACCCCAAATCCTCAATAAACTCGCCCTCCTCCGCGAATCACCCACATCCCCCTTCCAACAATCCAAAAACCCACACGGCATCCTAATAGTCTCCAACCGAGCCGGCAGCCACCCAACCTTTGACCACGAAGTCCAAGCCCTAGAATCACAACTCTCCCACCTCTCCATCCCAGTCTTCCGACTACCCGCGGGCGCAGAAAAGAAGCCCTTCTGCGGAGACGAAGTGGTGCAGTGGTTCAAGGATCGGGGCGTGATTCAGTCGCCGAATGAGATTGCCGTTGTGGGGGATCGGTTGGGGACGGACGTTATTATGGCGGGGATGATGGGGTCTTGGAGTGTTTGGTGTAAGGAGGGGGTTTTGAGGTTGGGGAGGAAGGGAAGCCTGAGAGGAATGTTTTGGAGAAGATGGAGGTTTGGATTGAGAGGTTTTTGAGGGAGAAGAAGGGGTGTGTTGCTCCATTGCCGAAGGGGTGGGAGGAGTGAGTGATATAGGATTGAGCATGGTGATGACTTGAGGATATAAACGTGGGGGGGGGGCATGTTGATGAATGTACGTTAGTGATATACTGGCATCGTGGTGGACTATTCTCTGTATGATATTGGGTCTTTTGTACTATATACCACAGCGAAGCGAAAGCATATATACCCATCAATTTACAAAGTACTGGAACAAGGTATGCAAAAAAATGAATTGATTCCAAAGCTAGCATCGACCTGCCACATTCATGTATCATCGAACCGACATCGTCCCCCAGCTTCGAGTGGTTATCCCGCGCAGAGACTATTTCAACACTGCGCAGAGCCACAAGTAGGGTGGCAGCAGTCTCCACCATCAACGGTGTAAGAAGAAATGACCACACACCAAGTTCGACTCGAGACGGGAAAAGCCAGCATAACCACAAGGACAAAGATCGGGGACAGAACATATCCGTCCGGACCAAGTGCCCAAAATCAAGACCAAAAATTCAGAACAATGAGAATGAAAATAGAAAAATGAAATTTGAGGGGGGCAAGGAGTCGCCGTCCAAATGTCGGTCTGTTTGGCATAACCACGTAAAAAAAGTAAACCCCTGACCTGCGAAATGAAAAAAAGGTAAAAAAGTAAAAATAGCAGGCCAGGGTAAGAAAAAAGAAAAGGAAATGTGATCATCAAAAGATCAAGAAGAAAAATCAGGAAATCAAGCGGGACATCCGGGAAATCCATCGAACATGAGAAGAAGCCAAAATGGCGAAGAAGAAGAAGAAAGGCAGAAAAAACGCTTCAGGACCGGCCCCAGAATAGAAAGGGTATTGATACAAACACAGAACAGAGAAGGGATATATGTCACGCAATCAAGAAAAACAACAACCAGTCCAATCGGATTTGCTTTCCCGGCCTTCGCCAGCGAGACGCGTTGTCCAGTGTGAGTCCGCATGTGCGTCATGTAGAAAAGACGGGAGGAGACTCGACTCCTAGACAACAAGGAACACTCCGAGATGGAACCAAGAACCCATCAATAAAAGCGCCACAAGCACTCCAAAGGCCGTGAAACGTCAAGAACAGAGTCAAGGGAAATGAACATCAAAATCGGGGGTGATAGACCCTTCAAGACCCAGTCGGCAAGCCGTGAGAGTTGATTTCATCAAGGTTGACCATGCCATGGGAATAATCCCCTAGCGTCGGAGAGGCGTGCCCAGACATGCCGTGCATCGGTAGCTCAAAGCTCGGAGCATCATGAGAGACCGTGTAGTTCACATTGTGTTTGGAATACATGTCGTTCATGGAAAGCCCATCCTCGACAAAGCCTGATTGCTGATCGTGCGCAAATCCATACATATCGGAGGAAGCGTGAGACATGTTGGACAAAGGCGGAGAGTGATTGGCAATCATGGGATCGGCAGGGCTGACACCGGAGTACGGCGAGGCAGCGTGTGATCCAACGGTCGAGGAGTCGGATGGCCCCGTAGCGAATTGAGGAACATTGAACTGAGGAGCCAGGCTGGCAACGGGGGTAGAATCGCCATGAGCAGCACTGCTGAACATTGACGGACTAGCAAAGTCGGATGGCGACCCGGCGGTTGTTGCAGACATGGGGTTCGTGCGGAAGTCGAGGCCATAGCTTTCAGTATCGATGCGGAGATCCGTAGGCAGAGCGTGAGCTGACTGGGGAACTGGTGCGTAGATGCCAGCCTCGGTGTGGTTGAATGGAGCCGGGGTCTGGGGCATGTGGAATGAGTGCATGGGAGCTTGAAGCGCCGAAATATCAACCGCCACGGGTACAGAGCGACTTCGTTGGCGCTTGTGGCCACGAGCAGCAGGCATGTTGAAGCCCAGGTGGTTGTGGTCCTGGTAGAGGTTCAAGTAGGCAGCAGGGGCAAAGTGGTTGGGCTGAGAGGCAGGTCGTTGAATGAAGGGGGGCGACATGGCAGCGGGAGCGGCGGGGACAGCAAAGTTATTGTTGTTGTTATATGCCAGGCGATTCTGGAATGACTCCAAGGACACCAGCTTGGCCAGCTGGACGCTCAGTACCTTGGGATGGCCTCCCAAGTGGTGAACCATGATCTGACTTGCTTGTTGCTCCTCGGTGAAATCACCGCACTGGTAGAAGCCTCCAGAGTTGGAGGAGTCCATGTAGAACAGTGGGGGACGGTTAAGTTCCACCACCAAACCACCAGGCCGAGAAGGGGCGCCATTCGGCCCTGGATTCGGGTCTCCGGTCTCCAGGGTGATGTTCTTGATGTATGAGAAAGGGTACTCGATTTTGTAACCAGCGGAATCGTTGTTGATATAGTATGTCATGCAGGCCTTGTCGGGTGAGTAGAAGATGACAAGGTCCATGGCATTTTGGCCAATGCGCCGCCATGTACCGACCGTCAATGAGCGGCAGGTGAAATGAGAAATGACTGCAATGGGTGTTAGTCAAGAGAGACGGTGACAATGGTGGTCTGCAATCAGCTCTCGCATTACATACCGACTTTCCCAGATGGGTTGGCTTCATTCGGATACATGCCAGGGGTTCCATAGCCTGCAGCGCGTCCAAAGGGGTCACGGGTTCCAGGCTTGCTCGGGTCGAATTGCATTGCAAGATAATGGCGCATTGACTCGGGGATAGAGTCGCAACCTTCACCGGTTTCAATGCTCTTCTTGGCGAGCATCTTGATTTTTGCGCGACTATCAAAAAAGTCAGTATGATATCTCTCGATTTGGAAAACACCTCTCATCAACCGAGCGTATAGAGTGGAGAAGCCTACCGATTCTGGAACCAGATTTGTACAGATCGCTCAGTCATGTTGATGTCTGTGGCGATGCGCTCCCGGGTAGCAGCAGTAGGCGTAGGGTTCTTGTTGAATTCGACCTCGAGAGTGACGAGTTGATCTTGGGTTGCCCGTTGGCGCTTGTTGTTCTTCTGCTGTTGGGTCAAGGTGCTCTTGCGCGGCGGGCGACGAGTCGCGCTGCTCGAAGCGGCCGTCGTGGCATTCGAAGTCGCAGGAGAGGGAGTAGAGGCTGGAGGCGAAGAGGACGCATTGGTCGCGGGGGCCGCGCCCGAGGGCTCGGATAGTTCTGTCAACAAAGACATGTTTGCGAGTCTCGAGATGCAATAGGTGTGATTTGAGGGATATTCCAAGTATCGGCCGTGTGTTTGTGGAAAGATGGAAATGCTTTTTAGTGGTTTTATTCGATTCTTCCAAAAGAGAAGTCGATGCGTGACGATCCGGCCGACAAGTGGAGGAGATGTGGGTTGCGGAAAATGACAGGATAGTCTTTCAAATCCTTTTCTCTCGAAGCAGCGTCAAGCGCGAGAGGATAAATCAAAACAAATGAATGGAAGCGCTCCGGCGAAGTGAGATCAGAACGAATCGCGTTCGATGATATCCACGTCAGAAACGGGGGTGGTTGGGTGGTAAGGGCGCGTCGCAGATGCGCCCTGGGAGGGAGCTGGGAAAGGAAGGTGTATATAAAAAATAAATGGCTGGCCTATGCAGCTCCAATAGAAAGGGTAGTTGATAACCTCCTTTCTCGACTGATCAAAGCCTGTTACGACTGGAGGGAGAGAGAGTCGATGGTGGGGGAAATCGCAATACCCGTGGTTGAATCGATCAACGGGGGGTGAGAACGGTCGGCTTCGGGAGGGAAGCGGTTCGTAGGAATTGAAAAAGAGTGAGTTCAGAAAGAGCGGTACGGCCGTCGTGAAAGAGTGAAACGAGCGACCTGGCAGTTCAAAAGAAAGGAATGGGGGGAAGGGGGGGGATAGAGAAAAAGGGAATGAAGACACACGCAGAGCAAAAGGGAAGAAGAGAGAGAGAGTCTCGAGCCCATTCTTCGGAGGAGGAGGAGCGGATCAGGAGATGCTGACTACGCAGACACAACAAACCGAACCCAAACGGCCCTTTCACAGTTTACCACCAAAGACTATGGCAGATTTACTTTTAGCTGGTCTAGTCGGCTTAGTCGGTTTAGCTGCTGGTACTATTGGCACCTCGTGGGGCGAAGTCTCGTCGCTTCCAACCCAAAACACTCCCGACCTCGAATAATCTTTAGCCTAATCACTAGTTTCTAGTACTGGGGGGCCCCCTAACTAACTTCAGTAACTAATCTTTCCAGGGCTGCGATGCACTTGAGAACTTGAAATCGAAACCCAGGAGATCCCCGTGATCTCACTTTTCCTGTTTTAGTCCGAAATACGTGGCCTACCGTATTATTTCGGTCAGATTAGTGCATACTACTCCGTAACTAGACTTCGTATGTATGTACTTGCTTTGTTTTTGGCCCCTGCATCTGCCTGCATACGCCCAAATCGCATCACAAGGGGAAGCATTGGGCCCTGGAACGAGGGGATTTCTCTGGACCAGACGAGGGGGAGGAAGTTTCGCATGTTCCCTTGCTCAACTCGGTGCGGGTTTGTGTGGATCGTACAGGCAAAGGAACTTGTCCCACAGTTGGTCTTTGTACCACCTATCCAGGGGAACGATTCTTGAAGAGAGACCCAGAGGGGGGTATCATCCCCGTCATGACTTGTGCCACGGCCATTGTGGCGCTTCTTCAACCAGAGAAAGAGAACTCTCTGCTTTTCTGTGTCTTTGATGTCCATAGTGACCGTAGTCTCGACCACCAAATCGCCCTGATCGTCACCAAGTGCCGCCGAACGGCAACTTACACGTGAGATCCGCGGGGAATCCTGAAACCTGAAACACTGGGCGCTCGTGACGGTCGACGTGTCGGTTCTCTTCCTTAGTCGATGACGGGGGAGGCCAATTGACAGGATCAAGACAAGATCCAGAGTATGGCGTACTGTATGGACAGTATGCTCTCTCCGTACTGACTGCATGGAGGTGCAGCAGGAACATCCCTGGATCCAGTATTCTATTCCTGTCGTATCTGTTCCGTCCTCTTCGTGCTCCGCCCTCCGGAGTCCCAAGCAAAAGGCTTTCCCCCTTCCAGTTCCTCGGGAGGCTACTTGCCCCTGATTCGAGAACGTCCAAGCCACGGCTCCAGTAAGCGCCACCGTTGGACTCCCACGGCTCCAGGGGCTGATCCGGGAGGAACGGGCCAATAGGCGTACAAGTCAGACTTTGGACCACAGCGCCCCGAGCCTCCAGCCAGGAACAACATTCAACGACCAATTCAGGTACCCGCCTCGGGGATAATTATGATTGGGCCTTGCCCTGCAATGACAGGTCATTCCACTGTCCAGAGACTCCAGACCAGACATGTCCCCCGTGCTGAACAAAGGCTCAGAGCCGAAGAGAGAAAAAAAAATTCAGGGACAGGGTGCAACCTGCTGCTAGACGGGGGCCTGGCCAGTCTCATTCTATCATCCCCCCGACCTTCGCCCCCTCTCAGTCAGTCTGGTAAATGTTCCGTGCGCTTCCATGTACTCCCCCCATTGGCCCGATCGGACCGACTCGGTCAAGGATGCTGGGATTGGGTTCCTTGTACCTGCAGCGCACGTCGCACTGGTAACTCCGTGCGCCCGCGTCTTCCGTGCCATCCGATGTCTTGAGAGGGCGTTACGGCAGTGCGTTGGTGAGTGCCGAGAAACTGACGTTATGTACACTGACGCCATCGGTAGATTGTACAGTCTAGAAAAAATATTTTAGTGCAAACACCCAAGAAGGTCGAGGAACAAGCAAATAAGGAAAACTGTACCACCGCGAGTCCGTTGCTGGCTCAGGGATCAAAGGTGGGGACTGGACCAGAGTCGATGTGGATTCGAATCCTGGCTTCTGGTCGGCTTCCTAATTGGGATTAGTACTGTCTGGCTTGTGTCTCTGACTCTCTTGACTGCAAGGCTCGGAGTCGTATACTTGAGTACACACCTTGTGACTTTGCGCGACTCGTACGAAGTCGACGGTGGTTGCTGTTGAGAGAAGCTTAATATACGTGCACGTGAAATCTCTCCCTTCAACCTTATCTTTACCTGCTTGTCATGTGCAAACCCCGGAGCCTATTGCCACCGGAAAATATATTATTAGATCAGTTCATACAACCTGGGCCAAGGATAACTCTCAACATATACTTTGGGTATGTCAGTCCTATTTGCTATATTCCGGTGCGATCCATGTAGGTATTCAACTCCTCGGGCGTGAGACCAGCATCAAAAAATAAAAAGACAAGACTCTCGATCCAATCTCTTAATGAACCTCTCCGAGTCCACTGTATTCCCATTCCTAAGCCGCTCATCCTGAATATCCCAAATACGCTGTGTCAACTGCATCGCCAGATTCCGTTGCTGCTCACGATAATAATTCGTCATAGACTCATGCTTCTCCCGTACCCAAGCCCGATCTTCTATCGTAATCGCCTCTCGAGCCGCAAGATAGAACGGCTGCGGTAGAGATGAATCAGGACCAACCCCCGTAGTGAGCTGATCCATAAGATCAAAACATGTGCGGGTCAAGTGTTGCACCCGTGGAGACCGAGTGTGATCTTGAAACACGCGACGCGCAAGTAGGAGGTGTGCAGTCCAGTAGAAGCATTCGGTAAGGATATCCAGAGGCGCGCGTATCCCTTCCTCGGGTGTACGTCCCGGATAACCAGAGCCCCATGCACGAAGATCATTCTCCAGCGCGTACGCCTGACCGAGAAGATCATTGGTAGGCGCACAGTGTTCCAATCGATCATCCACGTCGCAGGCGAGATGTGAGATTCGGACCAACAAACACATCAAAGGCTGAGGACAGCCGGTCATCTTGTGGAATGACGGCTCGGTATGATCCCATGTCTCGGCATCTGGCAGATGCAGAACAAAATCTCTGGGCGAAAAGGGGCGTCGCTGTCGGGAAATAGCAAGCATCACGTCAACCATGGCAAAGCGTTGCACTGTCATTCGACCGAGTAAATTCCGTGGTACTCGACGAAAGTGATCTAGAATATCCATGAGGAAAGCAGCACAGCGGATATGCGGTTCTAGAACGCCATCGGCTGATTGAGCTACTATGACACCCTGGAGAATAACGGCGGCGAAGAGTGCCTCATGATCAGGATTGTTTGCCGTTACAATGGTTCTGGGTTCACATGTGTCTCCAGACTCGATTAGTTGGAGATTCTGGCCAATAGTTCGTAGCATTCGTTGCTGGTGTCGTGCTGCTGTTGATACATCGACTAAGCCAAAGTTCAACATGTGCTCCGTAGCTATGCAGACGATAGTCTCGAGTAGAACAGGTGATGACAAGGCAGTGAAGGATAATTGCCGGTATGGATTATCCGGGCCATCGAGGGCTGGAATGTTTGATGAAACGAGCCTCACATCTAGGACAGTTCACGATCAGCTAGACTGTCATAGCAGGTCTTGACAAAGATTAGGAACATACAGTATTCCCATGCAAGTTTGTCTTCATCAGAGCGAAAAAGATCAGTCAATAATACCGATGGAGAGCTGCGGGGCAATTCCACACTATCTCGATGTCTGTTGTTTCGAGGTCTGTGTCTTGACAACATCGGTCTTGTCTGACGCACCCATCTTAGCCCGGAAGGATATTGACAATCCAGGCCTCGACTTGAGCAGAAAGAACATAGAGGTTGCTTCTCATCGCATTTGTAATGCTTCTTGCGACACTGGAGACAGCCTACAACGTCGAGTCAGTGCATGTATATTTCCCATAGTTAATTAGAGCTCAGGTACCATTTCGCGATCGTGAGAAACGCTCCTCCGAGGTCATTCCTTTGAGGGAAGATACTCAACCACACTGTAAGGATGAATACGCGCGTCTGCCTGGATAATTGCACGGAGAGTGTAGTCCGTTGCTATCAGTCACTGTCGTCATGAACATTGCCCCGCTTATTGAGAGCCCGATCACATGATACGGAACCACCCGATACAATCGGGACTTTATTTCTTGAGAAAATAGTAGGAGTGTGAATTTGAAGAGATAGGAAAAGCATTCGTTCAAATCGTAGTTTCTGAGTTGCAATTTCGAGGTTTTAGGACTTAATTTTTCGCTAGATTTCTTGCAATGTATGGCGAGTTCACGCCGCAGAGAACCACTTCATTCTCTCAAAGCTCCATCTAAATGAAATAAGAAATAAAACATCCGACGAGCAAAAGTATTGATCATCAAGAATTAAACGAAATTGTGAAGGTCTGTCCAAGCTATCTGAGTGGCGCTGCTGATGTCCCGATCCATATGAGTCTTGACTCGTCTCACTTGCGTAGTTTCTCGATTTTTAAGTAGCGTCTAGATGCGAGGTACAACCAGGATTAATATAATCATGAGAATAGCAGACAGCCATATCTGGGGTTTATGATTATATCAAGGGAAATGAAAAGAAGAGGGGGGGTAAACATGCAGGAAACTTCTGGATTACAGACCATAAGAGCAGGATGCTCTGATAAGGGATTAAATGTAGGTTTTACGGATACTCATGAGTACTAGGATATTCATACTTGGCAATAGCAAGTGTTCCTTCAAAAATAAGATGACACTTTGTGATTAACTACCACCTAATTAGAAACCGTGCATCGTTGATCATAAAATTAGTTACGAAAATGGCAAAAGTAGCTATTTCCCAAGGACTTCTTCCACGACCCGTGAAGCTCGGTCAACAATCGTCTCTATCTCCTCCTTGGTGCAGTTGTATGGCGGGGCAAAGCAGATATGATCACCATTGATTCCATCTATACCCCCGTTTCCAGGCATCAGAGAGATGGAATATTCCGGCTTCAGGGCAGCTTTATGAATCTTCCAAGCCACAGACTCCGATGGGGGATACGGCTCCTTTGTTTCTTTGTTTTGAACGAATTCGATCTAGAAATCATGTCAGTATTTCTCAAATATCGTAAGAAAAAACGACCTACCGCCCAGAAGAGCCCTCTTCCGCGGATATTCCCAACGTGAGAGTTCTCTCCAAATTTCTGATTGAGGAGCTGACCGAGATACTTGCCCATCTCTCGAACGTTGGCAAGTAAATTATCCTCTTGAATAATCTTTTGTACCCGGCAAGCCGCAGCACACGAGATAGGGTGGCCTTGGTAGGTCTGGCTATGAGAGAAAGCTCCCGTGCCTTGCGTCAAGGTGTCCACAACGTGTTGATTCACCAGGAGAGCGGCGATGGGAGCATAGCCAGCACCAAGTCCCTTAGCCATGGTCTGTAGGTCAGGAACGACATCTTCCTGCTCCCATGCGTGTAGGGTACCAGTTCGACCCATACCGCTCATCACTTCGTCCAAGATCAATAAAGCACCGTGTCTCGCACAGACTTCTTTCATAGCTTTCAAGTATCCTGGAAGGGGAGGTACGCATCCCAATGTCTATTTCGTTAGCTTGAGGTTGACCCGTCATCGAACAGAAAGGTAAACTCACAGTGCCGGTCACCGTCTCTGCAACGAATGCACACACAGTATCTGGACCCAGCTCCTGAAACTTGTCCTCTAGTTCCTGGGCAAGCCTAGCAACGTATGCCTCGACAGTCTCCCCATCTTGCATTTCCCGGTAGGGATAACACTGCGAGACATGGTGGACATTCTTCGCTAAGACCTTCTCGTAGAGGGCGCGGCGGCCAATATGATGGCCCACTGAGAGAGAACCGAGTGTGTTTCCATGGTATGACTGCTTGCGAGCAATGAAATTCATACGCTGTGGCTGTGGAACGGGCATTTCCATGTAATATTGCACGGCCATCTTGAGGGAAGCTTCAACTGCTTCGGTTCCTACGGTAGGCGACAACGTGTTAGTAAATTCAAAAATAAAGTCATGTAATCCTAGAGAGGTATACCCGAGCTCACGATAAAGGCGCGCGACATTTTTCCCTCTGTAGAGTCCACCAGAATCTTTGAAAGTTCCTCGGCGGCGCTGTTAGTGAAGTAAAGCGAGTAACAGTACGGCACTTTCTGCAACTGCTCCATAATAGCTTCATGCACTCTTTTGTCACTATGTCCAAGACAAGAGACAGCAGCGCCACATGTGGCGTCCAGGATCTCTTGACCCGAATCGGTTATCAGATAACTTCCCCGCCCTCCGACTATATTCAATGGCGGTTGACGAAGCTGATGATAAAGAACAGAGCTTTGGCTGGGAGAAGGCCCGGTTTGCTTCGGGCATTCCAACGCTACCGGCTGCACTGGATCAGCCGCATCTGGTGTGTAGTCTCCCATGATGTATTGAAAGGAAAATAATTTCTGAATATGGGACAATAAATAATAGTTTGAATTCGAGTTTCAGCCCGGGAAGATTGCTGAGGGAAAAGAGATGAGATGTTTCATGGAAGGGGGAAGCCCCATACTTATATTCGAAAACCTAGTCCGTTTTACAACGCGAGCGCCTTTTGATCTCATAATGAAAACATGTGGTTTGCGAGTCAATTTCAGAGTATGGGTGCTCAATTGCTGCTTATCGGACAAGGAGCTATTCCTAAAGGGGAAATCTTTGTCGGACCCACACAAAGTGACAAAGTTAGGCTCGTCCGTCAAATCAGATGCAACAACAGACTAAATACCGGAGGAGCTTTGCTTTTTTATCATTGAGTTCGGTCCAGATAGCGATTATCTCCCCGCACCATATCACTCGAGGTATGGGGAGGGCCTAAGAACAGGCGTTTTTCTTCCAGAAGCAATATATTGCTTGATAGCCAATGATAATCACTGCCCTTTCTCACTCGGAAAAGGAGTCCTTCACTAGCAACCCGATCTATTGCTTTATTGGAGTGTTATCCCGGGAACGAGAGTCGTACAGACACAGAAGGGCTCCGGAGTAACCAAATTCCAGAAGCTGCGTGGTGCGGCACATATTTAAATCCGAACCCGAACGCCTGGCATCTTTCTTCCAAGAGGTAGTCTCCCTAGACAGGCGACTGTCACAGCATATGAATGCTGCCCTCAAAACGCCATTCACTCGAAGTAATTGACCGTGAGTTACCTGGACCTGGATACTACGGATGGTTAGAATTGATAAGGAGTTGACAGGTATCTCTACATGGCGGAACAAGCCCCGCTTCGAGTCCTCCTCATCGTCTCGGACAAGAATACATACTGGGAACAGTCTTGGTCTGCTTCGGAAGACACATGTCTAGTCGCTCTTGAGGTCCTCGAAGACAACAATTTACTGGAACCCACCGACCAACCTCAAGTAAGGCTGCTGGCAAAGCAAAAGTGGGGAATTCGTGTGTTCCTTGTATTTGATATCTGGAATACTTGCTATGATCCTGCCACGGGACGTCTACCGGCACAAAACAATCTTCCCGTTTCAATCGTTCGGCTAGGTCGAAAAACGCAGGCCTACCCGGCCGGCCCTCAAATACAGAACAGAGTGAATAAAGATATTGCCCAAGCTCACAATCTCAACGGTCCAGGTAGCCTCCCACCATTTGTTATAGATTATACCTTTGGACCACCGGAATATCTCAACCCACGAGATCCTTCCTTACTCCGGTGATCTCATATGCCATTGTTTCGTGTCAGCAGATATGGTTGAGCGTCATCGTTGTATATTCACAGGACTCTACCCCATCATATGGTTGCTGTGATCCAAAAGCGAGCACCCGTCAGGAGTTACTTGCGATAGCGGATGTCATTCCTGTGATGTCTGTAAGAAAATCATTTTAACCGTATTTCTGAATATTGAGTTCTATGTAGCCCCTTCTATTTCTTTTTAAAAGGAATTGATAGGGAGCCTTCTCCAAACAACAAGAGATCTCTTGGGCACTAGTCACTATATCGATCCTACTTCCTGGCACTAACATTGCACCAAAGCGTCCCCAGGTTCCTAATGTACGGTAAAATAATGTATTTACGGTAAAGCAAGGCCAATCCAAAATATATGGTCAACCTAGGAATGTATTTATGGGGTGTATATTTTCGAAAATCTTATTTCCAATCTAAATGACATTGTAGTATAGAATAACAAGAATTGTTCAACATGTGTGCAATGAATGTAAATGAGTGTAAGACGGTCGTAGATGAGAGATTTTGGTCAAATATTAGACAACGACGACGGTGCGGTTGAGTGCCTCCAGGAAAGGATATTGCGAAGCCTGAATTTCAAAGGATTAGCAAATTTTCGCCAGTATGTTTGTATGAAGTATAACTTACCCCAATCAATGTAGCATGAGCAACATTAATCTGAGCATTGCCAGCAGTAAAGCTGGAAGGCACGGTGACAGTGAAGTTCTGGTAAGGAGGCGTTGGAGATTCATGATACTCGGGCTTAAATGGTCCATTATAGAGGATAGTGCCCATGAACTCATCCGGGGAAGCGCAAGCCTGAGTTGCACAGGAGGAGATACCGATGGCAACGGCCATTTCCGTTGAACCCGTCAGGCTGTTCGGACGCTGGACCTGGACAACGATGTCGCTACCCTTGGAGAGCTGTTGGCCGGCAGTAGGAAGACCAATTCCTGCGTTCTGGGCCAGAGCAACTCCGGCGAAAAGGGCAAGAGAGGCGAAGAAGTTCATTTTGTTCAGAGGAAAGATGATATAGAATAGATATTCACAATGTAGATATTAGAGTTGGGGAATGTACGCGAAAGTATGTTGCGAGTTAAGATGAAAACTATCAAGGCGATCGCAAGCTATTTATCTCTATGAAATCTTCAGGCATCTCTTGAGATCTTGCATCTTGCAACCTGACTTTTTGGAGGAGTACTGGAGGTTTCAAGTTAACCATGGCCCATTGGTCAAGTCTCAACCAGGGCTGACCGCGCTGTGAGGTGATTCACCCTTCAAGGGCAACGATCTTCAGCGGAGGTGGAGCTCAACTGCCCACGTTGTCCAATCAAACGGGTCATCTGCCTTCTTCAAGTATCCCCTGGATCCAAATTTATTGACCCTGATGCGAGGATGGGGAGTTCTTTTTTGGACCTAACTTGATCCCTTCTAAGCCAGGGATCTTCGTCTTGGCGCGGATATTAGGTGCCGGCCGGCAATAGCAAGACTGTACCAACCCCCGCCACAATTTGAAGCTTGCGTGACACCTCATGCTTACCCGACCGAGTCCGCACACGATATCACCATCGTATCGTCTTGGCTGAGGCTTACTTACCCCGACGCGTGTTGTGGATTACCTTGAGTGATTATTCAACCTCCGCCGAGAAGAGCTCGATATGGCGCATTAGCTGACCGTCAGCTAATCCGTAGTTATTAGTCCACAATTGGCAGTTGCAAAAGGACTTCCAAGACATTTCAGGCCTCCTTTCCATTTGGAGAAATATTTTTCGTCCGCCTTAGATGGTTTTATTGGGTGCAATCGACAATTTCCAAAATAGATTTACCGTCAACTTTCAGTACAGGAACTCTCCCCCTCGTCAGCCGGAGGCCCCGGGGTCGCCACTCCACCTGTAGGAAACTTGGAGAAATAGCCTCCCCACGCGAATCGTTTGCTAATGGAATCTGATCCGTAGAGTCGAGGCTGGTCATCTATGATTTTTGATAATCTGAGGAAAGTTGACACGGACTTGCCGAGTTGACGGATCGCCTTACGATTGGACTCCCTAGACGAGGGGGAACGCACTGTAACTCAAAATGCGAGGGATTGAAGAACTTATTTAGGTATAGTAGTATAATACTGATGTATTTTGTAGGGAGAATCTGGTTCTATAAGTCTAGGGTGAAAAAAGGCCCTTTAAAGGGATGTTAGACTACTTTTTTGATGGCCATAAACGCTAGTGGAGGGATAAACTAGATACAGAACTGAATACAAAGATCAAGGACATGCGGTATAATGCAAACCGTTTCGGATCAAGAG
This sequence comes from Penicillium cataractarum, assembly GCF_028827025.1. NCBI lineage: Eukaryota > Fungi > Ascomycota > Eurotiomycetes > Eurotiales > Aspergillaceae > Penicillium > Penicillium cataractarum. The sequence goes on along the minus strand of NW_026622743.1, from coordinate 2,307,707 downwards.
AATCTGAATAAAATGTCAGTCTGACTCATGGAGCGACCTGTGTACTCAGGAATCGGCATTTTCACAAGTAGGTCTTCACAACCCGATCCTTCTCTCGCTCCAGGAACTGAGGGAAAGTGCCCCGCTCAATCTTCCACTCCTTCAACTTTTCCATGTCAACAAACTGGGAAAGGTCGCGCATAGCGAGCTGAACATAAATAAGAGGATTTTGCTGAATTTGCTCCTTGATCTCGTCGTCTGAAAGGTAGACCACCTTAAACTCCTTTCCCGTGGCTTGAGAGACATCCTTCAAAACCTCCTCAATTCCCATCAATTGGGATGCGATCTCAATTTCCTTCTCGTTGAACTGGATGGGATCAAGGACTGCAGCGGCAGCGAATTTGCCGATATCGTTGGGGTCGACCATGGGAAGCAGTGTATCCTTCGAATACGCGGTAGTGAAAGTTCCAGTCTCGACAAGCCCATTGTACATCTGAACTAATGGGTAGAGGTAATTGACCATGAAGTTTCCTGGTCGCAAAATAGTCCAGGTCTTGAAGCCTGCATTTCGAACTTCGGCCTCGATGGCTTTCTTTCCCAAAAGAACTGCTCCGACTGGACTCTTCGGGTCCCAGTGCTTAAGTGCTTCAGGATTGTTGGTGCCAAGGGCACTTGTGTAGATGATATGCTGGATTCCGACTTGTTTGGCGATGGAAATAACTCGCTTAGCTTGCTCGATTTCGGCAGTGGGGTGGGTGAAACTGGGCGATAGATTCAAGAAAAGAGTTGTGCAGCCAGACATGCTTTTCTTCAGGCTGTCTTGATTGTCGAAGCTGCCTTCGGTGATAGAGACTCCTTGAGATTGGAGGCTCTGGGCAGCAGGGGATGTGGGGTCTCGAGTAATTGCATGGACTTTGCCATGTTGAGAAATGTGCTGAATGAGGACGCCGCCTTGATTGCCGGTGGCACCGCAAACGAAAACAACCGGAGTAGACATGGCCGTTGAATTGTGGATGGGGAGTAGAATAAGGTGGTAGATATTTTGAAGATTCTGCTTTCATGAATAGACTACAAAGGCTTTTGTATCCTTTTATATGTTTCTTCTACCACATCCAAATACTGTGACTCAATTTCTATACTGACATCTCCGCTGGCCCCCAATTATTGCGGGTTTCCGCTCAATCAGGTGCATTCTGATTGGTGCGTAAGACCACCAGTTGCGGAATTCCGCTGGAGGCTTGTCGAGGCCCCACTCTGACGCTCGGCTTCTCAACCGAGCCTTACGATGCTCTTCTGCTCTGTTCCTGCAATATCGACATTCTCCCATGCAAAGATCCGTCAAAATGGCTCGTGCCTCAGCAGCTCCACCACGTCGCAAGTCTTGTGGGGCCTGTGTGGCTGCTAAGCGCCGCTGTGATTTAGCTGTGCCGTCTTGCTCTCGTTGTCGCCACCGGGTTATCGTCTGCGAGTACCCAGGTAGACAGGCATCGGCCAGTCAGGCATCTTCCGAAGCGATGAACTGTCCTATTAGAACTTCCCAACCGGCAGATTCTCCTGTCATGCCCATTTCTATCGAGAATATAGACTTCTCTCAAACGAGTATCACGGATATACTCGCTCCCGTGGACTCAGATTGGAACTCCATGAATGGCCTACAAGCCAACTTACCTCTCAATTCTTCTTGGGATTTGCTCGTCACATCAAATTTCGAGCTAGCCATGCCGAGGACAAAACCTCTGAGACCTCTTTCAGAGATTATCGCCTCGAAGCTGCAGTTCGCAGTCGATGTTCTCAAGAATGCGCCGAGCATGATGGTCCTTGAGACTCAGCTTCCTTGGTGCCATTCACAACTTTATAAAAAGTATATGCCCAGGGCAATGCAAGGTGAATTTATGCTCTACAATAAGTTAACAGGTAATATCATAAGACTAACTGATTTCCCCTAGATGCTTATTCCTGCTGCTCCCTGTACATGTCCAGGAATGAAACCAACACACCCGTTATAATGTCTTTACTGGATGCTCGAACCGACGACCTTTTATCTACTCCACAACCGACAACACTTATAGAGCTTCTCGCCCGTGCGCATGCTCTGCTTCTCTATCAAATAATGCGTTTATTTGCCGGTGATGTTCGCTCCCACGCAACTGCCAACGCTCTCTTCGGAACACTAGAGTCTACTGTGATTGATCTCTATGGAAATCTCTATTTCCCCTCGCCCTCAGAATCTAAAGAGCTGCTTCCACTATCCATGGATCCGATAATTGAGTTTTGGGAGTGGTGGATTGTACAAGAATCGGCTCGACGGACGATACTTCTTACGTTCTTTTTCATCCAGATATACAAAGTCTTACAAGGCAATCCTTCTGTGCACTGTGATGGAAAGCTTGGAATAACGTCGCATTCATGGTATCTCTCTGCACAACTGTGGAATGCTCAGAGTGCGTTTGACTTTGCAGTGGCTTGGGCAGAAAAGGATCACTTTGTTGTTCGTGACCTCGATTTCACTGCGGCCCTAGAGAATGCCCAACCGGATGATGTTGATCTCTTTGGGCGGATGCTTATGGTCACTTTACTTGGTATTGATGGTGCGAAAGCGTGGTTCTATTCGAAAGGTGCGATAATGTGAATGGTGGATGGCACTTAAGATATGTATGATAATGAACGATCATGATGCCTCTGGTAATTCTACTAACGTACAACTATTTTCTCAACACCCAGTTGACTATCAGATAGCTAATACAGAAGCCGGGAGTCTTAATACTTGATTGATTAAGGAGAGTAACAACTGCTGGAGATTCCACCACCGTTGCCGCCCTTCTTGTTGTCTCTTCCTACCTCCAGCTTGATTTATTTGCTTGCTTCCTGTCACCCCTTATAGAGAGGACCTCCTTGCTCTGTTCCTTCTTTTATTTTATTCCTAGACCGCGAGTGTCACAGGTATATCGCTCAAACTACTTCGTGCAGTTAGCTGGCTTCTTCCACTGCTTCATTGCGCAGGCTTTTCTTCCTCTAAATGGCTCAGGTCTGTTCCATCATCAAGCATTACTGAGGATGTATTGATTGCACTCGATAGATACAAGTGCACCATAAATGAAAGATAAATGAGTGAAGGACTGATCAAAGAAAGTCGAAACGTCTTCATAAAGGAAGGAGATGAGCCAAACACAGAACATGGTTTGAACGATCTATCTCGAAATCTGTAATCTAGAGACAGGGAAAGAAAAGGAAGAAGAGTAAGAAAAGGCCGACGAGTTCTTTATGAACACGACCGATATACTGAAAGAGAAGCACAATTCAAACAGGACACGGCAAAAGGTAGGAAGAATACCCACTCATCTCCATCTTCAAAGCGGTCGCAGCGTATCTATCGTAATAAAATTGTTGCCACAGTAGCCTGATTGTGCATAGTAGAACGAGAAATACTCAGGTGGAAGCCACAATATACATGTCCATACCACCTCCGTCCGACGTATTGAAACTGGAGTCGTGGAGCCCAGCCCGTGTGTGACCATGCATAAGCTTGCATTTAAACAGGGCCATATAGAGCCAATCTAAGCCCGATAGGCGTGGAGATCTGCTGAGTGGGGATCTGGCGACGCCAGCCACCAGACAGCACAAGGACTTAGGTCGGCTCAAGTTAGTACTTGTCCGCGGATGGCGACAGTTGAAGAAAAGGCCTCGAAAGCGGAGGCAAGCTAGAAAAGCCTCGAGAGCCCATTTTTTTCATTGGTCATTATATGTCGGAAGATAAGGAAGACAGTGAAGTCACGGGTGATCTCGCGATACTCATGTCTTGTCTTCCTCACATCTCTGTGCCTCCCTTTGACTCCGCACCGGGACCAATTGGCCCAACGTATCGGGTACCTGAAGAGGGGCTGGGCTACGCGAACATCAAAAGCAGCCACAAGCGAACAGCGGGGAAGCAGCAAGTTCTTTAGCCGTGTTCATAGCCCAGCCGCTGACGGCCAGTGAGGAAGACACGAGTGGAGCACGGCAACAGAGGCGGGAACTGCCCAGATTTCGGCAGCGATCTCAGTCCAGTACGCCCTCCGATTGGCCTCGACATTGGTGGTCCTTTCAGTCCTTCGATCCATTGTTCGTCCCGGCCAACCCTAGCGCGATCGGCCTCCACAGGACAATGCCATGCTGTCTTGCCAGTGTGCTGGCGTGAAGCTGCAAATTTGTGTCGTCGACCAGCCGGCACCAATGTTGAAAGTCACTTTCCCTTATTCAAGTTAATAGTTACGGAATAATTATACAGCATGAACATGATATTGCTGAGTACAAGGTGCTAAAAGGATCAAAGCCAGCGAAGCCAAAGCGACCCGTCCCGCGACCCACAGGATGAATACAAACGAAGACAAAGTGTATAAAAAAATTACCACCGACAAGGATCCCGTATCATTACAGGATTCAGATTTTCTGACGACTCGGTGAGATCTATGACTCCGCCATAACCCGCTTTAATCGAATCTCCAATCCCTTCGCGTTTGGAGGAAGATCAGCCCCATCATCATTCTGATCAAAGTACAATCGCCAAACCTCTCGCCCATCGACGATCCCTAACTGGGAATCTACATGCTCGCGGGTGTCATCTTGTTCCAACCGGACGGCCAAAAACCCCTCCCAGCCTTCTAGCGTCACATACTGTTCATCTTTGGTCCAATCGAATGGCCCACATACATGCCCCTCGGTATCCGGACGGCCGCCCCAGCGCATCTCGTGTGTCTTCGAGTCAAGGAAGACCCAGCGTAATGTAGGTGTTTCTTCACCAGTTACCGTCACCAAGCCGGATGTGTTATTAGGCTTGAAATCCGGGTGGGTAAAGAAGCCCCCATTGAAGGGCGCCATGGTGCTACCAGGTTGTTTGGTGATATACAGCTGTAACCGAGCCAGCCGAAAGCGATTGGTTAGTAGAGAACGCATTAAAAGCTGTGACCGCTGCATAATGGAACTTACTTTTCTATCCAGGCCCACCTGAATCTGAGCATTGTGTACTTGGCTTCGAAGCTCTGGAGTGCCCTGGTCTAGCGAACAGGTAGCTACAAGGTGGCAGCGCTGCTTGCGGTTCGTATTGCGTCGATTCTCGTCCTGATCCCGGGCACCCTGTGTTGCTTCATTGAGACCAATCATGGTCGGCAGCATAGCTGCCATCATGGCGATGCCTAGTACCATTGTAGAAGGTGAGGCGAGAGGACTGTGGGACAAATATTGAACCGCGAGAATACGATTCTTGATAATCGAGATTGGGAGGAAGAGCGGACCACAGGTTCAGGGTGCCGTCTGGTGATATGCTTTGGAAGATTTTGCGACACTAGTTTTGCATACCGGCGTATAACAGCTAAATACAGATTGCCTCTCAGCTCATCTAGTGGGGAAGCGCAAATGGCATCGAGTGGGTACGATGTAAGTGGATATACTTCCTGCAGTAGTTCCGACTGCAGAAGGCATTGTAGAAATCCACTTTCCCCATCCATTTCATCATCTATCTGCAGCTAACCCAACTCATCAAGATGTGGCCCCAATTAAAAAGAGCACAGGCTCCGTTTCAGCTGACGATGGAGCCTCGATGGCTGCGCAGATCATCACGAAACACCTATACCCAGCTTAAACCCGGTCCGCCACGGACTAAAGACTGTGAAGAATAACTCGGAATTACCCATAACTCCCCTGACCCATATGAAGTATTTCTCTCGCTCATTCCCTCGCATAGCCGGGTCGTTAGCCAGAATTCATTTCCTTCTATCTTGCTGAATTGCCGCCCTCCTAATAAGACCGATCCCCTCTCATCCTTATAATCCCCTTTTTACACAATGGCTGACAGGTATTTCCTCAATTTTTTGTTCCATTTCTCGAATTGCCTCTAGATTTCCCCCTTCTAGTCCGACTCCTGTCTTCCTCACCTCATCTATCCCTTCCTCTCCCTTCCCTGGGATATATGTCCAAGACAAAGACCAAGACCAAACTCAAGCCGAGACCCCCTCCCAATCCCAATCAGAATCGCAGAAGATCCTACGGCGAAGACAAGATGGCATCAGGGGTTGAACCGGATCCTGCCACTCTACCGCTACCAGCATCACCCACATCGTCACCCATACCACCACCGACAGAAGCCGAGAAGCAAGAGCAAGCAGCACAGCCAAAGAAAAATGCTAATACCCTCTCTTCTCTATCTCATAGTCAGACTACCGCTCGCCCCGAGGGCGGCCGCAAGAACAAGACCCCTGAGGAGGAAGTCACTGGTGTTGCCGACCAGGCTCTCGCCAACGCGGGCGACATGAAGCTACCCGGTCTCTCGCCCAAGGAAGGCGATGACAGCTCGTTGAAGATCAAAATCAGTTTGAACCTCCATGCCAAGGTTCGCTTGGATCTGGACGCTCAGATCTACGGTGATATCACCATCGGTCTGCTGTAAATATCACCAGCTATGATTGGATATACGATCCGGTATGTTGGATGTGGTCCTGACGCTATGACTTAGGACGAAATAAACCAATTTTCAATTTCTACGGAATCCCACTAAGAGGATAATAGGTCCATGCTGGTGCTTGGCTTGGCCGGGAATAGCATGTCTCCAGGCTTGGTAGAGCTACCGAGGTACTGCGATCCATCTACTGTCGCAAATCGATGAATGTATATAACGGAATGACTGAAATGGATTGGTGTTAAGCCATGACAAAGATCTATTTGATGATACGATCGTCTCTTCCAGCTTTTTAGATGCCTATATGAAAACCCAGAATAGTACAATGGAGTTATTGTAATATGGATGTATGCTACCTGTAAATATGCATGTGTATCGTCTATCGAAGGCTAAAGGGGGTTTTTTGGGGAAAATTGCACACACCATATCAATGGGACGCTGAATGAAAGAGAAGCAAATGAAACATTGGCTAGCTCACAAATTTCCTTGTTCTCGAACTCTAAAAATGGACAAAGCCATTGAAAACAAACTAGCCCTGAGATTCATACTAAGGGCTAAATGGAACAAAGACAGTCTCCATATAGTTCTTTGCTCCATCGAGAAAGCCATTCTACTTCAAGTAACCTAAAATAACTCAGAGACTCCTCGGCCCTTGGGCTTAAATAGGGCTAGAACTCCCAGATTATACTAACCACCAAAACCAGGTTTACTCTTTAGCTCCAAGTCCGAACTCAAACTGCATACATATCGTCTTCCAACCACATCAAGGCAAGAGACTACAAACGACCGTCATGACTTCCACCCGCGCTAACTTGTCTCCCCTAACAGAAGATGAAATTGACCGCTTTCTGAGAATACGGCGCGAGATATGTGACAAGCTTATAAGCTGGAACGTGAATCTCATAAGCGATCCAAGAATCAGCGGAACACTTTCTGACAATCTCAGACAACTGATGGAGCAGGACTTTACTGAGCTCACAACGCTACACAATAGAATTCGGGAGAGTTGGATCATGTCAGATGCAGATCGCAACGGCTGGAACACTTGCTGGCAGACAAAGGCCGATAGGATCCGTGAGTATATGCAAACATTGACCCGAGATCTTGCTAACCCACCTGCATATTATCATCAAGCTGAGCTTGCTGAGATGTTGAGTATACTGGCAGTCTGCATTGGCCACCTGCACTATCGCAAGCAAGTTGACGAGCATGTCCGACAGATGCGAGATGCGGCACAAGAGATGAACCATCGCCGTGCCACACAGGGTTACTTTGGACCTCATCTTGGAATTGTCTGGGATGAGCTTTTTGAATTGATGAATTGTGGGTGTGACTTTTGCTGGACAGGTTACTGACTGTAAAGCTGTTCATAGAAGGTCACATGAATTTGTGTTGTCTATGTCCTTGTTGTCAAAGGTAAGTGAATGCGATTCCTGATGGCTATTCCGCTAACTTAGTATATAATCAAAGAAGGGTCCATTGATACAGCATTAGCTTTATTTTCCGTTAGTAAATACTTCGAATTATCCATGGAGTTTCAAACTTCAAGTACAGTACAAAACCCCCTCCGTAGAAATATGATATGTTGGCCTCAGGCCGCAAGGCGGTATACCATCCGACCGGGGCCTCCACGAGCCCTCCACGAATTCACTACCGCAATCGAAAGCCCCGACCAAAACCCCCCGGTCCAATTCACATTCCTCTTGCAACCCTCACAATGGTTGCGCAATCACTTAGTTCGCTCCTGCAGCGAGCTACGATTGACGATCACGAGGAGGTCCTCAAGTCCTGCAACGAGACTCTCAAGAAGTCCAAGAACGACCAGAACGCTCAACACATCAAGGCGATCGCTTTGCTCAAACTCGACCGTTACGACGATGCTTTGCGAGTTTTTAAGACCGGAGATGATGCGCTAAAGCAAGCTGCTGGATTGGAGTATGCCTATGCGCTATACAAGTGTGGAAAGCTCGACGAGGCCCTTGACGCTGTTACCAAGTCTGGTGCGGGGAGGGGTGCTAGCCATTTGGAAGCCCAAGTGGTATGAATTGAGCCACATCATGGATTAAGCTGTTGAGCTTGTGCTAATCTGTTTGTCTGGTTATTAGAGCTACCGAGCTGAGAAATTCCGTCGCGCCGCAGATTTATATGAACAGCTGTCCCAAGATGGGTCGTCGCACCACGAGGCAAATGACCTCGGAATTAACTCATGGGCTACGGATGCTCAGCTGCAGTGGAAGGGAGAAGCAGAATACGTTCGCCACGATCGGCCATCGCGGGAGGATCTCGAGTCTTTTGAGACGGCATACAATGCGGCTTGCTTGACTATTGCCAAGGGTGCCTTCGCTCAAGGCGAGGTGCTTCTTAACCGCGCAAAGAGTGAGCATCGACAATCGCTGCTTCGAGTATATCAACCCTCTAACAATCTTCTATAGATATCTGCCAAACATCAGAGGACCTGACTCCCGAAGACCGTGCCGCCGAGCTGCTACCAATTGCTGTGCAGTACCTATACGTCTTGCTTCGGCTGGGAAAGACGGAACAAGCGGAGGCTCTGCTCGAGGAGATTTCGGTAGAAGAGTGAGTGAAAACTTCCCGTTTGAAATGGCTTGATCACTGTGACCAAAACGCTCACCATCGTTGTCGTGTTCATTAGTATCCCCGAACTATCCACGAAGAAGATCGCCCGCAACAACATCGTCCTTGCTCGCCAGACCAACATAAACCCTTTCATCCTCTACAAGGCTCTCCATGAGACGCCCGATTCGGTCAACAATGACCGTCTCTTCGATTGCCAGGACAACATCCTGGTCGGCAACTCGCACGCTGCCGATCTCCTGGTCCAGAAATACGATGGTATCATTCGATCCACGAACAAGGCGCTCTCAAAGAGCTCTTGCCCCTCCACCACAGCCGGCACCAACCTCCTCTCCGTGTACAATGCTGCAGCACAAGCTGAAGGCCAAACTGGACAAAAGGCTTTGAAGAAGATCCTCCCGCTCCTTGAACGCCGGCCGAAGGATCTGGGCTTGCTCCTTACCGTTGTCCAGCTCTACGTCAACGAGGGCAACACCACCTCTGCAATCACCGCCATGGAACGATCTCTACAGGCCCTGGAGGAGTCCATCTCCGAAGCAGACCAAGATGCTCGCTTCAACCCTGGCTTGTTGAGCGCTCTGGTCTCATTGTACCAGCTTGAGGGCCGGAAACTCCAGATCCGGTCTACCCTTGCACAGGCTGCCGCATACTGGCGCAAGAAGCCCAATTCTCCTGCATCTCTCCTTCGCGCCGCGGCCACCTCCCTTCTCCACTCGGACGATCGGGCGGATTTGACCACCGCAGGTGACCTGTTCAAGGCACTCTACCAGCAAGACTCCAGCGACCGCGTCGCGATCGCCGGCTACGTGGCATCCCAAGCAACTCTCAACTACTCACAGGTGGAATCTCAACTCGAGCAGCTCCCCGAAGTGAGCGAGCTTGTCGCAGACATTGACGTGTCCGCCCTGGAGTCCGCAGGTATCATGCCCTCCGCTACATCCGCCGCAGCTGCCGCCGCATTCGCCGGTGCCCGCAAGCGCACTGCCGCGGACAAGGAAGCCCGTGCTGTGAAGCGTGTGCGCAAGTCCCGGTTGCCCAAGGACTATGACCCGGAGAAGAAGGCCGATCCCGAGCGCTGGCTGCCTCTGCGTGACCGGTCTTCTTACCGGCCCAAGGGTAAGAAGAACAAGCAGCGTGCTGCTGATCGGACTCAGGGTGGACCCGTGAATGAGAAGGCTGAAGAGTCTCCTGCAGCTGTGCAGCAGAAGGCTGGTGGTGGAGGTGGAGGTGGTAGCTCGAAGAATAAGAAGAAGAAGGGGAAGCGGTAGTGGGATGTCCTGGCCAAGTCTTCTGTGAAGGCTTGGAGAGCGGTGTATTATTTCAATGCATAGATGAATATCAAGAAAAAGACTTGTGTCTGCAATGCAGAAATTAAATCTTATTGCATGGCCCAGTAACAATGTTGAATTCCCACCGAATTCACAAGAGAACCTTAAGACATGGACCATAAAGACCTAAACACAAGATATCCCATAAAATGCATCCCGAATCCCGCTCGTAACATGATCCCGTAATGATATCAGATAGAAACAAAACCATCAGCTGAACTCAGATACCCATAAAAGATATCACCATCCAACACATAAGCCCGAAAATCACCAACCCCACAATATCACATCTCCAATCATCACATCAACCCAACGGCGTCCGGATCGTCCCACACTGTCGATCATAATGATCAAAGATCATACGCATGAGCTTCAAATCATCTAGGGCATCTTCCGCGGTAGTCTTCGCCTCGACATTCGAGTCCCCAGCATCACCGACCAGATACGCATGCATAGCCAGGAACTCCTGCTCATAAGTTTCCCTAGCGGTACTCACGTACTCGGTGCGCTTCAGTCGCGGACGAGTCTGTGCATGTCCATTCACAACACCATTGCCATTGCCATTGCCATTGCCGTAGCCATTAACATGACCATTCCCAACCTTCCCATCCCCAGAATCATAAACAGCCTCCTCAACAACAACCCTAACAGCAACACCCTCCCCGCCCACACCCACACCCGAAAAATCATACAAAACACTAACACTCTTCCTCTCCCCGTACACCGTCAAATGCGCATCCCACCTGGGCACACCATCAACACCGGCCTCATACACCAACGTAAACGGCTCCGGCACACCACGACTATCATCCGTGTAATGGAACATGGCCGAGTAAAACGGCTCGATAATAGAGATATTCGACACCGCGTCCGGAAAGCCCAGACTCTCGCGGATCAGCGACAGATCGTGGCCGCCGAGCGTACCCAGGAAGAGGCAGAAGGCTTCGCGGTCGCGCGTGAGGTCCTCGTTTGAGCCGAAGATGTCGGCGAGGAGGGCGTGGATGCGTGCTGGGCGGGCTGTTGAGGAGGTAGATGGGGCGAGTGAAGATGGGAGAGCGGCATTGCCGTTGATGTATCCGGTTCCTGGAGTGTTTGGTGGCACGGGTGTTGTGGAGGGGCCGGTGATATTCCGGCAACGGGCGTAATAGACTCGTCCTAGAGATGAGAGTTCTTTTTTGAAGATTTCTGTGAAACAGGGTGCGTAGCGGCGGGCACAGCCTACGAAGACTTTTGGACCTGTAGTGGCGTTGTTTGCGTTTGCGACTGTATTGTCTGGCGAGGATCTTGCGGCGCCTTTTTTCCGCGCGTCGCGGACTCGACGGAGACCGTGGATGCTTAGGCTTAGGGGGACTTCGACCATGACGTGTTTGCCTGATTCCAGGGCGGCCAGGGTGTATTGTTCATGGTGGTCGAAGGGGAGGAGGTTGATTATTAGGGTTACGGCTGGGTGGTTGATGACTTCGTCTGGGTTTGTTGTTGTTTGTGGGATGTGGTCTGCGTGCTTTTGGGTATTTTGTTCGAGAGTGTTGGAGGTTGTGTGGATGATGGTGAGGGTGTAGTGGTTTGGGAGGGAGGATAGGATTGAGGTGTAGATTGATTCGGTGGCGGTGGTGGCGCCTAGGATGCCGACATGTAGGACTGGAGGGGTGGACATGATGATGATGGTATGAGAGGAGGTTGTAGACCACGCTGGGTCATTTGGAGAAGAGAGATTGAGGAGAAGAGGAAGATTCTTGATCGAAAGTTGATGTGGCGATCAAGGGGGAGAGCTGGGGGGAGGTGTATGTGGAAGAGAGTTTAAAGAACGCGAGAAGTCTTTGTTTGATATGAAAACCAGGGCGATGAAGAAAAGACAAGAAGAAGATTCTTCGAAATCTGCCAGAAAAATATTCATACCCTAGCACCTAATAATCAAGAGAAAAATCCTCATTCTAATCATCTGCCATTATGAAATTTCCCAGCTGGCCATTCCACCGGCGCATGCCAGTTGTGTGTGACATCAGTGGGTTCACATTGCCGCCCAGTCAAGGAGGGCCGTAAAAGTGTGAAGAAGAGGAGCTCTTTGGTTGGACCGAAATCTGTCCACCAAATAGATCGTGGCGCTCGATCTGGGGATATCCTGCCGAACCCGATCCTTCCGATGCAGGCGTTGTCGATCTGTACCACGCGCGTTGGGCTGATGAATGGAGAGAATGAGGTGGGGGAAGAGGTAAGTAAGGGGAGGGATGACATGTTGGAATGTCGGTCAGTCGTGGCGTTAGAAGAAAATAGGGGATTATCAATATGGAGAGTTTAGATATACTAGTTATGAAGTGAGAAGATAGATATTAGTATAGGATAGAATATGCTCATGATATAGTTCAAGAGGTTCTGGAAATTAGAGTGGAGTGAGTGGGCCTTGGAGCTCTCGAGCACATGAAGCTAGGACGGATGGGAGTAGCGCTATAGCAAGAAGATTATTATTGAAGAAGTTGATTAGGGAGATAGTCCACTTGATTAAAATTAAAAGATGAAAAAGGCATACATCTATGTAATATTGAGTATCTTTTCTTCCCAGTCTAGCTACCTAGTATGTAGTCACTATGAGCATCCTCAGGCTACTAGACGTATGCAGATAAGTAGGACTAGCATTGGGATAGCCTACCTTATTTGAACCACCAGAGTCTGGAGTAGAGCTATAAACGATAGTCTACTATACTATTGTACTATACTATAGTACACAATAATATAGAATACTATTACACAAGAAACCCCCTGACAATATTTCACCTCGTATCCCCCCCCCCCCCCGTTCTACACAGCCGAGAAAAGCTGCCTGGCCCCTCCTCAGCCTCAGCCATGCCTCATCGGGTGTGGTGTTTCTCCATCAGCTGTCGTCATCTTGTCATTTTTTGTCTTTCTGTCTGACAAGCTCCCCCCGTGGACTCCTTTATCTCATCTCTTTCCCTGTTCACTTTTTTCAACATGGGTGTAAGTGTTCAGATCATCGTTTCTCCTCTCTCCCCCCTCTCTTCACCCCCCCACTTGAAACCCACCAAACTGACCACGAATCCCCCGTTGCTCTCTCCAGTTCGCCGCAAAGCTCGCTGCCGCACAGCAAAACCAGAATCAGAACCAGAACCCGGCGATGTCGTCGAATTCAGGTAACTCGGGCACGTATGGCGGTGCTCCGCCATCTGGATATACTGGAGGCCCTCCACCTGCAGCATTGCGCCCTGGTGGATACGTAAGTCGAGAGTCCGATCACCTGTTCACTCATTGTCATCCCATCTCGACGTCATTTGTAGAAAAGCAAGAAGTTGACAGTTCTACTGTAGCAACAGCAGCCGCAGGGACAACAGCAACAGCAACCCTCGCAGTACCAGGCTTACCCTGGATCTCCTCCACCTGCTCAGGGATCGGTAAGCTTCTTCTTCTCTTGATCTCCATCTCTCTTCCTCGTCACTCTCTCTCCCTCGCTCTCTTACTGTACTCCACATTATTATTACCCCTCCACGCTGCTCTCCCGCGGAACCATCCCTCCCCCTCCTCTTTTTTTCTCTCTCACCCAGCGCTCTGGTCCCATCAACCACCCACGGAAATCCAAAAAAAAATCTCTTCCGAAAATCCACTATGTCGGGTCATTATTACCCACAAGGTCAACCTCCGTACGGCGGCTCACCTGCTCAAAACTACCAGCCTTACAACGCTCCCTCGCCGGCGCCTTACTCGAGGGCCCCTCCGCAACAGCAACCGCCTTACCCCGCACAGCAACAGCAACAGCAACAAGGCTACTCGCGACCTCCACCGCCGCCACCCCAAGGTCAGCCCTATGGATCTTCGGGATCGGCGTACCCTGGACAGCAACCGCCTTACCCTGGTCAACAATCACAATCACCTTACCCTGGTCAACAGTCGCAGTCGCCCTACCCAGGACAGCAACCACCTTACCCTGGACAACAATCTCAATCGCCGTATCCTGGACAACAGCCACCTTATCCTGGACAGCAGCAGCAGCAGCCTTCCTATGTACAGATGAACCCTCACACGTGCCTTGCGTTGATTATTTTGCGCCGTTTACTTCTACGCTGAACACAGATCTAGTTCATTTCAGATGATAAACAGCTAACATTCGCGTTTAGAACCAGGCACCTTATCCTCCTCAGGGTGGCCCCGGTGGTGCTCCTCAAGGTGCGCCGTACGGCGGCCAGGGACGCCCTGGTCCCTCGCCCGGACCTCAGGGTGGACAGCAATATGGCGCGCCCGCTGGTCAGTATGGAGCTCCCGGCGGCGCCCCTGGACCTCAGGGTGGACCCGCGACACCACAGCAGATCGATGCCTATCGTCGTCTGTTAGAGGATACTATCCGAGAGAAGCAGCTGCAGAGATTCTATCCTCAGGGATCCAAGGCCCTGGATGGTCTCGTTCAATTCCTCGGCAATGAAGCCCCCGGCCGGCTGCAGCGCATCGTGCATGAGCTGAATGTGCCGATGGAAGTGGCCACTGATCTGATGAAGCTCGCACTGTTCGATATCATTCTCTACGTGGATGACAGCGGATCCATCGAATTCGAAGAGAAGGGTCTTCGCAAGGATCAGCTGCGACAGATTCTGAGTATCGTGGCGACCGTGGCCTCGACTTTCGACCAGGACGGTATTGAGGTGCGCTTCATGAACTCCATGGAGGAAGGTCACGGAATCCGGAGCCCCGATGATGTGGAGCGTCTCGTCTCTCGTGTCCGCTTCTCCGGCCTGACTCCTCTGGGCACCAGTTTGCGCCAGAAGGTCGTGGACCCCTTGGTCGTCGGCCCCGTTCGTTCCGGTCGTCTCCAGAAGCCCGTGCTCATCATCACTATTACTGATGGCCAGCCCGCGGGTGAGGCGCACAGCACCGTTCGTGATACTATCAGCTACGCTGTCCGCGAGGTTCAGCGGGCTCAGTACAGCACCGGTACCGTCAGCTTCCAGTTCTCGCAGGTCGGTAACGACACTCGTGCGCGGGAGTTTTTGGCGGACCTTGACGAAGACCCGGAGATTGGACAGTTGATTGACTGCACATCGAGTAAGTTACACAAGGTGGTGATTGTAAAGGTGCTGTCAAATCATGGATCAGACTGACCCATGTGATTTTCTAGACCTTGAGGTTGAGCAGGATGAGATGTCCCGAGCTAACCCACCCGTGCACTTGACTCGTGAGCTCTGGGTACGTTTTCCACGGGTTGCATCTGATAATGTCCCCTCGTTTCAGTACTAATCTGATATCTATAGTGTGCCAAACTTATGCTGGGTGCTATCGACAGCTCCTACGACACCAAGGACGAGAAAGCTGAGAGGCGCAACAACCCCGGTGGCCCTCCTCAGGGACCTCCCCAGGGCTCGTATGGCGGAGGTGGCTATGGCCAGGCACCTCCTCCCCAGGGTGGCTACAATGCTCCCCCCTCGGGCTATGCTCCCAACTCGTATAACCAGCAGCCCGGTTATCCCCCACAACAGCAGCAGCAGCAACAGCAACAGCAACAGCCTCCCTACCCAGGTGCCAACCGAGGCAACCCTGGTGGATATGGCCAGCCCCCGCAATATGGATACGGTGCTCCCCCACCCGGTGGACCAGGAGGTTATCCCCCCGCAGGAGGTTATGGACAGCAGCCACCCCGTCGGTACTAGGATTGAAGGGAAAGGGATAAATAAACAAAGGCCTTGAAAGGTACAGGCATGACGTCACGGACTGCTATCCCTTTGCGAGCTTTGATTCTTGGCGTGTTTTGTTTCACTATGGTTGCCAGAACGGATTAGTTCTGCATTCAGTATTCTTATGCACACTCTGGATAAGCTCTTCACAAATTGTATTTTTGCTTCGTTTTGGTGTGTCTTTGCATGGAGAATCATAATCATGCCTTAGGATAGGTTGGGCGGGATGGATGAATGCAATGCAGTTGACAGGATGAGATCATGGATGCCGTATTCTGGTGAGAATTAATGGCCTACTATAGCCTGAGCTAAGCTATAGATTATACCAGAATGATAAACAATATTTAATTCTGTCTGAATCTAATTCCTGTAGCCAAGTGGTCAGGCATGCCTTGTAATCGAAACACAGATTTATTACCAAAACTCTCGGATTTTTTCCAATGGCTAAGAGGTATAAAGTTCTTTGTATGGCAATGTCGTGGCCAAGTGATGTATTTTTGCCTGGTAATGAAGGCTTTGTAATGCAATACAGACTTAAGATTGTAGCATCGTCTTTCTGTGGGAAGACTCGTAACTTTTAATTCTAATTGACAGTGTGATTAAATAGACACACTTGTTTTATGAATTTAATTCTTTGAGTGATTGATTTCTTACTGGAAAAGAGAGGTTTGAATTGAAATCTAAAAGCCTTGGTTTGGGACGTTCTATACTCTATTGCCTAGAGCCCTCCACTTCAGGCCGGCCATGACATAGTTCCTCCACCAATAACCAATAGACCATATTTGGGCTGCCTATATGCAGGACAAGGATAGAGAGACTTTTAAAGATGTTACTGCGCGTACCACAGTATTATACCTTATTACTTAGTAGTACCAGAGTACGGTCGCAAGGCACAAATTAAAGTTGCCACGCAAGTATTGGTCCTCCTAGGCAGAACGATTGAAAAGTATGGAGAGAACCTTACTAGACGCCTTACTATGAGAGGTTAGTATTCTTAGTAGTCATTTAACCGTCTGGGTCTAGCCACTGACGAGTTCAGGCGATGAAGCATGGTTGGCCTGGTTGGCCCGGGGGGCGAGTTTTCCGCCTGATCGCATCGGCCGTTTTCCATGGAATTTCCTTTTTTTGCGTGGACTGGTGGGCTGTGTTCGACCTGAGAGTCCACTTGGCACTTGGCCCTGTCGGTACGTACTCTACATACTAACTACTGTAGTAACTATGCGTACTCTAGTCCAGTACCGACTGGACTACTCCTCCCCAAGTCTGGATGCAACCCCCAAATTGCCCCCAATTGCGCGTTGCGGGCTCCACACAAAGTTAAACCACCTCCTCTGCCTCTTTTGACAGGCAAACCCTTCCATATTCTCTGGAAGAAATTCTATCTGATCAGCCATTTTTTGCCTTTTGCCTACCCCCTAGAAAAAATCAAAATCCGGAGAAATCAACCTCCTCGACTGCTTCGGGCATCTTGCCGCATCCGGTCTGGCATTGCCTTCGACTCTCGCTCCCGTCAACAATCCCCCACTCCGTATACACCTTTCCTTTTCGACTTACTCTTCAACAACAACTCTCGACACCAGTCGCGACCGCTTGAACTATATTCAATCTTTTTGCCTTTTGCTGTTGGCGTTCGTCCTCACCTGCGGTCAACCAAACCCTCATTTCGCGACCGTCATTCGAGATAACCCCCAGAGATCCTCGCCAAGTCATACTTATTAACCTGGCCAATGTACTAGAGAAGCATGACCGCGACCTCTCCAATCTCTAGTACGATCGATTCTCTCTTTCACATCTAAACCACAACCGCCAGTCTTCAAATCTCCGATCGGAACCAGGAACGAAAAGAAAAAGAAGCAGTGATCGCCCGGGTGTGTCCCGCGCCAGGCACGATCTTTCGTCATGTCCAACCATGACGACCACCCCCTAGATGACGGCCGCCCGTCGCAGGAGCAGAATCAAAATCAAAATCAAAACCCGCCCGACGTTGTGCGCCGGCCGTCCCTCGTCTCTTCACACACCATGTCCGACGCTGGTCGCCGCACTTCCCAGCAGTACCACGTGCGGTTCTCGACCGACCTCGACCGACCGGCCGATGAGCTGCCACAGCGTCAATTATCGTCGAACACCGACCGACGTCCGAGTTCGCGAGGCCTGACGATCGATACTACGCTGGCACCGCCGACGACTCGCCACCCTGCTCGTTCACCGACGTCTCCCCTATCGCCCCCGAATGCCGCTGCGAGCGCAACGCTTTCGCCAATTTCTCCGCCGAGTCCAGACTCTGCGGGTGGACGATCGCGATCGCGGAATCGTGGGTACTCGCTACGACGCAGTATCTTCAATAAGAACATTCAGACGCAATCTGATCAGGATGAGGGTGTGGAGCTGGACGAAACTCAGGGCTCTGGGAGGAGTCCTGAGGGGGAAATCGCGGTCGCACCAAAGACCGTGGATGCTCCCAGTCCGGTGGATGAGAAGAATGAGTTGGCTGTCGCACCGACGGCGACGGTGGAATGGACAAAGGACGAGGCCTCGACTTATCCCTCGTCCCGCTCTGATCTGCCTTCGAAGGAATATTATATGTCGATTGCGCAAGACAATTGGATGAAGAAGAAGGTTGCGACGGCAGGACTAGTTACTCGCGTGGAGACTGTCTTGACTACGGTTCAGAAATTCATTCTCCGCATCAAGGACATTCCACCTACCAAGGATGGACGGCATATCGACCTCAATCCTTCCATAGTGGACACTCTCATCGATGAGCGCACTGGCAAGGCCTATTGTGCCAATTGGATTCGGTCGAGCCGGTACAGTTTCTGGAGTTTCTTCCCCCGGCAATTGTTTGCCCAGTTCACCAAGTTGGCCAACTTTTACTTCTTGGTTGTCGCGATTTTGCAGATGATTCCCGGTCTGAGTACGACGGGAACATTCACGACTCTTATTCCTTTGTTGATCTTCGTTGGTATCTCTATGGGCAAGGAGGGATTTGACGATTGGCGCCGGTATCGCCTGGACAAGGAAGAGAACAACCGCTATGCGTACGTGCTTCGTCCGGGCCAGGCGCCCATCACCGACGGTGCCTCCATGGCCAGTGGTGCTCATGACTGGGTGGAGATCAAATGGGAAGATATTCGGGTTGGAGATGTCATCAAGCTCGAGCGTGACCAGCCCGTTCCCGCTGACTTTGCCCTCCTCCACGCCAATGGACCTAATGGCGTCGCCTACATCGAGACGATGGCCCTCGATGGAGAGACCAACCTGAAGAACAAGCAACCCTGCCAGGCCGTGGCTAAGGTATGCTCTACTGTGGACGACATTGCCTGCAACTCACTGCATTTCGTCGTCGAGGACCCGAACATTGATCTCTACAAGTTTGACGGTCACGTCACGGTCAACGACCAGGAGAAGCTCCCCTTGACCAACAATGAGATTGTATACCGTGGTAGTATCCTCCGCAATACTGACCGTGCTATTGGTATGGTGATTTACACTGGCGAGGAGTGCAAGATCCGCATGAACGCCAACAAGAATCCCCGCATTAAGAAGCCTGCCCTACAAGCCAAGGTCAACCGCGTCGTCATGTTGATCGTGGCTCTGGTGGTTGTCCTCGCCGTTGCATGCACCGTTGCCTACAAGTACTGGTCGCAAGATGTAGAACGCTACTCCTGGTACATCAGCGATGCCAAGGTCTCATACGGTCCCATCTTCACCTCCTTCCTTATTATGTTCAATACGATGATCCCCATCTCGCTATACGTCAGTATGGAGATTGTCAAGGTTGTCCAGATGCTCCTATTGAACGACATCGACATGTATGACCCGGAAACCGACACGCCACTCGAGGCACGCACTTCTACTATCAATGAGGAGCTCGGCCAGATCAGTTACATTTTCTCCGACAAGACTGGTACCCTGACGAACAACTCGATGCGATTCCGCAAGATGAGCGTTGCAGGTACTGCGTGGTTGCACGACCTCGATCTCCAGGAGGAAGCTGCCCGCGAAGGCGAGAAGCTTATCCACAAGAAGCGGAACCTGAAGGGCAAAAAGGCTGCTGGTCGAAAGTCGAACGTTTCAGAGGTTCGCATGAGCATGGCTCGGCCGTCCAATGTTTCTGCTAGCGCGGATCAGATGCGCCGGTTTGGGCGGTCAGCTCCTTGCCGGACCACCGAGATGCTGGAATACATTCAGCGCAAGCCGTATACCATCTTTGCGAGAAAGGCCAAGCTGCTTATCCTGGCTATGGCTCTTTGTCATACGTGTATTCCCGAGGAGGATGAGGATGGCAACGTGTCTTTCCAGGCCGCTTCGCCGGATGAATTGGCCCTCGTGATGGCTGCGCAGGAACTCGGATATCTGGTCTCGGATCGCCAGTCAAATACCTTGACTATTCGCACATACCCCAATGGCGTGGACGAGCCTGCTGTCGACGAGACCTACGAAGTCATGGACGTGATTGAATTCTCCAGTGCCCGGAAGCGCATGTCAGTTGTCGTGCGCATGCCCGACCAGCGCATCTGCCTCTTCTGCAAGGGTGCCGACACTACGCTCATGCGCCTACTGAAGAAGGCCGAACTGGCCCATGAAAAGGCCGCCGAGATTGAACGTCGAGCCAGCAAGCGTAAAACTGCCGAAGCCAACCAGGTGATTCGTCGTAACAGCGAGTATCACAGCCGCAAGGATAGCGGTGTCCGCACCAGTCTGAGCCGGCCCAGCTTCACTCGCCGTCGCTCTTCGGTCTCTGGGCATCATGCTTCCACGCTGCGTCAGAGTATCGATGTATGGTTGCGCGATCGTGAGACTGACGGTGGTATGCTGAACCGTGAGACCGACAGTGCTTACTACAGTCCTCGACCCTCTGCGCAGATTGGACGCAACTCGGCTGCTATTTCGGACTCGGGTAGCTCGACGAACGGCGAGGAAGACGATGGTGATCTCGTGGAAGAGGCCCTCGTCGTTGATGAGGCTGCCATCTTTGAACGCTGCTTCCAACATCTGAACGATTTCGCTACTGACGGACTGCGCACGCTGATGTATGGACACCGATTCCTGGATGAGGCTACTTACCAGAGTTGGAAGGCTGCCTACCATGAGGCCTGCACTAGCCTGGTGGACCGCCAGCAGAAGATTGAGCAGGTTGGCGAGGAAATCGAGACACAGCTTGAGCTGACCGGTGCTACTGCCATTGAGGACAAACTGCAGAAGGGTGTCCCCGAGGCGATTGACAAGCTGCGCCGTGCTAATATCAAGCTGTGGATGTTGACTGGTGACAAGCGTGAGACTGCTATTAATGTTGGACATTCCTGCCGTCTGGTCAAGGATTACTCCACCTTGACTATTCTTGATCACGAGAATGGTGATGTGGAGGAGACCATTGTCCAATTGACCGCAGATGTCATGCACAACAAAGTGGCGCACTCCGTGGTCGTCGTTGATGGACAGACTTTGTCGGAAATTGAAGCCGATGATGTCGTCCGTGAACGGTTCTTCCAGCTCGCTATCCGTGTTGATTCGGTTATCTGCTGCCGTGCCAGCCCCAAGCAAAAGGCATTCCTGGTCAAGTCCATCCGCAAGCATGTCAATGATTCGATCACCCTGGCTATTGGCGATGGTGCCAATGATATCGCCATGATCCAGGAGGCTCACGTTGGTATCGGCATCACTGGCAAGGAAGGTCTGCAGGCTGCCCGTATCTCGGATTACTCGATTGCGCAATTCCGGTTCCTCCTGAAACTGCTCCTTGTCCATGGTCGGTGGAATTACATGCGTGCCTGCAAGTACACTCTCGGCACGTTTTGGAAGGAAATGCTCTTTTACCTGACGCAGGCGCTGTATCAACGGTGGAACGGGTATACCGGTACTTCGCTTTACGAGTCTTGGAGTCTGAGCATGTTCAACACTCTTTTCACTTCTTTGGCTGTTATCTTCTTGGGTATCTTCACCAAGGATCTTTCTGCGTCGACTCTTCTTGCCGTGCCCGAGCTCTACACCAAGGGCCAGCAGAATGGTGGTTTTAATATTCGCCTCTACCTCGGTTGGACGTTCATGGCAACCTGTGAAGCCATGATCATCTTCTTTACGATGTATGGTCTCTTCGGCATGGTGCAGATCAACCCATCCGACACGGACACCTTCGCCCTCGGCCTACTCACCTTCACGGCCTGTGTCACGGTCATCAACATCAAGCTCCAAGCCCTCGAAGTCCACAACAAGACGTACCTCTCCCTGATTGTGATCATCATCTCCGTCGGCGGCTGGTTCCTATGGAACATCATCCTCTCCGAACGATACAACATGTCCTCCGGCAAAGGCGTCTACGCCGTTCCAGACAACTTCATCCACCACGTCGGCCGTGACCTCCTCTTCTGGCTCGTCCTCCTCATCTCCGTCGCCGCAGTCCTCCTCTTCGAACTCACCGTCTCCACCCTCCGCGCCCTCTTCTTCCCCACGGACGTGGATCTCTTCCAAGAATACGAGCAAGACCTCGACATCCGGAAACGCTTCGAAGAAGCCGCCGCCGCCGAACTCCAACAAGGCTGGGACCGCGGCACGAAAAAGTCTTCCTTTGAACTTGCCCGTGAAGCTGCCGAGCTTGAGGAAATGGATGCTCGGGAACGTCATGTCCAGGAATTGCTTGCGCGTCCTCGTGTGATGACGGAGTCGAAGCCTGTTGCCCATGAGATTGAGATGGAGGGGTACTCGAGTGCCAGCGCCACTGCTAGTCACAGTGGTAGCGAGGCTGTGGAGCGAAGAGTCTCGGTCTCGATCTCCGGCGCGGATGCAGGTGCGGGTCAGTCTGAACCGATGTCCCCGACTGAATCTTGTGCGCCGAGACGATCAGTCGAGATCCATGAGCTGTTTAGTAAGGGCTTCGGTACTATTCGCAAGGGTCACTTGAAGTGATCTGCGATCTGTGATCTGTAATTTCTTTTCTTTTCTTTCCTTTTTCATACCCTGTGTTCCCTTTTGGAGCGATGTATATCAAGTGTACATGATGGCGGTGTCATTCTTCCTTTTCTCTTCCTTGGTTGTCCCCATCACCATTCCCTCATAGCGTGTTCTCCGTCCCGGTCTTGCATTTTTATCTCCTCGCCCATCACGCTTTCATGTGATCCATCCCACTCCCACACTCCCTGATATGTCTACATCTCGGTGTCGTTTCACTCGTATGCGTCGGTGTTGGTGGTTTTCTTCTTTGATACTGTTCCTTCATTCCTTTATTCGGACTTTGATACCCCGACTCGATGTGGTCTGGTTTTTGGTTTTTGTGTTTTTGGGGGGTTGTGTTTTGTATATACTGTTTATGGGTTTATACAACATGGTTTCCAGCCTCGACGTTAAGTTTTATTTGTAGATGAGCATACTAAGCATCCTCTTGCTGCATTTTTGCCAAGATGTAAAATCAACATCACCGATGTGTACTCACTATCGGAGATAGATACTAGTAATAGGCAAAATAGCCGAGGTACAGAGTAATACCCAAAGAGAATGGATACCGGGATCGAAAATGACTATCAAACGTTTCAACACAAATGTATACAGACTCAATCCTTTTTACTAACTTATGGGGTGACCTGCACAGCATAAGACCTTGGATCCACCAAATTGCGACCCTGGCTACAGTAGCCTGCAACTGAGAATAAAAACGATCGCTAGGCGTCCACATGGACACAGTGAGACATGGGTATCAGACCCCAGCATGGATCTGACACCTGTCTACGGTAGGACTGCATAAAAGTACGCCTTACAAGGTTATGCTTATAGTCCCCTAGGAGCTGCAGTACAGTCACCGCCCCCGAAAGTAAAGCGTCCCTAGATCTAGAGTGTAACCCTGAGGCTGGGGTTATTATTGCTAATGGGGCTGGGGGTTAAAGGGTTCAGGTAAATTGGGGCCGAGGGTGATGGGAATGGGGCTCGGTGGGACTATGTACTTATTGTGGACTTTGTGGTGTTGGGGGCCATGACAACTTTACTTGGGGTAGGTAGTTTCTGTAGTTAGACTCTTGTAGGTGATGAAACTTTGCGAATAGAGTAGAAGGGATTGTGAGTGGCATTTGTAGTTCATTATTATTAGTGACATAGTAGTGCTCGGATCCAGACATGTATGTCGGCATTGGTGACGGCAGGTTCATCGACAGGGGTGGATCGACACCAAGATCATCAAGGATCATCGGTGGGAAACAAGGGTCCGAGGATTATCATAGCAAGTTAGGGGAAAAAAAATATTCTTACAGTAGTAATGTACTTAACACGGTCGAAAGAAAACTCCCACGGAGTGATATCCGAAATCTATGGGGATTATCGATACGAAAGCGAAGAAATGGCGTATGTCTCAGAAAGCCAAGCAAAAAAAAGATAATGCCGAGCCCGAGCCCATACAGTACATACTGTGAAAGTGTCTTTCGGGCTTGCCTCCGACAATACTACTACAAACAGTACTATTAACCGGGCAGTGTCGAGTGACGCGCGGACGTGGAGCGGCGCGATGGCGGGACTAGAGGGTTTCAGCCAGTCGCGGTCCAGGAGAGTTGGGCTCCGCAGTTCTTGGCAGCTTAAGATGGCAAGGGTTGGCGCTCGGATGGAGGAGAGGGTGTGGATGGACAGTGATTGAATACGTAGAGTGATGGAAGGAGGTGGTTATAGTATACGTAGGCTTTTGAGAATGGGGAGGATAATATAATGCTGTGGTATCTAGAATAAGAGAGTAGTGATATTGTAGATGTTTGTATAGAATCTTTTGTATAAAAATGAAAAAGTTTAGAGGAAATAAAAGAGACACGTGACGAGTACGTCATGGTCCAAGAAGACTCCAGGAACAGTTAACAATTACAAGTACTACAATATACTGTACTCTACGATCGAATGGGATGAACGAATAGAAATGCAATGCTAGTTTGATATTATGATCGCATATACGTACTGTATACTGTATACTTCCTTGATTAATTGCCCATTTTGACCCGCCCCAATTAAACGCCTCTCGCCTCTTTTTTTTGAGATTTCGTTGGCTGTCATTCAGCCGGGCCCTGTTTCGACCTCCCGTGGAAACGGCCGATCGTTCCTCGCCCGTTAACCACTATTTCGCTTCGGCTCTTGAATTATTCCCCTACTCGCTTTTCTCTCGTTTCCCTCTATTCATCCGAGACACTCGTTTTACTGTTCAGCCCTGCGCTTTGCCAAGCGAACTCGTTCTCGGCGCCGCCTCTTGATCTCCGCCCCCTCGAGATCCGTTCGAGACCCTTGAAGACTGTCGGAGCCACTCAGTCTCCGCAATGCGGATGCTCCCCTCAGTGATCCTCCCCTAATCTTGTGCCCTTTTGAGTCTACGAGTATAGACACCGACTGAATCCTCGAATTCTCTCTCTCTCTCTCTCTCCTACGACTGTCGCTACCAAAGTCCTCCCCTCCCGCACGAGACACACGACACACACGCGATGCTGCTCAAGGGTCGGGAAGGGGCCATTCCCGCCTCATGGGCATGGAAGAAGATCATGCGATTCGTCGTCGTAATCATTGCCATCGCAGGCTTCGCGGCCTTGCTCTGGCCATCTTCTACGAAAAAGACCACCACCACTGTCGCCCCGACTCGCGCCCATTCCAACATCACCATCTCCGCCAACGTGAAATGCGACCCGGACGCAGACATGTTGCAGCGCCTGGGCGTCCGCAAACTGGCCCAATATACCCGCCGAGAGATCGTGGTCGACTTCACGGAGGACCCTCTACCGATCAGACAACGGATTGATCAGCCCTTGTTGGATGTCAAGGTCCGGGGATCCGGTCACACAAACGAGCTCGGCGAGCCGCAGGACGGCTGCACGATCCCGGCGCCGGTCGCAGTCGTGGCCCCTAAACCCCCCAAGATGGCCGATGCCTCTCACATTGACTTTGGCGTGGCCACCTCGGTGTCCCGATTGAATGAGTCCCTGGACCAATTCGCCCACTGGGCGGGATACACTCGCACGCGCATCTTCGCCCTCATCGAACCCGAAGAGTCAAAGACTAAGGCCGGCATTGCCTACGTCAAGGCCAAGGCTGATAACCTCGGTATTAACCTGTTCGTCACGGAGTCGGAAGATGACTATCTGCACCGGTACTTTGCCCTCGTCGCTCTATTGGAGGAGAACATGCGGGAAGGAACGCGGTGGGGATGCATCATCGACGACGATACTTTCTTCCTCTCCATGCCTGCATTGGTCAAGGCACTCGCCGAATACGATGACACCAAACCCATGTATATCGGTGGACTGTCCGAGGGAATTCCACAAATCGCAGTCTTTGGTATGATCGCGTTCGGAGGCGCGGGCGTCTTCCTATCACGACCACTACTCTCCGATCTAGCCACTGTCTATGATGAGTGCGAGCAGATGACCTATACCGGCGACCGTCGCATCGCAAACTGCATCTATCAATATACGACCACCCGGTTAACCGTGGATCACCGTTTACACCAACTCGATCTCATGGAAGATGCATCGGGATTCTTCGAGTCCGGCCGCGAAGCCCCTCTTTCAGTGCACCACTGGAAATCCTGGTTCCACGCCGACATGCCCAAGCTCAGTGTGATCTCCGAGCTATGCGGTCCTTCGTGTCTACTGCGGCAATGGCAGTTTAGCGATGGTTGGTTCTTGACAAATGGGTTCTCCGTGGTTCAGTATAGCTTCCCCCCGGAGCAGAACGATCTTACTATGGAGATGACCTGGGAACCGCACAATGGTGCGACGGAGGAGTCGTATCTGCATGAATTGGGTCCACTTCGTCGGAAGGATGATCATAAAGTGAGTTATTTGTTGGAAGACGCCGTCCTCGAGGAGAACGGCCGTGTTACCCAGTGGTATATCAAGCGCGATAAGAGAGAAGGAGATCAAATTCTCGAACTCTCTTGGCGAAAGCGGTAGGCTTGGGTACAGCACCTAGTCACTGCTTTATGCTTGGGAGTCATGTCTGAATTACCTCTTGTACTTTTTTTTTCTTCATGTTGGCTTCGACTTGTCTCTTGTCTTGCATACACCTCCTCTTATACATAGGGCCAAGGGGAGCGGCCCAGGCTTTTTCATGTTCAAGCCACCTCGGTTCGCGGTTCTGCTTGAGTTTATCCTCTGTTTGTTTCTTCTTCATCAGTCTGGCGCATTTTGGTCATGGGCAAATTCTGCATTTTTTGCCTTCGTTTTTTGCGCGCTTATAGATTCGGTGATACACCTTGATGTCTGTACTGTTATATTGTTATAATGACTAGGGATGATTCTGTTTTAATGTGATATGGAAGATTTGAATATGGCTCTCTCTGTTTATCTTTTCTCTTCTGGGTTGTGCTAGTAGATCATTGTCCATTTCTTGTATCCATTCAAGATCGTGAGCCTAGATAAAGCTGAAAAAGTCACGACATACATCATGTCTTTAAGAAATCTAAGCCCCTAACACAGCCATTCAAATAAAATGAATACGCGGCTGCTAATACAAAACAGTCTTCTCCGCCAACTGCTCACTGACCCTCTCATCCTGAAACGACGTCAAAACCTCACCATCCTCATGCCGAATAACCAGTGTCCCTTCCAACCTACGCACACTCCTCGTCCACTCAGTCACAACCTCAAACCCCCTCTCCTCCCTCTGATACCGCCCCAACTCCTCACGCGTAACAATACAATCCGCCTTCCGCGGCAGCCCTAATTGGATACGCTCATTGAACGACTCAACCAATAACCCCGGGATACCAGATAACAATGCATAGCGAGATTTAGATTGATCCTTGGGATCGGGAAAAGAGGATACGGGCCATTTGGTGTACCAGAAGTATTCGAGTTTTTTTCGTAGACCGGTGTTGTAGTTTAGAGGTAGGTGTTCGTAGAGGCGGTACAAAGAGAAGAGGGGTGAGTCTTCTTGTTGGTCTCTGGGGGCTCGGTAGATGCGTTGGGGGAGGTTGTAGAGGTAGGTGGATGGTTTGGCGAGGAGTTCTTCTGGTGTTGGAGGGAAGATGGGGTATGCGTTGGTTTCGGGGGGAGACTTGCTCCAGAGGTGTTTGAGGCGATGGGCGATAAGCCGCGTTTTGTCAAGGAGGGGTTTCTTGGGTATGGCGTGTATCGGTGGCCTTTGTGAGGGCGAGACAACGGGAAGATGTTTTGAAGGATATGGTGGTTTTGTAGTGAGAATCTAGAGGGGAAAGTTCCGGTTTACAGCAAACACCTATCATAGCTTAAGACATTAAGGCCAGATGGTGTGACGAACCTCTTTATATACACGTTTTAGTCAACCACGAAGACTTCAGGGAGCTTCTAGTCTTCCATAGAATATTTATAAATATGCTTCAAGACTATACCGGATGCCGGGAGATGGAGTAGGCGCCTTCTAAGGCTGGAACTGTTCTTCAACTACAACCTCTGTCACCACCTACCATCTCCTCCTCTCCTATCAGCCTCTCCTCTACCCCGACAAGTTTTGTTCAAACGCTTCATCATTCACAAAAATCCATCTTGTAACAACATTCAGGAGAGGATTCTCTCTTGTACATCCCTCAGAAACTCTTCAATCTTGGAAACCCGGCTAATCAAGATGGGAAATATCTCTTCCTGGCAATCTATATACTCCCAAAATCGGCATACTAGCTATAGGTCACAAGTTCTATAAATACCGGGTTGGTGGGGCAATCTGGTGCTCATTTCATCGCCCCAGATGGATGAAACTGGCCGACGTATTTCCCACCAAACATCCAAGCCGGGCCGTGAGGAGCTCCTTGAAGCATTTCAATACATGGCCAAATACATCTGTCAACAAAAACCCAATCTAACAATCTACATGGCCGGGGGAGCAGTCAACACAGTTTATCTCCATTCCCGAAAACCCACCGGCGACGTCGATTTCTTCGGCGCAAACAAGCACGCCCGTCTGTTAAAAGACGCCTCTAAATACGCCCAACGTGCAAAATCAGATCTTCGCGCTAACTGGTTCAATAGCTCAATATTAAAATGATCTGCCCGCCAGCCTGAAGAAGATTTCCCAACTAGAACGCCAAGCAGCCAAACTCAACGATGCAGCCGTGTCTACCTTGATCACATTCAATTCATCGGTTCAGAAGCAGTTCAAGATGCATTTTGACAAGCAGGGCCGCTTCTTCAGGGCACACCTTCCGCTTCTCCAACAAACCAAGAGGATTGGCGACGCAGACGTTCCCTTGTTTACCCCCTTTCCTAACACCCAGAATGGAGTAGGATCTAATACATACGTGCATCACGCCGTTAGAATGCTATCATCTTCAGCGAACCCGAGCTGACCGTCTACGCCGTCCCTTGAGACGATGCACTTTGTGGGAATACGGGTCAAATAACGAAACGGACTAGGTGTTCGTATGATGCTACAGACGCTGTGGCATATCTTCGCCGATGTATCAAGGCGAATCGTTGGTGTGCGATTAGTGCACATTCGATTGAACGATGGGTACGGGGATTTAACAAGGCGGTTACGATGAAAGTTCTGATGGAGATTGATGCTTTGCATTATATGAAATAAGGGCAAAGTGCTATTCGCTCCTCATATTTCTAGTTGGGCTGGATTTGCATGTAGGAGCTCTGTTTTATATCCTGGTTTCTATTTCCACGAGTTTATTTCGCAAGATTACGGTGTTCATGTTGTAGCGGTCTGGTATCATCTATAATTGATACGTTTCTTTATCCAGAGTTCCTTCTTTACATTGTCCCTACATGCCTCTATCATTGACAATCCCTACGTAGTTGACTTGAGAGCAGTCTTCGAATGGAATGTGAGCTGCATAAAACTCTCTGATAACTTGATGAAGAGAGTATACGACCATAATAGAACCCATGAACTGTCCCATAATGCTGTGAGATGGAGAAGACCCTAGGAGTCGTCAAGATATTAGATGACCTCTGATTATGATGGAGTGTCTACCACGCCATTTATATAGAGCCACGGAGATAATCCATATACAGCGGATCACTTCTCTAATTTCATCTTGCACTGCAACCTCTTCTAATTATCTTTATCTATCGGAGATATCTCACTGATTATGTCTTTCGGGCCAAGCTGAAGTTATTGTGATGACCGTCAATACCCGATCAGTAACTTAGACATTCTACTCTTGTTGACATGCTCGGAAGTATTTTCCGTTACTGAGAATCTTCGCCTTCATAGTTCTTACAAAATCAAATCATCACATGACCAGGATAAACGGGAATGAGAAGACTACCAACAGTCAATTGCCCGACTTTCGGCACAGCGAGCCTTGAAATATAAAGCTCAGACGCCCGATGCGCCAAAAAAGATGGTCGCATCGATAACCTAATGCAACACTACAGTTTGATTCCTTTTTGTTCCATATTGCTTTTCCTCGATCATCTGATTAACCGTGGGGAGCACGTACTTCCTACTAGTTACTAAAAAGTAAGAAAAGTAACCGCGTGCGGGACCCCAAAAGCGAAAACCAGCTTAGCCAAAGCCAAGCAATATTCGACCCCAAAGGATCATCGCTAGTTTTTACCTATTATTATCCTATTCCCGAAAACCTTACAAGATGCGATCGGGACAGTTGAAAGACAAGCGAAATGAACCAGGGCCGATCTGAGCTACACCAGTCATTATTAATCTCTACGGTATGGAATATGGATACATAGTCTGGAAATGTGTAAATGTTCTATGGGTCCGGTCCATCTCCTGATGAACCGCGTGGGCCAGTGCACGATTTCCCCAGTGACATCATGTCAGGGCCAGGGCCAGGACCAAGGCTGTGGTCATAGCGTTCAAGGCATCGGGCCCTGACATCGTAATGAATGGAACTGGTATCCGGATAGAGGCGTGACCTGTGGCTCAAGCCCGCCACGCAATGCGCCATATAATGATTGGAAATCACGCACCGCCGCTGGGAGTACTTTAATGAGCAGTATGAGACAGGGACCTCCCGGGGCAAGAAAAGGGAGGAGGACGCGACGCAACTTTCCTCAATTTTTTTTTATTTTCTGGTCTCCTGTTCCTGTTCCGTTCTACTAATAATAATCGAGTTATGGAGACTGGTACAACTAGCGTGAACTTGATACACCAACGCACGTCTCAGCCACATCCATGTGGGAACCGCCTTGTGCTGGATTAGCCAATGAAGAGCGTGATGATCGCCCTCTGCGATTACAGTGAGGGTGACGGGCTGCGAAATTCTTGAATTCGAGTTTCGCATTGGATCATTGCGGGTGTGCTTGGTAAATTATGTGATGGATCGTTTGACTGGGCAGGTGGCTGGGTGTTGAGACATGGTCGGTATTCGGAAGGAGGTTCGGCGGTGCGCGGAGACGTAATTAGTTACTTGCATACTGGAGATGGCTTTTAGGGCTTTCGGCGAGCTCGGATTGAGGGTCTCCAGTTTCCGTGGCAAGCCGTCAATCCGGAGGGGGGAGCTTTGTCTCCGGAGAAAAGATGGTCGTGTAGTTATAACGGTTGATCGACGGGATGTTGATCAGGGGAGGGGGATGTCTTAAAGAACTCGAAGATGGCCACGAGCAAGAATCAGGGATAGCTATTGTAGGACGGCAAGGCTGATCCAATCGAATAAGCACCAGAAACTTGGAAGTTCTCCTGTCCAACCAACTCTAACTACCGCCATATTTACGGCTTGATTCTCGTTCTCGTGTCTCCCCTAATATTCCCTCGAGCCTTGTGAACCAACCATAATCCCCCTTTCGCAGTTTAGCTTGTTCAGGCATATACCGGATTCTTCCTTAGCGGCAGTCGGGCACCAGATCGTAAGGCCATATACGTACCGTAATTCACAATTCACTCTTCAGGAAATAAGCCATGAAAGGGATAGGGCGGAAGTGCACAGCCTCAGACTGGGTCCGGAGGATGCATGCATCTGGGCCGTCTGATCCAGTAAGGACTGTAGGTAATAGGTATAACCAACGACCTTCACAAACCAGGGGAAGAACAGCAGGGTGGTTATTGGCCACTGGGTCAGTCCGGAGGAAGAGGACTCGGACCTCCGGCGCACCGTCCAATTCCAGGATGATGCGCAAACGGGGGGACTTTTTTTCTGCGGCTTCGACGGGTCTTCGAAATTCCTTCTGGAAGGCGACCAGAAGGTCAGGAGAAGGCTTGGCGTGGGCCATTCTGCCAATCCTGAGAGATCATTTTCCGTGCCGTGTGGCCAGAGTGGAGAGCCAGTTGGAGAGGCTGAAGGCGGCTTTTCTTAGCGTGGAAAGGGAGGCAAGGAAAAAAAAGGGGGTTTTGATGGATCATGGATTCATGGGGAGGTGTAATTACCGACGCTTAGGGTGGGCTCCACTCTATGTCTTATGTTTTTTTGGGCAGATCGTCACAGATAACAGGGATTATTGTTGGAAAAAAAGGGGGAAATATAGGAAGGAATAGAAGTGTAAATAGGGTGTTCGGTAGTTGGTGGCATGACTATCCCGTGGAAGAAGTTAAGAAATGCAGCAAGTGGAAGCCGATGCAGAGTTGAAACTTGAGGTTGCACGATCATTGAATCAATTGACATGTGCCGCGGTGTCAAGTGTAACGAGCCACCTCGCGTCCCGTGTTTGGATGGGATGGGGTTCAGAGAACTTTTGGAAACCTTCTAGAAGGTGAATTAGCCTTCCACCGTCCGTGTATAGGCGAGTCAATAATTGACTAGTGGGAAATCTGGGAACGGACTATCGAGATGGTGAAGCACATCCCCCCCCTCTTTTCCTCCGCTTTATTCGGAAGTTTGTCTAGTTCGCCAGGGCTACGATTTAAATGATTATTTTCCTACGGTAGTAGAAGAAGTCAAGGAGTTATGCTCTACTCGAGCAGTGTATCCTTCGTAGACACTTGCCATTGCTACCTGGGCGTAGGTAGGGCCTAGGATCTAGGACTTATGGCGGGCACATCACCCTGTAATCATATAATCATAGGGTTACTCCCTTTGCATTCGTGTCGCACCATCTCCTCCGTATAGTCCGTATCAACATGCATGTCATCATACTTTAGAGGAGTTGCCTAGTATTACCTCCCTTTAACCCCTTTGACCATGATATAAGGGGGTTGCATGAATTTATAGAAATCGTTCTCTAAACTGTACTCCATACTCCATCAGCGAATATACAACCCCAAGAGCAAAGACCATTCAACGACCATGTGGCCACCACATGTAGTGGTTTGACAGCCCAGGGGCCCCTTTCCTGCAAGTTTGAACTTGGGGGAACCGGGACGAGGCGCGTCAAGGGGGTCCCACATCCGATCACATCTTTCCTTTATGGTAATAGTCGGTCGCGGTAGTATAACTAGTCTGCATGCACTCCGTACGGAGTGCATTAGTGAGTTACATGAGATGAGGTCAGTTGGAATACTCCTTGTTCTGCTTAGCTCTGGTATACAGGAGTACCTATAGTATACCACACTTGCGTCATTATGTATGCCTGAACCCCCCCCCCCCCCATTAGAAAGTTTACTCTTGCGCTCGTTTCACACGAGGCTAGTACTAGTAGCGTAATATCAATTCACTCATGTCATATTTTCCCAATGAACTCGAGACAATCCAATTAATAAAAACTACTCCGTACTTGAACAGAGAAGAGAATTTCATAGTCCCCCTAATACGTACAGTATAGGATAGGAGGCTTCAAGCCATAATGACCTCAACAACTCACAAGACCAATGATAGAGATCTCTACCCTCACTAGCCTCAGTGTACCACGATTCTGTGATTCAGATCGGCGTCGCTATCTCGTATCCACTCCAGTCGTGCGGCCGCAGGGACGGGGGAAGACGCACGTTGTGGAGCTGACGGCCCTTCTGGTGCGGCCTGGTTTCCTTCTAGCGCTTCTTCGCTGGAGCCAGCTGGAGCCCACTAGGGGAGAGGCTAGAACGAGTTGGGAACTTGGGAGGTCCTGGTGGTCTTGCATTGCAGGGATGAACGAAGTCTTGGGTTTTAGTGTGACTTATTTTTTTGTTTATTATTATTATACTATTATTTGCTTACCAGGACTACTAGGAAAAAGGAGGGAAATAGGAGGTGTTTGAGTGTCCGCCCCCAAGCTGTTTCTCCTAATACGTGACATTTGACATGGTCATCAATCTAATAACTATTCACAAATTTTCTTACTAAATTTACTTTCTAAGAGAAATGGGGGCCTATACAACCAGTCAGGTAGTCAGAGCGTTGTTGGCAATTAGGCAGACAGGAAGCCTAGAATAAGGAAATAAAGGACAATAATAACACAACAAAAAAAAGAGGCTAGGAACGTCTAATTTTAAAGGGATAAAAAATAGTAAAAAGCCCAGATCGTCATGGGGGAATCAATTTCCAGAACAACTTCCGAAGGTCTCCAAGTGGAGTTCATTAGTTTAGTCCACTACTGTCCAGTATGTACCTAGAAAAAACCATGTAAATAATGATGTATTCCCAGTGGCACCTACCACACCTAATTCTCCTAATTCTTCATCTTCTGTTCCCTTTTCCCCTTGTTCCTGTCCTCTTCTAAATTCCGTCATCCTAAAACCCTCTTGTTCCTCGTTACTACTCCTTCTAATCCTCCTCCCCTACATTCTCGACCCGACACGACTTACTTTCCGCCTGCTCCAACTGGACAACGAACCTCCTCCCCACCACCAACTTTGTTTTCGCGTTTCCCTCCTTCATCCTCCCAACCAACAACGCGCGCCTCTTACCGGCGGGCCATTTTAACTCGATCCTATCTCCTCGGCTTCCGTGAAAGGTTGGTTCCCTCTTGATCTCTGCGACGAGTTTACACATCGCCGCGGTTCTCCCCGAGTTGCCCGTGACGTTGCTGCCCGGCCGACGATACCTTTTTTTCCCTCTCCTCTCGACGCCCGACTGCTCGCCCCTCGAACAAAACGTGCTGGGCTCGAAGATCTGGAAACTCGGATCGACGGGCTGCTTGTCTTTCGCCTGCACGGATCCCTCGTGCGTCCTGCGTCCGCGCCTACGCCATCCCTGCTGGCTGCGAACCCACCGGAGAACAAATACAGCGGGCCTGCGCTCCGGTTTCGAGGGGACTGTCGGAGTTGAGCTCGAGGGAGAAATCGCTCATGCTTTTTTCTTTCTAGATCTCCCTGTCCTAGGCCTTAAGCTAATTTACCATTTTTCGTCATAGCCACTTTGCCCCTTCGTCGCTACTTCATCGCGACAACCTCGATCACTGAATACGCTTCCCCCCGACGGGACTCGGTCGTACCGCACGAAACTCTTGACTCTCGAATATTGTCCCTATCACGATCTAAGGACCTCTGTTGTCTGATCAGACCTCTACCGGAAGCCCGGAGATCTCCACTGATTAGACGCGTCCGACTTCCGAAACACGCTACCCGAAGGCGAAGACAAAACCTCGGACGGGTTTCAATACAGAACGAGAGAAAAGGGGACTTTCCAAGACGTGTGCAGAACTCTCTGGCCTCGGGTTGCTCCCTTCTCCCCAAGAGTCAGTTTCCGCCGTCTAGACTCGTACTTTGTGTGCAACCTTGCATTCCAGTGCATGGAAATTTGAATACCTGCTTCATTCTTCGCCGCAGAGTCAACTAATCAGGCGTTGACCCGGCACGGTTCAGGCAGGACAGGAGGCTTTTCTTGGAGCTTTCCTTAGCTCCGGTCCTTTCAGCTTCCCTCATCGGGCTCGTGTCCATGGACTTCACGACCATTCTGAACCGAAAGAACTCTGCCGCCGCAGCAGCCGCCGCCGCAGAAGCACAACTTCACCAACAATATCTGCAAAACGCACAGTTGAATCAGCCAACCATGAAGGCGGAGCCAGGTGCTTCGGATAACCCCGTTAACGTATACCCGCCTCATCCTCCCCCCGGTGTCCCCATGGATCAAGGACTAGCTGAGTCCTTTTACTATGGGCAACCCCCGGGTGCGACTCCTCGGAACATGGGCTTTGTCCCTGGTGGATATGCCGGTGAACCGCAGATGCAGCAATCACCTATGCCTTCTGGAAGGGCTAGTGGTGATGCACCCCCGAAGACTTTCCACTGCGGAACCTGTAACAAGGGATTTGCTCGACGCAGTGACCTCGCGCGACATGGTATGTGTACACTAGGGTACGGTGGTTTCGCGTGATTCAGTTGCTAATCTATCCTCGCAGAGCGCATCCATACTGGAATCCGGCCTCATGCATGTGACTGGCCGGGCTGCGGGAAACAGTTCATTCAACGCTCGGCTTTGACAGTACACTCACGAGTACACACCGGCGAGAAGCCTCACATGTGCGAGCGATGTGGCAAGGTATGTCTTCCAAGGGCGTTATCTCCCTGATTTTGGCATGTTCAATTCTAACCTCATTTGTTCACCTTTATAGCCCTTCAGCGATTCATCATCACTCGCCCGCCACCGTCGAATTCACTCTGGAAAGCGACCCTACAAGTGCCCATATGCCAACTGCCAAAAGACCTTCACGCGCCGTACAACCCTCACCCGTCATCAAAATCATCATACTGGGACTATCGAGGAGGCAGCGGCGGAAACGGAGGCCAATCTGCGCCAAAACAAGGAACGAGCTCGTGGGCCCGAGGGAATGTTCCCCGATCATACCTCTATCCACTCTACCCCATCTCCTGCCCAGCACGCCTCCATGTCGCCCGGTGGTGATCTTCCACCATTGACGATGCACCGTTCGGCTGGCGATTATTACATGGGTAGCGGGCCGATTCCTCCTCACGTTCGAGGCGACTTCTCCCAAGGCAGTCCTCGTGCTTCTCCTACAGCCACCTCTCCGTCACTTTCGAGCTTTGGCAGCGCGCCCCATGCTCGACCGTCGATGACCTCCAACCCGTACGGTCCTCCGCAGCCCCTCGAGCCCCCAGCGAACAGCGACCACCGACCCAACAGCGTCAGTGGCAGCCCACATATGACCAGCCTGGGCTGGGCCTCGCCTTCCCACGGCAGCATGCCTTCACCTGGATCGGCCAATGATTTTGCCTATCCTGAACCTACTGGTCCCGCGTACCCAAGCTCGATGCCTCCTCACATGTACTTCCCCAACTCCACCATCCGTCGACCTACCAGCACCGAGCCAGAAAACTACGAGACCAAGTCTCGAATGGGTGATCATACTTGGTCCACCCCGGTATGATGTGGGCTACCGCTGTTGCAAGGCTTCATCACAAACTTTCTCTTTTGTTTGAAAGATATCCACTAGCGTCCACCTCCACCCTCTTTATTTTCCTTTGTTAAATTGCTTCATCTGCATTATCCCTCGATTCCCATGGAAAAGAAAACACTTTTCCACCGCTCTTCGTTTTATCCCTCTATGCGTTTGTACTGCGCGATTGCATCTTGTTTTGTTGATATCTTTTTTTATATCTCTACCGAGGCGGGGCGTCATACCGACTCTCCAACTTCCCCCTCTGGAGTCTGATCGTGCCTGGGGAACACTTTTTCCATTATTTGCTTTTCATTTTTGTTGATCAGGTTGTCATCCTCACTGCCTTCACAACAATACCCCCTACCCATCATCTCTTTTGTTTTGATTGCTTGCGTGCGGATGACATGGCTTTACCGAGACACGACCAGACGAGGAAACAGCATAGATAGAGCGCAGGACTGGGGAATTCTTATGGGCTAACATTGTACTGGATTTGGGAAACAGGGAAATTGGGGTTCTTTGATTTGGGTCGAGTGTCCCCATTTTGTGGTGCGGTGTCTGGTTTGGTATTTGGGTTATTCATCTGCTATTTATTGGAGCTTTTTTTTTTGTTGCTACTGATTTCTTTACTGCGTCTGTCTTTTCAGTCTTTACTCTTGTTGCTTGCGCTGCATACCTCTTGTGTCCCCCCCCCTTTGTTCTTTCTCTTTTCCTTCTTGTGTTTCATATACATCTTTCTTCTTAATATCTTTGTTTGTGGGGTTATTGTATTGTTTATGCTAACCCTTTTTCTTTGTGTTTTTTTCCTTTCTGTCACCCACTGCTTTTTTGCTTTGCTTTTTGCTCTCGCATCGAATACCATTTTGTGAGTGCGGTCTCGACCTTTTGGCGAATCCGAGTTTGTACGATTAGTGTGTTAATAGACCAACTGCTATCCTTCATATTTACAAGACACCCCGATATATGACCTGGTAGAAGAAGATTTTCAATGGAGACAGCAAAATAATCAGCTTTCAGACGTAGTTGATACAACGAAGTATCTAGTTAGAAGAGCTGCCATGAATGGTAAAGCTTGTGAGATACATCAGCCAGCCACATGCAAAATCGAACACAACGATGAAGTTTGAATAGAACAATGTTGATAGACCAGACTCAGGCACCCTTTACCAATCATTTCTTACAGACAGAACTAACTGCTTTGAATACACACGTATCATACTCCGTACGCCCCGTCGCGCTATCTCATACCATAGGTAAGCCTTCCCAGCCTCCTTTCGACAAGGCACGGAACATGAAACAAACGGTAGGGTTGAGCCTCCTACTCTATTCGCCCCTGAATAACCAGTCTAATCCCTGAAATCTGAATCTTAGTCCAAGAATATCCATCAGGTTACAAATGTCCAAGCTCCCTCAAATCCTCGATCTATTTATGGGTAGAAGTATCTAGACCATACTAAAACAAACGACGGTACGTACCAGGCTTAGGCTGGCTAGGTTGGGACCTGTTACAGCCTACAGGAGACAATGATTCTCCGTAGGGCGACGATCCCCGTCTAAGCCACGGCCCGCAAGCTTGGCGGGAAACAGCCCGGCAGCCAGCATAGCCAGCATTAGCCCAACAGTAAGCTTGCAGCAGGTTCTTTGTTTCTGAAAATTTCGAGTTTTTGGGTTAGGCAGGATAGATTTGGAGAATGGGGATAATTGATCTTGTACTGGTACCACGTATTGTAACTATGTCAGCCTTATTGTGAGGGATGGAATTGGGGCTGTCATTGGGTGGTGGTGCTTGTTGGATCAGGCGCCCGGGGATTTCCTTGTTGAAACATCAGCCCCAGCCCTGGGGGTTCTTATTCTAGATTCTGGACCCTGGACTTGAGGGTTGGGGTCGGGTGTTGGTGCTGGGTTGTTTGTGGGATATTGCTTCTTCCTGGGTCAGCGTAACTGTTAACTGTTTTCTGTAGAGGAGATGGCTATTTACAGACTGAGAGCTTTGCGTGAAATCCTCTTGCCCGGTAATATCCGTTCAAACAATATATAGCTTCTTATTTAGATACATAGATCTATATTCTACACTAGATATGTAGCAACAGACCAGCAAACCAACCTCGAGGAGATAATCACTCCCCGGCTCCTTTCCGCTCCCTCCATACAGTGCCGAGTACGCCAGGGTCTCAGCCTACTCTACCCCAGAGAACTCTACCCTCAATAATGACCGAAGCCGAGACTTTCATAACCGAAATGTCTCAACGCCATACCAATTGTAATTCGGCACGTCTGGCGGGGGGAACAGGTTCCATATTAACTTTCTCGTATTTAAGTGGCGGGAGACATGCTCGACCGCGGAGTAGGCCTCCCCGCGAACGGAAACCCCAGGCAATTTGTATAGCTGGTTGATTGAAATTGACCGGTTGAGATGATGTCGGGCTTCGTATTTAGGTTGTGAATGTCTTGGATCATGATATCAAAATATCAAATGACTTGCCTTGTCTTGGTTGATGGGAGGGGGGTAAGGTTGGGGTATAAAGATCGGGGTGTCTGGAGGGGGGGAATATGTCATGTCGTACAAGGACGAGGAATCTATCTACTTTGTTGAACATCTCAGATCAAACACAATTCAATATCAACTATGTATTTCTCTAAAGCCCTAGTCGTCCTCGCTTCTCATCTCGCGCTGTCTTGTATGTTCTGTTACCTCCCCAGTAATCTTTCTATTTCCCAGACACACTTGCTGACCAGGCCTCCCTTCTAACCCACACAGCCGCAACAGGATGCGGCACCGCTGATGCCTGCGTCGGAACAGATATCTGTACGACAGTCACATTCACGAGTCCCACTTCCACGACGGTGACTACTTGCGTGCCCACACCTACATGTCTAGGTGTTTACGGTAAGCCTTGATTCCAGCCCTACAGCCAGGAGATGGTGATTTGTTTCCATTGATTATATTGACAATTGTTCAGCAAACTGCTATTTACCTGACAACACTGTTGGTAATTGCTGCTCGGGCTACTGTGCTGCGAGTAAGTGTAGGTCAACGGATGAGAAGTGGCCCAGTTGCCAGGAGGACAATGGGCCTTGTCTTTCGGATGAGAATTGTTGTTATTCGTATCGGAATAAGTGTGTGAATGGGATTTGTACTCGGCCGCAGGTGTGTAGTAAGTCATGATGGCGATGCACGTGTGTGGTTGAGAGACGGATTGGAGATTAAATTGTAGGGTTTGGTATGTCGATTATTCGAGCAGATGTATGTCATGATTTAATGAATGGTAATTTAGTTATGTTCCTATTTGCCGTATACTATGTCGCGTTTTTTTCTAGCTAGAAAGCAGGTAGGTGTAGCTACATAGCTGTACATACTTTTGCACTATCAACTACATCCACTCCTCAACTCTATCTACTACTTCAACAATAACTCAGCCTGCTCCTTAACAGCCTTCATAGCACACTTCCACAACTCTGGCCCCAAACTAACCCTCGCAACCCCCAACTCCCTAATCTCCTGGACCCCCAAAAACCCCTCCCTAAGATTCATCTTCACATTAACCATCCCCTTAAACTCCCTAACCAAAACCTCCACCTCCTCCCTGGACACCCCTCTCCCCCCAGGACCCCCCCCAAACAAACACCGTGCAAGCTCCCGCCTCCAAAAACGCCCTACCCCTAACAAGAACATCCTCCAACGTCCCCCCTCCTGAAACAAAACATCCGTCCGCGCATTCAACGCAAAATCAGGACACCCCGCTTCCCTAGCTGCCTCAACGACCGTCCTAACCCGCGCAACGGCTTCATCCAGCGGGCGCAGCGTCCCAGCCGCATTATCCATATCCTCGAGGTTACAGCCCACAGCGCCGAGCACGATAGCTTCCTTGATAGTCGCCGCTAGCGCGGGGAGATCATTGCCGTAGCCGTCCTGGAGGTCGACTGTGACGGGGAGGGCAGGGTTTATACGGTGGACGGCGGCGATGATGGATTTCAGGGCGGAGAGGTTCTGGGCTTTTGTTAGGTCTTCGTCGTTTACGCCGAGGGTGGCTGCGACGGCGAAGGAGGCTGTTGCTATGGCGCGGGTTGTGGGGAGGGAGGCTATGAGGGAGGCGGTGCTGGCGTCGTAGATGTTTGTGAGGATTAGGGGGTCCTTGGGGTTGTGTAGGGTGCGGAAGTGTTTTGCGATGTCGTTTTGGGAGGACATTTTTGATGGTTGTATTTTGGAGAGACTGATTGATGTTGTAGATGGGTGGTTGAAGGTTTATAGTAGGACTTGGAGTTGATCTTGCGTCGACAAGAAAGTAGTATCTGTCAATGTGTGAAAATTGGTTCCTGAATTCAATTAAAGTAGAGTAATTGCAGACTGCTTTTTATACTTTTAATTCGCATCTATGATTCCCAATGGGTCCCGTGTAACTTAGTTAATTAGTTAGTTAGTTACTGAGTCATGGCTAACACGAGAACTTTGCTGTCAAAGTGACCAATCCGAGTGCTTCGACAGTTTCGGGTCCCCGTCGGAGAGGGGACCTCTGTGGAAAGTTATATACTCTTCACTGGAACCATGAATCATGAATAATCCGGGGAAAACGAGGTTCCTCGAACAATAACATTCGACGCAATTCTAATTCATGCTTGGTAATACTACCTCGCTGACCCTGGAAGACGTGCGGGCACTTATTTAGTACAAAAGTAGGTATTCTGGAACTCGGGACTTGGTGGTCAGACAAGAGACCATGCCGGCCCAGGACTGGTTATTAATAATTCTTCAACCCTGTCTTAGAACCCCACTAGGAGTTACTACTGTTGTCACTACGGTAGCTAGCTCAATACAGTATGCAAGAACTAGCTACTGTAGTAAGATCAGTTTCCAAGGCTACACAGCCAGGTGTGGCAGGCTGAATCCACTGGGGCGGACTCTGCAGCAAGGGGATCCACGTCTAGCATGCCCCCCTCTCGGCCGGAGACCGACTACTGAGGATTACTGCTTAGTCGATGACTCGATGGAATGGTTAGATGAAGAGCTGCGAAGGACGGTCAATGTAAGAGAGATAGGAATCATGTTAGTCAAGATTGTCACTGTAGACGTTAACCACCAACAATACTCTATAGCGAGGACTACTACTATACCGCAGTATACCATTCTACAGGACTTCCAACTTCCAACTCTTATCACGGTCAGATCAGATCCTGATCTGCATCCGATCTGATTTCCCCGTGCACCCCCTACCTACTGTCCTACAGTATATGTACCTGCTCCGTACAAAGCCAGACTACATAACCATCAGTACAAACCCCGTACTGTACGTAAGACCGATGGAACATCAACGATGCATGCATTCCATCGTCAACGAGTCGGCACCGTGATCGGATCGAGCTGATCGACTCGCAGGACGGAACCCCAGCCGAACAAGTAGCCCTGTTCTGTCAGGGAACGCCCGCCCGGAGCCCGGCTTATTGGGCGACGGTCGGATTTGGATTCATTGGAGGGGGGCGCATGAACGGAGCCCATGCGGCCGTGCAACGGAGAAATCCCCAATCAAAGTCCGGCGAATGCCTGATCGAGGGGGCGCTGGCTGGTTCGCTTTTCGTTGGCTGAGAATGACGGAGGAAAGAAATCTTGCCCTACGTCGCAGGAAATTGGATTTGTCCATTCCCCCCGGGTTTTTTTGCCGTCGAGGGGTGATGAAGGGTGATTTATAATTTTTTGAGGAGGGGGGTTTTCTTAGATTGGGTACTCCGTACATTTGTTAGTCTTTTGGGAAGAGGTGGATAGATTACAGAGTACATACATAACTGGAGTATTGTAGATTACACTTGTAATAGGTACAATACCTGGGTTTGGAGCCAGGGGAGTTACCGGAGTGATGATGGATTTAACAGTTAGTTCACTTTGTACATGTACAGCAGGACCTCCCCTGCTGGAGCAGTCGGCACTACTGGATTCTGTACGCCGTACTAGAGGGGACTATGTGCGACCTACACCCCAGACCCTTCCTATTGTATGCATTCCATAATCCCCCGACTAGTTTCTGAGGAATTGACTAGGTACTGCGTTCTATAATCCCCCCCCCCCCCCTCACCGTCACTATTAATTACCATTCATATTTCGGCCCCAGTGGACCATGGACCACTTCTCCGGAGAAGAGGGCCAACTCAATAATCGGCCTTATCAAGCCTAGCCTGTTAATTAAACGCCCGTCAGTCCGTCACCGGTGGGCAAGAGTGGGCAGAGGAGGGCCCGACCGGAACGGCTTAAACTGGTAAACTGGGCATCAGTACTCCGTTGATTCATCAGCAATTGCGACCGGGGAATTTGCCTCTTGTTATCTACGGTGACTCGCTAGCCCTCGGAGATAGATGTAGATACATATGGTGTTTACTAGTCGTCCACAGTTCAA
The DNA here is from genome assembly GCF_028827025.1 of Penicillium cataractarum. Lineage (NCBI taxonomy): Eukaryota > Fungi > Ascomycota > Eurotiomycetes > Eurotiales > Aspergillaceae > Penicillium > Penicillium cataractarum. Next base: position 2,264,252 of record NW_026622743.1, on the reverse strand, counting down.
GAATTCATTCATAGTACAGTGGATCTCAACAGAGTGAGAAAAAGAGGCATTCAAGTAAGCAGAAATTATTCAAGTATCTACTATCGAAATACATCTATCGTAGTTCTTGGCAAAGGCACTTGTACTCTTCATGAGTATAATCCGTATTACTTATACAGTATCACATCTTTAGCCCACACGGTGCCCAGGTACTCTGTACAGTACTTCCAACTCGTTAGTTTGTTAATTAACCCATTTAACCCAGGTACAAGTAACCCAGGGTGATCCTTCACCAAATCACCACGGGCCGGTCCCGTTGTACACACTGCCTGGATCCGTGCCTGCGTGCATGAACGAGGGGCAAAATCCACCTGTATAGTCCTGTACACTGACATTCCTCGGGGATCGTGGTGGTTGGAAGGCGGGTGATCGGCCGTCATTGAGGCACGATTACAGGTCCCGGGTAGTAAATGGATCCTCCCCGTTGGCCCTGGCACCTGGCCCTGGTATGTTCCATGCCAGGATTGGGGAGCACCAGGGTTGATGAACTACCGGAGTGTTGTCTTGTCTTATGCGTGTTTTTTTTTCGCCTTGTTCCTACAAGCTACCAGCTACGTATGTCGCTTAGCTATACAGATTGTATATTCGTACGCATGTTATACCGTAGTTCAAACTATGGAGAAATCTACCGACTATTTAACTTGTTAATTATGAGGAGAGGGGAAAAAACTGGAGAAAGGACCCGAGCAACAAAACCACCCGGACACACCCGTTTTTGTTTTTTTAACCTTTGGAGTCGTCTGAGGGGGGTTGTGGTTTGGCTGGACTCGGCAAGCCCCATTTTTTTTGTCCGCGGATGGAGACAGGTTCTCCTCACACGACTTCCCGTACCACTTCCGAGGGTAGCGCGGAAGATTAGGAATTGGTAGAGTCACGGGTAACTCTATTATGGGTTTGAAAGAGGAGACTCTGGTGTAGGGTAAACTGTGTGGACGGTAAGGATACATTGAGTCGGCCTATCCTATACAACAGGGTATAGGCTCTTCAATGCTGGCAATTGTACTTTATTCTAATCCCTCGCACGAGCTGGAGAGATAGAAGTCGTCAGCAATTTGTCCCGGACCTCCGGTTCTCTTAAGTAGTTTTTCGTATTGACTTTCCACCCTCCCCTCTTCCGGCGGCATGGCGTTAGGTTAGTAGGTCGGCTGCGCTTAGTTCGTTTTGGGGGGGGTTGGACAGGGTCGACCAGGGTGTACAACGTTACAACTTGCCCGGACTACGTTCGGAGCAAAGGAGACAAGTAACGAGGGACAGGGGTACATAATAGTAGTAAAGAATGAAAGAATCAAGTTTTTAAAGTTGGTCAAGTTACAGATTCTAGACTAGATCAAACACATCGGTCAAAGGATAATCGGGGGTTCAAGACAAAAGGAACGTAAGAATAGAATAAAAGAACATTTGAATAATCAAAGAATTAAGAACCATCGTTCGTTTCGGATCTCTATCTTCCTTTCTTTTTGCTCCCCGGAAACAGAGAGGGGGCGGTTTCAATTTATTCTTTTTTCCCGATATCAATTATGGATCTTACCATATTAAAAGGAAGGGAAATTTATGGAGCCAGGGATGATGAGACAAGACGGATCGCTCTTCCGGGGATCAGCCCAAGGCCTTTACAATGCAATGGACTTAGAACTTGGGGGAAACGTAAATAGATTGCAGGCAAATCATGGTCCTGAATTTTGAATAATTAAGAATAACAATGGGAGTAAAGAAAGAGGGGAGAAGCAGGAGGCTAATAGACTAAGAACCGGAGTACTGTAGGACGAGTTGAGAAATAAAGGCTCTCCTCTCTTATAAGAGTAGATTGTATAAATACCGATCAGACTGATTATTCTTCTTAATATTCTGACTATATTATTAACTAATCCGTCTTCCAGTGTTAATTAACGACTAAAAAGAGACTCCGACAACGCCCTATTCGGGACCCGAAAAAAGAAAGAGGCCCCTGTAATTTATACAGTCTCCGTACGGAGTGTATTTCTGTACCTCTTCTTTTTCGTACGGAATTACCCTACGGAGTCAACCCAGGGCCCCCGTCAGCTCCTCTCCTCCCCACTCTCCGCTTCGCCTTGCTCGCCCTCTCCTCATTCCTCTCTTCCTCTCTCTCCCGAACTTTTTCACCCTCCCTCCCTCCTCCTCTCAAGACTCATTTCCTCTCTTTACACTCTCCCCAGATCACCCTTCACATCCAATCTCTCTCGCCACTCTCCGGCACTCTCTCCTCGGCTACTCGATCTGATGCCGGTGTTGCCTCACTTCCCCGTGCAGTTGGCCGCCTGACCTGCAGCTCTCACGCTGCCATCCGACCCTGTTCACTCGATCGATTCCTCCCGAATCCCCTCACAACTTCTGTCTCTCTCAGATCTTCTGGCGGGTGACTCTCACTTCTTCACCATGACCGGCCTGGAGATCCCCGAGACCGGGCTATCTCTCCGCCCCGGAGATCAGCCGGGTGACGCAGCCGCCAAACCGGCCCAGTTTATGCGGCTGAACCTCGCGCAAAACACACTCGATGAACTCATCTCTAGCCTCAAATCCGATGATTCTACTGCTAAAGTCCGCCTGGGAAAACATCCTACCCTCCATTATGGCAACAACAAGACCCAATCCTTCCATGCATACCCCGAAACTCACCGGTCCGAGATCTACCACACCTCCGATGACAAGAAAAACCTGTACTTCACTGGTGTTTTGAGCCACAGTCTGGAAGTTGAAAAGGCCAGGGAAGCGACTGCTGCCACCGATCAGGCCCTGGCCAATCTGGAGGAAAGCCTCAATGCCTTCGAGCGAGGCAAGGCTTCCAAGTCAACACACATGATTCAAACCCCCGATGAATTGAAGGCTCTCCGAGCGGCAAACTCTGGAAGCTCCATGCATCGAGGCTCACACATCAAGTCAGTCTTGGAAAAGGATCGGTTGATCCGGAATGCTAGCGGCCGGTCTCTGACCTCGAGCCCGACCTTGGGCGCACCCAGGTCTCCTCTCCCGGGGATGACCCCGACCTCTGCGCCGTCCTCGCAGGCCAAGAACAACGCTCGCCTGCAGGCCCTCAAGACCCCCCTCATCCATCTCCTCGCGATCCGTCCCGTGTCGACCAAGTTCCTCGCTCGTCAGACCCGATCCACAATTGAGGACTGCACCGCCCTTATCCAGAAATACGGCACCGAGAATCGCATTGACCGCGAGAAATACGATTTGAAGGACAAATTCTACAAGGACCTGGACGTGTGGAAATTCCCTTACCCAAACCAGGATGACCGACAGGCTGCCATTGATAAGGCGATCTCTGCCTTTGATCGCATGCGCCTCTCGCGAACGGACAAGCTGTGGCAGGGCTTGCTGCCAAAGGAGGAACGGGGCAAGGGGAAATGTTTGTCGAAACTCAATCTCCAGAGCAACCTCCAGAGTGGACTGGCAGGTAAGAAGCCTGCCACGCCACGGGTGGGCATGGACGGTGCCGACGATCGGAAAGACGGTGACACCACTGGCAATGAGACCGATCGCCCCAAGGTTACCTCTGCCGCGACTGTCAAAAAATCGAGTACCCCCGCAGTCAAGCCACGAGCAGAAAAGGAACCTGCCAAGCGACCTCCCAAGAACAAGAATACCAACAGTACTTTGACCGGCCGAATCACCAAGAAGACCGGTGGAAGACCTGCTGCAAAATCTGCTACCGAGACCAAGTACAAGTCTGCCGAGTTCGTTCACGATTCCGACGAGTCTGACGATGAAATGCCTGATGCCTCGCCCCCTCCTGCACCTGCACCTGTACCTGCACGAGCTCCCTCGCCAGCTCCCGCTCCCACTCCAGCCGACCGCCCGAAGCCAGCCAAGGCGACTACAGCCAAGAAGACGACTCAGCCCCCGGCGAAGAAGCCCGCACAAGCCCCAACCAAGCCTCGAGCTAAGGAAGATACACCTGCGGCCCCGATTCCCAAGGTCCCCAAGGTCGAGGCACCCATTCCCAAACTCGAAGCTACCAAGGCAGCGGCTAAACGACCCCCCTCCGCCCGACCCTCTACCTCCCCTCAGAAGCCGTCTCCCCTTTCCTCTCCACCGGCCAGTGCCTCCGATGCGACCGGTCGCAGCCGGTCCGACAGCCATAACCAGTCTTCCAGCTCCTCGTCATCCTCCCCGCTTATCTCCCAACTTGGCCGGGCCAAGGCCTCGGGAGCAGTTTCTGGCCTTTCGAGCTCCACGCGGCCAGCCAATGGCGGCAAGGGAGGACCTGTCAACGTCAACACCTTGAAGCGCAAGGCGGAACCCGAGCGATCGGCAGCCCCGGCTCCCATGGCCGCCCGAGCGACGACTGGCAACAACGATCCCAAGCGGCGCCGAGCGGTCAGTACCTCCAGCGGGGGCAGCACGGGTAGCGCTTCTCCACCCATGAGCCATAAAGTCGCGCAGCGACGACTGTGGGACAAGTCTCAGCGATTCAAGAAAGCCTATGCCAAGTACCACTCCTTGCATGACTCCCTGGCGGGCCAGGCCAACCCTCGACCGGAATTGATTACGAAACTGGAAGGCTGGCACGAGCAGCTAACGCAGATGAAGAATGAGATCTGGGAGGAAGATCGAAAACTCCGTGACGGCTCTTATTCGTGAAGCTGATTGATATTTTTTTGCATCTCTGTTTTCCCCTTCCCGCAACGTTGCATGGTGATGACACCGATTGTTATCTCACCCAATTTCCTAGCGAAAATCGTTCCAACATCTGGTTCCCATCTACTCATTGTCCTCATGGAGATATGATGATCTTGGTGAACCTACCCAAGCAGTCGACAGATCGGCAATTCGGTGTTTTAATGGTTGTGATTTTTTTCATTTCTTATCTATTATTCCCTCTCCGTTTGATCTCATCTATCCGCATCTACCCCCTGAAAAACATTTTGCGGTGACCTGTGCCATACATAGAATTTTGCATTTTCGCTCTGAATAACACGAGAGCAATTAGTACCTACGCATTTAGTATCGATAGCACATTCTTAATGAATTATGCTTTTCAAGCCATGGAATCTTGATACTAATGTCCTAGTAAATAAATCGAACCTAGTAACCGCATTAAACGCAGCAAGTCCATGAAGTCTAGACGATCCAGCTTACCCCGGATCCGCGAATCTGCGAATCCGTGGTTCCGCGGCGCCGATGACCGGCCGGAACAATGTGATTGGCCCACAAAACACGTGGCACATCACGGGACCCATTACTGAAAGATTTCCGTCTCAATACACCCGTAGTACAGCATTACGTCATCAGCGTTGGTTCGGCTATTCCGCAATGAGACTAGCGCCAATTGAATGGGACAAGCTGGGCGGAGAGGAAGCTGGAAAAGAAGCAAGTCCAGATATTCCCCAATTCCATACGATACGACATCGCTCTCCACTCCCCTGTTCTGGCGAAGATTTTTCAGGAATTGGAGACACACAATTTGACGCTGCCAACGAAGGAGTATCACAATGACGCCCCCTCCTCGTGGACGGGGTACCAGTCAGCGCAGCCCGACCGTCCTGGTAAGCTACAAGCTCTATATCCGCCCGCCATCCCCTCCCGGAGACCAGGGAAGGGAAAAAGCAAAACGCAGCAGCAGCAGCAGCAGCAGCAGCAGCAACAGGGATCTACTGCATTGCATGCGAGACAAGTACCAACATGTCGTCCCAATGAAACATACTGATGCGCTGCCAACTTCCTAGGTCACCGATTCCCGCGACCAACAGCCCGCAGCAACCCCCCGGCGCCGCAGATCCCCTTCCACCCGCTTCATCACCGTCGACAACGTGCTCCAATATGCCTCGGACGTGCCATCCATGCAGCAGCGGCATCCACCGCCAATATCACGCTCTCGCCGCCTTGCATCCGCCGCGGGGGGACTAATCGCCAGTGCCAGTGGTAGCAGCAGTGCCAGCGCCGCAGCCACCGCTACCGGCAAGGGTGGCCGACTCGCCGCGCAGCCACGCCTACCTCCACGAACGACCAAGGTCAGCGAGAAACTGGTACTACTCCCCGATACGGGCGGTGTCGGGGAACCGGACGACGGCGAGGAGGAAGATGAGGGTGATGGGCGGGACGAGCTGGATCTTGTGGATGAGGAGCTTGTGCAGCGTTTGGCGCGGGATAAACATATCAATCCTGAGGCTATTCGGCAGCAATTGCTTGCGCAGAAGAGGCTTGGTGGGGATTTTGGAATTGATAATGAGATTGCGCCGCTGTTGGCGGAGGAGGAGACGTTGAGGAAGAGGCGTGTTGGGCCTGAGAGGGCGAAGAGTTATGCGGAGCGGTTGCCTAAGGCTAGGCGGACGGAGAAGCTTGCGCGAGTGACGGCTTATTGTACAGCGCAGGCGTATAAGATGGGATCTGTGGCGGCGTTTGTTAAGGAGGCGCATGGTGCGAGGACGAAGCTCTATGACGATTGCTTGTACACGGCGTATCATTTGCCGCTGTTACCGGGTCACGAGGGGTATCGACTGCGGAGTAGTCCGGTGTTGAAGTTCCCTGGTGGCAGGTCTTTACTTGATGAGGAGATTGAACGGAATGAGCTGCGTGATCATCATGAGGATTATATGGGGGAGGCTGAGGAGCATTCGGTTGTTGGGCATGGTCGACATGAGGATGATCATAATGCCCAGGCTTCGCCGGGCGATGAGAGTGGCCATGGGCCGAGACAGGAGCGTCGTGAGGGATATCTTGATCGGATTTCTGAGGAGGATGGTCGGATTCAGGACGATCATGGGAATGCTACGGGTGCCGGTGATAACGGTACAACACATAGCACGACTCGTCCGAATGTTGAACGGCCTCAAGATATCCCCGAGCCACCGCCTCGACGCCGTCGTCACAGCTCTGATGATGGGCATGCTCTACTCAGGGATCGCACGTCCCCTCCATTACAAGCTACATCGTCCCCCAGGCCTGAAACCCCAGCCCGGACTCTGTACAACGTTGCCGAGATGTTCGTCTTCAGCTATGGCGTGGTAGTCTTCTGGAACTTTACAGAGAGACAGGAGAAAGATCTGCTGGCAGATCTAGCATTTGCCACGTCCTCGGCGACAGGGACACCTATCCCGCTAGCGACTATGCCTCTCCATGAAGAAGACTTTGAGACCGAGGAGTTCCACTTCGAGTACTCGACTGAGATCTCTCGACCTCGTGTGTACAATGATATGATCACGCTACGCAGTGGTGACCATATGATCAAGCTCGCTATCAGTCATGGCATATCTCAAAGTACGAAATTGTGTTTCTTTGAAGAAGTCATGGCTCGCCAGATGGCCGATGCAAAGGACGTTCCGCGCCGACTGGCTATGACTGGAAAGTTGGGTATGAAGCGTGAAGAAGTCTTCCGTATTCTGGGCCGGCTTTTCAAGAGCAGAGTTGAGGTTAATCTTTGTAAGTACTGTTCTACTGTTTCTTTTTCTAAGGGTGAGGTTTGCTAACTGTTATATCCCCCAGCATCGAATATGCTCGACGTTCCCAACTTCTTCTGGGAGAGCGAGCCCAACTTGTACCCTCTTTACATCGCCGTGCGGGAGTACCTCGAGATCAAGCCTCGTATCCAAGTCCTCAACGAGCGCTGTCGCGTATTCCTCGACCTCACAGAAATCCTATCAGATTCGATCGCCGACAACCGAACATCTCGTACGTCTCGCATTCGACCCCCATCCTGCTTACCATACTAACATATATCCCACAGACCAAACCTGGATCATCATCGTCTTAATCATAATCTCCATCCTCGTCACAATCTCTGAAGTCTTCTTACGCTTCGGCCTCCTGCACGCCCGGGAAGGCGCCGCAGCCACCCCTGCAGCTATTATTGCGCGTGCCATGGGCCGCTCCCCTCGCGCTGCACCCTCGGGTTTATCCTACAGCACGTCTAATCCTCCACCGGGCTGTATTTGCCCGTCTATCCCGTCTGCGGGTGGATCGGATATGGGGATGAATGGGATTACGGGGCTGGGCCTTTGATTGAAAGGGTTGGTGTTTAATAGTGTGCATTCATCATAGTCGCCTGGTGCGACTGGCGTTTAGGATGGGATATGGGATTCAAATGGACAAAAACATGGTTTCTCTTTGCACATGGTTTCCTTCTACCATCAGTCGAGCTTTCATTCAATGTCATCCAATATGGACTCTACCAAATCGACTTAATACAAATCCACCACTTAAAATCTAAACATCAACCTCCAACCCACGAACAACCTCCTCAATCCTCCCCCACGCACCCGCTCTCGCAAGAATCTGCACCCACCAATTCCCAACGCCATCCCTCCCCGTCACAGTAACCAAATTCCTCGCAACATGCGGGCCCAACGGCGTCGGCCCCGCAGTATTAATATACGACGGCCTGCAAACACCAGTACACGCTTTACCAACCCTCGCCGCCAAAAAATCCAACTCAAAGAACCTTGCACGCTGCCAATTCGTACAAGTCACCGAGATCTGGCGCGGATCGCCTACGATAGGTAAGTATCCCGTTTCCCGGAGCGTTTTCTTGCGTAGGAACGACATGGCGTGGACTTGGGTTGGAGCGCGTTGTTCGTTTAGGGCGTTGCGGATGTGTAGGGCTGTCGTACTTGGTGGATCTGTAAGGAGGGATTGTGCGATGAGGCTTGTGCAGGATGGGATTGTAGCGTTGCCGGTGTATGCGCCTGTTTGCGAGATATTTAGGATAGCGCGGGTGTCGAAGACGTTTGATATTTGGACGGGTGTTTGCGGGGATGGGTTTAGAGCTGCGACTAGTGTTTTAGACAGCCATGCTAGGAGGATATCCCCCTCGCTGACGAAGACCTCCTCAGATGAAGACTGTGATGATTGAGCTCTGAGTTCTTGTAGAGCCCTTTCCCGCAAGTTTTGTACGAAACTATTCGGGATGGCGATGACTTTGTCTTCGACATCCCGGTACCAGTAATTCTCCCACCAGCGCAAGAGTACAAAAAGCCCCATTTGGAATTTGGTAAACGTCTCTTTTGCAAGGACGTGTTGTTCCGCGGGGACGTATTCCGTTTTCGCCTCGATGATATCTTCGTCGAAGCCTAGGAATGGGGGGATCCGGTCTTCGTGCCCGGAGAGGATTGCAGTCCAGGCTTGGAGGAAATAGGATAGACTCATTGCGTCGAAGAGGGTATGTGGGAATGTCACCGTTATCAAAGTTGTGTCTGTGAAGGTTACGACGTGGATGAAGAGTTGAGGCACGTCAGAGGAGAGGTAGTCTTCGACTGCGTTCGGGGCATTTCTGTGTTTGGTTATTGAATTGAAGTTTGACATGCATCCCAGGACGGAGATTTGGTTTGTTTCTTGGGTCGAGGGGATTTGCGAGGCTATTGGATGCGAAGAGATGGGATTTGGATGGTTGGCAGTTGTGTAAATAACGCCTGGTCGGTCCTTGGTAAACTTTGGGGGGAGGTGGTATTCTAGTTTGCCGGATTCCTGGGGATAGATTAGTAGCTGGATTTGATTGTCAAAGGTGGTTGTTAATTTACATTCTGGTGAAGCCGAGCTCCTAACTTTCTCCAGTTGCCTATTTCTAAGAGGCGCTCTAGGGAATCATGCAGTTTTGCGGTATCCAGAACTTCCTCGAAGCGTAGGGTTACGTTAAGGCATATTCCCCGAGTATAGGGAACATCGTCCCAAAAGTGAAATGCGATGATCGTGTCATTCGTGGCTATCTGGGATGTTCCTTGGGACGTCATATTGTTGGGAAAAAGAAAGTAAAGGATATGCTTTCCGTATAGTTCGATGTCAAAGGCTTCAAATTGGAAATACTAAGGTCTCGCTTGGAAAATGACTTTAGCTGGAACTCATACGCGACGGCATAGGGACCGATGATAATTGCTTACTCCGAATGATAAGGGTCTAAGCCTAGGTTTCTGAAATCAGATAGATAAACTTGGGGCGGAAAGCCATCCTTTTGACTAGCGTCGAATAGAAGACGGGGCTTGCATAGTGCATGCGAGTAAGAAGCCGATAAGCCCTAGCACACAGTCAATGGTTTTTCATTTTCCTATTTAGCCGGCCGGCGTCTGTCGATGCGTGCCCGAACGGGAAGTCCAGCTAGGTAGGGTATCTTACGGGAGCTGAATTTCCTGAAGAAACTCAAAGCATACTTTGCCGTCGAAAGACCACAATGAGATGGATAGCACCAAGCAAGAAAACAAGACACTGAAAGGGTATTTCGAAGACTATTCTCCATCTAGATTGATGTGACAAGCCTGACAGACTGATAGAGATGATTCCATTACTCCTTCCACTCAAGAATCAACAACGGCAGAGCTGGAAAAGGATGTCGAGACCGGTACATCTACACATAAAGCTGAGAATCAACCAAATGGGGAACAAGCAGAGACTCGACCTGACGAAGAAGACGCTGGAGAGTCATCAAACTACATCAATGGCTCCCGATTATACGTTCTCTCCGCTGCATTCACGATGGCCGGTATCATGCTAGCCATCGATGGAAGCATCCTCTGTGAGTCTTCACCATATATGCTTCATTCCATTCCATTTCTTGTCGCTAACTATTACTAAAAGCTACGGCAATTCCACGAATAACTAGCGAGTTCAATTCAATCGACGACATCGGCTGGTACGGCAGCGCCTATCTTCTTGCCCAAATGTGCCTCCAACCTACCTTCGGCCGCGCATACATCTATTTTGAAGCAAAGATTATGTTCCTACTATCATTGCTCACTTTCGAAGTGGGCTCGGTGATCTGTGCCGTGGCACCTAGTTCTCTCGTCCTCATTCTTGGGCGCGCCATAGCAGGAGCAGCGGCAGCGGGAATGTTGACGGGGAACTTGGCAATCTTCGGACAGGTCGTTCCACTACGGAATAGACCTCGAGGAATGGCTATCATGACCGGATTATACTCAATTGCAACACTTGCGGGACCGACTGTCGGCGGTTTGCTTACGGACTCGCGATTGACTTGGCGCTTTTGCTTTTGGATTAATCTGCGTAAGTGATATCCAAATCAAGAGAGAGAAAACAAGGGTATTCAAAACTTACTTTGGATACAGCTTTCGGGTTTATTGCGGCAGTGATTGTTATCTTCATTCTGCACCGAAAGCCAGGCAAACTTTCCGACTTGCCCTTAAAAGAGAAAATCGGGCGCCTTGATTTGGCAAGTGCAGCAATTCTCACAGGGAGTCTAGTGTGTCTTTTTCTCGGGCTACAATGGGGTGGCTCGACGGACCCCTGGTCTGCGCCTCGTGTTTGGGGCTGCTTAATTGGGTTTGCGGTGCTATGTGTTATTTTCATTGGGCTCCAGGCTCGCCGAAAAGAAAGGTAAGTCATGCCGGGAAAAATGCCTTAATTTCCTTCCAAGTTTAACATTGGGCAGAGCAACTATTCCGCTTCGACTTTTGCAACAACGGACGGTGGCCATTTGTTGCATATTCTCTGGCTTGTATGGGGTCGCAATTGTAACGCACAGCTATCTCCTGCCAATCTGGTTCCAGGGCGTGAAAGGTACTGATGCGACCATGTCTGGTGTATACATGTTGCCATTCACAGGAGCCAGTACCATAGCCGTTCTGGTAGCTGGGTTTTCGATGACAGCATCTGGGCACTATGTACCATTCATGTGGGCCGGCTCATTGGTCTATGTTGCAGGTAGCGCCCTGTACACGACCCTGAAAACTGACAGCAATGCTGGACGATACTTGGGCAGCCAGGTCCTCGCCGGCGTAGGATTCGGTACTGCGATTCAAGTCACCTTCATTGGGGTCCAAGTGGTCACCCCCGCAATCGACATGCCCACTGTCTGCGCTCTCGAGGTATTCTTTCGCCAGCTTGGTGGGTCTGTTGGGATTAGCGTGGCACAGAGTATCTTCTTGAACACACTAACAAGTCATCTCCGGAGCATTTCTGGAATTAATCCGGAAGCTATTATTCACGCTGGGGTTATCGAAGGATCATGGTCAAACGATCTAATGAATCCTTCGACAATCACTTTGGTCAAGGACGCATTGAACACGGCAATCACCAAAGCTTTCTTACTACCAATTGGGGCAACGGTTGTTGCAGCTGTGATTAGCCTAGGGATGGAGAGACGCCAAATCGAGGATGACAGGGTTCCTTCTCCGGAGAAAGGGACTGGCGCTAGTGAGAATGAGGGCATTTCTTCGGGTGAGCGGCCCGCCGTGGCGTTGACTGATTGTCAGCCAATGAAGGAGCATATACTGAGCGAAAACGAGATGAAAGGGGGGAAAGAAGAGTAAGTAAGCGCTTGCGCAGTAAGCACAAGCCTCGCGGGCCGGGCCATAGAGGAGAGCGAGTTCAATGCGGGAACATAGTCCGGATCTACAGAAGTTTAGGGGTCCTGCAGCTTGATCCTGGCGCATAATCGCAATTTATTCATTCGGGACCGATAAAAGTCTACCAATTAACACCCATGTCAAGTACTACGCGGAAATCCCATCTTCCACTTTCCTAGTGCGATTTAGAAGTAGATGCAATTCCTTCGGAATGGTTCACACTGAGATGGATTATGGTCAATCTACGAGGAGACGGAACTTTTGCCTTCAGTTGAAACAAGATATCTTGCATTTTAGTCACATTAATGCGTTCTAGCATATGATACAGCTTTGCTAAGTCCATAACCCGCAGCTAAGATGGTCAACCATATTGCAGCACCCCTCCACCAGTATGGCGCCCAGCTAGATTTCATCGAAGCTCGATCGTGTACTTGAGGAAATGGCTTCTCGGGCACTGGGACGTCCAGGAATTTACACAGCGGTTCCCAGCCATCCTTCATGTTGAAGAAAAATAGTCGATCCTCTGGCACAACTCGCTTCAGGTAGTCGGAGTGGATTTCCATAAAATCTGATTGAATAGGTCGGTTAGCCGAGGACGTTAGGATATTGGATTCGAATACTGACGAGGACCCAATGGCTCAAATTCTGGGGGATAGATCTTCCTTCTCCGCTTCAGAATTGCCAATTTCCATGCCAGTGAGTACCTCAACGTAGGTTGAACCAGCTGTAAGAGAATAAACAATGGATTGTCGAGTGTGTTGATCAGCTCCTGATAGCTATCCCACCACCGGTTGGGCTCGCGAACTGTACAAACGACCTTCGCGTCTGGGTACAACCGAACTAGTTCCTCAACAAAGAATATCGCTGGAGCATCGGTTGTCGCGACATATCCGGCCAGCAATTCCTTCAAAGTATCGTCAACTTCCTCCTGTGAAACGCCTTTCCCCGGGTCCAAGACTTTTGTCCATCCTTTGATGATATCTAAGAATGGTTTCAGTACCGAATTATGGCGCTTGTCAGGAAGTTTTGCGTACGCTCTTTCCCCCTCAAACAAGCTGAGCCCCCATGGCAAACATCGCCGTGGAGAGCCCACGACAGAGCGAGCGTGAGGGAAATTGTCCCAGTGCGAGGCAATCCAGCTGCGATTACCTGTAGAGTGCGAGTCGGGTCATTAGGTGGCTCCCCAGCGAACGGATCCCTCCACCGTTTCTGTTCTTTAGGCTCTTCCATGTAGAGAATATGGAGTTCTTCCACGGAGAAAGAAAAAATATCAAGGGCTTAATCGAAGGATGGCAAAGGGGATTTACCACCCCCTAGCAGTGGCTGTACATGATTAACTATTCTGCCACGGACTCTGACTCGATAAGATCTCCTGATCAGTGCAGACAAACTTCCGTTCAGGATTGGTGAATGCAAGCATATCTCTGACATCTCAGGCAAGGCCCTGACTGGTGGCTTGAAGCTCCGCGTTCACCCCAGGAACTCCACGGGGATTTAAGCCAATATCCAGACGCTGGCTTATGCTTACATGCATTAGTCTCATGGGCCATAAGAGGGTTTTGCCAAGGCGTATGGTGTGGAGAGATCCAAGATCGGGGATGTCCCGGTCAGCCCGTGATAGATTCGGGATCCCTGGCGCCACCAATGGGGGCCGTTTATCGGACAACAAGTCCCCACGATCTTAGAGCGTGAGAGCCTGGCATCGGAGCTATCCACCCATGATTTTGGCTAGTCATGGGGTAATTTAGCCGGTGAGCGTCAAGGGTTGGAGGAGGAAACCATTACATGGGTATTCCTGTTCTTTGTTCGAAAGGATAGAGGTTCAACCTCAGTATACTCTAAAGCAAGACGTTTGTCCGTCACCCCGACTGTGGTGTTTAATACTACTCTCGAGGAACCCATCCACAGAGATCAAACTCTGAAGTCTCCGTTTTCGACGACCCCTATCGCCGTACGCAAAGATCATCGCAATGGCTGTTCCGACCGTATGCACTCTCAAAAATTGTCCCATCGAATGGGGCTACGTACACTATCAGCCCTCAATCGGTGGGAATGCATTCATGCTAGCGGCCTTTGGCTTGCTCACTGCCCCGGCTCTCTACCTGGGTATCACCCACAAAGTCAAGCTATTCACGTTCTGCTTCGTGATGGGACTGCTGGGTGAAATAATCGGGTATATTGGGCGGATCCTATTACACAACGATCCGTTCAGTAAAGACTACTTCCTCATATATTTGATATGCACAACTATCGCGCCCACATTTACTGCTGCCGCCGTTTACTTAACGCTAGCTCGGATTGTGGTTGTATACGGTGAAGGGATCAGTCGAATCCGCCCCCGAACGTACACGCTGGTTTTTAGTGGTCTCGACCTCATCGCTTTGGTGGTTATAGCAGTAGGAGGAGGCATGGCAGCCGTTGTAGTTTTACAATGGAAGGTTGGCAGATCTCTGAATTTTTCTGACTAGCAAAGTCGGCTCTACTAACATATTCATGATTTTTCTAGATTGATCGTGGAACGCACATCATGGTGGCAGGGCTTGTGGTTCAGGTCGTCAGCCTGGTCATATTCCTTGCTCTGTGCTTCGAGTACTCTTTACGAGTACGCAAGTATCGAGGAGATATGAATCCTAAATACGCTGTTCTTCGCGAGTCACCTCGCTTCAAGCGATTCCTGTATGCCCTCGCCGCGGCAACCATCTTTTTGTTCATTCGGGCTGTGTACCGAGTGGCAGAGCTTTCGGGAGGGTTCAGAGGCAAGCTAGCTCAGGACCAGGTACTCTTCATGGTTCTTGACGGAGCAATGGTTCTATTAGCATGTATCATTTTGACGGTCTTCCATCCGGGACTAGCCTTCGGGGGCGCATGGAAGGACGCATCGTTCCGCTGGGGTTCGAAGAAATCGAGTAATGAGTCGTCGATGCAGGATATTCCGGTGGAGTCCGTTGCCTACAACGGAAAGCATTGAATTAGGCATTGATGGGTTTTGATGGATTTGATTATGAGGCTAAGTCTTGGGTGTTTAGCAGCCATTGCTCTCAATTTTACCCAAAAGGGAGCTAGAGTATCTACAATTGTCTGCAATTGAACGAGATTCGCATATCATGCCTAAATGGGATTCGGATATGCTAGTGGATAAATTTCAATATTCTGACTCTCTATCTTGTATGGTTGCTTCAGAGTTAACTCTCCACCCTTCTTGGAGAGAGCCAACGTGGTGTTATGCCGAATAGCGTACCTGAGCCTGCTTTTCCTGTCATCCTTAGTCCGACGCCACCATGCAAACCCAACTGTGAGGATTTTCCTAGTCCATAATTGTTCTAGTTCTTATGTCAACATCTCGCTCTCTTGCAGATAAGCAGAAATCCGAAATAGCAATCGCGAGGCGGACTCTCAAAGTACAACACGTTTTCCTCGAATTTCTACGGAATGCCCTCCGCTGGGTCGCTGCCGATGCAACGCTGATGGGTCTACAGATCTATTATCTCTCTCTTACCGAACGAAAACACGGCGCAAGTGCCGACCGTCATCTTTACTAAAGTTCGAAAGGAATGAGGCGCAGAGCTAGAGCGCCATTCATCACGGAAAGATAGGATTTTTGGATCAGCCATAGTTAGATGACCGAGCTCGTAGTCATCTTACCCGCCTGGTCTGATTGCCTAGTGAATTTTCAGCGTGAGATTAGGACAGGTTGGCAATTTACAGATAGTGATACTTTTTGGCCCCCATTGCAGCTATGAGAGCTTGATGGCGGAGCCAGTCGTTATATAGAATGCTGCGAGTAGCAGGCAAATCCGTGAATTTATCACGACATTCTTCAATGATCTGTCGAAAGAAATCGATCTGAGTCAAAATTATACCTATTCCTTCACACTAGCCTATCATGTCTGAGCACACTCCAATTGCCGTCATTGGCATGGGGTGCCGACTCCCCGGAGGTGCTAGCAGCCCTGAGAAGCTCTGGGAGATGCTCGCAGAAGGCCGCAGTGGATGGGGTGAAGTTCCTGCAGAACGTTGGAACTGGAAGTCATTCTATCACCCACACAATGAAGCCAAAGAGTCACTCAATTCAAAGAGTGGCTATTTTCTGGATCAAGACATTGGGGCATTTGATGCCAAGTTCTTCAACATTGCCTCATATGAAGCCCATGCAATGGATCCGCAACAGCGAATCCTGTTGGAGACAACATACGAAGCTCTAGAGAACGCTGGAGTATCTTTGGAAAGTATTAAAGGCTCCAACACATGTGTCTACGTGGGATTGTATGCCCGTGACTATGATCGCATGGGATTTAAAGATCTCCCCCAAATTACGAAGCTTCACATTACTGGAACGGGCGAAGCTGTCGTCTCGAATCGAATCTCGTACCTCTTTGACCTCAAGGGCGCATCTGTCACGGTGGACACGGGCTGTGTAAGCACATAATCTTTCCCTTTGAGGAGTATTTCCCCCAAGTTACTGACTTCAAACTTTGTGTAGTCTGGAAGTATGGTTGCCCTGCATCAAGCTTGTCAGAATCTCCGGACCGGGGAGTCAAACATGGCCATTGTAGGAGGAACACAGCTTCTTCTTCATCCGGATCAGGCTATCGCAATGAGTACAGTTGGGTAAGACTACTATTTCTAGAAGAAGTCCTTCCTCGGGGTACTGATTTTTGATAGCATGGTGAATCCACACGGCCGATGCTTTGTCTTCGATAGCCGTGGTTCTGGTTATGCACGAGGTGAAGGCGTTGGCACGATTATTCTCAAGCGCCTGGACGACGCCATAGCAGCTGGTGACCCTGTTCATGCGGTTATTCGGAATTCTGGATTGAACCAGGACGGCAAAACAGCAGGCATTTCACTCCCCAATCCAGATGCGCAGGCCGCTCTCATGAAATGGGTCTACTCTTCTGCTGGCGTGGATCCTCGGAACACGGTATATGTGGAAGCTCACGGAACGGTCAGTCAAATTCTACTTCCAATTTACATCTTGCCATATTAAAGCTAACTGTTCTTCACAGGGCACACAAGCAGGTGCGCAGAAAAGATGATTTCTCAGTTCTATTTGTGTGAGCTAATGTAGTCAAAACAGGTGACAATGCCGAAATTTCCTCTATTAACCAGGTCTTCTGTGAGGAGGCTGGACGAAAGTCAGATATCTATGTTGGATCCGTCAAATCCAATATTGGACATTTGGAAGCATCCAGCGGTATCGCAGGCCTGATCAAAGGTATCATGATTGTGAAGAAGGGTTTCATCCCGCCAAACTTGGATCTTGAAACACCCAAGCCAAGTCTCAAGCTTGACGAGCGGAAAATCAAGGTGAGGATGATATGTCTGTTAAAGGAGGATTTGAAAGCTAATTTATACTTTCTAGATCCCTGTCCAGCTTACTCCTTTGCCCCAGCCAGAACAACCTGGGCCCAGCCGGGTGTCTTTGAATAGTTTTGGCTACGGCGGAACTAATGCACACGTCATTCTCGAACCAGCTCCAGCCCGTGACCTCAATGAATCTGATGTGAATGGTAACTCAATCCATGAAGGCTCAAATGGAGTTCAAGATGATCTTGAAATCAAAGACACCCCGAATGGCGTTGCAGATGCCGCTCATCAATCAAACGGTGATGAGAGCCATGCCAGCCCCGAGGAGAAGGCTCAAGCCAATCCTCAGTTGTTTGTGCTTAGCGCTACTTCGGAAAAGTCTCTTCTTGAGGCTGCAAAAAATGTGCAGAGCTGGATCTCTACTAGGGCCTCGGAGCAAGACTACCTCTCCGATCTTGCATACACTTTGAACGTTCGACGATCACTCCTGCCACTCAGGCTGAGTGTTGTTGCTTCGACCCCGGATGAACTCGTTTCTGCTTTGGAGCCAAAGAGTCTCCGTATCACAAAGCTTCCACACTCTGTCTCCGTTGCCTTTGTCTTCACGGGCCAGGGAGCGCAATGGTATGCCATGGGAAGAGAGTTATTGGCCGTCAACTCTGCCTTCAAAGATTCGATTCTCCAATCAGACAAATTGATCCAAAGCTTTGGTTCTGAGTGGAGTCTTGTGGAGGAGCTCTCAAAGGACGAACAATCCTCCAGAGTGAGTGACAGCGAGTTATCTCAGCCTTTGACGACAGCCATCCAAGTCGCTTTGGTTGATTTGCTTGCCACCTTTGGTGTGACCCCGCAATATGTCTGCGGTCACAGCTCGGGAGAAATTGGTGCGGCTTATGCGGCTGGGGCCTTAACGCAAGAGGCTGCGATTGAAATGTGAGTTTCTTATCCTTTGGCTTTTCAAGATGAAATTTGACCTAATGACTATTGATCCAGTGCGTACCGACGAGGTTTATGCTCAACTGCTGCCAAAAGGGCAAACTCGACCAAGGGTTCCATGCTGGCCGTGGGAGTTGGCGAGATCGAGATTTTGCCATACATCCAGCAGGTGAAGAATGGCCTTGTCACAGTGGCTTGTTCCAACAGCCCGGATAGCACTACGATATCTGGAGATGAAGCTGGTATTGACGAACTGAGCGCCATTCTGAATGATCAATCCATCTTCAACAGGAAGCTCAAGGTGGACACGGCCTATCATTCTCATCACATGAAGAAGATCGCGGACCAGTACCTCCAGTCCTTGCAGCATGTGCATACCGGTACACCACGAAGCAATGTTACTTTCTATTCCTCCGTGACAGGGGAGAAGAAGGTTGCCAATTTCGGACCTCAATACTGGACAGACAATCTGGTGTCAAAGGTCCGATTTAGCGATGCCCTTCAACTTTTGGCCGAGGACATGGCACGTTCGAAACAGTCCAGCAATGTTGCCAACTTCTTTGCAGAGATCGGTCCTCATGGTGCATTGTCTGGGCCCATCAGGCAGATCATGGCCAAACTCAGTATCCGAACCTTCAAGTTTTCCTACGCATCTGCACTTGTCCGAACTAAGCATGCACTACACTCAGTTCTGGAGCTGGTTGGCAAGCTATTCGAATCTGGATGCGGTATCCAGTTTGAGCAGCTTCTTGCCTTGCACAAGGCCAAGCGTTGGACTACAATCGGCGATCTGAGTCCTTACCCCTGGGATCACTCATTATCTTACTGGTACGAATCTCGACTCAGTCGGGATCATCGTCTGCGTCAGTTCCCCTACCATGACCTGCTGGGATTGTGGGATGTTGGGAGCACTATACATGAGCCGAGATGGCGGTACCATCTCAATGTCGATGCGCTTCCTTGGTTGAGGCATCACGTTGTCGATAGCTTCATGATTTTCCCAGGAACTGGATACATTTGCATGGCCATCGAAGCGATGAAACAACTCGTCCAGCTTCGGAAGACCTCGGGGGAGATATCCAAGTTCCATGTCAAGAATGTGGTTCTTTCCAAGCCTATCATTGTTCCAGATCAACGACCGGATAGCTTCATCCCAGATGTGGAAGTTCAACTTACCCTGACTCGTATGAAGACCAACGATGGCAGTCGATGGGAAACATTCAGAGTTTTCTCATACTCGCCTGAGGGATCTGGGTCATGGAATGAGCATTGTTCCGGACTCATCACTGTTGACATGAGTTCCAAGGTTGACGAGGTTGAAGGCACCCGAGAGGAAGAATTCCTGGTTTCATCCCACAAACGCAAATTCGAAGATATCCAGCAAGCCTGTCACTTTGATGCCACCATCAATCCTGAGAAATTCTACAGTGACCTTCGTGAGTCTGGGAATGATTTCGGCTCGACTTTCACCTGCATGACCGAGATGCAACTAGGACACCATCAAGGTTGGGCCAAGGTTGAGGTCCCCGATGTTCCAGCCTGCATGCCTCGCCAGTTCTTACAGCCACATGTGATACACCCATCTCTCTTGGACTCTTTGAATCACCTTGCGGTAGTTTTGTTCAAGAAAGAGTGCAGCAACGCACCACTTATGGCGACGTTCTTTGGAGATATCATCATTTCAGCAGATATAACATCTACCCCTGCCGATGAACTGATCGTCGCTCTCGAGATGAATCCCGAGGGAACGCGTTCAGCATCAGGAAACACATACGCATTCCAACAGAAAGAAGATGGAGAACGCTCTCTCGTCCTGCATGTGCAAAACTGGCAGCTGAAAGCTGTTGGAGAAGCTCAAACGAAGAATGAAGAGACTCCATTCCATCGCAAGATGAGCTATCGGATGCAGTGGCAGCCAGATGCGTCTTTCCTAAACGCGAAACAGCTTCAGGATGCAGTTGATGTAACTGCAACGGAACAGCATCTCACTACCGCAACAAGTACCACTGAAGACGTCATAATCACCGAAAAGCTGACATTTGAGCAAATAATTGCCCTGAATGAGCGCGCAGCGGCAATCTACATTCGGGAGGCCTTGTCCCAGGTATCCTCGGAGGCACCAGCGGTGACTACCCCTCATTTTGCAAAGCTTCTCGAGTGGATGAAGTCTTCCAGGGAGTCTGAGGTATACAAGTCGATGCTGAAAGGATTGACTTCTTCCGAGGAGGAACTCATCCTTCAGAGGTCTTTGATCTCCGGTCTTGAAGGATTGATGCTATCCCGTATCGGGCTCAACCTGGTCTCCCTTCTAAATGGAGAAATAGACGCCAGTGAGCTGATGCGGGAAGACAATCTCTTGTCGAGATTCTGCGGGGATGACCTTTTCTCAAACAGCCATCAATTCATGGTCAACTACCTAAAGTCAGCTGTGTACAAAAAGCCACACATGAGAATTCTCGCCATTGGTGCTAGTATGGAAGATGGGATTGTTGCTCTGCTGCGTGCAATTGATCGTCCAGAGGGACTCATGGTTGACCACTTCGACCTCGCTGATAGCTCTTCGGCGGCCCTGGAGCGCGCGAAACCTCTTTTCCAAGATTGGCACTCTATGGACTTCAAGGCTTTGGATCTTGATGATAATCTCAAGGATCAGGGCTTCGAGATTGGATCTTACGACATGATCATCGCAGCCAACACCCTTTATTCCGTGAAGAACGTCACAACCTCGTTGAATCAGGTTCGTCAGTTGATGAAGCCGGGTGGAAAACTAGTTATGGTTGAACTAATTCGGCCACCGACATTGGCCATCGAGACTATCTTTGGAGTCTTGCCAGGGTACGTACCATTGACTTGAATATTTAACAGCAATTCGCTAACACTTGACAGGTGGTGGGCTGCTGAAGATGATCGCCAGAATTGTCCTCTACTCTCCGAGTCACAATGGCACGATCTGCTGCTGGAAAGCTCATTCAGTGGCACCGATATTGTGATGAATGAGAACGATGGTCCAAAGTCCAGATCTGCCATGATCATCTCGACTGCATTGAACCAGACTGAGGTGAACAAAACTGCACCTTCGCAATGCGTTAAGGTCCTCTCATTTGGCAAATGGTCTCCGGTATTCGCAAAGTTCGCCGAGGATATCTCATCTGCTCTCAGTCAAAGGGGCTTTGATTGTTCAACCGGTGTTTTAGATCCTCAGGCCATCGAACAAGACATTACCTACATCGTTCTTGACGACGTGGAGAATGCTCTTCTGTCAAGTCCATCTGCAGAGGAGTTCGAGACTCTCAAGACTCTTTTCATCACGAGCAAGTCTCTCCTTTGGATCAGCGGACAAGAAAAGGTCACTCAGAATGGCAACGCTGCAAAGGGTCTCATCAACGGTATGGCGCGTGTGGCTCGACGTGAAAACGAGGGGATCAAGTTCATCACCATCGACATACAACAAGATCTTGCGAACTCTGGGTCTGAGGTTTTCAAGCAGATTCTGGACATTGCTGAGAGCTCCTTCTGGCCAGCTTCTGGGACCGAGCAGTCCAATGAACATGAGTTTGCGATTCAGAACGGCGCTGTCTTGATTCCTCGAGTTCAGCCTGACACCAAGTTCAATGAGTGGATCGACCGAGCCGTCGGAGATGATCGACTGGACACTCTGCCTTATCACCAGCCCAGCCGCAGCTTGAAGCTTCACGTGGAAACGCCCGGTCTTTTGAGCAGTCTCCGATTCGTGGAAGACGAGACTCTGGCCTCGCCTCTTCGCGCCGATGAGATCGAGATTGAAGCAAAGGCATACGGTGTCAACTTCAAAGACGTCTTTATTGCTCTCGGTCAAATGCTTCCTGGAGTCAACATGATCGGAGAGGTCGCCGGTATTGTCACAGCTGTGGGTTCAGCTATGCAGGGCCGATTCAATGTGGGAGACCGAGTTGCCGGCGTTGGCGCCCAGCCCTTCACCAGCAGAGCCAGAGTCAAGGGATTGATGTCTTGTCGACTCCCTGACTCGATCACCTTCACTGTCGGTGCATCAATTCCCATCATTTACATGACAGCCTACCACTGCATCGTTGAAGTGGCTCGTCTCCGAAAGGGCCAAACCATCCTGATCCATGCAGCATCCGGTGGTGTTGGTCAAGCGGCAATTCAATTCGCGCAACACATTGGAGCTGAAATCTTCGCAACTGTCGGCAGTGCAGTCAAGCGTCAGCTACTGATTGACCGGTACAACATTCCCGAGGATCACATTTTCTCGACAAGATCGAGAACATTCAAACATGGAATTATGCGTCTTACAGCCGACAAGGGAGTGGACGTCGTTCTCAACTCCCTCTCTGGTGAATGGCTGAATGACTCTTGGGAATGCTTGGCTCGTCTTGGAACATTCGTTGAAATTGGCAAAACGGATATCTATAAGCGAAGCCACCTCAGCATGGCACCGTTTGACCGAAGCATTACCTTCGCAGCCGTCGATCTGGTAGTCCTATTCGAGAGTCAAATTGAACGGATGAATGACGAGTTCCAAACGGTCATGTCAATGTTCGAGTCAGGCATTCTTGCACCCGTGGCTCCTGTTGCAGCGATTCCTATCTCGAACATTGAGGAGGCATTCCGCTTGATTGCTTCTCGGAAGCACACAGGAAAGGTTGTCGTTGAAGCTGAGGCAGATGCTCTCGTGAAAGCAGTGATTGCTAAGCCCGAGCCGTTGCAACTGGACCCTTCGGGATCCTACGTTGTAGCTGGTGGTCTTGGTGATCTGGGTAAGAGAATCTGCCGGCTTCTAGCATCTCATGGTGCAAAGCACATTGTGACGCTGTCTCGTCGGTCTCTGTCCGATGATGATCGACAGACATTCGAGGCTGATATTGCTCAGCTTGGAGCAGTATTGCACATTGTCAAGTGCGATATCATTGACGAATCCTCTATGACTGAGGCTGCGATTATCTGTCAAGAGACTCTTCCACCCGTCAAGGGTGTAATCCATGCCGGCATGGTTCTCCGGGTAAGCACAATAGTTTCCCCTCCTATAAAGTTCACAAACTAATAAACTCCCAGGATCATCCTCTCGAGCTCATGACACCGGACGACTATCTGACCGCTACCAAGCCCAAGACCCAAGGCACCTTGAACCTGCATTCCAGCTTCCAAGGCCCTGCACTTGACTTCTTCATCACTCTTTCCTCCATCACATGTATCGTCGGCAAGACTGGCCAAGCCAATTATTCCGCTGGAAATGCCTTCCAGGATGCGTTCGCCCATGCGCATGCTGGAAAGTCCCACACCCGCTACATTTCCCTTAACCTCGGTGCAATTGATGGGTCCGATGCCATCACGTCTCTGCCCATCCGCCAGCAGGAGCTGATGCGTCAAGGTGCAATTCTGGTCAAATTTGAGGAACTCTTCAAAGTCCTCGAGTATGCCATGGGACCTCAAGCAGTACTCGATGACTGTGTTCAATCAATCATGGGCTTCGATCGACAGTCCATGGAGACGGTGCAGGACACCTTTGGACTCAGTAACCCGATGTTCAGTCAAGTGCCCTATCTTTCGGATCAGAACAGCTCTGGTGATGGTGCGTCCAACAAGGTAGACACGGAGAAGGCTATTCGGAATGCCGCTTCCATTGCCGAAGCTGAGGAGATCATCACTCAGGCAATTGCAGAGAAATTCGCTCTGTTCATGGACCGCGCGATCGAAGATGTCAATCTCGACCAGTCACTCGCTGCCTTCGGACTTGACTCGCTGGTCTCAATTGAGTTGAAGAACTGGATGGTTCGAACATTCCAAGTTACTTTGCAGACATCAGAGATTGCAGATGCCCTTAGCGTGGTTGCCCTGGCAAAGACAATTACCTCACGTTCGAAGTTGGTGAGCGATGAGCTGCGTGGAACTCCTTCCAGCTCAGACGAGCCTGAAGAGACACCAGCTGAGCAGCCAGTGGCTGAAGTACCCTCCGGTCCAAACCACAGCTTTGAATGCTGTCGATACGCAAAGGATCTCCCCAAACAGCCATTGATGGACCTAGACGAAGCATTGAGCTCAATTTCAAAGAGTACTCGCCATTTCGCAACAGAGGAGGAGTACACAGCTCTCTGCCAGGCAATTGAGAAATTCGGACAGCCAGGAAGCATGGGACGTCAAATGTACGAGAAACTCGTCAACATGTCGAGTGACCCGAAGGTAGACAACTGGATGGTCGACTTCTTGACAGATGCGACATTCCTCAGGAAGCGATTCTCCTTGGTACCACTCTCAAGCTTCTTCGCTACACATCATGACGCTGCAGTTCCCCATCCTCAAGCAGAAAGGGCTGCTCTCATCGCGACAACGGCTTTCCGATTCAAGGAGGCAGTAGATGCTGGGACTCTGGAGCCTCATTGGTATTTCCATATCCCATCTTGCATGGATTCTTGGCAATGGCTTTTCAACACCACTCGTGAGCCTCAGCTTGAAGTTGATCGTATGAGAAAGTACCCTGGAAACGACTACTGCGTCGTGCTCCGCCGCGGCCATGTCTTCAAGGTGGCGCTCAAGAACGGCTCCGAAGCTGTCTCATACTCCTCCATCAAGGCACATTTCGATATGATCTTGGAGAGCGTTCAAGATGAGGGCTTCTGGACAAGCATACTGACTAACGATAACCGAGACTCCTGGGCCACGGTAAGTTCACAATCTCTTCATCGCAACAAATTCTATTCTAACAATTTTTAGCTCCGCCAAAAGCTCATCTCCATGAACGACGCAAACGCAGCATGCATCCAAGTCATCGAGCAAGCAGCCTTCGTCATCTGCCTCGATGACGGCACACCAACAACCAGCTCCGAGCGAATCCGAAGGGCTTACCTAGGCGACGGCTTCAACAGATGGAACGACAAGGGCCTCCAGTTCATAATCTTCGAGAACGGCTCATCAGGCTACCAAGTCGAACACACTATGATTGACGGTCTAACAGTCCACCGGATGAACGAGTGGATCCACGAATCCATCCACGCACATATCCCCAGCCAAACCAGCGGTCATACAAACGGCACAGCCAACGGATTCCACCCAGTCCTCGAAGAATACACCCTCACCACAACACCCAACATCGACGAACACATTCTCGTCGTGCGAGATGAACACCTCAAAACCACCTCCGGCCGTGAATACGGCTACCTCACGCTCTCACACTTCGGCAAAGACTTCCTCGCCGAACATGGGTGTCCTATTAAATCCGTCTTCGACGTTACAATCCAACTAGCCAGCAAACTCTACTTTGGCCACAACCCGGCCTCCTGGGAACCAATGTCGATGGCGCATTTCCACAAGGGTCGCACAGAGATCTTCCAAGGTGTCCTCCCATCCGTAGCGCAATTCTGCGACTCGGCAACGGACGGAGACGTTCCTGCGACACAGCGGCGTGAGATGCTCATCCGCGCTGCGAATGAGTATACAGCTGGTCTGCAGAATTCTGGAAAGGGAAATAATTACTTCAGGCTTATGACTGTTTTGGAGGGTATGTGGCCGGCTGGTGAGGAGTTGGCGCCGTTGTTTACGGATCCCGTTTGGCTGAGGACGTATCCGCGGTTCATTATGTCTGGGTTGACGGATGGTGGATCATTGGATTCGGCGTTTGCCTTGATTGATCCTGAGGGTGTTTGGATTTGCTATTCGATTGGGGAGAAAGAGTGAGTTCCATTGATCTGGAGATGATGAGAAGCTTGAACTAACCTTCTTTTCTTAGGGCACGCTTTTCTATTGTTGGCCCTACAGGCAACGTGTCCAGGTTTGAGAAAGTACTGGACGAGGCTACGGCCCTTGTTAAGACACTGGTAGAGTCGAGCTAGTTTTTTGTGTTTTATAGTGGGCTTGCGAGTCTTTGGAGTTTGTTGTAATCAGTCATTCGTGTTCATTGTGATGTTAAGGCACCCAAGAATGACATTTATGAGGAAGATTGTAATTTCCATTCGCATCACCCCATCAAATACGCCACGCAATTACATCACAACGGTAGATAACGGTAAATTCGACGCCGAAAGTGGCTATTCTTGACGCTGTTTAAGCGTCGTTTTTACTATAATCTTCGTCATCGATTTCTCACGTGGTCTATTTCTGCCCATCATTTACGTATGCTCCCCGAGTGATCATGAATTACTCCCTGAGCGCTCATGGCCGCTCAGGGTTGCTCAGGGGTCTACTCACCCTTCACTCATCCTAGTTCGTCTAGATGAGTCACCTTGTAACCAGGTTTACTTTAAATCTAAAGATCTAACTGTGGAGTTTCCCGTTTTTCTCAAAACCATCAGGCTATAATCGTGGAAGCTACTTTCCACGACGCTAAAGACTATGGATTGAATGCAGGTATATCAATAGCTATTTGAATTCATAGTCTGGTAAGAAGTAGGTATAAATAAAATAGATGGTAGAATGGTGGGGCCTTGGTACAATTGAAAACATTGAATCAAGCCTACCTTTAAGATCTGCGTTACAACTTGGTATGAAGGTTTACACCCCTAGGTCGACCCCTTGCTTTGCGGCTGATACAAGAGAATGCTCCGCCTTTCCTCGAAGCCAAGGCAATATGCCTAGGAGAACTAAATAATTAATACTTATAATGAACTTCGGGCTTGCTAACTTGAAATTCATTCGATATAGCGTATGTGCATCATGAAATGGAATCGAGCTCCAAAGCTGTCCGACCCCCGGAAGGATGAGCTGTCTAGATCTGATTCTGACAGCTTTCGGAGTGTCAATCTTCAGATACCTGGTCTACTTGAAGTAACTTCCCCCTGGCGCTCGCTGACATCCGATACCTGGATGTGGGAGATTCTAGCGATCAGCTTTAGTGGTATATGCTTCATCGCGCTTTCTGTCGTCGTCTTCGTATACGATGAAAAGCCCTCGCCTTCGCTACCTCACGATCTTACTCTCAATACTGTCATTTCCATCCTAGCAACTGCTTCAAAGTCATCCTTGATTTTCGCCGTCGGTTCATCTCTGGGTCAACTGAAATGGATCTGGTTCCTGAAATCCGATAAGCATCTCCGGGATATGCAGTTATTCGATGATGCCACCCGTGGCCCCTGGGGTTCTGCAATCATGTTGCTTCAACATAAGGGGCTATCTATTGCGTCACTAGGAGCACTGATCACCCTACTTGCCCTGGTCTTTGAGCCTTTTCTACAACTTGTCATGACATTTCCTCTAAGACAAGTGCCTGATTTGTCTTCGTTTCCTTCAGCAAAACAGGTTCGTTCAATGTATGCAGTATACAATGACCAAGGTCCAAATACGGCATTTGAAGATATTCTGGGTGGCTTCTATGATGCTCAGATGCAGGGCATATGGACTGATGTCTATGAGAGAGACTATCTCACCTGTCCCTCAAGCAACTGTACCTGGCCAGCATTTAAATCAGTCGGTTACTGCAGTAAATGTGAGGATGTGACATCCGAAGCCACCTTGGTGGGCTGCAACAACGTCCCCTACGAATTTGATGGACACGGGTTTCACTCCAACATCACTGAGCGGTGGTCGATAAACTGCACCGTCTCTCTCCCTCATGGGTACTCACCTAATACACGACTTCAACTTTTGCAGGACGGGGGGCTGTATCAAATGACTCTCCCTGGGATAATTGTGTGGCAGATACACAAACTGCCGAATCAAATCTTGTTCACTGATGGGCCTCCACTCAACACCACCTTTCTGGGAATCGAGAACCCCTTACTGGTCATTGGATTTGCCGAACTAGATATAGTGACTACTGATCAAGATGCTGGCGGGAAAGCAGTATTCCGTCCAGAGGAGAGTCTCAAAATCAAAAAGGTGACGGAATGCGTCCTCTCTCTATGTTCGCGAACTCATAATTCCTCTTTCACGAACGGAGTACCACAAGTCGGTATTTCCCCTCCGGAGTTTGGTCAAATCTGGTATAAATACATATCGCGTAACTTTGAGGAGGGCCAGGCGTTCTACGACACTTGCTGGACCCAATGGGGGGAGTACCCCAGCCTCAGACGCGTATTGGCGGCCTCAATGACTCGAGCTGGTTGACGAAGCCTGAGCTACCGGTTTCTATCCAGCAAGATAAGAGAGATCCAACTGGGATGGGTGGCAAAGCCTTTGCGTTTTGTCACGTCGAGGATCTCATTCCAGATATTACACAGTATCTCATTGGCTCCCGGAATTTCAGCACATTCTGCTGGGCTGAAGAGGAACCCTATTGTTTACGAAATACGCAAACAATCGATGAATTGTTTAGGCAGACGCCAGAATACGACAGATATTGGGATCCCACACAATCAAATGGAGAGGTTCAGGCCTTGGATGGTTTTGATCGAATCACGAGAAAAGGCCTTGAAGGTGTCATGCGGAGTATAGCATCATCGATGACTATGTGGGCTCTTTCCCATACCACGGACTTCATTAACGGCACGGCAATTATTCCAGAAGTTTACGTCAAGGTGCATTGGCCATGGATGGCCCTTCCAGCAACACTTATTATACTTTCTGCTGTGCTACTCGTGTCAACCATAATGCTCAATCGCAGGCAAAACGGTGATTTGTGGAAGACCTCTAGCTTACCGACCATTTATCATGGATTAGAGGATGATATATTGATCAGCCGGGGTCCAAATTTTGAACTTAGTACGATGGAGACCTCCGCAGGTTCCATGAAGGTTCACCTACAGTATTCTGATATAAGGGGCCGATTTGTCTTACAGGAGAAATGATGAAGGGGGTGCAGTCTTGCCGTCATGATATGTATAAGGTCTACACAATTCATATAGTGCTTTCGAAGAAGGATTGATTGCGGGGCGATGTTCATGAAATGGCACAGATGTCACTGGTTTCTTCCAGTTTCCCGTAAGAAATAGTATTATACGTGACACTGCTATTTTAACAAGTGATGGCGATCTATTCTGGAAAAGCGATCGATTCAGGTCTAGCTAAATACGGTGCTAGCATAGTTTTAGGTTGGTATATCTATACTCATCAATGGTAGCAAAGGAATCGTCAAATTCACCGGGTTAGGCTGATCTACGCGGGAGGCCGCGGATACTAGCTATTAAGTTCTTGATTGTTACATCGGTTAATAAATGCATAGGAACACCCACTGTACGCGTGGCCATCAGTATCCATTGAATATCGATACCGCCAAGCCTCGTCTTAGGAAACGGGTTAAGCTAGGTCATCAAAGGGTCACAAGTCTTAAATAACAGTGAAATAGGTATGAAGGTAGTTCTTACTAGTCCATCCGCCATCTCTCCCGATAATACACCGTGAGTATTCGTGTCATTCCATAAAATACTGCGCTGATTGTGGCCACGTCAAGTTTCCAATCACTCGCCATCAGACCAAATTCATCTATGATCCACCCTGGCCCAGGAACATCCGAAGCAGCCAGTAAGCAGTACGGTTAGCGTCGAAGGACCTTATCCAATGAAGAGGTAAAATGAGATCAAAGGGTCGATCAGCCTGAGCATTAGGGCGAGCGATTAGGTTACTCAGGGAGCTGCTCGGGCAGTTTTACCGTCACCTAGATTACAACAAAACCTTGGAAGTAAATGACCAATCCAAAATCTCAGTTGAAATGGACTAAAGCCGAACCATGCTAAATATAAAACACAGAGACATTAGATATCAGTACAAGGGCGCACACAAGAGGAAGAAGCCATCCAAGAAGCTCCTCCCATAACATGCAAGCCCGTTCTCGTTTCGTTCGCACATTTTTGCCTCGCTTCTTTATCCGTTTAGAAATTTCCCCTTTGCGCATTCCTTTTCACCCGTTTAACCGGTAACCTTGAAGATGGACTCGGCCAGGCGCTTGACGTTGCCGGAGGTGATACCAGCGACGGAGATACGGCCGTCCTTGGTGGCGTAGACGGAGTGCTGGAGAGGATATTAGTATGCTAGGAATCACACAGGAATTGACAAACGGGGAAGGCTTCGCGATACGTACCTCCTTAGCGAGAACATCCATCTGCTCGGGCTTCAGACCGGTGTAGGCGAACATGCCGATCTGGCTAGTAATGTGGGACCAGTCGTGCTTGCTGCCGAGCTCCTCCAGGTTCTTGCGGAGCAGGGAGCGCATCTCGATGATGCGGTCAGCCATGCCCTTGACCTCACCGAGCCACTGCTCGTTCAGCTTGGGGTCGTTCATGATGGTGGAGGCGACGCGGGCACCGTGGATGGGAGGGTTAGAGTAGAAGGGGCGGATCAGAATCTTGATCTGAGACTCGACGCGCTTCTTCTCCTCGGTGTTCTCGCAGACGAGCGAGAAAGCACCAACACGCTCACCGTAGAGACCCTGATTAAACATATCACGTTAGCAAAATGAACAGACTTTGGAGCTCTGCGGCGCATTCGGATAATTTCTCACCATGTTCTTGGCGAAACTCTGGCACAGAGCAATGTTGTGGCCCTCCTTGACGAAGTGGCGAGGAGCGAAAGCGTCCTGGTCAGCGTTACCGCTGGCGAAGCCCTGGTAGGCCATGTCGAAGAAGGCAAAGTGGCCCTTCTCCTTAACGACATCGCTGATCTGGCGCCACTGCTCCTGGGTGGGGTCAACACCGGTAGGGTTGTGAGCGCAAGCGTGCAGCAGGATGATGCTGTTCTCGGGGGCGGCCTTGATATCGGCGATCAGGCCCTCAAAGTCCAGACCGATGGTGTCCTTGTTGTAGTAGCGGTACTTCTCGACCTCGAGGCCAGAGTCCTTGAAGACGGCGTTGTGGTTGGCCCAGCTGGGGTTGGGGAGGTAGATCTTCTTTGCGTGGGGGTAGAAGCGCTTCAGGAACGCACCACCGATGCGCAGGGCACCGGTACCGGAGATGGTCTGGGTGATGACGAGGCGGTCCTCGGTCAGGGCGGAAGAGTCCTTGCCGTAGGCCAGCTCGGCAGCGGCGTTGGTGAAGGCGGGGACACCGGTGATGCCGGCGTACTCCTTGTCGAAGCGCGAAGCAACGACTTTGTCCTCGGCCTCGCGGACGGAGGGCAGGACGTAAGGCTTGCCCTTGTCGTCACCTAATCACGAAATTCACGCGCGAATTAGCAATCCATGGTATTTCTTCCACTGTTTTGATTTCCCAGCTTTCGCAAATCGATGGTGGAGGACTCACGGTAAGCACCGACACCCAGGTTGATCTTCTCCTTGAAGGAGTCGGCCTTGAAGGCCTCAGTGATACCGAGAATGGCATCCTAAAGCAGGCGAGCTGCGCATCAGCATTGATCCTTTATAGAGTCGCATTGAATCGTATTTCCAATGCTGTCCACTCCAAGTTCTAGAGTTGATCGATTGACACCTACAGGAGGACCCTGGGGCACGTTAGACCAGGCCGAGGCATGTCTAGCACCGATGATCACGGTGCGCATGTTCGCATCGCGGGCAACAGCCGAGCGGCTGGCAACACGCAGAGTGGAGAGCATTGTGTGGAATGACAGGAGAGCAGATAGAAGGGGAAAGGAAGAAGGTAAAAAAGCTGGGGGAAGAAAGAGAAAAAGCCGGAGAAGAAATCGGAGATGCTGCGTGTTTTGGGGCCTGACTCATGTGATACTCAAGGGAAGTATCGGGTACTTCTCGTCGAGTGTGGGGTTTCACTCATTCCGAAGTCACGTCTACTTCACCGCCCGGCGACATCTGCGAGGCCGATCCCGTCGGATTGGTTGCATCCTCCGCAGGATTTAGGATTCCCACAGGAGTAGTATTCCGTGTGGTAGATCATACAGTAATAGTTAAATAGAATTAGATATAATCCATTAGTCCTTAGCATTTCAATTGACTGATAGGTAGAATACCATATCCTATACACTCTAGAATCACTCCCTTGTGTACCTACAGCACTCTACAGTGTAAACATTTCAGTCCCAAACACGGTCTCGCCCTATTCTCCCCGACATCATCATTGCACCATGTCGGGATGTCAAGCCCCGGTGAGCTGAATAAGGGCGAAAAGCTCCACCCGAGAATTTCCCCTCACGCACAGAGTTGGGGTAAAATCCGTCGTGCGGGCAGATCCCGAATGCAAGCATTTCAAGGACCAATTTACCCAGAAGGGGTAGTAATTTGATATTTCAAGGTTTCTCACCCCCTATATGGCCATTTGAGAACAATTCATTCTAATTGATTATCCAATTATAGGTGTCAGGGAAAACCAGGGCAAAATATCAGGGCTTAAAACTCGGTTAAATAGGGTGACGAAAATAGCCGGGATGACACGAATGTATGTACTAAGTACTTTAGCAACTGTACAGTGTACACCGTCGACTGTTTTAGCCTGTCTGGACTTTATTCCATAGTACCCAACCTCCCATCCCCACACGCGGAGACCGAGACGTCTGATCGACGGCTGGAGAACCCCGACAATTCCAGTATCTCCAGTTAATTATTATTACGTAGCCAACGCGGAGGGTCGGCAGGACATGACGGAAACAGCTAGCCGCATTCATAAACAGAAAACATAGTTTATGCCGGTTTTGGACTTTCAAGGAGTGTTATTGTTTGCATCTTGCGAATGTAATTAGAGTGCAATTTCGAAGCTAGATAGAAGAATAGTGGACAATAGGGAGTGACTACCCTTCCTACTGTATTATTATCAGCGATCTATATACTCTGCTCTCGTCTAGTCTACTAAAAAGCTTTGAACAACCTACTCCAGCATCCAATTAAGAAGCTAAAAGGAAAATAAATGACACGAAGGAACCAGCCCGCCTTCCCAAGGGCATAGGCCGTACGTGTCAGTAAACAAATCTGTGCAGCTGTTCAAGGGGGAATATCATTGGTCATCTCGCTGCTCTATACAATACAAATCAAGCAACACAGTCTCAACCCTCAACCCAACCGAACACCAGCCTGCCGATTCTTACGCGCCTGCTGGCCCATGGCATTATTCATACCCGTATGCTGGCTACTATCCAGCGCAGACATCGCCTCCCGCTTCTTCTCCTCTTCAATCTTCTTCAACCTCTTCTCCGTCTTCATCTTGCCGCTACCCTTGCCGTGGAACTGGTGACTCAGATGCTTGAACGCCTCCTTCTGGTTCATCGAGCGTCCGTATTCATCCGTATATTTGAGTTGCACATCCGGCTTGTACTCGCGGTTGAAGATCTCCGCCATCTGTCGGGCTTCTTGCTGATCGCGCTGTTTGTTCTCCCAGCGTGCGTATTCTTCGCGCTCGCGGGCGGACATGCGATCTAATTTGCCGGAGGCACGGTCACGCTCACGCTGTGAGCGGGCACGGCGCTCGGCATCGGCTTCGCGGTTGAGCTTATCCTGTAGGAAGCGCTGGCGATCGCGAAGTAGAGCGTTCGAGCTGCTGCTGTCGGTCTCCTTGACGAGACCGCGTTGCCGCAGCATGGAGAGTGTAGCACCGAGACCCTGGTCCAATGTAGATTCTTCTTCCAGACCCGTTCCGGTGAGTTCCTGCGCGGCCTGGTTGGACTCTTCGCGCTTGAGACGTTCTTGGAGGTCTTCCTCATCTTCAATATCGTTGTAGCTCCGCTCCATATCCACGTCTTCGGGCTCCTCTTCGTCTTCTGGTTTGGCGGCCGCCTCGGCAGCGGGTGTCGCAGTTCGGCGTTCTTCCCGCTCGGGGAGAGTGGGCTTTTGTAGATTAGAGACAAACTCTGAGGTCTCGTCAATTACCAGACCGGGTTCCTCGGCGCCGTCCTCTGGCGTGTCTGTGTCCATGGGTGTTTGAGAATCCTCTTCACGAAGTTGGCGAGCAAGGTCTTCTGGACGCATCTTCTTGCGCTTCTTGAAAGCAGCACGTCGCTGGAGTGCAAGTGAAGCCTGAAGGTCATCATCATCTGCAAAAGAAACGTCTTCGTTGATGGGCTTCCGGGCAGCCGTGACTGGTGCTCCGTTTGTAGAATCGATTTCCATAGATGATCCGTTCGTTGATTCGGCAGGCAAAAGACCTTCATCGTCTATCGCGGCTCGCTTTGTCGTCTTGTTCTTCTTCTTTTTGGGCTTCTTAATCTTGACTTCGCTGATGTCCATGTAATCTGAGGTCTGGATTTCTGGCTCCAGCTCAAGACTGAGAGCGCTCTTCTTCAAGCCCGCCGAAACCTCTTGTCGCTTGGCCTGCCTTTCCTCCTCGGTCGAGCCCTTTGCATCAAGAGTGAATCTCTTTCGCTTCTTGCCGTCAATCTCTTCGTCGTATTGGGCGAGGATTCCTTGGTTCTCGGCGGTAGGGTCATATACAGGTTTGCGCTTCTTGAGCTCGAGTTTCTCCGTAGTCTTGTCCTTCTCAACCAGGTTGATATCCTCGAGTTCATCACCCTCTTCCTCGTCATCCACGGCCGCATCCTTCAAGGTAAGAATGTGATCTTCGCCACCCTCAAAGTCGCCAATCGCGTGTCCGACCTTGATACCGGCCAGGTCTTCGGCGGTGTACTCGGTAGCCGCAGCGCGCTCGCGCTCCTCTAATTCCTCGGCAAGTTTGCGCGCCCGTTCTTTCTCGATTTTCTTGGAGCGTTTCTTGGACTGCATCAGCCATGCCTTGGTATCCAGATCTGCGCCATCGGATTCTCCGAGGGTAGCGCCTTGTAGCTTCAAATTTCTCTGAGCAATGTCACGCGCCCTCTTGATGGCAGCATTCTTCTCCTCTCGTTTCTTCTTGGCGTCGGCCTCATCCTGGAGTTTCTTCCAGTTATCGTAGCCCTGCGCTTGTCGGGTCTCTATCGTGCTCGCGGGTTCTTCGTCGGAGTCGTCTGCGCTCGCGTCGTCCTTGAACTGCGGACCGGTGGCGTCGTCGGCTTCAGCACCAGGGACGGGGAGTGGTTTGAGTCCCAAAGCGACTCGAATTTTATTGTTCTGTTCGATGGAAAGAGCGTCCGCCATCTTGACAGAAAGTGTGTGCGAGCACAGCGACACAAGAGGAGAGAAAATGAAAGTTGAATAATCTAAGCTGTCTCGAAATGAAAGGTGCTTGCTGGGTCCTCTGATAACGCCGCCCGGGATATCATCATGTGACCTGGACCATTTCGAGACGCTATACCCGAAATGGACTAGTTCCAGAAATTTCTCCTGCCAATAAATAGCAGACCAGCCGCACTTCTCTTTCTCTTTTTCTTCTTACAACCACGGATCTGTGTCCAGCATTCCCGTTGACGGAGTACCAGTCTGACTGGCATCTCTGTGTTTCGGTTGAGAGCTGGGCAGATCGACGACCTTGGAGCCACTCATCTTCCAACATGTATGGCACCCTTACGGTTTCCTGTCGACAGATCTCAGATTAAGTGTTTGCGCCGGGTGTCCCTCGGGTCTTGAGCTCCCGCCTTGGTGAGCTCGGCTTGAGGCCCTGGTTGCGGACGGCGTCATATTCCACCCCTCTTTACCGACTGGCCGTTGGCCTGTGAGGTTAGGGATAAACCATGACCAGCCAACATTTCTTTCCGTAGCCTACAGAGTGGTAGATTTGATTTTGTGTAGATGCGCTTAGTGGAATTCAGCGTCAGCCATGCTCTCAAGTGGGCATAGTATTACTGCAAGAATCTTCTCGCGTGTATGCTATTGCTATCAGCATAAGCTCTATGCGAATTGCAACCTGCAAAATCCTACTGGGTTGATGGTCTGCATCGGCAAACCGAAAGCTACGGCAAAGTTCTAGCTGGTCGCCCGAGGAACTGATATACGGCCGCAAAGCTGTACAGTATTCATCAAGATCATAATCATGTCCCATCACACAGACGGATGTGTATCATATCTCATTCGTAGTTTACAACAACTTCAAGTGTCCCGTCACCCCATCAACAACGCTCTTAGGTCCCAAAACACCCAGCACAGTGCGACTACCACTGGCAATCTGCGTGCGCCCAGCATCCTGAATAACGCGCGCGCAGAGCCCGAGGCTCATCGCCTGCGCCTGGAGCAACAGCAGCTCATCCTCCGACTTGATCTGCAGCGCGATCTTGGCCTGACCGCCACGCTCCCAGCGGCGCAGGATGGGGGAATCGGGTTGGTGGGTGATGAAGTATTTGTAGCAGGCGAGGGTAGCATGGGAAGCTTGGGCGGCGATTTTACCTAGAAGCGCAAAAGAACAGAGTCAGTCGATGTTTCCAGTCTCGCGATGAGGCTTAAAATCTCTTTTTCGTAGAATTAGACGTACCCTTGGTCATGCCCAGATCTGTCCGCACGACCAGCACAAGCTTGACTTCCTCCTCGTTCTCCTTGAAGGACGCCAGTTCTTCACCGTTGCCTTCGTCCTCCTCGTCGCTCTCCTCGTCCTCGGAGTCTTCTCCCTCAAATTCCTCGTCGGAGGAGTCCTTGTGGACCTTCACATCGTAGCCGTTGGGCCAGCCCTGTTTCTCTCTGAAAAGGCCCAGCGAGGCGCCTTGCCCGATGAAGTATCCTGTGACGCCGGCAACAATGGCCGTGGCGATCACGCAGGCAGCTGTCGTTGGGGACGTGCGATCTAGTGGAGCCGCCATTTTTGTCTGTGAGGGCGTGAGGGGGTAGGTATTTGGGGGAGAATTGTCGAGGTTGAGGTTGTGTTGCGCCAAGTTCCAGTAAATCGGGTGCTCTGCTCCGCGCCTGGCCGCCTCCCGCGGCCTCGACCAGCAGAGGCTCCGCGACTAGCAAGAGCTCGAGTTAATCTACACTAGTATAAATCGGACTTTTATTTTTTGGTGTTTGTATTGTAACCCATGTTTAGTAACCTCTTTAATTGATCTAGAATTACGGATTTAGTTACATATGATACAAATGGAGCTTCGATCCTAGATGTCCCTGTCGAGATATATATCGAGTGCGAGCCACACTATGTAACTATCTAGCCGCACAGCGGTTACAAAGTAACTCATAGGTCAACACCTCAAGATCTAGAGCACTATGCCCGCTGATTCAACCTGAGAGGACCTTACAAATCTCATAGAGATAGTTAGGTACCAATGCTGACGTTATCCACAACTAGCAGGTAGGTATGGCCTATTCGATGGACCACTCCACCTGCACCTGACGCAGAACCACCTGATATACACGCGATGACCGCGTTGAAACTATCTTCCTACGTGTTCACGCTTCAACTTGGATCAAATCAATTAAATTACCTATGGGAGCCAGTGCCAGAAAAGCCATAAACCAAAAGCAAACCACAGAAAAAAGGGGACAAGATCACCCAATGCATTGGACCCATCAATAGCCACTATTTACAACCCAAAAGTAAGGAAGCATGGTATAATTGAGAAAGAAAAGCGACACCCTTCTAGTTCGCACTTCCGGCGGGAGCAGGACGACGAGGTTGCGTGCCAACGTTAGCCATACGGCGGCCCCTATATCATGAGAATGGTTAGCAGAGCCCAATGTAATTTCGTGACGCGATTAGACGCGTCGACGCGACGATCAACCCAAAGAATGGCACTTACATGACGGTACGGCTGAAGAAACTGATGGCAATCATGAAGGTCCAGCTGGGGACGGCACCCATCGCCCAGATGGCGTAGCCGAGAGGAACGTTCAGCTGGTACTGGGCGAGCCAGCCGTCGGTGGGGTGCAGGGCACCCTCGTAGGCCTCGACCTTCTCGAAAGTCTTCTTGGAGTGAACCTGGTACAGCTCCTCAGGGGTGACGGTGGTGGTGTTCATGTACACGACGTGGAGAGGAGTGGGGAGACGCTCTTGACCCTCGGGCTGGGCCTGGGGCAATTGGAAGTAGAAGACGGAGGGAGCGCCGGCGGACCAGGTGGCGCAGAGAACGCGCTCTTCCTCGCAGTTCAGCAGACCAAGGTTGGGGGAGGTGGGGTCGGCAGCGAAGAGGAGGACGGATTCCTAAGAGCCGCGATGGAGGGTTAGCTTACGTGCTCCGTTGATGCTTTGGGGGGTTCAACGACGCGGTATTTCAGAGGGATACGCGCGCAATGGGGATACTTCTTACATTGAAAGCCTTCTCGGCGACATCGCAGCGGCCGAAGCAAGTCTTGTTGCCACCAGTGACGAAGATGTACCAGTCCTGAGCGTCCTCGGCAGGAGTCAGGATGGACTGCCAGTTCTGCATGGTCACCGGGGTGACGCGCTTCTCCGAGACCTTCTCAGCCATCTTCTGGATAGGCTCAGCCGGGACAGCCGTGGGGACAAGGTTCTTAGCCTTGTTGAACCAGCCCTGCACGCGGTCGGCGAGGGGCACCTGCTCCTGTGCCAGAGCCAGGGCAGGGAGGAGAGTGATGAACGAGGTGAAACGCATCTTGATGGCTATGGGCAGGCGAATTAGCTGGGATCAATAGAGATAGGACAGACCAAATGATGAAGATAGATGGCCGGAGGAATTTCCTGATGAACTCACCAATTATGTTGACACAGTCGATCAATTGAAAGCAACGGCACCCGAGGGATTAAGGAGGAGAAAGCATTCGGGTCAGCTTGAGCCTTGACGACAGCTGGCCTGAGCGCCCGGGCCACCCGAGCCAACCAGACCGGACTAACCATCGCGGGGAATTCGGCCGATCCACTCAGCGGCCGTTATGTTAGTATAGTGTTTGCCATTGACTCTTGTAGTTCTATCGGAATTGCATTGTATTATGAAGCGATTAGAGATAGGCATTTATTTCAACACAGAACATACTTCTGGAAGCTCCACCAATACATTCCGATGCACTACATCGCTCCAAAATCTACACGAAGGTGTACCTTTTCATAGTTCCCGCAATAGTCTCCACTCGGACATTGAACTATGATATGCAGCCTTCTAGAAAACACCCGAGAACTTCCAATTCTTTGATATACTGGCAGACAATACATACTTTCGCTATGCAATATGTTTTGAGAGGCTACAATATAGGCTTTCAAGTGCACTTCTCTAATATCATTGATCTTTTGAAGAGAATATCATCGATGCCTATACCAAGTCAATTTCCTTCAACATACGAAGCCTGCAAAGGCTGCATCTCGCTGATAGTCCATGAGTATATTGTTAGTAGACAGCCATTGATATCACACTCTATAGAAGCCGTAGCCTTTCAGCAAAGACATGGCCACCATACCATGCAGAAGGCACCGCCATACTCGAGGTAGGAGTGACTGTCAGGCATCGATCGATTGCCTGTTTGAACTGGCTATATCTCCGCCAGAGTCTATGAGAATCCGAGGCGGCGATGCCATCGCTTAGTCGTCGAGGGCATAAAACCGCTGGAGACGATTCGTTTTGTCTTTTCTTTTCCTCTCCTCCCATCGACAACGACAGCGCTGAACCACCACCATTACCACCATCTCAAGCCATCTCAAAAATGGCTTTCATCAATCAGCGCACTCTCCACCTCGCAGCTATCATGCTGCTCACCATCACCACCACCCTCGCCTTCGCCCTCGCAATGCCCGTGGCCACCCGGGCTTGCTTGGATCTTGGCCCTGTCACCGGTAAGTCACATTCACCAGTCAGATCAAAGAATATCAGACAGCAGCTGACGTGTTGAATACAGGCCACTCTTTCCTTACTCCGGCCCGTCTTCAAGTCGGCCAGGGAAATCCCTATGGTAAGTGTCAACAAGATCCTGATACACGAAGTACATCACAAGCATTCAAACTAATTCAATTCAACAGGCGGCTCCGATGATCCGCAGTCAAAAGCGGCACGAGATCACGGCTCGTTAATTGTCATCGTCATGATCTCTGTCTTTTTGGCTGCTGTCGTATTCTTCCTCGTGTCCAAGAGACTAGGACTGATGGAGGTGTACGGTGCGTGGTGCCGAGGCTGGCGAGACAATCTCCGGCAACTGAATCCCAAGAACATTTGGGATAAGTGGTGCGCGTTCTGGAAAGACCGCACCCGCCAATACCGACACCGCCGGGAGGGCTTTGAACTGCAGCCATACCCAGGCCCACCACCAAGCGCACCTTATCAGCGCCTACCCTCTCCTGCCCGTCCTGCTCCCGCCCTGATACGACTTGGCCGGTTCCAAGTAGGTAGAGGGGTGCTGGGGGCCGGGCAGTGAAGGACGAGGAGAAGAGACGTGGGGAGGAGGAAGGGGGGAGGAGGAGGAGGATACCCGTTTGTTTTGTTGTTTGTTGTTTTGTCGTTTGTTGTTTTGTCGTTTGTTGTTTTGTCGTTTGTTGTTTTGTCGTTTGTTGTTTTGTCGTTTGTTGTTTTGTCGTTTGTTGTTTTGTCGTTTGTTGTTTTGTCGTTTGTTGTTTTGTCGTTTTGTTCGCGGTCTCTCGAACAAGAGCCGCTTTTGTGAGAACTTAGCACAGTCTGAGACCACCTACTATCAGCGGTGGCTAAATAAATCGTTTTCGCTGAGAGTTTGAATCATCACCTAGTGGGAAGGGTCTTCCCAAAACGTAGAATAAAATCCCCAGAATCGCGTGAATGGCGTAAGTAGTTGAAGGTAGATCTAACATTGCAGGCCATCAGAAAGTTGTTAGTGTCGGAAACCCGCATGATTCCCCACTTTATATGGACATGGCTCTGATCTTTAGGGCGGTCTGGGAAGCTACAGAAGAGCCATGTTGGACGAATGGCTACTTAAAGTCTCCTATTGGAATACTATTCCCTCTCAAGCCGGAATTCTTGGGGAGAGGGCCGTGTTATTTTCGCTCAGAAGGGTTTCGTGCGGAAGGGCAGGAGAGGTTAACATTTTACGGACTCCGCAGCATCCTTATGACCCTTAACCTATACTCACACAAATTCCATTGCAGTTGATGAACGCCACTCCCAAGTCATGCCCCGGAGGACCCTAAGTTCATGTCCAAGGGCACTGGTTGACGTGGCGTCAAGGGCAACGTCCGCGGACTACAAAGACTTTGGTGAAGCACTTGATATTATGGTGTAGGTAGGATAGAAGGAATCCATGAACAATCCAAATCCTGGATCCCGGTGCTTTCTCACATTCAATGTCGAAACCTAATAGTAATCAAAGGAGCCAAAGACTGAACGAGGTCAATTTTGACTACCCATGTTAGTGGGACCTTTAAACTGCCAAGGTGGTGTCTTCAGAGATAAATGATATTAAGTTAGTTATTGTTACGTGGTTCCAATTCAATCTGGAGGAGACAGGAGACGAAGCTCTGACTATTTATCTTGGTGGGTTCAAACCATTGTGAATCTCATGAAATTTTGCCTTTTACCAGCGTGCCAGGAATCCTACACACGCTTCAAGTCATCGGGTATAGTTCAGGATTTATCTACCTTTCTGGGAGAAATCTTGACACCAATGTAGAATCAGTCTCTTTCAGATGAGACATACTGGTGACTATAATCTCACAGATACATTAGGAGGCCATCACAAGAGAAATAGATGGTACTCTATTTCTCTCTCTACGAGGCAACACCCTCTGCCGATATATCAAATAATCATTCCGCTTACTCGAGAATATCATGGCATCTGGTCCAGGCTTTGTTAACAGACGGCCACACTCAATCCAACTAGCCCGCCTACTTACATTTATCATTCGAAGCAAGACACCGACCATTAGGTGACTGACTTTGACTCGACACCCATATGCATGCCCATCATTGCGAAAAAGAAGATGAAACCGAAAGTAATTCACACATATTCCCAGTGTCTATATCGTCACGAGCCTTGAGAACGACTGACTTCCTCTGTTCGTTTTCGCTTAGATTTAGGCCGTAGAACTAGTTGCTCTGCTTGCCTATGATACGATGAATGACCGAGTCAAGGGCATAATACATGAAGATCATGGACTGGTCTCACCACCAGAATTAACACCCTTCAGTCGCCATTTCGATGGAAAAGTGCATTTTGAAAAAAATGATGAAGCAGAGTCGGTGGCTGTCAGGCCGAAGTACATATTTCCGCTAAGTGGACGGGAAGCCCTGTACCCCACATCCTGTAGTCGTATGCACTGGTAGGGCAGATTAATCGCGCTATAACGCAATGAGAGACCTCGGGTGAGTGACTAAGGGTTACCTATCACTTTATTCACGGCTAGGTGGCTTCTATACGTATTCAAGCACGCAGCTACACCTTTGCGAGGGTGGTACTTTCTATGGGAATTGTGATGGACCTAATTTTTCGAGACTTCTTTTTGTGCACATAATATTTGGCCAGTCTCAAAGCTCCACCAATTATATCAAGTGTATGTAGATCGGCGAGTGTTGGCAACTTGGCCCTCGTGCATGTACGAGTATGAGTATGACGAACCTAGGTTAAGCCCAGCGGGGGCAGGAATTGCTATGACGACAGCGGCCAATTTGTCCAGCAGAGAAGGGGCTCAAGGCGGCGGCATCTTATCGATAGGCGAGGTTGACGAGGAATTGAGTGATAGGCCCTGGAAAGATTATCAATCGGGCGAGTCTAGAGTGTGGAAAGTCCTTTCACCGGTGAAGTCCGTTGGTGAGTCTGCCTGAGACGTGAGGCATATAAGCCTGAGGCATCCAGTTGCCCCGATGTCGGTTGCGGCCTCAAAGAGGAGATGTACCACGATGACATACTGCATTTTCATCTAACCCTTGACTTTCGGATACTGATGGATATAAATGATAAAGTACAATACCACGCCCTATGCACAATAAGAATGCAGAATCACATTTATTGACCACCAAAAAAGTAATGATCAGATTGAGTCATAGGCATCTCTAGAGTGCTTTTCAGTACTTCGGGCGAGGGCGGCCAGTGAGCGACTCCGGCGACTTCCCCACCCCCAGCGAAAGGCGAAATTTTTCAGTTTTTTTTTTTTTTTGCCGCCGAGCGAGGGAGCGACGATTACTACGCAGAAAGGAAGTACACCGCCCACTCCACTCTTTTATGACTCTTACTTCCTCTTCCAAAGTTTCAAGACTTAAATATCATCTCTGACCGTGGACTTCGTTGTGTTGGTCCATTTGTCTTGTCTTTCTTGAATCCCGAGCTTCATCTCCAAAGCTCCCCCGCTACTCCCCCCGTCTACCCCTCCACCACTTATCACCAATCTCCCCCCACTATCTACGCACACAATGTGTCCCGGTGCCGACTCCGAGCCCAATGGGCAAGCTAACGGCGCCAACGGTGCCAATGGCGGTATGATTTCATCCTGGGAGACCTAATACACGCCGCTCGGTTGGCTGACTTTTGATATCTCTATAGCTGATCACCCCGGCTTCACCGGTATTGAGACCCGCCAGAACCCTCACCCCTCCGCCTCCCGCAACCCCTACGGCCACAACGTCGGTGTGACCGACTTCTTGAGCAATGTCTCCCGTTTCAAGATTATCGAGAGTACTCTGCGTGAGGGCGAGCAGTTCGCCAACGCTTTCTTCGATACCGAGAAGAAGATCGAGATTGCCAAGGCCCTCGACGACTTTGGTGTTGACTACGTGAGTCATCCACAAAAGATCATGGCCGAAACCAGCATTTTGGGCTGTAAAAAACTAACCACAGTCATGACAATAGATTGAGCTTACCAGCCCCTGCGCTTCCGAGCAGTCTCGTGCCGACTGCGAGGCTATCTGCAAGCTTGGTCTGAAGGCCAAGGTACGTCTCCAATGCCAATGTGGCGAATATCACTGTGAAACTGCTCGGCTAGACAGTTTCTAACCATCTCATAGATTCTTACTCACATTCGCTGCCACATGGATGATGCCCGTGTTGCTGTTGAGACCGGTGTCGACGGAGTGTGAGTCACCCCGCATCTACTTTTTTTTTGTGGC
This sequence comes from Penicillium cataractarum, assembly GCF_028827025.1. Classification (NCBI taxonomy): domain Eukaryota; kingdom Fungi; phylum Ascomycota; class Eurotiomycetes; order Eurotiales; family Aspergillaceae; genus Penicillium; species Penicillium cataractarum. The sequence goes on along the minus strand of NW_026622743.1, from coordinate 2,220,168 downwards.
TTTTTCCCCAAAAATTTCCGAGTTGGACCCTGACTTTGTACTACAGCGATGTCGTCATTGGTACCTCCTCCTACCTCCGTGAGCACTCCCACGGCAAGGACATGACCTACATCAAGAACACCGCCATTGAAGTTATCCAGTTCGTCAAGTCCAAGGGCATTGAGATCCGTTTCTCCAGTGAGGACTCTTTCCGCTCTGACCTCGTCGATCTGCTCTCCATCTACTCTGCCGTCGACAAGGTCGGTGTCCAGCGTGTCGGTATCGCCGATACCGTCGGCTGTGCTTCTCCCCGCCAGGTCTACGAGCTCGTCCGTGTCCTCCGTGGTGTTGTCGGCTGTGATATCGAGACCCACTTTCATAACGACACTGGCTGTGCTATTGCCAACGCCTACTGTGCCCTCGAAGCCGGTGCCACTCACATTGATACCTCCGTCCTCGGTATCGGTGAGCGCAACGGTATCACCCCTCTTGGTGGTCTGATGGCCCGCATGATGGTCGCCGACCCCGAATACGTTAAGAGCAAGTATAAGCTGGAGAAGATCAAGGACATTGAGGACCTCGTCGCCGAGGCTGTTCAGGTCAACATCCCCTTCAACAACTACATCACCGGTTTCTGTGCCTTCACCCACAAGGCCGGTATCCACGCCAAGGCCATCCTCAACAACCCCAGCACCTACGAGATCATCAACCCTGCCGATTTCGGTATGACTCGTTACGTCCACTTCGCCTCGCGTCTGACTGGCTGGAACGCTATCAAGTCGCGTTGCCAACAGCTCAAGATCGACCTGACCGATGCTCAGTGCAAGGAGTGCACTGCCAAGATCAAGGCTCTGGCCGATATTCGCCCCATTGCCGTCGATGACGCCGACTCCATCATCCGCGCCTACGCCCGCAACCTCAAGCTGGGTGAGGACAAGCCCTTGATGGATCTGACTGCCGAGGAGCAGGCCCAATTCGTGGCCAAGGAGAAGGAGATTGCTCTCGAGGCTCAGAAGAACGAGGTTACTGCTTAAGCGGTGCCTCTTGTCTCTGTTCAATAAGCGTGCGTTCTTTTGTTCGCCCAGAATATCTACGCGTCTTGGCTTGCGGTATACCCCGCTAGACTTAGACTCGACCAGAGGAATCTCTGATGATTTGATGTGATTTATGCGTTTGGGACTTTTCCTTATTTTTTTTTCCTTTGTCCTATGTGGTTTTGAAAAAGTCTTTTCTTTTTTTTTCATATCTGGAATTCGTTCAAAGAAAAAGAACGACTGGACTTGTGGTGTTTGGAGAGTCCTATACCAATGTACATAAGCGCCAGCCTTGATACGGCTGCAGCAATTCCAACAACTTGATTCAAAAACAAAGTTCATCGAAAGCTTCCTACTGTAATATCGAATACGCTATCTCAAGGCTTGATATTTTAAACATAAATATTATTTTGACCTATACGTAGAGCATCAATGCCTCTACGCCTATCCAATCTTCATGTGGCAATTTCGTAGGTGCAGCAATCCCCCAACCTCGGCACGGCGCTAGACTGCGTCCGGCCAACGGGGTCCCGCGGACGCCGGGTGCTACTTAACGACCATCTCTCCGCCAAGTTTCCCGGCGCTCGTCAGCATCATTACCTCCTAGAGACATACCACTAGGGCCACCATGAGTTCCGCAGTGCTCCCTGTCGCCCTGCAGAACAAGCTGGTGGGCTACGGCCGGGCCTCCCGTGCCCATCTCTCGGCCGTGAATCTGGATCTGTAAGTATGACAATCTGGCCCAGCACTCATCCATCAATGGGACCTGCCCATTCCCCAGGAACCCCATAGCGACGATCGCCCGCTGACCAGCACCTTTCGTATCGATAACAGGATCCGCAATATCGTATTCATCCTCTTCCTGTTCCGGTACATGCGCAAGACCTTCTACTCGCTCCGCGGATACGGCGTGTTCGGCAGCATCCGCAACGTCTACATCGCCGCCCGTCTATTCTGTTACTCCCTCTTCCTGCGCGCCCCGGGTGTGCGCGGCCAGGTCGATAAGCAAGTCTCGACCGCGATCGAAAAACTCGAGACTAAGCTCGTGCAAAGCGGGCCTGACGTGAATCGTTATCTCACCCTGCCTGCGGAGGGCTGGTCCGCCGATAAGGTTCGCGAAGAGCTAAATAAGCTCGCTGGCTTGGAGCACACCCGTTGGGAGGATGGTCGCGTCAGTGGTGCGGTTTATCACGGCGGAGATGATTTGTTGAAATTGCAGGCCGAGGCCTTTGGGCAGTTTGGCGTTGCAAACCCGATTCATCCGGATGTTTTCCCTGGTGTGCGGAAGATGGAGGCTGAGGTTGTTGCTATGGTATGAGATTTGTGATGTGCTAGGGTTGTGGACTCAATTGTTAACGATGGTTGTAGGTTTTGAATATGTTCAATGCTCCCACGGATGGTGCTGGTGTTACTACCAGCGGTGGTACCGAGTCCATTATTATGGCTTGTCTGGGTGCCCGGCAAAAGGCATTCTTGGAGCGAGGAGTGACGGAGCCTGAGATGTAAGTTTGGATACGCTTTCCAGTTCCAACCCGCGCACTTGCTAACACGTTACAGGATCATCCCTGATACCGCTCACGCGGCCTTCATCAAGGCTTGCAACTACTTCAAGATCAAGTTGCACCGTGTACCTTGCCCCGAGCCCGAGTTTAAGGTCGATGTCAATGCCGTTCGCCGCCTGATTAACCCCAACACCATCCTACTCGTGGGTTCGGCACCTAACTTCCCTCACGGTATTGTCGATGACATTCCCGCCTTGTCACGCCTTGCTACCAAGTATAAGATTCCTCTCCACGTGGATTGCTGCTTGGGTTCCTTTGTTATTGCCCACTTGAAGAAGGCTGGCTTCCCCTCGCCATACGAAGAGGAGGGTGGCTTTGATTTCCGCCAGCCCGGTGTTACCAGCATCAGTGTGGACACTCACAAGTACGGATTCGCTCCCAAGGGTAACTCAGTCCTGTTGTACCGCAACAAGGCTTACCGTAGCAACCAATACTTCATTTACCCCGACTGGTCTGGCGGTGTCTATGCCTCTCCCTCCATTGCCGGCTCGCGCCCCGGTGCCCTCATCGCTGGCTGCTGGGCTAGCTTGATGAACGTGGGTGAGGCTGGCTACATCAACAGCTGTACCGAGATCATCAACGCTGCTCGCAAATTCGACTCTGCCGTCCGCGGACACCCCTTGATCTCTCTCCACATGGAAGTCGTGGGTAACCCGATGGTCAGCGTTGTCGCGTTCCGCAGCAAGAACGGTGCTATTGATACCTACGATATCGCCGATGACCTGTCTGCCAAGGGCTGGCATCTCAATGCCCTCCAGTCACCACCCGCTCTGCACTGCGCCTTTACTATTCCCACCTCCAAGGCCGTCGACCAGCTCATCAATGACGTGGTCGAATGCATTGAGAAAGAGCTCGAGAAGGCCGAGGAGCGCCGCCGTCAAGGAAAGGCCTACATCCTGGAGCGCGGTGAAACTTCCGCTCTGTATGGTGTTGCTGGCAGCATCCCCGATAAGAGCATCGTCAGCCGTCTGGCCGAGGGCTTCCTTGATACCCTGTACAAAGCCTAAGTCTCTCTGCCAGAGCATAAAACCCCCACCTGACGAATGTAACACCCGCAAGTGACTGCTTTTGCTTGGCTTTCCATACCCCCCACTAGCTGGCAGGTTACAGCGGCGTTTGCGGCGTGTTCGCTCCTGTCATTTCATTCTTGTCCACCAATGCTAGAATTGGTTCAGCGTCGTCTATCATTACCCTCCTTACAATTCAAATTGCACATATTTGCCTCGGCCATCTCTTTCGAGAAGTAGATTTGTAATGGCGTCCCATATAGTACAGTCGACGAATGCGAGAATTGACCCGTCAGAAGATAGGTGGACGTAGATATAGAGTACATGACATAAAAGAAGCCCGCTCCATGCAAAAAAAAGGTAATCCGACAAAAACACAGAAATGAAAAACAAGGGTGTCAAGAGTAAACAGCCCTCATGGCAGAACCCGGTATAAAAGACCACACCCAGCCACAATCAAGGAAGAGCGTTATAGCAGAGCATTATGCAAACGGACAGAAGCCCTGAGAAAGTGAAAAGAGAGAAGATAGAAGAAAACCTCTCAATCTCCATCTTTTTACTGCCCACTCAACTCAGCCCGCTCAGCAACACCACTCTTCTCAACGTAATAGCCCGGATCGGGTTTCCGCTCCAAACGAACCTCCTGCTTCGTAAGAGCGCGATCAACCTCTTCGACGGAAACAAGCTCTTTAACCTTCATGATTTGACCGGCGACGGACGGGGTAACGCGGTGGAAGACGATGCCCATACGCTTCTTGAGGCCGAGGGCCTTCAGGACGTCTGTTGAGCGGCGGGGAAGACCGATCGCTGAGCGGAGCAGTTGAACACGGAAGTAGCTCATTTTGAAGGATTTGAGGAGGATTGAAGGGTTTGGTTGACTTTTGGAGGTGTTTGGGATGTGATCGTTGCGGAGTTTGGTTGTAGAGAATGCAATTGAGACCCTTGGTCCGGGCGAGGTCGGAGAGGGCGTAAGTGGTGTATGTGAGGTAATCGCAATACCGGATTGGAATTGAATATAATTGAGACTTCCGTAGAGGAAGATTGACTGGATCTCTGAGTTGAAGAACTGACCGAGTCCAAGTGAGTCCGGCCGACGGAGTATGCGCGATGGCATCGCAAAATCAGGAGCGGTGTGTCACGTGGATCCACATTCTGCCAGCATCATCAACGGGGGGCGACAGCTCCGCAGCTCGGGATCGCGGGTGGACCCCCTCGATTGCAGCTCACGCCGATGCAGTGTAGTGCCTGGTCATGACCATTGACTCGGCCTGAAGTGTCATATCCTTACGATCATTCTCGGACTTCAAGTCCTACGCCCGCACGCCGATCCCCTCCCTAGCACACCCCCACACTCGATCTACCTTGCGGCCTTACATCCGAGTCTCATAGTGACAACGACGGCCGTCTCTTGGCCGACAAGGCACAGTCGACATGGCGCAAAATGCAAGCGCCGATGGCACGGTATCCATGCCAAAATTGGAGGACATCCTGCGCCATCCGGAAGATCTCGACAAGATCAATGGCCTGAAAGCCGAGTACCAACGCAAGAAAGCCGCCGTCGACTCGCGACTCCGTGAGGGCCTTCGTGAGCAGCTCGAGGCTGTGCAGCGCAGTATCGGAATATTGACCGAGGGTCAACGACAAGTCTCCAAGACCCGAGATGAATTACAAGCCATTGATAAACTATGCGCCGAATCGCAGGATAGCGTGGAGGACTTTGCTCAGATCGACAAGTTGGCTCGGATTCAACGGCATTTTGATGCTACGTTAATGATGAAGAAGGGATTGGAGAACTTTGGTGCGGATCTCCAGGAGGTGGAGGAATTGTTGAGGGAGGATGATGATGATTTGGAGAATCAGCCGAATCTTTTAAAGGTTCATATGCAGATCTCCCGTCTACGAGATTTCCGTGACGAGGCGATGGACCAGATTCAAAAGTCGCGCGATTCCAGCAGCGAGGAGACCTTGACGGAATATTTCCAAGGGCTGGACTCGGCTATTGATTGGTTCGATGATCATCTCGGTACCGCTTGCATGAACCTGATTCCATTGGTCCAGGAAGATAACAGGAGCATGGTGGTTCGATTAGCGGTGGTCGTAATGAACGAGGAGAAGAATGACGATACTGTCAAGGCATTGCAGGAAGCGCAAAAGGACCACAAGGACCTAGCAAGCCGCTTCAAGTCTATGAACATTGGGCCCAAGACTGTTCGAGGCTACAAGGATAAGTTCCTCCAGGCCATCGAATTCTACGCACAGAATCAGTTCAACAATACTAAAGACGAGTTCCTTGAGGACCCAGATCATATGGAGAAGAGCTTCCGGTGGTTCTTCAACGATCTCTTCACAGTCCAGCAGGGTATGCAAGCCCTCATGCCGAAGAAGTGGAAAATCTACAAAACATACACCGATATCTATCACCGCATGATGCACAATTTCCTCGTTGAGTTCATCGACGACCCCGAGGTCCCTGCAGACAACCTGCTGAAGATTATCCACTGGAGCGACAAGTACTACAAGAAGATGAAGAAGCTGGGCTGGACCCCCGCCGAACTCCAACCCAATATTCTGGATGACCGTGAACCAGAACTGGTGCGACAGTGGCAGAGTGTGATTATCAATGCTGTCGAGGAATGGATGGACCGGATCTTCGACACGGATAAGAAGGGTCTTGTGGAGCGACAAGCAGATGCCCTGGACACGAATGCAGATGGTTACTTCCGGACCAAGACGCAGGCAGATATGTGGCGTATGCTTCACGAACAGATCATGGCGGCTGGACAATCCGAAAGAGCCGACGTGGTCGAGGGTGTCATCGATGCCATGTTCCGGGCTCTGAAGGGCCGACAGAGTGCCTGGCAGGCACTCATTGATGAAGAGTGCAACAGGGCCAAGGCTCCTAGCGGTGATAACGAGGGAGTGCAGCTGCTGCAAGACTGGTTGGTCGGCGTGGCCAATGACCAGATTGCTTGCATCGACGACAATGAGGAGACCGGTCAAATGGGCTACTTGACCCGATTCAAGGCCGACGTCGAGCCCGTCGTGACCGCGAAATACATGGCGACTCGGGCCACGTCAGAGCTGGACGCTCTACGCGACGGATATGTGGACCTTAGCACGCACTGCCTGGCACTATTCGTGGACATTGTTTTCACTGTAGATCTCAGCTCAGTCCTCACAGATCTCTTCACGCCCCGATGGTACGGTGAATTCGCCATTAAGCGTATTACCACAACCTTCGAGGATTACATGGTCGACTATAGCCCAGTTCTACACCCCTCTCTCGTCGACATCCTAGTCGAAGAACTCTCAGACGAATTGCTGGTGCGATACCTCTCATCAGTCCGCAACAAGGGCGTCAAATTCCGCCGCCAAGTGGATCCCTTCACGGATAAATTCAAGGACGACATCCTCACCGTCTTCGATTTCTTCCAAAAATACGAGGACTCCTTCCAGTCTACTATCAAGCAGAAGTGGCGCTTGGTCGACTGGCTTGTCCGCTTGCTTGAAGCCGAGAAGGGTCAGGCTATTGTGAATGTCTACGAATCGTTCAAGAACGAGTACTGGGATCTACAGCTGTCTTGGGTGGAAGCTGTCCTCCGGACTCGGGATGACTTTGAGCGCAGTATGATTAGCTCTATTAAAGCCAAGGCGGCTGAGTTGTCTGTTGAGCGTGGCATGGAGACTATCATGAGTCGTCTGAGGTGATCGATTCGGGCCTGATTATCTGGTATAGATTGGCCATTGAAGGTGTTTCCACTTTGTGGAACCAGTGACTCCCAATCGCGAGATTCCAAATCGCTCGTGGCACGCCACCAGCACAAGAGTGCTGCTCACAACGAGACCTTTGTCCAGCCTTGCATCACTTTTGGACGATGTGTTTGTAAGGATGCTGTTTAATATCCGAGAATACTTGGTCTCGCATCGTGGTACTTGAGAAACTCACTTTGCGACAATGCCTGAAGGATTGAAGTCTTGGAGCGAGATAGTTGCTCGAGCTACATCAGCACACGATTACTCTCTGGAAATTTAGACTCCAAGCTGGCTTGGAATAGATTACCCCTTTGTTGCTCCCCTTGTGAACGATTTAGCAGGCAACCGTTGCCATGATCTTGTAATGAAACTATTATATCTTCGAAGATATGGGTATTATTTAGTTTTCTTGAGCCTGATTCATTCGTAAGAAATTCAGACAAGGCCCACTCCTCCATCTAAACTCTCTTCACTACATCTCCCCGAAGAAGCTGATCGCGATCGAGGGCGGGAATCAAACCTTCGCTCAGCGATAACAGTGTATTCCTCGCCCAAGCGTGCATTCAACCCCTGATCCCCAGGACCACCGACCTCGAGCCTTTTAGCGCCCATTTCACAAATAGTGACTGAGTTGATCGCGATATCCTTCGCCCAGACGAAAGGATACTGGGGATGAGAAGATGCAGAAGATGTATCAGGGTCAGATTTAACCTCACCACCCTCCGGCTCTCCGGACTCAGAGAGTGAGGAACTCTCTGTTGGTGATCCGGGTTGAGTGGACGTATCGACGCGTGCTACCATTTGCGTCTCATCAACATAGTAGTTCCGGTACCTGGCCAGAAGACCGCGTGCATCGAACTCAAGCCTCTTCGAGCCATTTCTCCCATTCTTGCCATTATTCCCAGGCCCGAAGTTCCGTCGACCACGAACGTAAATAGTATTCACGAGCGTAGCATGTAGAAGAAGTGGCCTTGGTTTCGGCTTGCGAGCAAGAGCAGCGGCATATGGGTCCAAGATCTGTGGAACTTTGACATTCTCAACTTGCGGGGGCAGCGTTGTCAGCTCTTCAAGAAGAGGTTTATCATCGCTTTTTAAATCCTTGCATTGAGATGCTTGGACTTCATCCACGGCCTTTGGGTCCTTGCTCTCTGCAGGAAGTCCATTTTTGGCCTCACTGAGAATGAACCCTGCTTCTAGAAACTTGTCTCGTAGCATCACACAGAATGGATATAATCGTCCTGTGCGGTCACTTGGAGAAGCATGCAAGACCGTTGCAGCTTTGGCACGCGGTAAAGCATGTAAAGACTCCAAGGAAACAGAGAGTGGCGGAGGGGCCTTCTCCAAGTCTAATGACGAGCCAGATGAAAGAGACGAAGCTTCTGCATTATTTGGTGCTGAGTTTGATGATTTCCGCCTCGACACCCGCTTTTGATGTAGTTCAAAGGCTACTCGCTCCGCTTCCCTGAGCAAGCTCGCCAGGTCGAGTGTTTGAAAGAAATTCAGTGCCTCTGCAAGACGCTCTTTTGTTGGGAGACTCATGACTCCAATGGTCAAATGGATTGTTCCCACGGGTCGCACTGCACCTTGCGGGATAACTGCGTGCGAGGCATTTTGCTCCGATGTCTGAGGCTGACCGTTTGATAGGTCTGCGACTGGGACTGGCGGATAAGCCGCCGTGAAGGCAGCAATTGACGCTTCCAGCTGTGGAAGTGATGTGGTATTAACTAAAGGTAGACAGAGAAAGTGTGTGAGTGCTGGTTGTCTTTCCCGTCGTTGGCCTCGAGGCCTTTGCGACTGATTTGGTGTGTTCTGTTTGCCACTGGACATGGTGGATTTTGTCCCAGTAGAGTATTGTTTTTCTTTTCTAAGAACCAAAGAACTTCTGAAAGACCTCCAGATCAACCGGGAACACATCCGGGAGGATATAATCAGGTGGAGCAATGAATGATGGTTATTGTTTTGGAGTTGATGTCAGCGAAGAATAGCTGGTCACGTTGAATCTGGGTGACGCACGGACCACTATATCTCCATCTCCTTTTGACAGCAGCTGAATTGCTTTAAGCCCTCGTTGTGGGAGAAACGAGGCACTCTTTGTGATTCAACGGAATGCATCAGCTGTCTGAAAGTACATGATGCTTTTCATTTTTCTTCGTGCAATAGACAGGAAACTGAAACTGTAGAAGACTTGAGCGTCACCAGAACCCCATTAATCAATCCATCACTCTTGTCCTGCAAATGACGATGAACGGAGACAAGGTATTAAATACACTTAAGCCGAGAGCAAAATCCCTTGAGAGGATTCCCCTAGCGTGGAAGAAGAAACCATGCTTCTCTTCGAGGAGTGAGAGCGAAGAATTAGAAGCCTGGACAGAAACGGAAGACGGGGCCTCCCATCAGCATGCATACTGGCGAGGATATCATACATCTTGTCACCCTTCAAGACGGACCGACTCACCTAAAAAGACTTCTCTCAAGAAGGGAGAGGAACGATGAGATGCCAGGATCTTAGCCAGGATCATATCTGGAAAGCCTAACAGAATAAAACAGACAACGGGGTCTGCTCTCAGCATTCAACCTGGCGCAAAGGGGAAGCTGGGAGTAATCACCATGGTATCAAAACTCACCTGGGAAGAGATGGCCGATGCTTAATGGTAGTTCGGGGAGAATTGGGATATCCTGACCGACCTGCAGACACCACAAGCATCTGCTCTCAGCATTCGGCCTGGCGCAAAGGGGAAGCTGGGAGAACTCAGATCGTTACTCGCCTTGGAACCTGCAGACACCACCAGCATCTGATCTCAGCATTCGACCTGGCGCAAAGGGAGGCTGGGAGCAATCACCACGAAGGTATCAAACTCACCTAGAAATAGATGATCGATACTTGATGGATATTGGCCGGGGGATTGGGATATCCTGAATCGCCTGCAGACACCACCCGCGTCTGCTCTCAGCATTCGGCCTGGCGTAAAGGGGAAGCTGGGAGAACTCAGATCGTTACTCGCCTTGAAACCTGCAGACATCAGGCTATCCCACTTGAAAAAAGAGTCGTTTCTGCAGCCGCTGCGTCAGTAGCCGGTGAGGAAACCACTTTCAGAGAGCGGCCATCTCACCTTTGACCAGAGAAGACTTCAGTCCTGAGCTCGAAGACATGACAAGAAAGTCATGGCACTAAACAACCTGCATAGAGAGTGTCAGTTCACACTGGGGATTTTCAGAAGGAATGGACACATCATGTGTACAGGTCAGACAAAAGGCAGGTGGTCGGTGGATGGCAGAGGAGATGGGAGATGGAAGGAGATGGGAGATGGGATATATCAACAAGAAGAGGCAGACACGTAAGACGCGAAGACACGTCAACAAGAAAAGACTTACGTCGCGATCCCCAACAAGATGGACGAGGCCATATGAGGCCAAAGGAGAACCCAGCCCTGTCAGAAAAGATCAAGGTCATATTAGATAAGGCATAAGGTTGAGAGGGGAAAAAAGACTGAAGGGGGATATGGGGAGGATGAGCAAGAGGAGGAGGATGAGAAGGAGAGTTGCAGAAAGGAAGAGAGTTGCAGAAAGGAAGAGAGTTGCAGAAAGGAAGAGAGTTGCAGAAAGGAAGAGAGTTGCAGAAAGGAAGAGAGTTGCAGAAAGGAAGAGAGTTGCAGAAAGGAAGAGAGTTGCAGAAAGGAAGAGAGTTGCAGAAAGGAAGAGAGTTGCAGAAAGGAAGAGAGTTGCAGAAAGGAAGAGAGTTGCAGAAAGGAAGAGAGTTGCAGAAAGGAAGAGAGTTGCAGAAAGGAAGAGAGTTGCAGAAAGGAAGAGAGTTGCAGAAAGGAAGAGAGTTGCAGAAAGGAGGAGAGTGGTAGAAAAGAGGAGAGTGGTAGAAAAGAGAAAAGGCTGGGAGGGCAGAAGGTATTTGTAGGCAAAATCCCGATTGGGAAACGGCAAGTTCCATTTCGACGAGAGGCATCACGGCCTTCCCGATTAGGAAATGGTGCGCCTATGCTACTTTACCCAATCGGTGCCTACATACAAACAAGACATACGGAGGGCTACACTCTATGGCTGACTATGCCCGACAGCAAAACGGAATACAGGCGAGTCGACCAGGTTGGAAAGAGTGTTTGAACGGTTTCAAGTGGGGTTGGGATGCTTTTAGCCCATATCTATTTGATACGCCTCAAGTCTGCCGAGTCTACGGGAGCCGAAAATTGCCATAACTAGTGCATGGGGAAGTAGTGTTTACAATCTTAGTAGACATTTGTCCATCCTAACAGTGTTCTACGAGTAGTATTGGGCCGTCAACGGCAGAATCGAGATCAAACCACATGGAATGATAGATATCTGCTGCAAGATCCTAGCAATGAGCTTGGTACTGGCGAGCTACAGAGTTGAAGGAGCGGAACAGCGCCAAATACGTGACTTGTCTACGACAACAACACGCCCAAGGTACACTGGTTTACTCTCCCAGACCCAATACACTACAGGGTAAACAGATCCAGGCCAAAATAGTGGTAAATATTAGTTCCATGATAGAATCAAGGGTATCTAACAGCTCCAACGAGCCCAGCACCATCACGTGGATCCAACGACGCCACAACAACCTACTCAACATTCTTCTTCTTCCTCCCCTCCAGGACACGCATAACATCATCAGCACTATCCTTATCCCCCTTCCTCTTCTTCGGTCCCCGTTTCCTCTTATTCCCCCCACGCTGCTGGCCCTCAAAGTCCAACAATGGACCTTCATCATCATCCTCACCATCCTCGATACGACTTCCGCCAAAGCCCATGTCCATATCCGCAGCGTCCATGGCATCGCGCCGGCGGGCTTCCTCGAGGAATTTCTTTTGTCGGAGGGATGCATCTGCTGAGATGTCGGGGTCCTCCTCGGAGGGTGAGGTTTGACGGAGAGCTGCGGCTCGTTTGAGAGCGGCGAGGATTGTGGGGTCTTTTGTGAGGGGGTTGGAGCGGTCCTCAGGTTCTTCGGGGGCGGTGGTAGATGTGGTTGCTGCGAAGTAGTTGCGTGGTTTGGCGGATTGTGCTGTAGTAGCATCGGTAGGCTGCTGGCCTTCTTCTGAAATCGTAGCTGGGGCATGATCCTTGCCAGGTTTCCCAGGTTTCTCCGGGTGCTCGCCATCCTCATCGGATGAGGAATCGTCGTCTTGCTCGATGCCAGCAAGTGGATCGTAATCAGCGCCAACGCCGGCGAAGATATCATCATCCTCTTCCTCAGGCGCAGCGTTAGCAGCTTCCCGGGCAGAAATATCAGCGGGAACCTCCATTCCAAGAGGTTTAGCATCCTTGTCAGGCATGGGCAGAGAAGGAGTCCCACGCGGCTCGTTGGGTTTATCAAGCCAGCGCACTTTGCGCTTCGTATTGCCATCAGCATCCGTAATGAGCAGAACTTCCCGTCGACGGCCATTCTCATCTGACTCGATGAAGCGCTTCTTCTCCGGCTTGCCGTCGCCGACCTTCTTGAACTTGGAACCGAGCGTCGACTCCGGCACCGGGGCCGGCGCTTTTGCAGCCGCCGCTCGACTAGCCTTCAACTCCCTTAGAATCTCATCGCGTGTCTTTGGCCGAGGTGGAGGCGGAGCCATAGTTCCCTTCTTTTTCTCCTTCTTCTCTTTGGGAGCCGAGACGAGCTCTTCCTGGCCCTTCTCCTCCATCAGCCGCTCGAATGCCTCATCTGCATCTTCCTCGGTAATCGGGGGTTCCTCTGCCGGGGGAGGAGCGGGTTTCTCAGCGGCTTTTGAGATATCCTCACCAGCGCGGACTCGTTTTAGCAACGCCCAGTCCAAGCCCTTGACCATGTGTGTGCTCTTCGTGTCTCCGCCAACCCCGAGCTCAGCGCAAAGCTTCTCGAAAGTCGCCTGATCGATCTGACCCAGTTTAACCATCTCCTCGAGGGCCTTGACCCGTTTCTGCAAATCATCTTCATCCTCACCCTCCGCATTCCGTAGTTGTGCGCGGTCCTGGTACCCGGTGGGCAGTTTGCTGCCCTTTGGCGCGGCAGAAGATTTGAAGCGCTTCGCGGGACGTTGATCGCCCTCTCTGCGGTGCTCCGCGAGCTGCCAGGCAAAATCTACTCCAGTAACAGAGCGACTAGAGGAACCTATCAGTATCAACTGCTTTGCGAAAGAAGGATCCTGGAAACATACGGGGTCATGGGAATACTCGAGCGCATCCGCGAGCCCAGCATCGCGCCCGGAGTGGCGCCACCGCCTGCTGCATCGCGCGGCGACGAGGCGGGCTTGCCTCCGGACTTGGAGGTAGACGAATCGTCTGCAAGAAGTCGCCGGAACTGCTCGTTATTCATTGTTGCAAGTTGGGGCTCAGGAATCGCTGGCGCCGACGTCAATTTTGAGATTAAGCAGGGTCCGTCTTGGCATGCGATAAGATAAACCTTATCGCAGTCAAGGCTCGGCCTGAAAGCTAAGAGCTTTTGATTCTCAAGGTTAATGAGTGCATTTTCCATAGACCACATAGCATCATGGATGGTATTGAAACCCATAAACCAAACTAAAATAAAAGAATGTCGATATACACATAAAAACCAAGAAATACAAAATGAAGTAAAAAGTCCAAAGAAAAAGCAACCCCTCAAAATAAGAAAAATGCAACGCTCAAGTCACCAACAAGAAAATGAATCCTCTAAAGCATCGGATCCAACGCAACACAAGTGATCCAGCTTTTCATCAATGTCATTCATTAAATCGTTTCCCATCCGCCATTGTTCATCTCCGATTCCAGCTTGCGGCTGATCGTGGCAGGGATCGAGTGTGACAGCCATACGTCGCGCAGGAGTCGGTCGTACCGCTTTTGGTTAAGGATAAGTTGGCGATTGCGGCGGAGGCCGGGGTCAACTTCGCCGTGGCGATCGAGGTAAGGGGCATAGTGCCATGAGCCGTTGTGGTTGTGCAGGTAGAGCACGGTGCACTTGCGGATGTTGATGAAGAGGCCGATGTTCTTGCCACATCTGTAAGGAAAAAAAGAGAACAAATTAGTTTTGAAGCATAATTGATCGAGCGGGAAAGAGGGTCTCACTTTTGCAGATGCTGGTTGCAGCCGCCCAGCTTGTTGTGCATACAACACACTGCCTGCGAGCAGAAGATGTCACCACAGAAGAGACAAATGCTCGGGTCGCTGAGCTCCTTCTTGGAGTTCGGGCAGCGGCGTCTATTAGCTTCCTCAATCAAGCTGTCGAAGTATTTGGGAAGACCGACGAGCTCGAAGATAGCCGGGTGTGGGAGGCTAGGCCACAGACGGTGGTCTTCGAAGCGGATGCCCGAGCGCGAAGCGTTCCAGTGGAAGATCCAGCCAGAGATAACAGCATCGAAGGGGTTGTTGCTCTTCCGAGCAGGGCTGACAGACATGAAAATCTCGTCGAGCGTAGGCAGGTGGAGAGTCTTGGTCAGTCGGTCAAGTTCCGACGCGCCGATATCAGTAAAGCCAGTGTTGGGGAACTCAACACCATGTTGCACATGGAGAAGAATCACAGCCTTACGCAGGAATGTCAGGGCATAGCTAGAGACAAGGCGGCGCAGGGCGATGATAATGCTCGAAGTAGCTGACTCCTCTCCATCCTTGACGTAGCCACTCTCAGCCGGGAATGAGGAGCCTTCGGCACGACCAACAGAGTTGGCCTTGAGTTCCGCAACGATGGAATCGAAGAAGTGTCTTGTCACACCATGCCGATCGTCAGAAACATCAGAGTCGGCGAGATCTTTTTCTCCCTGGTGAGCAAGCTCCTCCTTCAGACCCAAAGGCCAGAGGATGAAGGTAACAGCGACTTTAACGATTTCAGCCACGTAGCACATCTGGACGAGATGGCGCACATCAATGCGGAGAACGGGCAGCAACGAGAGCGAGCACTCCGCCAAGAACACAAATGTATCCATAGCAAGTAGCGGCTCGATGTTCCTGACATCGTTCAACAGAGGCGTTCCGCTCAAGCAAGGATGTCCGACAAGAAGTTGGCAGAGCTTCTGCCGATGCATTTCTTGGAACTCATGGGTGGGTCGGCTCTTCGGGCTGTTGCTTGAGTGGACACATCCCACGGCTGCGTAAGTCAAAGCCGTCTCAGCCAGGATGCGGAGATGCGTCAAGGTCAAGGGAGGAATCTTGTCCAGGAGAGTCGATCCGGGCTCTGACTCAACGCCACGCTGGGCAATCTCCACAGACGAGATACTGAAACCAAAGCTTCGGATCAAGGAGTCCGTGTGCACCAGGTCATCACTGACCATGGTTTCGGGACTGTTGTTGAAGATGGAGCTGATGTGATTCATCTTGATGGTCTTCTTGAGCCGCTTGTAGATCTGCAGAAGCTCCGACATGGGGCTATCTGAAGGCGTCGAAACCTGCTGCAGTGGGCTCGTTGGTGCCAAGTCTTCACTGGCTGTAGGGAAAAGACCCGGCATAGCCAGTCGCGGAGCAGATGTCATGGGGTGAGATGCCGCAGTGGATGGTAGCGAGGAGGTCATGAGCTGACCGACTCTGGAAGCGAGTGGGGGTGTCAGGGTCTTGGATAGGTAGTCGACGAACAAGTCAGAGTATGGCTGTTGGTACGCCTTGTCCTTCTCAATCATTAGAGCGGGGAAGTTCTGCGACTGATTCAGGGCGCTCTTGAGTCCTGAACTGATCCACTCATCAAACGGCAGGGCAGCATTCAAAGCGCCGGGATATGACACTTCCTTGCCCTTCCAAGTGATGGGCAGGAATGCATTGCCGAGTGCTTTGCAAAGAGGGCAGACAAATTCCTTAAGCGTGATATTCTCGGGATGGTGACGGGCAATCTGTTGGCTATGCCGTCTTTGAGTTCCGGTATAGTAAACATCAAAGCATGAGTAATGCATGATGTGGCCACAGCCGGTCGTCACAGGTCCACGTAAAGTGCTCTTCGGGCTAAAACCCTTGCTAAGACCGACCTTTTCGCTGATGACTTCACCACCAGAGGAATCCAGCCGACGAATAGTCGTCCTGTTTTCTCCAGAGACTCCAAAGGGTCGGATCTCATCAGCAGATCTATCCAAGCTCGTCGGGGTCCTGAGCGCCTCACGAATCCTGTCGGGGTCTCTGATGTCGGTCTGTCGCAAAATTGTGCTATCTTGAATCAAGGCGAAAGTACCGTAAAGCCTTGAATCACTGGTCTCATCCTGGCAGAAGATACACGTCCCGCTAGGATACTTCCAAACCTTAGCCTCGTGGGGAGTATGAGCCTCTGGCTCCGAATCACTGAAGTCTTCTTCGCCCCAGTCAATGTCTCCTTGGGTGTTCAGGAATTGCTGCTGTTGTTGCTGGAACTGGGCCATAACTCTAGCTTGCCTCTCCAGGGCCTGCTTCTTCTTGATTTCCTTTTCGTTATCAAGGTCAATGGCGGGCGAGTTCGTGTCGATGCGATCGAAGGGGAACCTGAGAGACGCAGTGGCTGAAGTATAAGTCCGAGGGCGCTTCTGCCACAGGCGCTTCAGAATGTGACGAATCTTAGGACCGCATGCAGAGAATTCGTTGGTCACCGAGATTCTTTCCAGTAGACCGACAATGGTCAGGTTACCCGCTTTGATCTCTCGAGCCTTGGACAAGGCATGCAAGTTGAATGACTGGCTTTGTTCCGTCTCCATGCTGCCATCTTCAGAGTTGTCCTCCAGCACTGCAGCGAGCACAAGGTGCAAAATGACCTGAAGGAAGGTCTCCACGCGAGTTGGTGGGATGGCGGGGGTGCATTCCTTGAATGAAACGACATACTCAAGGCACTGGTGAACAAGCTGTGCGAAGAGCATAGTGCCCGTGAAGCGTGGCAGATCAGAGAATACACCCGAACTGATGGGTCGAAGCTTCGGCTCATACACAATGTCAGATGCCTTTTTGCCGGTCTTCTTAGCCATCCATTCCTTGTAAATGTTCTCCGCTTCATCTCGCTGGTTCTTGGTGTAGTGCGCGCTGTACGGGTCCACAAGATCGAAATACTCCGACTTCAACTCGAACGTTCCGGAGTCGCTCAGACCCTCTGGAGGGCGGAAGTTGGCGACTTCCTCAAGAACGTCTTGGAACATATCAGAATCCAGCAACTTGTCACTTAGACGGGTAGACAGATCGGAGAAAGACAGGGGCTTGAAGCATAGGACGTGGGCAATATCACGGCTGATGTTCTCCTTGGTCAGGTGGGTGCTGTCATCGATAGCCGTCAAAGAGGTGCGATCGGTCAGCAAGATGACGAGCAAGTGGACGAATTCCTCGGCGACGTCGACAATCTGAGTATCCTCGAAACCATTACGAGGCATGTAGTTCCGAGACATCCAATCAACCATGCCGAAACGGTGAGCGATAGATGCGAGGACCCTGCTGGGATCACAAGTCACCATTGCCGTCTGCAACAGGAAGATGTCACGGTAGTAGGCAAAGTCCCGAGAAGAGACACCACGGTATTGCGACGCCTGATGGCGAAGGCTCAGACCATTGCGAACCCACATGGCAGCCTTCATCTGGGCAAGCCAGGCACAGACTCTTAGAGGGTAGTCGAACATGGTGAGAAGAAGATCCTCCGGGCCAAGCGCGAGAAGATTATCGTCGACTTGTTTGCCAGCAACCTTGGCAGCGTGGAGCTCTGCCCTAGCATTCTGGGCAGCTTCAAAGAGAACACTTCGCATGACCTCGCTGCTCACCCCACGACCGCACTCAATCAACCATGACAGGGTATAGTGAATAGCATGGTGGAAACTGATTGAACCCTTCTCCACCGCAAATTCGACCACGCGGTGGCAAGGAACTTGACCAGATGTCCCCATCTCGAAATCGAACGGAGGCAAAGTCTTGAACTTGACCTCCTCCTTAATCTCTGCTTGATCGAAACGCTTCCGCTCAACACCTGCCGAGTGGATGATTGCGGTCATAGTGGTCGTCTTGATAGCTCGCAACAGGTTCTGACCATTATCAATCTCCGGGTTACGGAAGGATTCGCAGAATTGTCGACAAAGGCGGTTGATTTCTCGCATCAAGATAGAGGCACTGATCCAAGCGTCTGTCTCATATTCGACGTGCTCGCCAACGGCGCGTACGTTGGGGCAAATGCCCTGCGAAAGCTTGACCAGATCCAGGAACTGAGGCAAATACTGTTCCTCGGTCCGCACACGATGTTGGACATACTCGGATTGAAGAAGGTACCGCAGATCAAGGAAGAAATGGTACAGCCGCCGGTTCGTGACGGAGCCGGCATCGAAAGCCAACGTGGCATTCGGGTTAACAGCTTGGGGCTCGCCTACCTGTCTTGTCGTCAGGAAAGTGTAGAGAATCGCCATGACCTTGGTGAGGAAATTGCCGCGAAGAACAATCTCCTCGGTGATGGAAGGCGTTGTGAGGAGTTGAAGGGAAAGGTTAACGATAGAGTGGTCTGGTTCTCGGTCTGCAATGAGATATAGCTGCGCCAGAGCCGTATACAATGCAGACAGTCGTAGACCCATGATACGCTTGAATTGAGGCACATTGACCACGGTGCTGATGTAGAGATCCCGCAGATCCGTGCGAGTTTTCTTCCACAACCGCAGGTCAAAGAGAACCAGCCAGTCAAGACGAGTGCGTTGCCAGAGATCTTCATAAGGCGCAACCTTCTCACCGACAGCCGGCATGGGAGGTCGTACTTGCCAGTGACCTTCAGTTCTTGCGGGAGGAGGCCTAATCACACCCGAAGGGGTCTTTGGAATAGAGACATAGCTGTCGGAAGCGGATGGCTGGCTCTCGGCCTCGTTGGAAGCAGCGGCTTCATCCTGCTGAGCAGGCTCCTCTGGGACGGGCTGCGGAGCTGGGCGAGGAGCCAGCTGTGCGCGAGTCAGCCCTGCCAGGATTTGTTCGGCCAAAGCAAGTTCTTCTTCATTGCCCATATCCATTTCCTCATCATCGTCTCCATCTGCTTCAGCTTGTAGGCGGGCGAGTTCCATATCCATATCATCGTCTTCATCGTCCGCATCATCGTGAGCTTCGACGTAGTCTTCATCTTCATCTTGCTCATTGCCATCATCTCCTTCTTCGTCCTCGTCTTCGTCGGTGGTCGCAAGCACTATCTGGCCATGAGGAGGGAGAGTGAGCATCACAGTGCGACCGGGGAGTTGGTTCTCCGTCCCCTGGTGGTCATCGATACCCTTCATACCGATATCTGCGTTGTAAGCGCCACTCCCCTTGCGCCATGGGGTGAGCAACTCTTCGCAAATAATCTGGCGGAAAATCTCGTTGTCATCCATAATACTACAGCCAGCAATATCTGCCAGCCATTCAACGATCGCACCGCACATTTGCTCCCGGAAAGTGTCGCGCGCAGACCGAACAGAGACTGTCACCTTGATCTCCTCAATGATCTTGGACACTGCCAGCAGCCGTTGCAGATCCTTCGAGTACTTGATCACACTACGACCAATGTCGTTGGTTTCATGAGCGCGGGCAACACCGAAGCTGTCTCGCTCGCGACAGGCACGGGTGACCTGATGAGCCACGTCTCGAATAGTATGCTTCTCGTCGTTCCAAAGCATCAGAGCGAACTCGGGTTCTTCTTCCTCCTCGTCACCCGCGCCATACCAGCCTGGGCGCAATCGAGAAGCCTCTTCGTCTTGCTTGATACCTTCCATAGTCTTCGCCAGACGCAGATTCTCGGGCGAGCAAGAGATGACATCACAGAAGTAGTCCAGGACACGGGAGATAGTCAATCGAATTGTAGCCACCAACTCTTGAGGCAGCTCTCGCTCTGCCCGCTCTTTGCCCTTTACATTTCCACTATCGGTATGTATCGCGCAGAAAAGCGGCAGCCGCCAGGCTTCATCGTCACCGCAGTCACAGCAGCCACAGTTACCCGACGAGAGCGAAATCTGATACTGATGGCCCGTATGATCTGATGAGTCGAAGCATCGGCTGCACAGCACGCAAGTATCATCAGCAGCACAAGTTACGCAGCGATAAGTCGCCTCTCCCGCTCGGAAAATGTGACCGCATCTCTTGCCTCGCGCCGCCTCGCTATACTCGGCTCCTTCACGAGCACCTTGAGCTTCGGCCAGTTTCCATGAGCCCTTCGGTGTGCCATCCGGGAATAGATGAGCTACGAGCTCGTCGTTGTGCCCCACGAGCGACCGGAAGAGAAGCTCTAGCAGGTCCCGTTCCGCCTTCGGGCCATAGCGATAGTTGTGCTGGGAAGGCAATCGTAGAAGACCATCACCGAGGATTCTCTCACATTCTGCGAGCATGTGCATGGCTTGGGTGTCGGACGGAGGTAGAGGGCAGGGTGCCGCTCGGCTGTCACTGGCGTGTGAGGAACGGAGGGCCCGTTGGCGCGTATGAAACGGCGTTCGAGGTAGTCCGAATCACGAGGAACGAGCGTACCGAAGCCGTGAGGGATATGTAGTCGGGGAAGAAATTTCGGCGATGCCAGGGAGCTTTACTTTTCCTTGCCGAGTTGTGGCTGGTGGGTGGTTTGTCTTTGGTTTCTCGATCACAGCAGATCGTAGTGGGGGGAAGGGAAGACAGGCGAGGTGTGGACCGATGAGGTCGACAACGGGCAGGCCAGCACGTTTGCGGTATTAATTTGAGAGCTAATAGAGACTGATCGTGTCTCAGAGTTCTACAAGAAATAAGAAAGAACAGAAAGATACCATTCAAGAAGGGAGAATGAGATTACCGGAGTTGACCCTCGAAGTATTTTCTGCGATGACATCGACGGAGCGGTCTCGCTCCAAACGCCACAGCGATCCAGGCTCCGAGGCATCATCAGTCATCAACTGCATTTACTATCAACACATCCACACCATCGGAGAAAAAAATTAAATGATCGTGTCAAATACAGAATTCCAAATTCTATCACATACAAGCCCACAGCTAGAATGAGTACAATAACAGGGTGATAGCGAGTTCCGCCATGCGCTTTTCCACTACCAAAAGGCCCCCTTTATCACGGTAGATTTATACCGTCGCAATCAAGAGCTCTGAGACTCCTTTACTCGTCATCCTCATCCTCCTTAACCAGGTAGCGGGGCTTGATGTCCTTCCATTGACGCTGTATATGAAGAACCGTTAGCAAAGAAGTCCGATGCGGACCGCGGCCCAATTGACGGTCGCGGCGGCTGGGGAGAAAGTCGGGTGAAAGGGTATTGAGTCGGGAGAACATACGCCGGCGTTCCAGGTATCCCAGATCTTGTTGGAGGCGGTGTCGAAGGAGCTATATCGCAATCATTGGATTAGACCGGTGGTATGAGATGAAGGGGAGATTCGAATTGTAACGCACAGCTCGAAAGCGAAGGCACCGGCGAAGATGGTGGTCAGGAAGACAGCATTCCGGCGGATGATGCTCCTAGATAGGTCGGAAAGTTCCACGGTTAGAGTCTGGGCGAGCAATTGCGACCTTCAGGTCGGGGGTGGGAAGACATGCTGGTAGATAGCGTTGGAGATCTGTGAATGCGACCAGGGTCAGTCAGGAACCACTCAATTTGAAATGTATAGCTTTGAGAGCCACATCAGGGGAGGAAGAACGTACGCCGGCCATTGTGACGGAGGTGCTGGGGTTGACACGACGGGGGGATTGAGTCGAGGACGAGAGTTAAAGACGAGGGAAGTGGAAGTTGGAAGTTCGCGAGGACGAAAAGCACGGGAATTCCCGGCCCGCTGATTGGCCCGCCCTCCTCCGGCGGTTTCCCCATTTGCTGTGAATCACCACAAACTATTTTACTGCAATTACACACTGCACGACTCCCTGGATTTCGATTTGACTTGGGTCTCTTTGCGGCCTCGTGCCTGATTGGGTCGCAAATCTCCTCTCCTTAGAGAATTATTAATTATACCCAACTCTCCTTCACCTCATCCCTCCGACAATCATTCACCATGTCTTCCAACGTTTCCTCCGCCGGCATTACCACCGACGCCACGACCGGCGAGCGCTACATCCCTTCTTCAGTGCGAGCAGATGGCTCCAAACGTCGGGAAATCCGCGTCCGACCCGGCTATAAACCCCCAGAAGATGTCGAGCTCTACAGGAACCGCGCAGCCGCAGCGTGGAAAAACCGTGGAAAAGGTGGGGTGCCGGGTGCGGAAACCATGAGCAGTGAAGACGACAAGGCTGCACAGGCCGCCAGCACGGCCGCTAGCAACAAAAACGCCAAGCGCAGGGAAGCCAGACGCAAGGCGAAGGAGACCGATGGCTCTGAAGCTACCACCGAGAAGAAGGGAGCCGACTCGGATAATTGGCGCGTGCCAGCTGCCAAGAAAGAAGAGGCGCCCGCACAAGACCCCGTTGATATCGAAGCCGAGAAAGAGAAGAAAGCTCGCAATCTCAAGAAGAAGCTTCGCCAGGCTCGAGACCTGCGTGACAAGAAGAATGAGGGTGAACTCCTTCTGCCCGAGCAGCTAGAGAAGCTCATCAAGATCCCTGAGCTGATCCGTCAACTCGACGCACTCGGGTTTGACTCCAACGGCGACAAGAAGGAGAATGCTTGCCCAGGAAAGGCCTGATCTCATGGCTACCTGCGCTTTTCGTCACCCCCTCTCTCGATCAACGGCCATTGCACTCTGCAAAACTACTTCCATGAACCCCTGGCAGGCTGTCGGTGTCATCTCATATATATCAGATCATCAATATTGAGAACCACGTCTCCCAGCCCTACCAAGACATATATGTTTTGTTCGGCAATCTGCTTTGAGCAGTCTGTCATGGGTTGTGTCGTCACCGTTTCAACCACACCCCAGAGGCAATACCTCCATGCGAATCCCGCCCAAAGGCAGGCAATCGCCATTTGAATCAGTATCTTCCTGCCGTCATAAACAGGAGAACAAGGAAATCGTTGATTTTATGGAGGCTTTCGCTGTATGTTCCTCGGCAATTGCGCCTTTGGGGCAGTGAGGTTCAGGATCTGGTATATGCCAGCCATCTCTGGTGTTATCCATCTAGCATCTAGATTCAATGCGACTATGGTACAATGATTTGTTCTAATGTACAATGCAACCCCACCGAACAAATTTTTAACCCCGCTAGAAAGCATGACAATGACATCAAGAGAAACCCAAAAAAGAGCGAAGAGGGAGAACCTGGAAAATGGAGTAAGGGGTATAACCTGAAGTATTAAGCTTTCGACTCAAAAAGTCGCACCGGCGCAGTAGTAATACCACCTCTCAAATCCCAATTCCGGAAATCAAACTCCTTCCACGGACACCAAAGTCCAGGGCCAGCGCGTAGCGCATGTCGCCCAACGCCATAAGTAGCCGCAAGAATACCCTGTCTCACACAATCACCCACGCCCACGCCATTAAACGAGTTCCCAGCCAAAACTAGCCGGCCATAGTAATCATTCTTGGCCGCATGGGACAACTGGTACATACTGTTCAGGTGGCCCGGTTTATACTGCGGGATGGCGTTTTCCTGCAACCGGGTCCGCACGACTGTCGGGGCGTCAGTGATGCCGATGTGTCTTTTGAGCATGCTCCGCGCCATGCGCACGGCAGTCTTGTGGTCTGGATAATCTTCCTTCTTCCATCCGTCCCAGTAGTGACCGCCGAACATGATTGTGATCTTGGTACCAGGGGCGGAATCTTGGGAGACGGTTGGATAGGGAGCGACGGGGCTTTCGCCAACGCTGGATGCTGAGGCGAAGATCACTCCTAGACCACACTCGGGATTTTGTTCGTAGGGAACGGAGCGGGGGATCAAGTAGCCGAAGCCCTCCACTGGGAGGAGATTGGGGTTTTGGTAGTATAGGTTGACTACCATCACGGTTGTCGCGCCGCAGTGCAGTTGTAGTCTTTTAAGAGTTTCCGTGACGGGTTTAGAGCGGCTCTGCACTTGCAGGTCATATGCCAGTCTTCCCCGCTCGGGGTCCCGAACTTCGGATATTTTGAAGCGAGCCTTGGGGTCCAGAATGTTGGATAGCGCAGGCGCAGAGACTGCAGAGATTACATGATCGTGGGATTGGACGCCATTTGTCCCGGTATAGATCTGAAGGGGGTCAGCGAGATGCTCAGATGTAGTAACAGCCAGGCGAGTGTGGAAATTTACCTTTATCGGATGGCCAGGGTTATCTGGCGGATCCATGGAGGTGATATTTGAGTTGAGTACCATGTTAACCTTTTTAGATGCCCTCAACGAGTCAATCAGGCCCTCAACAAGCTGCTGAGTTCCACGCTTAAAGGTAAAAGTGCTAGCCTTTTTAATCACCCTGAAGATGTCTTCGGTGCGATTCACAGATTCAGGCGTTTTGGTAATTGCATTCACGGCCAAAAAGTCATCCATCGATCTCGTCTTCTTCCCCAATAACGAGTTCATCACTAGGTTGTACAAGACGCCACCATCTTCCAGGTTGCGTATGCCGCCTAGAATCATCTGCGCGCTCATTTGATCAATGTCACCGGCATAGATGCCGTGCATCACTGCTGACACCAAATTATCCGCGACCTTATGGTTGAAGCGCCGAGTAATGAACTGGGCGATAGACTCGTCTTTATCCCATAGGTCTGGTGGGCGCGAGGGTTTGGTGCCCTCGAAGAGAATAGCGGGTACCAATCCTTCGAATAGGGGCTCATCCATAAGGGCCTTGGCCATGTTTTGAACATTCTGGATGAACGACAGACTGGGATCGGGCGAGGGTAGACGGACTAGGTGATCGGGATAGTAGATATATCGATTTAGCGCTGCGGGACTTCGCCTGGAGGTGGTGATGAGTTCGTCAAAGAGACCTAAATTGGAGACCTTAAAAAATAAAAGTCAGTATCTTCAATTGGTGTAGAAGGACAGGCCATCATCGCGTAATTACCAAGTACAGCAATGGCAACGATGCCGGCATTGCACTTCTCAGAGTGCGAGGCCCATACTCAAAGACCACTTCTCCGCCGTCGACTGGGATCGTTTCAGACTGCAGCCAGCCACCAAGACGAGACGACTTCTCATATAACGTGATTTTGGAGCATTGAGGGTCTTGAGCTAGCTGCCAGGCGGCCGTCAAGCCAGTGATACCGGCGCCTATCACGGCAGCTGTGTAACCGCGTTGTTGGCACCGGATCGCGGAAACTAGTGGCCTTTGCCTGGATCGGAGTCCATTGGAGGCACACAGTAGCCGCATCTCAATGGCAGTGTATTGAGGTCATTCAGCTGGTTGGGGAATGCGGAGAACTGGAGGGTCTCTGGATGGAAGTCCCCGCGGCCGAGGCCGACTTACTTAAGCTACGCGTGAACGCCATGGCATGAGCTGGGTATTTTATTTACATGTCATACGATTTAACAAGCAAATCAAAATTAGTGAGAGTCTTCTGGAAGTAGGTATCATGCGAAGCAAGAGTAATTATGCCTTCGCTTTCTTTCTTTCATGAGTATCGGGGAATATCTATGTACAGGCAAAAGGACCCCATCGTCTCGGTCCATCAAGCAAATCATCAAGTACGAACGCCCTCCCTAATCACCATTCATCACAGGTCAGATTGTGTACAACAGTGCTCCCGTACGGAGCAAACTCTTTCTTGCGCCCATTCAAAATTCAAATCATTTTATTTTCGACGCCCGTCAATTGAGACGTAGTCACGCGGTAAGCTCCTGGCTTTGCGAGGTATCGCCCGTCTCGGGCTTGACCAATTCCTCTGGTGCGTTTTCATCTTCGACGAATTTTCGTTCGCTAGTCGATCCGGCTGCTGTCCAAACCTTGTCGCCAAAGTTACCGCGCTGGCCCTCGGCATGCTTGTATGTACAGCGAGGGTTCATGCAGGGGTTGAACTTGCAAGCAATCTGGACATGGGTGAACTTGCAGCCTTCAGTCTTGCAGTCGGCGCCATTGCGGCACAGCGGCATATCGGGGTGCTTAAAGTGGCAGTGTGGGTTGGTGCAGTTGGGGAAGAATCTGCACATCTCTTCGGCTTGGTGAGCGGACTTGACGGCTGGAGACGGGTGG
The DNA here is from genome assembly GCF_028827025.1 of Penicillium cataractarum. Taxonomy (NCBI): domain Eukaryota; kingdom Fungi; phylum Ascomycota; class Eurotiomycetes; order Eurotiales; family Aspergillaceae; genus Penicillium; species Penicillium cataractarum. Next base: position 2,193,955 of record NW_026622743.1, on the reverse strand, counting down.
CGACCGGTGCATTTACGGTTCTTGCAAGCGGCGCCGTATGAGCAGACATCTGATACATCGATGGATGTACCCTCGGGCGCAACGGGAGATTGGTGAGCGAAGGGGCAGTCTTTACGAGTGCAGCGGAGGTTGAACCGGCAGATGTTGTTGGGGTTGCTCTCATCCTGCTCACCATCCATTCCAGTATCCATGTCGACATCGCCGTTGTCCGCGCGGTTGTTTCGTTGTTGGTGGCCTCCGCGTCCTTGGAAGCGTCCACCACGTCGGCCTTGGGGCTCGACGCGGTCGAAAAGTGAGCGGCCTTGTTGGCCACCATTCTGGAAGGCGGGGTTGACAGCGGGAGGAACGAAGCCAGGCATAAGTTGAGACATCATGCGTGCCTGCTCTTCCAGCATGGACATGATTTGCATCTGATTTTCGGGGCTCATCTGCATCATGCCACCACCCATATTGCCCTGCATTCCCATTCCACCCATGTGTCGACCTCCACGGCCACCTCGGTTACCCTTCATTTGGTTCTGACCGTGGCCTCCGATGCGTCCATTTCCTTGGTGACCGCGAACACGGTGAAGTGCGCTGTCACCTGGTCGGTCCAGGTTGCGGTTGATCTGGTTCAACATTCGTCCGCGACCACCCTGTCGGCCGTTACGCATAGCCTTGGGGCCAGTGGGGCTGTGAAAGAAGCGGGTCAGAAAACTAGACTGAAATAGACCATGGATAAAGCAAGAACTCACATAAAATCGCCGGAATCGCCCATCTCTGAATCCATTCCGTTTCCTTGAGGGGTAAAGTCTTGAGCGTTGGCGGATAGTACGTGCTCGGAAGCAGAGTTGTTCGCGGCAGGTACACCGTTGATTTGTTGATCAAGAATCTCGACTTGACCGAAGAGCCAATTTGAGAACTCAAGGGCCTGTGTGTCACCTTCCTCCAGTCCGAGGAAGTCGTTCGACAGCTCAGTTGCCAGTTGTTCCTGAGTCTTGCCGTTGACAAGCATCAGAACGATGTATTCGATGAGAGCCGACTCCTGCCCGTCATCGGTGCTCCAGCCGATTTCTACCAATTTCGGTCGAACGACATTGGCGACGGCAGTCGCAAGCTGGGAGTCTTGTGTGATTGTCGGAAGCATATTGAGGGAGGCTTGAGAGTGGCGAGAGGATTTAGTGATGGAATTTGAGGTCTGGAGAGTTAGCCGGTCTTTTTGCGCCACCGGGATTAAAGCGCGTTTCGGATCGGTTGGTCGTAAAAGGTCGGGTATCCAGTAGGAAGAAATATCAATGTTGAAGAGCTTTGAAATGGAATTTAGTTTGCGCTAGGTCTGATCAGGCAGCAGTTCAGAACCAGGCAGATGAAGTTGACGCGATAACGGAAGCTTGCCTTGCGGCGGTCGAAAATGCGACAAGATTAGTCATGTGACTCATTATTCTGCAAACATGTCAAACATAACACTTCCCGAAAAGGCTTAGCACGTGCTATCGACTAAATAATGATGGTAACAATAGAAGCGTTCTCCAGACTAAGGGGGATTGTATGTTTCTTTTCTTTGAAGTATTTGTATTAGAACACTAGATTAAGTAAATTGTCCCGATTGAGCTCTTTAGAAACCCCATTATCTTCAGAAGTATGTGAATATATATTACGACAAGTAGACTCGGAGACACCTGCATCTAAGATCCCCATCTTCAGCAAGAACAAAAAGCAACTATATTTAGGGCAGGTTGTCAGTAACAAGTGTGACATTTAAGTAAGCCCTATATATTAGATTTAGGAGCCCTAGAAGTCTCATAGACAACTGATCTTCATCTAAAGTGTTTCTAATTGGGTTGCTAGGAAATACTGGCCTACTTTGGCAAGTTTGGGATAATTTGCTCATATAATCACAATGCTAGATGTTCTTCTATTCAAAGATAAGTCAATAACGACTCCTCCTCCTCCTCCTCCAAAACACTCTTTTGAATCTCTGAATCAGTTATTCTCGCACAAGGGTCCATAGAGTGTAGGACCCTTGACTTCATCCCAGCCCTCAGATCCGACGCATCGCCAACACCAAAAGACATTGTCGGGGTCATACTTATTCTTGGCGACCTTCAAGCTGTCGTACTGATCTCCATACCATGCCTCCTTCCAGTCTGGGTCGTAAGGATCAGCTTCATTCAAGTAAGTTCCCATGCCAGGAGTGACATCTTTCATTGCCTTGAGCTTCTTATGAGTGGCGCGGCCCCAAACCTGTCTCAGCCCTTCCATTCCGCTTTCAGGAGGGGCAATTTCAACCTGCTCAGCAATCATATAGGTCTTGCGCCATGCGGGATGGACGGATGTATAAGGTTGAGACTTCAAGACTTCGCCGCCACCGATGAGGGCCAAGGTAAGAGAAATGCCCGGAGACTGGACCCCAGAATCAAGTTTACTAAACAAAGTGGTGAGCATGCTGGTCAGGTTCTTTTCCTGGTGTAACATGGACTTTTTGTCGAAAAATCGCGAGATCAGGATAATGCCCTTGGCAGCACCTTCATAATGACTTCCGCTAGCGTAGTAGTCTTGGAAGGTGTCGTGTTGGGCAAACTGCGATTTCACGGATAGTTGGGTCCCGTTATATTTGCTCAAAGCATTGGCAACCTCTGTGGTCATGACTTCTTTGGCATGCTCGATCTCAGAGGATGTGTTTTTCTCGAGCAAAACCCCAAAATTGTGCGTGTAGGCAAGCACATTTCCAATTTTGGTGAATCCTCCGATGCCGGCGAAGCCTTCGTCTGATAGAATAGGGAATTTAGAGACAATACCCGCAACTGTCTTGATGATACGACTCTGGTTTCCGGTCTTGGGGGTGATTTCTAACGTATGCTGAAGCACCGCACGCGTCGGGTGCGCCTTGATGGTGGCGGATACCACCACGCCGAACGTGCCACCACCACCGCCGCGGAGAGCAGTAAACAAGTCTTGGTATTGGCAAGCATTTGCAGTGACCAGTTCACCCGATGCAAGCATAACCTGGTATTCGAGAACCTGATCGGTGGCCAGACCAAAGGCATGACTGGCAGGGCCGTGACCGGCGCCCTGGATGTAGCCTCCAACAGCGCCCACAGACTAAACAGCAATGCTATCAGTGCAGTCCATATAACCCAAGGATTGGAGTTCTCACTTTGTCATCTCCGCCGACGGCAATGACCCCGTGTTTTGCAGCAAATGCATACACATCATTCCACACATATCCGCCGCCAACATTGATTGCGCTTCCCGCCCAATCTGACTTGCACGAGTTGTTGGATGAGGTATAAGTTTTTTGGAACTTGAGTTTCGGCTTAATGTTTCTCATCCAAATGGACAAACTGCCGTATCCTTGGGATCTATCGCTGCAATTAGTCTCTAGCCAACAAGCTTGCGTGTGATTCTCTTACCGTCCGCGAACGTCATGGCCCGTGTTCTTGATCACAAGTCGCACGTTGTTGTCCTTGGCGAATTTGATGCCCGCCACAATGTGATCAGGGTTGGTTGCGTTGATACTGTAGACTGGTGAATTTCCTAAATCGCACATTGGCTGTCCAGCTAGTGGCTTGGAAGAATTCAAAGGAGCACAAGTGTCGATGGCGGAATACTGATATCCAATCGGAGATTTCTCGAGCGTAAATGAATCCAGATATTCAGCACTGATCTCTTGACAGCGCTCCATGTCACCAGTATAGCATGGCTTCGCAAGGGGTTCGTTGGCTATAAGATGTCCCTGCACAGTGCTGTTGAGGGCCTTCCACTTCAAGGCTGACGGCCAGCAATCATCGCCTGGGGTCTTTATAATTTTCGATTATGTTAGTCCTCAACTTTAGATTTCATCAGACTGCGACCTACACATTTGCACTTGGCCAGGGCGGAAGGTGCCGCGAGAAGAAGTAAAAGACTGCAGTAATGCATCTTGCTATCTAGATGGTTTGATTTTCGACAATTGGTGCTGGGATCCAGGCAACTTATATATTTTTTGGATCATACTTGGTTTTTTGACCTCTCTAGTGAGTGGAGCTATCCTAGAGGCTGAATGATTATAGCCTCCAAGCTGGAGCCCAAATTGTGGACCTTGTGATTCAATCCACCATTTCTTTTGTCCCTGGATCCCTAAACCGACGGCACAAGCTCGCGGAAACCTAGTATTCTGGCTCCACTGATCGGCTCTACCATGCGATTGATATGCCCGGGTAATAGACAAGTGAGAAGGATGCTAGTTGTAACATGATCTCACTAGGCACCGTAAGCCGGCGTTTAGTCTCCGCAATGTCGATCGGAGGTTTATTTGGGCGCCCATATGTGGGTGGCGGTGTCATTGCAAAACGAAGCCACCATTCTTTTTACCTATAACGTCTAGCGCGAGGAGTTACATTGTTGTGGAAAGCAACGTGAAGCGTCAGGGCCGAGCTTGGAATTGGCCCCAAACCCGAAAAGGGAAATCATCAAGGCCAAGACTTTTATAGTGGAGAACCGAGATCGACACGCCCCCCCCACCCCCGAAAAGGGAATTCACAAAGGCCAAGACTTTTAGAGTAGAGAATGGGGATGAACAGCATCCCCTACTGTAGTCATGTCAGGGTTGGGTGAGGATTTTGAATTCTGGTAGGAGCCTGAAGGCGAGTGCCTTGTCAGTCATTTCCTGCTGAACGGCTAGTTTATTCAGCCTTGTCGGCTAAGGTTCGCATTTGAGTACTATTCAGATAGCCTTGGAAATCCGGACAGCAGCGGCCGATGGCAGTTTGTGCTTTCCTCTCGAAATACGTTGAACAAAGTGAGGGATTGTTATAGATTTTCGCTACAGATTAAATGGAATTTTGGACGAGTGGATAGTTGCACAAAATCTCCATATACAGTTATTACCTCCGTTTCTTCTGCGTTGAATACTACATTCGTCTGAAGACATAATATCTTGCGGTGGCGACTCGAGATTATCAAGTGCCAATTTCAGTAAAACTCCTTTGTTTTTTAGATGTTATAAAATATGTAACTAGTATATAACTTCTTGGCGTCTAGCGTTTTAATGTACTTCGTTTTAGAATTTAGTCTAACATGCTGCAGGAGGGGAACCGAAGACAATTATCTTGAAGCTGTCGATAGGACCACCAATGATGTTTGCGGGAAAGTCTGAATACGTAACGGGTAGCTCAATCACTTTTTAATCAAGCTCTCCCACTACGAGCGCTTGGAAATAGGCCCTTCTGCTGTTAGAAGCGAGGCCGTGTCCGATATATTGTAGGTCGCTGGCAGCCGATACTAGCTGCAAGTGTTGAAAGCGAAACGCCAGGTTATGCTACTTGAATGTCTGCTCAGTGACTGCCCAAGGACCAGAAGGGACCTTCTCGGTCCATTCTCCTCGAGGCGGCCTCCAAAGAAGCAAAATGCCGGGCGGCTTGCACTCATGCACTAACCGCAACCACTCATCACTCGGATTTTGCTTGTCAAAATCAACATGTAAACCCATCACTCGCCGATATCCATGTTTCTCATACAACCAACGTCCTATCGGACTACCTTCAATGAAACTCTCATAGCCCAGTGGATCAATTTTCTCATGACCCCATTCCATAAGAAGTCGCCCAACCCCACGTCGTCGATACTTGGGGTGTACGCCCATGGCATTGACACCAGCATGTGGACGCTGAAACCAAGATTGCCGTGGAAAAAATGCTTGAGAAAGCATACACTCCGCGTACTCGGCGCGCTCTGTTCCCTCAGGATACCAGGTGCACTTGATAGGTTGAGGCCCATTCGGGAATGGGTTTTCGTGAAAAATAAGCCATTCACAACCTCCCGCCACTTCGCCTGTTTCTTTATCGATAACGTATATCAGCTGCGAGTAGGGATTCTTTTCGCTTGCATTCCAGCGAATTTCGGTGTCGAGGGCTTTATCTCGGGCGCGATCTTCGGGTGTATGGCCACTAATTGGGTGGACAGCAGTGAAAACGGGGCTGGTAGTGAAGGAGTCAAATCGGTTAGAGACACAGAAGAAAAAAATCATACTGTGAAGTTATATGCAGGGATAGCCCTGGTTTGGGACGTACTTGTATGGATTGAAATTCGCGGCCCAGAGGACGTCGACCAGGCGGGCATACTCCTCTTTTGATGGAATAACTTTCACTTCGAACTGAGATTGAGCCATATTGCGGAGTGTTTTCAATTGAGGCGGGGGAAGACAGAGACGGGCTAGATAGAAAGACAAGGCTGGATTTATCAATTGATCGACGAGATAACCGGACTGGGGGCCAAAACTACGCCCGCCTGGGTTGGGGGCTTAAACTGAAACTCGGCGCCGCTCCCTCCCCGAGACGCAAGGCTGAGTGTTCGTCCATGATTATGCATTATTCCGTATTTAGCGGTGATGCTCGCTAAATTTTGCAGATAGGAGGAGGCAAAAAGAATCCTCGGATCTCCCTTGGGGTGGAATCATCAACAAGAATATCACCATCCAAGAGCAGGGTGTTTTTGTGGGTGGTTCACTATAGCCTCTAGATCGGTTCTGACTCATTTTTAATGTACTTCACGACGCCAATTTTGACAGGCATTATATCATCCACAATAAAGGCATACGTAAACAAATATTCATTTTTCCGTCGATTACCGAGAATTTGTACAAGGCATAGGGGCCGTTGATCCGATCGGGCTCATCTGATTAGATTAACAGCAGCATAGTGTAGGGTCAATGTAGCCAATGTTTGGTCTATCCTAAGGTTGAAGAAGTCATACTGGGTCCTTTCACGTATCATCTCTCCAATATTATACGCCAATAAAAGAGACGGGATTGAAGACTCGTCACTATAACTGAGACGCTTCATTAGAGCAGGTCGGGGACAACTTGAAAGAATTTGAACAATAGATCCGAGACATATACTACGAAAAAGCACTCCTACGGAAAGGCAAATGACTTAGTGCCCTACCCGCTTTGGCACTTCTGCTACGATTACTAACGAATACCACACGTGTATAGGGAAGACTACCGAGAATCTTCAGGCAGAATCCGAATAGTTGATGATTCCACATTTAGGGTCCAATCCAAAAGAACGCGAGCACCATTTCATATGTATAATCCAGACCTAGTGGCATCAAACATCTCCGCTAAATCCCAATCACCTATTCTATTTCAGACGATTTCCTTGGCAACTGACCTCGATTAACGGTAAGCACCGTTGTAAACATGCAAGGCTTATCAAAGCAATCATCCCATTCCGTTTTGCCCGAAGCCCAGAATCTTTCTAGAACGTCTTTTGCCGCAAGTGGGGAATATGTGCCGGAAGAAGCACTCAGGTCTGTCATGTTTTTTCGAACGAAAGCACGCAAAGCAGGACTACCATCCACTGCTTGCACACCAAGGACCATCAGGGGCCAGAAAGTATACCCGTGGGGCCTTTTCCTCAGTAATCTTTCGAGTAGTTCATGTAATATCTGCCTCTCCATGTCACAATTATCTCTTAGTAACGGGTCTGGCGGTAGGGCTCCGATACTTTGGAGAGAGGACATGCAGTATAAAGCAACTGCACTTTGGTGAATATCCACAATCAGTTTGCTTTCTTCTGTGACAAATTCATTTGACTCGGTCCATGCAGCCGGTGAAAAATTGTAGACACGGCGTAAGACTGCGTATGCATCTTTCCGCAAACCGTCTTTGTTTGTGTAATTTGGCTTCGAGACTAGGTTCCGGATTTGATTGATTTTGGCGATCTCAGCAAACAGTGGAGTGGGACACATTTGAAACCCATATCCAGTGCCTCCGTATTGTTTCACCAACTGATGTAGTTCATTGAGGTTTAATCCCTCGATGAGCATATCGGATGCAGGGGATGAGGTATCGGCAAGTACCACGACGCTGTTGAGCTGTGAGCACAAATACTCTTGGATTTTAGAAGTATTGGTCCACATACTGGATAAATGAAAGAATAATCGGTAGGACCCCAGGGGATATGACCAGGCGGGTCATGCCACCGCGCAGGATGATCAGCCTTCGGACCCCCTCAATATGATACCGCCAATCTTGCGAGAGACCGTGTTGAGCCTATCCAAAAGTCGCTGTTTAGTAAATCGATACACCGTAGTCATTCAAGGCAAGGAAAACTTACATCCGCCATCAGCAGTGTGAGAATTCCTGCAAGAACGGTATCCCCATTTCGCTTATTCGGTATACTGATATTGTCATTCAAAGAGCGAATCATGAGACCTCGGTAATGGTAGAAGGTTTTCTCTAGAGTCTTCGAATTTGGGTCATGGCTTGTCTGATTCATTCGGTGACTGAGTGTCAAGCAAATCAAGCCCAGTTGAAGATGAGTAGGCCGAGTGAGACCCTGCTGGAATACCGTAGGCGAGAGCTTGTATATGTTGGTATTGCTGCCAAAGCGTAAACATTCTGCCAGCTGCGGGTATACACAGGAATTGACTGTTGTAAAAGGTGAGTATTTGTGCAACCCGCGTAACTATCACGACATACAGTATTGTAAACCATCAACCAGTGCATGATAGTCCGTTCTTAGATGAGAACGGGGAAGAGCCACACTATGCTTGTCATCCGATGACCCCGAACACGTACTTGAACACTCCGGGCTTTCTTTTGACGCCGTTGTGCGAGATTCCTTCGAATCTACGTTCTCCGAACTGGCAATGGCTTTTTCCTGACTTTCTGACGGGGTCTTGCGCGTTCGAGACTTGACCTTTCCAGGCGGAAGCCACTTCACTCGCAACGGTGGATTCTCTCCATACCCAGGACAGTCGATTTCAGATGCTGCACATCGCTTACACCCAGGAACTTCGAAGTCACAGACTAAGCGACGCCGGCGGCACTCCCAACAATGCTGCTTTCGATCTTTTACCATATGGACGACTCGATATTTGACACAGACGAGTTTGTTTGAGGAACTTGTGAAATGATATCAGAGGTCCTATTTCAAGGCTTAAGTGGGCTGAGCTTTTGGCCCCCAAATGATCAGCGTGCAAGAACGGGCTGTCTGACCTGTGAGGTTGGCCATTCAGCTTGCCTTGGAGTTTCATAGGTCGCAAGTCTGACAAATTGTTGGTTAAACAAGTCCACCTGTAGGCCTAAGTAGAAGCGCGTAGTAAGTGCACTTACTGTCTCGACCCCTAGTTTTCAAGACAGAGAGAATGGTCATGCTGATACTCGGCTTAGATGATCGAAAGGAAGAGAATTCTAAGATTGAGCTATATTTATGATTACATGAACAATTTACGCGCTTTATAATTCGGACATCAGTTTCCAAGACCCGGGGTTACCTGATAATCCTGATTGCGCTGACAAAGAGGCTGCCCATTAGAAGTATCTCATTCTGTAGGGAAGGTGTCCGTAATCATTTGTCCCCTTTAGTCTCTACCCCAACATGTAAAGGGCTCATCAAGATCAATCAGATTGAGTGAAATTATAAATGAAGATGCATGATTTCCCATCAATATCCTGTTCCAAAATGGTAGGAAATGTACACAGCGTGGAATTATTGTCTTGCTAATATTGGATATCCTCATATTCCGCCCCTGCATCGCCGTTTCGTCCCAGGATGGCAAAGGCATGACTGAGAGCCCTCCCTTGCTGGTCAATTCCATATAAACCTTGCTCTGAACTGAATAATTTCTGGAAGAGACGCATGACTGCCCCTCGATCCTGTAAGTGTACATACTGGTCGACGGATGAAAGAACAGGGCTTCTCTGACCGAGAGCAGTGAATCGGCGTAGTACATCGCCGTCATCCTTGCCGTCCAAAAAGAAGACTTCGTCGGTGCTGTGATTTTCAGTCACTAGAGCCATTCCCTTTAGCGAGAACACCGTCGCAAGTGACCACATGGCCAGCCCACTGAAGTACACGCAAGCAGCCCGAGAAGCCACAACTGATCCTGGGGGCATGGATCTTGCAATACGTAGAACCTGACCGGCATGCCAGCTCGCCTTTCGCAGAATGGTTGGGCTTATATGTTGGATTAATGACTGGTAGATGGCAGACGATCGTTCTTCGCCATCCTTGCCCGAAAAGGTTTCGAGAACACCAAGCGGCAAATATAAGGAAAGTGAGACTGTTTGGTAAATAAGAGACAAGGCTGGTAGTGAATCTTTGAGGGGCTCGACTGCAAAGAATTGAAACTGTTCCAGAAGTTGGACCAGCTCTTGCTGCCATAAATTTGCGACCGCGGTGCTCCATTGACGGGCTGAGCCTCGAAGGATCCGGTTGCAGTCAGATATCATATTTGATATACCATAAATAGTTATCATAGCGGCTAGTTGGAAGTCAGCGTGGCGAGGGATGCTGCTAAAAGTTGTCATATTCTGCAAGATGGTGGACAGGGATACTGAAATAGATGGACTTTGAGGAATCTCTTCAATGTATATGGCTTTCCACTCAGCGGCGGTCTTTGCGTCCCAAAGTTTGCGCGAGAAGGGGAGAGGAAGATCAAATTCTATGTGAGATATGAGTGGAGTTGTAGATCGCAACGAAGATGTTTGGGCATCGTGAATGAACACGTAGTGAGCGAGCCTGTAATATTAATGAGCACATTGGTAATGCAATTTGTCGGAGGGGACCATATGCTGATCACCTTTTGAAGGATTCGTGGTCCACCCATGCACGCCATTTGCGGTTAACGGTTGGTTGATCATCAGTCGCAGAGGGAGCGACAATGGGATAAACTTCGTGTTTGAAGCGTGAGGCTCGCCGTAGCATCTGCTCTGTAATTAGGCCAACATCACTCACACTTGGAATTGAGATCCTTGATCTCACCGTCACAATAGGTTGGAAACAGCTCTCGGCAATTTCGACGCGCCGTTTGTCACCGCTCCAAAGCCCAATTTGTAGAGCGAGAGTGTACATCTGTTGTTGTTTCAACTCACGAGTGAGGGTGTTGTCATCCTCAAACTACTGAAAGTCAGAACTTCAACCTGTAAGTAATGATCGCCAAGGATTACCATGCTATTGACTTTGAGCCTAGCTACCTCTAGCATAGCATAGCCAAGTCTCTGAATTGCCTCCACATTAGAAAGGACTGCCCCTGCAGCGGCAAGCGCAATGATCATTTCAGGGCGTTCTTGATTCAGGTCCATAGTTGGCTCGTGAATCCAAGCGTCAGTTTCTGACCTGTGGCGGACAAAGAAGTTGCCAATCAGGCTACCTAAGAGTTTCGTGCTTGGAAAACACTGCATAATTCGATCGAGATTTTTCCATTGACAGATTTTGACAACTAGTGCGAACGCTGCATCCCGACTTTCAGTTGAAAGAGGGTATGTGAGGTTTTTTGAGTTCAGCACACCGTGTGACTGTGGATTATCGAGATGCTGGGGGAGGGATAAATACTGCTGGTCCATGTGCGCACTGTCTTCCTTGCAGGGAGTCCAATCCGATAATGGAGAATCTTGTAAATCAACCCTGCTAACCTGACCAGTAGATTCCATCTTAGGGGGCAGCTGCTCTGAGTAGTCCTGCGCTTGTCGAGCCGAAGCTGGTGTGTTCAGGGAGTATAGTAACTCCAAATCTTGGTCTGTAAGCCCGAAGTCAATACTCATACTGTCATATGAGTTCCACTGGCCAGGGCCCTGTATACCGATGAGATTAATTCGTGATCATCAAACACAAGATAGTGAGGTACGAACCATATGTGGAAATGCGTTAAACACATTGAATCCTTCCCATTCTTGACACAAGCTTTCAGTTTCGGGAAGTTTTGCACTCTCTCCTAAAGTGTAATCAGCTTAGCTTCTCGTCGTAGCATTCTATGGCCATTAAGCGTGGACAGTACCTTCAATAATGCATGCCAGTTCAGAATTCTCGGAAGGGATCCTAGCTTGGGCGCTGTCCAAGAGGTCTTTCCCAGTTTGTTTCGCAGATTGTAGCTCATGTTCCGTGGTGTTTACATGAAATTCTTGAGTCGCAAGAGTGTCCTCCCTTGGGGACCATTGGCAGATCTGATTTCGCCGCACGCATCTTCGACAGGGTTTATCATCGTCACATTTGAGCTTAGACGCCGCGCATCGCTTGCATGCTTGCGACGCACGCGCAACAATCCCTGAACAACCGCCAGATTCGTCACAATTTATTTCAGAGCTATGACTCTGAGTATGCCTTCGGAGAAGTTCACTGGTATTGTATCAGGATTTTTGAGTAGTGTGAAATATGTGTACTGATAGGAACTGACATTCTCATGAATCCCTTACCGCATTTTTCGCAAACAAACGGTTTATCTGTAGTGTCTGTGTTGAAGAGTTAGACAAATTGAAGGGTATTCACAGATCATGTAATGATTTTCGAAGCCACATACGAGATCTGACATGGCGTTTCAGATGATCAGCTCGGTCATATCCTTTCTTGCATACTCTGCATTGGAAAAGGGCTCGGGAAAGAGTTCGGAGCATTTCAGGCGTGCGAGACGCCATAGCCGATCGGCTGACGTTGTTCATGGCTAGTTACAAGGCAGTGGACTCTTTCGCCGTGAAATCCTGGTAATATTTCGACGTTATTTTATCAGTCAGCTGCGATTACTGAGTCACCCTGGAGAGACCAACCTACAATATACTGGAAACCCCTTTCAAGGCGTGCCAGTGGAATCCTATCTTGTTGGGTAGTATATCGGCTCTGCAGTTTCAGACTTGCCAGCTTGCCCTGTAAATAAGAAGGGTCTTCGGCCATCGTAGATTGAAGTTCGCGGGACTAGCCTTATTTATGTTGTCGTCGGAAGATGAGTCACGTGATCCAAGTTCTAGACCTCGGACCACGGGCAACCAATGATCAGACCGGATGCTGACACGCTAACCTTATTGGGTTGCTATATCCAGCCCAAGTAGATTCACCCTGGGTGATGCGGGTGGTGGACATGCCAATGTCTCCGCCGTTTTGGGGGTCAGAACCCTACCAATAAGGATGTGCACCAAAGAATCATAGCTATCTACGATTTTGTAATTATGGCAAAGAAAACGCTCTATACTTTATTCTCTTAGACGGAGACAAAACGCAACGCTTTCTTCCACTTTCCATGAACCGGCACTGCGTTCATTTTATGCGACATTGATGTCTGCGCATTCCTCTTCCATCGTGGACAGAGAAATAAAAGTATCCTTTCTTGCAAGTGGTGCTAGATAGTTTCATATCAATAACAGCCCACACTTTTTTTTATTCGCTGGCCTTAACACCAATACCATCAACCACTTCATCAAGCAGCCCCAAACCTTCGACCTGAATGGGCTGGCAAGGGATGAGTACATAGAGCATTCTGGCGCACCCATCATCAGGGGTAACGTTCTTCCAGGCATGGTTCGTAGCTCGCTGAATTGCAACATCACCCCTCTTCAAGATTCTCGTTTCTCCGCTCTCCAATGAAAGCTCCACCTCGCCTTCCAACACAACCCCATAGTCCAAAGATACAGTGCGGTGCATTGGACTCTCAGCGTGGGGGGCAAAATCGACAATCCGACACACGGTCCCGGTGGAAATAACTAGACCGGGAGGTGTAGACAGGTTGGCTTCATATTTCGCAAGGTCGGCGTCTGCGGACAGCTGGGCAGGGAATTCGCTAGTCGTATAAGCTAGGCCGAATGGTACCCCGTTAAAAAGTTGTTTTGGCAGGGCTTGTGGGAGTTGATTTGAGAATACCGCCTTGCCATTTGCGCCATGTGTGGTGATGTACCGGTTTTGCGGGGGAAGTTGGAGTTGATTGGTGCTCATTGTGAGTGTTCAGGGAGACGCGGGGGCTGTATCGAGCTCAATGGAGTATTGGTAGTTCGGAAGTGTAGACAACAGTAATTGTGAGCAAATTTAAATTGCTTTCTGAAACCAATTGTTCCTACAATACATACTGTATTGTGTGAGAACACATCTGATCGGGTCTTCGGCCCCAACCTGTCGGGGGCGCGGCTCCACCTTCTCATGTTGCTTATTGTTGGAGCACTAGTCCAAACCAGGTCATATTCAGCCTCCAGCCTTCAAACAAGGGTTCACGACAGACTTCATCTCTCATTCCCGAATTCTTCTTCGGGAGGAGATACCCCGGGTTCTTTGATATTGCCGATAGCGGCAATTTTACACAAATCCTTTGCGACCCGAGTGTCGCGCAACCGACACAGCTACGATCTCCCCGGACAACAATGTCCCGTCTTCCCATAGAATACTCTACGGTCCACTGGACCCCGACCTTCACAGAACTGAGAACTGGTCCCCCACGCGGTTTCTTTTTCCGGGATATCGGATGAATCTGGTCAAGACCGAGAAGAGCCTGAAGTTTTAAGACTGCCTGGTCGGACGTGCTTTCCGCTCTCCTCCTGTGTTTCACGACGATCCTCCTACGTTTCTGTCAGAGACCGCTAGAAGCGTACCAATTAAACCCACCCGACAAAGTACATACCCTCACTCATTAAACATGGGGCGTGGAAGCACTGCTGGCACGGCGGTCTTTCTAGCCATTGGAGGTCAGTTCGCTCACCGTAGAGGGAGATAGCGCAACTAACCTTTTCTAGGCTTCCTCTTTGGCTATGACAGCGGCATCATTTCCTCCACAATTGTCCAGCCCTATTTTGAGCAGTACATGGGCATCCCGAGTTCGTCCCAAACTGGTGGAATTGTATCCGCCTTCACCGGCGGTGCTATTCCGGGTGCACTTTCGGTCGCCTGGCTGCCCGATCGTTTGGGTCGCCGGAAGGCAGTTTTTATTGGAGCATGTATCTCGGTTCTTGGTTGCGCCCTCCAAGCTGGGGCAACGACCATTCCGATGATGATTGCCGGTCGGTTCATCGCCGGTGTTGCGGTTGGATTGCTCTCCGCGCTTGTTCCGATGTACTGCGTAAGTATGCCCTCAAATGTTGATTCACATCGATTCCCCGTTGACCTTTTGTGTAGTCTGAGATTGCCACCTCGCAGGATCGTGGAAAACTCGCGGGGTTGCTCCAGTGGATGTTGTCTTGGGGGTTTCTCGTAGCACAATGGCTTGGATACGGTTGCTTCAAGGTCAACAGTGACTTTCAATGTGAGTGCTCGGGCCTTATTGCGAAGGGTCAAAGCCAGAACGCTCACTGCCGACTCAACAGGGCGCTTCCCTCTCTCATTTCAAGTCGTTCCAGGACTCATCATGGCCTGTGGGATCTGGTTCCTTCAAGAAAGTCCTAGAGTTCGTAACTTCGTTCTGTTGCTTTCGCCATTATATTCACTGACTAATCTGGATCCTAGTGGCTCATCGAAAAAGACCAGCAGGAAGCCGCCAAAGCGGTCCTCCGTAAACTTCACGGCAACGGATCGAATGAAGAGTTCCTTGAGCTCGAGTATCGTGAGATTAGAGACACCATCGTAGCTGAGAAGACGCTCGCAGTTCAGACATGGCGTGCACTGATCGCAAAACCAAGCTGGCGTAAGCGG
This sequence comes from Penicillium cataractarum, assembly GCF_028827025.1. NCBI lineage: Eukaryota > Fungi > Ascomycota > Eurotiomycetes > Eurotiales > Aspergillaceae > Penicillium > Penicillium cataractarum. Next base: position 2,178,614 of record NW_026622743.1, on the reverse strand, counting down.
CTGGCTCTTGGGTGTGGAGTGCAGGCATTTGGCCAGCTATCTGGGATTAACGTATGGCTCTGCTGACCGGTCTATGCGTCCAATCGTGCTAATTTAAATACAGGTCATCAATTACTATGGCAATGTGATCTACGAAATCCTGGGAATCGGCACCGGCACATCCCTCATGATTGTCGGTATCTCCGGAGCGCTCTCCATCTGCTACTGTACGGCAGGACTCTACCTCTTGGATAGAGTTGGGCGAGTCAAGCCTCTCATCTTCTCCGCCACCGGCATGGCTTGCGCACTCGTGGTCAACGCCGTGCTTTCCCAGTACTATGTCATGAAATCGGGTGGGCAGACCTCGGATGGTAACGCTCTTCGCGCCATGGTCGCAATGAACCTAGTGTTCTCCTTCTTCTTCACCTTTACGGGCATCATCTCGTGGGTCTACCCGGCTGAGATCTTCCCCATGGAGATACGTGCCAAAGGAAACTCCATCTCAACTATTACAAACTGGGCTCTGAATCTTCTCTTTGCACAATGCGCACCTATCGCCTTGTCAAAAATGGGCTTCAAGTTCTTCTACTTTTTCTTTGCATTTAATGCCGTTGCAGCTGTCTGTTACGCGTTTCTGTTCCCTGAAACCAAGGACAAGAGTTTGGAGCAGATGGATGAGCTCTTTGGCGATCAGATTGTACCCCATGCCTTGGAGGACCCAGAGGGTGCAGCTGCTGCTATGAGAGAAAAGCTCCAGCATGTTATACATGCCGAGGACAGTGAGTCATAGGGTTGCGTGCTGCGGGATGTTGATTTCATACTGAGACCTCTCAATTTCGACAGCTTCGAGTGGTTTTCAGACATGAAATGAGCACCATCATATTTTCTACTCAATTACCTCTCAAACTTTGAACTGTTAGACAATTTCCCGGCCATCAAGAATGTGTTAATGTGAAATATGAGAACTATGTGCTCCGTTGGCCTAATAAGGGATTGAAGAGGTAACTATAATTCCGCCTTCCAGTTTTACTATCGTCTCTTCTGGATTCCTAATTCCCCCCCCCCCCCCCCCCTGAGAGACCCGGTTGAGACTCACTGTAGGTGGGGTAGCCCAAAGTTTTGTTATAAAAATACGTAAAATAATTTATTTCCTCTCATTCCCATGTGCATCGGACCTTACATGATAATAAATTGGATTCTACCAGAAGCAATCTACCGTCACTTAATCGTAAGTCCTGACGAAATATTCGGGTCTACCTATCTCGTGAGTATTTTCTGGTCGTTTTCGTGAACCTCTACGAAGTCTGCTTTCATAGACTTCAAAATGAGTTATTCCATCGTTTAGATCTATAGACCATCTATAGTGCAGTACTAACATATGAAGGAGTTTTTAAAAAAAAGCAGGATTTTCACGGTTGTCAGCGGACTCGGGCTTAATCAAGTGTCCAAACTCAAACTGCACTCTGAACGACACACAATCTTCCCTGTTCATTTCGCACACTCAATTTCAGCACACACCACAGTATTTCCCAAACGACAATGAACTAGCAGGTCACCGCGCTGGATGTGGATCCTGTGTAGCCCAGACTAATGAATGTTTCATAGCTCCAATAATCTGCCTGTGTACCCTCGCCGCTGACCGTGGCATTTCCCGTGAACTTTGCAGTCCAATAGGAGCTACCTCGCGTATATTTTTTCCACGCAGCAAGACCGGTCTGGAGTGCTTTTTGACGTGAAGAGAAGGTATTATCAATTTCAGCCTGAATTGACCACTCTCCAACGAATGTTGGGAATTTTCCATCTCCAGCAGAGGTCACGGCATCTTCACAAATGTAGTCCGTTATATTGGCAGAGCTTGCTAAGCGGCCTTCAAAGTAATAATTGTGCACGTCAAACACCAAGTTTGTTCCAGTACTGAAATTGGATGACCAGTAGGATTCACCTTTGAAGCTTCCCTGGAACATAACAGGAATTTGAGCATTCACGGCCTGAACTTTAGAAAGAACTTGGTGGATATAGCTTGCCAAGTATGTGGCCCCACTATCGGTAAGGCAATAGGGTGATCCAAAGAGTGAAAGGTCTTGGACGTCGACAGGCTCATTGATTGGCTCGAGTGTGAATGATTGAGGAGAGTTTGAGGATTGAATAAAATCAATAGCTGCATCGACAGCTTCCAAGGAATATTTAAGAGCAGTTGCATTGTTGAACCAGCCATAGTGTCCGTAAGCTTCGCCAAATGGGAAGCCATTCACACCACCAGGGAGAGAGTGAATATCTATAATGATGTGCATACCATACTTGTTGATGGCGTAATTTGCGATGCTGGAAAGGAAGGATAACTGATTCCCATGGTACAGCTGGGATCCCGGGACGCTGACCCATGCGGCATATGTAGTCGGAATGCGAAGAACGTTGATACCAGCTGCACCTAGCGCGTCGATATCGGCAGTAGTAATCCATGTGGCATACCGGCGTTCAAGGACTGGTCCACATTGGCTACCAAGGTGGGCGCAAAGTCCCCATTCATCCACAGCGCCACCAGAGTATTGTGACCACCACATAGTATCAATGGTTGATTCCTGCTCCAGCCAGCCGCCGAGATTGACACCCACGGCATTGAAGGTTTTCCAATCCAGGTATTGGGTCGATGTGGCCCTGCAAGCTGTGGCAAGGTATACCAACAGCTGGTATAAAATAAATTTATTGATCAATGTCATTTTGGAGAATTGATCGAATAATTTTGCTGGATTGTTTTTGAAGGACTGATTTTTGTTCTGAGATAAAAAGAGAATACTACATTGGCGACTTTGTGCTCTTATTTATAGCACCGAACCAGCTTCCATCCATAATTGCAATGCCCCTATTTGAAGCGGAAATCTATTCAAGTTTTCCTCTTGATCGGCATATAGTGGAGTGAATCATGTCCAACATGGATCTTCTGAAACTCACAACAGTTACCTTTGTTGCCGTAAACAGAAGTTTCTGGGTTTTCTCAAAGATTATCCAGTAAACAGTACTCGGCTGGGTCCACATTCCGTACGAATATTCTGTCAGTGCATTCTTTCACATACACGGTCAGATCCGTATCCATATCCGCAAAGCAGACTCTAGGTATTTTTTCGGGTTCACTATACACTTGAGCTTATGGAGGCTCTTGCTCCGAGCAAGCAAATCCCGGGGCCCCGTTGCGGGGTATGAGGCAGGAGGTTAGGTGCCAACCAATGCAGAGTCAGTATGAATGACCTGGAGGCCTCGAGGAAATTAAGCTCTCGGCATGGATTCAACCGAGATATCTTGAAGCGGCTGAGACTCGCTAAGATGGTGTCAGCCGCCCCGTGGTGCGCCCGAGGTGCTGGGCCGAAGGGTCTGTCGGTATCTCTCCACATCCCGGATCTATGGGTCTCCCCGCACTCACTTAGGCAAATGCCAAATTCCCCACCCTTTTCGAGCCAATGTGCTTTTATGGAGTCGAGAACATAACTGCGGGGGAATAGTTTGCAGTCAATATACATGGAAGATAAAAAAGGATAGTGCCACCGCTGTCTCTGAGAGTCCATCTAAATATATTAGCATAAAATTTGCCCAATACAAAAAACGGCCAGAATGGAGAGGGAACTACACGAGACATCCTATTTTCAAAACTCAATCATGTCTAGCTTCAAGCATGCATTTATCTTGTCGCCAGATCAGGTTCGAGCAGCTACTCCTCCAGGCACAATTTCCATATCAGGTGAGACATTCATGAATAACAAATTATACTCACAAAAAGTTCTTTGTAGGGTTACTGCTCGGAATACTAATTTTTGCAATGACCAGCATATGCCTTGCATGAGCCTGAGCGTAGGGAATTAGCTCGAGATCGTGAATTGGTGCTCATGCCTCAACCTAGCTCAAGCCCGGCGGATCCACTTAACTGGACAACCTGGCGCAAAATTGCTACTTTGACCTGTATGTCGCTATATGCGGCTATTGGCAACTTCACTTCCGCGTCTATCGCGAGCGCGTTCCCCCCTTTATGCCACTCCGGTGGCTTTTAATCCTCCTGTATCAATGGGAGATTTGACCCATCTGGTTGCTGTACGTGCTTCAGTGGAGAATCAAAAGAAGGAAAGCTACTAATGCCGAGAAAGGTCAATGTGCTTATGATGGGTGGCGCTAACCTCTGGTGGGTACCTCTAGCTAATATCTTTGGCCGAAGACCTATTATATTAGGGAATATTTTACTGCTAGTACTCAGCTGCATGTGGGCTGGGCTTGCGAAGAGTTTTGGAAGCCTGCTGGCTGCCCGTATCTTCATGGGTATAGCAGTGGCACCAGCGGACACAGGTAAGGAGCTGTCTTTGGTTCTCGTGAAATTCAGAAGGCTGCTAATCGATACGGTGCATTTCCAGTTGCTCCGAATGTGATCGGAGAAATATTTTTCACCCACCAGCGTGGTCGAGCCATGGTAAGTCGAACTTGCCATGTCTTGGAGTTCACAACATAATCATGATTTTGAAGGGATGCTACACGGTTTGCATCTGCTTAGGACCGATTATCGGGGGTATGTCTGGCGGATATATTGCTGGTACGAAGGGACTCGCGTGGATACATTGGGTAAATGTGATCTTGGCTGCCATCTTACTGGTTGCCTGTGCTACGCTTGTACCTGAAACCTTGTTCCAAAGATTTCAGACGACACCTTCCAGCCAAAACGAAGACTTGATTAAGAGTGAAGGAGAGCTGGACGATGAGACTGTCGAGAATGTTGCCTCGACCTCAATCAACGACAATCTAAATCAGCAGACTATTTACGGCTCTATGCTAAAGTTGCGTAAGTACGAAGGGAACTTTGTTCAGAAGTTTCTGGCTCCGTGGAAAACACTTCGTCTTCCTGGTGTCTGGATGGTCATGTTCTGGTACGCCGGTCTCGTTGGCGGCGTTGTGACTATCACCACTGTTGGGCCGTCTTTAATAGCAGCACCGCCATATCTTTGGGGGAACAATTCCGGCCTAATCATGACTGGCGGAATAATTGGTGCCATTCTCGGATTCGTTGCAACAAATTTGAGTGCCGACCGTGTTATTGTGACTGGAAGCAAATTGCAGGGAAATTCATTCGTCGAACCGGAAGATCGCTTGCCGATAGCAATCCCAGGCTTATTTCTCGCAACTACAGGACTTTGGACATTTGGCTTCTGTGCGCAGAACCTTGGCCCAGAGCATATGTGGATAGGGATGCAATTTGGGATTGGTATGCTTTGCTTTGGCTTGATGCAAGCACCTTCAATTGGATTCAATTATGTAAGTGCCTTAAACCATGAGTGATAGATCTAACGCTAATTTCTTATTTTTTTTCTCTCATCTGGCAGCTTATTGATTCTTACGGTCCACTTGCAGCCGATTGCTTTGTGGCAGTGACTTGCATGAGGGCTATTATCAGCTTTTCATGGACCTTTTTTGCGGGTGAATGGGTCACCAGCGCCGGTCCAGCTATTCCGTTTGGAGTTTTTGGAGCTCTAATGGGAATATTCTCCTTATTTTCTATTCCAATTTTGATTTGGGGGAAGAGAATCAGGATCGCTACCGCTAATTGGGTTCATGGCTTTGCTTGATTGAAATCATGCTCGCTATCACGACCTAAAGAGGGATTGGATCTGGAAGGGCTGTTTATCTATCGTTTTTTCCTGATTTGATTAGACTACCTTGATATCTTTATCGCGGTCTAACACTCGGTATAACTATCTTCCGTTTAATAAACTTACCACCGAATCTAGTATCTATATTGATCTTTATAAGAGTAGTGAAATCGATCTTTCTATAATCTTTTTTACTTTTACTTATTCAACTAACTATCGATCAGATTATTCATGTGTAAACTGCTTTATTAGCAAGAGTGATCCTTTCGTTTCTTCTATATGAGATATTCTTGCTCTACCAGCTATACCAATCACGCGAAAGGTAGTTCAGCTATCGGCATTACCCTCTAATAAAGGTTGAATTAACCCATCATTACTTGTCTTATTATTGTATAATAAGACAGGTGTAGTACTTAATTAACGGATAGTGGCTTCGATTCTTGTTTGATGCGTCCTGGCGCTCTGAAAACTGATCGTTCTTCACCTGTCCAAAGTTCCATTCTGTTCATCGATTAAGGAAATTGTCCAAAGTAACTGCGACCAAACGGTTCTAAAGTTCGTCCCATGTGGAGGCCCATATGAATCGCACAGCAAGAACCGCGGCAACTCTATCCGTTACATCATGAATAAAACACTCCGAATAATCTAACTGAATGTGAGGAAACAGGGAGCGGTACAGGATAGCTTCATGAACGACGAAGAAACCCAGGGGTCAGTGGCACTAGCGATTCAAGAACCCCAAGCGAGGAGAATTCAAGGCCGACTTTTGACAACCCCGATGGGGCATCACAAATGGACGAAACTGGTCCCCTTCACCTGAAAGGAAGGCCGATGGGCAATCCGAAGTATGCTTTGGATCAATAACGTTGAATCATAGCATCCTCCGACCGGGGAACGATCTAGGCAGGGCCTATGTAATCATTATTATACTATGGATTTAGTACAGAGTAGACTTTAGGTCGCTGTTGATACAAGTGGGGCATCGCTGCCTAAATAGGCTTAATAAAGTACAATTCGAGAACTCTGTTGCGCGAACACGGAATACCTCACAGCAAAAGCGGCGTCGGGGTAAAGCACTAGGACAAGGAAGAGTGCTCAAATTTGCTAGACATAATCCGACCTATATGTACGTAGGAAACTCACCCTCGCTCCTATCTTTCAGCTAATACCAGGCTAGCGACATTGAGCACAGTGCTGCAACTCTCGCTTCATGTCTTTCTCGGATTCGCCTACGGAGATTTACCTCATAGTTGCGGAGTTCCTACGCCGCAGAAGGGACGTCAGCTCGTTATGCCGAACCAACAGTCGACTTTACAATACTCTAAATCAACATCTATATCGATTGGATTCGCAATGGGACGGCCGGGCACTACTTTGGGCTGCCAGTTTTGGAAATACAGCTACGACCCAATTATCCATCCAAACCGGAGTACGCGGCGGAAAGAGGGTATTGTTACTACCGAATTCCGTTTGGGTTTGCTGTGCGGAAGGGGCATGAAGCAGTGGCAAAGCTGTTGCATGAGACTGGTAAAGTGGACATACATGGAGAGGGCTATGATGGTCAGACGTTGTTACATCTGGCCGCTGTTAGAGGGCATGATAAAGTGGTGGCGTTCTTGTTGGGAACTGGGCAGGTAGATGTCAACGCCAGAAACAAGCTTGGTTAGACTGCAATGCTCCTTGCCTTGCATGCTGGTCATCTGAAGGTGGTCAGATTATTACAGGCAGCTAGCTGTGCGAGGGGATAGAATCAAATTAGTATGAGCTTCCAGCGTGGCCTGTGAAAAAGCAGCAACAGGGATTTTCACGCCCAATATGCTCTGATTTATGGATGCGTTACCCAAGCTTGACCATAACACATTGCTCGGGATAAATGCTCCAAAGGCTTCATTATAACACTCGATCTGAACGGAGCAATTTTTCTTATTACCAGTATAGATGTTACATGAGGACGTCTGCGGATTATGAGATAAAGACTCTGATTTGTTGGAAGCCTCTTGGTCAGTGTATGTCAATTCATCGCAACCAGTCAAGAAAGCCTCGGCTGTCTTGTCCTGGCATTTGTTGCAAAACCCCACTGACTGGAATTCAGACCAAGTGCAATTTCCGGCTGGGCAAGTAGAATCAACTGTAAAGTCTGATGTACAAATTCTAGCGTTCCAGTAATTATTGAAAGAAACGGAATCCGCGTTGTAATCATGCCTGGCATATCCGACGCCCTTTGCTTTCGCTATTGTCCCATATTCAAGATTGCTTGGGGTTTGTCGAACTGGGTAGCTAAGAATCTGCTGCACGAATGGATCTTAAGCCATGACGAGGAAAATGACAGTAGCCCCTAACGAGGCCACTGACAATCCTCGGTGCTGGAAGAGGAGAGTCAAGGATCCCATCGGTCCTCTAGTGGCATCGTCGAAATACAGTATGTCTAAGACAGGGCGATCATGACGCTGGAACCAGACCCATTTCAATTGACCAATTGCCGCAGCGACGGCGAAAAGCAACGAAGATCGAGATGCTATGGCTAGCAAGGAAACGATAGTGTTGAGTGTTAGGCCATGAGACCGCGTATATATTAGAAGCTTAGCGATTAGCTTACCTAGAAAACGCAGTTAATTAGTTTCCTTCACTCTAATTCAATCTGGAATCCCATCAGACCATATCGAATACTAGGTCCTGACATAGAGATCAAAGCCATACTTCATGAATCATGGCACTAGGTAGGAAATATCCCATCAAAATGTGGACCCGAGAGCTAATAAGGCTATAGGGATGTGGAGGGTGAAATTAGAGGAAAAAAGGACCTGCCACGTAATCCTTGAGCCAGGAGACGCTACGTATCATTACTAGAGTATCCATCTTTGACATAGCTACACGGAAACAATATCATCTCCACATATAACACGCTCTATGAATCTCAAACAAATAAATAGAACACAACTAGATCAAATCAAATCCCCAACCATCAACCCTATTTCAACTCATTCCCAAGAAAAAAAAAACGAGACCACACACATCTACAAAATAGCATCTCCAGCACTTCAGAAACCAAACATACCAACCAAAATGACCACCCTTACTCTCCAAGATTTCCTAACCTACATCCACGCCTTCAACGCCCAAAACTACACCCTCCAACACACATTCTACCACCGCACCGTCTCCCTCACCCTCCCGGACCCAGATATCCCCCCTCTCAAAAGCTCCCCTGCAATCCAATCGCACTACGACACTATCCACGCACTAGCCCACGAAACAGTCGTGCCCATGATCGTCCTCATCGACGCCAACCGAGTCTTCTTCAGTATGGAGGCGTACTTCCAGTACCGGATTGACACGGACAATGCAGTACATGGGTATAGTGTGAAAGCAGGCGATGTGATTCGGGTTAAGGTCTGGGCTGTTTATGAGATTGTTGAGGGGAAGATGGGGGCCATTGTTTGCTGTGCGGTTGGTGATGAGTGTTTGGGGAAAGTGGAGATTGGGGATGTTGTTGCGGAGAGTTGGGGGAGGGCGGATGAGAGTGTTCGAAGTGTTTGGGAGAGGGAGTTTGGGGAAGGGATTTTTTGAAGATGGTTAAGCTTGAGATGCTAAGATGGATTTGATAGTAGTATTGGTATAGAATGATACCATCACGATAACTATAAGGAGAATATCCGCAGACATGAAACATTCTCAGTACAACCTATGTACATGAAAACTAGAGAGTGATGTGATAAAAACAAATTCAAATGCATCCATTGGGTATTAACTGCTGGACCTCTAACCACACTTTAAAAAAAAGACAGCCACAAAACAAAGCCCGAGACCTCCAAACCCAGGTCAATAGAAACACAAAAAAATGCAAGCAGAGACTCTGCATGCCAACAACCGAACCCCCCCAATTACGAAAAGAATAAACAAAAAAGCAACAAGTGCGAGGATATAAGTAGACCTGGCTCGGGAGGCTCGAAACAGGGAATCGGGGTCGGGGATGATGGTACTCGGGCAGACATGAAAATGGCAAATCGTTATTCGAGAACACTTCAGTTCCATCAGCGGTACTGTTCCCATGTCTAGCTGGTGTATGAGTGTGTATGCATATGCATATTTCGTATTGCGTACTGCAGAAACGGCAGACGGGATAGTGGGTAGGATGAAGAAGGTAACGGGTACCAAGTGAACAGGGAGAGGGGAAAAATAGACAGACATCACGGCATGCCAGTAAATACGGGAGTTGAAGTGGATTCGTCATAATGCGCCAGGACGGAGAAAGAGGAAAAATAAAACGAAACAGCCAAAAGACAAGCAACCCAGAAAACCCAGAAAACTTTGCTCTAGGCTATCAAGTAGGCTTGTCACATCCAATCCGTCCCAATAGAGCCTTGCGGTCACTCTGGTCAAAGGGTACTCGGCCACGGCCTCGGGCACGCACAGAAGCGGAACCATTTGACCGCCGGCGGTCCAGGCCAGGAGCGTTTTCGTTCACGGCGATGGGGGCAGTGGTAACGCCCTCCTTGGCGGCCAGCCGCACGGTGCCATTAGTAGCGGGGGTGTCATCGGTCTCAACCTCATCTTCCTCGTCACTGCGGGTATCCTCGGCAGCGCCACTGCAGACAACGCGGTATGCAACGCGGACGATCATGCTGAACCAGACAACCGAGAGAAGCTGGATGGATAGCAGGAAGGAAAGGAAAATCCACTTGATCGTGCGGTTCATGCAGATGGGGTTCTCCAGGCCGCGGAAGGGTCCGAACATGTATGCAAAGGCATCGGGGTAGCCGTTCGTGCTGATCATCTTCGCGGTGCTGCCCGAGTAGCAGCCGTAGGCCATTTGCTGTGGGACATTCTTGTAAATCGACCACCACAGCATGTTATACAGGACGTGGCGGGTGACGACCCAGGTGGCCATGAAGATACCGAAGGCGACATTGCAGGCGTTCTGGAACTTGAGGTACTTGAGAACCTTGGCTGACTATTGCGAGAATTAGTAAATGAAAATGCCTGCTTCAATGGGAGATTCGCAGATCAGACGTACGGGAAGCAGAACGTCGACAATATCCATCAGGCAAAGTACCACATTGGACACATTGTAGAAGCCGTAGATATAAGCCGAGCCGAGCAGCGTGCTGGTAATAACGTGGTGCGACAACATCTGATAGTGATCCTTGCGCTTCTCCTCCACATGAATGACGAAGATCTGCTGTAGCAAGAACGCCAATTCCACCAGAATATACCACTTCATGAGACCGCCGAGCGGGCGCGCCGGCCACTCCATCCAAATGGCGCCGAAATCGAACCAATAGTAGGAATTCTTCCAGAGGTACTGCAGACGAAACCAGAGAATTGTCAGCAATCCATCCAACGCATATACAACAAAATATCATCTTTCCAGAAAACATACCAGACCAACGGCCCAAATGAAGCCATAGTACAGAACCTGCCAACCCTGCTCAGCCAAGCGAAGCGCCGCCTTTCGCTTCAATCCCATAGAGCGGCCGATCGGCTGAATAACCCATTCAATGATAATGGCGCGAATCGCAGTGAGCGCTAGGGTCGCGCTAGCGACAAAGTACAGATCATCCCAGCCCTGGACATATGTGTTGGAGGCGGGGTCGTAATAGGAGAGTTCGAAGAAAGGCTGGGTATACGGGCGTAGAGACGGGTAGAGGTTATGAAGAGCCAGCAACATAGCCAAAATGGTCAAGGAGATACCTATACGGACGCAATGCCAAGGAGGGCCAGGAGTTAGCTAGGTCAGGAACTTTGGCAATACAATGCCGAGGCTGGGTACCTCAACACGCGCAGAAAGTGGAAATAGATCAACAAAGGAAAGAAAAAAAAAGAAATAGACAGCTCCGCGACGGCAGGCCCTTTCCTGTCATGCAGAGAGTCCTCCTTTTTCGTCTCGAGGGTCGCCATCAATCGCGACGGGGGGAATCTGGGGGGTGTTCAATGCATACCGATTTGGTTGGTGACCACCCACTCCCGGAACGTGGTCTCCTTGGTTGGCCGCGGGCCGCTGGGGCTGGACACATAGACATTGAGCTCCGAGGCCGGCGGAGGCGGCGCGATGGTCTCTTTGGCCATGGAGGAGAGCGAGACCGAAGGGTCGCAAAGAGGTGTAGGGGAGGTTGTGGAGGAGGAGAGCTTCTTTTTTGTGTGTCGGGGGAGATTGCGGCCGGGGAAAGGGAAAACGAGCGAGGGCTGGTTGGCGGGACTTAATTAAGCTGGAGCGGGATGGGTCTGGAAAGTCTGGAAGCCTTCATAGGCGGATCCGCCGCGCGGTCAAAGCGAGGAAAAAGGGATTTCTTGCAGGATGGAAGATGCAAGATACTTTTTTTTAGGAGGAGTTGAGATGGTGATGAGGTTTTGAGGTCAAGTGAGGAGGATTGCCAGAATCCGTAGCGAGTGGAGGGGAGAATAATTTGAGGGGAGAAAGAGAGAGGGGGAAACGGTGAGAGTCTCGTTTCAAGACCTCCTCAACACATGATGATCGACGCTCCACACCGCCTCGTCGAATCGCGGTGGCGGGAATTTTGATCGAGGGGGAGATTTAGGGCTTTCTAGAATAAGGGTTATGTGTTCTTTATAATCGGAGGGTTGTTGATTGTTGTGTATTGGTTTTTATGGATTGAGTTTAAGGATGGTTGGTATAGTTTGCTCCTGCCGAGTGGCACTAAACAAACACTAAAACAAGGAACCGAATATACTCGAGTTGAAGACAGATTTGTCAACTTTTTATAGTATTGTCGAGGACAACTCTAGCCAATCTACTTCATACTTCTAGCCATGCCCGGCAGATATGCACAAAAATAGTATCAAAATGTCCCACTATACTCCCCATAGTATGTACTGTTTATACTCCGTACTACTAATCCAAACCCTCCGTAACACCGCGCACAAACTCATTCGCATTCATTCCCAATTGCGCCAAATCAACTCCTCCCTGTCCAGCCATCGCTCTCGACATGGCCCGAGCCACTTCCTCCTCTTCCCAAATATTATTGACCACGTCCACCCGCTCCACACCCTCAATCTGCTCGGCTCCTCCGGAGCCTCGAGTGGGGTTCTCGACCGCCACCATCGCCTGCCAGTAGACATCATCGCGCGTCTTTAGCGCCTTATCCCGGACGACCGCATTGCGGGTCACACTCGCCGCATGGAGCTTGTTGTTAGCGCCCGTCAGCATGGTCAGCGCGGCGGACACCGCCTGGTCTAATTGATCCGCTTGCGAGGGGGGCTTGAAGAAGAAGCGGTTGGTGGAGGAGAGGTAGATGACGATTGCACAGACCGCGTCACACACGGTAAATGCCAGTGGCCGGAGGAGGGAAATTAGGTTGTAGAGGCCGATGGGGGGTACTTGGCCCGCCCGCACGGCGGGGGAAGCCGAAGTGATTGCATCGTACCGTACCACAATCCAGATGTCCAGTGCTGCCAGCGCCAGGCCGGCGAGTGTGAACTTGGTACGCCAGCGGGCGGCTTCGCGGCCTGCGAAGGGGGCAGACGTGGCCACACCTAGGATCAAGAGGTGTACCACGTGTGGTAGGAGGATGTGGAACGGGAGGTAGTAGAGTAGGTAGGTGTTGAGGTCCTCAAAGGAGCAGTATTGGCATGAGACCAAGGCATCTGCGCCGAAGGTCAGGTAAACCTTGCGGGCTCCGAGGGAGGTGAGTTTCTCGCGTAGCCGCACGTCAGCGTCCGTCAAGACGCTGTCAGGCCGGAGGCGCGATAGACGGTGAAAGACCACATCGATAGGAGTGTTGATTCGTGACCGGGTAAGGGAGAAGATATTGGGTTCAGGGGCGTGAGGGTTAAATGGGAGGCTGAGGACGAGGAAGAGGGCGATGCTGGCGAAGAAGAGGTTCAATGCGCGATTGGCGCCGGCCGGGATTGGGCGCGGAGGAGGTCGGCTTGCGATTGATACGCGGAGACTGCGATAGGCTGTGATCAAACGAGGGAGGAGGACGGGACCGAAGAAGATGAGAAGAGACTTGACGCTGTGAGGATTGTTAGATAGAGTGTATCGGAGAAGAATGCGGAGTAGTGATTCGGAGGTGCTGGACTGGGGAAAGTACTTACGTCCCCCAAGAGATCCCGATGCCAGCCATGTTCGAAGCCAGCAAGAAGAGGACCTCTATCTCATCGAAGGACTGTAGATGAGAGGATGAGGTGTGAGGCGAGAGTGATGGGAAGAAGTGACCAGGCCAGCTTGCACTTGGGGCCAAAAGCGGTCGACTTTGGGGCGGCAGAGAGCGCGTTGTATACTCCCCGCTTTGTTCTAAACAGTCTTTACTGTGCTGATGTCTCTCCACGCCATGACTAAATTATATCTGCTACATTAGCATCACTTGTTACTATTACTGTTACTCGTCTACGATCCTATACTACATTTCCCACACTATTCCAACTGACTAAACTCACAATCATGGGTCTCATTTATCATAATCAAAGCGCCGGCTAATCAATACAATGAAATTCGAATCCAAAGAAACGAAAGAATAAGCAAACCCAGATTAAAGAATCCAACACCCACTCATGCAAATCTCCAAGAACGCCATCCCCATGCCCAACTTTATCCCTCAAACCATATTCGATCCACCATTGTGATACATAGGATGACGCGCCGGGTCCGGCATAGCAATGCCCGCCGAATCACGCGAGTACCGAGAAGACGCGGCATCGTTAACTGGTGGTGCATTCAGGCTAGTGCCATTGTTGGTGGGATTCATCGGATTGGAGATCTTGATGGGGAATCTCCCAGTCAGACGCTTGGTGAAGCGTTTGGTGGCTGACTGCGGGGTGTAGCTTGGGAGCGAGTCGTCTTCACGCTTCATATTCAGACTGGCTTGAAAGGAGCGGTTACTGCTGGCCCGACTCACCACCTTTTGCGGGGCGACAGCCCCGTATTGCCGGACGTGGCGGGCGCTGAGGCCCTGCGTGTGATTGGTGAAGATGAGGGTCTATACACGATTAGTATATGTCTTTGTGGAGGGGAGAAGAATTGGGGATGTGACTTACAGCTAGGACGTTCACGAGGCTAACAACCATGGCGAGGATACCGGCTGAAATGATGATTCTCCAGAATGCCAGGCCGAGGTTGTCCTGGCTCATGGCCTTACTGTTCAGGTTGCCCAGTATGGAGACGCCGAGAATCATCATGATGCCTGCCAAAGCGTAGAAGCCGGCCTCTTCGCCGAACATGGGATACTGCCGATTGAAGAACCCCCGGAAGAAGGGGAGTTCGGAAATGATGAGGCCGACTGTCAGACTGTTGTTAGTAATTATTCAATGGTCTTGGTATGAGAGGAGAGGGGTGTATCGCTGGGTACTTACTGCTGATGAGGGCCATGACTGCATGGGTGACGGCTTGGAAAAAGAAGAACCCGTTGTACATGTTGATCTTGACCAACATGACTGCACAGGCGGCAATGATATCGAGGAAGACGATGATGTTGAGCGCGCGGATGGTGTTGAGTATCACGTACCCTGGACCAGCCAAGGACTCCTTGAGCTTCGACATCATGACTTTTTCGGATGCGAAGGATGCAACGCAGGGAGAGTAAGAGGTGTAAAGTCAAGAGATAACCCGCAAAATGGGTTAAGTAGTTTATGCTGAGGATGTTGATATGTCTGCGTTGCGTTGTTGGGCAAGACAAGACTGCCAGTTGGGCTGGAGGCAATTAAAAAGGGACGGGAAGGAAGTCACTGGCCAGCAGGAAACCGAGTCCCGGAAAGAAAGAAACAATAGACAATGCGAGATCAACTCGAGAAACGAAGAGAAAAGACGAGAAGAAAGAAAGAGCTTGCAGAAATAGACCGAGTAATAAGGAGAGTTGGGTGATTCATCTCGGTTCTATTCATTCATTCCGTCCCGCACGGTCTACAGGCGCCGAACAGTCTGCAACGAGACAATCAGCCTATGAATAGCCGAATCTGAAACAATGGAAGGTGACTGAAAGGGGAAGATACCAGAATTAGAAGCCTGACAAAGAAACAGGACAAAGGCAAGGTAAGATAGTTTGTTTGGGGTATTTTAAGGCAGCGAACTACAGCAACCAAACTACTAGAATAGTCAAGCCCAAGGAAAGATGAGGAGGCAAACATGATAGCAAAACGTCAGGTAGAGATCGTTTCAAAGCAATCTTTAGGAATTTCATTGGCAGGCATCCAAATGGGGCTGCTGGCTAAACCCATTTGGACCAGGGGGATCTCTGCCTGAGTCGAGTTTGAGATGGCTTCGATTCTGGGCTGTTCTTCAGGGTCTCCAAGGGATAGGCTGGGAGGCTTCGGTTGTCGAGATCATGAAACTAGTCTCAAAGTAGCCCCTTGGATAGGCGCTTAGTCGATTGGCCGAGCGTTGCACTCGGCAAGTATACAATCAAAGTATGAAATGCCGGCAAGTGGTAATCATTGATATCTCTATCTCGTCGGACAGTGGTAGCCCAAAACATCGTTAGTTGTGTCCCAGAATTCTCAGTCTAAATACCCTCATGAGATTTCGATCTATGCGAAAATACACAGTTCTCCAATGTTCGCTCCCATCGAAACCATGCGCTGATTTACGCGCCCAATCACGGCGGCACGCCAACCGCCCAGGAGTCATGCAGAAACTCCTCACAACTCCAAATAACGAGCATCAACAAGTCAAATCCACAATCTCAGATCCAACTAGTCTTCAATAAGCGGCTTTTCTTCGAGTCCACAAGATGAGGCTGAAATGGTTGACCAACAAATACAAGAAATGGCCAGAAACCCAAAGACTCGCCCTGATTCGCCGAAACCGCGCGGTTTTAACGCCGGGGAAAGCGCCCCGCCCCTCTCTTCTACTTTTTTCTTTCCACTTCCTAGTTATCTTAAACCAATCCGTGCGACTTTGCGCCTACCCACCTCTCTCTCGTTCGCGCTTTTCCTTTGTCAAATTACTATCCAGCTCTATTCTAAATTCCCACCATGACCCGTGGTAACCAGCGCGACACTGATCGGGCCAAGGCCCAGAAGAAGGCGGCCGCCTCGGTAAGTTGTACCGCGATCGCTCTTTACTGCGAATGCGACAGTCGCTGACAGGATCCTGTTTTCTATATAGAAAACTAAGAACAACATGTCTGGAACTCAGTTCCAAAAGGCCAAGGAGGATGCTGCTGCTATCATGCGCGAGAAGCAGAAGAAGGGTATGTGCCATCTACCTCGTCGTTCGTGCGCGGACTCAAACTGACTCGTTACCCTTCTTGCACAGCCGATGAAAAACGAGCCGCCGAAGCCGCAGGAGGGAAAAAGAAGTAATACACATCTTCCTCCCTTAATGTCCGATACCCTCGTCGCCCCTCTTCTCTCCCGTCCCGTCCCCGATTCGTCTCGTCAATCCTGTTGGACTCGGATACACTTGGCAAGGTGGCGGGGCTGAGGGCGAGGGCAAATTGCGCGATGGCCACTCTTTGGAGAGTGCCAGCGCAAATTGCAATGCCTACGAGGGTGATGACGCTCTATTTGGAAGGAAATAAGTACATAGATCATACCCACCGGCCTTTTAAAAATCCCCCCGCAATGTTTCTGTCGGGGGCCGGTGTCTAGCGAGGCGTTTTCAGTTGTCACTACGGCGTTTATTCTATATTTTCCTGCTTTGTGTTCTTGGTAAAACTATGTCCTAATGAAAAATCAACGAGTCCGTTCTTAGGATTCCTGGGTATGCCATACATCATTTATTGATGGTGGGAGGAGGGAGAACAAGAAGAGGGGAGAGGAAGTAATTTGCTATATAGTACTATCAAGTACTACTATGTATCATGGCTAAATCCATATACAGCCCAATAGCCTTTCGCCCTGGCCAGCTGTGCTCGCCATGGCTACTTCGTTGGAGAGATTTGGGATTCTGTGGTAGACGCAGGGTCTCGCCTCCCTTGATCGTGGATGAATACTTCATCCACCACCTCCTCGAGATCAAATTGGCGCACCGTCAGGTC
Source organism: Penicillium cataractarum (assembly GCF_028827025.1). Classification (NCBI taxonomy): domain Eukaryota; kingdom Fungi; phylum Ascomycota; class Eurotiomycetes; order Eurotiales; family Aspergillaceae; genus Penicillium; species Penicillium cataractarum. Next base: position 2,161,081 of record NW_026622743.1, on the reverse strand, counting down.
AATAAATGTCCACAAACTCTCCCCTTCCCATCCCACGTCTCGCGCAAAACGAAGCACCCTACCAACAGCGTCAGCTCGGAGCTGTTGGTCCGGGACATGATTGAGCAAATAGATCCCAAAAGCCCAGCCGGAGATATCGCGTGGATTGGCAAGACACCAGTCTAGCACGGGATTGACCAGCGTCTTCGCTAATAAGCCTGCCCAGCTTGAAGCATCCTTGGGCTCGACAGGGATTCCTGCGAGGAGAGCGTGAAGCTGGCGCATATAGGTGAAAGCATAGTAGTTCTTTGGGTGGAGCTCTGCGGCGCGGAGGACGACGGCCAGCTCATGGCGCTCAAGGTCCAGCAGAGCTTCTGGGCTTTGCTCTTCGAGTTTGAGGAGCTGCTTCAGCACCCATAGTCGATGTGACCACAAGGTGGGTGACTTCGTATGTCGATGCAGCGGTGAGCATTGATAGCTCTGCAACAACGTAAGCTCCCTCCTCAAGACCCGAAGCAGCTGGGAGTGTCGATCTGGAGCACCCTGACACCGCGCAAGGGCGGCCATCAATCGGCGCTTACGCCAGTTACACGCTGTTAAATGCTCGCAGTCGAAGAGCAGCATGATCTCAGTGATAACAAGATCTGACACGATGTCAGTGCTTTGGTTCTCGTTCAGGAGATTGGCGAGCAGCTCATCATCCGTCATGGACATGAGCTTTTTAAAGAAGAGTTGTCGTGCGACCGTATAAGCTTGCACCAGAGTCTTCTTGGTGGTTCCGATGAAACACCCATCCTGGAGAAATGGGGAGCCTAGACTCGGCGGGATGATCTCGATCTCGAGGATATCATCACCTCGAGAAGCGAAGACGCTGGCGAGCTGTTGGAATGCATCTTCGGGGGTCGTCATGGATAATAAGGTATGAAATGGAAGTAGCGTAGATTAAATCCAAATCATGTATCCTAACGTAACTTCTTTGCCGTGTTATCCTTTCACGAAATATGCTTTTGTGGAGAGTATGTCCCATAGTGCAAAGGACTAAAGTGGAGGCGGAAAGCAGCAGCGAAACTCCGAATTCCAGCCAGATCGCCCTCCGCACGTCATTTTTCCCATCCCGAAACCTTCAACCTCCACAAACCTCGACGACAAGTGCTCTTTAGCTGCACCAGCACAGCTTTCAAATCGCGAATATATCCGGGAGTCACATTCCCACGACTTTGCCTTGACCTTCGCGCCAGACTCGGATACACCCCGGGCCTACCGGCCAACCACCCCCGCCATCATGCTATCCCTCGTGCTCACGATCTTGTTTGTGCACATTGCAATCTACCTAGTCAACACGATTGGCGCTTCTACAATTGACAGCCTGGTATGTTGCTCTCCGATCCAGCTCTAAGTCTAGATTTACACCCCTTGGACGAGCCATCACGTCGCAAGCACAATCTCCAAGCTGACACGCTTCACTCTCTATCTAGCTATGGCACCTCTATCTAAAAATGCCCACATCGACATCCCGGAATGCCCGCGAATCACAACGCATGAAGCGCGAAGTCGTCCAGCTCAAGCGCGAAATGAACAGTACCAGCTCGCAAGACGAGTTCGCAAAGTGGGCCAAGCTGCGCCGGAGACATGACAAAAGTCTGGAGGAATACGAGGCGATGAGTACGTATCCTGTGTCCTACAACCAACATCTCAGAACATAAATATCTCCAGCCAAGATGCGGACACTATAACCTACGATTGAACCTCCTTCTAACACCCCACCCCCTCCCCACAGACAAAACCATCTCCGCCCAAAAAACCTCTTTCGACTGGAGCGTCAAAAGCGCCCGATGGCTCAGTACAAACGGCCTCAAGATCTTCCTGCAATTCTGGTACTCCAAGACCCCCGTCTTCGCCCTGCCGGCTGGCTGGTTCCCGTACTACGTGGAGTGGGTATTGTCGTTCCCGCGCGCGCCACTGGGTTCCGTCAGCGTTCAGGTATGGAATAACGTGTGCGCGACGGCTGTTGCGTTCCTAGGGGAGATTATTGGGGCGTTGCTTGTGCAGCTTGTTAGCAAGAAGGAGGCTGTGCCGGTGGGTGTTGAGTCGAAGAAGGCTCAGTGATGAAATCAAAGGGAAATGATAATACAACCATGTCCGTTATATAATGGGTATGGACGTTGTGATATGAATGTTCTATGAGGGGCTGGGTGTCTTGTATTATAAAATGGGGCGTCGAGTTCCGGGTATAATGAGTATCGCATAGCCATTGCATTGATTTCCATTCAAGTCTGAGGTGCATTCCATTGTTCTAACTAAGTCATTATTCATGTTTATGACGGGCTCATCTTGACGAGAAAGAGCAACCCAAGGAGTGGGTGCGTAGCCGAAGACAAAAGTACAAACCAGCTATATTATTGAAAGCTAAGGGTCTCGCTGTTGACTCGGAATTATGCCTGCCCTGAATTGCCACACCGCATCATGGGAACTTGTTCCATGTCGTTAAGATAGGCAGATGTGTAGTCACCCAATGGACTTCAAATCCTTAGACAGCAGGGCATAGGATGCAGCGTACCTAGAGATCCTTTATAAGGATACAGTCTTCAGCGCGCCAAGGCAGATTGTACAAAACTACCAGGCTACACATTTAAAGACGTTTTGAATACACGAGGTCGAGGGACAGGAAAAAGAGTTTACAGAGAAGCAAGCAACAAGTACGTGGTTTGATCAGTGTCGGCCATTACTTTCATATTGGTCAAGGCTAATCCCCCAATGGCTATGGATGGTCAAGTACAAAACAACCCAGTCGAGAGCTGGCTGCAACTCAACTAGCTTGGCCAAGGGACATGACATAGCTCGAGGGAGCCCACAAAAAGCAAATTCGGGCACTTTCAGGACCCAAGAACCCCGGATGAGACTGTAGGCAAGACTCGTCCGAATCTCTTGGATCCGAGAGAGCTCGAATTCAATTTTGTAGGCACTCAAGGAACGCCATGACACTTGGCACCAGCACTGTCCTGACCGAAAGAGCAGTCAAGATATTCATCAGATATATGAAAAATCGTTTCTCGTCAAGGACCCCCTGCCGTAGCTAGGGGATCTCGGGGCTTGACTCTATGATTGGTATATCATCACGCGAACATGAGCTCATAGCAAGAGACAATCGTCTCAAAAAAATCTTTCTGAAAAAAGTCCGGCCCCTTCGACAGGGCTTCTGCAAGGACAAAGGCAACAAAGGCCCAGTCCATCACCGCTTTGCCATAAGCTACAGACTCGAAAAGAAGAAAGAGAAAAAAGAACAGGAACTCCTCGCCTCAAGAATGAGCCCCATTGAGTTACCCCCCGTCCACGAGGAACAAGGGGGCAATCGCATGACTATCGAACCACGACGAAAGGCAACCCAATACAAGAGAAGACCGAAGTCCCCCCTTCTCCCCTCCAGCCCCAGGCCGCACGCCCCATTGTAACCAGTGGGACACTGTCGGACGGCGAGCACAAGAACCGGTGGGAATAGGGCGTAAGCCACTATCGAATTGCTTCTATGGCGGCGCGTTTCCGCATTGCCTGGCTTGAAGAACTCTGGAAAGAGCGCAGGGTGTCCGGGGACTTTCTCCCAAAGCGAGTGCGTGAAAGAAGAAGAATCTTCTTTGTGTGTGAGCTTTGAATGCGATTCTTTGAGCGAGGAGTTGGAGGGAAAGAGGAAGGGGAAAAAATTTTGTCGTGGGTCTTTTTTTAAATGTGATGAGGTGAGTGGTCATGTGACTATGGAGCTAGGTCGTGTTGGGACGAGGTGGGTCATGTGATGAGATAGTTGCCCTGGCCGATATTTACAGAGGTTCTCCAATCTACGATGATGATTATCTTTACAAGGCTTTGGTTGTAAGGCCAGTCTCTCTTTACGAAGATCTCATGGATTATAATGTCTAAGTTTTGTTTTCAGCACACGGGTTGAAGTTACTCATAGTTCAAAATAATGCATGACATGGCTATGGACAGAAAGAAACAAACACCTAAAACAATTTTGTACACCCATTACGCCTTGGCCTTGGACTTGCCGGTCTTCTTAGCCGTCTTCTTGGTCTTGGTAGCAGGGGACTTGGCTGCCGGGGACTCTGCGGCAACCTCCTGCTTGGGAGTGTCCTGCTCCGTCTTCTTGCCCTTCTTGGCGGTCTTCTTAGGGGTATCATCAGTGGTAGCGGGGGCTTCGATAGCCTTCACGGGCTCCTCGACGGCCTCCTCGGTAGCAGTAGCCTCAACAGCCTTGGGCTCCTCCGCCTCGGGGACCTGGATGGGCACATCCTCGACGGCCTTGAGCTGAGGCAGCTCAATCTCATAGCCAAAAGCCTTCAGCTTGTCAGCCTTAGCCTGACGCTTGCGCTGCTCATCCTCGATGCGCTTCGACCACTGGTCACGGGTCTTGCCCTTCAACAGGCGCTTGCGCTCAATCTGGTTCCAGGGGGTACGCTTGAAACGGCGGTTGGCGCCCTTCCAGACCTCAGGGTGCAGCTGCTCCGCGGGAACGAACTTGCACTTGAGGATGTGGCTGTACATCAGGTAGTTGTCCATGGTCTCGGCGACAATCTTGGCAACGGTGATGGAGGCGAATTCAATGAAGGCGTAGTGCTTGGAGCGGCCGGTCAGGCGGTTACGGGAGAGGCGGAGCTTGGTGATCTCGCCGAACTGGGAGAAGTAGGCGCGCATTTGGTGCTCGTAGAAACCGTGAGGGATGCGTCTGGAGAGCGAGGGTATTAGCATGTGTGATCAAAACGAAGCAAGACATTATTAGACTGGGCAGAAACTCACCCAACGTAGACAGTACCAGGCTCGTCCTTGGAATCACCCTGTTGCAACTTCTTCATCTTCTTCTCTGCCTTCTTGGTATCGGGAATCTTGGGGATTGGCATTTTGGAGTTGTAGCCCTCGTCACCGGACTCGTCTTCGTCACCGCTGCTCTCAAAGCCCTTGATGAGGGCGGCAGTCTGGTCATCCTCAGCGTCATCAATCTCTTCTTCGCTCTCCTCAGACTCGGAAGCGTCAATCTGGAACTCCTCGTCGTCAGACTCCTCTGGCACCTGCTCTACCTTCTTGGGCTTCGGTGCGGGCTTGGCGACTTTGGCGGCGGCAGACTTCTTCGCAGGCTGTGCAGAGACGGTCTCATCCTTCTTGGTCTTCTTGTTGACGGGCTTCTTCGCAGCAGCAGGAGCAGGCTTCTCAGTCTCCTCATCGCTGAGGAAATCGGCAGCACGCTTGCGGGGCTTAACCTCACGAGCGGGGGCACCATTGGCCTTCGCAGTAGACTTGGTCTCCTTAGCCTTAGCAGCACCGTTCTCCTTCTTCTTCAGAATGGACTTGGGGGCGGCATCTTCGGCGACCTTGGCGGCTTTGGCCTCGACCTTCTTGGTTTTTTTCGCGGGAGAATCGCTGGCAACAGGAGCGGCTAAATCGGGGTTAGGATCTTCGTGGCCAATTTCAAAAGATTCTCCAGACTTAACATACCCTTGCGCTTGCTTCCCTTCTTATCAGGAGCCATTTTTAGTCTAGTTGACGTGAATTGAAGTCTGGTGGTTGCACGATCATTGCGGGAAACTTTTTTTTTTCGCTGACCTGCATCCAAGGCGGTGAGTCTCCACAGTCCGCCGAACAACCAACCAGCCCTGACCTTATTCCACCTCCGCCTTGAGAGGCTTATGGGCGGCCATGGGGAAGCCTAAACATGATCAGTCCCTGACTCACGAGGAGATCTGGGATGACTCTGCTCTAGTGCAGTCCTGGGATGATGCGGTTGAGGAGTACAAGGTATGCCAACCGATCACACTCACGTGACCGTTATCTGACTGACCTTGTTGATGACAGCTCTATCACAGCATACATGCCAAGGGGGAGAATATTGAGGATGTTCTGAGAGAGGCTGAAGCAGCAGGTCTTGATGAACAAGTCAATGATCGTGATGGAGGAAATATGATTGCTGAGCACGATGCTATGGAGGCTGCGATGGGAGAGGCTGTCGACCAAACAGCTGCGAATTCCACTCAGGTATGCATGTATCTCATGAAGGTTCGTTTTTAATTGCTTGATTACTGACTCTTCTTCAGGCCAGGGAATCCTTTGCTCAAACAAAGCCTCCAGCTTTCGAAGGGAGTGGTGCTACCACCGTCCCAGGCCCAACCTTTCCCGCAGGAGTTATGCCTATGCCTAGCGCAGTGCTTCCTCATAGTAAGCCCTTCCCATTCTGATGCTTCCAAATGACTAGACTGACTGATTCTAGTCCAAGATGAAAATCTAAGAAATCTCATGATGTCTTGGTACTTTGCAGGGTACTATACTGGATTGTACCAAGGGCAGCAGCAAGCGAGCCAGCCGAAAAGCTGATATTGGTAGTCCTGTCAAGACCCCCTTAAGCTGCGAAGATATCAGAGCTTCCGAGCACTGAAAGAAAGCATAGTGAATGCACTTACCTAAAGCATTACCCATGCTATTGATATGACCCAGCATAGCAATCTAATATGACATGATCATGAAATAAGGGATTCTGCTTTACGTTCGACTTTCTAACATTTTCATTAATCAGACGGATTTTCCATGAACATGGATAAAAGGTACATATTGAAATAATAATTGCCCTCTCCAGTGAACGTCCAGCTACCAAAGTATCCTGCATCTAACCTTCCCCAGTCTTCATCTCGTCTATCTCTCACCAAAAACCTTCTAATAATTTACAGGAGACCGCCGGTACCACCGAGGAGACCACCAAGAACGGGGATTTTGCCCAGCGCGTTAGGCTGGGAGGTAGGGTGGGAAGTGGGCGTAGCGGTAGGCGTCTTGAAGTTACCAGAGTAAAGGCCCTTCTCGGTGGGAGTGGCAGCAGTAGTATCGGCAACTGGCTGCTCCTCCTCGACCTTCTTGTCCGCCGTGGTAGTGTCCTGCTTCGGGGCCTGGTCATTCTGAGCTTGGTTGTTCTGGTCGTTGGTGTCCTTGTTATTCAAGCCTTCCATGAACTTGGCCGCACCCTGGTATAACTTGTATTAGTATGCACAATTAGTGAGTAAATGATTTTGAGCACTAACCTGCAAATCTGAGAGGGCAGTGTCAAGTCCCAGGCCCTGGCTTTGATCGCGCTTGGTGGGCATTGACATGGCGAATGCTGCCAGGACAAGGAAGACGGCGAAGAAAGAGAGGTTGAAGCGGGCCATTTTGATTGTGTTTAGGATAATGTGTGTGAGAAATATACGTCGAATAAGGTAAACAAATGAATATTGTTGAAAGGATTGTAAATAAGTGTATACTGTCAAGAAGAAGGCAGATGGGATGAGGGAGGGGAGCCAAGAGGGAAATTATGCGAGATTTATATCCAAGCCCCTGCTTTCTTTCGCCTCCTACAGGGCAAGAATGGAGCGTAGTATGGAAGACAGGGTGAAAGACCTTGGTGGGATGACCAACCCCCCAGGGTGTACTATTACTCCGAGCGTGGTATTCTAGCTCCGATGTGTACATATAAACAGAAGCTGGCGCTCTCATTGCACATGTACCGCCCGCGTTACTTGAAGTACATGAGATGGCAGCTTATTGGATGCGAAGATAGCCATTTAATCCAGTTGTAGTTCAAGAAAGACACTCGGAAAACTAACATCAACAGTGATTTGAAACAAGGGATGGATTTCATCCAGTCATGCCCTACAGGGACCAAGGAGCAGACCACTTGCGAGGTCTCGAAGAAATTAGCAGTGGGCCCTGTGCATTCCACGGGATTTTAAAGGAATATTGTCCGGGTTCCAGTAACTTCTATATTCGAATCATGAATGGGGTGAGATCCGAGAGTGGAACAAAATTACGACTGCTACAAAAGATACGTGAATAAGGCTACAGAACCCCAAGTAGGACTCTCCTAGAAATCTACAAGTATGCCACGGATCTTAGACTGAACATTGAACAAAAGATTGTGACTGAAAATATATCTTAGTGTACTAAGCAGGCAACCAGGACCAAGCAAGGTGTAGATCCTCATATCGTCCACATTCCACAACACTCGGAATCAGACACGCAGACGACGACGTGTGCCGGTCTAACCGCGTCCCATCACGAGGCGATGATCGACTGAAACACATCTTCCGATATGGCAAGGAATGTATCTCCCTACTTTGACACGCACAGCCCCATATGAGAGGGGCGGACGCAACACGAGGGAGTTTCCAGAAAGACATTTTGTCAAACTGTGAAAGCTCACTATCGGCACAAATTTGACCTCGAATATCATGGAGAGCTGAAGGAGACGAGACTTCGAAAGTGCCAGGTGGAGAATGGGGGAGTGGTATGAAGTGCATAATGTGTGTTCTACGCGGCGGGGCTGGGGTTGTCCTAGTCTGTTAGTAGTTGCTGGCAAGGGTTGTCTTGTCTAGCAGCGTACTTCTGGTAGCAGCGACCACGCAATTGCAAGGAAAAGACATTAATTTCCGCAAGTCCACGGTCGAGGCTCCAAGGAAGTACTTGGTGCAGGCAACCAACTAGACAATGGTCCAGTTGGCATCCATGCCGGGATGGGTGTGATGACATGTCCTTGTCGGAACAATGTAACCACGAATCCCATCCCAGCTCTTGACATATCTAAAGGCCCAGATGCCTCAAGATTCCTCAAGATAGGGAAACAAATCCCTTGAACCCCGAGGGGTAAGGTGTGTGCTCAAAAGCGAACCCAATCGCCTCGACTGGGAACGGCAGAACCGTTCCAAAAAGGCAGGCGTCGGGATTAGAACGAGCCTCAATCGCTCTGGGTCTCTCTCTAAAATTTGCGGATGGAATTGAGTCCAAGCACAAGGGTATGTTGGAGACCGTGAATATGTTGAAGAAAGGAAACGGAGAAGCGTGTGCGGCAGGAATTTTTAGTGTCTGCGCTAGAGACGGCTTATGTCATCTTGCCACGTGATCAAATGTCGTGAGGCTCATCTAAAGCCGAGGAATCTGGACTGATCAAAGTAACAAAGATAATGAAATAACATTCCTATCTACTTGACAATCATGTTGGATAAGTAAATTTTATAATTTTACTAATTTTACTAAATTACTCTATATTCTGATAATTCTCAATTAAGCCCTCTCCATGAGCAAACAGACACTCAGACCAGGCTCTTTCCGAAGAACTCGACACACTTCGCACCAGCCTCATCAACCTTGTCATAAAGGTCCGCATGAGTTAGACCATCGATAACATACAGCTCCTTAGGCTCCTTGGCCTTTTCCACACCATCCTCGCTATACCACTTAGTAGCCGCCTTGGTACCAGTGATCATAAGCAAAGGTCGCGGGCTAATCATATCGTTATGCGCAAAGGCATCAAAGTTACCCATAAGATCCCAGCCGCGAGGCAAACTGGTATTCGTCGCACGAGGATGGAAAGCACGCGGGGTACGATAATAGTTCATCAAGTCTCTGAATGGCTCTGGTAAGTCTGCAGGTGCATCTTCCGGCTTCTCGGGGAGCATAGGGACGATAGGGACCTTCTCGCCACCCACGTCGCTGTTGCGGTCCTTTCCAGCAGCCTCGAGCTGCATCTTTAGGACGTCCATGTTAGAACTGTCCTTTTCAAGTCCACGACGAGCCATGGTGCCGACACAGACTGCGGCTGAGGCAGCGCAGGCCTTGATGCGTAGATCTGTTTGGGCTGCGAAGGGGGCATAGCCGCCCGATGCGCAAATACCGAGAACACCGATCTTCTCGGAGTCAACATCCTTGCGACTGATGAGGTAGGTCACGGCACATTTGATATCTTCGACACGCTGGTAGGGATCTTCCAGGTCTCGCGGTTCGCCTTCCGACTCGCCCTGGTAAGCGGCATCGTAGGTCAGGCAGGTGAAGCCGGCTTGGGTCAGAACGTGGGCATAGTTGGCTGGTGATTGTTCCTTAATGGATGTCCAAGGGTGGGCAATCACAATGGCTGCGCCAGAACGATCGGTTGAGCCGGCCACGGGAGGGTAGAAGTGACCGGCAAGTTTGTAGTTGCGGGAGAGAAAGGTGACGTTTTGGGGCGATGACATGATGATAGAGTATGTAGTAAGATTTGATGGATTGAAGTCAATGATTGTACTTTATTTCAAATGGATATATGATTCTATTTATACTGTGGGAGTGGTTGATTGGAAAAATCCAACACGTCCGATTATTTTCGGGATTTTGTGAAGCTTTCGGCCACCACAGCTCCCCTCGCCATGTGTCACCATCACCAATCTGATTTCAGATTCTGTTAACTCCGATGCACACTTGTCAGCGTTCAAAGACTGAAGACATCCATATTTATTGATACTCTTTGTAATACGGACAAGGGCCGATTGAAAAGTTAGCTGGTGGTCTGTCTTCCATTTCCCGAGGGTCTTTGCATTTTGCGTCTCTCGCCCCTTTAATAAGGTTGTCAAGGTTGCAATATACCACTTTTCTGGAATCCATCTGTCCTGGTTCAATGCCGGCTAGTGGATATATCTCCTTGTGAGAATTGAATCAAACATTTGATTCCTAGTCTCTTAAGTAGCCCAGTCGGAGACGGCGCGCTGTCAATGAACTTTTTGATTGCGATATAATCGGGCACAGTACGCTTAACAAACAGAGACGTAATGCATAATATTGGAAATCCATATCTTGAATCCCCTTACCCATCTCGTAGGTGGAGCCTCCGGTTCAAGGCTGGATGCGTGCAGTCATGCCATCCAAGATATCATGTTAATTCTCTAGTCGTAGAGCTAACAGTCCCTCGGCAAGGCATGTATCAAAATCGAGTCAAAGGCATATTAGGTAGTCAGTTGAACCAGTAAAGGATAAGTACATTCCGCAAAACAAACAGGCTGCGTGTATTCATGAGTAGGGTGAAAACATATCTCTCGCGAGACCAATAATCTAAGTGCTCAGTGCCTTGTAGAAAGACACCTCAGTCTGGCAGTGATACCAGACATATTAATCATTAAGACGTAAAACAACCTCACCCTCTCCATCAGGCCTCTCAAAGCCAGCAATAAAACTCTCCAAAATCTCCTCCGTCACCAAAAACGCCGAATCCCCATCCTTAACAGCCAACTGATTCCTGGCCTTGACTCGTCGCCTTAATTCATCAGCATCAACATCCAAATAAACCAGTACCCAGCGACCACCGGACTCTTCAATCAGATCTTTCCACTCGTCACGAGTTTCCTGGAATGCAAATGCAAAGTCTAGGATGGCATCCCGGGATCCCTGTTGAACGAGTTGAGCTAATTCACTCCGTAGTGCAGCGGCAGCTTCTTCTTGATAGTCGTTATATTTTTCTTTCGGGTAATCCACTCCGTAAAGGCCATGATGGCTGTAGATATATGAATCGATAGAGAGACGATGAAAAGATGGATGGTTGGATTGTATCCATTTGGATATTGATGACTTGCCGGACCCTGTTCCACGTTAATATATTTAAATCTCTGTAGAAACAGCCCCTCCGAGAGTATAAGATCAAACTGGACTGCGTCGCATACCTGCTATCCCACACGTCATCACCACTACAGGGCGGGGGTCACTTTCTGTGCGGCATATGAGGGGACTGAGCGCCTCGGGGGTACCGAAGCTGGATGGAACGTCTGCCATTTGCATACGGGCCGAAAATATCTCCCGGATGACGGACTCGCAACAAGCTTTTAATCAATATGAGATTTCGCCTTATGCATGCGCTGTTCAGACCACGCCCCGCGCAGTCCAAGTCAGTGAGTCACGTCTGATACGAGACAAGCTTCAAGGCGCGATTTAGCCTACATTCCTGCCTTAGGCAGCGATTCATATGTCCTTCCCCGGTCACTTCCGGCGGGCTACACCTCGATAGCTCTCATAGAGCTCTATCTTTTCTTTCTACTCATTTTTTTCTTTTCCTTTTGAATAGGAAAAGAAAAAACGACCTACACAGATGTAACAACCATGCCCCGCAGAGTCCAAAGATCAGTAATCCAATTGATCTTCTTCGGCGCCATCCTCTTCACAATCCTCTACCTGAACCGTCCCACGAGCATCCCTCCAACCTTTGCCTGGTCCAAAATCCGTTATCAAACGACCGCACATACTCTCCCACAAACCCGCGGCAAATGCCCAAACCTCTCCACCACCAAGAAACCCGCCCTTATCGTCTCCCACGTCGACGCAGACGGTGATACTTCCTGGCTCTCCTCCCTCGCAGACCGTTACCACCTCTGCATCTACGATGTCGACGCCTCGCCCGATAAACCCTCAGAATACCTCCAGGTCCCCGCGAACCGCGGCCACGAGGCCATGGCCTACCTCACCTTCCTGATCGACAATTACGCCGAGATCCCGTCCGCGGGCGCGGTGTTTGTACACGGGTCGCGGTGGGCGTGGCATAACGATGCGCCGGATTATGATAATAAGGCGTTACTGGAAGTGTTGGATGTCGAGCGTGCGCTGCAGGTATCCGGGTATCACAATCTGCGCTGTGATTGGAGTACAAGCACATGTCCACCTTCTGCGCCGGCGCAGGGTAGTCTCGAGATGAGACTGCAGTCTGTAGTGGCGCCGTGGAGTGCGCGCGCAGCGTCGGATGTTGCGCTTCCTCGTGCGTTGGCGGCGATATTCGGTGGAGATGGGTCTTTATTGGAGGGGAGGTTACATCTTGGGCGGACGGATACGGTGCGCTCGCAGTGTTGTGCGCAGTTTGTTGTTTCGCGCGCGCGGATCTGGCAGCATACGAGGGAGGAGTATGTTGCGTTGAGGCAGTGGTTGTTGGATGGGGGTGTTGATGGAGATGGGAGGCGTTCGTCGAGAGGCGATCAGGCTGCGCCGCAGGATGATCGTGTCGCGGGTCGGATTTTGTCGTATTTGTGGCATATCTTGTTTGCAAAAGTGGGTGCTGATGGGGCGGTGGATCTTGCGCAGTTGAATAAGGATGCTTGTCCGAGTGCGCAGGATTGTTATTGTCGTTTATATGGACGGTGTGGACTGCAGTGTCCAAATCCTGGGACTTGTCGGGGACAGTATCAGGTTCCGCAGTATTTTAAGCTTCCTGATGACTGGGAGGCTACACATTCATGATTTGGCAAGGGAAGCTGGATCATTTCTATTCTTTGTACATAATTTGTCCTCATATCAATGTGATAATATAGATTTCATAATCGTGTACGAACTTCCTTCAGTCTAATCGGGGAATAATTGGATTGAATCGTTATCATACTATACTATATACAATTTCCACAAAGCACAATACAAGCTTCTTAGAAACGGGCAAGAACCCGGTCCTGAGCATCAGCAACAGCCCACTCACTGCTGTGCTTCTTGCTAACAACCGACTTGGCCTGCTCGGCAGTGAACCCACGAGCCTCGACGGCAGGGTTATATCCAAGACCGTTGAGCTTGCCAACAACGTCCGAGGGAACGGCCGCAGCAACCTTGCCATCAGCACGCTTGTACACAGTGACCACGACGGCACCGCCAAGACCCAGGTTGTGCTGGAGAGCCGCATCAGTACCGGCAATCAAACGGTTGTTAGCCCAACCACGCAAGTGCCAGACCAACTCGGCACACTGGGCGATACCAGTCGCACCGAGAGGGTGACCCTTGGAAATCAGACCGCCGGAGGGGTTGATAACCATCTTTCCGCCATAGGTGATATCACCACGGCGAACCATCTCGTGCGCCTTACCAGGCTCGCACAGCTCCAACGCATCGATGGTAATCATCTCGTTCGCCGAGAAGCAGTCGTGCAGCTCGCACACCTTGATGTCCTTGACATTGACGCCAGCCTCGGCGGCGGCAGTGCGGGTAGCGTAGCGGCTCATGCCGAAGCCCATCAGGTCGATGGCGCTCTTGTTGTACACCTGGTCGGTGTCGGAAGCGAGGCATTGACCGGCGATCTGGATGGCTTGCGCCTTCAGGTGCGGGCGGGCATCGAGGAACTCCTGCGAGACGATGACGGCGGCGGCACCACCGTCAGAGGTGGGGCAGCACTGGAGCTTGGTCAGGGGCTCGTGGATCATGGGGGCTTTCATGATTTGCTCGAGGGTGTATTCGTCCTGGAACTGCGAGTAGGGGTTGCGCTTGGAGTGTTCGTGGTTGATGCGGGCAATTTCGGCGAAGTCCTCGTTCGTAGCGCCGTACCTAGGGATATCCATGTTAGTATAACTCGTAGAGCTGATAGTAAAATAATAATAAAGTGGATCAACCAACTTCTCCTTGTATTCACGGCCAGCGTTACCGAACATCTGCGCAGCACCGGGGGCATTGGTGATACCACGGGTCTCGGCCATCATCATACCGAACAAACCGGTTGGGTTGGCGCGGTCATTGAACATCGATTGCAAGCTACCAGGGTTCATCTTCTCGAAACCAACAACGAGAACACAGTCTGCGGCACCGTGCGAAACCATCGTGCGAGCCATGGCCAGACCAGTGCTACCGGTGGAGCAATTGTTGTTGACATTGTAGATAGGGATGTTGGTCAGACCGAACTGATAGAAGACGCGCTGTCCACAGGTACTATCACCATAGACATAGCAGGCAACACCTTGGTCAACATCATCGTAAGTGATTTTGGCATCCAGCATGGCCTTGATACCAGCCTCGTAGCCCAGCTCATTGTAGTCGACCTTGCCACGCGGCTTAATGAACTTGGTCATGCCCACGCCCAGGACGTAGGCGGGACTTGTCTGTTTCTTGACCATTGTGTCGGTGTCGGTGTGGGTATAGAGTATGTGAGATGGTTAGGGGTATATTTTGGAGAAGGTTGGTCGTGGATTAGGAGATGTCCGAACGGGGCGCCTATATAGGAGAACCATTTTATGTCACGAGTGGGGAGCTGGGGTTTGCGGGGAGAGGCCGAGGTCCCGAGGAAGCTGGGCCCGAGGGGGGCGGCTGAACAAATTAGTTTCCTACCAAGTTGCACAAAATCGGTGGTGCATAATACTAATTCCCCGGAGATCGTCGTTGTTTGTTTCATATTTGGAAACGATTAGATATAGGCTATATGAAGTACGGAAGCTATCAGGTATAAAAGGGCATGTGGTAGTCCACTGTCGATTATCACGTGCATGTGTCAATGGTCAACGATTTGCAGGCGATGATCTATACTCCGTCTTTGTGGTCTATGATCAATGATCTATAGCATAATATTACCAAAATTAATGCAATACCACTCCCTATCTGAGCGAGAGAATACTGACTACTGGCACTGGACTGAAACACACCAACCCCTCACATTCCCGAGCTCGTTCCGAGGATGGTAAGAAGGCAGGTGCAGGAGGTATGCCATATCTGCGATCACCGCGGGGGACATTCTCATTACGATTACACAGTGTCACCGTATAAACCACAGCAACTATCTATGAGAATCAGGTTGATTCTGAAGCAGGCGACTGCCGTCCAGCCCATCCATCTACCAAGCTCATAGCTCGTCCGGGGAAGCCATGCAAGCCCCGACCGATCTGCAGGCTGTTCCCCAATCAGCAACTCGTTGATAATCAAATCATTAGAGGGTGGAGTAATCCTCATAATATTACCCTAATCAAAACCAAGTTCCATGCCAGCCATTCCCAAGGTTTGGTTCGGCATCCTCCATTGGCGGGCTACAAGCGCAAAATATGATCGATGGCCAGGGATCAAATCCTTAGGGGAGCTATCATTGCACGGTCGGAAGACTGTCTTCCAGCAAGAGATAGTAGATAGAGCTCTGAAAGAATGGAAATCAGATGGATCCTGGCTTGTCTCCCATGGGTCCAGCCTAGTCCTTATCGGCGATCATGGCTCTTCTAATGGGTCTGGAATGAATGCTCGTCTTTAATGCGCTCTTTGGCTTTCCCGTTCCCTTTTCTGACAGCTTCGATCGACTCGCTGCTTGCTAATAGATGCAGGAGAGTAGTTCCCACAGCGACCTGTCTCTTTTCCTCTTGATCATGCATATTAGTTTGCATTATGGCCGATAGTTTGGGGTGAGATGGCCAAAACCGGTTGGCAAATGCGGAGTGCGACCGGGGAGAAGTATGTACCGCTGTCGCAGTCCCCTTTGTCTCGACATTGGGCGTCAACTCAAGCTTGCTGAAGAGGAATGGAACAGCACAGATATGGAATTGGCCAAGACCAAATGCCGCAGTCTGCAGCTATAGAAGTAGTCCTCTGATTTTAGACCACTGCCTCAACACATAGCATGCTTAAAACAGCTCATGGACACAGTCTCATGGCAACTTTAGTGGGGTCGCCCAACTTCACGACGTCACTTGGACTGGCCCTAAACCCATTCGAGCACGACTGTTAAGCTCGGTCCACATGCCATTTTGGCCCTCTTTTCCCTCTTCATCTCCCTGCTCTCGTGGGTTGGGCTTGTTGTATCTAGGAAATTGGGCACTGGGCTTCAGTATGTGGTCGCTCTCTCTCTCTCTCTTTTTTTGCTGGTCTCTGCAGTGAAGTGGGTCACGGGGAAGAACGGGCCACTGGATGATGGTCGGACGCTAACCGATCGGCTTTTCAGCTTCCTGAGATCAACCATCAACCCCCCCCATTTGCAAAGGGAGAGTCACCCCCAGTTAATCACTCCAATTCGACCTCGACTGCCTTCTGTCTGGTACAGAGGACCTCGTCTGGGATTGTCCTATTGTTTCCCGACTGTCGATCAATTGCTCCGACAAAGGTTGCGCTGTGCTGTCGCCGCGGGGGTTTCTCAATCTACTTGCCGTTCTTCGTTCCGACCTCCATAGCCGAGAACATCCCGTCGCCTGAACCGCCCGAACAACGTCCGAGTCAACAAACCCAAGCATAGATCATAGATCCTTTAGGATCATATCTATATCGATCGATCGAGAGAGCTCTCCAGGCTGTTACCAGTCTAGTAGATGGTGAATTGTGGGACGCCGAACGGTCTACTCCGAGTGCTTCTGAGAGGCCGCTTTGCGTTCCATTAGGTTCCCCAGCCTGTCGCGGTCCACGATCGCATCGTCGAGTACTAAGAGTTGTGTCCGGAAGCTCATAGAAGCTGAATATACCGGGAGGGAAAGAACACACGCCGTTGTCCAGAGCCTGTCATTGCCCCGTCCAATGGAAACTTTATAAGGCATGACTGTTGGTAAACGAACTGAACATGCTCCTCCTTTCTCTCCATCTTCCAACCCCACACCCGCCATCATGCCTACCAGGAACGCCTGGATCATGGATGAATCTACTCGCAACAGACTCTTGAAGAAGTACAAGACCCAGGTGGCTTCGGCGACCTCGACCATCTGCGCAACTCTGGCGGTGGTGAGTTGATATCATTTTCTCTGGATCTGAAGCCGCCCCGGTTTTTTGGGCTGGTCTCACGATTAATACTGACTTTGGTGGCCATTTCTTGCAGACTCCCCTGGAAAATGTGAAGACTCGCATGCAAACGTGAGTTTCTCTTTGAATATCTTATATCTGGAGCGATTGAGCTGATAAAAATGTATCTTTTTCAGCCACAACTTCAAGAACATCTTCCAGTGTTCCCGGTATCTCTGGCGGACTGAAGGACCGCGTGGCTATGTCGCAGGTATGTACTGATCTTGCTATTCATCGGCCTTTTGAGTCCTTTTATTGCGAGCCTGTTTCTTTCGTCTGATATGCATCTAATCGGACTTTCTGGAATTTCTCTGGTACTCAAAAAAATGCATGGCAAGTCTGATATACTAATCATTTCTCAGGTGCTCTTCCTCCACTGGCGAGCGTGACCGCGGTCCGCGTGTTGAACTTCACCTCTTACAACTACGCCAAAGAGGGTATTGCCGACATTGTCAAGTGTATTACCGGCACATATCCCTTAAATGCCGACAAGGCCGGAAGCACCCCGACTGTGGCTGGCGTTCTGACCTTCACGCTTGCTGGTGCCTTTGCTGGTTTGGTGGCCGCCCCGATTGCATGTAAGAAATACCCTTTTAACTCACCTTGGTTTCTTTGATATGCTAATATCCAATGTTCCCAACTTTCAGGTCCATTTGAGCTCGCCAAGAACGTGGTGCAGACCTCCGTTCTGGTTTCCAACCGAGCTCAGGCAGCTCCTGGGGCCGCTCGCGACCCATCCCTCCGCAGCAAGCCTCGCATCGGCACTGTCGAGGCCATCCGGCAGATCATCAAGCGACACGGCTTCCGTGGTCTGTACACTGGCTTCCACCTGCACGCTCTGCGTGACACGGTAGGTACGGCCATGTACTTCGGGATCTACGAGACCGTGAAGCAGGTGGCCGCCAAAGAGATCGGATCCGATCAGTCCCCTCTCGGCGCGCCCGCGATTGCTGGGGCAATCTGCAGCACCATCCCTTGGTTCTGCGTAAGTGCTACCCTATCACCCCAGCTCAATGATCAAGAGAGAATCATGAGTGAGAGTATACTAATCGTGATATTCGTTACTATAGACTTACCCCCTCGACACCCGCAAGACCCGAGCGCAGAGCGTGCTGCTCGGAAAGACGAAGGAGATCGGCGAGGCCTCCGTGGCTGTCGCCAAGTCCAGCATGTACAAAGGCATCTCCATCATTCTGGTCCGGACCGGGGTTAACAACATGATCCTTCTCAGTCTTTTCGAGTATATCAAGGCTCGAATTGACGAGTTGCCCAACTGAAGGACTTGTTGGGGGCTTCGGCCGGCCGGGATGGATGAGATCGACCGCCCTAGCTACGGGGCTGGTCTTATCTGCCACATTTGTACTTTTTCCCCAGAGATACGCCCTTTTTTCCGTTCAAGTACATACCTAGTGGATGAGCCGTGGTTGCTCATCAGCAAATATGAGAATGCCGCTGGGGCTGCAAAGAATTTATCTTTTGTAGAGTGTAAGCCGTAGGATCTCTAATACATTGTAACAGCAGTGTAATGAATAGCCCGGATCTAAAGAATAGACATGACATGATGTAAAGAATAACCACGTTCTATGCCGATCTACCTCGTGTTCATAGATCTCGTGCGCCATGCGGAGTGGCTGCCTCAGGCTCTCCACACGTCATCCCGTTGCCCGGTGGGGTTGCAGCAACGTCTCGCGGTCAACAAACGAGCTCACGTTTTTCGCCCAGACCACCACCTCCTCCCACCTCTCCCCCTCACCCCGCCAATCTCGACAATGACATCGTGAGTAAACTACCCGCCATGGCCAGCTTCCCCACCTACAATCCTAACCCTATACTCATTCTCTCCAATCTAGCAATATCCTACAATTCCCATTCCGCCGGTCCCACACCGTCTCGCTATCCGATGCGATCACCCAGTATATCTCGTCCAAATATGACCAGCGCCCAGATATGTTCGCGGACGATCTGATGATCATCGATCGTCTGCGGAGCGAGGCTGTTAATGTTCAGGAACCGCATATTAGTGGGATTAGTCGGTTGGTCACGTATGCGGCGCAGTTGAAGTGGCTTGGTGGGAAATTTCCAATTGATGTACACCTCCCGATGTCTCTGATGATTTGATTTGGTGGGGTTGTGGTTGACCGGTATCTTGTGTTATAGGTCGGGGTGGACTTTTCGTGGTATCCTGCTTTGGGGTTTAATTCTGCGCGACCTGGTGAGTTATAGCTTGGTGGGGGTGGTCTTTCATCCCTCGAGTATATACTAACAGGTTGCGGTGAACAGTATCCCAAAATAACCTCCGTTTTGAGCTGGCGAATATCCTCTTCAATCTTGCCGCTCTATACTCACAACTCGCATACGCGCTGAACCGGACAACTTCGGATGGTCTCAAGCAGGCATGTAACTATCTCTGCCAAGCAGCCGGAGTCCTGGCCCACCTTCGAACAGACATAATCCCCGATCTTCGCTCCTCCCCGCCAGAGGATATGGACGAGATGACATTGCAGAGTCTGGAGCAGCTCCTGCTAGCACAGGGTCAGGAGTGCTTCTGGCAAAAGGCTGTTAAGGATGGACTAAAGGATGCCTCGATTGCTCGGCTTGCGGCAAAGGTTTCCGACTTTTATGCTGATGCGGGTGACTTTGCCGTCAAGTCCAACGCTATCAGCACGGAGTGGATTCACCACATGTCGGCTAAACACCATCACTTTGCTGCCGCGGCACAGTACCGGCAATCGCTGGACTGCTTGGAGAAGCGCAAGTACGGAGAAGAGGTTGCGCGGCTCCGCGATAGCTTGAACTGCGTTAATGAGGGTCTGAAGGAGTCGCGGTGGATTAACAAAACAGTGATCGGCGATTTGAACGGGTTGAAGAGCCGTGTTGCGGATGATTTGAAACGCTCCGAGAAAGATAATGATATTATATATCTAAGTCCCGTGCCGCCAAAGTCCGAGCTCAAAAGTCTAGATCGGGCCTGCATGGTGGCTTCCAAGGCGCCGTCGCAGGTGACCGATGCGATTTCTATGCTTGGGGATAACGGGCCATTGGGTCAGCCGCTGTTTTCGAAGTTGGTGCCGTATGCCGTGCATATTGCGGCTAGCATCTACTCGGATCGCAGAGACAGACTGGTCAACGAGACCCTTATTGGGGAACTAGAGTCTATGACTGACAAGTTGAGAGAGTATGTTTGGATGTTCTGGTTTGCACTACTTGAGACGGAACTGGGCTAACAGAATTACTAGTCTGCTGTCATCGCTCAACCTTCCAGGCTCGCTACAGGCTCTGGAAAAGCCTCTCGGTGTTCCAGGGACTGTAGTCTCTCACGCAGAGGAGATGCGACAACAAGATGGATTGAACCGCTTGCGCCGGTCAGTCGAAGACACGGCCAAGGTCAAGTCCAACGACCGATCTATATACAACGAAGGCGTCGAGCTACTAGCAGCTGAAAAGGCAGAGGATAATGCGGCACGACGAAAGTATGGCACCGATCGATGGGCGCGCGAGACCTCCGAGGCTGCTGCGCCAAAGATCTACAACACGTTGAAGGAAATCAACGGCTATTTCACCTCCGCTCAGAGCAGTGACGATTTGGTTGAGCGT
This sequence comes from Penicillium cataractarum, assembly GCF_028827025.1. Taxonomy (NCBI): domain Eukaryota; kingdom Fungi; phylum Ascomycota; class Eurotiomycetes; order Eurotiales; family Aspergillaceae; genus Penicillium; species Penicillium cataractarum. Next base: position 2,140,243 of record NW_026622743.1, on the reverse strand, counting down.
AAGCTGCGTGATTCAGAGGCCGTGTTCCGTGTCTTGACGGGAACGAATCGGGATCTCGAGTCTTTCGTGCCCAGCAGTCGTAGGGCTACTATTCCACCGGAGGTAGAGCGGGAGGCTATCAAGTTGCGAAGCTGCTTGAGTGAGGTCAATCGGATGGAGAACCGTCGACGCCGGCGAATCCAGACACTGAAGGATAAAGCCCGGGCAGATGATATCCGTGAGTTACAACCTAGATAGGCTTCCCCGGTACTCTAGTTTCAGAAAATGACTGACTGCAATTATCCAGACCCCGCTCTGCTGAAGGAGACCGCGCGGTTAGAACGCGAGTTCCCGATGCAAGCCATCCAAGCGAGCCAATTCGAGGATCTCTTCGAAGAGAGTCTACGACTGTACGATTCCGACAATGATATGCTCGCACAGGAAAGACGAGACCAGGAGCAGATCTCTGAGCAGGTCCGCGAAGCCAATCATTCTTTCACCCGAGCACACAAGGGAGACACCTCCAACAAGGAGCGTGAAACCGCCTTGCAAGAGCTGGAAAACGGATACCTGAAGTACAAGGAGATCATTTCAAACCTTGAGGTCGGCCGCAAGTTCTACAACGACCTCGCGAAAATCGTCAGCAGATTCCGCGACGATGCAAAAGCCTTCGTGCATCAGCGTCGTATGGAGACGAGTCAATTGGAAGCGTAAGCCAACCCCTCCCATTCCTCGAAACAAATTACCCGTTTCAGCATGTGCATATCAAATACTCATCCTCACGTCTCACAGAGATATTTCCAACGTAACCGCCATGTCCTCGCTGCGCCTCTCTCAGCCTCACCTACACCAGACATCCCCCCAGCCAACCCGCACCCACCATCAGCCTTCTACCTACTCAGGCGTACCGCCAGTCCAGGCACCGGCACAGGTACCCGCTCAAACAGCCCCTCAACCCCCGGCGGCTCCGGCTCCAGTCCCTGTACAGATGCATTCCCAGCGGCCCTCAGCAACTGCCGCACCCCTGACCGCGCCGCAACCAGTACGCGCCGCGGTTGCTCCACCCTCGGTGCCGATGCCGGGCATGTGGTCGCCTGAGATGGGGATTCGATTTGACTCCGCTGGTGTGCCGCCCGGTGCGAATGCTGGACCTACGACGGCCGCGGGGAGGGGACAGACTGGGACGTGGGATCCTAGTCAGGGTGTGCGGTTTTCGTAGGTGTATAGAGATGAAGTGGAGTTGGGATTGTACATACGCATTTGTTAGATATTACTATTGCATACACTGAGGTGATGAAACAATGCTGTTACGATTTCCGAAATGGATCCAGGTAGGGAGTACAGTCAGGGTATACCTATAGAGTAGATCTCCGTCGATCTCCCACGTAAACACCAGGCTATCTAAACCCAATCCCGAGTCTTGGCCAAACAACATTCCAAGAGTGCGCAAGTACCAATTCTCCTCAAATTCGCCCCATCTACCCACAACAAGGCCCGCCACCCCTCAACGAGTTAGCCAGCCTGGCACAGCCTTCAGACATTTCAGGGTCACCTCCACCATCACCAGGCTTACGCAACACTCGAACGGATAAAAGCACGGAGTAACTATAAAGCGCCGCACCGACCTCCACCAGGGGCGGACGATAAACGCCAGTTGCTCAAAACCCATAATTGGTCAGCTTATCGACCGCTTTCATAGCCGCTTTTGCCCTGATGCCTTCTTCTTTCGGCCAGGGTGACGCTATTACTGTACTACCGATTTGACTATCCCCTTGCTTATCTTTTCTCTTGTCTTTTCTCTTCTCTTCTATGGTTATGTGAATTCTGCCGGACTTTCTGCCTTGGAAAATTGGTTTTGAGCAATTGGCGCTTATCGTCTACCTCACCACCAAACAACCACACTTCAGTGGCTAACAAATTAATGCAATAATACAAATACCTACATGAGACTAGTCAACGTTATGACCATCCAAGCAGCCTGTCAGAAACTGTTAGTCCGGTAGGGCTCGTGCCAAGTGTCTCTCTTCTCCGCACGCAAGAGGGTTCGTTTAGGGTCCTGATCGCAGGTGCCGGGTTTAAGGAGAGACATTGTCAGCCACAGTAGGGTACCGTAGCACTGCGAGGATTTTATTTCTGGACTGAGCAACCACTGAGTACTGTACTGTACTGTAGTAAGCGGGGGGTTAGCCACATCGGCTAATTAACGAAGTAACCAATCCAGCGCGGAGTGTCGCATCTCTTCTAAAGTTAAGCAGAAGCTTCAAGCTGCAGTGCTGGGTTATTATCTGACTTGTCGAGGGAATTGAACCCCTAAACCATTTAGCAATATGACCGGTAGTTTAGTACAGTATTTATTAGCTGGTAGCTACCCCCATAGACTTGGCTAGACTATTTAAGTGCTGTGACTACTTTAGCCCCTAGACCCCTATCCTGTCTAGCCCACATTTCCCTATACTGTATTCTCTGTACTAGTAATGCACTACCTCAGTAACTAATATCTTGCAAGCTCGACGAGACAGCCTCGAGGAGAAGGGGGGCGAGATTGGGCTTACTACAGAGTCTGTGCATGCAGCATTGTGCAAGCACTAGTCCATTAACAGCGTTAGCTCCACCGGCGGCGCCGTGGGCCTGCGGAGCGGAGCCTGGCTTTTTTTTTCTTTCCCTGCAGCAGCCATTCAGGGACTCGGTTTGCAGACGAGCACGACATCAGATTACGAGTACTCCCTGACTGACGTTTATGATGAGGGTTAGAGATGATCAGCTAATAATTAAGGGCTATTATGTGCTATGATTTTGTACAGTAAGGTTAAGGGTGGATAATTGGAGAAATTGGAGATTCTTAGCGGTCGGATTAGATCGTTCCATGGAAGCACGTTGTCGTATCTTAGTAATGTTTCTATTAATATCGATACGACTGTTTCCCTACGCACACTCGTACAGTCAGTAGTATATTTTTCATAAATACAGTACAGTGCGGAGCATAATACTGCCCTTTGCTAAACGCTACGCTTTGTTTAGCCTGACGGTTCGTCTGGCTCCCCCCAAGGCCCGAGACCTCCGGAGCCAAACCAAACGCAGCCAAACCGGATGCTGGCGGCGCTTACGGAGAATTCCAATTACCCTATGGTGGTTAAGCCACATGCGGTGTTTAAACCATTCTTGGATTGTAGTGCGGGATTTGTAAGTTGGAAAGAGGGGGGAGATGTCTGTCTTTACTCTTGTATGTCAATGTCAATCCGTTTGGACGGTGAACAGAATGATTGCTGTCAAGTACGTACAACTGGCAGCGGTGACGTCGACTAACCGTTTATCTTCTGCACTCGTGTACCCGCTGGACCGCTGATCCAGATGTGGTGGATCGCTGGGAAAGTGCGGTAGATGACATCAGTGCATCAGATAGAGAGGCCGATCGGGTCTGGTTTTAATTCAGGGTCTGTAACGATCAATTCGGAGATACAGTTGTAACTCGATAGGGTATGATAGTAGTAAAGAGATAGTATGAATAAGTATCTGGAGAAGGCATCGTTAAATCATATCAGGAGTACGTGGTTGGTGTGGCTGAATGGGAAAACCGGGAATTGGGGATTTGGAGAAACGAAAAAAAAACAAGATGGTTTATGGTTCGTTCGGGATTAGGATCAAATCTGATTTCATTGATCTTCTCCCCACGATCTACCTAATGATGTAGTTGATTTGCACTCTTTCTTTGAGACTCTCTCCCCGAACAAAGCGATCAGGGAGTCCGAAACTGAAACATACTGAGGGTAATGAGAGTGGCAGTGTTGAGCGGATAAGGCCGGGATGGTACTGTATAGTATACTCTGTATCCTACTACACTATGTACTACTGTCTTATTGTCTTATACACAAGACAATAATCGGCTATATTGCATATTTTATTCCTGTCCTCAGAAAAGGCCCCCCATTTAATCTTTTATGGATCTTGATGGAGTTAGTCTCAGGGTGTCTTATTTGTTCGGCTCTAGACGCCCGTTCCTTGCTGATCCAATCCATTATCCACCAAAATCCACCCCCCCACGACTCTAGGCCATCCTCTTTCTCATTTATTCTTATATATGATGCTGCCTTGCTCGGGCGCGCCCCCAATCCCAACCCCCATTTTTACCGCTTCCCGTCATGTACATCCCGCTGACCTCCAAATAATCCCATCACCACCTTCGCTGTCGACACCACTCGCTTGATCGTACGGCTCTTTCGCTCTCGCCCTCGCCCTCGCTTTTCTTTTTCCTTTTTCCCTAACCCGCACTGGGCTTAACCGGTCTTCCCAACTTCCACCATGCGGTTTCCGCGCTGGCTGGCCGCGGGCTGCTTCGCTCTCAGTATGGCCCCGCCCGTTGCCGCCGAGAAGTTACTACAATCTCACGCCCTCGTTCCATGTTCGAATGATGGAATTATTTCGGTCAACCATTTTGATATCGTCTTTACACCCGGGAATATGAGTGCGACGATTAGTTTTGACGGAGAGGCCACCTACGCCGGCAAAATTCGTATCGATCTCGAACTCTATGTCTATGGGTACAAAGCCACCACCAAATCATTCGATCCATGTGTCTTGAATGTCGATGCGCTCTGCCCACTGCAAAAAGATACCGCTTTGAAAATCGCAAATGTCCCGCTAGACCTCTCGGGCGTCGACTTGTCTATTATCCCGAGTGAGTTGTGATCGTGGTTGTCTTATCTGATAGGAAACCGCTCGTGCTTTGTTAAATGAATATCCGGATCCCGCCGGATCATCCCCAAATTCATGCTTGACTAACCTAAACCCTCATAGGTATTGCATATAGCGTCCCCGATCTCGATGCCTTGGTCCGTCTCGAAATTATAGACGCCGAAACTGGCGGCAAAGTGACTTGTGTCCAGGCCTGGGTCAACAATGGCGTGACGGTCGACCAAATGGGCGTGGCATGGGCCATGGCCGTTCTAGTCGGATTAGGACTTCTCTCCACGGTCGTCGTATCGATTCTCGGCCACGCTAATATCGCAACTCACGTCGCTTTCCGCACGTTACTCTTCCTCGGCTTCTTGCAGAGCCAGGCTATGTGGGGTATGACGGCTGTTAGCCAGCGCCCACTGGTTCAATCGTGGACGCAACTCTGGCAGTGGACGATGGGGTTGGTGGGTGCTCCGTTCTTGCAGACCATTTGTACTTGGTTTCAGCGTTCGACGGGTGGTACCCCCTCCCAGATTCTCACCCAGACCGATGAGTATTCGGTGATTATGCAGAAGCGCTCGTATGAGCCTGGATCGCTGGTGGCCCGTACCACGGATATGACGGTCGATGGTGGAGAAGTCGAGGTGCGAGGTATCGAGCGCGTGGGTTTCCGTATTAACATCGAGCCAACCAACATCTTCATGACGAGCTATCTGTTCTTCTACTTTGTGACAGTGGCTTTCCTCTTGGTGATCTTGTTCCTCAAGCTGGTTGTGCCCCGACTGGCCAAGAAAGCGAAAAGCGCAAAGATGGAGCGCCCGATGGTCGCAACATCCGATTGGAAGGACTTTATGCGCGGCAGTCTATATCGACTGGCTTCGATTGGATATCCGCAAATATGTGCCCTCGGTCTGTGGGAGTTGATCCACCGAGACTCCGCCGCCGAGATCGTCCTTGCCATCTGCATGTGGCTCACGATGACCATTGTTCTCTGCTGGGCAATCTTCAAGGTCTTCCAACGCGCCCGACTATCACGAACCCTCCGCCAAAACCCCGCCTACACTCTCTACTCCGACCCCGTCTGCCTCACTCGCTGGGGCTTTTTATATGTCAACTACAGAGCACAAGCCTACTACTTCATGATCCCGCTCTTCCTCTACACCCTCGCCAAGGGCCTCGTCATCGCCTTCGGACAGTCCAGCCCCCTAGCCCAAGCCATCGTCCTCCTCATCACCGAAGCAGCCTTCCTAGTCGCCACATGCGTGATTAGACCCTACATGAACAAAACGGCCAACGTATTCGCCATCATCGCCACAGTCCTCAACTTCCTCAGCTCAATCTTCTTCCTCTTCTTCACAAACGTCTTCAACACCCCCGAACTCGTCGGCGGCGTCATGGAAGTCCTCTTCTTCTTCCTCAACGCCGTCTTCGCCCTCGCCCTCCTTGTCTTCTTCCTCATCGGCTTCTACTACGTCGTCACCCTAAAAGAACCCGCCGAACAATACACCCGTCTCGCCGATAACCGCTCCTCCACCGTTCTCGTCGAAGACCGCCGTATCACCGAGCTGCAGCCGCTGGAGAAGAACCTCGAAGTCGAGGATGGCCATATGACATCCCGTGGAAATGTCTGGGAACCTGTTTCTACCCGGTCAACATCTGAAGAGGATATCACTGAGGCACCGCAGCAGCCATTCGGTCACACCCTGCAGCCAACTCTACCTTCCATCCCGACCAGTGACTCTGATAGCTTACAGTCACGGCGGTACGATGTACCACGGCAGGAAGAGCGGTTGGTTTGAAAATACCCGCCCCTTCTATCTACCTACCTACATACGCCACCATCTCTCCTTTTACATGTCTATATCTGCATTCATTTTCCTGCATCTTTCTCCTTTCTGTTTATAGTGATGACCACCCTCTCATTTCCAGCCAGTTTCTTTGCACAGTTGCACATTTTTCGGAAGAGAAGCCCCGGGAGCTTCGATACATGGGGACCTCGGCGTTGGGCTCTGCATTCATTTTTTTTTCTTTTTTCGTTGTGTATATATGGGCCTTGGCGTTTGACTCTTTTCGACTCTTGACTCTGTGGATACTTGCACTTGCATTTACGGTGGCATTAGATACTTCGTTAGAGAGCCGTGGGCTTGATTATGGAACGTATGATGTCCTCGGGATGAATGAATGCCTCCAAATTGGAGAGCTATCGAATACTTTTTTATTTCAAGAAATGATGTGCTTGTATGTGCTTCATTAGACATTAGACATTGATGTAGAAACAAGTTGTAAATATGCAAAGTATTATACAGAAGTGTGGGTTTGATGCATGGACACTGTACTGTTCAATGCAGTCTCCCCACTTCTCGGTCGATCATGCTATCAGTCCAAACGTGGTGATGGGCTTGATTTGAACCATGGTTTTCGGGACGACCCAGCCCGTTTCGCTTCATGCAGTCCGTAATGCAATAATGCAAGGGCAACAACCTTATTTTCGACAATTGCGCCACAGTAGGCAATGCCAACTGCCAAAAGGAGTTCTGCCTTGAAATCTCTCTCTCTGAACATCAAGACTCACCAAAAAGCCTAGTGACCCTTAGCCACCCCATTCCCCTTAACAACTCCATTCTGACTACACCCAACCTCCTCTCCATCCGACTCATCCTCCGACCGATCATCCTTCTTCTCGCCCGTGGAAATAAACTTCCACGCACTGCGCAGCAGACAATACAGCCAGAAGAGATTGAGACTCTGCAGCATCGCCAGCAAAGCGAAGGTGATGATATTCGAGATCCAGCATTTATACTGCTGCGTCTCCCAGTTCAGCTCGTAAGGACCAACGGTGCGGAACTCGGTTAGTAGCGACCAGAGGATGCGGAGGTTCAGGTAGTGACGCAGATAGATCCATGTACCGACGTTGAGGGCGTAGAAGGGGATGACGAGTTCAGAGTCGATATAGTGGAAGGATTTGGAGACCTGTCATATAAGAATATTAGTAAACCGAGTATAACCAGCAGAGCAAAAAAAAGCAATTCATCACATACCGCAAGGAAGAAATCACTGATATCATGCGTGATATACACAGCAATACCAATATACGTAAAATGGAACCGATAACTCAGCCCAATCAACGCCAAAGTAACAATATGATGCGCAACAAGCTCCCTAAAATCCTTCCTAGGCTTCTCCATCCCCAAAACCATCACAAGCGCCTGCTGCGCCCAATACGCCGCCTCAAACAGATAATAAAACTTAAACGCCGCCTCATGCGTCAGATGCGGGAATAACTCATACATGCCCCTGGTATTAAAATACCACACCGGCGTCTGCCGCATAACATATAGTCCGACCGGTCCAGAGATGCCAAAGTATATCGCCGTGTACATCTGCTCCATGAAGCGCAGCTGTTTACCGCGGGATTTGATGCCCGAGGCGCGCGCGAGCGGGTCCAGGAGTTCTTGCATGATGAATTCCCGGGTGAAGGTTAATACGATCGTGTAGAAGGATACGAAGGCGATGTCCCACAGGCCCTTGCCGTATTGGGCCGGTGCGCTCGACCCTGTGGCCGGGTCCTGGCGGTAGGAGAGGAAGATGAAGTGGTGGATTATGTTGGACTCGGTCGGGTCGAGGGCGTAGAGCGAGGCGAATGCGACTAGGAGCAGGAGGGGGATGGACCAGGTATGCTTGATAGCGCGCCTTTTCAGCCGTCGCAGGAGTGAGCGCGGCTTCTTGCGCGTGCGGCCCGGTTTGACATCTTCGTGTCGTGCATGGCCGTTGGAAGCGGGTTCGGTCGGAGCTGGAGCTGTTGATGTTGGTACAACTTGCTCGGTCTTGCGGCGGCGGGTGGAAACTCCGTTGACGGTGGATCGCTGGGCAGCGAGGGTGCCGGAGTATGTGGGCGCCGCCATCTGGATGAGGGATTGGGGAACGGGGGGAGGAGAGGAATGTCCGCGGAGGAAAAGGTGAAGACGTGTTTGAATATTAATCGCCTTTTCCCCCACTCCTTTTTGATTTGTTCCAATCACCGGAGGAGTAAGGCTGTTGAAGGAGCGTTTCATCTTACAGATCCGATTTGTCCCCTTTTTGGGTTTAGTTGATTGTTGTGGAGGCCCGAGGCTGCGAATGAGAGGCCCCTGTTGTTCTCGGAGTCCGCGCATGCCGATGACCGATATTTTAATCGGGTAGGTGTATTGGGGGATTTCTATTGAAAATGTGTTTAGAATTGGAATTCTGAAAAACAGGCTCATCGATCAAGATAAACGTAGGGTTATACTTAATCTTGTTGATGTCTAGATATATCGGGGCGAGGACCCGAGCGGGTGCCAAGATATATATTCCTAATACCAGGCATGCTTGATGACATGGGTTGATATTGCTCGAATTCAGTAGAAGATTGAATGATACTTATTTATGATATTCAATGTAAGACGGTAGAAATCTTCACCAGAATATTGCTAGCGCATGAGTGTGTGGGACGGCAACGTACAACCTTGTGGATCGCGTGAATTCAGTCAATGCCGAACCAAGATGGGAGATTCTAGATTTGAAGGAAGTTCCCAAGTTCCGTTTGTAGCTTGCTGTTACTCAAATTCAGTAAAGAAGCACTTTAAAAGGCCGTTCTACCAACACAAAGGAAGTAAATCTTTTCTTTATTCCCCAGACCTAGTTCTATATCATTCCGAACCCCCCTCATACATACAGTATACTTAACTCTTTAGACATATATCCCCTCGTATATTTCAAGGCAATTTATATTCTACCCTGATATTTGCACGAGATGCCTACGAAAACCTCCTTGAGGAGTTCACTGGCAGCCCACCAGCATACCTGAAGCGATATGAGTTTGTCGAAGGCAACGAGGCGGATGTGGAATGGATATGGTATTGCGATTTACCAAGCCTTTCTCTCCACTGTTGATTTGTGACGCTAATTGATACTTTTGGTAAGTACAGACACTGAGATACTGGGCATGACCTGTTACTCAGTAAAGTTAGTTCAACTTAGCACCAGATACAACCATCGGGCTACCTTGAAGTCTGAAACCTACGCGACCCAGAACAGTGGGAGCCTGAGCACTTATACTCCAGATACGTCTCCTCCTTCGAGCAACACCATCTAGATCGGCAACTTGAACGACTTGGAAAACATATCCGTCGTGATACGAGCTCTGTGAACGCTCAACGACCCGCTCTTAAAACCGGGCCTTCTCTCTTCAGACCCCTATTCACAGGTATTTCCCGGCATGGAAAGCCAATCTCTGACGAGCAGATACAAACTCCTGTCGCTCGAGACCCGTGACCGAATGGAATCTGCTATGCTACAAGCCACCAGCCAGCACCCGGTCTACCCTTGCTGGGTCTGCAGCGAGGAGGAGCAGGATACTCGAACAGCTACTGTGATTACGCCTGTGAATATACCGGTACTGGTCTTACCAACGCGAAGCTGAAGTCTTCAGGTAAACGCAACCCTCCGGATGATCATCTACGGCGAAACATCGAAACATTTGCCCAAAACAGAATGGCTATTTTGGAATCTAGAAGAAGCTTGTCAGGATTTGATTGTGATATGTGACTGACATGCCGCACATATCATGTCCCGATATTGCTTCAGATACTGGATTTGAGGTATTTCATGTTGGTGCCTAGGCAGGCGCCCCAATCTATGCAAGGCGTAAACAGTGGGGCATGGGGTTGACTGCCTTACTGAGAGATCGAGTTACTTATTCACAAAGCCCGCATGATCGAGGATGAATTCGATGCGTTGGTGTGACTCTGTACCATGGAAGGACGAGGGGTTAAATTTTTGTCGCTGGTGCCTGAGACCTGGGGTGGTAGACCTTATCGCTGGGTTGCCTTGCATCATCTTACTCTGTGATCTTGACGGGCTATGTGAACATGTACGGGCCATTCAATTAGGAACATTAAAGCTAAAATTATTTCAAAAATGAGTTTCGCTTAGTACCGATAGGCATTGCAAGTTCCGAAGGTAGAATATACTTGTATGTCCGGATTGGAATAACCTCTAGGAATTTAAAAATAATAAACATGAAACTAGTAATGAATTCCCTGTTTTTTTGCTTATCGATGTGCATTGTGCTATCATAATTGCTTCTGTTGTGATAATACGCGGCGAGGGACGTTTCAAGCTCTCTACCTAAGCAGCTCGGACTGAATTTGGTATAACCGCCAACACGTGGGTGTTTAACAATCTCCTAAGAGCCAATTCGCGACAGAATCCCTAGACCTTGGTAAGGTTATAGTTGGTGCTCATATATTCCCTGATTCTTATCATGATAAAACCTAATAAGCCCGCAGTGATATCTTAAGTCTCTTCGTTTTCTTAAGACAGCGAGATAGCCGAGATTACATATGGGTCTACTGGCAGAAAAATGCCACGTAGTTTTTGCAAGACACCAGAGTCTTGAGGCTATGCCCCACCTTTCGTTGCATTTGACAGATTCTGCGTTGGTATTTTCAAAGGTAGCACTCCCTAGAGCTTTCAGGCCAGGCAGAGAAGTCGTGTCGTCATAGCTGTCCAATGAAATCTCTAAATCAGTGGAGCTAGCATTGCTCATCGTGTGGAGGAGAAGAAGCCCGATACGATGAAAGACAAGCAGCGGTCGATGCCCCAATTGCAAGGATAGCTATGAATACTGACAGCTGTTTACATTGGTACTTTTGATCATAAGAGGGGGGGGAAAGAGGAGAACTGTAGAGATGATTGACTCAAAAACAGCCACAATCTGGAAAATGGGGGGAAAGCCACGACCCACAGGGCTGTGTATCATCCGACTGACTATTTTGTACGCTATTTCTTGCCAGTGAAAGCCTCTCTGCTCCAGGGTCAAGTGACCTCAATTTGGAACTGAGCACATCGATAAAGGAGGCGAATATGTTCTGACTCGTCGAATGTGATCATAAAGTGGAGAATTCTAGTGCTTCGTGGTGGCCAGTTAGCAAGGATTCTTAGGAATTTGTGTTTTCTCCACTTTCCGAAATGATCATCACTTCGGTACGCCCCACACAAGGTGAAAGGTAGAGTCAATGATTATTCTCCCGACCGTTTCGGTTTCCTTCAAAATTGGAGATTCTATTTCGGGGATTGACAGATCATTGATAGCCGTGATCGTGAATCATCAAAAGGATTTAACCTTCAGATCTAGGGTTAGCTCCCGGTACTCATAGCTACCCTGGTCAAAAAGGCTGATATGAATTATGTCATTATCACATGAAATAGTAAGAGGCAATAAACCGTCCATTCGAAAGCCACCCTCGTCGCCAAGGAGATGCCAAGGAAGCTAGACTCTCGTACAACCCCGCTTCCGGGGGTATCGCGCTGAGTCGCTGACAGAGGAAGCAGGCAACATGATAACGCCCGCCCCTCTGGAGGAGCGGAAATCTGATCAAAGATGCGACGGAGCTGATCCATTTGCTAACAGGGCGCCTACACTCATAGAACCCATGTCAATAATACCGAGCTGACCCCAGGCCCTCCGCTCAAAACCAGATTCCTCCTACAATTCTCAAGATTAAAAGGCCTAGGGACGCCCAAGGAAACCTAAAAAGTGACCAGCATTCTTGGACAACCGACGGTTTTACGAGCCGCAGCAGCCAAGACAGATGGCTTCTACCTGCAGCACCCCGAACAATGCGGATTTCCACGACAAACACATCAAAGGAAGCTCCCCCAAGGGTCTTTCTCTTCTCAGTCTGCTGAAAAGGAGTGGCAATCATCTGCGCCGATCCAGCAAAGATGATACCCAGCGAGCGTCAGATACGGCTTATCAAGCGACGCCGACCGAGAAATTTGGCTCCGTACAGCACATTGATTCAGCAAGTCAATTACCTGACAAAGATGTGAGTGGGAAATCGCCTCCAGCAGTCAATTCGACCAAGAAGCCGCCCGTTTCAATCCTGCGAAAGAGCAATTCACTCGACCTCGATTCCATTATCTGGGATGATTCATCAAGAGATCGCCAGAATATGCAAAGATCAGTCAATCTGGACGATATGATCGCACGACTCCTCCAGGTTGGACACTTGAAACCATCAAAGAGTGTCTGTCTCACTAATGCGGAGATCATCGCTGTTTGCTCGAATGCGCGCAACCTACTTCTCTCTCAGCCGGTTCTTCTGGAACTGAATGCACCGATCCAGATTGTCGGTGATCTACATGGGCAATTCCCAGATCTCGTTCGTCTTTTTGATACGTGCGGCCATCCCCCCGCCACCAACTACCTCTTCCTTGGAGACTATGTAGACCGCGGCAAGCAAAGCTTGGAGACGATGTTGCTCCTTTTATGCTACAAGCTCAAGTACCCAGAGAATTTCTTCATCCTACGAGGTAATCACGAATGTGCCAACATCACCCGTATCTACGGATTCCACGACGAATGCAAGCGACGCTGTAACATCAAAATCTGGAAGACCTTTACCGATGTTTTCAATTGTCTCCCCATCGCCGCTATTGTTGCAGAGAAGATATTCTGCGTTCACGGTGGTCTTTCGCCGAATCTTACAAACATGGATGATATTCGGAAAATATCTCGACCGATTGAAGTACCCGAGTACGGACTTCTGAACGATCTTCTTTGGAGCGACCCCGCCAACATCAAGGATTGGGGACCGAATGACGATCGCGGTGTGAGTTGGTGCTTTGGAAAGGCGCCCATTGTTAATTTCCTCAAACATCACGGATTGGACTTGGTTTGTCGGTCGCATATGGTCGTGGAAGGAGGGTATGAGTTCTTCGGAAACAAGTCGTTGGTGACGGTGTTTTCTGCACCGAATGTAAGTCTTCCATACTTTTGTCCGAGTTTATTGTGTCAGTGGCACAAGCTGACGTCGTTGGTCCAGTATTGCGGGGAATTCGACAATTGCGGGGCTAGCATGTCCGTTTCGGAAGATCTTTTGTGCAATTTCAATCTTTTGAAACCGTTCGACGCGAAGAAGTTGAACAAGCAAATGAGGAGAGCGAAGGAGTCTACGAGGACAGAGAAAGCTTTGTAAGTTTCTACGGGTCCTTGGCTGTGGAGTCCCCTGTTTCGAGTCCAAGCTAACATCGTGAAAGGCTCCGCCAAGTATCGTGGAATTGATCTCTATCTGAAGCTTGCATGATCTATGAACATCATATTGTATCTGTGTAGAATATTCTGAATACCTTGTTAATCGCGTGTTTCAATATGCCAACGGAAACGAATAACGATTTCTATTATACTTCCAGTACCCAGCCAAGTAAGACCATTTATAGCATTCCAAAAACCAATCAATTGAGTGAACAGACACTTGCCTGCTCTTTTGTCTGAACCGAATCAGAGATTGTGGTACGAAATATGCTCAAAGTGCCAATCGCGCAGTGAAAGACTATTGGAGGCTGTATGAGACCTGGTCCTCTGCTGGGGGCTGAAATCATGCCAACATCCACACGGCAACCGAATGTTTCATTAAGCGAGCACAACCAATGGAAAAATGAATGCATATGCATATAACCAATACCCATTGCAAAAAATCGACGTGGCGCAAATTGATTGTCATACAGGAACATCTACGGTGCCATCTCAACAACCGAACAAGCCTTTCGTATGCGTGGGGGCGGGATTCGTGTATTCCTGCAGGCCAATCACAAAAGTCAACATCAGCTCCAGAACGAAGAAAAAGTGGGACCTCTCGCACTCTACCCTTGTAAATAGGTTGTCTAATTGCGCTCGGGCCTGGAGATGTGCATCGTGCTCTATGAGTTCAACATACAGCCGCCCGTATCTGGTAGAGCTAGTATTTCAAATGGAGGTACATTTCGGGCTGAAAGTAGAATTAGAGCCATTTAGAACTGTTAAACCAAGCTATAAAAAGATGTAACCACCCGTAGGAGTCCCATCATTTAAGAATTCTTCTAAATATTCACTTGGTGTACCTTCGATCTACATCGCCATGGGTAAAGGGCTCGCCAGATTGATTGGCTCGGGCATTGGCTTCACTTCTGAAGCAATCCATGCCGCCCGTCGCCAAAATACAGACTCTACATCTACCTCCAACTCCGAGACCCCTCGCTCTCTTCCTGGTACGGAGAAGGAGGATGACCAGTACGTCGTTGCCGATAGCGAGCGACCCGACGCCTTCCTCGACCGCGAGATCACAAAGCGATCCAACGAATCGAAGGTCCCGGGGTACTCGGAGCTTCCAGTCGACGACCAAACCCAAGAATTTGCCGAAGAACAGCGAGAGAGCCATAATGACTACGTAGATGGAGAAGAAAACGGCCCAGCCTACTCCAAGGGCGATGTAGAGCGCTCAATGGACGAAGATGAGGCCGCCTGGCAGCTGGATGAGGCCGCTGAGCAGTGGGGATTGCCGGCGTATGAGGAAGATGAATATTTTTCTGGTGATTCTGCTACTCAGATGAACCACGAGGTAAATCCTGAGAGTGAGCACGCTCCAATGACTGAGAATGACTTCGAGGAAACCAAGGAGAAGAAGCGAGATGCCATGGTTCGCGCCCTTGTACAGATGGCTGGACCACCTGGACCGGTGCGACGGCTCCCTTGTCCTGTTATCATCCCTCAGAGGAGACCTGGCGCGAAGAAGCGTGGATTCGTGCGTGCATATGCGCCTGTGCTGGCCGATTGTGGTATCAGCCAAGACGTCTTCGTGAAGTTCATTAGTGACTTTCACAAAGCTAGTCAGGTTGGTTGGCCCCCAATCACCTCTCTTTGTGGAGTTTCAAAACCTGAGACAAATAACTGACCATGTTATAGGCATCCTTATGGCTTCAGGTCATCGTTGTCGCTGCCAACGTAACCGGATTCTCCCCTTCATTGACTGTCGCGTTAACAGCAGCTGCCATTCAAATCGTAGCCGAAACAGCTATGCAATTCCAAATCCGCCACCGCACCAACAGCTACCTCGACAAGGTGAACCAAGAGTTGTTCATACCCCGTGGCCAATATGCTATGGTTATGAAATTCAAAGAACGTAATCTTAGCCAAAAGCAGGAATCTTCGGGTTCATTCTCTGATATGCTTGGCGGGCTTTTCTCCACCGAGAAGGTCGATGTTAGCCAGTCAGGTGTGAAGTCCGAGGTTGATCCAGCATCGACCCAGCCTACCACAAGTAATATATTGGAGTTCAATGCAGCCGCGACAATCTCAAAGTTCACTCATAGCGAGGAGCACCCGGAGATGAATGCGTGGACAAAAAAAATGAAACACTATCGGGATGTCAGCGGTAGGACTCATGGTGCGCTCGAGCTTCCAGAGTGCGCACCTCTGATCTTCCCAGACATTGATCGAGCTGCGATGCGGGTGAGAGAGGGGGAAGGAGCCCAAGTCGAAGTTCCAAAGTGGGAGGACTTGGGTTAGAGATTACATTGACCGAAAGTCGCAGGCAGAATTTGTGAGTATAATTTAGTTTCTTATGACTGAACTGAGTGCTAACAAGAACTAGGAAGCTGATCACAAAGGATCTGCTTTAGCGGTTTCCGAGTCCGGAAGAAAGGCCTTTAAGTCAAGATACAATGATCCCAGCCACCCAGCAAACAACGGCAAGCTCCTCTCGGCACTTACCGGCGGATTGTATAATCCTAAGCCTGGTCTAATCGAGCGAGCTGGAATGGCCATCAAAGAATCGCAAGATAAGAAGCGAGCTGCGCAAGGACTGCCGCCTAGTGAGCCCTGGAAGGATAAGTTGCGAAGGAAGAAGAAGGAGCAGACTGGGCGGCTTAAGATCCTCCAGGAGGATGTGATCTATCTGATGATTGTCAACATGCCTACGGAGGAAGAGCTCAAGGAGTCAGTTGCGGAGCTGAGGCATCTCATGGAGACTGAGGGGCGGACTCTTCCACCCGGACACTCTCGACGGTAATGGGTATGCTCATATCTATTGTCTCACGTAAAATCTTACTCTATGTGAGATTCTTGCATGGAAGCAGAATATTGAAGATATCCAATCTACCGGTTTAATGTGTTCCATTATATAATGAATTCTATTCTGTCAATGTAAAACAGCACTTGATCTAGGCCTCGTTGTTCTCCAGATTCAACACAAGTCTCCGCACGAAGCTTCCGACCTCATCTATATGCTCACCCAGCCATGTCTGGAACTTGTAATCTCTTGTCTTATCGCTTTCAAAATCGTACAAACCCGACTCTCCATCCGGACCAAAGCGCATGAATCTACCATTCTGGGAGAATGGCTCCCATGGCTGGTTTCCATGGGCAAAAGCAGTCCAGATTCGAGCAGCCTCCAAGGCAACCTCTTGTGTTGGTGGTGGGCAATTCGGCAACTCATTCAAATGCATAAGCATTGCGCAAAGACCGTGGTATGAGATGCCTTGAGTGGGACCCGGGAAGGGGGAAGGCTCCTCAAAGTGGTATAGGTAGACCTTGTCTCTCCAGGCGTCAGAGGTCTTGGAAGCCTTAGCAATGCCGACGTGTGAATAGTTGAACAAAGTATTTCCAATAAGAAGCCTGAATGCTTTGCGGAACTCCTCCTCGGATTGTGGCTCACGGCTGAAACCGAATTTGAAGTATAGTTGCTGGGAATTTTCAGCTGAGAAAGCCTCGTTAACCACTTCATGGAAGCGATCTTGAGACAGACGCTTGAGTAGACCATCAAAGATGATAGCTTCGACATTGGTGTCTCCCAAGATAATTTCTTTGCATCGCTTGTTGGAAACATTTTCATCGTAGGTCCATCCCGACTTGAGCAGCTTGCCGTCCGCAACGGGGCCCATGGCAGCAGGGGTTGCCTTTTTCATAATCTCATCGACACTCAGCGACCGGAGCTGTTCTAATCTTTCAGCTGCAGTTGAGGCTTTAACTCCCGTGTTCTCACACAGACGGTTCCAGTCTCTTTGATAAACCTCCGGCTCCTTGGGACTCAAAACAGGGGCTGAGCCCGACATCATGATAGCACGATCGAACAGAGCGTGCTCAGCAAGGAGATGCAAGTGAATACTGACACTCCCAGCGCTAACACCAAAGACGGTAATATTGGAGGGATCTCCACCAAAGTCTTGAATATGCTTGTTCACCCATTCAAGACCGTTGCGTTGATCGACGAATCCGTAGTTGCCAACGGGGTGAGTTCTGGAGCCGCCATTGACCTCTTCGGCCAAGTCTTCGGAAGCCGAGAAGCCCAAAGCACCGAGTCGATAATTTATTGAAACAAGGATGATCGGGGTGCCACACTTGCGTGCGTGCGAGACGAGTGCCTGTGGACGATACCGAGCGACCGAATTCGCACCGAAAGCAAAGCCACCACTAGAAAAGAAACAGATGTTAGAGTGGTCGTAAATCACACGCACTTAGGATAATACTCACCCGTGAATCCAGACCATGACTGGCAACGGCTTAGAATTCGAGCCCAAATCTTCTCTTGGTACGGCAACATTCAGATTCAGACACTTAAACTCATCATCTCCGGGTAGGGGATCATTGGTTCCTCCAGACACCAGTACCATGCCGTTCAGTTGGCTACATCGGTATCCAAGTTTCGTCGCGTCAAAGTCATTGTCGAGGGAGTGCAATGTCTCGCTGTGAGCCCAGCGCTTGCTCACGGTCGCGAATGGAATGCCTCGGAACAGAGCAATATCGTTCTCTTGATCTAATGATCCGACAATATTCGCGCCAAGGGATGGCGCGTTGATGGATATTTTGTCCCCGTTCGTCATTTGTCCGATATAAGATACAGTCCAGGGGTCGAGATGCAACCAAGGAGGAGTCCTCTTGAACAACTGACTGGAATCTACGAGGCATGGAGGGGTATATAAGTCCGGATAATCAATCTCTGCACCCTGCGGGGCTACTCATGTGGAGACGATTGTCAAGCTGCGGCTAAGCTTTATGCTGCAAACTCTTCTTCCCCAGGTCTTGAGCTTTTCTTTGATCCACATCGAAGAATTTTGGGCAATTCTGCTGCCAGAGTCGCAGGGCAACAGGACTTAAACACGCAGTGAGCAATATCATCACAAATTTGGTCTTTACGAGATGAGTTTTGCTATAACATTGGGATATCCCATTTGACAGCGAGGGAGAACACTTTTCCTAACAGCAAGATTAGTAAATTATAAGCGAGGTAATAGCCGAATCTACTACCGGTTGCGAGTGATGCTTCGGCTAGTGGCTTGAAGCCTGACCCAAAAGGATCTAGATCGATTCCTGGGGCCCCAGATAGCTGGCATTCTCGGCAATACTTCGGCTCCACCTCCAGCTCGAAATGCGGGGAGGAACTGATCACAGGGCCCAAGTTGTGTTCATTATGGGGATTTTCCGACGCAATATATATCGGATAAGCGCTATACCGCTATGCAAAGATTAGGCGAGATGATTTTGTGGCGTTCATAGCATCTATGAAACGAACATCCGCCCATGGGAGTTTTTTGTTAAAAGGCGTGGGTCTCTACGACTCCCCCAGATTCTCCAGACTCCCCAGTTTCTCCAGGTTCTTGCAAGCCCTGGGTTTTTCTATTTTCTGTCCTTACACTCTCTGTGTTTGACCAATTCCCAGAAAATGGCAGCACAAACAAACAAAGATGGCGCGGAGGCCATTGAGATGGAGAATCCACCAATGACCCGACCGGCAGTGCTTGCCGAAAAGCTCCCAGATGGAGATGAAGCCCTTCAGATTCTTCAGACTGAGTTCGTGGAATATAGCGCCGAGGAAGAAAGACGGCTGCGGTGGAAGATTGACCTACGACTGGTTTCGGTCATGTTGATTGTGAACGGAATTCAGTTTGTTGATAAGTTGGTATGCAACTGTGCCCAAGTAACCTACTTTTTTTCGAGATACTAATGTTTTAAAAGACTATTAGCTATGCGGCAACGTACGGCATGATCACCGAAGCCCACCTGAAGGGGCAAGAGTATAGTCTGCTGATCACTCTGTTCTACATTGGTTATCTTGTATGGAAATTCTTCCGATTCCTCCCCCACGCCCGAGTCTTGAAACTGACACTGGACTTTCATTGCAGGTTGCCCAATATCCGACTAATTACCTGATGCAACGATTCCCTACTGGCAAATACCTGACTGTCAATTTCATCCTCTGGGGTTCGTTTCTTGTCCCAAATCCAAATATGAAGCATCATCTAACATTTCCAAAAAGGTATCACGCTTGCTGCGACTGGAAGCGCCCGAAGCTTCGCAACACTAGCCCCTGCCCGATTCTTCTTGGGAGTCTTCGAGTCCTGTCTCAACCCTGGCTTCGTTCTGATTTCTTCATCTTGGTGGAAGAGAGAAGAGCAGGCAGCTCGTATCGGTCTTTGGTATAGTGCGAACGGATTGGCATCAGTCCCGGCAGGTGTTCTTTTCTGGGCTATCGCACACATTAATGTAAGTGCTATCGAGATCCTTGCTTATCTCGATCAGAATATTGATGAGAACCCTAGGTTGACAACATCTTCCCCTATCAATGGATGTTTATCATCTTCGGTGCCTTGACTGTCCTTGTGGGAGCCAGTCTGTGGTGGGTTCTCCCGGATACTCCTCTCACATGCCAATGGCTCTCAGACCGAGAGCGAATTATTGCTGTCCAACGTCTCAAGGACAACCGGACCGGTGTCAAGAACATCCACCACAAGAAGGATCAGGTTATCGAGACTCTCTCCGATTACCGCGTGTGGATGTTGCTGGTTGCTATCTTCTGCCACAACATGACCAACAGTCTGCAGACCAACTTCACCGGAATCATCATCAAGGGTTTCGGATACAACACTTATCAGGCTGTGTTGCTTCAGATCCCCGTTGGCGCTATTATGGCTGCCTCGATGATCCTCGTCGGCTTCTTCCTTTCATCAAAGTGGGGACAAGGCAAGCAGATCTTTACCATCATTGCCTGCTACATTCCAGGAATCATTGCATGCGGCATCCTCTACGGTGTTCCCGTGAAGTCATCTACTCTTAGCTCTCATCTCGCCGCCATTTTCCTGATCCCGATCGTTGCCGCAGCTGGAGGCATGATGTACTCGATCCTCGCGGCCAACATCGCAGGATATACCAAGAAGACCGTGACTGGCACACTGTTCTTCTCAGCCTATTGTGTGGCAAATATTATCTCGCCGCAAACTTTCCTCTCTCGGGAGGCACCCAAGTATACGACTGGTGTCTTTGTCACCCTTGCGGCTTTTATCATCAACATCATCCTGTTCTCGGTCTTGTATGTTGTCTATTCGAGGGAAAATGCCGCACGCAGACGCGAGATTGAGGAAAGTGGGGATATGGATGATGTGAGCGATTTAGCTAATGCGTTCTCGGATCTGACGGATCGGCAGAACCGCCGGTTGATCTACAAGGTTTGACCTGAAAATGGGTCAACTGGTGTCTAGATAATGAGGTTTACGTGATAAGCGAATTGGATTTGACTCGGAGGATGTAATTCATGATTCATAAATATTATAGCTTGGTTAGATGACATGAAATCAAGCATAATTTCAATACAGAAGCCATTTTAGGCAAGAATAGCAGATCGTCCCGTGATATTCTTGGAATATTGTGTGGACCTCCCTCCAAGTAAATGTTCCTGAGCGCTCTCAAAATCCCTCATCGACGCCGGAAGCTCAAAGTGTTTCTTGATATGTATGTAGTCATTCTGGTTTTCTCCGTGTGGTACGTTCAATATATTCACTGTCGGCCGTTCGTAAACGGGTTGATTCAAACGTGTCATCGACCGGACTATACGATCCAGTTAGCATCTTTCGTTGCAAATCATGAGTGGATCGAAGTACCATCGCTAGAGCTCGAGCTAAATAGCAACACGGGCTGACCCTGATGATCTCCTTCCTCTCTTTGCTCGCCCTTGTCGCGTAGATCCCACCGGCGCTTTGATGGCGGCGGTATAAACTCTTTCACGGGCTTCTCCGCCCCACTGTATCGACCTCTTGACGCGATACCGGCACCCCAGCGAAGCCGGATCTCATAGCCTTCACAGGTGACTCCTCTGGAGCTGCACTTTTGACAACCAGGCCGAGTCTCGTCGCATTGGATTCGTTTCCGTTTGCACGTCCAGCAGCCTTTATGGGAGCGATGTCGGGCGCTGGAGGCGTCTTTTCTTTTGGTATCTGAAGAGGCCATAGCTTTATATTTAATGGAGAACACGATGGAAAGGAATTTCGAACCGATAAACGGGACTTGTGTCCCTCATTCTGTTCATATAGCTCCTGCGAAGTATAACACCGCGAACGAGCTACGCGCTCTGATTGGCTGATCAAACGTCTCAGCCGCGAATAAATAGCGCGCTCTAAACCTTTCTAGGGAGTGCTTTCCGGTCGAGGTGCAAGGGCGAGCTTATATTTGGCTCGCAAATTCCCTCGCAATGTCGAGCGACCTGTGAATTAGCCTGACTTATAAATGAATTGCTCGCTAGGTCTAGAGTCGGTCCGTGTCGGCCTCCTCGGGGGATCGCCACGGGGAAGCGCGGCGCCTTTTCGCCTCGGCAACCCTTTCGGGAAGGTACACGCACGCACTACTGTATATTACATACATCACCCACAAGGGTCCACTAAATTAACTGACGATGCAGTATCGGCAGGGTGGACTAGGCAGATTAGGCTAATGTGTCGCTTGTACTCCAGGAATCGTCCGATGGTACCTTGTTTGGTGGCATGGTTGGGTTAGCTAGTGCGATCTACGGTCGGCTACCCCAGAATTCGTAGGTTGTAGCGAAAATTTGCAACACGTTTCGACCCATGAACAAAAAAAGCCGAAGCACTGGCGTCTCACGAAGCTGAGATATGAGGAGAAGGAATGTAATGTCAGCTAGCAAATTACAACGTGAATCTCACGATCGCGAGTGCACCTTCTGCAAGCCGCGTCTACCTTCCCAAACGGGAAGATTCAATCTTACGTGCACGATGTCCTATTGGAGACAATATTTAAGCAGAATCCGGAGAACGAGGACAATGCCTGGTCTAGTACCCAGCGGCAAGTCTAGGCTTCAAAAGCGCCAAGTGGGCCATTTCGGCGGACTCATAAGACCCCATACCCCGACTAATCGTGAAGCCGACTTGATACCTCCAGGTACAGGTGCAACTCCAATGGCATTATAACCTGCTCGAAGACTTCCCTCGCTCCATACCGAGCCTTGGCACCGATAATCCGGTTGGTACTTGGCAGCACCAGCGAGTATACCTTCTACATTGAGCATCCAAAATAACCCCCATTGACTTATTCACAAACTCATAGCATTTCAGATTAGGGTACTTACGCAACGCTGAAATTGGAAGGACTTAAATTAAACAAGGCCGAGTGCCCCTAGCGCAAATTCACCGCTTGGCTCGTTGGATTTGGCTTCCTGTGCGGTGGAAGTATATTTGAAATTTGAGCAAGATCACTCAGATGTGCTCATCAACGGGCGGCCAGTCTTGTACTCTGGGGGCGAGCCTTGGGACACTCTATAATATCAGTACCAACGAAAACGAGGTAGATAGAAGGTACCAATATTTCGATAGAGCGACTGGAAAGAGACAACCCTGGTGGATCGGCTGCAACCTCATAGAGAAACGAATTATAACCAATAATCAACAAAAATGTGATAATTTGCCATTCGATTGCAAGGAATCATCGAAACATCGACATATTTTTTAAAGTACGGCTTGACTGGTTTGAAGCGCCCTAGCCACCAGTGTGAACAGTTTTATTTACGTCATTCCACGACTACTCCCCACGTGGCCGATAGTGCCAAGGTGCTTAAGGTTGCCATAAGATATATTGATGGAAAAGATGGATATCTATATTCTAATGGGCTCTAGTCCAAATCACTACTATCTTCCTCTAGCATTAACTGTGATTTCCCAGACCAGCTAGATAAAAAGGAAAGTCTGATAGAACGATAAAGAACGAACTTCCTAACTACGAGATTTTAATACAATAAACCATCCAATATATGGTCTGACCATCTCTGTACCTAGTATTCATCAATGCTTAGACCAACGGCTCTTTTATAGTTCGCGATCTGCTGAGTTGGTAGACTTTGTTTTTATGATGAGCCAATCAAATGGCAAAATGTTAAATAGCTCGTCTTTATATGAAAGATATTTAACATAGCTACTTATATGGAGACTTACTATTAAATTTCAGCGACTACTTAGGTAGATCGTCCGCTATAGATTTTTATCGGCAAATCTATGGCCAGAGGGTGTAGATAGAAGGTGATCAAGTATAAAGCCTCCATTCCCATCCTCACTTTTAAAGATTCGTATCATTTACCTTCAAATCTTCATTCCTAAAGCCCACCACAAAAACAAACACTCTCTTGACATCAAAATGCGAGTCATAACATTCATTCTTACCTCTCTATTCAGTGCCACGGCTATCACGGCCTTGCCACTCCAAGATCCCTCATCGACTGAGGTAATCCCGCGTCAAGACAGCACGTGTGCTTCTGTAACAGCGGAATATAATGCCTTGAGGCCCAAAATGGCCCTGAAGCAAGCCGATCCAACTGCACAAAACCTGAAGGATCTTGCACTCGAGGCAAAGAAATTGGTGGTCATCACGAAGGAAATGGTAAGGATATTCGTACCACTTGAACAACATATACTTTACATGACGAGCTGGAATTTAATCATTTGAATAGAGCCTTGCTTGTGGTTCTGGTGATGCTAGTAGTGGTGGTGTTGGTTCTTCTGGTGGTGTTGGTTCTCTTGATGATAGTGATGCATGAACATATTACACCAGTTTCTTGCCATCATATACTGATACTGGTCTGGAGATTTGAATGCTTTGAGAGGATTGGACTGGGTTTACGTAAGTTCTTGTTGATCAATGTGGAGGACATTCCACGGTGGTATAAATTTATGATGCGTTATGGAGGGCGTTCATCCGTTAATTAAGACTGGAAAAACTGTTAAAATCCCAAGGAATGCAAGTATCATAATATTCCCAGGTATCCAAGGCAACAACCTTACGGTCGCCACTGTAGCTCCGTTACTATCTCTATGATAAATCATGGCTGTGCTTGATCTTATTTCAGATCGCGTGACCTCTAACGAGGAACCAAATTCCGTAAAATGTACAAGTATCCATTTTGATCAACCTATAACACAAAATTTCCACACAGATATATCTCAAAGCTTAGACCTCATGTTAACATGAACAGCCTTGATACTAGAATAAGCATCTAGACCAGCCTCGCCCAGTTCCCGACCGATACCACTCTGCTTCACACCTCCGAAGGGAATACGCCAATCACTATCATTGCTAGAGTTAATCCAGACCATACCAGCCTGAATCTTCTTAGCAACGCGGTGAGCGCGAGTCAAGTTGGTCGTGAAGAGGGCACTGCCAAGGCCGTATGTGGTATCGTTGGCCATATCAATAGCCTCCTCCTCAGTGCTGAAGCGAGCAATCACAACGAAGGGACCGAAGACTTCCTCCTGGTAAATGCGCATGCTGGGGGAGACGTCTGTGAAGATGGTAGGCTCGACAAAGAAACCTTTGCCATCGCCAACGCCCTTGAAGGGCTTACCACCATAGGTGAGGGTGGCCTTTTCGGATTTACCCACGTCGACGTAGGACATGATGCGGTCGTATTGGGCCTGGGTTACCTGGGGACCCTGGAAGGTGGACTCGTCGAAGGGATCGCCGACCTTGGAGACGTTCTTGACTTGGGCTTTGAATGCGGCCAGGAACTTATCGTAGATCTTATCTTGGACCAAGATACGGGATGTCGCTGTGCAGATTTGGCCCTGGTTGTACATGATGCCGATGTGTGCCCACTCCACTGCCTGTTCGAGATCCGCATCGTCAAAGACAATCAAAGGGCTCTTGCCGCCAGTCTCCAAAGTGATGTTCTTCAGGTTGACACTGGCCATCTTCATGATGTGCTTGGCGGTAGCGGTACTTCCGGTGAAAGCGATCTTGTCGACGTCCATGTGAGAGGCAAGGGCGGCACCTGCGACGGCTCCGTGGCCGTTGACGATGTTCACAACACCTGGTGGGAAGCCAGCTTCCACGATCAGGTTGGCGAGGAATAGAATTGAGAGAGGGGTCTGCTCGGCAGGCTTGAGGACGACAGTGTTACCGCATGCCAGGGCAGGGCCCAGCTTCCAGGCGGCCATCGAAAGAGGGAAGTTCCATCTGCAAAAGAGAGAGAGGTCAGTTGCTGCTTGCATTCTACCCACTGGTCCAATCCAACACTTTTGACCGGGTGAAAGACTTACGGAATAATCTGGCCACAAACACCAACCGGCTCCCGGACAGTATAGGCAAACTTGTCGGGAGTGGTTCCAATGACCTGTCCAAAGATCTTATCGGCGTAACCGCTAAAGTACCGAATAGTCTCTGCGGTCTCGGTCAAGTCGTCGTCCCGCGAGACAGTGTACGGCTTTCCATTGTCGCAAGTCTCGATAGTCGCGAGGATCTCGCGATTATCTTCAATGAGCTGCGCAAGGCGGTTCATCAACTTGCCGCGGTCGGTTCCGGGGAGATCGCGCCAGCTGGGGTGGTTCAAGGCCGCGCGCGCAGCCTTAACAGCGGTATCGATATCTTGTGCGGAACCAGCATAGACCGAGGTGATTTCCTTAGCAGTTCTATTGAATCGATAAAAAAAGGATTAGTTGCGCAAACTCTCCAAGATAGATCGCTTTGATCATCCGGCCCTATTGTAAACGTACGCCGGGTTGATGGTCGCGATCTTGTCGCCGTCCGAAGACTTGACCCATTGATTGTTGATGAACAATCCGGTCGGCTGGGACCAGACACGGCCATTAGGGGCGGTCAACTGAACGGATAAAGAGGCCATGATGTTGTATGATCAGATCAATTATTGAAAACTGACTTGGGAGGAAAGAACAGGCGATGCAGGACAACTGACGATGTGCAAGCTCTTAAGTCCGCTAGCTTTGCATTTGCATCGGTGGTAATCATTGATAACGGATTCGGCACGACATGCCAATTCGAGAAGGCGAATGAGATGCACGGTTACGGGCAATCTGGAGAGAGGCCCCACACGGCATCTCCAGAGTCCAGAGAATCGAGTCGGGGGATTTGACTGGGAAGCGTGGGGAATAGTTGAGGAGATCCAATGGGAATCAAGTGGCCACTGGCCACCGCAAAGTCGAGACGCTAGTCCTAAAGAGGGAGGTCCACGCAACGATAAGGATGGTCGCGATAACAGCAGGCGCTGCGAATCTCAATCTGCAAGTCCTGTTGCAGATATTTTATGGCAGAATACACCAAGTCTATCTAACACATAGTATTTTATTACATCGTTGAATCTACCTAGACTATATACTATTCGATATCTAGTCTATCCCTGAATAGGTCAAGAGTCTTAAAAAGTTGCTCTATGATGACCCAAAAGACTGCCACTCACGTGGTTTCCCCGCGAAAAGATAAGCTTGAATCTCAAGTCACGTTGTCCGGAGGCTGGAGAATCCTAATCTGTCCACGTTGTAGGGTCAACCTGCCCGATCGGCACAACAGTCTGTGCTTCTGGTGTTGGACATGCCGTTCGGTCAGGGTATCTCGACTATTCGCCTTCTGATTGGCTATCAATTCCGCAAGGCAAAGACTTACGAAACGAGAATTATGGAATGGCAATGCAAGAAGGCAAAAGGGATGAACCAAATGTAAGTTCAAAAAGGGCCTTCTCCAGGCTTTGACCAAACTGAGAAAACGGGAGGAAAGAATCCACCGTGTGGACTGAAGTGGACTCGGGAAGAGTCGCGAGACTTTTGGTTTCTGAACCAGACATCCTTGGAACTGCCCGATTCGGCAGGTCCTTGCGGACTCTATCGATGAAGATAGAGACGACCACTTGGCTATAAAGACCGGCTGGGGACGGCACGAGATATGGGATTTACTACACCTCTACAAGTCCTTCTCTTGTACTATATTCCATCATGGCTTCTGCCCCCGATACCACATCCATCCCGGGATACACGATCTTCCGGGAGGGAGACTACGAGAGTGTCGCTGCCACTGCGATGCTCCCGCAGGGTGTTCCCCACCCGCTAGGTACTGCCATTTGCTTTTTTTGCTCCCTTAGAAACCCGACCGCTGACTTATTATGTGCATACAGACCAGCTTACCATTCGGGAAATCCCCGATACGGCTCAGATCATCCGCGACCATGCCAGCCCCAGGACCGTCAAGTTCAACTGCATCACCCTGCGCGAGCCTCGCAAGGCCGAGTACCAGGCCTTCCGGGCCGGCAAGACTGCCGCTCCCGATCGCCGCGCTTTCGCCATCATCATTGAGCGCGAGACCCAACATATCGCCGAGGTCATTGTCAACCTCAAGACCAAGAAGGTTGAGGAATACAAGGCCGTGAAGAATGTGATGCCCACTCTCACCCTCGAGGATCTCGATGTCATGGAGCGCATTGCCCGCAAGGATGCTCGCGTTATCCGCGCCTGCACGGAGATCGGTATCAACGATATGAGCAAGGTCTTCTTCGATGCCTGGGCTATCGGTGTCGATGAGCGCTGGGGCTTCGAGCGCCGTCTCCAGCAGGGTCTGGCTTACTACCGTGCCTCCGAGTTCGACAACCAGTACGCTCACCCTCTGGACTTCTCCGTGGTTGCCGATACCGAGACCGAGGAGGTCCTCAGTGTTGACGTTCGCACCGTAAATGGCGAGCGCACTCCCGTCCCTCTCAAGGAGCACAACTACCTCCCCGAGTTCATCGGTGATGGATATATTCACGACCGCCTCAAGCCTATCGACATCACCCAGCCTCAGGGTGTCTCCTTCAAGGTTCGCGGCAATGAGCTCTCTTGGGCCAACTACAAGATGCACATTGGCTTCAACTACCGCGAGGGTATCGTCATCTCCGATGTCCGCTCTCATGACATGTACGAGGACCGCGAGCGCACTCTCTTCAACCGCATCTCCGTCGTCGAGATGGTTGTCCCCTACGGCTGCCCCGAGAAGCCTCACCACAAGAAGCACGCTTTCGATGTCGGCGAGTACGGTACCGGTCTTATGACCAACTCCCTGAAGCTGGGCTGTGACTGCAAGGGTGCTATTCACTACATGGACGGTGTCATGTCTACCTCCAATGGTGAAGCCGCCGTCGTCAAGAACGCCATCTGCATCCACGAGGAGGACAACGGCCTCCTGTACAAGCACACCGACTACCGTGACGGTACCGTGATCTCGGCCCGTGACCGCAAGCTCATCATCTCTCAGATCATTACTGCCGCCAACTACGAGTACGGCTTCTACCACACCTTCACTCTGGACGGCACCTACAAGCTCGAGATGAAGCTTACCGGTATGCTGAACACCTACACTCTGCACGAGACCGAGGTGGCCGCTCCCTACGGCACTCAAGTCGCTCCTCAAATCACCGCCCACAACCACCAGCACATCTTCTCCCTCCGTATCGATCCCGAGATCGACGGTCCCAACAACACCGTTGTTCAGAGCGACGCCGTCCCCGCCGACGCCCCCGTCGGCTCTCCCGAGAACCCCTACGGCAACGCCTTCCTCAGCAAGAAGACCCCTCTCCGCACCTCTCTCGAGGGCGCCGCCGACTACTGCCACGAGACCCAGCGCTCATGGGACATCATCAACCCCAACCGTATGAACACCGTCGCCAAGAAGCCCATTGGCTACAAGATCCTCAACAACAACTGCCCTCCTCTCCTCGCCAAGCCCGGCAGCACCGTCTACAACCGCGCCGGCTTCGCTCGCAAGCCCCTCTGGGTCACCCCCTACAAGGACTACGAGCTCTTCCCTGCTGGTGACTACGTCTGCCAGTCCACCGGCGAGGAGAACCACCCTTACAACTCGACCATTGTCGACTGGGCCAAGCGCAACGAGAACATCGAAAACACCGATATCGTCTGCTACCTCCAGTTCGGTCTCACTCACTTCCCCCGTACCGAGGACTTCCCCATCATGCCCGCCGAGCCTGTCAGCATCATGCTGCGCGCGTCTAATTTCTACGAGAAGAACCCCGGTCTCTGGGTGCCTCCTTCGGCGATTTGTGTCGATACCCAGTCGACGAATGCATTTTCCTCGTCCTGCTGTGCCGCTAATGCTCCGGCCAGCTCGTCAAGATTGTAAAGCATGAATGGGTCGTTCTGGTGTTGGCAACAAAACTTTGCTGTTTGGGTTTATGCGATGTGATGAATATTTTGTAAATAAGCCATTTTCTTGTTTTTGTTCATAGTTTGAAACATACATACATTTTTTCCGATTATATACAAACTCCCTTCTTCCACTACCAACCGGCTTGCCATATAGATACATTCCAAACAAAGAAACTATACCTGACGATACATAATATCAGTCCTGATAGTATACTTCGTCCCCCTAAACACCGGATCCCCACTATGCATTAGCCCACTATGCTGAAAGATCAAAACGGACCCCGTCCTCGGAAAGATCCGTAACTGCTCATGCCCACTCTTATAACTAGGAATAGGAATAAACGACGTCGCACCACCCAACAACGTCCCCATCGGATCGGGATTCACCTTCTTAGGCTTGTCCTCCGCCCTCCCCAACTCAACAAGATCCTGCTCCCCCTCCCCATTAAGATAAATTTGAATAGTATAAAACGAAACATCCCCATTCGGCGCCTCATACTGGCCATCCCAATGGGGTCTAAAATACTCACCCCCCTCATACCGAAGGAATCGCAACCGCTCATTCAGCGCAGCCAACCGGTACGATTTACCCCGGCCAATGAGCCCAGTAACGCTGGTGCGGTCGCTGAACGATTCGATATCAAAGTCGCGCAGGAATGGCGTTAGTCGGGCTAGTAGTTTCTCCGCGACGTCGTGGGTATCCCACATTATGCGGGCGCAGTTGCGGGCTTCCGTGGCGAGTCTTTGTTTCCCGCCGCCGATGTTGATCATGGCGCGTTCCCAGCCGGTGGGGGTGCTGGATTCGGCGAGGCTGATGAGTTCTTTGCATTCGGATTCGGTGAGGAAGTCTTCTATCACGGCGGCGAAGTGGTTTTTGTATTTTGGGAGAGCAGGTTTGGATGTTTCAAAGTTGATTTGGTGGGCTTGAGCTGTTGGGGGTGGTTTAGGTGGGAGGAAACCATTGCGGATTTTGACTGGGATTGTAGCCATGATTGTGTGGTTGTTTGTTGCTGCTGCTGCTGCTTTGTTGTATGTTGTTTGTTGTTTATGGGAGACGGCCGGGAGTAAGTTAAAAGGGAAGTAAATAGCCTCAACCTTGCCCTAGGCCTTTTAAGGGAAGTTGGCTAATTGCGGCTGAGCGCTCAGCCTCACATTTGACAAACAGGGCAAACATAAGCTTATATTTTAAGGTTATTGTTCCTACTTATTTCTCATTTACTTCTCCATATTTAATTAATTAGAAAAAGTTGACTTACTTTATCTAGAGCCGAGAATGGACGTCTTGAGTGAGCGAATACTTATCTACCGAAATTCAGTTAAAGATCGAAAATAAATCAAGGAAGGAGATAAACTATATATGATCGAACCTTCTATGGGAATCTCGTGAGAACTTTTTTATATAGATCTTTCTACCACTTTACTCTCTTCTTACCTTAACTCTCTCTGACTACTTAATACTTGAAACTTTTGGACTCTCTTTTTAACTTCTTAACACTCTCTTTGAGCTCTAGAGAGTTTCCACGTCTTAGGAATTTCAACCACTTAACTCACTCTTTAACTACTTGATTCTTTCCTTATCTACTTGACTCTTTATCAACTCAACTCTCTTCATCGACTCAACTCTCTTCATCGACTCAACTCTCTTCATCGACTCAACTCTCTTCATCGACTCAACTCTCTTCATCGACTCAACTCTCTTCATCGACTCAACTCTCTTCATCGACTCAACTCTCTTCATCGACTCAACTCTACTCAACTCTCTCGAGCCACGACTCTCTCTTCAGCTACGACTCTCTTGCTCTAATACGCCCGGTCTGCTACGATGATTAACCTACTGGAAGCAAGTGCGAAGGACTTTGCCAGAGCGTGAGTAAGCTGCTCTACTCAAAGGTTTTTTATTGACCAGTTATCAGACTTACCTCTACCTTCGGCGGTCCCCAAGTCACCATCCGCGTGAAATCCAGTGATAATGAATATCAGGTTTCGAAGGGTGTTATATGCCAAGCGCCCTATTTCTCGAAGATGTTCAACGGTCCATTCTCCGAAGGCCAGACCCAGACCGCCGTGCTTGAAGACATCGAAGGTGTTGTCTCAGAGCAAAGCCTCGAGGCGTTAATTCAGTGGCTTTACATGGGCCAAGTCAAGTTTCACATGACGTATCCGGAAGACCATGGGCTGCAAATCTCGGCTGCTATCGAATTCGCGAGATTTGCCGACATGTGTGGTGTGACTGGCCTGGAAACCGCGATGGCAGAGCAAATGGAGAAGATCATTCTCACCAACAAGGGTGAGTGGGACTGTTGTGTCGATAGCAACATCGAATGTCTTTCGGCAGAACACATCTCTTCCGCGGAGTACTTGATCACGGGACATCTCGTGCGCCGTGTGCTAGCCAAAGCCACAGTTGACGGATTTCTTCGCTGTCGAAATCACAAGTTTGCTTCTGAAACCCTTTCCTGTCCCAGGTTTTCAACCGACCTCCTTCATGAAGTGGGAAAAGTCTTGGAGGGTCTGCAAGACGTAGACGGGTCTGTTCGCTTTCGGGATCCCTTGACCGGAGATTGGTTTAAGTTCAACGATCTTTTTGGGTTGCGCCATCAGAAGATAGCGGGATGCTATGATAAATCTCTTCTTGGAAGTGAGGATTGAGAGTTCTAATACGCTGCAAATTACTTCTCGAGTTAGACTTTGCATATGACGAACACATGCATGGCTGATGCATTGAAGTATCGCCCTATTTTCATGAAAACCGTGTGACCGTGATCTTGTAAAACGAATTGTCCTCAATTAAGACAGAGAGCCTGACCTATTCGGTAGTTTGTAGGATAAAGCTTCCCATGAAAGATAGAGGACGTGTAAGGCTAGCTAATTGTTCGAATTGGATATTAGTAGATTAAACGGTAACCCTTTTATGTTCGCGACAGTAAATATGCATAGTGCTATTCTAAACAGACGACTTTTTCGTGAAATTCTCGTATATAGCCGGATGAGTAGGTACTCTACAGGGCAAGAGCCAGAGCAAGCACACCAGCTGCACCGGCAACGCCCATAGCGATACCACTAGTAGGAGCGGGTGCACCACCGGTCGACTTGGCAGACGAAGCAGCAGCAGATGAAGCAGACGTAGAGCCGGAGACAGCAGAATCAGCAGAGGAGGATCCAGATGAAGTGATCTGCGAAGCATTTGAGACAGATTGAGTAGCAGCTGCACCCGTCGTGACAGCATAAGAACCAGTCTCGGAAGCAACACCTTGCGAGGTAGTTGAGACTCCGAGAATCTGAGCATCAAAGTTCGAGCTCGCCCAAGCCTTGACGCTGCTAGGCAGCTCATTGTACCAAGCAGGATAAGTTCCCGCCGCGGCCGCACTTGCGACGGAGGAGCGGAATGCAGGATCCGTGAGAACCTCGTCCTGCCATGAGGCAGGGATGGCTGTCTCCATTACGGTCAGGATGGAGCTGGGGATCGCCGCCACCAGCGCGGAGGCAGCAGAGGCAGCAGACGCGTCGGCATCGGGATTGGTAACACTGCCGCTAGACTCGCCGCTGCTAGTGATTTGTGGCTGGGGAGAAGCCAGCGCTGAGACGGCGAAAAGAAGCACGGTGAAGAAGTTGCGCATGGTGGTGATGATGGACGAAGGAAATTGTGAAAATGTGAGGTCGGATAGAAAACGAAAAGAGAGCCACCCAAAGTAAGGACAGGTGGGACTGGAGGACCCTAAGGATTAAATATTCTTCTACTTTACAGTTTACACGAAGTGTGCCCCCCGAATGGACTCGACTTGTGCCTTGAAATCTGTCAGGGTCCGTGAGGCGAACACTTATCCCCACTCGCGGTAAAATCCGCCAATTTGGCGAATCTGATTGGACCATTTTGTCGATTTCAAAAGTGTAACCTGTGCTAAGCTCACGCGAGATTCTGGGAACTCTGTAGCGAGATTGCTTATGTTCCTCTAGTGGACTAGGCGCACGCCACATTGGGGAAATTGTCTCAGTCGAGTCTACTCGTCAATAACGGAATCACGGGTCCGAACCCCTTTTTTTCTACTAACCATGCCCTTTGATTTCCTTTCGCGGACGAGCGCTATAAATAAATAAGAACTCCTTAGCTATAGGGTTTGCCTCGTCACGGCTACTAGTATCCAGAACAAGGGACGTCACCCATTCGACCGAAGTAACACTATGTTCGCTGATTATCAACTTAGAAACAAGCAAAAATTTAAGACCCCTACATCAGCGATGGGAGAAAAATCATTTGAACAGAGCCATTGCAATTGTGTGTATCTCGATATAAACACAAACTAGCTATAAACACAAACTATACAGCATACAAAACAACATAACAGACGCAAAGCGCAAGACAATTTCGTAAAATCAAACAGAAAAGGCATTTTACAGCTCCTCCTCAACCTCCTCAGTTTGAACGAGATCAAGCTCCCAGGTCTTGAACTCCAAGCTCAGCTGATCCTCATTACCAGAAGCCTTCCCAGCACCGAACTTCTTGAGATCCCACTTCTCAACACCCTCAACACCCTTGAGCTCATCACCAAACTCAAGGAAAAGATCGGCATTCAATCGCTCGTACTCGCTGAAGTCCTTGGGCCAGGCACCCAGACGCTGGACAGCGAGCTTAAGTAGCTGTAGGTGCTGACGGACCTGCTGACCGTCGGAAATAGAACCGTGGGGGGTGCTATCGCCGAGGTCAAGGTCGTAGGTTGAGCCGTCCATGCTCAGACTGCTGTCGAGGCCACCCTCGAACTCGGCGAGGGAGGGGTCCACGAAAATGCGGAGCAGGTTCTCGTGAAGGCTGGCAATCTTCTTGTAGTACTTGTTAGCCATGTGCTGGCCACCCTTCTCAGACTGGTAGCGTTTGGCGATTCCAGCATACAGCTGGGACAGCAGGGTAGACATCTCGAGAGTGCTCTGGTGACGGGCGCCATTGACACGGCGGCAGTTGTACACAATGTCCTCGGCCAGGCGCGAAGCACTGAGAGCATCGTTGACCAGGTAACGGGCCAGGATGTAGCGACGGGCCAGCTGGAGGGTGACCACAGGCGACCAGTTGATCTGCTGGTTGCGGCTGTTCCAAAGGCTGGAAAGGACCCAGACAAGGTTCTTATAGTTCTCCTGTTCGCCGAGCACACCGATCAGAATGTTCAGGTAGTCCAAGTTGACCTGAGCAAGATTGATCTTCAAGTCACTAATGACGCGGAGGACCTCCTGGATGATGACAGAAGAGACGCCGAGCAGCTTCTTCTGGGTAGCCTGATCCGGCTGCGGGACAATGGTACGTCCGGTGATGAACACACCCAGAGTGAAGACAAACTTGACAATCGCGGCAGAGCGGTACACATCGTGAGCAGAGATGTACCGGAAGGAGGCGATAGCAAGATCACAAGCACCATCGTAGTTCTTCTTCTGGAGGAGATCAAGAACACGGTAGTTGCTGGCAATACCAACCGAACGGATAAAGTTGGTTGACTTGTGGGTGCTGAAGTGCTCCAAGATCGTAGACAAGAAGATCTTCACCTGGTTAGTCTCGGTCAACTTGGTGCGCTTGCCATCAGTAGCCAGGAAGTAGGCAACGTAGTCATCGAAGACGCGAATAGCAGCAGTCTGGCGGTTGTTCGAGAGCAAGAAGTGGTAGAGACGGGAGGCAGAAACCGAGACAGTGTGGAAAGAGCTGGTCTTGGAGGTGATGTGGCTGCGGAACTCCTCGAAGTAGACGTACTCGGTGGTCAGCTCGGCCAGGATCTCGGTAATGGTAGAGCTTCGCTGCCGAAGGCTTTGCTCAAGCTGAGCCAAGAAGATCAGGCTCTGGCGACCCTTGGAAGTGAGATCAAACTTGGTGGACTTGACGTTGGTCGTGTCCTTCATCACGACCTGGCGGTACAGCTCCTGGGTCAACTCGGTGGCCTTGGTCACTTGCTTTGTGGCAATGTAGCTGGCGGCGATGGTCGAGGCAGCAGCGACAAGGCGGGTGGAGGATGACTCGGTCTGCAGAATCTGCACGGTCGACTCCCTAAGCTCCGAAAGGACGGACTCAGATGACTCGCTGTGCTTGGAGTGGAAGGATATGACTTCCTTCAGCTTGGTCAAAGACTCCTCGTGAGCCCAGCCGTAAGTTTCACGAACGGAAGTGATGCGCTTGCGCAGGACCTTGGAAGCACGCTCAATCTGAGTGGCAGAGACCGACTCGGACTTGGAGGTAGCAATAGCAGTCTGCTCCTCGTAGATACCATCGAGAATGGCGGTGATCTCATCTCGGTCAATCTCGGTGGTCTGGATAGTGAGCAGCTCCTCGTAAAGGGCAATGGCATCGGTCTCGAAGCGCTTGGACTCCTGGCACACCTTGGCCAAGGTCACGGTAGCCTTGATGGTGATCGTTGCAGTGGCACCAAAGACCGCCTTGACCTTAGTCTGGTAGTCGACGGTAACCTTGTGGATCTTGGTGTACTCAGTACGCACACTGCGCAGGCAGTGGGTGTACCGGGTGAAGAACTCCTGAACGAAATCGGGCAACTGGAACTTGGCGTGCTTCTTAGGTTCATTCAAGAACGTAACGAAGAGCAGCGAGTAGTATTGCACGGCATCAGAGTAGCGACTCTGGTTCCAGAGCTCGGTGACCACGATGATCAATGGCTCGATGGCATCAGGGTGGCAATGAGGAGCATCCTTGTTCAAGGCACGGATGATGCGCTGGTAGTACTCGATAGAGATGGGGCGAGGACGAGTCAGCTCCGCAAGGATCCAGAGAGTCTTAATGACGGTGGGGTGCTCAGGTCCATAGTGGGTAATGTAGTCGTCCAAGAGCTCTTGGCGAGTGCTAATAACCCGGTCGGGCTGCGAAGAGCGCTCGTAGAAGAGGATCAGCTCGGTAGTGACGCGCTCGCGCAACTTGTCATCGACAGGCTTAGCAGCCCGAACAGCGCGGTAGACACGAATGCGGATGCCCTCCTCGCGAGTGAAGCGACGGCGATAGTGGTAACACTGGCTCAGACGCTCGGCAAGGTCGACACACTTCTCGACGTGCTGGCTTGGGAGGACAACATCCTGAATGGAGGGAGCGAACAAGGATGGCCAGAGTCCGAGCAGGACCTTCTTGACAACACGAGTTGCATCCTTCCAGCGGTGCTGGGAGACATAGAGCTCAACCAGAGTGTAAGTGGCAGTGAAGGAGCTCTGGTCAATCTTGGTGATGGATCTGGAAGCCTCGTAGACAATCTCTTCCAGAACGGATTCAGAGACGACGGAAGAAGAGGAGCTGGCCTGGTGCATGACCTGCTGGGAAGTCTGCTCAATGCTCTTCTGGATCTCCGTGTACTGCGAGGACTCAGCACGGTTGGTGCTCTTGTAGTAATGGGCACAGTGCTTGAAAATGCTCAGAGCTGCGGTAGAGAG
This sequence comes from Penicillium cataractarum, assembly GCF_028827025.1. Classification (NCBI taxonomy): domain Eukaryota; kingdom Fungi; phylum Ascomycota; class Eurotiomycetes; order Eurotiales; family Aspergillaceae; genus Penicillium; species Penicillium cataractarum. The sequence continues at coordinate 2,103,169 of NW_026622743.1, read as the reverse complement.
TCCGACAGCAGTCATGACCTTGGCGATTTCCTGGAAGTGAGAAGAAGTGGACTCGGACACAGACAGGCTGGTGCTGCGGTACTCCTCCCAGACGCTGGACAGGATCGAAGAGGCCTCATACTCGCGCTTCTGAGACTGAAGGAACTTTGAGTAGACGGTGACCGACTTCAGCTTGATCTGCTCCCAGTACTCAGAGTACTGAGTGCGGCACTCCTTGCTAGCCCGCTGCCAGATCTCAACGTAGATACGCTCGGCCTCCGCAATGCGACCCTCAGCAATGAGCTTTTCGGCCTGCAGGAGGAGGGCCTCAAAGTCAAAGGTCTCAGATTGGTACTCGTCGACCTCGGTTTCCAAAATGAAGCGAATGCCAGTCTCGCCGTTCTGCTTGTGGCCCTTCAGATGAACGTGAAGATCACCACGAGTGGTGGTCTCTTCACCGCCATCGTAGCGAGTTCCGGTAATAGTCTGCACCAGAATCTCAATCTCCTTGATCTTCTTCTCCTCCTTGATAAGGCGGTAGTGCTCGATCAGAGTCTTCAGAGTAGTGACAACCTTCTCCGAGTTATTGCCGTAGTGAATCTTGTAGCACTCAACGATGAGAAGAAGAATCTCCTCCCGCTTGACCATGATGTCAGTCTTGGTAGTGGTGACCTGCTCCACGGTGAGGTCAAGGAAGAGGCTAGACATCTGCATGGTGATAATATGCTTGACAGTAAGCAGAGTCCGACTGATCGTAGTGATCTCGTAGAACAGCGGGATTGACTCAGTGATGTGGCTAATGTCGCGACGGAAAAGAGCCAAGGAGATGATAGACTGCAAAGTGACGACATGGTTTGTTGTCAGGATATGGCGGCTCAGGTTGCTGACAATGGTCAGGTATGTTAGGAGAGTCGGGGTGGTGATGTTCTGCCAGAGAGTGTTCTGGAGCAGCAACAAAGTGACAGTGGCGGGGAACAGCTTGCCAAACTCCTTTGCAGTAAGAGCATCTCCACCGGTGCTATAGACAGTGGTGTTCTTCAGATGGTGAGGCCAATAGCGCACTGAAAGTTCAAGAAGTGGGAACTTCTGGACAAGAATGCTGGTGTCGTGGCGGTCCAGCGAAGTCAGAGAAGGCTCATGCTGCTCGATCACAGTGGTCTTAATATAGACAAACAGCCGAGTGACAAAGTCGGCATGACGATCCTTGACAGTGGGAATCAGCTTGCCCTTGCTGTACACATCCAGAACGGCAGTACGAATGAGTCCGTGACGAAGGTAAACTTGGCCATCCTGGATGAAGACAACAGAGGTCAAAGGCTTCAGGATAGTCAAAACGTCAATCTTGCGGTCAGAGACTGTCTGCTTATCGAGCTGGACCGAGGCTAGAGTGGCTAGCTCCTTCACCAGAAGAGGACGCTCAGCAGTAGCAAGCCAGAGAAGCATGAACTTAGCATCCTCGCTAATCTCGGGGGAGGCAAGGACATGGGTGACAAAGTCAGTGACAGTCCACTTGCTATTCATCACGGTCTCAACAGTCTTGCGGAAGGCATCGGTGGTGTGCTCATGGCGAACATGCTTAGCAGCAAGCTTAGCCCAAAGGAATGAGCCATGGGAAGCTTCACTGATCTGGTCGATCACAGTCTCTCGCTCCAACTCGGACATTTCCCGGAAGGTGCGGCTACCCTCGAAAATGGACCGGACGACGGCCGAGACATCATCAGCGACACGATCGTCCGTGATAGGAACGGCCATCACATTCTCCTTGGTCGTAGGCTTCTCGGAACCAAGAGTAATGAGCCTGACGTTGACAGCGTTGGAAGTGGCGACAGTCAGTCTCTGGAGCAAAGCAGCTTCGCCGCCAGTAGACTCGTCAAGACCATCAATAACAATGACCAGCTCCTTAGCACCGCGGAGAGCAGCTGCCAGGGCACGCTCCAAAGCGTTCCAGACAATGTTCTCATAGTCCGCGGGACCAGTTGTCTTACGGCTACGCTCATAGGCATCGCCAAGAATGTGCAGGAGCTGAACATTACCAATGCGCTTCTCAAACAGTTGGTACAGAATAGTCTTGGCAATGGCAATAGGAGTGGTCTCGGCCGGGACGCGAGCGTCTATTTGATGGCCAAGTTAGATAAAACTCATAGCATGATATGATCGTTTGCGAGGTAATACTTACTGATTGGAACGAACAGAGTCTTGTAGGTAACTCCACCAATCTGCTCTTGCAGACGGTCAACAATCACTGAAGCAAGAACGGTCTTGCCGGATCCAGGCTTGCCGTAGAATGACAAAGTGTGGTCCTGACTCTTCAAGAAACGAGTCAAGTATGAGCCCAACCAAAGGCAAGTCATTTCCTCACGTTCGTGGGCGAGGTGGGAGGTGTTTTCGGCGAGGCGGCTGAGGACACGGTCTTCGGGGGCAAGCCAAGATCGGACAGACTTGACAACGGAAACTTGAAAGAGTCATATGTGATTAGCAACTGATAAGGATAGACACTGGATGTGGCATGATGAATTTCTTACCTCGTTCGGTGTCAATGTTCTCCTTGGCAAGCTGGTGCCGCCACATAGCCTCGGAGATCTTTCCGCAGCGCTCACGGAAGGATTGGATCTGGCCAGGGAAGGTATCATAGATGTTGACAGACACCGAAGCGGTGGTCAACCCACGGATAGCCTTGTGGAAGTGGGTGGACACACTGGCGACAAGTGTAACCAAGTCAGCCAGTGCCAGGATAAGCTGCTCTTTGATCTCCTGGGACACCGAGAACAGCTCGGTGCGCTCTAGGAGATTAACCAGAGCGGAGGAGGTGCTATAGAAGAAGCCGAAAGAGATCATCAAAGCTGGCGCATTCTCCTTGCCGAGCTATTTCAAAGAAGGAAATTGAGTCAGTCCCTATGATTCGACGAATGGAATTGCAATGTAACATACCTCGAGGAGCATAGAGCAATATCCATAGGACAGCTGGGCGGCAAGATAGCTGTCGCCAGCAAAGTCTTGAATGCCAGTGTCGAAGGAGTGCAGTCGTTCGACAAAGAGCTGGGCCCAAGAGAGAACTTTGTCATAGCTGCTGCCCTCTGGGGGCAGGTGGCTCATACGCTCGGAACGAATCCACTCAATAATAGAGTGGTAAGAGGTGTTCAGGAGCTGAGATGAAGCACCATTACCCAGCTCATCGCCGCTACGGCGGTGCAGAGACTGCACTACGCTGGTGATATTAGAATTACCGACGCCATTGGCCTTGCGGACAAAGCCAGACTCTCGGCGCGTGGAACGGCCATTCTGTGAAATGCTGTCGTTATCAAAGGCAGCAGAGAGGGCGGAGACCTGACGAGAAGTCCCGTGCATGGTCGAGTAGAAAGATGAGTTCAAGTTACCCGGAACAGGAGACAGGATTCCGGGAGCCATTGTGGATGTAGGAAGTACAATAGTAGTGTTGGCAGAGGAATTGGTCGTAGTAGTCGTAAGGGCTGGAGGTAGGGATACTGTTGTTGGAGTTTCGGTTTGAGGCTTGGGTAGGGGATGTGATGGGCGAGGAGGAGGATGGGGATCAGGTATAGCTTTTTTTGAGCAGCAGCTCTTGAAGCAACAAAATAGACGACACAAACCCGCGACGGAGTCAAAGATAAGGCTCTAAAAAAGTAAAGAAACATTCGAGGGCACTGGAGAAGAGAAGAGGAAAGAAAAATAGCTCCAGCCCGGGTCACAGGAGGCTTTTGTAGCAATCTGCCCCAGTAGAGACGAGCTAGACGCTACTTAGCCTCTACTATCTTTTTTTTTCGGTACGAGGCTGGGCACTGAAAGTGGCGAGGGAGCTTCACATCACCATTACGCCTTTCGGTATAGAAATGTGGGTATGATATTCAGCTTCTGTGGTTGTGAACTATTTCCTCCACCCCTCTCCACCTTGCAATCTAGTCAGAGCGGCGGCAACAAGCGAGACCCTGCCCTCTTAGCTTCCCTAAATAGGAAAAGAGATGCCATGAGACCCCAAGGCATCATGGTAGTTGACACTGCCTCCCACACCTCAATCACCCCGTAACTTTAAGACTTGCGTTGGTAACACTCGGACCTCGGTGGTTTTAAGGCATAGAAAGGCCAATGGGGAGATATGGAGGCATGCAGCTTGAACAACTCAGCGTATCGCCAATCCTGAATGGTAAAATCCCGTGTTCCAGCTCAATAAGAAAGAGCGTGGAGCATCAGAACGTGGAGACCTGCAAGACAGCCTGCATGGCGATGATAGTGATTGGCATTATTCTCTCCACCTCAGCCATTGCCCTAGTTGATTTGACAACAGGAAAAGAGCAAGGGCCCACGAGTCCACACCAGGTGGAAGCCATTGTTCACAGCGGCTGTTAACGTGAACAGCTAAAATCCGTTCGAGGTCCAGATTCTCGGAGAGCCCGGTTGAGAGCCAAACGAGTTGCCTGTGGTATCAATGAGTGTTTCAGTGTCGTACTTGTGTTGAATCCCCTCACCCTCGGATATAACCTGCAGAGTATTCGTTCTTCTTGATGGCTGGCTGGAGGACGGCGCTAGTTTTCCGCCACGGCGCCGTGGTGCAGGTCCTTAATGGGGAGGAAGATGGACCACCGGCCCTTCCAGCCGGTACCCAATGGATGTCAGGGTACAACAAGAACGAGGGTTTGATTTCACCCCTCGGACGAACTGTCGATCGATTAGTATAGAAACCAGCATGTCCTAGGCACATTGTTCGTGCTATATTGAGTGCGGGGACGGGATGCCAGCCATTGCCGATCGATCCTGAGCCGTCACGAACCATGCAGCATGACTGACGCAACACGATCCACTCAGGTTTCGAGTTCTTCCTCAGGATCAGCGCTGCTACCGCTCCTCCCGAGATCATCTCCCGGGGAAAGGAACTCTATGGAAGCAATGACTGGATGCCAGCTCGCTATGATGCTCCAAAATTGAGAGAACCCCCTGCTACTGCCCCTGGTAAGCGCAGCGCAGTTTTTAAGGCATTCATGCAGAGTGCCTCGTTTTTGACAGGGGGGCAGATCGGGCCATTGGTTGCGAAGTCGGCTATGCTTCCGGTGAAAGCCGTACAAGAAGCAACCAGCTGCCACATTCTCCTCTTGAGTTCCCCTCGTTTATTTCGAGGTGCATTAGACTGATGTGGTCGAACGGGGTTGAGTGGAGGAGATGAGGAGAAAAGATGGGAACCGGTTTGTCCGGACTCCGCAGCTCCACTTTCAGCTGAAGAAAGTTCCGCTTCGGCACGGGCAAAAATAGGCGGGCCCATCTATGGCTGGCTGGGTATTAGTTCCCTCTGTATGTACAGAGGGAATAATTACCTACGGGTAGCTCTTTTGGTAATTAATTAGTTTTAGACAAGAGCTTAAAGAAACATACTTTAGTAAAGTACTGTTTGTGCAGCAAACTATATCGAATTCTTCCAAGATTATATTATATTTCACTTCGCCTAGAAAAATGAAACTTTTGGTACATGTGTATGGATATTGTAACCGTAACTAGAAGGCCTCGACTTGAAACATCCGGCATCAAACAAAGACCAATTCCAAATTAACCCCTGTCACAGGCCTGGCCAGGTCCCAAGCTGTATTTTTGCCTAGCGAGCGTGTTTGCAGATACTCTAGTATCACCTAGACGTGACGTATACTCAATGCCTAGTCATTCCGCATCGGAATAGATGCAGATATGCCCCAGTTTTCACTGTAGCAAGCCGATCAGTCCCCGCTTGACGGCCCATACTTGTATCCATGATGCGTGATTTCTTCAAGATCGGAGACCCTCCTGCCCGGAGATCGAATTGTTCAGAATAATGGGTCATCCACGATGATCTCTTTTAACAGAGGAATGGGGACAGTGATTACAGGACTGGAGACATACTCGGTACATACCTAAGCCTCCTCCCCATTCAGGACTTGGTTACTGACTCGGCATCTATAGGAGTGGGGATACGAGCCAGTGAGCATTAGCACAGCCAAACTATGATCCGTGCATTCAGCCCAGCCACCATGTTGTGCTCAATGCTGCAGTCCCGTCACAGGTTTGGTTTGACGGTAACTTTGACAGCGGGGTGGCGTTCTTTTGTTTGCTAACTTATTATTGGTACGTACTGCATAGGCTACGATGCTGGGAAGTTTGGTACCGGCACCCATCATCGGTGGAGCCTGGCGGGTCTCAGATTCAGCCCGAGAGTGCGGCACGTGTGTGACACTATTCTATAGCTCCGATCGTAGTCCGATTACACTTTTGGGAGTGTACTGACGAGATGGTCATGGACTGTAGAGAGACAAATTTTGCAAAATATGAGAGAGTTGAAGCCAAAACTGTAAAAGCATTGTGATATGAGTTCTTCTTCCAAATTCACCAAGCGATTGATTTAATAAGAACTTCAGAAGCTCGATTGCTCCGGGGCAAAAAGGATAAAGATGGCGTAGCTCGATAATGCTCATGTCTTTCCAGATTCAGATAAAGAGCCTACATGTTTGGATCTCGCTAAGCAATTCGAGAAATTTCACGGTTATAACGGCGAGGATATACTCCTGCGTTCAAGGCGTGTAAACACCACGGTGGCTGTAGGGATTGTGGTAGCCGTCATGACCAACGTGTATGTGGAAACACATAAAATAGTGGTATTCCAAGAATACTGATTCAGAGACCAGAAGAATGACCAAGTTCAGTTTTCTTCATTTTCCACATATCGAAGGATCTTTCTAGATTCCTGCCGAGTCATGCCTTCTTGATGGCTCAGTATCATCATTGAACTGTTGATTATCTGGTGATGGATAAGATGTGTTGGAAAATCTGTCTGGGTTCCAAGCTTCTGGGGCTCCACTGCAATAGCTCGCATATGCATAATATTCCGAGATAAATAAAAACTCAATATATCCATCCAGCTACTATCTATGCAGGGACTTCAGTACCTCGAGTCGAACACTATACTGCAAGTATCAACATCCCCTCCAGTTAGAATGAGGCATATCTTTTGTAGAAAGGAGTCAGTGACACTATTGGAGCTATATAGCCATCCACCTAAAGTACAGAATATCCCTTAGAAAATGTCTTCGATGTCAAGTAGATCGAAAGCCCCTCGATGTCTTTGAGTTTATTTATGTTACACAACTGGAACTTTCCCCACGATTCAGGTGCATTAACATAAGATCAATACTGAACAACCACTAGCCGTAATCTAAGCCTAATTTTCTGTATCGCAGCTTCAAGCCATCGAGTTCCCTGCATCGGAAGAGGATCTCTTCTGCAAGTTTCACACTAATTGTATCCTCAGGTCCCACATGTATTGAAGGCTTGAGTGGAACTCTTCCTAGCAGCACATAGGGTTAGATGGTTCCGTTTTAGGTCCGAATCGGGGCTCAAAATATATAAAAAGATGTTTATGCGAATTTATGATTGGATAGCTTTCCGCCAGCCACATAGCCTGTCGGATATCCAGTTGTTCTTCAGGAATTTTCGATGCCTATTCTTCATTACTTTGTCCAAAACATAATCTCCGGCTCGTGAATACAATCCAATCATTGATCAATGCTTAATAATTTTGAACTGCAGACATTATGCCGGATATGGGTAGCTAAATACATCAGAATTCGAGGTTTTCTAGAGTTATAGACAGTATCTGAACTCTCTACCTCCATAAGACACGGAGAAATCTGAATAAATTGCTTTTTATCTCTTAAGTTCTCATTCTAGAAGTATGCAGATTGACTTCTTGGAGCGCTGTAATAAAAGTTGTAGAGTTAGTCTAGTCGATGATCACAGGCTTAACAAGCGTCTAGTCTTGGTTCGACTCGACTATCCGTTAGAGCGTCTTCTGCCTATGGAATTCAGCAAGGATACAAAATCTATATGCGCCAGAAGGAATCGATTTGCGGATCTAAATAATCAACTCATTAATCGTGAACTTCCCGACTAAACCCTCGGCATCGGTAACTAGGATTTAGACCATAGCTACAGGAAATGTGAACTGTTTCGTAACTATGGTATAGTAGTCAATATTAGTGCACTCTGGAATGTCACTGAAAGCGGCTTCTGTGCGTCCAAACCAATCAACGTGAAAGACAAATGTGTTAACCACTTCATTAATGCGGACTGGATAGTTGAAAGGGTTCCGTTCTCGGATGAATTCAATTTTCAGGTATCTTGTCTTAGAAAAATTGTATAAAATCTACTTCACACAAATTTCGAGTTCTTAATAACCACGCTTTAGTAGTTCTTAATAAGAGATATAAAGGGTTAGATAATACTATAGCAGAGGTATCGCCGGGCAGGACAGGGGAAGGGTAGGTAAGTAAGGGCAGCAGATTCGGGTCGGAACTAAGGGAAGAAACATGAGATAGTATTTAGAATAAGTATTAATAAAGATATAGACAACATATACATTAGGAAGGCTGACACAGCGGCTGTCAATGGCTTAGAAAGAGCCCCGTTAGGTGTTAGACTTAGGTATAATGTATCCCTCTTTCTCTCTTACTATACTCTATTTTAATAGCGATTTTTATAGGACGCCTTTCGAGCAATATTCACATCTCTCCAGGACTAACTTATTATTAATTATTCCACGAAGGGTCTTGGAAATTTATACTAGAAATTTAGTGGATTATTCAAATAGCTGCTCAGATTAGTTTCTACGGGTCTGAATACTATAGTTATTGAGATACTTAAACTTTATACGAAGTCTTTAATGTACAAAACCAGAGGATTGTTTAGGGGGCAGTACCGCTTAGGTGGTGGACCTCGCAGAAAATATGTAATATTTATAAGGAGCCAAAACTTTGTAGGTAGTGAGGAGAGACCAATATTTGCAAGTCCTAGCTAAACACTCTCGACAGATTCACAGCCAGCGCGCCGAGTGCGCCCTCAGTCAATCCACGACATAACTCTGGAAGATCACCTCCCATCGGTCTAAGCAGAAAAATCACATGGCAGAGAGCCACAGCAGTAACCGTGGCCAGCGTCCAGAGCACCGAGGAAATCAATGTTGTGGCATCCATCGCTGGTTCGCCACATCTTAGCAGTGAAAGTGTAGCCTCCAGCACTAGTCTCATCGAATCTGTAGCGCCCAAATGTTAGTCCACTCGATGAATTCGAATTTCGAAAGGAATAGAACTTACCCGACCGAGCATTCGTACGTCGTGCAAGCATTGAATCCTCCCCAGAGCATGCCCGAATAGGTAGATCCGGTGTTGTAATCCGTGAGGGTGATGGTCTGGAAAGTCGTACCCTCGTTCGAGGAAAGGGCAGTGGCAGCCATCTGACCGTAGAAGGCAGTGGCGTGGCCGAAAAGGGCAGCAGCGCTGAGCATAATGGGGAACTTCATCTTGAATATTGTGTATAGAGGATAGAGATGGAATTGGGGTTTTGAGGGAGATGATGGAAAGCAATTTCTCGAGGTTTCAGGGCCTTCTTATAGATTTTTGAAACTCTCGGAGTCCCTAATCGAAATTCTTACTTACTCAAGCCATTGGTGGAGCGTCTAAAGGCTTAGTTCTTACGGCCATGTTAGCTAACCGATGATACTATATTCTCACCTCATTCTACATTGAAAAGTAAACATATGGTAGGCCACATACTCTGCATCTCCAGAAAACAAGCATAAACGTTAGAGATGACACTTTAGTTAGAGGCATGTGAATTACTGCTTGGGTCAGCCAATAATCACGTCGAAGGAGCGATTGACTTTAGTTAACCTGAGCAGATCTGCCAGGAGATCGTTACTTCTTGTCCTTTTTTCTCCAGATCGATATATGCACACTTTTTGTTTTCCTTCCTGTCTTGGCAATTTCATAAAACTAGCAGGCGGAAGATTTGTGGGGCACCGTCAGCTCAAAGTGTTCGCCAACCAGTGCCGAAAGAGCCAAGACTTTGAGCAATACTAGATTAAGGCTTAGTTACAAGCTTAAAATAGGGGACTGGCTAAAATTGAGGTTGTTGTTCTAGTTCTTAGCAAAATAGGAAGTTGTACAACGGTCAGCTGGCCCTGCAGGTCCTAGCCCACCCCACTCTTTGATAGGTGATAGGTATGTTGATGGATCCACCCTAGAAGCGCTGTAGACTATTTTCTGTCAGCTAACTCCCAAGACATTTCCGAAGGCTTGTTACACTCCTGTTGCATAGTGTCATTCTCCCATTCAGCCAATGTAGGAACATCATGGAGTCCCGTCCCCACAATCAATTCTAATCGGGTAGTCTCGACGGCTTGGATTGCATGTGCTATTCAACTAGTTTCAGTGCTGCATAACGAGCGTTACATGCGGGTGCAGGGTCATCGTTGCATAACTTATAAGCAATCAAGTGTTGTCCCTTGAATTGCGTCGTGCATTAGCGTACAGGGACACCCGATAGTGACAGAAATCGAAAGATAAGGTTAATTTGGCAAATTTAAGTAGATGCCCAATTCCCGAGTTTGGTTCTTCGATTCACCAAGGTCTCGATGGCCACCTTGAATCCTATGATTGATTCTCAAGCTCTAGCGCATCTTTATACCTCTCGCCGACACAAGGAATAAGTAACAGCTTCTGGAAATCGTCCAGTTCTCCCAATACCCGACCATTTTCCCAGGCCATTGAAAAGTCTCCATATAGAACCATGTCAGATCCCGGCTGACTGGACTCGGCAAAAAACGCTGCGCTTGTTGTAGTGGTCCATAACTCAGATTTTGGTGTAAATGGCATCATGCTCAGTTCTTTGACATTCGCGCAATAACCATGTTTCAACGACGAGTATAAGCTATCGATCAATCCGGAAAAGATGACAGTTCTGCGGATGCTTTCCGCGAAGATCCATTCCTGCCAGGAAGCCGTTTGACTCAGGCTTTCGGCTTGAACTTGGAGTCGAGTAGTCCATGCTCGCAGTGTATCCATGTTGCGCTCCGCTATTGATCGTTGACGTATATCACCGTCGAATAGTTGAATGATATGGAAAAACATCAATGCTTGGACGGATGCGAGCAGTTCTTCTAGAGAAGTTTTCTGGTGGACTTGCTCCACGAGGCTCGCAGTCTTGGCTTCTAGAACACGTAGTGCCATATCCTCAGTCTCTGCTGTCTTTGTACAATAGGCTGCGGAGACTGCGAAGGCATCTTGGATGGCGTTGGGTAAATAAGTCTCGTACAAACGTTGATGGATGAAGGGCGTTCGTCTCGACAGTACGAACGTCCGTGGGAAGGATTTGATAATTCGCAGACACAGTTTCAATGACCATTTATCAGGAGAGACTTTGTCTGGGAAGAAGATGGCTGGAAATAGTGATGGAGAAGTAATGAGGGGAGGGCTTTCAGTATGCTGGGAAGCTGTGGCGCTTGAAGCATCGATAAAGAAGTCGCTATTCGGAGACCACGATGATATAATGTCCTCAAAGTTATGGTATAGCTCAGATTCTATTGGCTGCACGTCCGCAAATACGTTGTTTTGGTGCTTCTTTGCATACAATTCGTTGACGTAAGTGCATTTCAGCCCCCGACCGACACAGCGAGAGCACTGCGGAGTTTGGCGATTACAGCGCCTCTTTCCTTCCGCACATGCGACGCACGATTTCTGCCGAGAGCGAGTTTCGGAGGGTCTAGAAGGCATTTTGGAAGGTCCGTACGATATGTGGAGGAAAGAAGCGATTACGAAGAGGCAATGAGTCGAAGTCAATCTCACCAACGCCGCTGAAACTCCGCAACTCCGCAAACCCCCACCACTGCTGACGCCACAAGGCATCCAATAGCATCGCCCTATTTGACTTGAGGCCTACAGAAATGATGATGACCGCTTTGAAATCATTAGACCAACGGCAAACGGTCTATAGCAAGCCCGCAATTCGCCTTACAATATTCCCGAGTGTCTATTTCTATCTGAAGCGCTTACTGTACGGATCACATATAAAAGCATCATGAATCGCGCGAATATTTTAACGGAATCACCAACCATCTTCTTCTCAAAACTACAACTACAACTACATTGACCAAAAACAATGGCGATTACCGAACTTATCTTCCCCAAGATCAAGCCTGACCAGGCTTCACTTGATGAAATCGAGCGAGACTGGCCTATCATTAGCAAGAGATTGACCGACCCCAACCCTGGAGTGCTATGCGCATACCGTGGATGGGTCCTCACCGAAAATGGACGCAATGTGAGAGAGGAACACAGGGAGTTTCTACTATTTGGTGAGCTACCCAGACCTAAGAAGTATCTTACTTGAATTCTAAGGCTGATCCGTTCCGGATATGTAGAATGGGAGAAAATTGAATCCTTCCACGCGTTCATTGTCTCGGAGCAGTTCAAGAATTTTGCGGCCTCTATCAGACATCTAGTGACTGGACCACCGACGCTGCAGCTATTTGACACAAATCTCAGCCCCAAAGATGCTGCTTCTGCATCTAGCATTGAGATATTCCGCGTGACCGTTCCAAATGCTGAGAATGCCGAGACTGCTCTAAAGACCTGGGAGGCCATATCTCAAAAAGCCAAAGAGAGATACGGAGACAAAGTATCGGTCACCTACGGCAAGAGCCAAAATCTTGATGACGAGGTCGTTGCAGGTATCATCGGGTGGTCGAAACTAGAGGTGAGACTTAACTCTGATTCGTGAAACGTGACTGGTCACTGATCATTACTCTCTTTCTTGATAGGATTGCGTTCCTAACAATCAGGAGCCTGCGCTCGTAGACTCGCTCGAGTCGTTGAAGTGTTTGGGAGAACTATCAAATATCACTGTCGAGATTGAGCCCATGGATCTTCCGCCTTCGTAGAGCGCTTTGCCTAGAGGTGTTCGTCGTGTACACTATATATGTCTTGATGAATTTTGAACGTCTCTACTTAGCAATACAATCCATTAATTTACTTAAATTTTATGCATTGGTGTTTCGATCATCCGAGAATCAAGCTTTAGGAGGCAAAATTCCAACATAACAACACATGGTATCCCGAGACTAGCGTTGACTTTGCTCTAAGGTATCAATAGATCCAATAGTTGATTTGGTCGAGGAGACGAATTGTATTAACGTATAACAATCTCAATTGTTCGCTACCAAAATTCCAATACCTACACACTTCATCAATGAAACTCGACTCCCATCCCACATTTGACCCAAAAAAAAGCCTTGAGCCAACTTAAGCTCCACTGGGACAATCCTTCCTTAGCTTCCGAATACAAATAGTCTGGCCGGGTAGCAAATTTGTGCAATTGCGATTAATTTTCGGATTCCACTCCAACAGTTCTTTCATGGTGAACGTGTCAGGATGAGCCTCTCGAATTTGGAAACAGTCATTTCCTGTAGCCACACGATAGAACGCAACGCCTGTATTGTGTCAGAAAATATTCATAAAGAAATCGAGACTAGTCAAAGTTGTAAGACTTGGAGGATCACTCACAGCTACGAACTCTTGTATCCCTTTCCACGTTAGTTCCTTCGGAGTTGATGGTTGTCGCTAGTCCCGATGCTGCGAGGCCAATGGCCAGAAGGATGGCTTTGGAAGTAGAGAAAGTCATCGCTGGTTACTTTGTAGACTCACTGTGTCTAGAGTTGAGTGGGAAAGGCCGAAAGTGGACGTTCTGCAAGAGACTTCGCAGATCGAGATTGGCAGGTTAGAAGACTTCAGAGCAGGTATTTATATGCCATCTCATGAGGCTCTACTTATATACCCTCCAGCCAATCAAGTTCAAAGTTGGCGATTCCGAACTGCATCTAGCCAGCGTTAGACAAGCGGCTTCTCAAACTTGAAGAAACTTCCCGATTCCGATAAATCCTATTGATCCAGGAAGTTGATGGGTATCATGAGTGTCGTTGTTACCTTGTTTGTGGAATCGTCGAACCGATATCGCAAGGCTTCCCCAGTCACTATCTAACGACAGTATGACCGTTGCAAGGCGAGGTCATGGGAACAAGAAGTACGAAATCCCCTCATTTCACTCGTTTGAATGTTGAGTTGATCTAGCAGCAAATTGTGTAACTATGCCGAGGGCGACTTCCAGGATAAGGCGACAGGTCAAGTGCAACGGAGCTGCAGATTCCAATGTACCTTGTTTCTGCATCATGTGTCAACAAGCTAAAAAGTCATCACCAAAAAATACTCGAATTCTCTACTCATGGTCCATATATTCAGTCGTCAAATAAAGGCATTGAAAGCCGGCATGAGCACCGACTCCAAATCTAATCATATCTCACAGGTCAAAAGAAAGGTTTCAAGAAAAAAACCAAACAGATAAAGAGAAAACCAGCAGGGCATGCACAAGGAAGCAAAAGCGCCCTCTAGAAAACATAGGGATTACAATGGAGGAATTCATAAATGCATCGCCATGAAGTCCCGCCGCCCACTTCCATTTTTCTTCCCCTCGCTCATATCATAAGCGATGGCGGCCAGTGGGGGACACACACATACACACAATTGACATTCACACGACTCTCTGATTATAGGCGACAGAGAGGCGGGGTAATAAAAAAGGGGATAGTAAACAAGAAAGCGGCTTAGGACCGACCGTACCGGGTCTTGCCGAAGGAGAAGGGCACGTAGCGGTACTTGATCATGTGCTGGATTTGTCGGCGCACTGCAGATTGAAGGATGACGTTAGCATACATCCCTCGCATGTTTGATGGTTGGATCGAGTTAGCTTTGAGATACGTACTAGTCAGAACAAACAGGATGATCCAGTACATGACCAGGACGGGCCAGAAGACCGGGATATCGAAGATGGAGAACCAACTGCACACAAAGCCAATAGCGATAGCGCGAGTAGCCGAGTGCCAGAACTTGAACTCGGGCAGGCGGCGGATGAACGGGCGGAACTCCTCGTCCCGCTTGGTAGGGAGGCTGGGTGAGCCGGCGTCGCCGTCCTCCAGGCCCTCATCCTGGGTGAGGGAGGGGTCGAATTTGGGGGTCAAGAAGGCGAGGAAGAGGTTCAGGAGGTAGATGCCGAGAGTGTAAGCGACTAATGGGTGAGAGTATCATGTTAGTTCGAGTTCAGCTGTTGCGTCGCGTGCCTTATCTCCCGATGTCTTCCGGAGATCCTTCCCATAATGGATTCACTCTTCCATCGGATATATATACTGCCATAGCAGCGTTCGAAGTAGGTCCAGGTGGCAACGTACCAATGTACCATCCTTGCGCGAAGACGATGCGCAGGAAGAAAATGATGAGCAGAACACCGGATCCGACCCAACGATACGTAGTGTAAGGAGTCGAAGCATCGAGGTAGGCTTGGTATTGCTACAGCGATAATCATCAGCACAAGGTTTCCCGGGACAACCTAATCCCTGCGAACAAGGAATGGGGAGGTAGGGCATTGCGTTTGCGCTGGTCGCAATCGCCCCCCTCAAGCAACAAGTCAGAACTCACCCGGGTCAATTTGGAGGTATGCGCCGTGACGGCGGTGAAGGGCGACTGGTCTGGCTCGGGGACATCCATTGTGAAGGCGGAGGTGAGGAGGGTATGAGGAAGGAGGAGAAGTAGAGAACAAGACGAGCCCGGTGTATACGTAGATCCGCAGTGCTGAACGCAGTCGTTTCTGGAAAACAGGAGCAAAGTGTCCCCTGGCGCTGGTCCAATCAGCGGAGAGATGACTGTCCAGCCACGTTTGGACATGTGACGTGTGGCGTGGTGGCGGTGTTTATTATGTAATTCAAATCTTCCGACTTGGCTCTGTGGCTAGTGCAAATCTTGCCTGAGGTGTCAACATCAGTCACATTGGACCGAGGGACGGTTAACTTCGGCCCTCCGTCGGCTGCGGGGACCCCCATACATCATAGTTTCTCCCTTGTGTTCCGATATCAACGCTCCGCAGCCTCCTAGCCATTTTCGTCTTGTTTTCATTGCAGTCGATTTTCTACACATCAATCGCCATGTTTGCCCGTCGCTGCGCTCGTCTGGCTACCTCGCGGACCGCTGTCCCCTTGAGCTCCTACCTGGCCCGTGTGAGACAGTACTCCTCTGGCCCAAGCTATGAGCACATCCTCACATCTACCCCCAAGCCTGGAGTCGGCCTGAGTAAGTAAACAGAGGCAATTACGGCCAGAACAAAATCACCTAATTATGGACAGTCACTCTCAACCGACCCAAGGCCCTCAACGCCCTATGCAGCCCTCTCTTTACCGAGCTCAATGACGCCCTGACCAAGTACGACAATGACAATGGTATCGGCGCAATCATCATCACCGGAAGCGAGAAGGCTTTCGCTGGTACGTATACCACACTTTCCAATCTACACATCTCATCTCCACAATCAACCACAAAGACTAATCATCTTCCAGCCGGCGCCGACATCAAAGAAATGGCCCCCTAACCTTCGCCGCCGCCTACACAAACAACTTCATCGCCCCCTGGTCGCACCTCGCCAACACAATCCGCAAACCCGTCATCGCCGCCGTATCCGGCTACGCGCTCGGCGGCGGCTGCGAACTCGCCATGATGTGCGACATCCTCTACTGCACCTCGAACGCGACCTTCGGACAACCCGAGATCAAGCTCGGCACCATCCCCGGCGCCGGCGGCTCGCAGCGTCTCACCCGCGCCATTGGCAAGAGCAAGGCTATGGAGCTTATTCTGACGGGTAAGAACTTTAGTGGCAAGGAGGCTGGGGAGTGGGGGCTTGCGGCGCAGGTTGTTGATGGGGGGAAGGAGGAGTTGTTGGAGGTTGCGGTTAAGACTGCGGAGACTATTGCGGGGTATAGCCGGGTTGCTGTTGTTGCGGGTAAGGAGGTTGTGAATAAGAGTCAGGAGTTGTCGTTGCGGGAGGGTGTTGAGTTTGAGCGGAGACTTTTCCACAGTTTGTTTGGAAGTAAGGATCAGAAGATTGGTGAGTTTCATCCCATGTTTTGCCTGGGGGGTTGAGATTGTAAACGGGGAAACTAATATGTCTACAGGTATGACTGCTTTTGCTGAGAAGAAGAAGGCTGAGTGGTCCAACGAGTAAAGTATTGGAAAGATTCGGTAGAAGGAATTCCGAGCAAACCCTTTAATGTAAATGATGAGTCCTGAGTTGTAGAATCTGTCGTCATTTATATCACGTCAAATGTACATTGAATATGTACTTCTAGCCACGGCCAGCCGCAGCTTCATCGTCCAAACTGTCATCCACCATCGCATCCGGATGCGCATTGCCCGACGGCGATCCGTATTTATGCTGCTCCAAGGAACGATTGATACCGATGATACCCCACGCAAAGACAGCCACATCCCGAATGGTGTCCATGAGGAGATTTTCCTGAGGACCGTGAGACGATGCATCCTTTGCTGCAGCCGGGTAAGGCTGAGACGAGCTCTGCGAGCTTGTCGCTGGCGTAGCAGCCAGACCTGGCGAAGGATTCTCTCGACAGAGACTGGACGTGGTCTCTCGGTATGCTGGATTAGAAAGACCATCATGGGGATAAGTTGCTGTGCCATATGCGTAAACCGGTTCAAGAGCCCACGGCGCTGCAAAGATCCCGTTGGAATAGACAGGTACCGGCTGAGGCGGAAGAGTGGCACTGGGGATGGGAGCTCGAGCACGACGCAGAATGACGACCAATCCATCTGAAGTGCACGAGACGACGGCTTCCAGCTCGATAGGAGGCGTTGCTCGAGTGTACGGGTCTGTCGTGACACCAAAAACCGGGCCATTGTACCCGCCCATGCCCACATCTACATTGTCATCCAGCAATGGGTTGCGGAACCAAAACCGCAGGTACGCAATCGAATCATTGGCCTTGGCACTTTCAAGGCACCGGACGGCATCCCGTAAGCATCTCTCCTGAATACAATAGAAGAAGCTTTTGGAGATGAGCTGGTGCGGCCTCAACCCGAGAATCTCAGTCACGCCACTAGTGGCGTACATAATAGTGGCAGTTCTAGTAAAGCGATTGACGAAGAGAGCCGCGCGCGGTTCGTGAAGGGGCTCTGCAAGGCGTCGCGAGAATTTGTCCGAGATAAAAGTAAGCATATGGTAACGAGGGTCATTGGGCGAGGAGTCGAAGAGCTGGCGCACGATTGGAGCATCGATGGCACGCTCTAGAATATTAAAAATGTTAGCATCTGCACCGATAGTTTGGGTCTGATCTCTGAAAAAAGCTTACTTTGACTACCTCTCCCCCGACCGTAAACTGTGGTACTTGCGATCAAGACATCGTAAACCACTGTGAAGACGCATTCACAGCCCACCCACGACCCATTCTTGTGGCGAATGGAGCAATAATTCAGGACAGCAGCCTTGTCAAGTCTGACGCCACGGCCATGTACGCTGCGGGCGAACTGCAGCTCCTGCGGGTGAAAATAGTCCCAACACGAGCGGTTGAGTACCTCAGGTGGCTGGTACCCGAGTACGACCTGGATGCTGTCCGAGGCATACAGGATCGAGGCATCACGAGACAAATCTGCACGGAGGTTTATTAGCTTCCAAGTGACGAATAAATATCCACTACTCCAGTTGCACACTGCTATAGCCAGCAGCAGCAGCAGCAGCCGGGTACAACTTGCCGTGGATTGTGATGAATGTGACGTCCATCGCAGCTGCAGGGGAAAAGTGGAACCCCGGTTGTACCCCGCGTTGCAGAAGAAGATACAGACACGAGGAGATTCAAATCTCTCGGATGTGTCCTGGACTCCAAGGGTCTTGCCCCAGATAAGAAGGGACAAGGTCCAACTTCGCACTGCCAGCGGCTGGACGGGTGGACACCAACGGCTGTCAACCGTGGATCGCGGGGCCTACCGCACTTACAGGCACGCCGCTCGACTCGACAATGTCATTCATAGTGGGGGAGGCAAATGGACCAGATTTGATTATAAAGAAAAGTGGCACGAATGGCAATTAATATTTATTAAATGGCGTAGATACAGAGAGTTATGATTATATACATCCTGGGCATAGAAATGCAACGATAAGAACAAAAACCAGACAGATAGGACTGACTGGCTGGACAACAACAACACGACGGGGGTCATCATAGACATGAGAATTTATTACATGACATCAACATCAATTCATGCAGTGCCAGCGTCTTTCTCGACCTGGCTAGGGTCATTCGTGGCGTTCTTCTGCGCCCGGTATTCATCAATAACCCGGCCTTCGATACTCTCATCAAAGACGTCAACCTCGGTGGTCGCAAATTTGCGAGCGCTCACGCCGCGCTCGAAGAGCATATCCAATTCGGCAAAAGAACGGCCGCGAGGCTCAGGCACGCGGAAGTAGGTGTAGATAATACACAAGAAGCAGATGCCGCCCCAGAAGAAACCGGCATAGTTACCCCAGTCCCACTCGCCGGGGTTCAGCATGTACGGGGTGAGGACACCGCAGATAATGCCGACGACGTTATACAGGCAGCGACCGAGGACGACCGTCTTGATTTGTAGTCGTCGGGTGGAAAGCTCGGCCACGAGTGAATAGCAGACGGTTCCGACGGTGAGCTGGTAGAAGAGTGCCCAGACAAGCATCAGCGCACCGGTAGCCATAGACCCCTGGGTACGATGAGACTCCGGTACGAGGCCAAGGAAGCCCATGACCAAAAGCATGGCACACAGGCCACAAAGACCGTACAGACACAAGGTACGACGACCAATTCCCAGGGTCATCAGGAACCACGCTCCAAAGACACCGACCATGTTGATAGCGTACTGACCCATGGCAAAGTTGTAGGCATTGGAAGAGTCCAGACCAGCCTGTTCCAGGAAGTAAGTAGAATAGTTGGAGAACGAGTTTCCACTCAAATTCTGAATGGCCCAGACCATGCAGACAATCTCCGTCCGGCGCAAATCAGTTCCCTTGAAGCAATCGAGATAGCTGGCGCCCTGTGTGATCTTGGCCTCCAGGGCTGTAGTGTGCACCATCATTGAAATTGTTTCGTCGGCGTCAAAGTCGGTTTCGCGGTCTTTGCTGGTCAATCGTTCCAGGGCCTGCTTCGCGTCCTTTGTTCGGCCTCGTCGGACCAACCACCAGGGAGACTCGGGAGCGAGGAAGATGCCAATGAAGAGAGGCAGAGGCCACATCCACTGCAGACCATATGGAATGCGGTAGGCCCATTCGTCATCCCGGTTGAGCATTCCCTTGATCACACCAATTCCAATGAGCTGGCCGAGACCCCAGCAGAAGTTGACATAGGTGGTCAAGTACCCACGCAGCGCGACGGGACACACCTCGGAGGCGTAAGTGATCGTCAAGGTCTGGAACACGCCCCACGGAACACCACACAGAATCTCCGCCGCGAGGAGAGACTGCACATTCTTAGCCGTAAAGAAGATTGCCGTCCACGCGCTGACTAGAATGAGGCAGGCCATGATCGTATAGCGGTATCCAAAACGCTCCGAAGCCCAACCGTTGATAAATAGACCGATGATTTCGCCGACGGAGGCACCGTTACTCAAACCCGATTGCCACTAGAAACGTCTTTGTTAGTATTTGCCCAAAAGACCTTCAAACGCAAACAAGTTTGGGACTTACCCTGGCCGGTACTTGATATGTTCCATCCGCCAACTGTTCACCGTACTTGCGATTGAATTGATCAAAAGCGTAGAAGTTGTTGACCAAACTAATATCGTATCCCTCCATCGCAATGCAAGTCGAAATAATCACACTCCACACTACCGCCTTAGGATATAACTTGATGCCCTGTAGCAAACTCATATTCTGCTCCTTTTCCGTCGCCGCCTTGGCATTCTGAATGACCGTCTTCATCGAGGAGTCGGAGGACCAGCCCTCCTGACCCTCGTGGCCGTCAGAGGGGTAGCGCGGGGCCGCCTCCGCCGGCGCAATGGTGTCGTGCACCTTGGATTCCGCCATGCTAACGTCGCGTGGGTGATCCGCAGGTGTGAGACAAGATCGGAGGCACGTCGAAGGGAAAGAGGGGGGAAGTTTCGTGGGGTGGAATGGGTCGGAGGAGACGTTCGAGATTTCAAGCCTCGGAGAAGTGCGGAGGTTTAAAAGAAAAAAAAAAACTATCAAGTACCCACCCGGGGGAACATCGCACGCGAGCGCAACTTCAGGGGGTTGGGAGTCTTCTCTGGGCAACGGGCCAAGAGGGATAATGTGGGATTGGTAAAAAGAGGGCAAGATTTTCGAACGGACTAGACAGAATGAGGAGTGTGTAGCATTGGACTTTGCGGGGAACGCGGGCTCAAGCCTGGGACTGCAAATTTTCGCGGATGCTTGGCGAGGGGCCCGGGGTAAATGCCGATGGATGGAGAAGTTTTTCCTTTTAGATATTCATGTCATACAAATCTAGTGATTTAATTGAATATTCAATCTTCCATCTCTGCTCTTCTATATCACGCTTCGCACTCTAAAAACCATGTGCCTGTCAAACTCTCCGAAGTCGCCTTGCTTCGGAATGTGGCGTGCGGCTGTGAACCACCGGATTTGGGCCGAGATCGTCTCGTCGGCTGACTTTGGAGTTGCATCCATCCCGAGCCTTTTAACTTTATGGAAAGTTTATTGCTTGACTCAGAATACGTGGGGGTATTCGCTGCTTATCATTATTATTGTTATCATTGCACGCAGGTTCAAATCTATTCTTTATCTAACATATTCCCACCCCTCCATCTCATGGCAGAAACACGGGGTCCCGAATAAGCCGTTCCATATCCTCCGTCCGAAGATAAAGCGAGACATCGACTCCATGATCCGTCCAGTTCTTCGCACCAGATAATCCATCTCG
Organism: Penicillium cataractarum; assembly: GCF_028827025.1. Taxonomy (NCBI): domain Eukaryota; kingdom Fungi; phylum Ascomycota; class Eurotiomycetes; order Eurotiales; family Aspergillaceae; genus Penicillium; species Penicillium cataractarum. The sequence goes on along the minus strand of NW_026622743.1, from coordinate 2,081,586 downwards.
ATCCTTCGGTGATGGTGCATCCTTGATTAACACGTCTCCATCCAGCGTCGGCAATACTCCCTCGGCATAACGAATACCAAGAGACGAGTTCAGCCCAAAATCAATCTCATAGAGACCAGCCCGAGCCCAGGTCGTCACAATAAGATGGCGCCGACCGAGAAATCCCTGCCATATCCGTTGCGGCGTTTTCTCATATGCCACACTATGAAGATGAGAGCTAAGGGCTGCCTTATCACCGATCTGGTTGACAGTCTTGCGGATGCACCGTGCGATCGAGAGTCTTCGCTCATCCTCCGGGATATCCGGTGAAGCCAGCTCAACGCCTGTCATCTCGATGTTCATCATCAAAGTCGGGGAACCGATAAAGTTATCTCCGAGACCAAGGGCAGGACGTGTTCCATAGGCGAGATCGCAATGTACCAGGCCGGCATCCTCTCCTAGTTGACGAGCTCGAGTGATACATGACCAAATATGAGCCAAAATGGCATCGTGACGACTGATCCGATTGTCACCGGGATCATCACTAATTCCCTGGATGGTATTTTCATAAATTTTATCCACCTGGCTGCGATTCAAATGGACCAGGTAGTGGGACACGGGGGCATCAAAATCCCATTCTGACCAGGGCATAGCCGGGCCGATAGGCGTGTGCTCCTGGTTTCGAAATGGCTCGGGGATTTCCTGAGGCCATGGACACAGAGCTAGCGTGGCCCACCAGTCATACCGGTGCATAAGAAGACTTAGGGCCTGGTCGATGATAGTTTGATCCGGCTGTTCACCATTGATATCCCCTGCGGCCATTGAGTCCAGGCGTCTCGGGTCAAACAGAGGAGTCAATTGTGGTTTAGGGACCGGTGATCCTGAGAGAATCCATCGACTGATCTTTGTCCAATCTTGGACAAAATGCATGACAGATTGGATATCTGCTAATGGATGGAGAGTCTTCATTCCCAATGCATAACCTCCACACGCCAATTTCGTTAATTGAACCGCCATCACGGGTGGTAAAAAGCCAGCCTCGTTTACGGTATTAGCTCCCAAGTAATTGGCTAGGCGTAGAGAAGGAACAAGGTCCGTGAGCGATATCTTTCCGCGATCAAAAAGGGGGTACTCTGTTGTTCGTGATGCCGGAGAAAGCGTCTCGAGGGTAGCGTTGGTAGACGCTGTCACAAACTCAACTCCAGGATCTTCCGAAGTTCCATAATGCGAGTAGATCCGACCAAAGCGACGTGCATGAGGAGGAAAGCGAAGTTCTTCCGGGTTGAGTTTGGCAGCATCTAAAGAAGATATGCTCTTTAATTGTCCAGCCCAGTGGGGGTAAGCGTCGAGTGTGATTCGGAGGGACTGGCGAAAGTGGTCCACTAAATCGAATTCATCGCCAATTTTATCGGGTCGCTCGAAAAGCCAGATCGGACATGTATAAGCAAAGTTCGCTGTCGTTGCGTCTAATAAGGATAGTGGAACCGCATGTTCTGTCGGTGTGGTGTTTGGAAATATGCGTTCGGAGTGGATTGGAGATATCTCGATGGAAGTCATCGTGGGTCGGCGATTTGTTCTGAATATTTCCGTTGCTATTCAAGACAAACCGGGAAAGCATGCTGCCTTAAGTATAAGAAAACTATTGAGTATAAAATAAGTGATTTAGCTATCCACAATCGTTTATCTTGGCTATCATGATCCAATGTAACTTTTGTGCGCACACTAGACCAAAACCGGATCCCGCTATCACGGAGATGGAGCGGCTTGTACGGTTGTGGCTGAGCCACCATGATTCACAAGGAGTCATCATGGCACATCTTTGAGTGTGAGTTGCATCAAACAGACTAGCTAGTTTTCTCAATGCCTCTGTCTCTCCGACCCGTAAGTGCAGATAGCAGCCATCCGCGTAGACCGGATACTATGAGTAAGAGACATGGATTTAGAGTTAAGGTTAAAGTAGATGGTTTTTAATTAGAGGGAAGGTGGGTTGTTATTGATCTTCCTTGAGGCCAAGTCGAAGTGTCAGTCCTCCACCACTTTCTAGCACTGCCCTCATTCTCACTCCTTCCGCAATCAAAATGCCTTCCTGTGTCGTTATTACTATCTCCTTTGAGTTGTAGAGCAATATATTACTAGACCTGAAATAAGAACCAATATGAGTTCACAATCGATGAATAGCACGTGCTTAAGGTTCAAGAATACCTGGACCCACTCTTCGAGTTCCTGGTTCCTAAACAGGTATCCCCTCACCGCTCAGCATAGTCTCTGTCCTCTTGACACTCCATCAACTCTCGGCGCGATTGATATTTAAACATCGGGGCGATCAGTGACATACCTCGAGCTTATCAATTACGACTCGCGATGGACGAATCGTTTATACTATCCGAGTTCGACCGACTCCAGCAGTCTGGCCTCGCCCTATACGACGAGAAACAAAGGATAATCGAACACATCGACGGAGGACTCAAAGTACGCACCTAGAAACTCTCCACTTGTTACATCCGCTTCAATTCTAAAATTTCCACCACAGTTTCAATTCTGCCTGACTTCCGCTCTGGCCAAGAAACCGAATTTACAAACACCCCATTCTGGCACTGATAAGCGGCGAGATGGAAGCGATATCATCACCACGGGTTTTGAAATCGGCGAAATCGGCAACGCCCACCTTATAATAGCCAATAAGTTCTGCTGGGCTTAGCCACATTTTCTACTTCTCACCTCTGACGGGTACCAAAGGCAATACGAGTCCTTGAACGAGGGTGATCTCCAGGGAATCTGGTCCCTCCTCTCCACCATGAGCACAGACTATGTTGCCTTTTATAATTGCGGCCAAGATGGAGGGTGCAGTCGATTGCATAAGCATATGCAATTAATACCAATGCCAGAAGGCACGTTTGCATCCTTCCTTGACTCCGATGGAGAAGAACCCGAACCTACAGTCCCGTTTCAATGGTTCCATCATCGATTTGATTCGGAAGATACAACAGTGCAACATGTTACGGATATCTACAATAAACTTCTCAGGCAAGCTACCGAGATAGGTGGAGGTCTTTCCGAAAATGCCCATGCCGCTTTGCCAGGTGCTGCTTGTCCACATAACTTAATTATGACAAAACGGTGGATGATTGTCGTGCCAAGACTGCGGGCTGCCATCACTAAAGAGGTGGCTGCCAATGCAATGGGGATGTTGGGGTATATTGCGGTTGCTACGGAGGATGAGGTGGATAAATGGATACGTTCGGGACCGACGGATTCCCTCAAAGAGCTTGGGGTATCTAGATGAATGCTCATTGTATATGAACTTTAGCTATAGAATTACCTGACACTTGACGCGTATGCCGGGACTAATGACCGAGAGCTATACATTTGGTATATCACTATTAGCTGTCTGGATATCGTATAGTCTAGGGAGCTACAGCTGTAATCACACCAACAGCGGTACCAGGCCAGAGCTTTGGCCCCCACTGTTATCCATAGGTTAGCAAGGGGAACCAATCGAACGTCAGCAAGAGCTTACCTCGCAGGAGGCTGAGTCAGTTCTAGGGACTTCTGGTGTGTTTCTCATATGGTGATTCAGCCTCGCGCTAATGCATAAACTTTGACATCGTTATCTAGGCCGGCGGCTATGTTGGTTGGCGAGTCACTCCTAGCTGTAGCTCCGCTTGGTTCGACCCTAGCCAGCCATATCAGCCTTTGTGCGCCGACATAAGTGCGATGGATCCAGTAGCTTAGCAGCACGTGTTGTAACTGTTACTGAGAAGGCGGGGTACTAGATTTGCGAAGTAAGCTCCTAGCTAGTTCGCGCCCATCTTCAAGACCTAGTTATATATCACACTCTTTCAATTACAAGAGCAAACTGTCATGAGAAAACCGTAGATCTGCATCTGGATCCATATCGTATCGTTAAGACAGGACTTTCAACTGCTCCTCTGAAAGAATCCCGTCAAGGGCGTATCCTTAGAGAAAAGTTAGCGGACAAAAATGATTGTTTAGAACTCAGCAAGGGACTACCCAGCAACTCTATGTTCTCGGTAATTTTTCCAATCCATGACCTGAGTCTTCAAATATTCAAGATTAGAGAGTACCAGATGTCTATGGATGTCTCTATATTTGTCTTCTATCATTGTGATCTTGGCCCTACAAATATTCTCGTCGATACCTCGACAGGCTTGCTGGGTATCATCTATTGGGAGCTTGCTGTCTACGTTCCCATCGGATGGGTTAGAACAAAATCGCGACTCTCAGCAGGAATGGATTTCAACTATGGGGATGAGGACTCCAAAAAGGATTGGCGCCGCAGTGTTGCCCAGCATCTGGAAAAGATGGGCTACCGCGATGTTGTAGATGCATGGTGAAAGTTTCAGGATAGCTAGTAGAGAATGGTCTTAGAGTGCTTTTCCTTTAATATTTCGCTATCCTGAATCAGAGCGGCTGAAAGCCGGACCCCTTCATATTCCGTAAGGGAAACCAGGTAAGCACAAAATGGCCTAGGGTCTAGGCTCTAAGTAGCGCGTTGTTTTCTCTCATGATGTGGCGAACTGGGGGTCAGTGATTATTGTATCTGGATATTGAAGTTGGCCAGTTTTCCCAAACTCCCCGCAAGGCCCATACCATTACTCGCCAGCTCTACTGTTTCCAGTATATTAGTCACTTTTTAACTGTTCTCACTACTCTTTTAAACATGAGAATCCTAATGCGGGGTCCATTTATCAACCCTTTTGAGGACGAGGGGCAAAAGTACAATCTCGCCTCAAGGGCGAATGAGTATTCTAGATATCGTGGAGGAGAACTCTTGCGCAAAAAGGTCAATTGGTGAACCCTGTCATTGAGGGGGGCAACGGGGTCTGACCGGGAAGCTTTGAGCCGCATCCTCCCATGCTGAGCGCCTCGGGCTAGGGAATGGTCGAATAGTATCCTCACGTGGGGCTTTCTCTCCGCGACACTGTATGCATGTATCAGTGTATGCGCCGAGGGTAGATAAATCTGCGACAGAAGTAAAAGAGGCTCTAGGGCATAGAAGTGACTGTCAATGCATTAGCGTGATGCTACGGCATGAAAGGAGTCTGTGCCTAAATATGACAAAGTACGAGTGGTGCAACACCCTCATTTTCTTAGCGCTTGGCTCGCTTCTTTCGAGCAAGACTAAGCCACCTACAACGTCCTCGTCATGTGCGGGGGAAATTCAGGAGGCTCCGACATCATCAGTCTTATTGGTCGGATTTCAAGGGACGATCATCCGGATTAATCACTACATACCTATAGTTATAGATAGGTAAGATCTCTTTTGCTTATATTGTATGCAGAAGTATACCTAATAAAGGTAGAAAACAGTGCTTTGGGCAGGATTCGAGCCCACACCGATAAGGGTCACCGTGGTCTATTCTAGCTCGACCACCAGAGGTTCGTAAACAATGCTATCCCCTTTATCTGCCCAAGATAATCGTGTATTCAGATAGTCTCGGTATCGATTTTAGGTAGAATTTAGGTTCCTTAATTTCCTCCTGTCTTCAAGAATATCGGTCCCTCTCGAATAGTTAAAGTACCTCTCATCTCTTCTAGCCTCTAGGAGAGTTCTTGAGAAGATTAATCTAATCAATTCTTTATGTGAGAATTCCCTCTCTCTTTCTCCAAGATACCTTCCTACCGGCCCGAAAGGCTTGCCCACCACTAGGTAAAGCTGATTGATATAAAGGTCCCAGAAAATGCACAAACCACAGCCATGTTCCAAAGGGCCTCAAACAGCCCATTTAACCAGGCGAATTACCGGCAAATATTGCCTCCATGTTGCGGTGGTGGCCAACCTTAGAGGCGGCCTGATATCATATGTGTTTCGAGGGGCGAAATAACCAAGACAAATAGCACACAGATGATAATTCATAGAAGGCATTTTCCTCTGCTTACATGACTGTCAATCATCATATCTTCATTGGCCTCAAGGAATCGTCAGTCCTCTTTCCCCCACATCTCCAAACCTTCGATAAAAATCATGTCTTCCAGCGGGGAAGAGAGTAACAACGGTAAGTATAACGAAACCACTCCAAGGCAGATCCACATCTCCAGTCCAAAGGGTTCGAAATCATTTTCTACAAGCCTTATGGCGGGCTAGTCCCACATACTTACGCGGTAACTCGACCTAGTAAGAAAACGCTTGAACTAACGTGATAAATACATCTAGCCAGCGTGAAGGGCGGTCTCGGCGAAACGGTAGGCAAGACTTTCCAAGGGTCTACCCGGACATTTGGTAATGTCATGAGTGGTCTTGGGGCCACGATTGGTGGCGCGGCTGAAGGGGTAGGTCAGACCGCAGCGGGAGCTGCCGAAGGGCTTGGGACTACAACGAAGGGTCTGGGGCAGACCGTCAACAAGGGTATTGTTGGTGACAGATCTAGAAGGGTTGATGATGATGTGGAGAAAGATAAAGTCGATTAAGATTGTGTTTGTCTAACGTGAAGGTCATCAAAATGCGATCAAGCTGTGACGAAACAGCGATGCATTCCATAACATAAGATTCTCGAGATTACTTTGTAATAAACTATCCATTATTGTTCGAATTTGATAATCATTCTTAGTCTTGTGTATCTCTAGTATACCTGTCTGCCTGTTTATCTCCCCTTATATGGTTATGACACTCGGTTTTAGAGTTTGAGATCATTGAGCCTTCGAGCGACCCCGGGGGCTACCGATAGCGATTGAAGTTGATAACTAGGGAAGATGAACGTATACGTATAATTCTACTGACATCTTGAATCACCAATCGAAATTGCTCAAGATGCCGACTCGGAAGCGTGCAGGCCACTTCCGATCGGCAGGATCCCGCAGAGCCTTCCGGAGGCCGGAGCTTTCCGCGGGCGGCTTGAAGCTGTAGTGGAGTCCTGGCAATTTGGTGCGACAGACGATAGATACGCACACAGCAAGATATTACAATTAGTCCAGCACCCCTTTGGTTTTCTGATAATCATTCTTTAAAGAGTTAACCGGGTCGATTTCGCAAAGAAAGTTCAAATCGGCGATGTGATGGCTCTGGTCAGCTCCATCGGCAGGCAATCTTGATCTCTCGGATCTACCTTCTGGATTGGTATAGCTCGACGGTTTCTCCTGCCCGAGACAAGTCAACAATTCCCCCAAACCCTCGACACCCCGGGATTTGGAACGGTGTTTGGTACTTTTCGACCCCGCGGTCCGGATTGCACCGAATGATTAATATACGTCAGTCTCGCCCCGACTATGTTATAAGCAAATCCTTCGGAGAGCTCCTCCGTAACGCGATGGGCTGACAACGACTCGGCCCTGATTGGGTGGGAAATGTTCGTGTCTCGAGATGACGTTGTTTACATACAAAGCATGTAACAAGAAATTCGGATAGAACTTCCAATTCTTCAAAGATTCTACGTAGAATTAGTCTAGTTAACTGGTAGATTCATATTCTATGATATTAGGAAGGCCATGGCCGGGTTATCACTTAGCCAATGGGCCTGATATGATTCCATATCAACCTCCATCGTGTGGGTCCAACAACCTCAAACCTGGATTTTTCCCTTGTAAAACCCCCCGCCGCAGCTTTTTCTTCGCAGAGACTATATAACGTATCTTGACACACCCACAGTCTCTGCTCGTTTCTACGGCCATTTCTAAACAGTGCCTGAGTTTACCGCCGTTATGGGTAACGACGATCAGCCTAGTACATCAACCCTTCAATCATCAAACTGTATAGTGGTCTGATACTGACAAGCCACTCTCAACAGAGACCTATCGCTACAATGAGACTCCGGTCTACACGGCCTCCAATGGCTGCCCGGTACCGTCCATCGCCTCCTCTCTTTCCAATTCCCCAATCTAATTCGATACTTCCATAGGTCATGGACCCCCAGGCCGCCCAGCGCGTTGGCTCCAACGGCCCACTGCTGCTGCAGGACTTCCGCCTGATCGACCTTCTAGCGCACTTCGATCGCGAGCGCATTCCAGAGCGGGTAGTTCACGCCAAGGGTGCTGGCGCCTACGGCGAGTTCGAGGTTACCGACGATATTAGCGACATTGTGCGTATGACATTCTCGTACACAGTCGAAATATCCTAGCTAACAAAGCTCTTCGTAGACCATTATCGACATGCTCAAGGGCGTCGGTAAGAAGACCAAGATGTTGACCCGCTTCTCAACAGTTGGCGGCGAGAAGGGCTCGCCAGACAGTGCCCGTGATCCTCGTGGCTTCGCCATGAAATTCTACACCGGAGAGGGCAACTGGGACTGGGTGTTCAACAATACCCCCGTCTTCTTCCTACGCGACCCGGCCAAGTTCCCCGTCTTCATCCACACTCAGAAGCGCAACCCGCAAACTAACCTCAAAGATGCCACCATGTTCTGGGATTACCTCTCCACTCACCAAGAGGCTGTCCACCAGGTGATGCACCTATTCAGTGACCGCGGCACTCCTTACTCCTACCGCCACATGAACGGCTACTCTGGTCACACATACAAGTGGATCAAGCCCGATGGCACCTTCAACTACGTGCAGATCCACTGCAAGACCGACCAAGGTAACAAGACCTTCACCAACGAGGAAGCCACCAAGCTCTCCGCCGAGAACCCGGACTGGCACACGCAAGACCTATTCGAGGCTATTGCACGAGGCGAGAACCCCTCTTGGACCTGCTACGTGCAAGTCCTGTCCCCAGAGCAGGCAGAGAAGTTCCGCTGGAACGTCTTCGACTTGACCAAGGTGTGGCCTCAGAGCGAGGTGCCCCTGCGGCGCTTCGGTCGTTTCACGCTGAACAAGAACCCGGAGAACTACTTCGCGGAGATTGAGCAAGCAGCCTTCTCGCCCTCGCACATGGTCCCCGGTGTCGAGCCCTCGGCCGATCCCGTCCTGCAATCCCGTCTGTTCTCCTACCCTGATACCCACCGCCACCGTCTCGGTGGCAACTACGAGCAGATCCCCGTCAACTGCCCGCTGCGCTCATTCAGCCCGTGGCACCGGGACGGCGCGATGAATGTGCATGGCAACTACGGCGCAAACCCCAATTACCCTTCCACATTCCGTCCCTTGGCCTACAAGCCTGTTAAGGCCAGCCAGGAGCACGAGAAGTGGACTGGTGCCGCTGTTGCGGAGCAGATCCCTGTTACCGATGAGGACTTTGTGCAGGCCAATGGCCTCTGGCAGGTGCTTGGTCGCCAGCCAGGTCAGCAGGAGAACTTCGTGAAGAACATCTCTGGCCACCTATGCGGTGCTCACGAGCGTGTCCGTAAGGCCACATATGGCATGTTCCGCCGTGTCAACAAGGACCTTGGTGCCCGCATTGAGGCCGCCACCGAGGCAAATGTTGCCCCCTCTGCCCGTCTGTAGATGATGCTTCTCCATGAAGCAATTACTGTATACCAATATTTGTTAGCTCGGATATAAAAACCAACGACTTATGATCCAAACTTGGTCGAATCGTAGATTCGAATAAACGAGCCATGTAAAGAAATAGGGAACAAGGGAAGCTCTCGCGCTCACAAAGACAACCCTTATCGCGCCTTATCGGGTGACGTGCGGAGTTGAGCCGCACGTGATAAGCCCCCCTGACGCGCCATCTCTCTAACGCGGTTTCGTCGGAAGTTGGTAGCGAGCATCACGATGGTGTTTCGTCTTCTGATGAACACAGATTGATCTTGATTGGTCACTCCTCTAGCACTACTATATTCGTCTTCGAGCCGAACTTGCTTGGATTGCGAAATCGGGGAGCTCGGACGTTGATCTGCGTGAGCCTATCAGCTGGACCTGGCGGAGTCACTTACGTCTAGTGCCCTGTAGGGCCAGCTCGCCCCTAGAGTTAGACCAAGCATGTCCGGCCCCGCCGCCGACAGCTCTAATCAACCTCACCTACGTTCGACCCGCTCGTTCACCAGGATGGGGAGTTCGGACGCCCAACCTTCCGTGTCGGACAAGGCGACACCCGATCAGGCACAGGCCAGTGGCCAAGGTGTGTCAATATTGACACCGGATAATGAGAAACAAGAAGCTGGCCCGGACGTGTTCGAAAGGCGAGGCTCTGCGGATTCCGGGAATGGGGGAGATACGAATGGTGATGAGGGTTTCGTCCTCTCACGCAGTGTGCAGGATCCCTCGGAAGAGCTTCCTATCGAGCTCATCAGCTTGACGGATCGGTAAGTTGATGGATGATTTCGGTGTCGTGTGCTTTATACTAATACTATCATCTTGCTAGGTTCATCAACTCTTTAAGTGCCAAGGTGCACAACTCCCCTCCCACGATCGATAAAATCTCCTCCATGTTCCAAGTCTTCTACAGCCGGGCCGAGTCTCATATCGCTACCCATATATCGGCACTTGCATCCCGCATCAACCGCGATCCGCCACCACAGCCGCAGATAAAGTCCAGAGGAAGTGCACTGTCAGTTTTAGCCAGCAAACGTTCCCAAGATGATTTCCGACAGGGGAGTGGTGGTCGGCAAATGTTGACTGCGGAGGAAGTCGCCGAGAGACGGAAAGCTCGCAAGGCTCTCGAGTATAAAAGGGCGGCATTGGAAGAGGCAGCGGAACGGCGAGTATGTGAACAGGTCTATGACAAAATCTGGAGGCATAGAAGCACTCTGGATGATGTTCGAGATGAGAAACTGCGGTCCAAGACGGCGGCCTTGTTGCTTGTGGGCATCGATTTGAAGGACCTGGGTATTGACATTGATGTGTCTACCATCGCCGATGAGAAGCAGCAGGAAGCCAACGATTGCCTGGCTCAGGCTCGGGAGTATCTTGCCAAGATGAACGATCAGAAGTATCCGCTCGGCAAATTGCAGCATCTGGCCTCTGCTCACAAAGCTATCGTTGATGCCCTAACAAAGCTTCTTCCATCCTCATCGTCTGCGGATGAGATTCTCCCAACTCTGATCTACTGTCTTATCACCTGTCCTCCGGAGGGAATCAATATCGTCAGCAATTTGCTGTTCATGCAACGATTCAGATCATCCAACAAGATTGATGGCGAGACCGCATATTGCTTGACCAACCTGGAAGCCGCCATCAGCTTCCTTGAGAATGTCGAGTTGTCTAGCCTCCGTGCAGACGAATTACAAGAGGGGCCCATCAAGACCCCGAGTGAGGATCCAACCCCATCATCAGAACGAATCGATCCTTTCCGGCCGAAACCCGAAACCACAACCTCGTCGGTAACGACGGTGTCTGCATTGTCCGAAATTGCAAAGCCTGAATCTAAAGAGCCGGCCTCTTCTACCTTGCCTCGCCCTCGTCCATCCCCAGCACCACAGCAGCGACGCTTGAGCAATCTTTTCCAACCACCTGCCAAGGTCCTCGAGGCTGCGAACGGCGTCGTTCGCAGCACCGCAGACCAGGGTCTGAAGAATATCGGTGCAACTCTAGACAACAGCTTCAACTTCCTTTTCGGCCGTCTCAAGGAATTGCAGACTACTTCAGGACCTAATGCCGATGGATCCGAGTCCGTCCTGCCAAAGACACTGGCCGAAGCTCGCCGACTAGTCGCCAACCCACCAGCCAACAAAGAAAATCCCACAGCCGAAGAAATCGAGTCCCTCAACGCTCTGTCCAAAGAAGATGCACGCAATACATCCAGAACCACAGGTCTCACCAGCGGAGGTAGAACACCTCGTGACCGCAGCACCGACAGCGCAAGAACACAAGCAAGCAGCAAAAAGTCCATTGCCAGTTCTTTACGCGACGAATCTGCGCAATCACCAGCCCCGACATCCACCCCGAATCCCTTGGAATCCATGCGCAACTTTGGCAACACACTGAACCCCCTCAACCATATTCCGGGCATGATCAAAAACTTCGGCCGCAATGCGCCAGAAACACCTGGTCCTCGCGCGCTTTCCCCAGCGGCAATGGATCGCTTGAAGATTTCGCCTGCGTCCACGGATAGCACCGCGAGTCCACAGGCCCCGGCGTCCGTACGAATCGACCCCCCGATTCAACGATTCCTCGAAGTACAGGATGTGCGGGATCTTCGTCTCGGAGACGTGGCCGTTCTGCTTGAAGACTATAAGAGACTGGCATCGGCTCTTGCGAGGGTAAACGAAGGATCTCGCTGAGAATTGGCTATCCTGGGAGATATACTTACAGACACTGTTTCTGTTTGATTTTCACATTGCAAGCTACTCTTGGCGTTTAGCGGCATTTTACGGGTTGGATTTTTATTCGGGTAATAGTCATAAGTGGTATAGTTTGGCTTGGTCGTCTAAGCTGTGGGGGTTGTACATATCATACATTATAAGAGAGAAACATTTCTTCCGGAAATGGGAACAAAAACTTCCCCATCCATCCTTCCTCGTAGCAAGTGAGAACACAAAAGACGTAAAGGGTACAACATTAGGGGAGTATGGGTATTGGGCATATGGTGAATATCTTGAAAGTGTCGATCGTAATGACATATCGACCCGGGATATCATACAAAGGGTTATGCATATCAAATAAAAGCGAACCGCGAGACAAGCCACCTTAAATAAAGAAACGCAAAGGAGGATCATCAGTTCATGTGCTTCGACCCCGCAAGACCTCAGCACCTCCAGTTCTCATTTCGTTCAACTTGGTCGATAATTCCGAGTCCTGCGCCTCGACAAGTTCATGGCGGCGTTTGACTTCAGCTTCAAAGACCGCAGCTGTGCGGCGACGCGCGCGACGCAGGTTCTTCATCTGAGTGAGAAGGTGGCTGAATCGGTCGATCAGCTGGTCACCACAGTCTTCCCATTCATCGACGGACATACGCGATAGGTACGCCTGTCGGTCTTGGTCTGCGAGTTGGAGAAGCTGGGATGCCGTGTCGTCCGGTGAGTGGCTATTCGATATAAGCCTGTTGTTTGGGGGCAGGGATGGAGATTTTGCAGGAGGGGAGGGTGTAGGTGTGGGCGCTTTGTCGAAAGGTTCGGCCTGCAGGTCGGTGAAGGATTTTTGGTACAGCAGTTGTGGTGGGTAGTCTGCTTCTAGTTGGCGTTTCTTTGTCTTGATGACTGTGTTTCGACGACCACGCTTGGTTGAGGTTTGATGGCTGAGAAATGGGTCGTGGGTCAATTCGTCATCTTCGTGGTTCAAGTCGGACATGTTGGTCATGTCAAAGGCATGAGTGGAGTGTCCGCTGTGTCGTCTACTGCTTATACGAATGGTTTCGTCGATTCCATTATCGTGCTGACTGTCGTCGTCGGTGTGCTCTGCTGGGTGGAATGCTGTCATGCTGAGCATTCGCCCACCTTGGGGCGGTGGCTCGGAGCCATATCGCTCGGAGCTACGACGAGTTGGTGATATCTCGAGTTGCTCGAGGAGAGAAGGCTTCGGGGGACTGAAGCGCGTTCTCGGGGTCCCGGACATACTGTGCGGGAGAGTGATTTTTCTTGCCCCGGGAGGCGGGAGCATGTGGCCCAGTTTGCGCGGTTGAGCATCGGGGACGATATCCATAGCACCGGATTGACGAGCTTCTGCTTGGACTTGGTCAATGGACTGTGATGCTCTTTTGCTCGCCGACCAGAAGTTCTCCAGGCGCTTGCTGAGCGGCTCTTCCCCGGATCGGTGCTTATGTGGTAAGTACCAGCCGCCAGGTTCTCTAGGTTCAGTAGAAGTCATCGGTTCTTCAGGCGCTGCTGGCTTTGTCGGCTCTTGGATTACTTCGGTCATCTCGTCGTCTCCTCCGATAGACGAAGTGAGTTGGCTAGCAGTATCCTCGCCGTCATCAGAGGTGTCGAATCCGGCCTTTTTCATTGCCTTGTCTCCCAGGCCGCCGTAGAAGGATTCCCTCCCAGAGCGACGTGTAGGCCGAGGCAGGTAAGAAGGCCGAGGCGACGTAGTCTCGCCGCCAGCATTCACCGTGGACGGTGCTTGGGATTGGCGATCATCAAAACCAAACACGCTGGTTCCAGCAATAGTTGAATCATCAATTGCCTCGACGTCGGTATCAAACGCGTCCCGTCGACCCCCTCCTCTATTTGCAGGGGGTGGAATGTTTTCAGGGAGATCGCGAGATTGATCTGAGGGTACTGGAGAAGCTTGGAACGCTCTCGATAGGCCAAGGCCATTCATAACAGGTTCCTTGAAGTAGTTGTTGGGTACCTCCACCTTTGCTTGCTCAGCCCGGAGTTGGCGCTGGGATGGAGGCAAGTTGCCCGTTGTACGAGGCTGCCCAGCTTCCCTGGAGTGGACATAATCGCCCACCCCCATGATGAACGAGTGGAAGAGTCCTATAAGAGGGACCTAAAAACAAGACCTTTCTTTTAGCGAATAGGCTGTCGGGGTGGTAAGGATTCCTGAATAGGGTCAGATGCCCGACGCGAGAGAATCGCGTAGTCACGTGCATGTGCCATCCCTGTGGCACAAAGTTGATCATGAAAGAATAGAATGGTATCAAAGCTGACCATTCGGTACTCAGTTAACTAAGTTCAAATTTACAGTTCCTTGTACTTGAAAACCTGACTTCATTTTCCGTCTGGTCTAGATTTCCGGTTTCATGGGAGTATTCTACTGTATTGGACAGATACAACCAACCAAGTCGGGATATATTATTTTATTTCATACCGAATTTCAATGTATGTTTAAGTAGGATAGATAGAGATTCCATTACTTGGAATCTAATCAGAGGCCGAATCCTCATCAAGGTGGAGATGTTCCAGGTTGTACGCGACACCGCGTCCACGTTTCTGTGCTTTCTCGAGGAAAGCCTCTGATTTGTTGATCTCCATTGCCCTTTTCTCCAGAGCGAGCCTCCGTTCGTGTCTTGCTTCGATGGAGGCTGGTGAATCATCCATATGCATTGCATCTGGATCGAACTCGTCCGCAGAGTCAGGCAAAGTCACCAGAGACGAAACGAGCAAGTCACCAACCCAAAGTGATACCATGCCTCGGAGTTCCAGTAGCTCAGGCGAATCGGAGTACGGAGGTGTGGCAAGTAGCATGTCCATGCGAGTGGCAATCTTTTGCGCCTCCTCCAGTTCGCGCTTTCGTATACCAGCAACGAGAGTCTGTTTTTTATTTGACCCCCGGCGATCAAAATCGGCTGAAGAGCCCTCGTCGCCGGAAAGCTCATCAGAGGAATCCTCACTGTCGATGGTGATGTTGCTCCTAGCCGCCTGACTCTCCTCCTGGGTGACGTAGATCCATAGTCCAAACATCGCAGGATAAAAGCTCAACGCAGATATCGCATGCGGGGCACTTTTTGAATAGGGGTGGTTCAGAATTAGCCTTTCGTAGTATTCCTTAGCCTCTTCAAATCCCTTCTTAGTGAATGGCAAGGCTGTCCGTTCCTGATGGATGGATGGATCGGACGAGAAGCGAGAAGCTTGCTGCGACGCCTCTTGTTGACCGCGACGTAGTAGAATCTCAGCCCCAATCCCCCATCTTCCTTCACTGCGTACGTCCACCGAGAAGCCACGGAATTCTTCTCGTAAAATAAGCCCCCACGCTCTTCCGGCTCGAATGTAATCTCCTTGGAGGAGACACTTGTGCAGAATGGCGGTTAATACCGAGAGATGCTGGAGGCGAATAGTGCCTTGGTGTGCCGCAGACTGAGGAGGGTATACGGGGGTGGATAATGAGGACAGATCGCGGAGATGGTGGCTCAGTAGTTTCGCTTCCTTTCTGGGCTGGTCGCTCTTTGCTGGCCCGTGTGGGAAATTGCCTCCAGGCAGTTCCTGGTCAAAAGACAGACCAGCAATCCGGTATTGATGAGATTCATTTGGCGTCAGAATCAGCGAGGGTCCAGCAGGGCCAGACTCTCCAGCTGACGTGGCATCCGTTGTATATCCAGCACCATCACCCTCCTCGTCGGTCCATTCGTCACTCTTCTTGCGTTTTCGGCGATCATATTGCGCAACACGAGTGCTCGTCGGCTGCAGCCAGGAGGGCAGTGGCAGAGAAAAGGAGGAAGCCGACAGGGCGGGCGCCATATACTCAGTGAGGCGCGACTCCCATGCGGGGCTGCTCGAAAACTAGAAACACGCCAGGTGAAAATCAAGCAGCCGCGGCCGAGCAAGAATTTGGTAGATCGGGTAGATCGGAGAGTGGAGATTGGGGGAGTGCCAAATAAGTCCCAAGGTTGGGCTGGGGCAAGGTCAACTCTGACTAATTGAGAGAACCGTCGAGAACCTTAGGTAGTACAGTACCTTAACCTCTGTACTCAACGATGGAGGAGAAGTGTAAGGTTAATTCTAGCTGAGACCTGACTTGATGCCGATAGACCGATAGACCGCCATCAACGGGAAAGCAAATCAAGCAAACACTCCCCCGTTATCGTCATTCGCTATCGCTCACATACGTCTTCCTCCTCTCGCCTCCCACCTCTCACCTTCCTTCTCCTTACTTCTTTCGATTTATTCCTTCTCCTTATCCTCCCCCTCGGGCCCTCATTTCCTACTCGACCCCGCCGATCTCCTTCTCCCTTTAGGCGCCGCCGGGCCTTCCGATCATCTCCTCTGCCATCCAGACGCTGCTCGGCGGGTATATTGGGTACGGTACATTGAGTGTGGGCTGTGCCAGACGCTTGTCAGACCATTCGAGACCATCGGTCGTAGTACGCTGTGTTGGACAGTCGGCCCATCTCACAAAAACCGCCTCCTGACCGGTCTCTTCTCACATACCCGTCAGCTTTCCTTTGTCTCGATACTTCCCCCAGCTCCCGCCCAACCTCGACCCCGATAGTGCGCGCTACAGCACTCGACGTAACGCCACAGACAGGCTGATAACAAGGTAGTGGCGTGTTTGACTGAGGAAAGAGACTGAGGATTTCGCATTCAAAACAACTGGGTCATCCAAAGCGAACCTACAATCGGGCTAGGAATCGGGGTTGGTACGGTCGCGACTAGCGAGCGATTTGGAAATTCTTATGGCAGTAGACCGTTCATAACGCTCTCTTTACCTAGTCTTCACTATCGCAACTTGCTACTATGGGACAGTCGGCTTCGACGCCACGAGATCCCTCTGACACTAGCCATCCGGACTACGTGCCGTTCTCGATAGACCACAATTCGGTTCTGAGGGATGAAGATATGAACAACGGACGACCTACTGAGCAAGGTGGAGAGGCGGGCTCATCGTCCGGGATGGAGTCGAATCTACACAACGGGCAAGATCCGTCACCTGGCCAGCTACATGAGCTGCCGGAATCATGGCAGCAGCCCATGCGATACTCTGGGGGGTTCCCACAACAGATGCGAAGCATTGAAGAGGAGACCTCCGAACATGAACCGAGCGCGCGTGAATATCGGTCGGCAGCGATTGCGCGGATGGCAGCAAGGAGACAGTCTACTATGTCACGCCTAGGGTCCAGAATTCTGCCCAATTCAGTCATTCGCGGTCTTCTCAGCAGCCAAGAGGAGACGCCAGCGGAAGGCCATGCTCACAGGCATGGTCTGGTCTCAAGAACGCCCCCGCGGTCTGAAAGTGCACACAGTAGTGGTCGGTTTAGCCCTTTCAGTGCCCTGGGATCTAGAGGAGTCATCCGCCGCCGTAACACTCGGGGGCCTTATTTCATTCCCCAACGTGCTGACTCGTCGGCAATGTCGGATGGAGGTACGAGTTCCTCGCTTCTCGATTCATCTGCGGAACGATTGCCAGAGTCCAACCGCGCGTCCTGGCGGCGAGCCCGTCTCCAGCGCGTGCGTCATTCATTGTCAACTCCTATCTCTCATATGTTTGGACAACCTGCATCGGATATTCCCTCTTCCCACGGAAGAAGCTCATCGTTCAGTGGCGACCTTCCCAGTGCTATGGATACCCGCCTTGACTTTGGTGAGCCTCTGCCCGAGTTGGATTCAGTCGAGCCTGGTGTGCAACCAGACCGACCACTTTCGGCTCATCAGACGAACGCTGGTCTAGTGGGATCCCGTGCCCTTCCCAGTCTTCTTCGAGCACGAGCGGCTCGGGCCATGCGGCGAGAAGAACAAACGCCTCTCTCTCGGGTCCTGCAGCTCGCTGCAGCTGCAATCGCAGCGCAGCTCTCTGGCACCACGGGCCCAGCGCTCCCAAATATCCAAGCGCTGGGTAATGAAGGCGTAGATGGCTCGCTTGAGAACTTTATTCAAAGTTTGCAGCATGTCACGACCGCCCCAGCGCAGCAGTCATCGCCGGCAGAAGAAGGAGCTAGTCAGCCTGGGCCCGAAGCGCCAGCGGCTCCTGTGAACTTCTTACGAGTTTTCCGGTTTGCCAACTCCGACTCCCCTCTCGGTGCTGGGTCGCAGGCACGAGGTCCAAATAGTTCTGAAAATTCAGGTCCTCAGTCGGACGGAATGTCCATCGACGAGCCCTCGGAAGGAGCCGAAGGCCGGACGGTCACCCTGGTTGTGGTCGGTGTTCGATCAGTCCCTGCGGGAAATGGAGGCCATGGCGACGAGGGACGACCAGCTCCTGGTGGCGCAGGTTTGGATGCTTTGCTCGGGCTGCCATTCTTGCCACCTAACGCTATTCCACGACCTCCAGAAGGCGCTGGTGATCTCGCACAGCGGGCGGATGCGCGATCCAGATTGCACGCGGCTCGTCAAGCTCGGCCTGGAGGCATCCCTCTAGAGATCCCTCGCCAGCCGGGACCAAACATCTCACGAAGAATGTCGGACGCCGGACCTCGCCCTCTACCTCCGTTCTATCCGTTTGCTTCGGCACCCCAGTCCGACAGCCCACCTGGTCCGCACCCGCCGCCATCAACTCCCGCGGAGCCAGGCATGTCAGCTGTCTCATCGGGAACTTCGACCCCAAGTCGCAGGCCCTCCTCATCTTCGACCTTGTCGCCGACTCATTTGCCCCATCTTCATGAGAACCGGCCCTTGCAGCCAACGGTCGATCCTTCAGAAGAGGCAGCTCCACCTAGTGCCGCCAGACAGCGACGACGGAGTGATGCAGAGTTTGCTCGCCACCGCGCACTTGGCTCTGGATCCCTTCGTCGAAACGGCGTGGTTGAACCTGACCAACCCCCTCCAAGTGGTGGTCGAAGCTGGCTGATCTACGTCGTTGGAACCAATCTGTCGGAAAACCACCCGGCCCTGACGACGCCAAGTCTTTTCACTGATAACCCTACATACGAGGACATGATCTTGCTATCGTCACTCCTTGGCCCTGCCAAGCCCCCCGTTGCCTCTCAAGACGACGTCAACTCTGCTGGTGGTCTTTTCCGCCTTGTTGAGTATTCAGGTTCGTTGGTCGCAGAGTCTGTTGATGGCGCTGGCGCCATCCAGATCCAGGACGGCGAGCGTTGTCTGATCTGCTTGAGTGACTATGAAGTGGCTGAGGAAGTCCGAGAGTTGGCCAAGTGCAAACACGTGTTCCATAGGGATTGCATTGACCAGGTACGTTGCCTTTGTAATTCTATCTTTGATTCACTGGTCTTACTAACTTGGATATTACAGTGGTTAACCACGGGCCGAAACTCTTGCCCTCTCTGCCGAGGCCAAGGTGTTCAAGAGGCATCGAATGACGAGGGCTCAGCAGGAGTCGAGCCTGCTTCCAACCCTGCTCCTGAGGGCACGGCCATCTAATTTTCCGATTAGGGCCAGCACATATGTGCATCAAACTTCCCATCCTGAACAAACTCACCTATGGCCATCGGCCCTACATAACTCTACTCATTGAACATTAGCATTCCAGCGTCTGCTTATAGCCTTTACGAAATTTCTTCCTCGGATATCCCCACGGCAATTTTTTATTCTGTCGCGCCGCTTTCGGTCGTTTTCGTATATTGGTTGTTTCCTTTTCATTGGTCATCGAATCGAAGTCTAGAAGTTCTGCGGTTCTTCTGGAAAGCGACCATCTGCTTTTACGAGGCGTCTCGGTTCATCGCCTGCAATTACTGCGTCTTGCGTTCGTTGGTTTGACGGCCTCTGATGAACTACTCATTGGGAATTCCATCCTATTCTGTAATTTTCTCCTAGGACAGTCGAAATTACTTGACCAATCAATTCCTGTTATAGATCGTATCCTAGTTGTCCATTTGCTGTAATTTGTTCTCGTTATTCTTAACCCACGGTCTCATAGATTATCTCCGGAGTCGGCGATGCCCCGCTCACGTGATTGTAAATTTTTCCAGCGCGGGATGAAAGCTCGACATCACCAGAGACCACTTCTGCATTTGGAGCTTGTACAGGTGCGATTTTACAGTTCCATACTCTACCGAATACCTCAATTAGTCTTCTATGAGGCCAAAATCCCATCTTCAACCCGCAAACACATACCAATCGTGAACCATCAGCAACCCCTCCAAGCCCGCTCCCCGCAACGACATCCTCCCCCACCATCCCTCAAAAAAAACAACCACACTACCTACACCATCTCCCAAACACCCCAATCCTCTCAAAATGACCTCTCCAATCCGCACAACAATCCTCATCTCCGGCAGCGGCACCAACCTCCAAGCCGTCATCGACAAAGTCCACGCGGGCGCCCTAAACGCCCAACTAATCCGCGTCCTCTCCAACCGCAAAGACGCCTTCGGCCTCGAACGTGCCCGCAAGGCCTCCATCCCAACCGAATACCACAATCTTGTCAAGTACAAGAAAGCACACCCGGCGACGCCCGAGGGCGTACAGGCCGCGCGGGAGGAGTACGATGCCGAGCTGGCTCGTCTGATTCTGGCTGATCAGCCAGAGTTGGTCGTTTGTCTTGGTTTCATGCATATCCTGTCTCCGCAGTTCTTGTCGCCGTTGGAGAACGCGAATGTGCGGATTGTTAATTTGCATCCTGCGCTGCCGGGGGCGTTTAATGGTGTGGTGAGTATATCAATTCCTCTTTCTTGGTTTAGGGAGAGGGTCTTTTTTGCTATATTGGCTTTCGGACAGTGTTACTGATATGCTTATTATGCAGAATGCGATTGAGCGCGCTCATGCTGCATGGATGGAGGGCAAGATTGATAAGACTGGTGTGATGATCCACGATGTCATCTCTGAGGTGGACATGGGCCAGCCGATTCTCGTGCGGGAAATTCCGTTCGTGAAGGGTCAGGATGAGGATCTGGAGGTATTTGAGAAGCGGGTGCACGAGATTGAATGGGGTACAGTCATTGAGGGTGTTGGTATGGTACTCGGAGAGCTTCAGGCAGCTCGGAAGCAATGATTGAAGTTCAGGGTGGGTATACCATTCTATATACTTCATGGAAAATTGGGCAAGTGATGGGAGTATGGAGTTTGAAACTAGGCATTACAGGGCTTTTGTGCCGGGGCTCATGGATGGGGGGTGCTGTTGACGATGTTATGACTCAATATATCATGTATGAATCTTGAAAGACTACAAATTCTTGCATTTTGGATCTTTGATAAGCTTGTTTGCATCGGAGTGGAGGAGCTTGGGCCAACACGATCGAGTGCCTACTACGGCATTTCACTAGGGACTGCCGCCGTGTTCTACCGAGGCTGAAAAGCCAAGACACCGAGAATGATTTAACCATGGATGTATCCAATGCCTAGATGAAAATTGTACCAGGCATGAGTCTAGACCTTGGCCAGGAAGTACAACGGAAAGATATTAGTCCTTCGCCGAGAATGGCGATCACCCTGTACAATACTGGATACTAGCTTGTAGGACTCTGGAACGTCAAGATTGTAGCTTTGGGTCGTACCAAAAAACGGCTGCGCTGGGGCCGCGGAGACCTCGCAAGCATACCCTAGTCCAGTATTGTTAAGCCACGTTCTAGTTAGCACGTAGATGGTGTTATTAACTTATTCATTTGTTAAATTGATTGATTATTTGGTGGCGCCTGTGGCTAACAGACCGGGATCTACGACTTGAAGTACAGTACCAATTCTGCGAAATTGCCATTTCCAGTTATTTTTTCACTCTTGCATCCACCAGTCAAATAAATATGGTATCACATGCCCAAAACCCCTCGTGGGGCGGTCCCCCCGAGGTAAATCATCCAGTGGCACGCGACAGTATTCCGGTAGAGTTAACTGCCAAGGGAAGTTAATCAATCAAGGATTCCAGGGGAATCAATGTATTCTTGGAGTAGCCATATCTACTGTGGTAACAACAGTACGGGGGGGGAAGAGAACTCTACAGCCTGGCCAAATGGACAAGTGTCAGCCCGGCAATAGTATCCCAGCAGTCAGCCAAGGAGATGAAAAAGTACTTGGCTGGTTGCTTGGCCCTGCAGTGCAACTCTCTAATGCCGTAAGTCTGTCTGTCTGATGATCTGATCAGCAAAGTCGGCCCCCTGTGGTCGACCTAACTAAACAAGGAGGAGGAGGTTTAGTTCGCGCCCTCCGGGGTCTCCGGCGCCAACGGAAAGGTAAAATAGTGACAGCCCACCATTAGCTGGACTAGAGTGTCTCAAGATCGAACAAAAGGAGCCACCAAGGGCTTGCTCAATTGGGAGGGGGACCCGGTGGAGCAGTAAAGACAAAGAGAGCTAAGAGCTACCTAACAGCTGTACACAGCTTTTGCTCCGTACTGTAGTGGGTAATAGAGTGGGTAGACTAAGGGTAGGATAGGTAGAAGAGTGGATAACTATGATTGACGGTTTACGGAGTCAATGCATGGTCTTGTCCTGCACTGGTCCTGGACCACATCCCCCCAAACGGCCGGCGTCAACTCAATTCGCAGCAGTAACAGTATGTAGTTAGTCTAGGCAATCGTATCCGACGACTAGTCAACGACCCCCTGACGGACCGGTGGGATCTACTATGATGTGGGCACTGGGAGGAAAGTAGGATCGGCCGATCATGGCCGCCATCGTCACAGAAAAGCAAGTACGGAGTACCTGTACGAAGTAGTGCTGTAGTTGGTGACCAGCCTACCAGGTGGATGATGATTGTAGGATCGGAGTATAAATCACCCCGGTTGGTGGGATCGTCCGAGTTACGGTGGGGGCGGAGTTGGGTTTGGTCTCCATCCAGATTTTGGTTGTATTTGGTTTGTTGTTTGTTCAGCCTCATCGTTGTCCGTTAGTGTGGTTTCGTGGCTGGAGACTTTCCGGTAGAGTTTACTGGTGTTCGTTCAGGTGAGACCTTTAAGAATCTGATCATGACGTGGATTCCTTAGGGTGGCTACTTATCTCCGTTGTGAGATGTAAGTGTCCGGTTGAGATTCGGGGCTGCAAAGATCGAGATGGAGCATGAAACTTTCGATCTATGCTGTGCCTCTTGGGTATAATGATTGAGATGTATTGGGTGGAGGGATTGTCCTTTCAATGAATCTCTAACATATGTTGTTGGATCTGCAACAAGCCATTGTATCACATCTGAGTCCCTCACAGCAAAATAGCTGCTCTCGACTATTTCGGCGGATACCGATGAGAAGCGGGATATATTTCGGAAAGTTGAGACTAAGATTGTGGGATCTATGGCGGGAGGGACAAGTTGCCCGAATCCCGATGGATAAGGAATCTAAGCTTGATTAAGGATTTTCTTAGGACTTGCTACTGGACGTCGTTAGTGCCCATGGTGGAATTCCCACGTTTCTAGTCTGGAGTCGCTGTGCATACTTACTTAGGACCAAAACCCGGAACCAGCAACGCTAATACGAACAACTAGTGCAGGCGCCACTTGGTTCAACTAAGCATTTTCACGGGTACAACACGGAAAGTGTAGACGCCATCTAAAAGTCAAAATAATGGAATTCTATGATTCGAGTCTCAGATGAGGTGGCGTCTTGTCTTCTAGATTCTTCTGCCGAGTAGTTAGATAAAAGTATCAGCCTGGGGGAGCACCGTGAAACTCATTTCTGATGCCGTAATATTTCTATAATGCACTCCTTGACAAGATCAGAGTGGAGAGGAGATGTAGCAGAGTGGAGGATCATGGGTATGGCTTCCTGAAATGAGCTAAAATGATCCACATCAAGAATCGATCTCGTACTTTACTTCCAACAAGCACGAGCAGCAACAGCCAGAGTAGGTTGCTGGAGAATTCTTCAAGAGTAAACTCTCGTCAGTATGGCCCTCGGGGTTTGGTAGATTCCGCTCCGCACGATATAAGCTCTAATCTCCATTTCCTCTCAACCATCCGGGGAAAAGAACTCCGAGCGTGGGCACATATGAAAAAAGAAGCCTTCGTTACGGTCATCCTTGATAATGCTGATTACCGAATAATAAGATCCGGTAATTACAAGTTGACAGGGATAATGCATTCCTAATTCATGACATGCATTCGACCGGCCCGGTTGAACCTAACCTGAGCATTGATCTCGTATGGGCTTTAAGAGGGGTGTATGACGACAACGGAAGGATTCATTTATCCGGGATAAACACGATACATCACTCCCCATATCTTTTGCCCAGGAGTTGCAGGTTTAGTGATGTGGCGATACCATGACTCGGATCCTGGCTTCGTCGTTCCGTCGGCTATAACCGTTAGATCTTAATTAGAGTGAAACCTCCATGTCTCTTCTAGCCAGGTTCTAGCCGTTAGTCCAAGCCATGCTGCATATGAACGATTCCCCAAAGAACAATGAAAGAAAAGAAGAAGAACAAAACACGGCCATTGTTTAGAACCCCGGCTCAGACTACACTAAACAATATACAATAAACGCGCCACATTAAGATTATCATGGATGGCCCAGCTGCAAAATACCCAGGAAATCAAGGATACGAGTACGCCTTGTATACGAGAAATTAACCCACGCACCCCATTCAAAGCATGATACTGGTTGTTCAATATTTCCTTCCGTATCTGATTCGTGTTTGGGAAATATGGAAATAGAGCCAATATTAATTAGCTCACTCCATACCTACTGAATCGGGTATAGTAGCACATGCATGTGGGCTATTGACCAGTAGTGTTCCCCAATCTCCCGGGTCCCAGGGCCAGCACCTGGGCCATGGGCCATGGGGAGGGCGGGTGAGATCTTGAACGGAGATGTTACCTATCCTGGACCAGTGCAGGTGCTAGTCCATATGCCAGGACCGGGATCAGCAGAGCGTCATGATCCTGGGCTAGTGTGTCACTGTCGTGGGAGAGGCGGCTGCAGCCTACAGTGGTGTTGGCAACTTGGCTAACTTGTGTTTTTTGCGGGTGATCTCCAGGGATTGGGGGGGGAAATGTTTAAGTTTTTGTCTATTGTTTGTAAACGCCTTCTTGCCACTAGTCCAACAGGCTGAAGAAAGAATAGCAATGAATGGGAAAAAAGAAAGCTGAACGGTCCACATGGCACCAGAGTCAAAAGTCATGCTGTGTAGAAAAACGGTGGAGTCAGGATCCACCCCCTGTCAAGGAGCACGTCCATTAGTGTTTAGAACCGGGTCACATTTCACCCACATGGCGAAAAATAATGTCGGAGGGTCGGTGCGCTGTGCAAGTCCCGGCAGACCTAGCGTTCTGTTTCTAGTACCCATTAGGACTGGACTGGTTCTTCTTTTGGATCCAGCAGCCAGTTTACGCGCTAGACACCTTGCATGACCGAGGTAGACAGAAAAAGTTATAGCAAATTCTATAGGAGGGAAGAATACTGGACTTTAAACGGAGGACCTCAATACAGTACAGCATACTGTACTTTGTGAATAGTGAATACTGCTAGAACCTTTGAAAGGAATGGGACGTGTCCACGATGACGGTCTAGTAAAAAATCTCAAACAGCTGATAGGCTCCATCGGCAAAGTCAAGAACGAATCAGCGCCGAATGCGCCACTGGTGTCGTGGGTGATCCATCAATATTCCCTGTCGTTACCCACCAGAAGGATAATAACACTTCACCACGATCCAGGATCGTTCCTTGAGTCTTGACGGAGCTGCTGTACCACTACCGTACGGAGCTATGGGACATCGGCGCATCGGTGCTTGAAGGTTCCGGTGGAGTTGATCCTGAGCATAGAATTCCTTAATTATGTATTTTGTCTCGCAAGGATGGCGCTTTTCGAATTTCTCCTCAACCTCAACGTTAGCTCCTGGCTAGAGCGGCTCCACCTTTTTCTTTTTGTTCTGCCTGTCAAATCCCCGTCGATCAGGCACGCGGCCGATTGATAATATTTTTTTCATGAAACCAGAAAGGTGGTGGAAAGAGGGGGGGAAGAATATGAAGAAGAGGGAGGCTGAAAGTGGACCTAGGAAAAAAAGGGGAAGAGGGAGGAGAAAAGGACGAGGCATTTCAGCCAGCCTTAGGAATTTCCTTGGAATTTCCGTTCCCTGTCCTTTACCACCAACACATCACACATCATTCACCCCTTTCTGCTCTGTAGAAATATTCATACGTTCCATCTCCGACTTTGATCCTACATGAATCATACAAATCCCTCCTCGAACAGGTCTCCACACGGACCAAGTCACTAAAGTCCCTTTAGTCACTCGGCTCCACTCGCAAGAACCGATCTCCGTCACGAACAGAACGTTTTCGGCATTTTGCTCGATGCACCCGCCTCCAAAGGTTTCAGATTTGCCGACTGGCCCTGAAGTCGTGCTCCATAGTGTTACTAACTTACTCCGTACCTCCGTCCCATCTCCCCGTACTCGTGCTCGTGCTAGTGCTTCTACTAAGCTCCCTTGGTCATCTCGGCCGCTACTGGTAGACTCGGCTTCTGTCGACTCCGAAGCTTGACTTTTGATCGCCGAGGATGCCTTCTTGCCTTCTTGCCTTTTTTTTTTTTATTTCCTTTCTTAGTCTTCTCTCCCTATCGGAAAGAACTCCGTTGATATTCGAGGCTGTCTCCACTATCATCCGTGGTGATGGATCAATAATCTTCGCAACAAAATTCTCTCTTTGGATCCGCCCTGCGCCGGGACTACTGGTTCGATGCAGAGGATCCATTCTTTGAATGGTGGACGGAAAACAGTTCGGAGTACGGAGTACAGAGTAGAGAACTAAGGCAGCATAGCAAGAGCTAGGCAATTCTCGAGACATATAGCCGCCGACGGAAAATATCACGACCCAAGGCGCGTGAAGTACTATGCAGAAACCAGGAAAGCAGCGCAAGGCTAGCTGGGATTGATCAAGGCTCTATGGTGATGCTCAGCTCCTCATTGCCAGTTATCTTTTGGTTTCTTGATTATTAGCTCCTGCATGGAACCAGAACCACTACAGGTCTAACAGTCTAACAGCACTAATTACTAGGCTTAAGCAGCCACTCGGGCCCCTCCGAATTACCCCAAGCCCTAAGAAATTGTTGCATTTCCGCTGATTATCCCCCCCCCCCCTTTGGTGGCTTGAGGTGATCGTCCCCCTCCAGAACCACCTAAACCATTCGGCCCCCCTTTTCCAGAATCCAGAGTTCACCGAGACCCGAGGTGATCCGTTTCGCCCTCGGAGAAAGAGGATAAAAATATCAAAGTACTTAACTACTGTAGTACATATACTCCGTAATGTAGGATCATCCAGACGATCCCCCATGGAGTGGGGAACTGGGAAGAGGGAAAGGGGGCCGACAGTGCGAGGTGCTACATCATTGTTGCAATACTACCTTGGTAGGTATTTTTTTTCCCTGACTGCACATCAAATCCGTCATTGCTTATAGCCCAATCCGGATCGACCCTGGGAGGGCTTGGTGTAAATTGTAAATTGTCCAATGCAGCAAGATGCAGGCCCAGTTTGAAATGATTTCTTCCTTGATTGCGAATACCCTTTCTTGGCTCCCCACCCCGCCGGAAGAAACGGAAATGTTAGTAGTAAAAGAGGTTAAAATATCACTAAATAATTAACCCATTTGCTAGACCCTAAATCAGTATACGCCCCATCGTGATAAGTGGGTGAATCGGGGTAGACTATGGAGCATATCTAGACGCCCCCGTACGGAGGAATCCATCCAAACGGGTTAATCGTGGCGGATATAGTTCCTGGATCAGCCCAGGGATTTAGGATTTTTACACATCAATCGTTCTCCGAACTCCGTGGGTTTGCAAATCCTGGGTTCTTCCTTCGTGGTCCCTGGGTAGAAGTCTGTAGTTGGACTAGTTTAGTTGTTCCCATTCTAGCCACTAGTGACGGAGGATTTAGTTTTGTCGTCCTAGCAGGCTAGGATGAAGGCTCGTATTTGATACGGCGATCAGGATCGCTGTGTCAGCGGCACTAAAATAGAAAATGAGGAGCAATCAAAAAGGCAAAAGAACTGGATACACTCCGTAGTGGAGATGAGAAAAGACTTGGGATTTCCCAGTTCCTGCGTTATCGTAAGAAGCAAAGAAGAAAAAGTCAAAATCAAATCAAATCAGATCAAAATAAATTGAAAAAAAAAAAAAAAGAAAAAAAGGTTCAAATACAAAACGGAGTGTAAAACTGTAGTCCTAAAAGGTTTCCTTTTTTCCTCTCTGACACTGTGACTCGACTTGTTTTAATCTCCGCACATCCTGGTTCCAATCATCCGGGTCCAACCTCACCCCACCCACCACCCCTTCTACTTCTACTTCGACACTCTACTCCCATCCAACTTCCACCCTCCCCTTCATCTCCGATCGTCCTCTTTTATGCTGCAATGCAAGTTCCCAGCGGAGCTTCTGGCTGACTTTCATGGGGAATCCACGCGCCACCTAACACAGATAGTGACGCGCCTTGAGGCCGTACAAGAAACACCCCCGGAATCCCCATACTCAAGGTGCCTCCCGAAAACCTTCCTTGAATCTTTGGGCTGATCTCCACGATCACCCACCATATACAACACCCACACACGACCACCCACCATGGCGCAATCATATCATCAGTCCCAGGCAGCCCTGGCAGGCTTCCTCGACTCAATGCAACAAGACACTAGTATGTCCGCATACAACTTGTTCGGTCCCACGCAATATCCCGAGAGTGTCGCCTTCTGGCATGACCCTTCCGCGGCGCCGCCCATGGCCCTTCCCGCTCCGTCATACCCGCCCAAGCAACCGACCTTACTCCAGCCCATCCCGGACCAGAAGAAACACAAGCGCACCCGCAGCGGCTGCTTTACTTGTCGATCACGCCGCATCAAATGCGACGAGGGACGCCCTATTTGCGAGCGTTGCCGGAAAGGTAGTCGGGACTGCGTCTATCCCTCGCCAACCGCCCCTTCGGCTAAGAGCTCCCGCTCAAGTGCCAAGTCACGCAGTGCTCGCCCTCAGTCGCAGGGTAGTGACTCATCCGGCAAAGTGGACGTCGAGGAAATCAGCCCGTTAGAGCCTATCATCGACGAAGAAGAGCCCGAAGGTACTGATGTAGGGTCGGGACTATCGCCAATGAGCGGTAGCGGTACTGGCCAGTCACGACATGATCTGCATCGCACACAAAGTGGCCAGTCACTGCGGAAACGCAGCATCAAACAGCCATCCGAGGCGGGATCATTCCATCTAGAACCGAGTAGCTCTCCATCGACCGAGTCATCGAGATACGAGTCGATGAGCGTGCGGTCGGCCAGTATCAGCCAGTCTACGCTCGACTTGCTCAATAATAGTCGACTGTCGGATGATTTACGGTTCTATTTGGATTTTCATCAACAGTTTATCTCGCATGAGCATTTCTTTTTGAGACAGAGCAGCGCTCGTTTCATCCATCACAGCATTATCGAACTTGCACTGGGGTATGAGCCGTTACTGTTTGCTCTGGTGGGATTCGCGGCATATCATCACACCTTGCAGAGTGGAGGGAAGCTCTATGCATTTTTGAAATATTATAACAAGGCTTTGGTGCTCTTGCGAAAATCTTTGGAATCGGGCGAGGAACACAGTGAAGCAACGTTGTGCACAGTTCTCGTTTTGACAACGTTTGAGGTATTAACCCGTGGCGCCCCCGTCTTGACTGATTTTGGACTCTTTCTAATTATCATTCTTCCATATAGGAGTATATCGGTGATTGGGTGAATCTCATCGATCATCATCAGGCTGCACACGCCTTGATGCGAGAACTATTGACACCCGAATCCTCTAATTTGATCGAACTCCATACCAACATCTTCCTCTGGTACGCTCGATTCGACGTGGTGGCAGGCATTCTAGCCGGCACCGAGGCGATCCTTGGCCGTGACTGGTACATGGCAAAGGAGCAATACGATGCCGAGCAAGCAGCCCTTTACCCCGACGATCCAAGCAAACAGCTGGCCCTCGTAGCCTCGATCAATCGACGCTTTGGACTGGACATGGCCTCGTTATACGCCAAACTCTCGCGTGGCATGATCCCTATAGACCAGTTTGCCCTACAAAACGAACAACTTGGTCAAACGTTGGAACATGCAAAGAATATCCTCAAACAATTCGATGATTGTGAAGATACCGTGCGATCATATCCAAATCAGCAACCGCTAACGGACGACGATATCGTGGACCCGTACGTACCGGGCTTCATATTTCAGGGACCCCTGTGGGATGCAAATTATGCGAGAATCGATCTTCTTTCCACCGAGTTGATGTTTAAATATCAAACCATGCTTTCGTTGAAGCAGCCGCTTCTCCAGGATTTGCAACGGTTGGCCTTCGAACAGTGTCAGTTGATTGAGACGATATCACGCTGGCCAGACAGGGGCAACGGATATTGCATTGGCTTCAAGAACAGTATTGGTCTTTCGAGCATGTTCTTGCCCAAGGACTTGAAGCACCAGATGTGGTCGAGGCACAAGCTGGCCTTGATGGAACAAAATGGGTAAGTCTGCCCAGAATCTTCGTTCCTGTTATCCTAAAAGTTGGTTCAGTGCAAACTAATTCGATTTCTCTTTCTAGGTATATCATTGCCCCTCGATTCCGCGCCGCCATCGCCGCCATCTGGCAACTCCCCGATATTCACCACTGGTGGCTTCCCAATGACGAAGGCTACTCAGATATTATCCGCGAGGTCCGGGGCATGTCTGAAGAGCGAATGAGCCAACCTTTGGATGATTTCCGGGAGAATGTGCGGGACATGAAATCCCTCTTCTGGAAGCTTAGTGTGGATGATCAGGGTGAAGACCAGAGCCCTTCCAGTAGCCACAACAGCTATACGTGACGAGACATACCAAGTACCATCCTGTTCTGCCACACCAGAATAATCCCATCACATTGGGCTGCGATCACATCCATGCAACACAAACCCATGCATGTCGCCAGTCCATACCCAAGGTTTTCCAAGCTGCGTCCCAGCCACAGCTATACCATCGACAGAATCTTCATAGACGAATGCCCGCGACTTCTACATCCCGAGTACATATCATCATCATGACTACATCCACACCTCCAACCAGCCGATGTCATTCCCAGCCGGTTTTCACATGGGGAATCAACCCACTCTTGAAGAAACGTGCCGAGCCGCAGTGCCGCACACCCTGGAATTACCTGCCACATGTCCATATCCATATCCTAATCTCTCCCCTCGACTCCCTCCCTATCTCCTCGAGGCTTTGCACGGCATTCCCGCAGCTCATGACCTTATGTGTACACTCATCAGTCATATACCCTACCCGTTGATATTTCAACAAATTTTACATATCATCTTCACGTGTCATATTAGTGGTCATATTTTGGAATATACTTGAATGGAAATAGAGGTATAAGAATTCAATAGATGGTTGTGTATACTCACTGGTCATTGTTGTTGGGTCATTTCAATCTATTTTTTCTTTCATCGGAATGGCCCTTTACGTTGGGCGTGCTCGACTGCTGGTTCTCAGATAGGGAGCTCTAGGGTGGTACTTGATATGGATGTGACAATGTGAACAAAGCATACTGGAAATGACAAAGAATGCATTACATCTTTCTTCCACCGCAAATTCTTTATGACCCTCACAGCTCTACGATCCCTCCCGGAAATCCCGCCTGTCTCTCTGCTCATTCCTCCCCCCAACTAACAACCCTTGGAATCCACAATTAGACCTATACTGCAACACGACTACGTCCATCGATGGTAATTCGTGTCGAGGTAACGAATAGCCGTGTGTGAGGCGATTAGGACGGGTTAGGTGCGAATTTCTTGCAGGTTGGAGGATAGGAGCGGGCAGGGGAAGTTGTAGAGAGGTTGCTGTTCGAGGTAGATTTAGCTGTCAGTCTTCATAGGAGGTTTTCGGGGAGCTTGTGAGGTTGAGACGATGTATACTTTAGGAATTGAGTTTGAACTTATACATAGGATTGTATGTCGGAAGTACGATTATTCTAGTCGATATATCAGACTGGACTTTTTTTATCGACGATATGGCAAATGGAAAGGCATCTGTTTGCCCTTTCCGGAATACCAAAGACTTCAAAATCATTGCAAATGACTAAAGCATATCAAATTGAGTTCATGCAAGTCTCCGTTGTCCTAGCTAGAGGACAATTACTTCTTTGAGTATCTAACCCCATTGTCCAGAAACAAAGCGCTACATTTGAATAATAGAAACAGCTATTGCCTGCCGAGGGGTGCTATAAAACTAGTAGGTCACTCTCTTCAGTCCCGATCAGGTAAGAATACCTGTTCTAGTGTCCAAGGACAAATATTCGCAATCATATAGACTGTCCACCTCAAAAATGCCGAGCCTGATTCCACGGTGGAAGAAGAAGAAGCCTTCAACTTTCAGAGACTTGTCGCCTTCAGATAGGGATTACCTCGTTGGTATGCTTCAAGCTACACCGCCGAATCAGTCGGAAGCAAGTAGCCAACCCCTACAGCATCAAGAGGAGCCAGAATTACATTCCCAAGACGAACCAGCACCAACACAATCCCCTCCTACACCACCTCCAGACGAACCAACCATCCCAAAGCCAACCTTCGAATCATCCCTCCGAATGGCCAACGAAACCGTAAAATGCTGGGAAAGACGCGACACCCGAATCGCCAACTCGATTAAAGCAAAACTGGCAAGCAAATTTTCCCTAGAGATCAACTCTTACATGAAAGAGTACGCGGCAAAGACGAGGGCAGTATCGTCTCGGCAACACATTCATCGTATTGTTGAGCAGTGTGTGTTGGCGAGACGGAATTTGAGAGAAATTAGGGATTTGTTGCAGGATTTGCAGGATTATGACCCGGTTGATGATGTTACTAGAATGTTGATGGAGGAGACGTGGCGGGTTATGGTGAGTCTTGAGCATGATAATTGGATTGAGGTTGAGTATGCGCTGGAGAATCAGTAAGATGACTGCGACGTTGGAGCTGTGGAAATGTTTAATTAATGAGGGGAACATGGTGAATTGAAGCTTACAACATCGACACTGGCTTCAGTACTTTGCTATATCTTCTTTATGTGACTGTCTCGTCCGGTTGTAGTGTTACAAGCTTGGTGTTGACTTGGATGAGCCTGGTCGCCATTGGTAGATCGACTCGAATAAAAAATATTGACCTCTATGAAAAAAGGGCATAGTGTAAAAATTGATCACGATCTAGACGACAATGTATCACCCAAAAAAGAAACATCCGATGATTCGGATGATACTTCAAATGGTCCCAGAGGGGGTCGAACCCTCGACTTTGGCGTTATTAGCACCACACTCTAACCAACTGAGTTATGGAACCGTTGATGTAAGAAGAGGCGATAATTGGCATCATAGATGGAGACAGTGGAGATTATTCTGGAGCCTGGTGGAGCACGTGGACTCCTGCCTAAGGCGGCAACAGCCCGACCAGTGCATACATAAGGTCTACTAATTGAGTGGCTAGGATACTAATTAGGAAGAGTACAATAATTTCTAATGCCTTTAGTCTGTATATCAATATTATAATCATAATTTTATAAACTCCAGCGTTGGGATTAAGCTTCGTTTCTGGATGGCGATGTGCGATATATTTTTGGCCAAGTTCTTTTTAGGTCCACATTGATCCTTTATTGGAGGTTCATCAACGTATGCGAACTGACAAAGATCCCATTCACACACTAAAACTCACTGGGACCGAAGAAATTCCTAATTTCTATTCCAAGTACATCCTTAACATAGTTTCCACAGTATCCCTAAGGCAGTTTCAGCACCTGCATACTGACAAAGACCTAATCCCTGCAGGTCAAGAGCCCCCGGGATTAAAGCCTTTCACGATTTCTATTTGGAGTATATCCTTAGCACAGCCTCGACAGCTTCATTAAGGGGGTCGAAGTGCCTGCCAAAGAAGACAAAGGCACATGATTTCTTTCATCATCAAACAACTGCAATACCCTTATAGAAAGTCTGGCACGTACAGATATAACAAAGCCAGCTCGAGTATAAGAAGACCCCCTCATATCTGACATACGAGTCCAACAACTCTCCAGCCCAAGGCTATCCTCTTCAATCCCAAGAACCATCTGCAAACTCCCAGGTCAGTCCCAAACATAATCTTTTCTTCTAACTATCCATTAATCTCCCAACCATTAAATCATGGGCGATTATAACAAAGCAGAGTTCTTGAACTTCATTGGCGACTCCATCGTCAGCCTGCAGAACTGGAATAGTGGAAGAGGTGTACGTCCCCATATACTGCTTGGTCAGATGCGTGAAATGTCCGATACGATGCTTGCCTATTCCACCTCGCTTCCACCGGGTGAAGCTGCAACCGCTTGCGAGAAGACTGCTCGTTATCTTGTGGCTATTAGGGTCAGCCTTACGCAAACAGGGCTCACAGACACGATCAAACTCAATATGAGAAGGGCTTCCCATTTGTGTAGCCATATCTTGTCTGGAGACCTCCCTGTGGATTTCTCGAGTTGTCCTTGTTGCTGCAAGAAATGCGGTAAGAAGGGTAAGAAAGATACTGCAAACCATGTGAAGGAGGAAAAGAATGCGGCAGGGGCGAGCAAAGAGGTAAAGGCGAGCAAAGATGTGAAGGTGAGCAAGGAGGCCGAGCCCGAGGCAGAGGTAAGCGATGTTTCCGAAGCAGGCAGCGCGGCGGAGGAGAGCGATGTGTCGAAGGAAAGCAGCACGGCGGAGTAAGTAGAAGTCAAAGCTAGGCTTAGTTCATGGTGCTGTGAGGGGGTGAGTAGAGTTCGTTCTCGGTGATTTTCCCATGTCGTTCTTTATGATTTTCTTCTTATCCTGTCTTGTTTATCAGTCTTTAGATTCATATCTGGGTTTACCGTATCAAAGCCAGCACTCTCATTGAAAATCTCAATCAGCATTTTGATAACCAATTCAATTTTCGAGTAGATGTAACCAAAACAATTTAAAAGTATTGAGGAATAGTCGGTAGTCGAATAAACAACATTATAGTGGGAAGGTACACCCCCACCGATACCTTTATATTCATATGAATACTTAAACTTCCTATTCCATATGGATCATAGCCTTAATTACAGTCATAAAACAATTTTATTCCTTTCAGTCACCTAGGTGTTTTCCAACATAT
The DNA here is from genome assembly GCF_028827025.1 of Penicillium cataractarum. Taxonomy (NCBI): domain Eukaryota; kingdom Fungi; phylum Ascomycota; class Eurotiomycetes; order Eurotiales; family Aspergillaceae; genus Penicillium; species Penicillium cataractarum. The sequence continues at coordinate 2,046,561 of NW_026622743.1, read as the reverse complement.
TTCATCTGTGTTATTCATTATTTATCTCGATATAACATTAGACGTATGGCCATAATGAATATCTGAACCTTACAAGCGACTTTCTCAATGGCTCTTTGACTACTGAAACACTGAAATGGCCATTGTCTATAGAACAAAGAAAACACCACAGAGTGCCATAAAAAGAACAAAGTACAGACAACCAAAAGCACTGTCCCCATTGTTTCATTTTACACAAAGGCCTTCAGACGCATACTAAATAAAGGCTTCTGAGACCTCCAGAGCCTAGATATAAAGCTACCTTAAGTTGTTCTGGTCGGCTAAGTGCGTTTGTTCCTCCCTGAATAATCTCTTTCCTTCTCATCGCTCTTCTTTTACCCTATTCACCAACAATGACTTCACTGAAAGCCCTCAAAACAAACCTTGAATACTCCATAAAACTGCTCACAACATGGAATGTTGGCTTCTCCCTATCACCCTATTACCGCATGGCAAGCACAGTGACCGACAAACTCATCAAGGATCTGACTAAATACCTGGATCAATACGCAAACGAAGCCAGTAAGTCATATCCGCATTATGATTATATCGTTTTCTTTGGCAACGAGGTTGAGAGGTTGCTTCTGGATGTCACAAAGGAGATGCTGAAGTCCTGTGACGAGGTTTCAATGGGACCACCTGGTCTTAACCCATCCGTCAAGAAAAAGTTGGAACTTGCTATCCAACATATCTGGGTGTTAAGGGGGATGATTCGTCGTCAGCAAAAACCAGAAGGGCGTGATGTGCTAACTTCTCGTCGCCGAAGGCAGCACTGTTTTTCTTAGTCTCGCGAAGATGAATTAACCAACCCGAGAAGAGAATTCGATCAATCTTACAATAAACAGGGTAAGATTCTTTGTTACATTGCTACATTCTAATTCGATAATTAATTGGAATTTGGGAATTGCTTAATGGTGATATTGTTGGTCTTTGTAAATCGCCTTACATTTTTGACACTCAAATACACAAAACCTGAGTAGCTACATGACTGGGACTGACGAGTAGATTAGAACCATAGTCGTTCGATATGTAGATGAACTGAGACCTGTGATGGATACGACACGTAGCTTATACCGTAGAATGAAGTCCAATTGCACTAGTTCCTTGTATACATGAACATGTATGCTTTAATTTGTACACAATAGTCGAGTTCCGAGAGGATTTGCACACAATAATCCATGACTTTAGCCGCCTGCAGCAGGGAGTGATCTCCCTATCAACAAGGAGACGGGTAGAACAGGCTTGTAGCCTGCTTTACCAGGTCTCCTTCTCATCTGGGCCACAGCCAGCCTTCCAGGGGACGTCCTTGGCTCTCACAACCGTCTCCCACCCACCAGCCAGTTCCCTACTACTGCCAACACCCAATTCCACCCCATCCACATCCTCGCCCCAAGGCAAAGCATCAACATCGACCTCCCACCCCAGCAAACAGCGAAGTATAACACCTGCACCAGCCTTGCTCATAACAACGTTCATCTCCTTACATCGCTCATCACAAACGCACTCGATGCACCCCTGGGGCGAAAGACAAGAACAAGATTCAATACGAGCCACCGCGCGTCTTAGCAGCAATCCGATAAATTCGAACGCCTTGCTCGCAATACCTGACCCGCAAGATCCGCCCTTCGCGTCGTAGAAGGTCAACCGTGCAGGTCTCTGGCGTGATGGGGGTTGGATCTTCTTCTCAAGCTCTGCGTTAGACTTGCCAGATGCATTGGCACGACGGAGCCCGCTACTAATCTCTTTCTTTGCGACCTTGCATTCGGTGCGAACGTCACCGGGAGAAGATATCACAAAGGATGGAAGGAGTGAGAGTACGGCGTGTTCAGCGGCGTGAATAGCGGCTGCAACGTTGAGTCTGTGCGATTCGAGGATGTCGATGGCTCGGGAGGGCACGTTTAGCCACATACCCTTTGTGAACAGGTCAATTGGGGGATTGTCGACGGCGACGGCGTCGAGAATACGGCCACGCTTGTCAATCTTGAAGAAGCCGTATACAACGGCGTGAATCTGCACGGCTCCGAAGAACGCGCGGCAGGAATCTGGTCCGGTGCCGACAAGACGCATGGCCTCGGTCTCGATGGGATCAATATCTGTGTAGTCACGCTGCATAGTGCTCCAATCGACGTGAACGCGCAGGACGCGTGCAAAGTGACGCTCCGGGTTGAGCTCCTTGACGATGTATGTTTGACCTTGATGTAGGAAGATGCCGCCTTCATAGATAGTGAAGAATGCACGTGAGGCTTCGACTTCTTCGAGGACGACATTGCGATTGTTCGTTGTGTCAACCACGGCAAAGTGCGTGTCCTCTGTGTCACGAATGTTCACGCACCGCGATGGATGAGGCCGGAAGCGGTCGTGGCAGTGATAGAAACCCATGCTATCCTTGATCAAGCGAGTAGCAGCGAGGGCAAATAGTTGCTCGCCGAAGTAGACATGGTCTTCATCCGGGCGAATAGGCATCTCGAAGGCGGCACACTGGACATGCCCTTCCTGGATGAGCTCGTTGGACAAGTCGACTTGCAGCTCGCAATTCGGCCTCGTGAATATTTCATCCGGATTTTGCATGTAGTGCTGGTCTGTTGGGTATCTCTCCCCAACGAGCACTGACAGGGAGTCTTTGTTTCGTCGACCAGCACGGCCACTTTGCTGTCGCAAATTGGAAATCGAATATGGGAAGCCAAGCGTGATCACCGCGTCAAGTGAGCCAATGTCGACGCCCAGTTCAAGTGCATTGGTAGCGACAATTCCCATCAACTTTCCCTCGAACATTTCCTTCTCAATCCGTCGACGGTCTTGGGGACTGTATCCACCTCGGTAGCCCATGACCATCTTGCCAACTTCGGGTCGTTCGAGAGCTTGAAACTCACTGTGAACCGCTTGCAAGAGAATCTCACATAGCTTTCGTACGCGACAGAAAGCAATCACTCTTACTCCCCGAAGGACCAATTGGCAGAACAGGCGGGCAGTCTCCGCGACGCTATCACCGCGTCCAGAGGTTGGATCAGCCGGATCCTTGAATGGAGTATTCCAGCAGACAAATTCCTTTCGGCCTGATGGAGATCCATCATAATCCACCAATTTCACATCCCGCACGCCAAAAATCGATTTCATGTGCTGCTCTGGGTTTGCAACTGTAGCAGAACAGGATATGAATTTCACATGTCGATTTCCTACTGCAGCACAAATTCTTCGGAGTCGGCGCATGATGTATGCTACATGGGACCCGAACAAGCCGTTGTACACGTGCAACTCGTCCACAACCACGAACTTCAAGTTCTTTAAGAAAGTGCGCCATGCACTTTCCTGTGGAAGAATGGTAATATGTAGCATGTCGGGATTTGTGAAAATTATGCGAGCCTCATCACGGATGAGGTTCCGGCTACCCATCGGCGTATCGCCATCGAATGTCTCAACTATTGTCTGCTGCAAGCCATCCATGAACCGCAATAGATCCATCATGCTGCGTCGCTGGTCCTGGGCTAGGGCTTTGGTAGGGAAGATATACATACCCCTACTGTCAGGATCCTTTTCCAGTTCGTGCAGCATGGGAACCTGGTAGATGAGCGACTTTCCTGAGCTTGTCGAGGTGGATACAATCACATTGTGACCTTCGTATAGATGATTGATTGCCTCGGCCTGATGAGAGTAGAGCTGAGTGATGCCTTTCGTATTGTAAAGCGCATTGACAAGGTCTTGCGACAGCTGAAATGTCAAGTCACCGTATACTGGAGATTGAGCATCAAATACCCGATGTCCTTCCGGAACGATCTGAGCATGATACCACTCCATTTCCCGTATTTCGGCAATAATTTCTGCGATAGATTTGCGTTCTTTCGGTATCGTCGCAGGTGCCTTGGCAAAAGCGGGAGTGTTTACCTCACTGCCAGGAGGCGTAGGCAGAAACGCAATTTTCTCCTGTTCCAAAGTCTCTATCGGTTCCAGTCCTTCATCTTCACAGCGGACGAGGAATGCGTCAATCGCATCGGTAAATTTGGTGTTTCGCTTCTCGATAAGGGCAAGCATCTGCTTTTGGCTGTACACTGGCATCTTCAGGTCCTCATCTTTCATTCGGCGCGTGGGTTTCGACGGCTCTCCAGTTTTTGGATTCTGCACCTCCCGCTTGAGGTCGCCGTCCACAAATTCGAAAAAGAGAACGTCTTTCCTTCCATCATTGTGATCCACGCTATTATCGGGCAGATCCTCGGTAGTGAGTGTGTCATGACCCCTTCCTAATCCGTAGTCGATGCTTTCTCGATCGCCAACCGTCATGATCTCCAGTCGGGCTTCATCGACATACTCGAATCGCACCGCCCGAGGGACGAGCACCTTGACCCTCGCCACATCCTCGACTGTGAGTTCTCTCCCTTGGCCAAGCTGCGCCTGGACAGCCTTTTTGATATTGTCAAACGTCGTGATAAAGTGTTTTCGCGTGCAGCAGAAGGTATATACGAGGTTCAGGGCACGGTGAGTCTGGGAGAGGCGTTTGAGTTCGTCTGGCCATGGCGCAGAAGGGGTTCGCTTTTTCGGAGCTTTGGATCGTGGCTTCGAGGTGGTTGACTTCTTCCCTTGGCCCTTACTCCTCTTTGTATTTTTTCCACTCTCCGTGGCTTGCGAATCTGACGCATCGTGAATGGAAGCGGTCTCTGCAGCGTTGTCGGTGCCGCCTACTGACGCGTTCGAGGACGGAGTGGCGGCGCGGCTAGCGGTCTGGTCGTCGCCATCGTGGCCTTGTTTTCGTTTCAAAGTATTTTTAGCGGGGGTTATTGCAGAGTCCGTCATGTCGGTGCCCCATCACGATCGTGCATATGGCCCGAGGGCGAATTGCGAAGTGCAAGAGACCGTCGCGGGTCGAGAAACAAGGAAACGCGAGGTCACGTGAATCGATATAACCCAGTATGGTATTGCACCTGAATCGATGGGCATCCTCAGAGTGTCGAAAAGGTGAACTGCAAGGGAAATGATAGTGTGTTACTGTGGATGAAACAAATTAATTGTTCTAGTTCACCATGGTGTTGTTATGACCTCCAAGCAACTTCCACAACGCCCAAGGTGTATAAAGCCTTGACAGCACCTGAAAGCATTTAGCTCATCGAGTTTTGCTCAATTCTTCAATATTATAGACATGAGATAGATTTCTATGTTAGGTTCACTCTTTAGCCTTGGAGCTCATTCCTCGTTTTGGATCCATGCCAAACCATTTCTCTCAAAACATCCACACGTCCACGCCATGTGTAAACCTGAGCAGCCCCAACCGATACTTACGCCACCATCAGAAAAATCGGATCGACGATTACGTCCAAACAAGCATTGGACGCCGTTTCTCGCTCTTTTCGGACCCATTGGCCTATAATTCTAATATTAGTGTTGCTAGCCACCTTTCTAACATCATCATTGTGGATGTGCCGATTATCGGCACTTTGGTCAACACTTCAATTCGGTCATTTCGCCGAGCCTCGACCTCATTTGACCACCGGTCAGCATGATCAGACTACTATGAATCATCCGAAGTAGCATTGAATTACATGATCATCAGAATTTGATCCGAACGTAGAAGATGGTATAGTACCAACTTCATCCTGATTGCTAACACCCCAACCCTTGGGATCTGCGCTCCAATCATAGTCGGCGCGGGATGACCGTATATAAGACAGCTAACCACCCCAACTATCCTTCGTTCACTCACTAAATACCTTACCTTACCTATCCGACATGTCCATTCATATCCAACATTCCACCAGAAGACTATTTCGCTTGTCCCAAAGTACCTTCGCGGGACTATCAATCAGCCACAAAGCAATGTCCACCGCCGCAGGATCGAAGGACTGGAGTGCGGCACAGTACCTCAAGTTTGAAGATGAGCGAACACAACCAGCTCGCGACCTCCTCGTCCGCGTTCCTCTCCAAGCTCCTAAAAGAATAGTCGATCTCGGCTGTGGACCGGGCAACTCAACCGCAGTCTTGGAGTCCCGCTATCCCAATGCCCATCTCGTAGGGATGGACTCATCCCCGGACATGATCCGCAAAGCCAAGACGGCCCTTCCACACCGCGAGTTCACAGTTGAAGACTTACACTCGTATTCACCGGAAGGACCTGTTGATCTCTTCTTCTCCAACGCCGTCTTCCAATGGCTCGGGAAGGACGAGCGATTCAGTATTGTCAAGAAGTTGATGGAGAGTCAACCCTCAGGCGGCGTGTTCGCTCTCCAAGTCCCTGATAACCTCATGGAGCCATCTCACGTCCTTATGCGCGAGACTGCAGAGAATGGTCCTTGGGCTACAACTCTCAAGAATGTCGGTCGTGATACTTTCCAGACACCGCAAGAGATTTACGATCTGCTCAAACCGGTCTGTTCGAAAGTGGACATTTTCCATACCAGTTATTATCACAATCTTGAAAATCATGCGGCTATCATTGAGTGGGTGAAAGGGACCGGACTGAGGCCATACGTGGACCCCTTGTCTCCCAACGAGAAAGAGGGTTTCTTGCGAGAGTATTTGAAGCGCTTGGAGAAAGCCTATCCATCGACATATGATGGCCGGGTATTGCTTCCTTACCCCCGGCTCTTCGTTGTTGCAGTCAAGAAATAATTGGCCATGAAATAGGGGTGCCTGAAATTGATGTACATATCGTTTTTCTTCACTGTGATATTTTGGCATGTCCTGCTTTGTGATCCTAGTCCTAAATGAAGGGTAAATTCAAGAGTAGAAATGGGAGACATGATATGACGATGGTCAACGGCAGAGGCATACAGAGGAATCCATGCATCCATTTGCTATAATGTGCTGCATCTTTCCAGTTAGAATTATAAACAACCAGAGAGAGAAGAACATTACTTCGCGTTTCCCTAATTACTGACTGTCATTTCTACGCCGCTTAAGCAGCAGCAGAATTTGCTAGGGGCTTGCTTAGTCCTTGTTATGTATCCCACTTCCGACTATCGCTCAATATCTCACAAACTTCTCTAGAAATACCCGCGAGAGACAACAGGGACAGTGAGTGGTGTCATGGGATCTGTATTAGCTCGGATCCCTGGACCCTGTTGGGCGGCTTCCACCATCAGGAGATCATACCTATCTACTACGTGTTAGCCGGTTCGAGACGTGTGGAGCCTTCAGGCCATGCAACCAAGGTTGCTCAATGGTAGTCTGCTTCTCTATTAGTCTATCCGCCTTGTTGAAGTACAACCCTGACACATAGCAGAATAGAATGCAGCACCGAATATTCACAAAGCACTTTCAGGAATGAAGAACGATGCTTAATCAAAAACACAATGACAGAAGTCAAAAACAGATGGGATTCGTAAAAGACCAGACGCTAATAATCACAAAAGCCGCTCACTCATAGTGATAGCGGTAAAAACTCCATGTGCACCGATCCCCAATTCCCCATGTCCTGTTTGCCGAGTCTATGTTAGACCACAGCTTCTATGGTTGGTATCATGTGCTTGTCTTTTCCGTATTCACTCGCCGTCTAGGAGATCCTTGATGACGACATAGAGATCCTTCGCAAGGGCTTCGTTTCCAACCTGCATAAAAAGAAGTTAGCCAATATATCATGAGAGGATGTCTGTGTGGGTGAGATGACTTACGCGCAAGAGCAGAGGCACGGTGCGGCCTTCTTCATTGCTGGCGAGGAAGATCTGCTTGGAGGTCGGTTCTTCGTTCTTTGAGTCACCGAAAGTCATACCCTTGAAGACAGGGCTGTTCAGCATGACACGCAGAGCACCGTCGGCACGCATAATCATGCGACCATGTTGCTTTCCGGTCTCGCTTGTGCGGGCGTTGATCTTGAAAGTTCCCACACCACGCTCTTTCCACTCGCCGTTGCTGAAGTGGAAAAGCTTGCCTTTGCAGGCGAAGAGGTTCTCTTCCTCTTCCTCACCAGTTTCAACTGTGTCAAAATTAGCATAACTGATTAATTGGAAGGGATCTGGGAGGAAATACGAACTGGTCTGTTCATAGAAGCGCTCGTCGGTCTTATCGGCCTCGAATGTGGTGGTCTCTTCGCCATCATCATTGTCGCTTCCCTCGTCGCCAGACTCATCAGCGCCAATAGGCTTCGATGGCTTGGACTCGCCGCCAAGGGTCGCAGGGGCATTGGGAGATGCGAAGTTTGTCAAGCCGCCGGACTTGGCAGCAGCAGCGAAACCACCGCTCACGCCCGCGAATCCACTTTTCAGGGAACCGAAGCCAGAAGTCGATGAAGAGCCGAAGCCAGACATTCCGGAGCCGGACTTGAAAACTGATGGTTTTGAGGAACCAAGGGAGCCGAAAGGAGAATTATCGGAACCAGCGAAGGAGCTGAGAGCCGAAGAGGCAAATGCCGAGGTCGATGCGGGCTTGTCGGCAGTTGAAGTTGAAGTCGAACCACCAAGTGAAGCGAATGGCGAGGAGGCAGCCGTGTTTGCAAATGCACTTTGAGCAAAAGCCTAGAGCAAAAGAGATGAGAAGCTGACCGGGGATGACCAATGCGGGGAAAGGAAAGAGCGAATAGAAAAATGAGAAGTTTGCTTTTAGAACTTACATTGGCTGTTTGGGTCTCACGCTCCTGCGAATTATCACGGTGGCGCTTGTTCTCAGTCTCCTTGGCCTCCTTTGAGCCTTCTTCCTGCAGCTGTTCTAAGCTTCGCTTCTTCGTCAGGCCCTTAGCGTCGTCGTCGGTCATCGCGTCGGCATTGTCGAGTTTCTTGGGATCCTGTGAAGATGTGTTGGTGTTATCACTCTCAACAAAGCACCAGGTCTCTTGGTCACTAGACCAGCCACTGGATGACGCCTCACTCGGGGAAAGAGCGGGGTGTTCAATCTGCGCCCCAGGAATCTCTAATTCGAGCGTGCTCACACGAGACACAGAGGACTCAGGCGACTTGAGCTCTGCAGAGTCAAAGCCTCCTTCTTGGGTGTGAGTTGGCGCTGGAGTCCGAGCTTCCTCCTCGGATTCAGATTCCGAGTCCGAGATGGAAATTACCTCGATAGAATCGGGCACTTCTGCAATCTCCGGCTCAGACTCAGACTCCGAATCTGAGAAAATCTCGATGATTTTGATGATTCCTGGGGGCGCGTTGAAATCCTCGGGCTCGGAATCCGAAATGACAATGACCTCAACGTCGGAGCTGTCGAATGTTCCATGGGAAGACTCATCCGTGGCCAGGTCCTTGGGGGTGGCAGGCACGGGGTCCTTGGGGTCGGGCTCACTCACGTTGTCTGATGCAGGCCCTGCGGCGCTGCCCTTCTTCGCGTCTTCTGGTGTGCACTCGCGTGATCGCTTGCGGGGCCCGTCGCCGTTCTCGATGGCGTCGTCGGTGTCGCCGCGGGCTTCTTCGAACGATCGCTTTCTGCCGCTGCCCGGTTCCGGGGCCGATGCGGCGAAGCTCGAGTCTCCAGAAGCAGCCATGTTGGAGGAGGAGTCGATCGATGTCTCCTTCAGCTGCTTACGGACGGGGCGCTCGTCGGTGTCGGAGGGCGGGGAGCGGGCGTCTCCACTGGTCACTGCCCAAGGAAGAATTTGGTCAGCTCTGGAATTTTGAAGCGAGGGTGTGGAGGTTGATATAATCATGGAAATAATTCGTAAAAAAGACACAAGGGGCCAGCCACCTATCGCCCAGTCACACTGATAGCCGCTGGGTCTGCAAGGTTGCTCTGGTGCTTCGACGGGGCTCCATGCGATATCGGCCAGTGTGCGAACCGGCTACCATTCATGCACTTGCGCATGAGGCGCATAGGGGAGGAGACAAAGACACTCACCATCAGCAGGAGCCTTCTGCTCATCTGACGCGGAGACCATGGTGGAAACTCCGCGAGAGCAGGGAACGTTGGGCGAGTCCAAGTGGGTAGGTGCAGCTACCCACGGGGAACCAGCTGTGAAGCTGGGATAGGATGAGAGGAGGGAAAGGTATTCGAAACCGTGAATCTAAGTCGGGGGATTCAGACCAGCCGAATCGCGTCGAAGTCGAGGTCACGGGTGAGGATGTGGGTTGATTGGGAGGGGAGAAGGTTCGAGTGAAGAAGAGAACCGCCGAATATAAGTGTTGTTGTCCCGGTCACCGCTCCGCCCCGCAATGGCCCATGAGCTAGGCATCGCGGAGAGAGCTCGTTACCTACATGTAGGCTGAATAAACATTAGTTGAAGCCTTTGCCTAGATCTCTTCCTGACTTCATGTGAGATCGTTGCCTTCATCTAATATGGCTGTATAGTCTACTACCTCGCATTCTGCCTGGAGAAGATAATCTTTGTGATTCATCCGATTCTTAACTTATGCTTAAATGGGGAGTAAGTGTACAAAGGCTACCATTCGTCGCAGTAAATTAATTGAATGCTTCTGAACTATATCCCAAGCTTGGGTAAGGCACCGATCTTTCAGCCTTCACAGTTTCGTTGAGGGTAGTATCTTTCAAATCTTCCATAGCTAAATTCTCTGCCTCTGTCTCTGCCTCAAAGGCCCACGACCCTTCTACTATCTTCAATACAGGCACCTGCTGGCCCTGCTATCTATTCTGTATGGTTACCTACATACTGTGTAGTCAAGCTGATTGGATAGAAGGTGCCTTAGTCTCACATCTATCCTATGGCTGGAGTCTACCCATCGGAAATGTTAGCCTAGACTTGCGTGGTATAATCGAAAATGACTGCCCTCCACGACGGATAGCACACGAAAAATGACGATAGTAATAGGATTGAAGATTGAGAACAATTCAGCAAGGTTAATGATGTAAAAAAAGGAAATACTGGTATTTTGAAAAAGCAGCCGCTACAGAAAAAGAAATGTATACACGCATCAATCACAATTCACGCGGAGAAGGCTTGAGTTCGATCCACTGGATTTTTGAGCCCAACATGATAAAGCGCAAAATTCCCTCGCTCTAGGCGAGGGCACGGAGACACTTGCACCCTTAACTAATGAAACAGAGGCATCCAATCGCAATATAAAACACAAACAGCGGGTATACCGCGATGCCGACGCGGTTGCGCACCACACCCGAGCCACCCAGAATACTAACGCCTGCAGCCAATGACCATGCCACAAGGACAAGATAGACGGGTATTCTGGCAATTGTCGGAAGGCCCAAGGCACTGAGGAGTGCGGCAATGACCAGTGGGAAGAGTGTGTAACCGATGATGCAAATTGACTGGAAGAAGGAGCTAGAGATTGAGGCGCAAAGGTTAGTATAAAACAGGGAAGAACCAGTTAGATTCTGGCACACATACATCTTTCCGCCAAGAAGCTTGATCTGCAGAGTGACAGCTGCCTCTCCGATCCAGACGATGCAGAAGACACCCGAGAAGACCAACGAGGCCTGGTCGCCCTTCGCGACGGATAGGAATAAACTCAGAACCAAACAGAAGACAAGCGGGCCCCTAGAAGAACCGTTAGTCCCGAGAACCACTCTCAAACTTCGAGTACTGTGATCCATGCAACGTACCAAAGATCCCAGTCGCGCAACCCTTCACTCATGCCACCCTGCAGAACCACATCGGCATCTGGCCAGCGACCCACGATCCCGCGCAGGTTGCGACCGAATCCAGATGCCTCGCCTCGTTCGGCAGCATCACCCATACCTCCTCCACCGCGCTGCATCATACCGCCCAGTAAGTATTTGGGCCAGAGCACCTGGCGCATCTTTTCCCAGACGGCGATCAGGTCGCGCGATAGGGTGGCCCAAACAGTCTCATCGATGGTATTTTGAGTCGCGCGGCGATCCTCACCGGGAATCGAGGAGGTCAGGTAGTTGCCATAGCCGTCTACGCGGCTGCCTCGGGAGCCAGAGTCGGATGCGATGTTGCCTCGCAGAGGGGCTGTGTCGGAGGTGTGTAAGGGATCATCGGCCTCGATGTCTAGCGAAGGAAAAGAAGTTAGCAAGTCAAAACCCAGATAGTATCAACGGTGCAATTCTTTGTCGTGAAAGGGGAGGGCTACCGTGGTCGGCTTCAATCAGGTCATCGTCAAGGAGCGATTCGTCGTCATGTAGGTCGGCATGAGAATAGCCCGGCTGCACGCTCGCCATTTTTTATGAAGTATTAATGTCTTTTGGTCGGGAACTGTGTATGTTTACTGCAGTAGCATCGCTTCCCGAGTGCAAGTGGAGAGCGGGGAGTAGAGACGAAGCAATGTTGATGAATGGTCAAGCTATCCTGGAAAGGCGAGAGTGGCATTACGCCGCGCGGGCTGGCGTCACCGCCCGGACTATAAGGCGTGTTATTATTAGTAGTTCACTACATTCTCAAACATCTAAGATTCTCAGGATGATATGATATTCCTTTTCGTATTACGAACCCGCCATTTCCTTTTGCCATACTCTAGCCTTCCACATATGGCTGCTCCTCTTTATATACATCATAGTTATATCGACTGCCCTCGTGGTCATCCCGGAGCTCCTTCTGGCCCTTGCCATAAACCTTCTCACGAGCAGTGAGAGGCTCGTCCGTCTCAGATGGCAATTCCGGGTACAGACCCCGTTTTCTCAGCTCAGGAATGACAAGGTCAATCAGATCCTCAAAAGTGCCCGGCGTGGTCACATAGCCAATATTGAAACCATCCAGATCAGCCTCCCGAATCCACCGCTCCATCTCATCCGCAACGGTAGTCGGACTACCAATGGCCACTGGTCCAAGACCACCGATAGCAGCTTTCTCAGCGACTACACGGGGTGTCCACTTCGGGACGTCCTTGCTAGTCTTGAGCAACGAGTCAAGAAGACTAGTCACTTTGCCCGCTTCGAGCGAATCCGCCTCCGTGATCTCCTGATCCAGAGGGATCTTTGAGATATCAATGCCTGTCCAGCCACTGAAAAGTACCAAGCCACCAATGACTGACGCGTATTTCTTTAGCTCTTCGTATTTCTCCCATGCTTCCTCGTCGGTTCGTCCCACGATCGGCGTAAAAGTGCCAAAGAACTTGATTGACTGCGGATCCCGACCGTTTGCTGCAGCCAGCTCCCTAATCTTCTGCACTTTAGGGCGAAGCACCTCTGGGGAATGGGAAGATACAAAGATTGCTTCGGCGTGAGTCGAAGCGAAGGCCGAGCCAGCTGGCGACGTACCAGCTTGGAACAAGAATGGCGTTCTCTGCGGCGATGGGTCGACGATGTGGCGCGTGCTCAGGGAGTAAAACTTTCCCTTGTGATTAATCTCGCGAACCTTGTCGGGGTTTATGTATGAGTCTGTCTCGGGGTCTGGCGAAAGTGCATCCGAGGCCCAGGAGCCATTCCAAAGCCTGGTTGTGGAAAAAGACAGTTAGCCTCAGCCTTTGATCCTGCCCGTCATCAGGAGGGAATTCTGCGTACTTATATAGGACCCGCAGATACTCATCTGCTTGGGCATATCGCTGGTCATGCTCAATGGGACTATCAATTCCAATGGCTTTGAAGGCAGCCTTCTTGTATGAAGTAACAATGTTCCAGCCTATACGGCCATTCGTCAAGTGATCCAGTGTAGAAAAGCGCTTTGCGAGTAGGAAAGGCTGCTCAAAGGAAGTCGAAGCGGTGATGCCGAAGGCAAGGTTCTTGGTCACAGCAGCCATGGCAGTGATGGGCTTTATGAAATAGTGTCAGTCATTACGCTCACGGGCGATCATGTCGTCTGCTGCTACTTACAATAGTTGGGTCCGTGACCGGCCACTGAGCTGCTCGGCGAATACACTCATCCAGTTTACCCTCGTAGGTATCATGGCCTCCCGTAGTATCCGCCAGAAACAATGCATTAATGCCACCGCGCTCCAACAACTTGGCGAGTTCGATCCAATATTCGAGTTTGCGTTTGGTTGCCGACTTGTCTTTGGGGTTCTGCAACTGTCAGCATCTACTCTATTATGCATGGGAATCGGAGACTACCTTCCACTGCCCAGGAGACAAATGTCCCACTGTGGACATATCAAAAGCATTGATCAAGATCTGTTTTTTGCTGCTGCCATTGGCGGAGCCATTCTGGCGATTGGCTGCACTTGCATCGCCCATAGCGTGTAGAATTCACAACCAGATCACTTGGTCAGTTCCAGACTCTGATTTAGCTATACAATAATGTAGGAGTTCCCCAGTAGGCCTGTATAGATAAAGAAGTGATTTTGAACAGCTCGGAGAGAAGTCCTGTGGTGATCCCCGCACCTCCCAAGACAGCTTTTGGCCATTTCACGCATCTCTCACGCCATCAATTCTGACAATGACTGTCGGAAACCCTCCGAGATATTGATGTAAATAGGGACTCCAATCGGAGGGTTTATTATCTCTAGCAAGCTGATATACAGTATTCGCCATCATCCCCACAAAAAGCGCAAAATATGGCCGGCAGCCAAGGCACGGTTGTGTTTGAGCCAAGGTTATGGAACCCGTATCTCTCTCGGCATTTCATAGTGCAAGCAATAGTAATTTGTTAATGGATGATGTCCTTCGAATGCCAATATGTTTCGTGAGGGGTTGAACCCAAGTGCGGGCAGAAATCATGTCGCCATCAAAGTTGATATGACGTGACGCTTTCCCTGCTCAACAGAGTCAATTTGACTCGGGCGAGTAGGGCTGAGTAACATTATGAATCGAGCTGAATTATACATAGTTTATCGTGAAAGTGAAGAATGAGCCTTCGCTATAGCTATGTTACCAATGTCCAATGTTAGACTCGAGTAGAGGAAGGCTAGACTTTGACTATTTGCTAGTAGCTAGGCCACACTACATGATTCACCCGTAGCTATGAAAAGATAGACAGACCATTGCTAAAGCTTATGGTCATGTTTTCCGATAACATTGGTCTCTTGTGGTCCAGACTCCAGGTTGCTTGAATCATCTGCAGTGTCTGACCCAGAGATACTGCCACCTCCGGCCTTTGCCCTCCTAGAATAACGTTAGCATTCATGTGAGATAAGTGTAGTTGATCAAGTACTCACTCCTCTCTTTTGATGAAAAATTGAACAATATGCGACAGCACAATCAGACAGATCGCATTCGCAAGAACAAACGAGTACCCCTTCGTAAATCGAGGACCCTCAACTGTCTTGAACACGAGCAAAGGCGTCCAACAAGTCGTTGACTGCGCCACAGTATTGACAATAATAAGCGTCAGAGACCGTTCTACCGGCGAATAGCGCATCTGACTATTGATCCACCCGTACAAGACACTCGACATGGCGACCGCGGAGTAAGTCGTCAAGAAAGCGAACCAGAGCGCTGACTCGGGGACTTTCCAGATGACCAGGATTGTAAGGCCGATGATATTCCAAAGATGAGAGACAGTGATTGCCCAAGCGGGTCCAAGTATCAAATCCGAGGCGAAGCACACGAACAGCGTGTAGAAGATACCCAGAGCTGGAGAAATGGCAGCGAGTTCGTTGAGTCGGCTTGTGGAGAATCGCTTCAGGCTTTTAAGCCATAGCAGATAGCCGCCGGACGAAGTATTGATACAAGCATTCCAAAAGAAGATATCCACCCACAGCAAGGCCCAAAATTTCCAGTTGCGACCGACCTTGATGAAAGTGCGCCATGTGAGCGGTTCCTCCTTGATGGTGTGAGATGCGCGCTCCAGACGTGCCTTGGCGAGTTGGACGTCCTTCTCCTTGAGAATGAGTTTATTCGGCTTGTCCGGTGTCCCTGGGAGAATGAAGTAACCCAATATGGCGACGGGAATGGTGATGATAGCACATATAATGTACATCCATCTCCAACCCGCAAGTCCGTTAACGCCGTCCAGACGGCTTGATGCTCCAGCTTGAATCAGGCTTGCAGTTAAAGTACCCAGTGTGAGACCGACGTAGAAACATCCCCCACGGCGGGCGATTTCATCGCTTCGATACCACGACCCTGCAATAGGTTAGAGGCTTAGAATTGACAAGTTGAGAATCGCTCTTACCGAAGATATAGTGCATTCCTGGGAAGAAAGCCGCTTCAAACCATCCAACCAAAAAGCGATACGCAGCTAACTCGGCAAATGAAGTAGCACGATACTGAACCAGTGTGAAAATACCCCATGCAACATCCATGAACGGGATAATCCACGACATTGGCAGCTTGGTAAACAGATATGCAAAGGGTAATTGACCGAGCACAGCACCAATAGTGTACATGGTCTGAAGCTGGACGAGCTCATTTCCATGGAATCCGAGGTCTTCTTTCAGACCAGAAACGTAGGCATTATCTGTCGTATCACAATCAGCTTTGAGTTTATGTCCACAGACCATCGATCTATAGATCCATACTGATATTCGCCTGGTCAATATACTTTGTCCAATATGCCAGGAATGCATAAGGGACAATCAACAAGTCCAGCTTGAGGATGAGTCGCCTTTCTTCTTTGGTATCGCTCTCTGCAAACCACTGTAGCTGCCACCATTTTCGAGGTTGTTGGCGAACAGTCATCTTGATCCCGGCCCTTCTTCTTGGGTGAGAAACAAAAGGCAAGCTTGATCAAGTTATACCTTTTAACGGTCGCAAAACTCGGCACTCGTATCTATTTACTCCATCCCGCCTACTTGACCTGCAAGATGTCACTGCACAAGGCAATGGCGTGACGAAACCAAGGAAGAAAATCGGCCAAACACCGAAGTCTCTCAAATGCGCCTCTAGCAAAATCAAGAAGGAATATCTTCCGAGATAAGCAAATAAGGTTGTTTGTATTGCATGTCATGCTGCAGTCTTTATGCGCACGCCAGGGCTTCCGTGTTCCAGGCGTGGTGGCCAAGGGATATGTCAGAAAGTGGAGCGAAGACGTGCGCAAAAACAGTCTTCGCCTAGTTAGTTTGGTCTCGTGGTGATGAACTTGGGGTCAATATTTGAACTAATTGTGTCATCCGAGGGGGTTCCAAGTCTAACGCGAAGGCCAACTCGGCTGTTTACTTGTAAAAATGCAGGACGCCAGAAAAATTAAATGGGTGGTGATGTACATTATAATACAAGGTGATCAAGGGCCACTTAAGGGCTCCATATTCACAGAAGGAACGCTTGAGAATCTCAAGTCTCACGTTCTTGCTTCACGTTGTCCGAGGAAGTTGGCTCTTGAACCTCCTCCGACTTGTCTGCCTTGCGGCCCTTGCGATCAGAAGCTTCATCGGCAATATCCAACTGTCGCTCCCTGAACGCGTTCTTCTGCTCAATACTAGGATAAACAGACAAATTGCCGAACTTCTTGACAGTCTCTTTGTCAGAGTACGTTCTCAAAAGTTTCGACTCTGACTGCAGGCCCTTACGGTCACCCTTCGGGACGAAAGGAGCATACTCCGCCTTCAATGTCTCGTCAATCACGGTACGGACTCGAGCCATCACCTTCACAGCCAGAGAGCCAGAGATATTGCCAGAGCCGTTCTTCAACGTGCCCCAGCGGCTGCTCCGACCGGGCTTGCCGTTTTGCAGGGCCTCGTGGAGCTGGAGAACCTGGGAACGCAAAGCGGTGATAGCAGCAAGATGCAAATCTGCCTGCAGTCTCTTACCTAAGGCCTTCAAGTCGGTGATCTTGCTGCGCTCTTCCTTGGGCAAACCTCTCAGATTCAGGAGGACATGCGGAGCTTGGGAGAGAGCCTGGACCAATTCCAGGTATGACTCGAGGACTCGTGGGTCGGGCAGGACGAGGGCTTTGTGCATGGTGTCGAGGAGTTCGTTTGCATGCAGGAGCACGGAAGCGTTGTTGCGGTCACGGCGACAGCAGGCCATGGCAAGATGGAACAGCTTCTCATTCGCGTTGCCAGAGGGCAATGCCTGGTTCTGCAGAACCTGTACAGCCCTCTTACTAGCTCGTCCAGCACGAAGAAGACGTAGATACTGAGCATAGGCGATCGCATCAGGCTCGAAGCGATTTTCAGACTCGACAGTCAAATGGTCCCAGTAGGAATAACCTGCGGCAAATCCCTGGGGCAGTCTATGACAGACATCCTCGATAAAAGTAAGCTCCTTGCTTCCCGGCTGGAGATAAGACAGACCCTCAGTCTTAGGGACGACGGAGTCAAAGATCATGTCGAAATTCTCGATTTCCTCCTCAGCCTCGGCTTCCTCCATATCCTCTTCCATTTCGGGCTCTTCTCGCAAGGGTTGGTTGTTCTCATCCACGAACGGCACGTCCTCAGCGGGCTGGGACACAAGCTCCTGCGATCTCCGCAAAAACGCCAAGCGGAACAATGTGAATCGAGAACATTTTGTTGTCTCAGCTGGCTGCTTGGCAAAGATTGGGATACCCATCGTTTGGTGGTAGAGCGCGAGAACATCGTAATAATCTCTCTCGCGGGCACCCTCCAGCAGCAGACTGGCCATGGCGTTCACAACATGGTTGTCAATCTGCAGCTGGTCTTTCGTCCATCGGTATAGAACGTCCGCCCAAATCCTCTTACCCTCCATGACCATTTGGTCTTTACGTTCGACAATCTTGTCCGTTTCATGAGGACTAAGTTTGTCAATGTCATGACGCGCCGCGTATTGAAGAGCACCTAGAATGATGGTATAGGTCCTCATATCAGGTGCTTGCGGGCCCTCTTCCGGGAGGTCTCCAGCAATGCGCCATAGCGATTCCATATCATTGTGACGATCGCAGACTGAGAGCATGGCATTGGTGTGGATGATGCTGGGCTCGACCTCGGAGTTCTTAATCGACTTGTAAATAGACTCGGCCATCTTGACGTTGGCGGTAGATTTCGGAGCGTCGGCGAGACCCTTGAGCATAAGCGTATATGTTACGGAGGTAGGCATGCGGCCTCGTTTTTTCATCTATCCAGTAAAACCTGTCAGCAAACACAAGTCTCTTCCAAAAGCAAACTCCAGTCTGATAGCTCAAACACTCACGTCATTATAGAATTTAAAAGCCACTTGTGGGAACCCCCGCTGCATGCAGTAGCTAAGAAGATGATTCCAAGCGACATCACATCTCTTGCCCTCCTTCTGTGCCTGGCGAACCAGAGCTGCCGCCATGGCTGGATCACCACTCCGCAGAATGCGCGCAACCCGATCCGCCAGATCACGGGGGTCCTCCAGCCATTTCAGCTCCATATTGATCGTCTTGCGATTGAAACTAGCTCCACGAATCTCATCATTTATCTCGCCATCCGCCGCGTTAGACCCGGTAGCGATTGCCATCAACGCGCGCTCTTCCTGTTTGCGCATCTCCGTGTCGACGACGGGCTTGTCGCCGCGTTGTTTGCGACCCCTATTCGCACCATTGCGGGTGAATCTCGCGGGTCTCTCGGAAACTTCGCTGGAGGGCTCGGGATCGTTATCGATGGGGGTTTCTTCAAGGGCGTCGTTCGCGTTCGAGTATGATCGCTGAGCTGAAAGCCGGGACCGCAGTTGACCAGCTTGAGCACCGGTGGCAGCGAGTCGTTGCCGAACGATTCCACTGCGCAGAACCCTACTCAGCGCTGACCCAGGAATCTGAAACGACATGACCAAATCCTTTTAAACCAAAAATAAAAGGCAGGATAAGCGGTCAGACTCGATGCTATTTTTTCGATCACGTCGCGCGGAGTCCGCAGCAATTTCTCGGAGATGGAGCTTGCGCTAACCCAGATCTGGCTAGTCATTTTACCCTTATCATTCAGGCAGCCTGCGGACAGGGAAACACTGCCTGAGGCCAGCAACCACATGGCCCGGCAGCACTAAGCCTCAAATAGTTTGGCGTGGTGATGGAGCTGCGGGCCGCTAGAGCATATTTCTATCGCATCCTTACAGGGAACCCGTAAGTACATACACTCCGTACTAGTTCCCGAGGACCTCAACTTCGGTACGCCATCGCCCGGTTCCAGATCTGCATTAGTCCCAGGACTAGGGTCCTGCATCCTGCACACAGTTGGCCGTGCACATGGCTAAGTCTTAATGTGCTGTTAAATGCAGGGCCTCGAGATGATCAACATCTTTCCTGTTTGATGCTAGTGCTTTTCTCGATTTGGTACTCTGTGCTTACGGAGACAAGAATTTGACAGTTCTTCCAATGCGTGTTTCGCTTGATTATTTTCCGTCTTATACATTTCACAAGCAATATCTATCTCCCATCCAATATTACAATGCTGCTAAAGCAGACCCTTGTAGATCAAAATGATAACCGGCAGTCAATGTGATATACTAGAAATACGAGAGACCTCATGATACCTGCTTACTCTTCCGCAGATCCCGAAACACGGCTCCCACATAAGACATACTAACCAGAAAAGTATAGTACAAAACACCAGCTTCCAAACAGACTGAAACAAAGTCACAAACCACCTGCCCGAGACATAAAACACAAGTTCTTCCATACCTCAGCATTTAAACACTCATCTTCTCTTACAGGCACGCCCTAGACACCCTATCAAACCCAGCAATGATTACGAATCAAACTCAAAACAAGCCCAGCGAGTCAGACACCGATATAAAACAGCCCTAGTGGTTTGATCTGCAGGGTACACACTTCAGCCCACGTGGTGGTCGGAACCACTAACCCTAATCAAGTAGCAGTTCGACCAGACCATGCAGGGATCCGAGGGCTCAGCCACGGTGTGATACAGTGCAGGGGACCCTGAATCATACGATCACGCTAGTACTGCCTAGCGAGTCATATTGATGTACGTTTGTATACTTTCTGATTTAAGTACGGGTCTAAACGTCCTGGGAAACATCAGTATTGCTGAGATACATACGGAGCTACCACGGAGAATAATCTTTGGATGACTTCTGAAGAGTATGTAGACAATAAAAAGCCTTCCTATTACATCGTTCTTCACTTTATTCCTCCTTCTTGGCTCCCTCTAACCCCCCGAGCCATCCGATCACACCCCAAACAACCCAGACTATACCCGTGCAGCCCCAATCAAAATCAAAAGCAAATCCCAAGCACAGAAAATCCCCCCAAAAAAGCAATCATACCCTTACCACAGCAGTGACAGCACACCCAGGCTGTCAGCACCTTCAAGTAACTAACTTGACGTACCGTCCAGTCCACCCTACGCCCTACCACACTAACCTCAGCCACCCCGTCACACACCTCCTACCACCCCCAAGTCCCAACAGAAGCAAAAAAAAAACCAGCCCAGCCCAGCCCAGCCCAGCCACTAACACACCCACACCACAGCCAAGGAACGGCAATCCAAACCGAAACCCAAAACGCAGTGGAGCACGCCAGCGCGGGCCCTAAAAAAATGGCTATAAGACGCTAAGGGCTAACGGCTAAGCTAACCAAGTTATGTAAGTACAGCATGTACCAAACTAAAATATTCTCCGAATCTCCGGGATTTGAACATTCCCTAGCTTGGCGGGAGTTCGGGGGACCCCCTAATTAACCTTAATTACTAGCTCAAAATTACACAAGCCCGCCGTCTGACGGGGGTTCTGGTACACGCTACTTCACTAGCTAGTACTGTACCTAACTAGCCAGGGCCACAGTGGCGATATTTTTTTTCTAGATTGTGGGAACTGGACGGGTGACGTCTGTGGGGGGTTGTGGCGGGTTTATTGTGTGTGGATTTAGGTTCTTGTTTAGCGTGGATTTTACTTAAAATCTGTCTAACATGTACTTTGCTACAGTGAGGTGGTGGGTAGCCTTATAATAGGCACACCCCTTCTCTGACACAACAACGAAATAGTCCACTCCTCTTCTAACTCGCCAAATCAAGTACAGCACACTACACATTCCATACTCGATGACTCGACAGCCAAAAGAACAAGATACAAATCGACATAATGCACAATACATTCTAGGCCCACAGCCCAGCACGGTATAATGTACGTTAAGTAAAATAGAATCAACTCAAGGAAAAGGTTGTAAAAAGGAAAAAGAGAGAAAAAAATGTGCAAATAAAAAAAAACACCATCCGCAAAAAGCAAGATTCCACACACAGCAAAAAGAGACATAGACAAAAGACGCAAAAGACGACAGAAAACAACAAACCCCCCATAAGAAAAAAAGGATAAACGTGAAGCGTACAAAGAGGCATTCATGCAAAAACAATAAGACGTGATCCAAATAATCCAAATCTCCCGAAGAACGGGGGATTTCGATTCATTCACCCATTCCAGGTCAGGTCCAGGCCCAGGAGCTAGGGAAACATAGGGCGGGATCAGCAGAGCAATGGCTAGGCTGGAAAATAATTCCCAGGTCCGCAAAACAAAGACAAAACCAAAGAATAGCACACTCTTTCTTTCAGACAGAAAAGAGGTGGAATTTCTGCTCTAGATAGTTCCCCTCAACAAAAGCCGTCACGCATAACTCTAATACAAGAGAGGAAAGGGGGAGAGGAAAATCGGAACTTGGGGACTCAAAAACTCGAAATTCAGTCCTGTTCACAAGAAACAAGGATAGACCAGCGAGGAGGACAGGAAATGTCGAAAAAGCCACTCTTGAAACTGTATGGAATTAAAGCCACAAGAGGATGGTATCATGAGTTAAGAGAAAAAGAAACATCGGACCACACGTAATGGGTTTGATATCCGGAAAGACACAAAAAAAACAATCCGGCGACGACATGACATGAGTCAGGCAATGGGATATCGTGATTAAGAAAAAAAAGGAAGACACAGAGCGGAGCATAGCAGAGCAGAGAGCAGCAGTACAGTTGAACTGGAAAAAAAAATTCGAGGCAGCCACACAACAAGCAAGGAGATGGATGGGATGCAGGTTTTCGGTCCAGCGTTGGAGTGGAGGGAAGTCATGAAGCATGGCTAGACACGGGCGAATTATGTAAAAGAATTATTGCGGGTAGCTGGGCGAGTGCGTCTCTGAAGTAGCCGTAGCGAAGAGTAATCAGCCGATCGATTCTTTGCGAGAGAGAAGATGGATGATGACAATGGCGAGATGACCGAAAGGGAGAAAGACAAAGATCCAATCCAGTAGAAAGGATAGAAGGATCGGTCGTTGGCAGAGAAAACACAAGGTGGCGACGCTGGCTTGCTTTTTTGCTTTTTGTTTTGTTTACTCACGTTGCTGGTACACGGGACCGCTCTGGTAAGGGGAGTGAGGGTAGTTGGGAGGGTACCCCATCTGTCCGTTGCTCTGATAAACCATACCACCACCAGGGCCGCCATATTGGTTGGGAACCTGGCCATCGGCAGGCTGGTAGCCGATGGGAGGCAACTGAGGGCGAACGCCGCTGGCGTAAGCGGGAGGCTGGCCACCTTGAGAGGGGTCAGAGGATCCGGGGGCATCGACTTGACCGGCCTGGGCGGCCTGGGCAGCAGCTCGCTCACGTTCTTCAGCAGCCTTGCGCTGAGATTCTTCCTCCTTTTTGCGGGCCTTCCATTCCTTGCGGATCTCCTTGAACTCTATAAAGGACAAAAGTCAGTATGTGGGTGACGACAAAGATAGAAGAAAAACTTCAAGAAGGGTTCAAGGTAAGGTGGGATAGGGAGGTGATATGGGCAGGGTCGACAACGAGGTACGGTGCGAAGAAAGTGTCCCGCTAGTGTGGAAGGGATAAGTAGTCAAGCTTAGACAAGCTTAACCTCCACGCCGTCGGCCACGCTACTGCGGCCCCGCGAAATCTAGTGTAACTCACTAGCGCGTAGCTGCCGGCGCTAACCCAATCTAGCCATTTGCGACAAGACTTCGAGATCGCGCGGCCCTCGGACAACTCGCCGACGGCGCGAAAACAAAAACACGGGGAAGCAGAGAAAAGAAAGTATTGTGCTCACCTTCGGGGGTGCGTTTAGCACCGTGCGACTGCATCGTCACGTGTGCATTCAAGTGGTTGAGTGTACCGTACGCCTTCTCGCAACCGTTCCATCCACACTTGTACATGCGCTCGATTTCCTCGTACCGACGACGGGGGCGCTTATGCTGTTGAGCACCGGGAATAGGGACGAAGGAGTAGACCTGTATAAGCGCACAAAAAACGCGTTAGCGACAACCAATTCCGCAGGGAGCGACCAAACCAGCAGAATCTCAATTGCAGCCCAAAAAAGCACAGGCGCTGTTTTTTTTTTTCGACGATCCCTGGGGAGAAAGAAAGTGGCGAGTTTCGACGACTTTCAGGAGGCGAGTTGCGTAAAACCCAGAGCGCGTCCCAAAGACCACGGCAATGAAAGATACAGATAAGGCCCGGAAAATTTCCCCCCAGGAGATCATCAGAAAAGAAAACATACCTGGCCAGGGCGCGGGCCTGCGGTCGCAGCAGGGGAGGCGGAACCAACCGTAGTAGCAGCCGGGGAGGCATAAGGTCCCGGCAGACCGTGATGTTGTTGTCCATAACTATGCGGCCAGTCCGGGCGCGCGTACATCTGGTGAGGAGGAGGCGGGTGACCCTGGTATTGAGCCATGTCGTGACCCTGAGGCTGGTGCTGGTAAGGAGAATAAGGAGGAGGGTAGGTGGGGCTGTTGGCCGGGAGCGAGGGATCTAAAGGGACAGCCGGGTCAGAGGTGAAGTTGGAGGAGGAGGAGGGAGGTAAAGAAGCAAGAGCGGGATCGAGGTCAGGGCTGCGTGGAATTGCGGCAGGATCCGACGTGGGAGGATGCATAGGAGAATCAGAAGACAAGGAAGAGGTGGGCAGGAACGGACTTGTTGCTTGAGCCATGCTGGGCGCACCACCGGGTTGGGAGTTAGGAGCGTAGGATTGAGGTGGGCGCGGCAGGTAGTCCTGGTGGTATGCAGGCGAACGAGCAGGCGGTGGGTTCAGGCCGTACTCGGGTTGGGGAGTGTTGCTGGAAGAAATGGCGGGTCGGGCCTCGGGCTGCGGCGTGTACTGCGGGTTGGGGCGTACTTCGGGTTGCGGGGTGTGAGTGTAGTGAGTAGCGGCGGCGGCGGCAGCAGCAGCAGCAGCAGAATTCTGGTCTGCAAGATGTTCAGGATGATCAGAATGGCTGTCGTGGGAAGATGGTTGTGATGATGGTGGGTGGTGCGAACCTGACTGTGCGTACTCGGAGGTGGGTCGGTCCATATAAAAGTCGGGGATGCGGCGCGCGCAGGAGAGTTTTTTTTTTTTTGCCTTCCGATCCGGATTGGGGAGGGGAGGGGAAAGATTTCCAGGGGGGAGGAAAGGAAAAGGAATTGAATTTAATTTTCAAAATTCCCGTGTATTTTATTTTTCACCTGCAGACGCGTTGGCCACAGCGTCAGCGCGGGAATTGGGGGAGGGGGGAAAGTAAAGAGAAGTCGAGACAGCACGGGGAAATTGACGGGGCACGTTGCACGCAAGGGACCAAAGAGACTAGACTCGCCACGTTGGAAATCGTGGCTTGCCCTACTCCACGAGATACTTTTGAGATCTTGACTTACACTGATAGGAAAAAAAAAGAACCCAAGAGTCTGCAGATCCTAGTCTTTGTGGAGATCAGGAAGAGTAGAGACGATCGACGCGTTATCTCCAAGCGCGTGTAGAGCGAGAGAAGAGGGTTTAGTTCGACGGTTCGATGGCTTGCAGGGGGGGGGGAGGAGCGAAAAAGAAACAAGCAGGCGGCACGGAAAAACCAAAAGTAAGAACGAGACCGATCTCAAGAGTGAAAGAGAAAAGAAAGTGATAGAGAGAAGATCGAGGATTGGAGGTTTAAGGACGGAGGATAGCTCGAACAACGTCTCTTTTCTTCCTAGTCGTACCAGGAAAATAAGGTCCGGGAAATAAAGAAAACCAAAAGATAGTTTCAGAGCGGGTTAGCAGCAAGCTAGTTAAAAGGGTTAAGGCAGGCACTCAAAAAGGCCGAGAGTCGACGATTCGGCAGGACGTCCCTCGTGGGATCCGAGGGATACGGTGGGGAACTGGCCAGTGGAGCTGGTAATTTTGGTCTCTTCCTGTTCTGTCTCTTTCTTACGGGATGATTACGAAAAGTAGCATTTAATATGTTATACGGAGTATACAAAATAGAAAGAATTCAATTGGGATATTATGATAAGCTCGAGTTATGAATTCCATCAAATGCAGAATGCATGAAATCAAATCTATGCATATACCACGATACGAACACATGGACAAAGATAGCACTACTACTACCTCTATGGTTACTTTGATATCCTCTTCTCAATTGGGCATAGTCCTCCTCCAATTCCCTCTGACTCCTCCTCGTCGGAGTCTTAAGGGTTACGGAGTCCTTCCCGGTCGCAGGCAAAATGCGACCCAGCCGCTCGTCAACGAACGACCATTAAATGCCAAAAGCCAATCATCATAAAATAAAATATTCATGCTTGGTTGAAATCACGAAATGCACACATGATAATAGTAATAAACGATCGCAATCATATTCATAAATTACTATACCATAACGAATTCTCATTATCATATCCCCCCTCTTACCTATCCATATCCCATCAGATTTATTTTGTATTTTTTTATTTTCGATTTTATCCGTAATATAATGTATGATAATAATATTATGTATTATTATTCTATTTTATTTTTTTGTTTTGCTTTCTGAACCGTCGGACCATTCCCTTTTCTACACAATACTCCGAGAACTGGACGACCACGCTGCAATTCTTGGGATTGGCCCCCTTTCCCCTCACAGGGACCGGCTGAAGGGTTCCCATTTTCCCTCGTCCGGCTGATGCGATGTAATTTTCTCTCTCTCATCTCTGACAAAGCGGAACCCACAGAGGAGGAGGGGGAATTTGTGTACGGAAAAGGGGGGGGGGGGGGGAAAGAAAGAGTGGCGATCTGATTTGATCCAGAAAATGTGGCATACATGATATATTTGTCTTTAATGGGATTTTCTCCTCGGAGGAGTTCCATTTCAATTACTACAACATATACTTTTTGTATAGAAAGCCGCAGTGTGCAAAGTATATTTAACGTAGAACTAGAGATGTGGCAGGTCTGTGGATGAGATTAAGCATAGTTACAGGCCACCTTAGTCTCCGTCCAAGACATCTCACTAGTCGTTTATACTCCGTATAGTTAACTTATCCAGTCCACTGTTTTGATAAGTTGAACTCGGGTTAGCTCCTCCCATCCGACTAGTCTACCCGCAACTCGGGCGCGTCTCTGGCGGACGAGTGGTGAACCTAGCGTCTACGCTCCGTGGGTACCAACCAAGATCGCTGTCAAGAGGGCAACGATGGGTAACGGATGGTCCCAGGGGTGGACAAGAAAAAAAGAAAAGAAAAAAAAAAAGGGAAAAAAAAAACAGCATAGTGCCCGTGGGCACCTTGGAGAGAGGGGAAAAGGGCCATGGCCAAGATTGGTGCAAGGCAATGGCGTGCCCGAGGAACCTGGAGGGGCGCGATGGAAGCGAGACCCAAAGAGGATTAGTAGGAACAACCAGGTCCAGCATTGATCCAACGATGATCCAGTGGGATCCAGTGGGATCCAGTAGCAGGCACGGAGTAGCCCCGAGCTACACCGGAAATAGGACTAGTGCAAGCCGGGGGAAAGCAGAAGCGATGGAAACTCGGGAAGACCAGGGCTAAAAGGGAGAAGACTACGGGCTAGCGTGGACGCAATGGCGGGCAGGCCAGTGGACGAGTGGAGAGGCTCCGGTGGGGTTTTTGGTTGATTTGCTCACTCCTTTTGGTTTAGTCGCAAAGTCTGCTCGAGAAACTTTGAAAGCCGGGGCGGCTGCAGCCGGTACCTTCTCTTTCTAGGTATGGGATTCTGGCTAGATGAGCGATTATGCGATATCTCGGAGTACACGGTCTGGGAGATATCGCTTGGGCAGTCACTATTTTGCAAGTTGACATGGTTACATTTCATATTCAAGAATCACTATTAAGAGAAATGTTTTCTAATTGATAATTATCAGCATACTGTAAATATCTATGGAGTATTCTGGGAAACAAGGAATTGTGCTGGCGATAGTATACTTCGTAAAAAACGCACCTCATAGGAGGAAAAAAGCGGTGGTCGGAGATGGGGGGGGGGGGGGGGGGGGGGGCGCCGGAGTACCAGTACAGCTCACAGATGGAGCTTATCCACCATTATTGAGGTACCGGTACCTCCCTCGATTCCGAGATGCCGCGATAGCCAGTGAATTCGCAATCCAGACAAGACGGATAGAAGGGGAAGGTGCTTCACGTTGAGTTTCAATGTCTCTCTGTGTGACATTATCTGGATGATTTTCATTGTCCCCAGTATCTTGAGATATCTACGTTATGCATCTATACAGACTAGGTATACTCCTTGATTATTGTCCCCAATCAGGATCACATCTGATAGACCTAGTCTAACAGTCTAGCGGTAGTCTACTAGTCTAACCGTCCACCAGTCCACCTCGTCCTCCGTAAGCCGCAGTCGAAATAACGGGGGAGAGCAAGATAAATGACTCGGTCGGCTCTCGCGTAACCCTGTGTCACGGACGATACCTCAGGAACGCGTCGGTGGAGCAGAAACAACAACACAAGTCCCCACCGTCCGTGATCGGAGGCTAGCTGGCCCACGAGACACCTCAAGGTCTTTCATGATATGATTCTTATTAACGATCATGCAGTAATTTAGCACTTTTTTTTATTTCTCAGGGACGAAATGGGAAGAACAACCCTGAACGAATACGTTTCCCCTCTTGACGAACGGAGAATTCCGCGACTACGCCCTCGCCCCCTATTTCTTGCATTGAAAAGATGCACGATGAATGGACAGAGAGTCTGGGAGGGGGGGGGGGGGGGGACCTTTCCCCACTGCAATCAATCACTTTTTTCCCTCTTTCCCTGGTCGGATGTTTCCAATTCTAGTCCGTAGAGTGTGTCCTTGATTGATAGAGGTGGTACCGTGGGTTAATTCCCAGCCATACCTTCGTTCATCATACGATATACGATACGACTGGGTGGATTCTGATTTAATGTTTAATTATAGCATTACATTCAAGAAAGACGCCTAAACCTTGCCGAGTTGCTGACCCCCAAAGGGTAAAAGGGGGGGTCGTTGTCGTGCTTTGGTCGGGCCCGTGGAACCGACCGTTCAAGACTGGCGCCAATTGGTCACCGCTGATAATCACGTTTTCATCACCATTCCATTATGTACTTTGAAGTTACTCCAGATTTATCCTTCTCTCCCCCTCAACGGAGTTATCGGCGGCTCTCCGGAGCTTTCACTGAGAAGGGGGCTGGTTACTACTGTACTCAAGCCGCTGCCTTGGCGGATATAGAGGACATCGTCTTAACTATCTATACGCATAAATATAATGTACTCCTATATGCCAAGTATACGGAGACTAGGAGGAATATCCAGATCCATATGCTCCGTCGACCTATGCTTCACTCCTCCTCCCAGCCTTGTATTGTAGAAATGGTCCAAAGTGGAACCCTTGTCCGTTATTCCAGATAGGAAAATAACGGAAATTGAAACCCATCAAAACCTCCATATGCAGAACTGCTGCAAGGCTCCTACCTCGGGATAGAGCTCTTCATCTCTTTCATCTCCGTGGACGGTGATTGGCCCATCAAAACGGCCTGGATATCACCCCCGCGCAGGCGGAACATGTTCATCCACTGCCGGTGAAGGGAAAAAAAACTCTCTCTTCCAGCCAAAAGTAAATAATAGGGGGACCCGGTTTGACACGGAGGGCGCTTACCGATGTTTCTCCACATGCCCGATTCAAACTTTTGCTTTTTATTTCACCACTTTTTCGTGGGGAATTTATATACAATTGAGAGTGTTTGGGGGGAGATCATATCGAGCTTCAATTTGTCCCAAGAAAACACCGCAGGTCTAGATAGACAGAGAGACAAGCTACGGCCGACCTAGCGGGAGCGCTGCTCGGTCGGCAATCTAGACAGGCTCCGCTATCGCGTCCGCGCTGGGTGGGACCTCCGCGGAGAGCTCCGTTGGCCACTGGCTAAGCACGCAAGAACGAGACAAGAGACGGAGATCCAGACTGGGCCAGAGAGAAACCGGAGAGGACGCGCCCGTTTTCTCGTACAATCCATACTGCAATGCGACTGGACTACGGGATATCCGGACTCCTAAGACCCGGGATGATCGATATCAAATTCATATAACACGTCCGCCATTGGACGCCGCAGCCGCAGGTCTCCAGTACGCGGGATACGGAGGTTATGCTAGGCTCTCTCTCACAACTTGGTTCAACTGGGCCTCCCTCAGTCCTGTAACCTCGGACGATCCCTCCGAAGTGGGCTTCCAGCTTGGTCCCCAGTTTTCCATGTCCACGCCATGTCCACCGGCTTACACGCTGGTTGTCGATCGAATCAGCGCAGTGGCGGCGTTGGAAGGGCGATGCTTGGCATGGACGGAATCCATAACTAACTTGTCACTGTAATATCGAAGTCAAATCGGAGGGAGGGCCAAGAACAGGTTGTTTTGGCCGTAATCGCGTTCGCTCAGGCACCTTCCCTGTACTTAGAGATGGTCGTTGTGAGGCGCTTTCCGCGGCTGTGGCTTATTAGTAGAGATGCATACATAAGGGGGAGAGGCAAATTCACAAGGAATTGCTGTTACATTTACGAGGGAAAAAAACACACCACTTTCCAATTATTGATTACAGTGTACATACAGTGTGCCCGGCGAGCACGTGTCAAGGTCATGATATGGACTGGTCGAGGCACGGATATACTCCGGAGAAAGCTTGGATGGAGACGATCACGGTGTTCTCGTTATAGTGGAACGGCCGAGTGGGCACATAAACGAGGTTCTGATTACTACAGTTTGTTATTTGTTATTATCTAGACTGCACGATGCACGTAGATATCGGTACTTCGAACAATTACTTAACGATGGAGTATATACTTAATACAAAGAACATAAGTACCAACTAACCCGTTGGTAGGGTACAAGTCCTAGTTAGTTATTTGATACCCTCTGGACCTTCCTTGCGATGATCCCCCAGGGAAAGAGGAAAAAACAACCGCCTAAGCTGTCAGTACTTTTTTAGTGGGAACTGGGGTTGATCCCTCGGGTACAACAAGACCTGAGCCTCTTGCCGAAGTGTCGTACTCGACGACTACACCCAAGACAGTTAGTAATCTAACTAAGTAATTAACCCATCAGGCCAAATCGGACAGAGACATGCCCCGTGCTCCCAGGGTAAGTCCACTAAACTGACCTCTTTCTCCGTGATCCACTTTATCCAATCTCCGTCCCCACTTTCGGCCTGTCCACATTCACACTGGAACTTTTGAGCTTGAGAAAAAAACTTTGGGGGCCATGGCCAGTGCGGACCCGAAAGTTATTGATGGGAATGCTACGCCAGACACGGTAAGTCTTACCCGCCTAATCCTTCGGCAGATCGTGTTAGGCCGCCTCGGAGCAATCGTGACGACTCATGCGCGACTATCCCAGTTGATGATCACGGAGCTCGTCGTTTCCCCCGGAGCCTCGATTCCCTTCCGGGTTTATTTTCCACATACACTGTACGGTACATGCGACATAAAAATTGCGCGGATGCGGAGAGTGGCCCCCCTTTCCCCTCGGTTAGAGGATGGGCAGGAAATGGGCAAGTGACTCCCAGAGTGGAGGCGGGTTAGGTTAGGTTTTGGGGATTTGCATTGGAATACTACTGTATGCAGATGGAAGGGTAAAAAGTATGGAGGAAAGTACCGCGTACTCCGTCATCAATATTGAAGTATATCCAATTAGCGACGTCCAGCAAGAAACAAAACAGGGAAAGAGGGACAAGGGACAAAAAGAAAAGCAAAACGTGCAATAATTGCAGCCACTGGGCTAAGTCCTTTCAGTCAAGGATCCGAATCCCGAGAGACAGGGGGTCACATAAGTCCGGCAAAATTGAATCCTACAGTAGAGAAAGGAGTGCTATGTCGATGATGAAGATGATCTAATAATAATGGATGAATCAAAATATACGGAGTACAAAAGTCCAAGAAACCAGTGGATGATCACCAACTAATTGGTAATCTCCAACTGCTGCCAAGCCCCCCAAATTGTTGGTCTTATCCAATATCAGCCTTGCCAGGTCCAAATCTCCTCTTCCCTTCAGAGCACGCCGTTGGTGGAGTTCCGTCGCGACCATGTGAGATCCCAGCTCGCCATGTCCAGTGTCCACCCGTGCACGGCTGGACCATTGTAGACGCAATTGGATTGAAGGCGAGTTCCAAATAACTTAGCCGATCCAGTACTCGGTACGGTGTCGGCCAGCCCGATCATAATAATAATGCAATGTACAGGATACCATACCTTTCTCGCGATAAGCACAAGCCTGAATGATATTACCCGAACTAGCCTAGCAGGAAGTTATTTTTTCCATGCATATTCTACGGCTGCTCTGTACAGCTAGATAGCGCATCTCGTGCAGTACTCGGCTGTTAGTTAGGAAGGAGTTTAAATGACAACACTTCCAAAGTCAAAAAAGTAAATCTCAGTAGAAGATACGCCGTCACAAAGTCTACTACTACGGTATTGTACATGACAGGGGGAATCTCGTTACGCTACTAGCGCTACCACTAGTGGCAATCCTGGCGCGGGGTCCGCCGGCCATCCTGACGGACTGGCCGTTTGATTCATGCAGGCCTTCACCCTAATGTGCACGCTGACTTTCCGAAAAGCCGGGTGACAAGGATCTGAAAACTGGGAGGGGGAAATTGGGAGAGGCTTAGAGCATGGTGGCCAAATTGCAGTTCTGTTTGGTTGTATTTTGGATCATCTTATATCCGCCCCCTGCCCTTCGGTTCGATGCGTGGCGCGTCGAGAACGAGATCCTATTTATACAGTGTAATACGAATACATCAACGGCGCGTCCTGTATGCAGATGTGCGGACTGGATGTCTTAGCTTGTGGCGGACATGCTGCACGTTGCTGAGTCGGGAACTTTTGGGGCGGAGTGGTTGCAGGAGAAAGAAAAAGCTTTGGAGCCAATGCATACGGGGGTGCCATCCGCTCGGCAGTAGGCACAGATATTTGTTTTCTCCCCTGCTGCTGGACCAAGTACTCTGCATATTCTGTGCGTTGGCGCGTGGACACTCGGCACAATCTTTGGGGAGATCGCCGTTGGAATGCAGAAGGCTCGGTTCGACTCATCTAGTCTCGATGCTGTCAAGTCGTCGACTTGTTTGTGGTCGGTAGTTTTACCTACCTTTATTGGATCCCCTTACGGATGTGACCTGGTTCTTGAGAAATGATGGATGAGTTGTCAATGACATGAACGTACTGATTTATGATCTCAATAGATTGTTAGGCGTCAAGTCATCTTCCATGTAAACCCCATATGTTCATGACTCGTGACGCTAGCAAAAAAGCGAACCCATGTCAGCAACGAGGATCTTCCTCAGAAAAAGCAATAGCCATGTCCCCCACAGTATCCCTCTTGGCGTGCTCTCGTTTTTTGCATAGGGCACGATGCTGTGAAACCTACTAAGAAGTTCGAATCCACCCCTAGCAAGCTCAGCCTCACAGTGGGCCGATTAAGCATAAACGTCGACGGATAGGTAGCCCACGAACTAAGATCTTGATGATCTCATATGAAGTACTAGACTATTTTACGGGCCACCTGAAACCCTAGTACGGAATAATGTTGACAGATCGAGCGATCTTGACGCTTAAGCCAAGTGAGGTTAGAAAATTACCATCGGAGCTGATACCCAGGAGAAATATATATCGTGACATCCAATGAAGTAAGGTAGTGCCGAAATATGAGTGATCAGATTACCTGACTATTCTACCCAATAAGCCAAGTGAGGTTAGAAAACCATTGGAGCTAGCCGTGGTGATACCCCGGGAAAAAAATATATCGTGACGTCCAATGAATGAAGGTAAGGCCGAAAAATGAGTGATCAGATTATCTGACTGCTCTACCTCATAAGCCAAGACATTTTCTTTCTCCAAAAAATAAGACTTACTGCTTGCATTGCAAAAGCAAGCGTATTAGGCTAAATTTCTATTCTAATACGCTCACACGTCATTCTTCAAGCCGTTTCCACTACAACGTCTGCCGGACTATCATCACCCGATGGATGAGAACGACCTACACTACATTACTAGGCATTCCTCCACCGCCTCTTCAAGACTCTCAAATGGACATTTATCCTTAAGCTTTGATGTACTATGGGCCACGGAAAAAATTCTTCCGTCTTCGTATACAATTACCCCGGACTTGCAAACAATTGCGGGGTTAGAACATCGAAGATCCATTCATCCGGAGATGGATGCACAAGTATGCATTGAAGCATCGAAGCAAGGGCAGGTGAAGCTGTGTGTATAAAAGCGAACGATTGAGAATATCCCTTGGCGTTCGCAATCAGAAAATATCTTCTCAAATTCAATATTGGCTCTTATTCAATTGGCAACATGCTTTGGTCTTCAGAACTTATCTTAACCCTCCTCCCTTTCGCTGCGTTCAATGTG
The DNA here is from genome assembly GCF_028827025.1 of Penicillium cataractarum. Lineage (NCBI taxonomy): Eukaryota > Fungi > Ascomycota > Eurotiomycetes > Eurotiales > Aspergillaceae > Penicillium > Penicillium cataractarum. Next base: position 2,012,454 of record NW_026622743.1, on the reverse strand, counting down.
GCATCTCCAACACCGAGATCAAGGGATAAATTTGACTGGTCGTCAAAAAAGGCACTGTGAGTAGCTACCTGTCCTTGATCACTACCTTGTATCCAGCGCCCAAGAGTATGCCCATAACATCCATTACAGAATTGCGTTCGGAGACTCTTATACCTACGTCCAAGGGACCCATGGACACCAGAACTACAGTTTCATCGCCGATCAACTTAACTTTTCATACGATGCAGAAACCCTACTGTCAAACAAGATCGTGCAAAACCAAGTCAGTACCTACCATCTATACCGATTACCGTATATCATCCTCAAAGCATGTCAATATCTGACCAAGTATCCAGACTGCAACGGCAGAGGGAGGCCCCAACTGGGTTGAATACCTCACAAAGTGCGGTCTCAAGCCAGGCCTGACATCGCCAAAGACTTGCTCAAAGCAGCTCTGGGACTTTGCGTTTGCAGGAGCAGACATTTCGACAGAATAGTACGCATACCACCCAGATCCTACCAGATCCTACCATACCCTACCACGTCTTCAAAACATTGAACTTATTGAAAGACATACTAACACTTCTCCTCTAGCACCCCTCTGCACCACAACTACACAGTCTCCCTGGTCAACCAAATCAGCCAGTTCAAATCCTACGGCGCCCCAGTCCTCCAAACCTTCCTAAAACCCTCCAAATCCCTAATCGCAGTCTGGATCGGCATCAACGACGTCGGCGATAGCTCCAAATACGCCGTAAACTTCCCAACCTTCTACAACAACCTTACCAGCACACTATTCTCCTCCGTAGACAAACTCTACGATCTAGGCTACAGATCCTACCTATTCATGAACCTGCCACCACTAGACCGCACGCCCGGAAATCAGGCGACGACCACGCCACATCCCAATGCGACGCAGGTGGCCTGGTACAACGATGCACTTGCGTCCAAGGCAGAGCAGTTTGGGAAGGAGAAGGGGGATGTTGAGGTGCGAGTGTTCGATGCGCATTCGCGGTTGAGTGCGATGTTGGATGACCCGGCCAAGTATGGGATCGTGAATACGACCAACTTCTGCGCTGGATATGACCAGCCGGATATTGATACTAATTACAAGGCTTATGGATGCCCTACGCCGCTGGACACGTACTTCTGGTTTAACTCGGGCCATATGACGAGCCATGTACATAGCATCTTGGCCGCGGAGCTGGAGGACTGGTTGAAGGAGTAGGGAGATAGAGTGAAGGCCAGGCAATGACTACAGGTCTACAAGGACAATACAGGCTCCTTTCTACAGAGCCAATGTTGGGGTATTGGGAGGCAAAGTAACAATGACGAAATATTCCATTATGCTCATACAATCTGCACTAACACATCGGCGAACTCGCCAATAGAATAATCGGGAGACAAGAAAAGAGAAGAAGACACTTTTGTAATCAAGATGTATGAATTGGGCTTGGAAGATCCAAGCTGTAGAACTCTGCTGAGAACTGTAAACGAAGATCCAGGAGGAGCTCGTCGGCAGAGCAGAAAATCGAGACTGATAGGAATCATGTAAAGCTGTCTATGACATAAAAGAGTAACGCCGTCCGGTCCGAATTACGCAGGGAAAACGAGGTGAAGCAAGAACATAAAGGAAGTCTACCAGGGACGCAGGAGAGCGCCAGTTCCGATGGACCGCACGGGAGTGGCACGGGAATCGAGGGGGCATCTCTTTTTTTTTTGTTTACCAACGACGGGCACCACCGAGGGGAGCAGCGTTGGAGGCAGTGAAGCCGCCGCCACCACGGCCACGGCCACCCCAACCACCACGGCCACGACCACCCCAGCGGCCGCCACCGCCGCCACCACCGCTGTAGCGGACCATCTCGGCGAGACGGGGGTCAATCTGTTGCTTGGCCTCGGTGAGAATGGTGACCAAGTCACGAGCCTGCTTAGAGTCTGTAGTAGAGAGGAAACGGTTAGATATCTTGGAAAGTAACGGGGTTCGATACAAGAAACTCACTTTCAGTGGTGAAGAAGGTAATGGCGGTACCCTTGGCACCAGCACGGCCAGTACGACCAATACGGTGGACATAGTCCTCAGAGTTGTTGGGGTAGTCATAGTTCAGGACATGGGTAATGTCGCGCACATCTTTTCAAATACAGTTGGGTTAGCAAAACGAGCCATTAGTTGGGGTAAAGCAATTGTGGCCAGAGGAAGGCCCCTTTTTTTCACAGTCGTGCAGGACGTGGATGCATCATCACTGCTCTCTGATCGGAGCTTTTTTGGAAGAAAGTCACCGGGGAAGCAAGTCCATGAGGTGGCGGTAAAATCGTGGTCCTAAGAGAAACCTTGGAAATGCAGCTTTTTTTTTGAAACAGATCAAGAACAACGCTGAGAGAAATGGACTCCAACTCGCTTACGAGTTTCAACAACAAAGGAGTCGGAGAGATCCTGTCAGACCTGCTTTCTGAGACACTGCACTGTGAGTCCAAGGTCCTCTCTGGTCAAGAGAAACCATTTGAGATGACCCGACGTTCCGCCTGGACGAAGTCGTGTTTATACCAACATGCTTCGGGAGAGAGTTGAGCACCGTGCCATTGTGTTCTTCAACATCAACACGGGTAAGTGGTTTCAAGGGCCCCATCAGGGGGGATCACAATAGGGGAGGGAGGGGAGGGGGAAGGGGGTTGCAATTTGTTCATACCGATACCACGGGAAGCCACATCGGTGGCCACCATGATGGGGCTCTTGCCCTGCTTGAATTCGTTCAGGACCCAGTCACGCTCTTGCTGCTGCTTGTCACCGTGAATGGCTGTAATAGAGTATGTTAGTACAAATCAAATAGTCTTGAAGATCGAAAAAAAAGAGAAGACATACAGAGCGCGGGCCATCCGTCCTGGCGGAGGAAGCGAGTAATCTCGTCAGCGATACGCTTGGTACCAGTGAAGATGATAATCTTGTTGGAGCGGTCCTCCATGATCTTCTCCATGTGCTTGATCATGCGGTCACGCTTCTCGAAGTCCGAGACAACCTCGACGATTTGAGTAATGCGGTGGTTAGCGGAAAGGTCCATGGAGCCAACGTTGACCTGGATGTAGTCGTTCAAGAAGTCCTTAGCCAACTGACGGACCTCCTTGGGCCAAGTGGCAGACCACATGCAGGTCTGACGGTCAGGACGAATCTGGCCAATGATCTTGCGGATTTGGGGCTCGAAACCCATGTCGAGCATACGGTCAGCCTCGTCGAGAACCAGGTAGGTAACACGACGGAGGTTGGTGCGGCCAGCCTCCAGCATGTCGATCAGACGACCGGGGGTGGCAATGCAGACCTCAACACCGCGGGACAGGTCACGAATTTGGGGACCCTTGGGGACACCACCGTAGACACAGGTGTTGCGAATACGGGAGGACTTGCCGAACTTGCTGATCTCAGCCTGAATCTGGACAGCCAGCTCACGAGTAGGAGCCAGAATGAGGACGATGGGACCGTCACCGGGGGCCAAGAGAGGCTGGGCGTTGATGTGAACAATAGCGGGGAGACAGTAAGACAGAGTCTTTCCGGAACCGGTCTCAGCAATACCGACGACATCACGACCGGAGAGAGCCATAGGCCAACCCTGAGACTGAATAGCAGTGGGGCGCTCGAAGCCCTGGGCCTTGACCTCGGAGAGAACGTAGGCAGGGAAGCCAGCCTCATCGAAGGTCTCGACGGGGCGAGGAATGCCACGGCCCTGGACGGTCATCTCGTGCTTCTTACGGAAAGCCTCAACATCGGCATCGGAGCGGGCAGAGACATCGGCGTGCTCCTTGTAGAAGGACTTCTCGAACTTGGGCAGAGTGTTCAGGTCTAGAAAATCATTGTTAGTATTGGACACCAATCTCGGTTCAACGCGGAAAAACTCACCCCAGTCCTGAGTCTTGAGACCAGCGCCCAAGTTGGACATGCGGTCACCGCCACCACCGCCGCCGCCATAACCACCACCTCCGTAACCACCGCCGCGGCCACCACCGTAACCACCGCCGCCGCCGTAACCGCCACCGTTGGAGTAGCCACCGCCGTTAGAGTAGCCGTTGTCACCACCGCGGGAGCTGTATAGGCAGAAGATGTTAGTATGGGACTCAGATTGATGGTAAGTGATGAAAAAAAATCTGCATAGACAAGGGGACGTGGATGTGGGCGTGGCAAGGCTGAGACTCGTGAATTCTGAGCCCAACAGCGACTGAAAAAGATCGCAGAGGTCTCGAGAATAGATGAGGCTTATCCTACGAGTCCCCATCTCACAGGGATACACGAAAGCAAGGCACAAAGGGCTGTGAATGCGATTTTTGCAGAGTCCGCTAAAAGCAAAACAACTTACCGATAGGAGTCGCCTCCGCGGGAGTTTCCACCACCGTAAGACATGATGGAGATGTGTGTTTTGGTGTGTTTTTTGAGGGGGTGAGAGGGTATCAAGAGGAGGGATGTCGAAGGAAAAGAAGAGGGAAGAGAGAGGAGGATGGGTTGATGATAACGGTGAGTTCTCGGAGAACTTAAGGATCAAAAAAAAGTAGTCGCCAGGGGAGCGGCAAAAAAAAGCAGGAGGCGAAAAAAAAAACGTTACCACTTTCGGTTTAGCGTACATATGAGGCACGTGACTTACCATGTATTTGTATGAAATAATACACGTGACTGTGACTGTAATTTACACGTGACTTTGTATCTAGCCATGCACGTGACATAGCCAATCATCAAGTATGTGTTTGGAGGTACCATAATACTGGTGGCTCTGCACGTGATTTGGGACGCCTTTCTATATCACATGACTACAGACACTGTTTTAGAGGTGACAATACGGAGTACACATGATGGATCTAGCCGGTTTTTTGCGGGTCGTAACAAAGTTTTCTTTGTTAGACTTTTCAAGATCGGGCGGATGCCGGATACCCCGATGGAAGGAATGTGGAAAAGCAAAATTGGAAAAAAAAAATTCTCTGCGCTAAATCTGATTCGATGGTTTCCAAGGGTTTCAACGGCTATTTGATCCTTTCACATCTTCTGGTCGCTAAGCCCCATGTCCCAGAACCTGATTTCCAGTTCCGTAGCCCGGATGAAGATCCGGATTAACTCCTCCAGTCGACTGGGCGATACCATTTGTACATGGTCCTCCAACAAAGCTATTGCAAAAAATATTGTTAGTCAGATAAGTTTAGTAGATCGAACGTGAATCTTCTTACCTGATCCGAGGCGAACAGCTTCTGTGTAGTCGTCTGCGACATAGTTCTCAATCCACTTCCAATACTGGTTGCCATCCCGAAGAGTATTTTTGTCAGAGTGCAAACGCCTAGCGATAGCACCGTAACCGATCAAACAGGGAGCTAGAGCCATCTGGAGGGCAAGCCAGTCCTCCGATTGGCCAATATCGAGAATGTATCGGCTGTATGCAGTGCAAGCTATTCACGAAATAAGCATGGTCAGAAAAGCTATGCAAATAACCGCCGGGAGAAACACAGAGTCCTTACCAATCGTCTCTGGAGAAGCTTCCATCTCCTGCTTTGAAAGACCAAACGAAGAGCAGTAATCCAGGTGGAGGGACATCTCTCGCTTGATGTGCAAGACAATTTGGGCAGACTGGAACAAGTTAGTTGGATGGATACGTGATGCTTAAATAGTATACGAACTGCTGCTATTGAGTCGATTTCTGAGGACTTGTACGCGGCCAGAGCATTGCTGCGGGCAAATTGAACCTGTGTAGTTTTATTCGTCAATGTTGTGAATTGATTCGCATAGCTCGGATAGGAAGTCTCACCAGGTAGAGATAATCTTGTACAAGATATTCCTTGAATCGCTCCAAAGGGAGTGTACCTTGCCCCATACCTTCAACAAAGTCATGTTTGGTAAACTTTTCCCAGGCGCATTGAACGTCTGGACGATCCATGATGTACTCGAGGAAGCGACCACTGCAAAGGCAATCAGTTAATCTTTTTCGACATCGGGCAAGGAATGGGAAGTCTTGTCTTACGGTGCAAAAGGCATAGTATAGATCGAGTGGAAGTGGTTAATGGGGCCACTTCCCTTGCCCAAGTCCACGCTGGTCTTGATACCCACCTCAACGTACCGCACAGCACTGCGAACGGCTCGCACCATGTTCTTACCCATGGCTAGGTTGGCAGAGATTGCCGAAGCAAGTGAGCAGCCGGTTCCATGTGTGTTTTTGGATACCAGATAGTCTGTCTCAAACAACGTCGTTGTCGATGTCTCGCTGTCGTATAGGACATCGATCACAGTAGTCGACTCTTCTGGGGTTTGTGCGACCTTGTGGTCCTTTGTAAGAGGAAGATGCCCTCCTTTCAGAAGGACTGCCCTCGGGCCTAGGGAGCAGATTCGCTTGGCCAAGTCAATCAATTCACTAATGTCTGCAGGCTCAGGAGCCTCGGACCCAGAGTCTTTGATGAGAAGCTGAGCTTCGGGAATATTGGGAGTCAGAACGGTAGTCATAGGGAGCAATTTCAGTCGGAGTCGCTCAATAGCTTTCTCCGGAAGCAGTTGCGATCCGCTGGTTGAAACCATCACCTATAATCATATGAGTATGGTTGAAATTGAATAACTCGGGTTTATTTGTTACTCACCGGGTCAAGCACAATGGCGGGAACTTTGTGGGCTTGCAATGTCTCGGCGATGACATCAATTGTCTCCGCAGACGAGAGCATTCCTTAGAAAAAGTTAGCAAAGAGCCGGGAATATCAAAAGAAGCTTGATCTGACTGACCCAATTTCACTACGTCCGCGCCAACATCTTCCAGTCCCGCATTGATCTGCTTTCTTACGAATTCCGATGGGACGACAAAAATGTCCTGTACGCCCAACGTGTTCTGCGCAGTCAACCCCGTAGTAGCTGTCAGAGCATAGCAGCCATGTGCAGCCAAGACCCTTTGGTCTGCCTCCAGTCCACTATATCCGAAATTAGCATCTCTCAGGTGACCTTTCGAGGAGTGTATAAGTTTGAACAGGTAGGGAAGGTCTTGCGGTGATGTGTCCAGTGTATACTGGAGAGCAATGACTGCTAGGAAGGCGAACTTACGCGCCACCAGAGCTGTCGGAGCCTGCGATGACTAGGACCCGCTTGACAGACATGATTGAAAGAGCCAATCGGGCAAGAAGCTGGATTGGTTGAAGGGTGAAGGTCAAGAGGGTGGTGGGGGATTGGCGGGCAAAAATGCGATAAGACCGATAAGCCGAGATCGGTCGACTGCACGTTGTGCTTCTTGGTTTTTTTTTTCCTGCGGTCGGATCCTCGCGCTTAGAGGTGGAAACCTTAGCAATAACGCTCGCCATAAGTGCTCTTCTTGCATTCATGTTATATGTACGGAATAGATACTGTATAATAATTCTAATTCAGGCGGCCAATTATTGTTGGAGGCGTACATGTGTCCAATTAGCTCAGGTATTTCCATGATGGTTTCTTTACATCACGACGTCACCTTAACCCAGCCAACGTGGTGCTCTATTATTGACTTATAGGTGGTAACAGTTTAATATTAGTTGATTCAAAACCCCCTAGCTACTAATGGGCTTACTACCGTGATATGACGCTTTGAAGTCTGTCATGTACTAAGCCAATATGAAGTTCTTCATATGCTTACGGAGAAATTTTGGTTGCATTCGATTTCATCTGCGTAAATGATTCCCCAACTTACTATATCGCTCATGAGGGCCAGGCCTAGGTGTGATTGGAGGTATAGCTACCTTATGCACGAAGGCTTATGTCGGCTGTACTTCCGTTGATGAGCACGGTCTGTCATCCCCCCCAAGCCACGATCACTCTCCAAGACTGATCACATTGCATATCCGCCATCGCTACTCCTGTACCTTGATCCCAGCAACGTAGCGTCAGCAAATGATCACATGGATCTATAAATTACGCGTACCCGCATGTCCATCTAAGCTTCTCGTGAACCCTGACACGCTCTGCGATCGAGTGCGCCGCAGCCGGGAGGGAGGCCGATAAGGTTTACACCTAGACCAGATCTCAACTCTTGATGCCTTCGTTGAGGCCAGACCACAGAGATCTTGCTACGATAATAATCACTATTGTCAGTCCGTTTGAGAGTACACTCGGCAAAAGTTGCACATGAATTAGGTGGCAATCTCAGAAGACAAAAGAGCGAGATTCGGGCTAGACAGGGATCGAAAATTGACTGACAAGGTATGAAGCAATAAAAAGGCCTATCACAATATGGTTGGTGCGCGTGGACTGGAGTAATTGGCACGCCTGATCATAAAAACAATTTAGTATATGCAGCTAGGGCCCCAACTAGCACAAACTTATTTTCTTTGTTTGAGCGGGGTCTCGAGGCCTGTGCAACGGGTCAACAGGGGTTCGCATTCTGGTTCTCGAAAACCACAGAAGGTTTTTATTATAGACACGGATATTTAAGCACTAAAAGATAAAAGAACTATGGCATTTACTTGACCGGCGCTATCTGTGATCTTTAGCTTGAGATCTACGGTTTGTGCTACACAATATTTCCGAAAATGGAAATGAGCCGCCACGGCTAGACAAACGAGGTTAGCTAAATAGTATCTGTAACCATAGCGAGCGACTAGAGGCGATGATCCCGGTTGGGTTAATTGGGCCCAGAAGGATTTAGAGGCCCTCGCCAATGCGCTCCCTAAAAACCGGAAGCCGAATGATGATACTAGCGACATTATGGCTTGGATGATCGTTCATGCCCACCCACGAGGACGGCCCACAAACCAGATCTGGGCAAAGAAGCCTCCCATCTATGATTAGTGCTCGCATTGATACACCTTCTACTGGAAGCCCGTGCACGATAGAGACAGGGTATTTATGTAGCCCGAAGCCTATGAATTGTAACTTTTACTCAGAGTAGGTTGAATAGGTTTGCTATTAATTGGCTTGTCCTATTCCGGTAGTTTCTAACTAACTACTGCGGTTCCCCCAGCGTAGCCACCTATGAGCACCTTGCCTTCACACGCCTTCGCCCACGACCTATGGTCCATCTCAGAATGCCACTCCATAAGCTGCTACTGTTGTTACTCCTTCACATTGCTGTGATAGATGCAATTCACCTTTGCCCTCTCCAAGGACCTATTTGGCCTGCTCCCACGGGTCTCTCCAACGACGCCACAGTCCAATCAGCACTGAAGAACATCACCAAGACCATCCAGAATGCTAGTGATGCTGGAAATTTCTCTGGTGCTTCCTTGTCATTGGAGATCTTTGATACAAGTAGTTCAAATGCATTGCTCACATACGCTCACACGGCCAAGGAAATTAATACCACCCTCGGCGTGAGCAAGGTGGACGAGAACACCGTTTTCCGCATCGGAAGCACCTCCAAAATGTTTCCTATGCTTCTCCTCCTCATCCAGGGCGGCTTTAGTCCCCTGCAAGACCCAATCTCAAAGTATATCCCCGAGCTCAAAGCGGCTGCTGATGATCTTTTGGGGAATTCAACAAAGAGAAACAATGGGATTGACTATACCAGGTGGAATGAGATCACAGTTGGGGAACTAGCGAGTCATTTGGCTGGTATAGCTAGAGATTGTAAGTCATTCGTTATCCCTATGCCTACTATTCATTTTAACCCCTCTTAGATGGTGTTCTCGACCTCACTGAGCAGGCCTCGTTGCTTCAGTCATTGGGATTTCCTGCTCTTCCACCTGCACAGATTCCGCCCTGTGGTGTGCCAAATCCGTGTAGTAGAAAGCGTTAGTAGCTGACACTTCCTGAAATACGTACCGGCTACTAATCGATACTCCGCTAGAATTCTTTGATGGGATGCTACAATCTCATCCTATTGTTCCAACATCATCTACACCCATCTACTCCAATGCAGCTTTCCAGGTCCTTGGATACGTGGTGGAAGCCCTCGCGAACGGCAAAGACTTTGAAAAGGTCATGAAAGAGAAAATTACAAAGCCGCTGAACATGGCACACACTTTCTATACTACCCCGAATTCATCTCTTGGTGTGATTCCTAGCTACCAGGGTGAATACTGGTGGGACTTTGATATTGGCGAAGAGGCACCGTAAGTAACATCTACCACCTACTAATTCTATTCATCAAACTCACTTTTCGATAGTGCTGGCGGTATTTTCTCCTCTGCAAAGGATATGTCTACTTTTGGTCGGGCCATTCTCAACAGCACTCTTCTCCCTCAATCAACAACGAGACGGTGGTTGAAGCCTCTCGCCCACACTTCGTCCATTGACTACGCTGTCGGAGCGCCTTGGGAGATTCTTTCATTCGGCAATGAGCGCCCGATCGATCTATACACCAAGTCTGGAGATATTGGCACATATTCCTGTGTGCTGTCTCTAGACCCCGATCACAGCGCTGGCTTTGTGCTTCTTGGTGCTGGAAATAATACCCATGTATCTCTTGCTCTCGCATCCGATCTCGTCTCACAGAGCCTGCTACCTGCACTTGAACAAGCTGCCAAGAATCAGGCGCATGCCCGTTTCGCAGGAAAGTATGCCTTGGGTACCGGGAATTCCTCCATTACCATCACCACAGACGACGGACCCGCTCTAGTCGTTACGAGCTGGGTGAATAACGGCACAAACATGTTCCCGAGCTACATGGCTTTGAGTGGAATTACTGATCCCTCTATGCTTAGTATCCGGCTGTATCCCACGGGTCTTGAGAGCCCTGGACAGCTTTCTTTCCGAGCTGTGATCCCGCCCCCACTGCCATCTGGCATTGGACCATTCAGCTCTTCCTGCATTTCCTGGGTGACCGTGGACGGAAGTGTGTATGGTAATGTGGGGATCGATGAGTTTGTGTTCAACTTGGATGGGAAAGGCAATGCAGTTAGCGTCTCTCCGAGAGTGCTGCGAACCGTTCTGCCGAAGACCAAATAGTCCACCTAAAAATGTGCTTGCGATAAGCTACTTTTTTACTAGCGTTTTACCGCAGCTGCTGCAATTTGGTCTTCCTTTGGGAACGCTCTATTTCATGTCTATATGTTTATGATCACTTGTTCAATGAACTGTCTATATCATATCTAAATTTTTGACTCTCCTAATAGTGCCTCGGGAATCGAAAAACTCATGTCGAGCCCTTTCGCCAGATAGTAAATCGTTTCCAGTCTTGGCACATCCACACCATGCCTCTGCGCGATCCGCAATGCATTTCCAACAATGCATTCTACTTCCAAATGTTGACCGGAAAGAGCGTCGGCCATCATACTTGGCTCCACACCCGGAGGGGACCTCACAGTAGACAAACGTAGTTGACGATCAACAACACTATCATCGACCTCACTATACCCCTCTGCCCGAGCGATACTGGCAATTTCACTCATGACATTCCTGCAAAAAGACTCTGCACCGGGCGCAGCACCCAAGAACTGGACATCGCGCAGTCGGGAGAGTGCGCAGATGGGGTTTTGTGAGCCATTCACAATCAACTTTGTCCATCGAGCAAGCTGGATATCATCCTCGTGGATCGTGGTTGCACCGCCGTCGTTCAGAATTCCAACGAATTGTGCCGTGGAGCTCTTATGCTCCGATGTAGCATTGGCTGGGTATGTACCCAGAAGGAACTTTGAGTAAATGGTATGAGAGACCACGCCTGGAGCAGTCTGTGTACAAGGCATGTATATCACAACACTGGTAATGGCGTTATCCGGGAATAAGGCTCTATAAGGCTCCTCGATGCTGATACCGTTCTGCATGAGCACAATGTTCGTCTTGGCAGATACCGCAGGTTTGATCAATTCGGGCTGAGAAACGTTGCCTCTGACGATCACCTTGGTAGCCACGCAGATATAGTCGAAGCCGTCTGGGCACACCTGGATAGCCTCGGTTACCGATCGGACAGCGATGGGTCTGACATTTTCGTTCATTCCATACACCGTGGAATTAATTGTGAAGCCATGCTTCGCGACAACATCGTAATTAGACCGACACACAACAACAATATTTGATGCATCAATTGACTTGGAGAGTAGATAGGCGAGGACTGCTCCAATGCTCCCTCCTCCGAAAATGAGGACGCGTGGAGACATTATTGATAGCGCTTGGTACTTCCAGGGATTGTAGAAGGAATGGAAGCCGAGAGTCACGCTAGAATGCTAGAACAATTTATTTCTTCTTCCTCGGGTGTACCCCGCTCGTCGGCCTCGTAAATTAAAAATCAACACCCGCCATTGCGCCTTACACGTGATCTCTATACAAAGATATCACAGATTCGTGACATCTAGAACTAAAAGATAGAAGAAATGGCCGCATCTAACTTAATCTCGCTTCAATCCAATTCGTCCAGTCTTCCGAAGACCCAGTCCTGAAATCGCTGTGCAAAGGATCATGAAAGCGAACATGGTCCAAAAGCTTGCTCGGTACCCCGCCAGCAGTGCAGAGATCTCATTCTCGCTGACTTCTTTGTTCTCGGTAACAACTGAAGAAATGACTTGCAGAATTGCAAATCCAAGAGCAGTGCCGAACTGCGCAGCAGTGTTAAACACAGCACCTGCCAGTGCTTTCGTGTCCTCTGGGAAGATATCCGTAATAATGATAAGGCCGACGGTGAAGAGAGCATTGCAATTCACCGGTTGCAAGAGCTGAGCCACGAAGGTGTTTGTCCAATAAGGCCAAGATGGCTGAGCTGTAGCCATGAGCAGAGGGGAGAGCGAGCATAGAACGGCAGTGAGGACCACGATCCAGATTGCAGGTACTCTGTGGACGAAAAAGCCTGCAGTGACCTGAACGAGGACACCGACGACCAGACTTGGAAGGATGCGAATGGATGCTTGAAGGGCAGAAAGTTGCTGGACTTCTTGGAAACTGGGAGGAGATTAGCGGGGTCTTGCCATTGAAGTGACTGAAGGCTACTTACAATAGACTTGCGAAGAGCTCCATGGAGTTGATCACCGCAAAGGAAAGAGCGATTGTAGCACAGATACTCGAGAAAGTTGCATTTCTCCAGAAGGAATTGGGAATGAGTGCTGGCCTTCCACGGCGAACCTGATAATGGATCCATATAATGAACGAAGGCAGCGCAATTGCGGCCAGGCAAAGGATCACAATACTGGCAGTTTCCTTGATGCGATACACATTTGAACTGAGGATTCTATTCGAAGAGTTAGCAGATGGTTTTCTCACCAGAGCTCGGCGTCCAATTTACGCAAGCAAGTAGCAAAGCAGCGCCATGAACGCAGACGCAAGTAGCGCTCCAACCCAATCAATCTTGTATTTCAAATCATGCAGAATATTCTCCAATTTGCGAGGATGCTGACTCCCCGGAAGAGCCCACAGCCCAATGAACGAAAGGAATAAAGCCGCACTGCCAGCGATATACCAACCAACTCGCCAGCCAACAGTGTCCACGAAGACTCCGCCCAGAACGAGCCCAAGACAGAAGCCAACGGGCTGGGCCATACCAAGGCAAGCGAAAGCCATATTTCTGCTTTTACCTTGCGGGAAGACCTGAGTAGCAATGCCCACGGCAGATGCAAGATGAAGTGCAAGACCGACACCCTGGATGGCACGCATCGCAACCAGCTGAGTACCTTCCTTCGCAAAGCCCATTCCAAGCATCAACGCACCGCTCGCAAAAGTGCCGACTAGATCGACCCATCGCGGACCAACGACGTCGGCCAATGATCCCGCCAACAATAAAGTAGAAGCAGTTGCGAGTCCCGATACGGAAACTGGCCAGAAAGACAGCGAGGAAGGTAGGTTGAGGTCCTTTGTGATAGTAGGAAGTCCAACGGTGACAAGGCCGTTGATGATACTAGAGAGCATGGTATTGCCGCTCATTTGAAACACGATAATCGTGCTACGCAGCTTGGAAATTTGCGTGGCGTGTTGGTCATTTTCATGGCGTTCGCTTTCACGAGATTGAACACTGGTCGTCTCGAGGCGAATCATCGAGACACGGCGTTCGCCAACAGACTCGGAGCCTGTATGCTTGACCGTGACGGTCTGTGTTGTCGCCATTTTGAAAGACTATTGGGTCTCCCACGCTGTAAACGAGAACTTCAGGTAGGAAATGATCGAGTTGGAAGAGTCACCGGAAGTTATAGAGGCAGAGCGTTTGAACGCTCTTTACTCCTCGGGAAAATCTGGTAAATGGCATCTTGAGTGGAGTCGGCTGCCACAAATTTTCTGAAGAAAATACAAAACGGCGATATAATAGGCTGAAAAAGTTCCATCCCGCGCTGGTCGGACTGGAACCGATGGGTTCCCGAGTTGAGGCCCATTGTTGTGATTGGCCACACCCGGCAGTGGAACTAGGGCGTGGATGGAGTTAGCGGATAATATGTAGGGCGTGCTGCAGGCAGGCGAATCCGATCATGTAACCGTCACATAAGGGGGAAAAAAATAGATATACTGCCAGAAAACAATGCTATGGGAATGTGGTCGAAAGACACAAATGAGTCATTAATGCAAGAAACCCCGAACGTTGATGCAAAAACTCAACATTACGCAACTTGATTCCTCATAAAACCAGGCCCAGAAAAGAAATATCCTTATGTACAAATTCCCAAAAGAGTCATACGCCACTGGGGCTATTGTTGTATCATGAATCGGAAAAGCGTATCCATCTCAACCCACTGCCGACCACACTTCTTCAGGTAGCCATCCACCACGGTCTTGATCGTGCCAAAGCGGATCCGATTGAACTCCGCAAGAGCCGCCAAGCTATCCTTCTTCTCTCCAGATTCCTTAGCGGCGGTCGCCTTGGCCTTGTCCACATCCCAGAGACCGGCAAAGTATAGAAGCTGGTTGTACATTTGCTTCTCGCTATACTCGTAGGCCATCCGACCCAGACAACCCTCAGCGCGACCGCGGGGACCCAGGCACCGGTGGCCATACACGCTGATTTGTCGTGTTCGGTTGCCACATGCCGAATCATCGCAGACGAGCCAGCCCTCGTAGTATCGGGCGGTCTGCTCACGGATCTGGTTCTCCAGCTGTGCGATGATGGTCAGAACGGGAAATGGCTTTTGGCAGCTTTCATTAGAGCAAATGATGCCGTTTGCTGAGCACATCTGAGGGGAGTCGACCAGGCCTTCAAAGACTGACTGCTCCTTGCAGAAGCGACATTTCAATGTCAACCGCACGGAGTTGGCAAAGCGGACAGAGTCCGGAATCTGCGACTCCAGAGGGAAGATCTCGGTGTCCTGCTGCTTGCTCGAACTGGACGTGTTGATCTGATATTTGCGAGCATCGAGACCAAGGCACTCGGCAAGGCGGACTGCGTCGGTACCGGGGATGGGGGCACACAGACGTTCGATGGGAGGGAAGATCTGCTTGAGTAGGTAGAATTCGACATCAGGCTTGAGTCCGGAATTGGGCTTGAGAACGTCTTGTGGGCTGTATGATCGTTTGGCTGGCGGCAGGGAGGATGTCTCCGCATCTCCGCTCGTAACGATATATGAGATGACGTCGTTCGGTCGCACGTTCTTGCCTCGAGCAATGTCGCGAAGAGCGACCTGCGCCGGCGGCATAGTCTCTTTGTTGGGGTATTGGTCTGGGCTCTTGGACAGTTTCGTATAAATCACGTATTTCTGAACGGGAACCGCAAACTCTTTCATCTTCTCCGCAAGCTCACGCAGGTAGTCGTGAACTTTGTTGAGAACAACCTCCTGATCCTCGCCGGAGAGAATCTCGTTCAGGAGCCGTTGCGATACCTCCTTTGAAAGAGCACAGTATTCACGACGCTTCATGTCAAGACCCTTGACCTCTAGTTTCTCAATGTACTTACCGTCGACTTCTGTCAGGTTGACAGCAGCATACTTCTTCTTGGCATGCAGCAGAAGTCGGCGGAAGACATTATCGATGTCAATCTCAAGCAAACGGTATCGCTCGTTGACGGATTTCTTAAATTCCTCGCCAACCTTGAGGGCATCGCTGATGGTGTCCATGTTGGTGTTGATCATGACGGAGTCAGTGTCACCATAGATGACACGCAATTGCTTGCTCTCGGCGAGTTCCTTGGTGCTTCGCAGAATCTCACGTCCCTTAAAGGTGGTGAGCATGGCTAATGGACGAGCATAGAATCGACTCTGTGTGTAACCCAAACATCCGTACATGGAGTTGGCCGTAAGCTTGAACGCAAGTTGCTTCGTATCCCACAGAGCAAGCTGTTCAGGCGTAGCACGCTTGTCCTTCATAAGCTTTTTGACCTCACGACGACGGCCGACCAAGGTTGCAATGAGTCGAGGCAGAACTCCCTGCTCCTGGTCCGAAGAGGGGATCTCAGGAACTTTCTCCTCATTCTCATTTTCAGACTAAAACAGACTTTGTCAGCATGATGCGTTTCTAGGTAGGATTCCCGACATTTAACACTTACAGTTGCTTGTCGGTCGACGGTCGTGAAGCAAATGTTGTACTCCTGAATGATACTAGGATACAAACTGTTGAAGTCCATGACCAAGATGAATCTGTCATAGAGACCCTTCTCGGGCTCGAAGACGAGACCACCCTTGTACTTGTCCTTCTTTTTCTTGTCGGCCGCATCGTCGTCATCTCCATCCAGTAACTTCTCCTCGGCCTTTTGCAAGCGAGAGGAGTACTTATCGGGACAGATATACTTGTTTCGATGGAACTCGTGAAGCAAAATGTACTCGTTGCGCTCCGCGCGAGTACCACTGAGTGTTCGTGCCCACGAGTTACCGGCAATGTTCGTCAGCACCTTGGTAAGCGGGAGCATCTGTAGGCGCAATACCAGAGCGGCGATGAAGTAGGTGTCTGTATCACAGTGGTTGACAAGGTTCATGAGACCCTCCTTGCTTGACGCCCAGGTCTTCAAAGCTGCTTCAATATCCAGATCCTGACGATTGTTACCCTCGCCGAGATAGAGTTGACACATTTCTGACAGACTCCACGACTGACATTTCATCATGAGAGACTTGCCCATGTCATTGCCAACGTCACAGAGTAGTCGTCCGGCAATAAGCTGTCTTTCAATAAAGAAGCCGCCGCCGCCCCTGTTCAATTTGGGCCACTCGCCACGTCGAAGTCGACCGATACGGTGCCATCCAGGAGTTTTCTTCTCCCGCATGCGATTCAAAAGAATACCGAGGTCGACATCCTGCAGCTGGTGACCCATGATTACATCAGGATCCATCTTCTCAAAGAGAGCCAAGAACTTGCTTAGCAAGAACTGCTCGCTTTTCTCCAGCATAAAGGTGCCTCGCTGCTTCTTTGTTTCGGCATCGAAGTGGATAGGATAGGAGGATCCGGCAGGACGCATGACGGTGAATGTTTTGCAAGGAATCTTCTCTGGGGGAGTGGTGTCTGTGAGAGAGATGTTCTCGTAAACTCTAGCGCTCACCATGAGAATTTCCTGCTTGTTGTCCTTGACGTTGAGTTGATGACGGAAAGACAGACTCATAAGCGTCAATGGTGGAGTATCCAGATTCTCCGTTTCTGGAACGGGGGTGATCAGGGCTGGCTTGGAGGCCTGGCATTCGAACTTGCACCAGGATGCATTGTTGACGGCAGAGAAGTCGGCCTCGTCAATCCTGAGCCAGCAAGGACCCATGATGTTCTTCCACAGCACAAACTGTTCGAAAAGAGAGGTGTTTGTACCGAAGACATGCGAGTAGGTTTCACCCTTGGTCTCCATAGGCAAAGCTGGCTTATCATATGGGTAAAGCAACTTGAGGTAGTCGGCCTCCTTCGGAACACCAGGCAGCTCGAATGCGTACTTGCGACTGCAGGGTTTGATCTTGTGCATGCCAACTCGCATCCGCGACATGAGTCCATCAACCTCTCCGTAGACATCCTCCATGTCAACCTCCTCCTCGGTCTCTCTTCCTTGCTTGTGTCGGTATTCGCGAGGAAGGAAGTAGAGTTTGCGCAGAATGTTGTCGATCTTGACGAAGGCACTAGCATAGGAACCATTCTGCTTGTTCTTGACTTTTCCGAACAGACAGAGACTACCGTTGACCTCGGTGTAGTCCAGCCAAAACATGCGCAAGCTGCCATCTTCCTCGACAACATCTTGAGCACGTAATTTGCCGAATGATCGCATCTCGGGTGCTGGGCTGCTGAGGACGTTCAATTTGCTCTGGATGTCATTCCAAGAGGGGTCCATGACCTCCGGTGCAACTTTGGCGGGAGAAGAGCTGGCCGGCGTAGGAAGAATCTCCTTCTTGAGCTTTGGAGGTGGGCGGCTACCCGTCATGTTCACACTTGCAGCCTTGATATTCGAAGATACCGTAGCTTCCGCAACATCCATCATATCAATATCTTCGTCATCGGACTCTTCCTTTTTGACGGGGATCGCTGTCTTGCGCTCTACCGCCTTGCTGATGGGGGACGAGGGCATTGGGTCGCCCATATCGATATCATCGTCATCCATCTGAGGAAGTGGAGCGTCATCAAAGTCATCGGAGTGTAGTGAAGGTTGGTCCTTGACTGGCGAGCTGGGGACGTCGTTCTCGCTTTTGTTGTCGCCCAATTCTCGGCGTCGTCTTTCGGATATGGGTGGGGAGAGGACGCGCACTTTGCGTCGTGCTTCTGATTTGACCAGGTTTCTGGTAGGGATGTGATTGGAAACGAGGTTGGTGTCGACTTCACCAAGGAGATCTTTCATGAAGGCATCGTCCTCGGCAGTAGCAACCGGCTAAAACCTACTGTCAGCAACGGCTGCTAACCGTGTAAATTCCTTTCGACGGAACACTAACCTTGGGCTTAGGCGCTGATGCAGCAGCACTGCCGGTGTTGAAGTATTTGGAGATACCATTGTTGATTTTCTCCTTCCGCTGCTTCTCCTCCTCGCGCTTTCTCTTAGCAGCCTTGCCACGAGCAGGCAATTCGTCGCTCTCGTCGCTGTCGTATTCCCCGGTGCGCTCGTTCCAGACCTCTCGACCATCGTCGGCATATCCAGCTCCATTGTCATCAACAACAAAGTCATCTTGGTCGAGGCGGCTGCGAATAACTTTTTTGTAGCCGTCGTCGTCGACCTCGTCGTAGATATCGCCCTGGTCCTCGATTTCGTAGGTTGAGATACGCTTCTTGCCGGCGGCACGGAGAGCCCTCAGCTCCGCCAACTTGTCGCGAGCAGACGGCATCGTTGGGTATGATTATGGACGAAAGCCCATAAATGGCGTGGGACTCGAGACAACAATTGGTGGGGAAAGGGAGGACTGCAAAGGGAGATCGCGCCCGGGGGGACGCACGGCGCGACGGGACGCGATCGGGACGCGTTAAAGTGGTTTAGGTAAGAGTTGGTGCCTTGAGGCCTGAGGCAATAAGGCCATAAATGTCAGCCCTAATAAGTCTTTCCCAATTGGGCAATTCGTCCATCGACACATTCATTTGTCTTCAGCAAACACTTATATACTGGTGACGCGCGCTCCTCTCGCTGATGCCCTGAGACACCAAGTGAAAAGGAACGACGGCTGGTACCCGAAAAGTAAATATTAACGTACATAGAGGATTAATACACACTTCTACCGGGGCATGTATAACTAAATCTACATGGTCACTTCTGGGAATGGATCTCTGATAAAACTCAGCTAATTCCTCTTCCATCCTTCCCACCTTTCAAACGCAGCCGTGTCCAAATCAAACAAGTCCAAAATTCGCCCGACACTGTGATTAATCAAGTCTTCCACCGATGATGGCTTGATGTAGAATGCCGGCACTGGCGGAAAAATGATGGCACCAGCTTGTGTCACTGAAAGCATATTTTGCAAGTGGATTGTGCTAAGCGGTGTCTCTCTTACTGCCAGAACCAGTCTGCGCCTTTCTTTCAGTATCACATCTGCGGCACGAGAGATCAAATCATCGCAGATACCCGAGTTGATTGAAGCAAGTGTTTTCACACTACATGGAACGACGAGCATTCCCTCCGTGCGGAATGAGCCACTAGCGATTGGCGCCGACAAGTCGTTGATACTATAGACATGATCGGCCAGAGCGCGGACATTGGAAATTGTGTAGTCGGTCTCATACTTGATCGTAGCCTCAGCCCACTTAGAAATGATGAGATGGGTTTCCACGTTCAGGCTGCGCAGGGCAATAAGCGTTTGAATCCCCAGGATTGACCCTGTCGCTCCGGTAAAGGCGACAATAATCTTGCGCCGTTGTCGGGCAATTGGGGCGTGGTCATCCGATGAGGCATGATCAGCCCGAGATGTGAAAAAGTCCATGGTGTGAAGCGGACAACGTAAAGATTTCTGGGCTGAATTCCTGAAAGAGTTATGCTTTCCATGAATCACTTTGTACAAGGATTACAGAAGAGAGAACTTTATGAGAATTAGTTTCATTTCTCCGAATTGGGGAGTCCCGCTTTTTCGGAGCATACATAAACCGACCATCTAAAGAGGGTCTCCCAAAAGCCACCCCAGTGGAGTTCTGAATAGGTTACAATTGACTAGTCAAAAGGCATTTGCTCTCTATAGATCTGTATAGCAAGGCGATAAATTGTCTCCTCCAAATTGGGGAGATCCACTTTCCGCGAGGTTGCTGAACAGAACCCCCAAGTTGGGGTATACTTGCCTAACTCAAGTTCTTCGACGTCACAAATAAAAGCCTGAGCACAGCGCTTGATTTTTGTTTTAGTAGATTAAAAATACAGTTGGAGACATTTCTTATCCCATATCCCCTTTTGTTTTCCTTTCGATCATGGCTACCAGTGATTCAAACCCAACGGCGGCGGGTGATCTACGGAAGTTCCTTGAGGAGCTTCAAGATGAGAACGACCTACTTGTGATTAGTCAGGAGATTGATCCTGAGATGGAGCTGGCAGCAATCACACGGAGAGTCTACGAAACTGAAGAGAAAGCCGTTCTCTTTGAGAACATCACGGGTCGTCAAGGGAATGGTCTGTTCCGAGTGCTCGGAGCCCCGGTTGGACTTAGTCGCGTTCCTGGCCAAAGACTTGGCCGCGTTGCAAAATCTCTGGGTCTGCCATCCAATGCATCGGGAAAAGAAATCATTGATAAGATCAACTCAGCTAAGAGCCTGCAGCCCTTGGTGCCAAAGGAAGTGTCAACTGGGCCTGTGAAGGAGTGTAAGCTGTTCGGAGACGACATCGATTTGAAGTCGCTGCCAACTCCTCTCTTACATCAACATGACGGAGGAAAGTTTCTTGAAACCTTTGGTATGCATATTGTACAGACGCCCGATGGAAGTTGGACAAACTGGTCGATCACCCGAGGCATGGTTCACGATAAGCGCAGACTTGTCGGTCCCATTATCCCCAAGCAAGATATTGGGGTTATCTACCAGATGTGGAAAGACAAGGGCCAGGACATGCCCTGGGCATTGTGCTTCGGTGTGCCCCCAGCCGCAATTATGGTTGGCGGTATGCCAATCCCAAAATGGACCGACGAAGCCGGATTTATTGGTGCACTGGTCGGAAGCCCTCTCGAAGTAGTGAAGTGCGAAACCAACGATCTTCGAGTCCCGGCAAATGCCGAATTTGTGTTTGAGGGAACTGTTTCAATCACCGAGACTGCTCCTGAAGGCCCTATGATGGAGTACCATGGGCACGTATGGCCGAACCAGTCTAAACCATGCCCACTTTTCAAGGTTAATGCCATCACTTATCGGAAGGACCCTATTTTACCGATCTGCATTACCGGAAGGGCCACCGAAGAAAGCCACACCGTGTGGGCTCTGACAATTGCTGCTGAGGTCTTGAATATCTGCCAAAGCGCTGGCCTCCCTATCAAGAATGCCTGGTGTCCATTTGAGTCTCATGCTATCTGGTATGTGCTGCAAGTGGATCGAAAAAATCTCGTGGGCATGAAGACATCTATGCCTGAATTCTGCACTAAGCTAGGCCATGTCGTGTTCGGCTCAAAGCCAGGTTGGTACATGGGCAAAGTTTTCTTGGTTGGTGAAGATGTCGATCCCTCGGACCTTCGTGACGTTATCTGGGCCGAATCAACACGCTGCGAGCCTGGAACAAGCGAATTTCTGTTTGACGAATACGGAACTATTCCACTGATACCTTATGTGGGCCATGGCACTAAGCCAGTGGGGAACCACAAGAAGGTTGTCAAGTGCTGTATGCTGCCTTCTGAGTTCGAAGACGAGGAGCTTTCTTGGAAAGTGGGCTCTTTCCGGGGTTCTTATCCTCCTGATGTTCAGGCGAAGGTCGAGCGAGACTGGTTGAAGTATGGGTTCGACCGTCTGTGATGGGCAAATAAAGCTAGCACTGCAAAAGCTCTGCGCTCGTCATCTCCATGGACTTGTTCTTCCCTCCTATGGGGTCTTCAGAAGGCCTCTAAAACAATTCAGTACCGAAGGGGTGGTGTGTCAAAGGGTGTCATGCAGATCGAGGGGCATGGCCAGCAAGCAATTGACCAATATGAAAAGCTGTGGGCGGATCACCTCATGTTAAAGAAAGCTTGGAGACCCGTCGGTCAGGTCGGGTAATGTAATACCTCTGGTCCCCACCGTTGTTCCTCGCGGAACACCATACAATATGCTCTGTTTTGATTACTCTATATTTCGACCACCACCTATTTAGTATGGCTGAAATTGAGAATATATCTTATTATACGTATAAGAATGAGATAAGTGAAATTTCAGCCCTTTCAGACTATTATTTTGATGCTTTACCAAAGAAATATAGCGTTTATTGATTTTCCAGATTTATATGTATATCTCTCTCTCTCTCATTACTTCAATCTATCTTTTCTTACTTTATGAGTACCTAGGGTACTTATACTCTCTAGTTTCTATAATCGTGATAACTTATCCTAAGTATGTATGGTTTTTGAGATATGAAGTAGTACTTTATCGCATTTATTATGGTATTCTGGTGATCGGGTCGGCCAGAAATTACGTTAGTTAGGGCAAGGGTGTTAAACTTCATGACCCGAGGCGGACTAGCGTTCTCGAATTCATCTTTCGGGAAACCAGTGTCATGATTTTGCTGTCAAACTGAGTTCGAAAACTACTATAACAGGACCCTTCGGTGAGGGTTTACGGTGAATGAAGCACACATATACACACAATATAACAGGACGTCGTAGAGGTGATAAATATTGCAGTGTTGCAATAAAGTAGAGGATAACGTGCAGATGACGAAGCAAGAACGAGGGAAGCCTCTAACTATACTATCTCAATGCCCTAAACTCTGGACGTTCTGCAGTCACGCCCGGAGGTTTTCATATACTGCTAACAAGATACCATGCTCATCCCAGTTGATGGAGCCATTCAGTGGGCTCTAAATATATCTTCTACATAGCCCTAGAGGTTATAGACCAGTTCTTTATATCCGGTTAGCATGCATGATGGAAAAGGGGACAAGTAACTTCTGCACCAAAAGCTGCGCTCGTAAGTTTTAACAGAAGTCACACCAATTAAATGGAACAACTCGTCAAGACGCACCGAGCGATATCTCACAGGGTCCACTTGGTCAGGCCTAACCTGTATATTCATCAACTATCAGGGCCATGAGTTTAGAAGCCTAGGCAGCCTGGAAATGATATAAGATGCTTGGGGGTCAATTGTCTCAGTGACAGGTTGGCATAGAATCGATCTAATTTGATCTAATCGAGATTTTCCTTTCTTTCACCATAATTCTACGATCTACAAACGCGTCGCGATGCCTTCTCGATCATAAACATCAATAACTATAAGGAAGACCCGCGTCATTCTTGCGGAAGATTCCATCTTATCTGATCGACTATCCCATCTATGCACGTCGGTCCTCCTTCACAATCATTCACAACCTCTCCCTGTTCAATCTCATACTCTCTTGATATTCTGATTAGGACTGCTCAGTCCTTCTATCACCTCGTGAGTTCCTTTCTCTCATACTGGGCGCAAATATTTCCCAAATCCCACCCTCCCCTCCTTCCTGTTTAGGAGTTTGCCCCCATACCACGTGCACCTCCAGATTCAATCACAATCCCCAAGCTACTTTTCTGAATTTTTCGAAAGTCGTCATTCTGATATCTCCCCTCCGCGTCTCTTCACCCTTCACCCTTCACACTCACGACGAACAAGTATCAACACCCCGTCTCACTCCCTGAACCGTCCACACAAGACATACTGATCATCTCAAGCTCTCTAGTTTCAGGATGGCTCCTATCAAGAGCACCCTTAAGACCGCCATGCCCAACACGGTCTCCATCACGGCGGAGGAGTACCGCAAGCTGGTAAGCTACTCATTCTTCCCAACAAAAAAAATGCACCACCCCGATTCCGGACTGCATCCTCTCAGTCATCCTTTCTCATCACTGACCTTTTGACATATTCTTGATAACTAACATCTTTATAGCTCCATGACTCTGCAGAGCTGAGTAAGACCATCTCCCACATCCTGCCATCTGGGCCTATACAAGCAGCCCAGTTCAAAAAATAGCATTTAAACTGACAATTCACTTACAGGCAGACTGCGCGCCGCTCTCCAACCTGCTCCGCGTGAGACCAAGGGTGTAAGATACAACCTCACTTCAGAAAGATGTCTCTCACCCGCTAAACTTCTCATCTTAGATGCTAATCAACCCTGTGGAACTTGCATCCGGCCATGTAGCCCGAGTTAACACACAAACCGCAGGAGAGCTCGCCAGGACTGCCCGCCCCGACCTCTGCACTGCCAGCGACCTGGACGCTGGTGACCGGTTTGCCCTGGCAAGTCTCGCATCCGCTCTGGAGGAGACTAGCACCACGGAACCGGAGGACGACTCTGAGTCTCGCCAAAAGCCCAGCTCCAGCGTCGTCCTGCTCCCCCCTGTCCCGGTCACCCACGCCCAGGTCGCTGCCGCCGTCCGAGGAGGGCCGTTGATCCAGATCTACCTGCAACGCAATAGCAACCAGGTCAATGTCACCTTCGCCCACCCTGAGGCCGCCGCCGCTCTTATCACCCACGCCGAATCTACCCACTTCTATGTTGCCGGTCATAAGGTAAGTACCTAATCAATTCCTCCTATCTAACATTGTTTCTGTATCTTTTATGGATTAAGTTTGGTATCGGATACCATATTCTAACATATTTTCCATCGTGTACAGACCATTGTCAAATGGGCCCCGCGCGCCTATATCGCCCCCCAATATGTCTACCAGCAAGTTCAAGATGGCACAGTCAGCCGAAACCTGGTAATCAAGAAAGTCAATGCAACGGTCACCGAAGAGTCTCTCCGCCGGGACCTAAAGCACATCCACAACCTGACCATCATCTCTATCAAATTCGAAAATGAAAACGTCTACATCTCGACAAGCTCGACGGGTGGTGCGCTGTACGCCCGTACATGCTTAAAGTCCCGTGCCGCCTACAAGGATATGCGGATCGACTTTTACGAGGATGAGTGCGCGAAGCCTCTCCCGAAGACTCGTCGTTCTGCTGCTGTCGCTGTTCCCAAGGCGCCGAAGAAGGATCAGAGCCCGGGTTACAATCCCTTCGAGCTGCTCTCCCAGGACGAGTTCGAGTTGGCCGATGATGAAGATGACGACGAAGATGAGGACGAGGACATCGAGATCTAGACTGGGCGTCTTCTTTTCGCTTTTTTGCATTTAGGGCATCTAAGCTTTGGGTGGAAATTGATGATTTGACGCCATAATATCCTAGACGGGATTTTCTTTCTTTGCCATTTCGATGAAGATAACATCTGAATAGAGCAAAGTGTTTTCGGGATTGCAACTTTCATATCTAGAACTTTGTATATAGCATCCCCTCGTATTTGTTGTAGAATACTAGGTATGAAGCCCGGTTGACGGGGCAGTGACGTGAATTTGAAGATAGATGGTCTCGATTCACTTGCCGCATATCGGACGAAACATTCGCTGGCTGTATACTAGACGAAATATTTACTGGGTGTATTTCGGACGAAACATTCTGCGTAGAGCCCAAGGCTAAGTCTATATTGAGGACAACATCTCGAGAGGCTACGGGAATCTCCAAGAATGTCTGTAGCTGACATAGAGTTATCAGGAGTACACAGGGACAGATATATACGTCCGTTGTTCATGTCTGATATCCGTGGAAATAAATGGCCATCGCTCTTCCAGCAAAAGAACCACAACAGCTACCTAGGTCAATATCGCATCGACATATAACCTCGATAACAAACTCCCAACCCCAGACTACGTCATGTACCAAATTGAACAAACATAAAAAACCCGGTGTTAATTTGAGCAGATTTTCCTGGCCTATGCTAGGTATATTTTCCAGCCGTACAAAACAGCGCCAGCGAAAAAACACAAAAAGAAGACATTAGGGATTTCTAAATCCCGTCTTGCCCACCGAACCCACAGTTCACACAATCCAGTCAGACCACCGGTCAACCGGGTTAAAAGAAACCGATAATCCGACTGATCTCCAAAACCGCTCATGACAACGCTCTACCTAACCACCATCAATCCCGAATCAAACCCACCCAACACAGAAGATATTCTCCATGGAAACAAAAAAAAGGGAAAGGAGAGTGAAAAAAATAAAAGTTCGTAATAGTATTCTTTGTTCTCTTTTCCCGCTCCATGAAAGAAAGGCACCGTTTTTGACTTTGCATAAATTTCTCTTTTTTTAATTTGGCTTTTTTCGTATGTTCCGCGCCGCTTGCCCATAAAACCAGGATATGATAGAACGGGAGGGACACACAAAAAAAGAAAAAAGAAGAAATTTAACGGTAAGACTTCTGGTAACGGGCGCGGGCACCGCGACCACCGAACTTCTTGGGCTCGGCCCGACGGTTATCGGCGACCAGGAGGGTGCGGTCGTACTGGACGAAGGCCTGCTTGAGCTGGTTCTTGGAGTGCTCGTCGACGTACTTCTGGTAGTAGGCGACAATGGACTTGGCGATGGCCTGACGGATGGCGTAGACCTGGGAGGTGTGACCACCACCGGTGACGCGGACGCGGATGTCGACACCGGCGAACTTGTCAGCGCCGACGATCAGGAGGGGCTCGTAGACCTATTTGTGGTGAAAAGAAATGACGTTAGAAAAAAATGAGTTCTTGTTGGTTGATATAAAGTGTCCGCTGCCGGTTTGGACGTCCGAGTCACTTCGTCGATCGCGTGACTGTTCCATTCGTTGTCGCGGCAGGGGGGATTGTGGTGGGTGGGCGATAGAAGGAAGCGTACCTTGAAGCGCAGGATCTCAGGCTGGACCAGAGAGAGGGGCTGGCCGTTGACCTTGATGAGGCCCTTGCCTTGCTGTAAAATCGAAAAGTCTCAGTATGCCGTTCATTCCGAAAGATGTAACTCGCATGATTCCATCATTGCGCCGTATGGGAGTTCCGAATTCCACATCGCCCGTCGCCAATCCAATATCCATCAGTGTCGTTCCATAATTTTCGAATCTTGAATCTCCCCGCGTCTCTTTTCGCGATTTTTTTTTCCTCCGAGCGATGTGTCCTCCATAATATTCCAATAGACGCAATGATCGTAGAGCGGGTGGTGTTTGTGGTTTCATTTCAGGGCTTCGTCTTCATACCTTGCAGTGGGCGACAGCGGTGGCTATTTCAAAGTCGATCATCAGCACAAAACGTTCTCTTCCACGCAAAAATTCCCGGGACCATCACGGGGTCTTACCCGTCTTCTTCTTGCCGAAGCATTGCACACTCGGGGCGGTAGAAGCCATGGTGGGTGATATGGCCCTTGTCGGTGTCGATAGGGGAGGGAGTGTGTTGTCGTGGGAGATGGAAAGAAGTCGGCCACGAATTCCCACACTACGGCGATTCGCCTGAATTGCCCTTCCGTGCGGGTTTCGCTTAGTGGGAGCTAGTCCGGATGGGGTTAGTGCAAGAAATGGCTTAGGGCTTGGGTCACGTGTCGGTTTCCAGACTCGGGGCGGAGATGAGCGGCAGGAAAGTTCGGGGTTGAGCGGGTTGGACAGGTCTTTTGCGATCAGCTGTGTTTTTGTTGGACAATTCCAGTATCACCACCGGGATCTCCTCTACGCTTCTTGATTTAGTTTTCATTCAAGATGTCGCAGACGGTTGGAAAGGTATGTCAAGTCCATTTTGTGCTAGCAATTGCTGCGCAAACTCCGCTCAATACCCCCAATATAACTCCTATATCTAACCTTTGCTATTGTCTAGACCCGTCTTGCCTACTCTCGAGCATGGCACTATGTCGATGCCGGCTCTGACCCTCGTTCCCTCGGCCGTCTGGCCTCATCTATTGCCCTCGTCCTCATGGGCAAGCACAAGCCGATCTATGATCCCTCGACAGATTGCGGTGACTACGTGGTCGTCGCCGGCTGCCACGACCTCCGGACAACTGGCAAGAAGCGTTTCCAGAAGATGTACTATTCCCACACGACTCGCCCGGGTAGCTTGAAGAGCATGACTATGGATCAGATGTTTGCGAAGTGGGGTGGTGGTGAAGTCCTGCGCCGCGCAGTCAAGGGCATGTTGCCCAAGAACCGGCTGCAGGAGCCGCGGTTGGCTCGTCTGAAGAGTGAGTATTGATATCCGCGGAGACTTTCGGGGAAGTGATGTTCGTGTCTAACGTATTCCGTTACAGCTTTCGAAGGTCTCGCGCATCCTTACAAGGAGAACATTGTCAAGTTCGGCAACAAGTCCGTCCTGGGCCAGCCCGAGGTCCAAGCTGCCTTCAAGGAGGAGGCCAAGCCATCGGCATAGACACCTACATTTCCTCTCTTCTGTCTCGCCATCTACAACTTGATTACCGGGTTCTAGCCCGGATCTGTCCGTGTACTGTAAATTATTTTTCTGCGTTATGATCCAAACCGCAAGCGCATGGGTGTGGAGTCCAATATTCGGGAATGACCTTTTTTTTCTTTCTGTTTTCTAACATCCCCTGTTCTAACTACTTTTACCTCTCCTCCGCTATGTTCATTCCCATTGGCATGTATTTATAGCAAAGCAAAAAATCATATTGGAAGAAGAAATGTGTTCCAAATTGACATTGAGTCGTGTCGTGGCACGCCCAGTGGTATATATAGACATGACATTATGTACAGAAAAGAAGCATGCTAGAAACTCCAAACTCGGACATCCCCGATATGGAAACGGTTTACAGGCGGGCCTTCTGGCCGCGAGCCACGGTGCACTTGATGAGACCGTTAGGGCCGGACTGAGGAGCGTACACCTCGGCGTCCTTGCCGGTGTTCTTGGTACCCTTGTGCCAGCTGAGATCTGTACAGAGAACTCGTTAGAAACAGTCCTTAAATCGCAGAATAGAAAATACATACCAATCTCAAAGTAGTGAATGTTGGGCAGAGCGTAGTCGACAGTCTCGAGCAGAGGCACGGCAGCCAGAATCTGCTCACCCATCTTGTACATAGTAGCCTGCACACTGGCAGAGTTATCCTCAGCGAAAGTCTTGAGGGTAGTGTTACGAGCAGTCTCCCAGGCATAGTCAAAGTTCTGAGTGTTGGTCTTGACATCCTGCAGGCTAGCGAAGCGGCGCCACTGCCAGCCAGCAGCAACCTTGGTGCTGAGAATACGGTCCCAGGTCTCCTTGAGGGTGGTGAACTCGTCACGGAGGAAGCCCCAGAACTGGGAACCGGTGCTCTTGAGGACGGTCAGGCCGTCAATGGAGGAGTGAATATCGATACCCTTGCCCTCGATGACGTCGACCTGGACGTTGCGGGTCTCGGGGCTGTCCTTGATGAAGGAGTGGGGGTGGGCCTTGCCGTCGATGTTCATGCGCACCCAGCGGTGGGTGATGATGTTGACGTGGGCGGCGTGGATGTGCGAGTACTTCTCGATGAAGTGTGTGCCGAGGATGGAGCCGAACACTTCGGGAGTAGTGACGGGCTGCTGCTTAGCAGTGATGTAGATGGTGTTCTTAATAGAGTCGGTGGCGACGACAACGCTGTTATCGGCCTTGGTGTAGCTGTTTTTTGCGCAATTGCTCGGTTAGTTTGATTTGTCGCAAAGCTATCTGGATCCCGCGGAGACTGCCGGAGTGGGAGAGCGCGGAGTGGAGAGCTCAACAGAATTGGTGACTTACGAGGTCTCGATATCACCCTCGAGCAGGACGCAGACGGTCATCTCAACGACGGTCTGGACACCGGTCTTCTCATCGCGGTGAACCTTGTAAACGCGGACATTGTCCTTGCCGTAGCGGGCAGCAGCGAGGGAGCTCATGATGATGGTGGTGGTGAGGAGAAAGATAGTCGCACGATAAGAAGGATAAGAGATAGAGCTGTCACGGACAGGCTAGTAAATGGGCGAGGGATTGAGAAAGGTACGGGAGAATCAAGAAGAGCAAGTCTGGTCGGATCTCAGAAACAGCGCCGGGCAAGTCTATTTATTTGGAAGTGAACAACCGCGGGTCAAATGGGCTGATGCGACAAGAAAAAGAGAGAAATCTCCAAGTATCGGGCACCTCCGATGGCCGCGAGTGGCCGATCCCCACCGAAGTCTTATCGGCTCTTTCAACGGTCTTTTTGGCTTCGTGCTTTCTTCTCCATGCTGGACTTACCAGAATGGAGAATACCTGGACTGTTAATCTAGAAGAACTCCATGACTAACGTGATCCGGCCATCATCCCCAACTCAAGGGGGAACATATCCAACCATCTCTGTCTTTCCCCAGACTTCGGGATCTAACCCGGTTTTCCAACAAGGCCAACCTTTTCCCATTGCAGAAACACGCGAGTGGACCCTCCAGCAGCCTCAATCTTCCACTCCCGACCGCCGAATTTCCGGCGCCCGAGCCCACTCTGCCCACCCGCTGGCTGCTCTTGATTTGACAGATTTGGTGGTGCTTTTGGCACTGGCGGGCTTTGACTACAAATCCCGCTGGGAAGAGCAAACCCCTTGGAATTCAGGCACGACTCCCTCTCCGGTCGGCGATCTCCACCGGTTGATTGTCGCGGGGAAATGCGATCAGCCCAGGTTTCGAGACCACGTATCTCGTGTAGCCTTTAAGTGGTTGTACTTTAAAGTCGTGGGGGAAAGTTGAAATCAACTAATAGTCTTCCTCCACACTTTGTCGTTGTCCAACATTTTGTCCATTAGTCCATTACATTCTACTTTACCCTGTTGAGGTGACCTATTTTAACATAGTTGACTATACAATTGGAATGATTGAATTGAAGTTATTCTTACTTTCAACTATGCTTGACTTGATAAGTCACAGTGAGGCATAATATGGCCAGCATGCAATGCCTTCAGCTTAGAGCTATACTCCACATACTACTGATGAACCGCAGCGGGACAACTATCAACTACTACTCTACCAGAAATACACCCAATAACATCCTCCTTTGCTAACATGAAAAGCTCCAAGGGTCCAAACCTACCCTTCAGGCGTCCCATTCTGCCTCTACCCCAATCTGACCATCACGACAATCCCACCTCTTGAACCACCCCGCACTCCTAACCATACAGACTTTCAGCATCTTAACACAATCACTATATCACTATGAAGCTCGTAATCGGCGGTTCAACCGGCTACGTCGCCACAGAAGTACTCTCTCAGGCTCTCAAAAATCCTACAATCACCTCGATCATTGCTCTCGGTCGACGCGAGGCCGAACTAACACCAGAGACTGGCTCCGACGCTGCAAAGCTGAAGGTCCTTGTCTGCGATAACTTTGGGGATTATCCCGATAACGTGAAAGCAGAGCTTGAGAATGCAGATGCTTGTATCTGGTAGGATCTATATCTCCATTCCAACTTGCTTAGATTTTCGTCCCTCCATACAAACCCCAATGAACCGCCCAAGGAAGTAACATCCAATCAATTGCAAGGCTGACAATTCACAAACCAGGACCATCGCCATAACACCTATAAGACTTAACACCGTCCCATGGGAAGAAACATGCAAAGTCTCACGCGACTACGCAACCACAGCGATAAAAACCCTGGACATCCTCCGCCAACCCCAATCCCAGGAGAAACCACTCCGCTTCCTCTACATGAGCGGACACCTCACGCTGCGTAGTCGGGACGATATCCCCGCCGCTTTACGGGACAGCGGCCTAATTGACTACGGATTACTACGGGTACGTAAACGTACAAGCAAATCAAAGCTCTTGTCTAGGCCCTTCCGGGCTCATTCATGTTTCGAATAGAAAGGTACATACGATGCTAATGCTGCTTAGGGAGAAGCTGAGACACTGATTCTTAACTACGCAGAGCAGTCTCACGGGGCAGTTCAATCCTGCATCGTGAAACCGGGACTCATCGATGCTCCGGGCGTGGAGAGGCGTGAGATCCCCGGTATCCCGCACATTGAATTGACTGATATTGCGGCTGCGATGCTGGACCAGGTTATTGGTGGGTTTGAGAAGGATACGTTGAGTAATGATGATTTGGCGCGGATTGGGCAGAGGGCTTTGGTCGGGTAGTTGAATTCTTGAGGGGTTCTCTTCTTGAGTGGGGAGTGGAAGGGATGGTATTTTGCTTGTTTATCAGTTGTTTAGGTTGTATTTGCAGTCATATCTCACTAGAGAGGTTGAACAAGGTAGCAGATAGCTGGAAAATATGGATGAGGTTAAGAGCATGTATTACCATGATCCAGACATGTATCAAGCACAAGATGCTTAGAAGGCAAGGCTCTAGTATCCACTGGTATAATTCTTGCTGTCAGAGTTCTGTGATGCTTCGATTTAAACAGTGCCGACTTCACTCGAATATTTTCCTTTCTTCTGGTTCGTGGTGGGAAATATCGAAGGAGAATAAATGTAGGAGTATCGGGGTGCGCCAGCCTAGTGTCATGTCAATGGTACCAGCACCCGATATCAACGCTAAAGCCGATGAACTGATGAAATATTGAGAGAGATAAACTTCCAGGTATATTGGGAGTTCTTGACCCTCGGATCGAATGCGTGTAGATGGAGATGTTGATGGAGGGAAGCGATCCCTTTAAATAGATCGAGTACTTCGCTGTCTCGGGCACTGCTGTATGCAAGACAGTGACCATAAAGGCTTAATTGAATGAAACATAATTAATTACCAGCTTATATTAGAATATATAGAAGTAGGCAGACAGTATACTTTTCTACTTAGTTGCTACCAAGTGGCTACATATCGGGGTCCGCGGGCGCTTGTTGCCTCACCCCTCTCTTGATTTACCTACAACATAGAAAATGAATCGAAAGTTTCTACTGGTCAATACATTATAGCACTGTTGATTCCATCCATCTTCCTAGTCAGGGCATTCGCGTGAAAACATAGATACGTAGCAGCAAGTACGAAACCCTCTCGGGCCCGCGGACTCCGGGACCCGGCGTCCGCGGGGTGTTCCTTGGATCGCCTTTGGGGGGAATTTGTGGAGTATCGTGGGGCACTTTCAACATGTATCGTCATTGAATATACATAGCACAAGAAAATAGTGCCATTACCATAATAGAGCTTGATCGTGATACAAAAAGGGGAAGGATCAAGCCACTCAAAGAGCTTAATCAGATCCTTCGCACTAGCCAGCCTATGCCGTTGAAGTGTCACTGTATCGCTGCGAAATAAGTGCCTATTTGGGTAGTCCACTAGAGAAGTACGATCAGAAAGTGGATCATACCCGGCGGGCACAATTGGACCAACGATATTTGTTGGTCGAATTAGAATGCTCTGCGACAACTTTATCATCGCTTGGAACATCCCCTTCGGGTTGTTACCTTGCTACCATGTCCCTTGGACTCGAGGCCATAAATACCTCTGATCCCCCGCGAGTAATCGGGAGGTCTGTACTCTTCAATGTCGAAGTATCTATATCCAACCCGTTCTCTTGCGCGCCCGATAGGACTTACTCGAAGCCTTTCTACGCCCCGTCTAGCTTTCATCGACGTGAGTAGCTAACCTAGCTACACCCAGATCTCAGTATCATGCACAGACAGAGCTAACACCACCCTAGGGCTATACAACCCACGCAACGCAGAAATACAAGCCCTCGATTCCTCTCGTACGAGGCATCAGCACTAGAAAACCACGTCGCATTCTTCCTAAACCTACCTTCACCATGCCCGCCAACCAACGAGCCACAACAGCACCCCTCCACACCGAAACAGATCCAAACAAGAAATACACCTACCTCGCCGAAACAACCCCCCACCTCGCCACAATTCTGGGCTTCCCCTCCCACTGCTCAACCTTCCCATCCCTCTACGAGCGCACATGCAGCGAAATCGTCGATCTAGCCGGTACAATCGCCTCCTTCGAACCAGTCCGTCTCCACGTCCGACCAGAAGATCAACCGCGGGCGCAAAAGCTAGTCGATGAGCGCATGGTAGCCGCCCCGGCCGAACATCGCGCTCGAATTAGACTCATCGCCGCGCCGACGAATCACATCTGGGTGCGAGATACGGGACCCGTGTACGTGCGCGGCGCGGACGATGGAAAGCGATACGCGATTGATTTCCGATTCTGCGAGTGGGGGAATAAACTCGGAGAGCGGATTTATAATAGCAGCGTGGACAAGGTCGCTGCATTGAAAGCCGAAGCCGAAGCCGAAGCAGACGAATCAGACTGGCCGATTATGGACGAGCAGGTGCGGTCTGAGAATACCGCGTTTGCGCAGCGAGTGCTGGAGCTTGAGAATGAGCTTTATCCGGAGTCGCCCGTTTCGCGGGTCGTTTCTGGGGTGAGGCTTGAAGGTGGTGGGATTGAGATGGATGGGGAAGGGACATTTATGGCGATGGAGAGTAGTGTGACTGTGTCATCGCGGAACGAGGGATTATCCCGTGAGACCATTGAGAACGAATTATCCCGGCTGCTGGGGATTAAAAAGTTCATTTGGATTCCTGGTCGGGAGGGTCTGGATATCACCGATTACCACATCGATGCCGAAGCGCGGTTTATTCGGCCCGGCGTCGTTGTCGTGGGGAGACCGCATCCCAAGTGTGAACAGGTGTTTTGGGATGTGTATAATGAGATGCGTGCGATTCTGGATACCGCGACTGATGCGCAGGGTCGCAAGTTGCAGGTCTATGATATCGAGGAGCCGGATCCGGATTTGGTTAGGGGCGATGTGCCTGGGGAGGAGATTGAGCCTGCAGCCTCGTATGTGAACTTTTATTTCACGAATGGGGGACTCGTTATTCCGGCTTTTGGAGATGCCGTGACTGATGCGAAGGCGTTGGAGACGTTGAGCAAGTTGGTTCCCGAGCGACGGGTTTGCCAGGTCGCTGTCAATGCGCTACCCCGGACTGGAGGTGTCTTGCATTGTACGACGCAGCAGGTGCTGTGATGATCTATGGACTATCGTAATTAGCGAGGCGTCTATAGAGTGGAGCTCATTGTTGGTGTTGGTGTTTTCTTATACATTGAATTTGTGAATCTTTATCAGCGTAGTCTAACAGATAGTGACAATAGAAGTGTATGTACCTCGTTCTTATCAGGTGGAATGATTCCAAGGGTGGTCAATAATCATGCAACTAGCTTTGTAGTTATCCGCTAAGAATCGTAGACAAGGCTGTGGTTCATGGAATGTCTTATCTCGGTTAAGCACGGGTGAGTCACGTTGAATCACGAAGAGTAAAACCCACTTGTCATCGAGATAAGAGCCAATGCGGGGCGACGCGTAACGAAGCTCACGATAGCCATAGCTTGATAACTATAGCTCATGATACATAACAGCAACTGAAAACACTTAAATACTCCTCCATAAATCATCCAAATATCCTATTCCTTTCCTGCCACTACATCAATCAACCTCAACCCATTAAAGCTCCCTCAATCCAGCCCCCAAAATACACTCAACCACCTCGAATCCAACAACAACTACACCAACATCTGCAATGTCCAACTCAGACTCTGAACCATTCCTCACCGAAATCCCCCCAATCCCAGAAGGCGAATTCTGCATCTACGGCACAGTCCACGCATACCCCGAGCACGCCGACGCCCTAGAAGCAGTCTACGCCGAGACAACTCGTCTCGCGCAATTCGAACCCGGCGCGATATACTACTGTCTCACGCGGGACAGCGAGCAGCCTCATATATTCTATTTCTTCGAGCAATACACGGGCAAACAGGCATTTGACGATCATAATGCGCAGCCGATTATTCAGAAGTTGATGGAGGATAAATTTATTCGGGGTGTGAAGGCTAAGTTTGGGAAACAGATTAAGCCGAGGGTGGCTGTTGAGGGGAGTGGATGATATTGTACATGTATTTAGATTATAGAGTACAGTTGTGTTTGGGGAACGGGGAATGGATGATCAGAGAATTGGATCTCTCCTGTGTGAGAATCCCGGCTTAATGCTCGCAAAGCGAGAAATGGCCTATCTGGAATGCAGCATTACTTTCTTCAGACTTGAGGCCTCGCTCTGCCATAAGCTCAACTCGATAAGCCTTAGCTTCTTCCATGGTAATCGAGTTCACACCTTCACCACGCTTCTGCGTCTCCGGTCTCCAATCCTCGCGCTGCGGCGGTACATTCGCAGACGAGATAATCCGCATATGCGGATCCACGAGGAACAGTGCAAGGATCTTCCTGTGACCGGGCTTGGATCGATCATCCAGGGAGAAGGGAGAAACTTGGTGTTGCAGGGTATTAGGGAATGTAATGATGCGGCCTTCTTTGGAGACGACGCTGCCCAGTTCTTGCGTGATCAAGTCGTCGTTTTGGTTTTGGAGGCCTTCGTGGTAGCCGAATACTTGTTGCATGAATTCATGTCGTTCTTGTTCGTAGCTGATGTCCATATCGTCCATTCCTCGGTGGCGGAATGCTAGTGAGCTGGGGGTGATATTCTCGGAATCGTAGTAGTAAATTGCAGACGCGGCAATACGTTCGTTCTAAACAGGGTATTATAAGACAGTTTCTCTGTGGGAGAACCAAATACTCACTAATTGCCCCTCAATATGCCAAGTTCCTCCTTCATAGTCGGGCTTCTCGGGGTTTAACTCAATATTCGCCAGCTTCACAATAACTTGTATCTTGCCCTCGGGAAAATTTTTCAAAAAGTCGAATTTTTCCTCAAAGTCTCTGGTCTTGAACTCGCCTGGTTCAGGCTGGACAATCTTCCGAGTTGAAAACCAAGCAGACATCCGTTCCTCATATTCATCATAATCAGCATCGTCCTCATCCTCGGGATATTCCGGCTCGCCCTTGCCATCATCCTCGTACTCAACTGCAGTAAACTTGATTCGTTCATTGAAGTATTCTTTCTCGCCCAATGACTGCTCCCAGAGAGGTATCGTCTGAGCAAGAATCTTTTCCACAACCTCATAGAGCGCGCGGTGCTTGACAGGATGGGCGTTATTGATGTAAGACAGAATCTGACACCCATCCTTGGTGAGCTTCACATCACAGGGCAGCCACTGGAACTTGGTACTCAGGACGGCTGGATGGGGTCGGTCGCGATAAGAAGAAGTTGGACCTTTCTCTGGTCTAGCCTCAGCTTCCTTCCGACGAGGAAGCCATTGCCCTTCTCCCATGCTGTCGATACAGTCATCTAGACCAATCGTCCGGTCAGGAAAAACATGCGTGCGTCCATAGATCACCGGGAAAAGTGACGGATGCACTAGATCAACCACCTTGTTATCCGAACCGGGATGGTAATCTTTCTCCTCCTCGGGGACATTTTCAAAAGGAAGAACTGCCTCTTTCAGCTCATCCTGTACCTCTTTCGAAACGGCCGTATCAGACTTGACAACTCCGGCATCAAAAACTTCCACAAACCCGGACTGCTGCAAAATGCCCGCCTTCCACTGTAACTCCTTGACGATCCAATCCATCATCTTGGGCGACGCGTCTTGTCCGCTGTTCGCAACCTCTTCGCGCCATTTCGCGATGATATGCTCATCAAAGACCTTACGCTCCCACTCGGGCTTATCAGTAATGATATTCATGATTTGCATCATGTTAATCTCCCGCTTGGTAAGAAGCTGACTGCAACAACAATTTCGTCAACAATCAACACACAAGAAAATAGAATTCGATCCATTTCTTACTTGAGATACCCATCTTGAAGATGTTCCGGATCGAGAGCATTCGGGAACCCCGAAATATACCCGCTAAGCACATTTGCCTAATCTCGTCAGAAAAAAACCAAATCACCACGGAGTGAAAGACGCCTTTCGCACCTCGGGAAAGTCGTTCAGGGGCAGGTTGAACCCCGGCATCTGGAGGGACCAGTTGCCAACGGCGTTCATCCTGATTCTGCTCGCACAGAAGGTGCGCCGTTGTAGTCTTGGACTTAGGAATGATCGGCACCGGAGCATTCTGTTTTCAGGGTTGGTGGTTGGAGATCTGCGAGGTGCGGCTGCAGCTACAGGGTCTTTCAGGCAGAAATCAGGCAGAGATATACGCTAGCTGGACAGGGCCTAGGTTGTGGCAGAAATTTTGAAAGTGAGGATAGAGACAACTAGACTCAGTTGATTGTGCCGGCCATCTGAGGGGTGGTATTCTATTATCAATTGTAAATGATAAGATGAGGGCTGTTTGATGTGCGACTAGCTTCGACAATGCCGAAGCGGCTGGGCGTACGCACCGCTCGAAGTCAAGCTAGAATTGATAGCACAGGCATGGACATGGCTAGATACTGAATCCTGCTAAATATGAGGTGACCTATTACAGTTATTGAAAGTCAATTACAGTTAGTTTTCCTCAAACAAAACAGTCATCAATAGCAGATTTTGCAACTTTTGTGTGCTCGGTATTATCCCACCAGCAAGTCGAATAGCATAGCATACAAGGCCAAACCCTCCAAACACAAACCTGATCAAATGGTACCAATCCATGGAATAGCGCTGCACTGTAGGGATTCTCAGATTAAAAAGTAGAATGCTGATTACTGTCGGCTATGGGAATGGAGGTTACTTTGCAGCCAGACAGAGCATGCATACCTGATATACCCGACATCCAAGAGCGTCCATTATAGTATCGCTGAGCGGATGTCAATGGCTGGTAATGACAACTAGATATTACCAAAATGGACTCCGATAGACCTGTAAATGGGCCCCTAAATACAATGCAGCAAAGCTGCTAGACCTCAATCCCCAAGAACCAAAATTGCAAGCCTTCCGTAACTATACCTACTACAACACATCAATGATACTTCCATAACTTCCACAAGTAACAGATATCTTTAAAACCTTCCACTTCTCTCCTTACCATCCACGGTGGATGTAGGATCCACTTGCGGCTGATCGAGGATCCACCTCCACAAAACCCAATATCGTCGCCTCGATAGCAGCCAGCACATTATACTAATCACGTATATCTAGAACTTTACATTCTTCTCTTACTAGTAGTCATCTTTACCAGGAAGAGGTATTCAAGATATCATAATAGTCACAGTAGAAGCGTTAATACTAATGATAGTGACATGACATGACGCATTCCACATCCAACATTCCACAAACTATCATCTATAAACAAGCATACCTCCAAAACATAGAATAGAGAAAATAGTCTCCACGCTCTGCGTGTATCATTTTACTCTTACTCTTGCCTTATCCCGAATCCTTAAAAAATCATACCCAAAACGCCAACATGGAATCCAGTCCAATCCAATCCAATCAAACCCAACCCATAAAAACCAACCCGACATCAAACCATCCCCCTCAAACATCTAAATCCAAAACAAACATTCATCTAGAATTTTCTTCGTTCTTTCCAATATCACACCTCCCCCCCCCCCCCCCCCGATTCCATCCCCCTCACAAACTCAACTGATCAATACTCCCCACCCTCCCACCACCTCCAAGCCTCCCACCCCCCTTCGTAACCATCCCCAACCGATAAAACCTCTCTTCCCCCGCCGGCGTGCGTCCCCCAATATACCATTTCTCTGGACCGAGCGCATCCCTGAACCCGCCCGAGCCAGAGGACGAGTCACTGCCGCGGCGTTGGCGGTCTGGGCCGCGGGAGATGGGGATTGGCGTGGAGGTTGATGTTGCGGAGGGGGTTTGGGGTTGAGAGGTTGTTGGATCGGTGGTGTGGTAGTGGTGCGAGTGGTATGATTGTGGTTGTGTGGTTGATGTCGATGCTGATGCGGAGGGGGAGGTGGCGGAGGTTGAGGAAGAAGGGGCGGGTTGTGAAGAGGAGTGTTGGTGTTGGTGTTGGCCTGATTTGGAGGCTATTGTGCGGGCGCTTGTAGAGATTTGTGCTGAGGATAGCGACGAGGAGGTTGTGGATTGTTGGGAGGCGGTTTTGAGGGTGGACTGGGCGCGGAAGGCGGCCAGGAAGTTGGCGAGGAAGGGTCTGTTGGTGCTCATGACTGCTGGAGAAAGCAGTGCTTGTAGACTTGTGTCGTGATCGTGGTAAGAGGTGATATCGTAGAGGATGAAGTGGTAGCGGTGGTGGTGGTTCGCAAAGGCAGAACAAGCGAGGCAAGAGTTGAAGTCCGAACCGGATATCGATCCGCTCAGCGCCAGAGCAGCGGGCGGGAACTAAATAACAGCCTGAACCCGCAGGGTTG
Organism: Penicillium cataractarum; assembly: GCF_028827025.1. Lineage (NCBI taxonomy): Eukaryota > Fungi > Ascomycota > Eurotiomycetes > Eurotiales > Aspergillaceae > Penicillium > Penicillium cataractarum. The sequence continues at coordinate 1,972,288 of NW_026622743.1, read as the reverse complement.
TCCACCAAGGTCTTATTCCCCTCTCACAATGTCAAAACGGGGGAGTTCCCTTAATCCGAGAGGCTCAAGAAGAGGAGTTGAATCGTGTGGAGGATGTCTGGAGGGCGGGGTGGAAAGAGTTCGATGGAGGATCCCGAGTTTATCCCCCGGAGACCCGGTGGGGCCAATCAGGCGTGGGGGATTATGGAGATGACGTCGAGCAGGGAGTTTTCGGAGAGTCTGGCTCGTTTTTTTTAGCGTTTGAGTTCAAGTTTTGGGACACTAGTTGAACTAGTTGGTGAGGGGTAGGTTATCGGAGGGGCAAGTTGAGGTCCGATCTCGATGCTTTGGTATACCTTCAAGGTAGACGATTCAGCCTCGGTGTCACGGTGTACAAGTCTGCGCTGGATTACTAGCACAAGACACATTCTAGAAGTCATGGAATACCAAAATCATCGACTAATATGCATGCATCGGTAAAAGGAAGATCTCGGGATCGAATCTCCGCAGCCACCTGCGAACTAGACTATGCTCTGCATGCTGACCATCTCCCTGGTCCGACACTCCTCCTCTTCCACAAGATACCTTCTACGGATTACCAACACATAGAAATCGTTTAGTATCAAGAACGGTCATCGGGTCTATTTCTAATAGATGCTTTTCAAGTAGAACAGGATCCCTCCTGAATGACAAAAAGGAAAAGATAGCACATCGCCCTCAATCACACACACCTCCAGGAGCCCGAAGCGCACATATGTCCGTGCCAACCGTACTTACAGGAACGAGGCCATGCAGATGCACCGGGGACAAGTTTCGTATCCCAAGAGGACAAGATAAAAGTTGAGTCCCGACAATGAGAGATAAGGAAATGGATGGGAAAAAAAGGAAAAATAACAAAAAAAGATCAACGAAAGCACAGCAATAGCGAGGAACCAAAGATAAAACAGTCAAAAAACCACTGGCACAGTCCAAAACAATGTAAAAATAAAAAACAATGTAGGATGAAAATTGGTAATTTCGACAGTAGCCTTTTTTTTCTCGCAAAAAAAAAGCTTTTCTCTTTCTGGTGTCAATATCGCGCAAAAAGGAACAACACACATGCCCATGTCTATAGTTTGTGGACGCCGAACGAAACCACCCCGCCATACCGTCCCACTCATCAGGGAGATAAAGAAACAACCCAAGACTCGCAATTCAACCACCAGGGAAAAACAAACTCGCCGAAGCAGAAGAAGAGATGCGGTCCCACACCGGATGGGATCGATCGGTAAATCGGAAAACCTCCCCAAGGGAAGAAAGTGGAGAGATACAAAAAAATTGAGGATGGAAAAAGTGTAAGGATGTGGAAGAATAACCCATCAAGGATGCACGGTACAAAAAAAATAATGAAATCATGCGAGGGGAAAAGCAGAAAGGGCGCGCCTCCCAAAACACAAACGGCCAAGGAAGCAACGCCAGCTACTTGCAAGCTTAGCTCGGGGCAGAGACAACAAAGTCCAAACGAGTTGTGCTTCGCGTTCAAGTATCTGAGACACCTTTCGTTTCTCCTAGTGTTTCATCGTGTTGCATTCTGATCGGATGGTCCGCTTACTGTCTCGCGGCCTGGACGGTGCCTGTCAAATCAGATGAGCACAAAGATCACCAAGTCTCTTGAAGTATTCCATCACTTACCATCACCGCCCAGAGTAGTCGAGGCCAAGTAAAGGCCGTTCATACCGCTCTCGGGGCCGCCCGCGGTCGTGGCGGGGTAGAACTTGCGGTCGGCGTCGACAGGGGCGTGGATCGGCTCCTGGCCGGTAGCCATGGAGTGAGGGAAGACGGGGTTCATGTAACCGTTGTCGGCACCGTGCTGGAAGGTCGTCCAGTCAACACCGGGCTGACTCGCGGGGTGACCGGGCATCACCGGGTATTTGTGGTCAGGAACGACCAGGGGCTTTACCTGTTCAAGAGGACGATCAACACTCAGTTGCTGGCCATGGGCTTCGGCACCGGGGTGGTGCATGAGATACGGATTCTGCTTGGGGGCAGCCATCCAGGAGTTTCGTGCCGCGGCCTGTTCGGCGAACGCTTGGTCTTGGGGACCACGGTTCATGCCGTTGACCGGCGCCATCGCGTATCCCAGATGCTGCTGCTGGTCCGTGAATCCGGGACGGCCACCGGCCAACCCGTTGCCATTCACGGCCCCATCGCCGAACTGCGCACTCATAACGCCATTGGAAGATGGGACGGAATTACTGACTTCATCCTGAAGAGGCTTAGCGGTGTTAGCCGCCGCCGACGCAGCGGCTGCCTGTTGCTGTGAACGCTTGAGATGAGCGTGGGGGTGCGACAGGTGAGTCGCGCCAGTGGGGTTACCCCGACGGATCGAGCACTTCTGGAAGTGACGCTTCAAGATATCACTGCGGGAGAAGGTGTCCTTGCAGAGAACACACATGTAAGGGCGATCACCGGTGTCTGTAAAAGTAAAAAGGGACGCGTCGTTAGTCATAAAAATGTCATTTCCAACCGGAGGGACCAATCTTGAGGGGAGGGGGAAAGGTTTCAACTTACGGCGCAGCAGATGACGCTTCAGGTGCTTCGCGTGCAGGTAGGTCTTGTTGCAGTGCGGGCAAGGGAACTTTCCATCGGCATCCTTAGCGGGAATAGTGGTGCTCTTTGCGGAGCCATTGACACCGTTGGTCACCGGGGTCGCACGGCCCGGAACACTCGGCAGAATGCCACGGCGGCCTTGAGAGCCCACGACCTGCGTGCGTGGCTGATCCTTGGGAGGTCCATACGGCGAGCCATTGGCGCCATTCACGTCGGGGGTCATACCCCAGGACTTGCCATCAGAGTAGCTGAAAGCACCGGAGGGCATGCCATTGAAATCCCGACGGTCGCGCGGGGGAGCGGGAGCAATGGGCTGCGGGTAGCTCTGCGCGGCAGACGCGGGAGGCAACACGCTTGGAGGGGGAGGGTAAGACTGGGTGTGATGGGCCTGTGTCTGATGGTTAGGGTGGGCAAGGAATGACGGTGAATGACTACCGACAGTCGTGTGCGGCATGATAGGGGCCGTCGAGGCCCCGTACACGTCGTGAGTCGATGCGGGGAACCGCGACAGGTCCGGTCGGTACGGCTGACCCATGTAGGGGTGCGGCGCGGGCGACTGAGTATGATGCGGCTGGAGAGGAGGCAGCGTATGCGGCTGGGAGACCGGATACTGGGGCTGCATCGAGTACTGAGGCATCGGCATGGTGGTGATAGGCGTCGATGACAGGGGCGTGGAGCCCTGGGGCAGGCTGGTGGACGGGGGACGCGAAGGGTGCGAACGAGGATCCATCGTGATTTTCGGTCCGAATGGGTCGACGAGAGTAGAGGTAGTTTCGCGAGAGAGGGGGAGAGGAAGAGGTTGGGTTGGAATTGTGAGGCGTTGAGATCACGCAGTAATCATCGAACACGTCGGTCTTGTGGTTCCTGACTTCCTTCGCGTATTTTTTTCGTGTCGAAGAAAAAACCTAGGAAGCTCCTTGGATCCCAACTGAAATTTTCCCGAGGCGGAAAGGGCGAGGGTTGATTTGAAGGTCACGAATAGGCCTCAATGGCAAGAGGGATCTGACTCCACCGAGAGAAGATGTGAGCGTCAGAAGGTTGGAGGAGTGAAGAAAGAAAGGCTTGATCGGAGTCGATTCCCCACGGTCACCCACCAGGTCAGAGTCGTGTGGGAACTTGGTGTTTTATCCGCACGTTGTCACCGTCGATGGGTTCTGTATCCACCAAGGGAAGCGGGCGTGAGAGTGGGTCTCGCAGCGCAACAACTAGTCAGATCTGCTTCGCGCGTCAAGACGGGACGAAGAAAGCAATGGGCTGAGTTTAAATGGAAAGTTGAAATGAAAAGAAGAAATCGGGTGGATCGAAAAGGACCGATACGGGGAGAGTTGAAGAAGATGAGTTTTGAAGGGGGGAGGATGTGAGAAAGAGAAAAGGGAAAAAATCTCTGGAAAGACAGTTCGATCGTGGACGGGGAGAAAATTGGGGGGGGGAAGGGAAAGGGAAAGGATTAATTGGGGGGGCGGCCAAGGTTCAGGTAAGAAAAAATACGCAGACCGAAAAAAAAAAATTGGACAAGAAAAAAAAGAAGAGAGAAAATGAAAGAAAAAAAAAAGAAACTGAAAAATAGAATAATGAAAAAATTCAAGACACCGATGACCGAAGACTGGTGCAGTCCATACAAAATGGTAACCAAGTAATGAAAACCCGCGTCTCAGTCGATCACTCCTTGGGGAGGCAAGAGGCGAGAAACCCCAATAAAGTCAGAATTGCAAAATTACGGTTGTTTATTACGGATACCGCGACTTACGTACGTTGGCCCGACGGCGAATCTGAATAAGCATACCCAAATAATGGGACTTAATCTGGAAAGACTTATTAGATTACTAATGTTACCTAGATACCTAGAATTCACAGAGAGGAGAAAAGAAGAGATCACTATTTAGATAAATTTGTTAGTATAAAAAAAGGAGTAGACAGAATATTAAGTAACTACGGAATACAGTAAATGGAGGACCTCGGGCTGAGTTGGCGGGTTTCGCGGACAGCGATGACGATATGCCCGGGAGTCTTCCGAAGACAGCCCGGGCCAGGAATGGCCGCGAACAGCAAGTCTACGTGTCCTGGCAGTTGCCGAAATAATGCGGTTTCTACCTTTATTTCACTATTGAATATCTAACAATGTTCATTATAATACTTCATTATAAGTATTATACTTATTATGATGACCATAATAACTATAGATTCAATCTTACTAACAATCCTCCCCTTCACCATCCTCTATCCTACCCTCGGGTAAGATAATTTCCCGTCTCTCAGCCGTCGATAGGTCATTTCCCTCAAATGGCGGTTGCCTCTGACTGTACCGGTCGCAACAGGGGGGGGAGTTTATTGATATTATAATTAGCGACTCGTGGGCGAATGGCGATCGGAAGATAGATCATGTTATCCGATTTGGCGCAGCAACGTATGCTGACGACTATGTACGTGTGTACCATAATAATAGTCCGTCATTTTGTCCTTTCCTCTGGAACGCCCCTAGTAGCAGCTACACTATACTTACAGTAGAACGGACATTAATACCAACCCGATGAGGATCTTTTCCTGGGGAAACAAGGCTCCAGCTCCAGAACGGAACTTCCTTTACTACATGCTGCATTCAGGGCAGTCGTACATAACCGCTGGACTAATGCGCAATCCGTGTACCCCGATCGCGGAGCCTGCGTTCGGCACTATCATGAACTTGGTAGCTACTTTACTCAGCTCGGTAGGGAATCAATTGTATTATTAGAGCGACATTCTCTTAACGCCTCAACGTGTCAAATTTGAATAATGGAGTTATTTACAAATGTATTCTCTCAATTACCCTTGTTCCAACCCCATGCCCAGTAAAGCGCTCTTTTATATTTTCAACAAATTCAATTGACATTTATAACTATACGTGCTATTAATTGCTCAATCTAACCTTCCACCATAAACACCCGTAATCTGATTAACTATACTCCCCCCCCCCCCCCCTCCCGCACTGGAGCCTGCCAGCCAATTTGGAGAAGTGGGTTGGTTACTCACCCCTGGCTCCTCGACGCCTGCTGTCGGGCTCCGCAGTGGCTTGACAGCCCCGCAGGTAAACAGATCACACATCTCATGCAGGGAGATGCACCTCCAATTGCACAGGTAACCTCCAAAAGTCCAAATCCTCGATCAAGAAAGAGTTCAGGACGGGGGATTGTGCGGGTTACCTACCTGGGAGAATTAGACGGAGGGATCAGGATCGGGATTAGACGGGGGAGATTGGCCCGGGATGAGCTGGGATGTGTTGGGATGGAGGGTGCTCGAGCAGCGTCTAGGTCGTGGGCGATTTTACTGGTCTTCGGTCGGTCGAGGTCCAAGTTCGAGATGCTCGGTCTATGTGGCTGTTCGTACTTTGTAGTGATAAGTTAACAGTTAATGCAGTACCTACAAGGTGTTGTATTCGCCGCCTTCTTCCATACAAGAATCACTGGTCAATCGTCGCGGTTCGCACTGATCTCCGGAGGAAGCACGTCATTCCTTCCGAAGGAAAGCTAGCTCGAGGTGCGCAGACCTCATTGTGCATTGTACAAATTCTAGCCCTTTTCCTCAGCAATCCTGCATGCCGAAATTCTGCTGCATGCGGGCGGGATTATGAGAGAGTGTATACATGGAAAATAGGTATGATATACTTTACCAAAGTTGATATATACTACACCTATAAGTATCATTGACAACACTGTCAAAAAGACAAAGATCAGCTCGGGCTGTAAAGATAACAAGAACGTTATTCAAGATTTGTTTTTTTGCACTTCCGTGCGATGGCTTCTGTAACGGCCTTGCATCGTCGCCCTACATACTTTCGTGGATGCGCCGTAGCCGCCCACGGCCTTTGCACACACAAGCTAAACCCAATTGTTACCCTCCGACTACCGGTTATCCCCCCTGGTACTCCGTATTTCCTCCCCAAGAACCTCCCCGACCCGGATCTCGCGCTGCTGCATAAGAATGGGGCCCGGGATGAAGAGGGGCTTGGGCTTGGGGGGTTCCGCAAATTATAGCGTGTCAAGCTACAGTAGCTGGGTACTTGCGGTTGAGTTTAACCCATTGGCCGTCCTTAGTAATAGTACTAAGTTACTGTGATTATGGACGAGGGGATGAAAGGATGAGGAATGTACGAAATTTGTCCAGCCACGTCGAATGAGGCGCTGCCATTAGGTGGCGTGGCTACTCCCTTGGCCTGGCATAGGCTCCGACATTCGCTGGCGTTTTTTGCAATTCCGGCAGTAACTGTAGGTTTTGGGGGTTTTAAATGCGGTTTGGCCTTTAGTTTTGGGGTCGCTCAAGATAGTTAGGGTACTTTTGCCCCCGAACAATCTCGACCCTCGGTTCTTACCTAAGGTTTCAGGTATGATTTCAACCGAGGGGGAGGCGGGAATGACTCGAAAAGGATGTCTCGGTCCGGCAGGCAGATCCGACGATACTGAGAAATCAGGATTGCATCTTTTACAAGCAGCGTTATATGAAATAGTTGTGTCGTTGTTTATATGTGACTCTATAGTTTGTACAGTTGATGGGTTTTCCCCCCTTAGTCCCTGGCCCCTCTATGCTCCACCGAAGAAATTCGCAAGAGCTTCTCCCGCTTCGATAGTGGACCTGGCGAAAGGCTTCGACCAGGGTTCTGCAGAAATCAAAATTTGATCGGATCTGACCACCCATCGCCCCTCCACCGCGTGACTTTTGCAAATTTTCCCGGCAAACTATCGGAAAGCCTTGGCGTACGCCGATGACAACCGCGCTCCTAAACTATTAAAATTCTGTCATGATTATTGAAGGTGCAGCCACGGGAGCCACGGGAATTAAGCGTCTGGCTCTGGTTAAAAGTTTGCCGAGCAACTGAACCAGATAGTCGTAATGATATCAAAAAATTTATCTGCTATAATAATTATTTTGGCGCAAATATGTCGATAACCTTCTACAGTTCTGTATGACGGAAACGGTCCAGGGCGAAAACCCCTTCGGAAGAGCCTCGCTTAACCTTCTTCATTCATCTGGCCCAACTATTCCAACTCAACACGCCAGGCGGTTTCCGGCACAGACGTGTCGGCGCGTGGCTGGGAACTACTGCACGATCACGGTGTGTTGAATCTGGCAGGTGAGAAAGCTCGCCTAGTTTAGGCAGTCTCGCAGAGAACTAATAAATGCGGCGTTGTGAAGTAGCATTTCGTAGTCATAGTTTGGGTAGTTATTAGTTATAGCGTTTGTTGGTCGGCAACGGAGCCGGGAGTTGAGGAGAGGTCCACTCCCAAAAGGGGAAAGCCACCAGAACAAATCAACAATTGAGCAGAGAAGAAAAAAAAAGGAAGAGGGGCCAAAGATGGTTCGGTCCACGAGATAGTGGCTCATCCCGCAAACTACGGTGAGGCTGTTCCGAATTTCTTCGTTTCTTGGGCCATCGTCGTCCATAGTGAACTATAGTTTAGTAGTAGTGCAGTAAAACATTCGTATTTGTTATATTTGTGAGTTGGCACTGACCCAATTTATGGATGAAGTCGACTCTCGTTCTCCGGAGTATCCCCGTGTACGTATGTATCCCTTGCAGACTTTATGTACATACAATGCCATACCAACGGCTTTCCTTCGTCGGCTGCAGAACACATCGCTACCATAGACTCCCGAGATCTCCCTCAATCCACTCAGGATCGGCAGCAAGTTCACTACTGCGCATTTTGCTACGCGCAAAGCTTGGTCCTTGGTTGCCTTTGTCCCCATCCATCATCCATGTGCCGACTAGTTCCCCGCCAGTAGGGCTATCCGAACGGACTCCTCAGAAGGCTGGTTAAGCTATGATAGCCGGGCTGCTAGTGAGCATCGGGCGGGCTTCAGAGTCCCCTCCGTGGCCATGCCGATTATTGCAAAACTGCTAAATAGCGGCCTTAGATGCCAGATCGCGGTGTCGATCATGCCCCTCTTTCGTGTCTCTTCTTCCGTAAGTTAGTCTTCTATTCCCCGTCTACAGCCACCAGTCTCGTTCTGGCGGTATAGCTTCATCTTTCGAAGCTACGTCCTCCATACGGCGTTCTCATTATGGAGTCATGAACCGAGTATAAAGCTAGCTAGTCCCTCCTACTCGAGAACTACTACACCGCCAGCCCTGAGCCGAAAAACCTTTGTCTACCTCGGCCGAACTAGCAAGACATCACGAGGGCAATAATGGCGGTAACTAACAATAATAATTATAAGAATATTAATTCAGTAGCCTCGAAATATGTAGCTCGCCCTCCTAGGCAAGACAAGGCGACAACACACCATCATACTACTACTACTGTAGCAAGTTTAAAAAAAATACAAAGAAAAAAAATATACTTTGTATTAGGCAAAAAATCCCTCTTCCGACGGAACCAACCCCAACCCGTGTTGAGTAAAGCTCATCCGACTCCAAGAGCAGAGAGGGAGAGCCTTTGCCCGGCACAGGCCGGAAAGCACCTGGAAGCCAAGTCCGGATCGCCGAGTTTCAGGATCCCCTGCAGCCAATCATGGCTCCACCCAGCCTCGAGCGGACGAGAGGATCGCGAGCGCCACTCACCTCATAGGCCGGGCGCTGTTATTGTTAACTCGAGCCTAGTCGATTTTTGTCGAGAAACCGGGCCATGACCGGCTAGCGGCTTTGCGTGTGGCCTCCAAGGTCCTCGGATGTGTACCGGGTTGATGACATGTACGCGCGCTGATTAAGAAATAACTACATCGCCGAAAGGTCAAGCAAGAAGGGGGGAAAAAGCACACAGGAAAACCTTAAGACTATGACATTTGTAGGCTGGGGCTGATGCGACGGGACCTGACAGCACGGCGGAGACACTCCAGTCTCCAGGTACGGTGAACAAGTGGAGCGCCAACGAGGAATGAAAAACAAGACGGTCGGGGAGGAGTGGTACACCGCGCAATGCCAAGTCCGCGATAGACAGAGGAGTTTGTGAGTGCTTTGTGGTAGTAGTATAGGAGTATCATCTAACATAATAGGTTCCTTGCCAGCGCGGATTTACGGCGCACGGCGGACCGAGTGTCAATGATAATCGGCACCGTTCTGTGGACGTTCTTTCAAAAAGTAGGTTTGAGTAGTTTACTTCGAGCCACCACGTAACCGCTCGAACCATGGACTCGGGAACGACTATCAGGCAAATCAGATTTTATCCTCCGGGCAGTGTACACCGTATTCTTGAATTAAGTTGGGAATCATTTATGATTATTATCATTTTGAGTATCGTGGACGTTGGATGCAATATTCCGAAAATATTCAGGACCGCATGATGAGATAGATGATTCTAGCGGAGTATGCTAAAACTCTTTTCCCCCTTGTATACCAGCCGCGTCATGGAGTTTCGGATCCTCCAGGGCATAACTAACGAACCATTCCTAGATCATTAATATAGATATTACCAGGAAACTTCCAAGATGCCAGAGCAATGGTTCGCAGCGAAGGCCGACCGTGGACGGAGGGCTGTTTGCAGAATGAGTTTTGCCAGATATTTTCCATTTTCGGTTATAGTCGTATTTTTGGTGGTATCTATTATTTTGCAAAAATACCACAACTCGCCTTCCCTTCTTGGAGATTCCATCAGATTGTTCTGCTGGTAAAATACATACAACATGTAATCTCGTACTGACATCAGTTCCCATTACTGCAGTTGACTCCAAATGCTTGTAAACCAGGGACACAAACACCTATCCATGGCTGCCTGAAATGTGCATGCCGCCCATAGCCACGCCTGGCATTTATGATTGGAGCCCGAAACGGTGACCATCTTGCCATTATCCGCCCGGCCGTGGTGGTTCCTAGGTAGCTATGCAGAATATCAGGTGTCCTTGACGACTATGGAAATAAGGTAACCATGGCGGTTGAAGAGTGTTGGTGGCGGGGAGATCCTGTTCTGATCTGGCGCGCTGTAAAACGGCAAAATGGAGACGAATAATACCGTCACTTGGCACTGTATTTATTCACCGTATATTGTAAATCGGCTTCTCCCCGAGGGCATACAGATCCGTGAGAGACACTTTGAAACGAGGATATGTATAACTGCAATGATGCCAATTTATTATTCAGTTTCATAAATCATCGCTACAGATTCACTTTTCTGGTCCGATTCCTGTCGAACCTGCCTTTCTCGCTTAATATGCCTTTCTATGGTACTACAAGTAGGGCTACGTAAGAGAATCAGGAACAACCAAGAAAAAAAGTGCCCTACGTAGAACATCATGTGGCGAGGTCTGCCCCAATATTTTCAGGAACCAACACATCATCCCTCGGCAGAACACGCCAGTCGCAGAAGCCCCTGATAGTGTCGATCGGTCGCGGCTCGCAATGCGCCATTCGACTACTTGGTCCCGTGAGGACGGCAGCGGATTGAATTTACGCCTTTTTTGGCGCTATACGTATTAGACTGGGTGGCTTTGAAGCATGTAATAAATAAGGATAATCTGCCTGGGGCTCAAAGTAAAAGGGGTGAATTGTATAGCAATAGTCGCTACTACTATGAAGTCGCAGACAAAGAGAATCTCGGACTTCGAGGTCTGTGAACATGGGTATCTCGGCATACAACCGTGGTAATGCCGGAAATGGCAACACGTTTTTCACCGGTTCGTAGAGAGGGCTGTGTGTCTGTTCTCTTTTTTTCCTACCTCGAGTAGGCAGAGAGGAGAAAGTCAATGGCTGGAAATAAACTTCCCACGCCCCGAAGATTCGGGATCCGAGTGCACGATGTGAGTTAATTCCACGACGTGCGTTGGATCTCCCGTCCGACACGGTAAAAAGGGCTTAAACGTGATAATCCTTCAATCGTTCTGGACGGAGTTCTCCGTCCATACAACGTAATAATAAGTTAAACTCACTACTAACAAAAGTTAGTTAACACAGTACATCGTACCCGTCCACTCTGTGTATAGGATCTACTATGTAAGATATAACAGTCGCCGAAATAAGTAAAGTTTCCTCAAAAACAAAGCCTCCTCCAAGTCCCTCCAAATCCTAAATCAAGAGCGAATGAAATGATCAATGAATGAGCTTCACCCGGTGAGTGGGCCCCCCTATCTCGTGTCGTGCACCTCGTGTTGGACAGGGGACAGGGGGGGCCAGGAGGGGGCCAACGCCCAGCGGATGGGAATGGACAGGACGGGTTGTGGATGCATCCATGTCCACCACCTGGGCAGTGGGCAGAGGCCCAGCGGCCCCCCCGCCTCTCTGCATCTGGAGTTAGATTAAGCATATCTCTGTGTTCCATCGAACTTATTTCTCCGTTGCATCCATGTCCAGTGCCCACCACACCGCTGGTGGGGACCAGGGGGACCGGTGGATCGATTCGCAGGATTTGTCCGGAGATCAGGTCCCAGCGTCGCAGGTACGGGAGAGTATGTATCTCGGTGGTGGTAGTAAGGCGTAAATTGGAAGAGAGAGAAATATTTTTGGCTAGAGGGTCCATTGTCTCTACCTTTAGGGGGTGTCTTGCCCCCCTGTGTTTATTTAAAGTGTCTCATTTCGGTGCTTTTCGGGCCTATTTATAGGGGGGTGCTTAGGTACCTGGTACCTCTGGAGGTGGTCACCTATGCCCGAGACCTGTGTAGGTGGGTTCGATGGGAATTTTTTTTTTTTCCTTGGAGGTTCGGGGCTTTCCTTCGGTCTTAACTTTAATTGACGTTGTCGGGGGCCTGAAATATATTCGTTTGCCATAACATGCTCGATAAATACCTCTTGGGTAGATATATATCGTAGAGGCAGCAGGGTGTACATACCTAGGGTTCCGCATGCGGATTGCACCAATTCACACGACGATTCCATTCTCGCGTACATCAGAACCTACACTCAACTATATTTTTGCATCGCCCTGATTTCTCACATTCTACCCCTCGCTTACTCACATACCAAGAGGATTTAAGCACCTGGGGCTAGTGGAGCAAGCCCACAACTCCATCCCGGGAGCCACATCGCCAACCCAAATATGCGACGAGATGGGGCACTGGGTCTAGATCCAGAATGATCGAATGTTCTCAGCCTCTAGCCCGGAGGGGCCCAGTTGATCCCCAGATTCTTGTGATCTCCACGGTTGCAGCTTATACGGTGGGTTTCTACCCATTAGGTACTTCTAGCAGTGGACATTTCCGAAAACGGAAGGTCTATACGGGACAAAAGTCCCAGGAATCTCCGAGACTTGGCAAGAAGACTGTACGTACGGTTGAATTCTTGAATTAGACCATTATGGTTATTGTGATTGTGATATATCCATTGCTCCTCATATACAGCAGCATCATTAAATAGGGTACACAGTACCAGTTAAAAAGACATTGTAGAACTATCATCCATCGAAGGAACTCTCCAAACTCCACACAAAGGCCCAGAGTATACAGACCAGACTCCCTACAACTTATCTTCGGCAGATTTTGCCGACGTCGTTGTAACCTCCGTCTCCGCATGCTCATCAGGCTCCATACCCTCACTGACAACCGGATGAATAGAATGCTCAACGTTAACCTTGGGCCCAGTGAACCACTTGCGCGCATCAACCGCCCACCAAATAAGCACGGCCAGCATCGGCGCACCATACACCAAACAAGTCCAATTCATCAGATCGGGCGTCAAATCCCCCTTGGTAACACTGGGCAGACACAAAATCGGCACCATGAGGACAACAAACGCAACGCCTAACCCGCCAATATACGGCCCAAACGGACCCAAATGCCAGGGTCCCTTGCGGAAACGATGGCCCACGAAAAAGACACGAATGAAAATGGGGATCGCGAACGCAACGAATTGCGCAATAGCGCCGATGGAGAATAACGCGCCGATAGCGACGCTGCCAGCCAGGATGAGCAGACACATTAGTATTCCCAGCACGGCGTTGAGAATCACCGCGTTAACGGGGGTTTGCGTGTAGGGGTTGACTTGTTTCCAGATGCGCGAGAGCGGGAAGCAGTCGTCTCGTGCGTAGGCGTATGTCACCCGCGACGCGGCGACCATGCAGCCCTGGCCCATGGAGAAGCCGCAGACGATGGTTAGACCGAGGATACCCAGGGCTGCTCTTTGGGGGAGGACCTGTAGTAAATATGATGCCCAGGGTTGGCCTAGGTCGGAGTCGATGACGGCGCTAATGTCCACGACCGTGTAGGCTACTACGAGCTGGAGGAACCAGCCCATTACGCCGCCGACACCGGATGTGAGGACGATCGCGCGCGGGGAGGCGATGTTGGCGTTGGAGCATTCCTCGCTCAGGTGGAAGGGCGAGTCGTAGCCGGACATGGTCCAGATGACGCCGACAAAGGTCATGAGTACGGCGACACCGCTGGGGAAGTCGGTCTGGTTGGTGATAGTGCCCCAGACTTCCTTTGACGGGGTGAACTTGGGCTCGTTCTTAGTTGCGGCTGGGATGACGATGAGGGTGGCGATGAGCGCGATGATGTTGAAGGTTGAGCCCCAGGAGTTGAATTGGGCTACGCGCTTCGTGGGCATACTGCTGATCGCCGCGTGAATGATCATGATCAGCGTGGTCAGGAGGAAGGTCTGCCATGTCGTTGGGACATAGTCCGGGTTGCTGATAGACACGGCGGCTAGAATCATCGCAGACAGTGCATAGTTTACTGATGGCGCTGCCGTGATCTGTCCAATCCAGTTGGACCATCCAGTCAACCAGGCGGCGAGAGGTCCGTATCCGGGAGGTGCGAGGACTGCTGCCGCGTAATAGAGACCGCCACTAGAAGCGAGAAACGAGATATTAGCCTGGATCCATGAACCTGATTGCACTTGGTGGAGGGAATTTTACCTCGTGGGCATGGCTGAACAGAGCTCCGCCATTGACATTGCAACACATTGGATAAACACCATAGCAACGATCCATCCCCAGACCATGCCTGCGGTTCCCGCATAGCCCATTCCTTGAATCCAATTAGTGGAAGTGTTATAAACAACACGGTTGTAATGGGAACTCACCATAATACAATGTACTCGCGAACGATGGCAACAGGCCGAGAACAGCAAAACTGACACAGAACGTCGTCCACAGAGAGAATTCACGCTTAAACTCCTGCTTGTAACCTAGGGCCACGATCACCTGCTCATCTGCATCCATATCATGGTCAACATATGGCACGTCGCCATCGGCGAGGACAGACGTGACGGGTGCATGGCTGGCATCGGCATATACATGACGCTTGGAAGATTTAGTCTCCATATCGGTGGTCGTATCATTCGCCAAATGGGGGACAGTATTTAAAAATAATAGAGGAAAGACACTGGCTATAGTAACCAGCAATGAATCCCAATCAGAGGACCATTCAACAATAATGGCCGTTGTTGTATATGTCCAGAGCTAGCCCATCTGCGAGGGAGACGTCACATTTTTAAACGAGTTCGGGGTCTATCAGCTCATAAAGCGAGGGGGAGGCCAATGCCCTTCGGCAAGTGGTTATCTCTGCACGAACTTATCCCCGGGAGCCCATGACGATTAGAAACGCCATCAGGGATCTAAAGGGAATCTGGAGCCTATCCAGTAGTTTCCGTATCTGATCCCGTGGGACTGGCGGAATGGCACTAGAAGTGTCTTGGGATGCAAGAGGGGGTGGGACAAGGGGGAGGGGATCCAATTGTAGCGCAGCGCTTTCGATCTAAAGGGGGGCATTTCGCCATGATTTTCTCCGCAATATGAGCCCAGCCGCGGCTGATAACGGGGAGACTATCATTGATTGATTGATTCATTGATTAATCCCCATGCGATAGACCGGTTTCAGTCATATGAAATTGAGTGAATTGCGCTTTGCTCATGTTGTTCCGTACCAGACCGTCGAGTTGATCAGCGGCATTTGGGACTTTCTCCGCACTCGAGTCTTGTGATTCGACGAGGGAGAGAACGGACGCGATTCGATTCGAGCAGTCCGCTGGGATCCGTGCTACCCCTGTTGAACTTGGCGAGAGTTCCAAACCCATCAGGGCAGGTTCATGCGTGAACTGGAAAGAGGCGCCGTTGATTTGTCTGGAGTATGTTTTAGTGGCCAGTCTTATCGGGTGATAGTAGAAGAGAAGATAAGCAGGCGGATGACATGACTAGAGTGGTGACATCCAACAAAAAGGCTTATCTGCAATGGAGGGTAGACCTGCCCAAGTAGGCAAAGTGCCCCGACCAGGTCACTTTGTCAAGCCATATCAGACATACTACTCCGTACTCTCTCTAACGTGTTCTACTTTTAAGTTTCTGTAGGGACATTACGTGTGGGGAAGGGACAGCCGAGGTGTATCTGTAAAAGATGGCCAACCCTATGCTGCCCGATCAAAGGACAAATGAAAATCACCACAGCTTGGTTTTGGGAACGGCTGCCTCTATGTGCTATTAAAAACAAGACTCTCTTCACCACCTATTCTACACACAGCCCCGAAACCACCCTATGCATTGCCATTATCGAAATTGCTAGCAAGGACGCTCCAGGTAAGACCGCAGATCATTTAGAAGGGCTAAAAATACGAGTTAGCACGGTGCCAGATGCAAGAGATATCGATCCAAGCGGGACTTACGTTGTCCTCAGGGGCAATGCGGCGGTCGTAGTAGGTGTCCAGACCGGGAATCTGCTGGAGGATGTCGCGGCGGACACGGGGGACCTCGCCGAGCATGAAGAGGGCAGCGGTACCGGCGAAGACACCGAAGCTGGCAGCGAGAGTACCACTAACATCAATTGTCAGTACACAGAGATGACAATGCCAAGGCTCCTGATGAAGCCTAGCTTAAGGAAATATAGAAGACTTACGCCTGGACGGCGGCGGGGATGGTGAAGCCAGCAACACGGCGGGGGATGGTGTACCTGCAGCGGAATGCATGTTAGTCTGGTGATCCAAGTATATAGTTGCAGCTATTCATCGTCCATATGAAGTCGAACACGCAAGATCATTGACACCGGGGGTTATCCATGATGCCACCGGAGGCCAAAGACTAAGCTAGGTACAACCGTAGTTGCCATGGAATCGCAAAATAGGACAGCCAGCTCGCCCATTCCACTGAAGAGTATATACGAGCCGATGCAGATCCAATATTTGCGAACCACATCGAAGGGTCATGCTATAGCCGAGTACTGGGATTCTGGGGTGATCTCACTTGGGCGCAAAGGCGGAGGTGGAGGCCTGGGCCGCGGCGCGGCGGAGAGTAGGAGTGAAGACCTGTTGAATTAAAGAAGCACAGTTAGCATTGATACACTTTGTAGGGTCTGCTACGGTATCCGCACTCATCCCGAGGACTCTCGGAGGGTCATATCAGGGTCATTGCATGGCGCGATGCCCCAACACGACCCCTAACCCGGACCTCGAACGGATGGCGGAGACACAATTGCAGATGCTTTCAGATTCAAACGACAAGACCAGACATACCATTGTTGTTAATGTGGGCAGGTGGGACAATTGCTCGAGGAAAGGACCGGAGCTGCACATCGTGGTCGACGAAAACCGGGTGAACATCACGTGATTTCCGGGGCCGTAACCAATTGGAGGCCACATAATTGGCTCGTTATGTTGTGGGAGGGAGAACCCACTCTTGACTACATCTATATAGATAGACTAAATCATCTTCTAGAATTTCGTGGATTTAAGCTAGGAAGGAATAGAACAAGACTAGGAAATATGTGCTTCAACACTCCAAGTCGACATGCAAAAGATTCATGGGAGAACCGTATGGAGCAGGAAACAAACCACAGGGAAAAAAAAGAAAAGGCAGCCTGGAATCAATCAAATACAGATGAAGAAATTATAATCACGCATCCAAACACCAGAACTGTACATGCGTCTCATTAATCGACCTTGCCGGTCGAGCCTCCGTTCAGGAATCCCTCCTTGCCGTCCAGGTGGAAGAAGCCACCGCTGCCATTGGCGTTGCCAATGATACCTCCACGGGTGACACGACGCAGGAGACGGCCACGCCCGATGACGGTAACGACAGCCACGGTGATACCTAGGAAGACGAAGAAAAGAATAGGGTGGCTGCTGAGGAAAGAGCGGGTGAAGAAGAAGAAAGTCTCCAAGGTGCCGATAGTGGACTTGGGGGACAATTTAGGCGGGGATGCGACGACGAGAGGGATGGTTTCGAGGATGGAGGTACGCGAGGCCATGATAGAAGCTCCGCTAGAAGCAGTATCCCAGTAACGACGGTTCTGCCAGGAGTTAGTTTATATTAATATCCAAGATGGAATAAGGTGAAACTTACGTCTTCGTCGTTGATGATCACACGATCACCTTGTTCCACATCAATACCGTAGGTGGTACGCAGCCAACGCTCCCAGAAGTCGCCATCCACCCAGGCAAATGCGACGGGCTTCTTCTCGTCCTCACGGATGGTGATGCGCATATTCTTCGCAGCCCGCAGCGCGCGCTGATCATTGCGGTCATCGGCCTCCTCGATACGTAGCTGCTTAGCATCACGAAGTTCCGAGCGCTCAAGTCGGAAGAGTTGAATCTGCTTGTCCATCCACTCGAAAGCAGCTTCCTTCAATTCGCGCTTGGATTGCTTGAAGTCGTCGGAGCGGCGGCGGCTGAGAATACCAAGCACGACGAACTTGCCATCCATGATCTCTCGAGCGTTGGAAGCCGTGAGCTCGGGGACGATGGGCAGCCAGACAGTCTGCATCCAGGAGAGCATTTGGCGGAAGTCGCGCATATCTTTGGGAGCTAGGGCATTGTAGTAGTTGGGTCGGCCATCACGGACGACCAGAAGACGGGGCCAAGTAGAGATCTTGAATCGCTCGGCGAGAGCAGCGCTGCTAGTCTTAACGATGCGAGCGTGGCCCACGAGGCTGAGAGTCAGGCGCTCCATAGCACGGAAGTCCTCCGAGGTGGTCGCAATGTCATAGAAATACAAGAAAAGAACCTCCTCGGTCTCTTCCAGCTCCTTGAAAGTGGCCGCATCGACGTCTTCAATCTCAGAACCGGTACCGACAGCCTTCTTAGTGTAGGAGAGTAGGTCACCCAGGCCGCGGAGACCGGTGTACTCAACTCTCTGACCGCCACGGAAGAAGTAGATAGTGGGGTATGCGTCAACTCGAGCGTCCGCACAGAGGCGAGTCTCGACTTCACAGTTCACTTCACCGATGTTCAAAGTGTCCTTCATCTCCTTCGCCATCTCCTTCCAGTTAGGGGCCATGGCTTGGCAGTGTCCACACCAGGGAGCGTAGAACTTGATGAACCACGGATCCCGAGTCGTAGTCACAAGCTTCTGGAAGCTCTCGGCAGTAAGAGGAACGGAAAGGCCCTGCGGGTTAGGGGGAGGTCCATTGTGCTTCGTCTTGACAGTGATAGCACTACCGGGCTTGTCGCTCTCCGTCGCATCGGCCGCGTCCGTGGACTTTTGAGCAACCAGGTCGTTGTGCTTCTCGCCAGCCAGAGCACCAGCCTGGGGGTCCTTGTCCTTGGCAACGGGGGAGTCGGGTTCAGCAGATGAGTCGACGCCAGATGCGCCAACCTCGGGCAATTTAATGCCCTGTGGGGGACGAGAACCAGGTTTGATCGCCTCGAGCCTCTCCTCGATAAGCTTGCTCAGGTCCGCGACCGATTTGGCGCCAACATGCTTGTCCTTTTGAACACCCTCCTCGTAGAATGCAAAGATGGGGTAAGCGCCGATACCAAGTTTCTCGCACAAGTCTCCGTGGGCCAGACAGTTCATGGAGGCGAAATGGAAGTTGTAGTAGCTGGTGAAACCGTTGAGAGACTTCGGGTCGGGGGATTTGGCGGATGATGGAGAAAGGGGATTAGAAGTCTATAAATGTATGTTAGCTGTGAGGCCCTTCTTGATACCCTTCTCGCTGGTCCCGTACATAGTAGTACTCGTATGTGGTCTGATAGGCAGGCGCAGCTTTTCTGCAGTGGGCGCATGATGGTGAGTAGTGCTTCACGAGCCTGTAGACAATCAGTATGGTCGAAAATAGGAATTGATAATGTTTTGAAGAAACAAAAGACACTGACCAAGTTCCATCTTTGAGATACTCCTCGTAGTTATCGGGCGTCAACTGGAGCAACGGTGGGACGTCGAGTCCATTAAAGATCGAGGGTTCCTCGGCATCGACACCACGGCTATTCCGCCGTTTTTCCAGTCGATTGCCAACCTTTGTCTCCGACTCCGAGGGCGCGGCTAATGTAGGCACGGTCACCAGTGAAAGGAGGGACCACCCCAACCAGGAAACCTTCATTGTGACCAAAGGAAAAGAGGTCTAAACCTCCAAAAGCAAAACCAAGAGAAAGTGTAGGTGAGCCCCAGGGCAGAGGCTCTGGAGAAGAGTTGAAAACGAGGGACGTTGGTCGAAAAAGGGAGGATCGCGGAAATGTCACAGGTGGCACATCGGACGGGGGGCGAAAACTGGCGTGAGTTGAATGCTGATCAACCAGCCAAAAAAGAAACAAGAGAAACAGGGAAGGACAATCCCCGAGCCCTGAGAAGAACAAGATTAGACAACACAGCGTCCGAAAGAAATAAGAAGTTTGCGCGCGCGCGTGTGTGTAGATTAGGGAGGAAAAGGTGGCTCCCCCTGCCAGGCCTGGCCATGGAGGAGGGATCTCAAGTTTATCCGCTCCGGGCCGACTTCGACTTCCCTTTCCATCATCATCACCCTGGGCCCCAACTTGCGCAGCCAAAATCAATTCCCCCTCTACCTCACGCCATAATGCGGTCTACACTTCGGCTTTTGGCCAATGTCAAGCCCCGGTATCTGGAGCCCTTTGCTCCCACCGGATTGACTGGCCTCACCACCCACCCGAGCCCCCGTCCGACTCTGATCTACCTCTACACCACCACTCTCCAGAAGCTGTCCAACTTCCCCGAGTCCTCCGCCTACCGCCAGTCCGTCGAAGCCTTGACTCGCCACCGTCTCCAGATCGTTGAGTCTCAGAAGCCCCCGGTTTCGAGCAGTGGTTGGAGCGCGTGAAGAAGACCGTTGGCGCGGAGCCCGAGCGATTTGCCCAACTCCAGCGCTCTGACGGCACATTCGCATACGTTGGCTCACAGCAACCCGATGGCAGTGACAACGCTCGTGGTGAGGAGTGGGACGGCGAGGGCCTGACCAGCTCGACCGAGGGTCCTCGGACCCCGCAAGAGGCCGCCGAGTGGCAGAAGATTCTCGAGGAGTCCAGCTCCACCGCCGATAAGGTGGAGGCTGATCACTATGAGACTCACATGTCCTGGGAGAACGAGCCCGCTCTCGAGGCTGAGCAGTAAGTAGACTGGTTAATCCCAGGTGAAGAGCTACCCATTCGCAAACTAACATTGATATCTAGGGTCTCCCAGATTGAGCAGAAGATCGGCGCCGGTCTCATCGAGGAGATCATTCAGGTTGCTGAGGCCGAGCTCAAGCTGACTGATGAGCTGTACAAGGCTAAGGTGTAAGTGCCAACAAGACAATCACTCCACATTTTGATTTTAGTATACTTACAAATTATACAGGTGGGAGGAGCTGGAGGAGAAGCCCGTCCCTGGCCAGTGGACTTACTTTGAGCGCGGAAACTGAAGCGATTTATGAAAAAGGGCTTGAGGCCCGTTTCTGTACTTATTAGAGGGCAGGTTGTTCCAATACACTTATTTCTCATGTTCCAACTTCTTTTATTCTCGAGGCTTCTTGATGCTTAGCAAAGAGGTCCAGTAGCACTGCTAGTGCTATTCACGTACTGACATATTTTGCGAAACACCTTGGGATTTGGAAATAGGTATGTAGCTGGACTTGGGTGTATTCTGGAGCCGACCCGGCGAAGTATGTAATGGATGCCAGTGGCTAATGCGGCATTAGTGTGCCCTTCAAGGTCGCCTTTGCTAGTGTAGTCATATTCACAATTGAAGAGAAATTCCCATTTAATCAGTTAAAATTGATTGTACATTGTACCCAACTTAGATTCACTGCCATTGACCCTCCTAGTCGTTTGCTGCTCATCATATTCGTGTTCATCAAAGTTGTCAACAGCCTATGCGGGAGCGTCGCATCGCCCGGAAGGCGGTGAGTGGCGGCGGGAATCCCTTGTGGACACATACATTGTCCCTGAATGACCCCCAGCTCTCCTCCAGACGAGAAATCTTTGTGATTTTCGAAATATTCTTCTTCGAATTCGAGGCCCGTCTGCCGCTCACTACTCGGGCTATCTGAGCGGCTCGTGGAATCGCCCCTCGCTCTCCTAGGCCCAACACCGCGCCACACAAACACTCGTCTCGTCCCCCACACACCATGCGGCTCGACGTCAAGGTACGCGAACACAGACATTGCGGTGGTTTTTGCTTTCTGGTGGAAGATGCGATGGCATTCCAGATGCAGCTTTGTGAAATTGAGTAGATCGCTGACGAGTCGGTGTCTTACAGAGGCAGCTCTTTGCCCGCTCGGAGCGGGTAAAGGGAATCGGTAAGCTCACGACTTTCTCGTGCGCAAGGCATTGAATGAGGCAGACCTAATTATATCTCGCATTACAGATTTCCACCCTACGGAGCCGTGGATCTTGACTACTCTTTACAGCGGTATGTCTAGGGAGATAGACTCCGAGGGACCTCCGATGTGCTAGTGGTGCTAATCTCCTGCAACAGGTCATGTCTACATTTGGTCATACGAGTCACAGGTAGGCCTTCTTCATAGCTCCGATGCTGGCATAGCTAACACCAAGCTTTTATAGTCCATCATCAAAACATTCGAGCTCACCGATGTCCCTGTCCGTGCCGGTCGATTCATTGCGCGGAAGAACTGGATTGTCTGCGGTTCAGATGACTTCCAGCTCCGTGTCTACAACTACAACACCTCCGAAAAGATCACATCCTTCGAAGCGCACCCGGACTACATTCGTTCGATTGCCGTTCACCCCACCCAGCCCTACGTTTTGACCGCAAGTGATGACATGACGGTGCGATTGTGGGACTGGGAGAAGGGTTGGAAGTGTGTTCAGGTCTTTGAGGGTCACAGCCACTATGTGATGGGAATGGCCATCAACCCCAAGGATACCAATACTTTTGCCACGGCCTGCTTGGATCGAACTGTCAAGATCTGGAACCTCGGTTCCCCTCACGCCAACTATACACTGGAGGCTCATGAGACGAAAGGAGTCAACCACGTTGATTACTACCCGGGCTCGGACAAGCCGTATCTCCTGACCACCTCGGATGACAAGACTGTGAAGGTAAGCAAGAAGTCGGGTCGAGGGCTTCGTCCAAAGGCTCATCGTACTGACATCAATACCGTTAGGTCTGGGATTACACCACCAAGGCCCTCATTGCAACCCTAGAAGGCCACACCAGCAATGTTTCTTTCGCTTGCTACCACCCTGAGCTTCCCGTCATTATCTCCGGTTCCGAAGATGGCACTATCAAGATCTGGCACGCCAACACCTACCGCCTGGAGCAGTCACTCAGCTATGGCCTGGAGCGTGCATGGTGTGTCTCCTACCAGCAGGGCCGGCAAGGAATTGCCATGGGTTTTGATGATGGTGCAGTGGTTGTGAAGATGGGTCGTGAGGAGCCTGCCGTCTCAATGGATGGATCAGGCAAGGTTATCTACGCCAGGCATAGCGAGGTTGTGTCTACCATGATCAAGGGCGACGCCAGCGTGAAGGACGGAGAGCCTATTTCGCTCCCAACAAAGGATCTTGGACAGTGCGAGGTCTACCCCCAGACCCTCTCACACAACCCTAACGGCCGATTTGTTTCCGTCTGCGGTGATGGAGAGTACATTATCTATACTGCTCTCGCGTGGCGTAATAAGGCCTTCGGTTCCGCTCTTGACTTTGCCTGGGGCTCCAAGGACAACAGCAATGATTACGCTATTCGTGAGTCGGCAACGAGTGTCAAGATCTTCAAGAACTTCAAGGAACAGCCTGGAGGTCTTGATGTCGGATTCCAAGCCGAGGGACTTAGCGATGGTGTGTTGCTCGGTGTTAAGGGACAAGGTGGCATTGGCCTGTTCGATTGGGAGTCTGGTAACCTAGTCCGCCGCATTGAGGCTGATCCCAAATCCGTAAGTTTACTCGCGCCGAACTCGACATCTGTTAACTAATCTCTATCTACAGGTCCACTGGTCCGAGTCTGGAGAGTTGGTGACGCTTGCTTGCGAGGATGCCTTTTACGTTCTCCGCTACTCCCGCGAGGCCTACATTGAGGGATTGAACAATGGAGAGGCCGATGAAGATGGTGTCGAGGCGGCCATGGAGCTTGTCGCTACCGTCAACGAGACCGTCCGCACTGGAGAGTGGGTTGGCGACTGCTTCATCTACACCAACTCTACCAACCGCCTCAACTACCTTGTTGGTGATCAGACCTACACCATCTCCCACTTCGACCAGCCCATGTATGTCCTCGGCTATCTGCCCCGTGATGGCCGGATCTACCTGTCCGATAAGGATGTCAACGTTGTTTCTTTCGCCCTGTCCCTCGCTGTTCTTCAGTACGAGACACTCATTCTTCGGAATGAGACTGAAGCCGCTGCCGAGGTGCTTCAGGATGTTCCTGAGGACCAGATGAACAAGATCGCCCGCTTCCTTGAGGGACAAGGGTACAAGGAGCAGGCTCTTGAAGTAGCAACCGACCCAGAGGTAAGTGCAGCTCTTGCGTGATCAATGTTTGGCACGAACTCGCTAACTTTGGCTCAATCATAGCACCGATTTGACTTGGCTCTGTCTCTCAATGATCTCGAGACAGCTCTCGAGATTGCTCGCCTCGCCAACGTTGAGCACAAGTGGAAGGCTATCGGTGACGCCGCCCTGGCCAGCTGGAATCTCGCTCTGGCCCAGGAATGCTTCACCCAGGCCAAGGATGTGGGTTCCCTGTTGTTGCTGCACACTGCCTCCAACAACCGGGAGGGCCTCCGCGCTTTGGCCGTTCAAGCCTCCGACTCTGGTCTGCACAACGTTGCCTTCTCCACACTCTGGTCCCTGGGTGACGTGGATGGCTGCATTGACCTGCTCATTAAGACCAACCGCCTCGCCGAGTCCGTTCTCTTCGCTCAGACCTACAAGCCCTCTCGTGCCCCCGAACTCGTCGTGCAGTGGAAGGCCTCCCTTGAGACATCGGGCAAGACCAAGGTCGCTCGCCTCGTCGGTGTCCCACCCGGTGCCCCCGATATCATCTCCACTGATGACGACCTGTTCCCCGAGTGGGATGAGTACATCCGCCTCGAGAAGGAGGGTGTCGTCCCCGAGCCCCCTTCCTCCGAGTCCCTGATCGATATCAACGGTGACGACGAGAAGGAGACCGCTACGAACGGTGCCCCCGCGGAGGAAGCCGAAGCTGAGGACGAACCCGAAGCCGAGGCTGAAGCTGAGGAAGAGGAGTAAAAAGGGAATTGAAGGGAATCGGTTTGTATTCAAAGGCAGTTTAACGGCTCGCGGATGCGTTGAATAGAGCATTTGTCTTTTATTATTATTTTTGTTTCAGTTTCCCAACCTGATCAAGTTGGGGGACTTGAATGTCCAGATTTTGAATTGCGAGCGGCGTCTTAACGTGTGTCCGACATCTCTTGTTCGTTCTCTTTATTTTTTTTCACCTTTCTTCTTCATGTTCCATTTTTTGGCTTTTCTTATTGCTGTAATCCCGCTGTGACAGGTTTCAATTCTTGGCGGGTTTTGCCGGAGATTGAATGATAGATACAAATGATGAAGTCTCTTGCCTTGGAGCTATTTCAAAGTGTAATTCTTATGTTTGTCGCAGGCCAAGCCTGATGCTATTAGATGCCAGGGAAAGTACGTCTGTGTGAGTATGGGGAGGTCGATGCCCATTCCAGACACTGTGTACGACAATCTGTAATCCATATACTACGCTTTACTGATCTGGATTCCAGTGGAAACTTGACTTGGCATTGTCCGTCCAGACTCTGCCAAAGGATATGGAGAGTGCGAACATCTCGCACCCGAAAACTGGACCGGATACACAGAGAAACGGATACGACTAGACAGGTAATGACCGCTTGAGTACATCAAACGAAAAACAAGGGTGCAAAGGAACCTGCCTGTGTTGATAGGGTTGGCGAACGCTGAGATGGGAATGATGAGAAACAAATCAAGCGCTCAGAGGTGGTGAGATTTGGGGGGAACTGGAGAGACAAGGAGAAGGACAGATGAAGAAACATTGCAGCCTCGGGAACTGGCAAACCCCCGCGAGAAAAGAATATGCCGCGGACTCCTTAGGATGAAAGGGAAGAGAACAAGGAAAGCTGTGGAGGAATAAAAAAGGTCAAGACGAAACAAGGCAAATGATCAAGATTGGTGATATGTGGATCAAGAACAAAACACGGTACAAAGGAGAATCGTATCTATGAACCACGTCACACACACCAATCATCCTCGATCTAATTGTTGAGGCTAACAGCCTGGAGTAGATCCTGCTTTCACTCCGGGATGCTGCCAAAAGAAGGATCCTTGACACTGCCGCCGGCATCGCCAAGACCAGCCACTGGACGGTTGTAAGACCATCCGGCGAACTGTTGTTGCATGGTGGAGGATAGGGCGGGACCTTCGACATAGGAGTCCTGGGGCATCTCTCCAGTGAATTCCTTATCAAAGTTTTCGGTGTCACGAGCGTCCACCTACACAGAAAGAGTGAGCAATGATCATTCAAAAGACGCTTGAATTTAGATGTACATACCACATTGGGACGGAAGCTAGGCTCATACTTCCGCTGAAGCAGTTTGCGCCAGTCAATGTTAGCGAAGAAGTGGTGCGACTTGATCTCTGCGGCACCGTTGGCACCGAGACGACGCTGAGGATCGCGGTCGAGCAGGCGGGTAAGAAGATCCCGAGCAGCTGGGGGGACAATATCACTGCTGGGGAAGGTCAAGGGCTCCTGCAAAATCTTGCGGTACATCTCGTTGGTGTTCTCGTCATAGAATGGCGGCAGGCCCGTCAACATCTCGTAGAGCAAGACACCAAGAGTCCACCAATCGACACTCTTCGTGTATCCATTGCCAAGCAGCAGCTCGGGGGCAAGGTACTCAGGAGTACCGCAGAAGGCTGCGTTTGGTTAGCGAAACAGCCCAACAGAGACAAAAAAAATCGACTTACTGTTTGTCCGGTCCTCATCCTTCATATCCAACTTGCAAAGACCGAAATCGCAAAGGGCGATGTGGCCGGTATAGTCAAGAAGGATATTCTCGGGCTTGAGATCACGGTAGATAACCTTGAAACCGTGCAAGCACTCAAGGGCACACAGCAGCTCGGCAGTGTAGAACCGGGCGCGGTTAATGTCAAATCGTTGTTCTCGTTGCAGATGGTGGAACAACTCTCCACCATTGACGAATGCGAGAACAAGGTACAACTTCTCAGGCGACTGGAACGAGAACTTCAACGGGACAATGAAAGGATTGTTGATCTGTGCCAGCACGGATCGCTCTGCAAGGGTGTGGGTAACTTCGGATCGGGAGATGATATGAGCCTTGCGGATGGTCTTGAGGGCGTAAATTCGGCCGGTATCTTTCTTCCTGTATTGTTTGAGAAGAAACATAGTCAGCAACCCGCAACATGAAACAAAGAGAGTGTCAAGAGTGACATACATGACCTGCATGACCTTGCCGAAACTACCCTTGCCGACGACCTTCAACAAGTCAAAGTCCTCCATCTTAAGACTGCGCTGTCTGTTTTCAACGAAGGAAACACCAATCTTGATGGAACCGCTACCGAACTGGAGGTCCAGCCACTCAGCACCCAGTTGGCCCATGGTACGTTCTTGTTCCGCATGAGCGGCAGCAGCCTTTTGGTTGTCCTTCTTGCTAAGCTTGGGGTCCTCCACGTATGGTTGGCCGGCCTCCTCAAAGCGTGGGTTAACCTTGGTAGCACCCAAGAAGATGTCCTCACTGCGACCGGCGCCAGGTCGGGCGGTGGGATTGCGGAGGTACAGCTGCACGTTTAGCTCGGTCTTCCGGGACACATCGAACTTGAAAGCCGTGCTGTCACCGGCCCACAAGGGGGCTTCGGGAGTACCCGACACGGCATCGACGAAGACTTGGTTCTTTTCGAAATCAAGAAGGGCGTAGGGAAGGTATTTGGTGGAGTAACGGCCGTGGATGGTCGGGGCAGCGTTCAGGCCTCCACTGGTAGACTGCGGCCGAGTGGACTGCACGAACGAGCCCGCTTGCCCGTGGGAGGAGTGTGAAGATGAGGAGGTGCTGGGGCGCAAAGAAGATGGCGCATACGAGTTGTTTTGGAAGTGGGAGTTGAAAATCTGCTGGTAGTGGGGGGACAGGGAGAATCCTTGGCCTTCGTGGAGAGTCACAATAAGGATGCCTGGCTTGACGGGCGCAACGGGGGGAGAGACGAGCGACTCCGAGGCAGCTGTATTATTTGATCCCATGCGGGGGGATAAAATTAGCCTTATGGAACTCAATTCCCAATGTACCCCTTAAATAGATTGTCATACCGATCCCATTTGTCGACGCAGTTGAGATGACACTGGGGGCATGGGGAGCCACCGGTGTCTCGTCACCACCGCCATTCGAATCACCCTTAATTGTGGACGTGGATGACGAGCGGCCAAAGGTGGTCAAGGGCGACGTCAAATGCGTCTCCTTGAGCTCTGTAAGAGAATGTAATTAGCGATTGTCACCGAGGTTATACCAGCCTCACATACCCCGTAGAGGGGGAGGGGATGAGGGGGGTAACATGGACAAGGAGAGATAGGGAGACCAACTGAACATACTTTTGGTGAGCTTCCAGGACATGGTAGCGGTTTCAAGGCCAGGGAACCACACAGCAGACGAATATCAAGATCCAAGAGGTCGACCGCAGTGTGTTGTGTTAAGATAGCCTGAACCACCAACAAGTCAACATCGAAGTTCCCAAAATAATGGAGCCGGGACCACACAAGATCAGCGCCACGCAGCCGAGAAGCCACGATCACCGCTCACCACACGCTTACCTTCTGGACACACCGGGGGAGAAGGAAGACACTGAAGGAAAAAAAGTACAAAGTGAAGGGGGGGAAAAGATCTTGGAGAGAGAAGATCCACGACCTTTCAGGGTGATCGAAGAAGTAAGAGAGGAGGGCGAGTCGGGAGGGGAAGCCCGTTGGTGGCCTCAGGCCTGAGAGGCTGTCATCAGAATTACGATTAATTACAGCCAAATGGACTCTGATTAGCCCATTCCCTCGTAGGGCAGTGGCTGATGACAATACCGGTATTACGGGAGGGGCTGCGCACCGCTGACTAAGATGACTAAAGTTTCCAGTGACTCCTGAATGCAGCACCAGCCACACGAATTGAGGCAGTGCAGCCGCCACACTTCCTCCCTTGGGAGATTCAACTCCAAAATGGAGTCCACTCGCGACCAGACCACATCGAGTCATTTGATCACGACAAATCGCTCTGCAAGCTTCACCCATCGCAATTTTTATCAGTTAATCCCGGTTATATCCCCATTTTTCCCTGGTGTTTTATCGCTGCTTCGGAATATCTCCCCACCCGGTCTGCGGAGATCCCTACCCCAGGATCTCACCTCAGCCCGGAAACCGCCCCCCTTCTCAACCTCTTAGCTCAACCAACATACGTGGTTGCCCTCTCAGATCTCTGGAGGGCGATTTTGGGATTTCGCGACGGCGTCGGATTTAGCGGAGGATGAAAAGGGCCAAGGATCGATGGGTGTAATACGGAAAAAGACCGCATCGCGCGGCACAGAGGCCGGCACCAAGTTCCATTGCGACGTGTGCTCGGTCGACGTCACATCAACAGTGAGATTATATCCAAGCCATGGTGGATCAGATAACTGACTCGTGTCGCGTCGCGTCGTGTTAGGTCCGAATTTCCTGCGCGCATCCCTCCTGCCATGAATATGACCTTTGTGTTCCCTGCTTCGCAGCTGGGGAAAGCTCCAAGAACCACGACCCGCCTACCCACCCCTTCCAAGTCATCGAACAGAACTCTGTCCCAATCTTCCAGCCAGATTGGGGTGCCGACGAGGAGCTTCTCTTGCTAGAGGGCGCTGAGATCTACGGTCTGGGGTCGTGGGCTGACATTTCTGATCACATTGGTGGCTACCGCACTAAGGATGAGGTACGCGACCACTACATCGACACATATATCAACAGCTCCAACTTCCCGCTACCAAACCGAGCCGATCCCGAGGATAAGAGTCTCCAGGAAGCGATCTCAAAAGAAGAATTCCAGACGCGCAAGAAGCGTCGGATTGAGGAGCGCAAAGAGGCTGCTAAGGCGGCGCCACCAACAACACCCAAACAGAAGCCAACCGCTAGTGTACCGGCATGTCACGAAGTACAAGGATATATGCCTGGTCGTTTGGAGTTTGAGACGGAGTTCCTCAACGATGCTGAGGAGGCGGTTCAACATATGACCTTCGAGCCCGGGGCTGGCATTGGCCCCAACGGCGAGATTGATGCAGAGACCGAATTGAAGATGACCGTGGTCGATATTTACAACTCACGGCTGACGGCACGAACAGAGCGCAAGAAGGTGCTCTTCGAACACAACCTGTTAGAATACCGGAAGAATATCGCGCTGGAGAAGAAACGCACGAAAGAGGAGCGTGAACTGCTGCACAAAGCCAAGCCGTTGGCCCGAATGATGAACCACAAGGACTTTGATGATGTGAACAAGGGACTAGAGTATGAGCACAATTTGCGCCTGGCAATCACGCAGCTCCAAGAGTGGCGGCAGATGGGCATCGGTGATCTGAAAGCCGGTGAGAAGTTCGAGCAGGACAAGCAACAGCGTGCTCAACGGATGGTTCCTCAAGGATCTTTCGATCGCTTTGCCACCCCGCGTCCCAAACAGGCTCAAGCCGTTGAACCACCGTCTTCCGCGAATCAGCTCACTACTCCAGAGTTGCCTCTCCGGCTCCAGAAGGCTGCCAATCCTCATAAGCAGCCTGACCCAGCCAATATGCCTATGAATGACTTTGACCTTATGTTTGCGACGAATGGAGATGCTGCACCCGCGCCGCCTGTGAAGACCAAGTTTGTCGTGCAGCCACTAAGCGGGGTGCCGGCATGGAAACTGGACAGTGACCGCGCGGCTGATCTTCACCTCCTCACTCCAGAAGAGATTGAAGTGTGCAACGTGCTACATCTCATGCCCAAGCCGTATCTGGTCGTCAAGGAAACGCTTTTGAAGGAGGCAATGAAGCAGGGCGGCAACCTGAAGAAAAAGGACGCCCGTGCGATTTGCAAGGTGAGCTCCACATTTCTCTCAACCAAACTATCACTTGTTCTTTGAATACTTGCTAATTCATTCATAGATCGAGGGCACAAAGACCAGCCGCATCTACGACTTTATGGTACACAGCGGGTGGATCAACAAGGTGTAGTCATACAAACCTAGAGAAATTGATTTTTCTGGCTATGCACTGCTTCTTTTTTCATCCTTGATATCCATATCTATCAGTGATTTGCTGTGGGAGCGTTTGTGATTTCTCTGGCGTTTACTTGGGGACTGGGGTATGCACGAGGGGGGGGGGGTGTTGTTTTGTTTTATATTGAAGGAACTAGGCGGTAATGCAGGATCTACCGACCATTTAAATATTATTAAATATTGGATGTAGCTCTGTTTCCTCTCTAGATTCTTGGTTTCCCTAGGAAGCCTAGCTTTGTGAATATTGGCCGTATGGTCTACTCGGCTATACCTCGGCTTCTGGGCATTACCAGTGCTCACTACGAGTCAGTAATAATGGAATATTATTGATAAAGTCTCTCTTCTTGTGTAATAAAGGCATACTGTAACTACTAGCAATCAAAAATAATCAGTAATCAATAAACTCGAATGAGCCTGCTGGCAGTCGCAGTCAGCACCGGTTCACCTCCGCATCGGCCCTCGGCATCTCCGCAATTCCCAAATAACAGCCGGGCTCCTTTGCAACCCCCACTCATTACTACTCCCACTCGCCCTCTTTCACTTCAACCTTAAACATTGATCTCCCTCGACTACTATCTCCACATCAAATTTCATCAACATATCTTGAAATTTACCAAACTCGAACAACCTCCAAACCGCAGCAATGCCGAGTTTCGCCCGTCCACCACCAACCCCCCAATATGCCCTGCTGTCCTTCCCAGCTCCGCACGTCCTCCTAGTAACTCTCAACCGACCTAGAGACCTGAACTGCATCAATTCACAGGGCAATGCAGAGCTGCATGAAGTGTGGGAGTGGATGGACGACGAGCCCAGTCTGCGAGTCGGCATTCTGACCGGCAAAGGGAGAGCTTTTTGCGCGGGAGCTGATTTGAAAGGTATGTACCTCGACAACTACTAACATCCTACACATCAATACATTAAAATATACTATTACACATGAATGCATAGCTAACCAAGTCCTAGAATGGAACAACTGCACCCAATCATCAACCTCCAAATCCCCCATGCCAACCTCCGGCTTTGGCGGTCTATCCCGCCGCAAGGGCCGCAAGCCCGTCCTCTGCGCCGTGAACGGTCTCTGCTTCGGTGGCGGCGCCGAAATGATGATCAACTCCGATCTAGTCATCGCCTCCTCTCGCGCTGCCCTGGGTCTCCCCGAGGTGAAGCGCGGAGTCGTCGCACTCGCAGGTGCCCTGCCCCGTCTGGTCCGAACAGTAGGCAAACAGCGCGCCATGGAGATGGCTCTGACGGGCCGGCCATACACCGCTGAACAAGCTGAGCGGTGGGGATTGATCAACGAAATTGTCAATGTGGATGATTGCGTTGGCGCTGGTGGCAAGGTCGATGATGATGCGGTGTCGAAGAAGGTGGTTGAGCGGGCGGTGCAGGTTGCGTCTGAGATTGCGGGAAATAGTCCTGATGCGGTGCTGGTTAGTCGGGAGGGGGTTAAGTTGGGATGGGAGGGCATTGGGGCTGAGGAGGGGACGGTTATGTTGAATGATACTTGGGTGCGGCGGTTGTATGAAGGGGAGAATATTAAGGAGGGGCTTAAGGCTTTTGTTGAGAAGAGGAAGCCTGATTGGAAGGATAGTAAGCTGTAAATGGGGCTTGCAGTACATGCGCTATCTACCCGGATAGACTGCTCGAATAGCCCTGTCAGTCAATATTATCAATCTTAACCTTTACATTGAATGTCACTTGACTGATAGATGATTGGGCTTCAATGATCTGTGCTCCTTTAATGAACGCAAGGGCGAAGAATATTCATTTTTGTATCCCCGGCCTTGAGAGAGAATAATTAGCTACAATTCCACAGCTACGACCGCGCTAGTCTCTGGGTATACCTTAGCCAACTTAGTATATTAACCAACGATAGGTTCAGCACGACCCCGAGGGAATAACCTCAAACGAGTTCTTACCAGCAAATCAGCATAAGTACCAATTAGGTTTTCCAGGACGACTTACAATGGATTGAACACCACCATTCTCATAAATGACAGCATGACCAGAGAGTCCCGAGTCACCAAGACCTGTGTGCCACCCATCACAGTTCGCCCCATGGTATGCACATATCACATATCCACTATTTAGGTCCGGACTTCCATTCATACAATCCGCGCCCCCGACAGGACTGCAGGCTCTTTCGCCCGAGCCAACAACTCTTCCCGGAGAGACGGATTTGGAGCAATTATCCTACAGAAATCAAGTTTACTTGGTGCTTTCAAACGTAGATTGAGGATCTGCACCCCTTCTAGAAAGCTGCGACCCAGGATGCACGCTTTGTCAATGGCGGGGATGGATTTGCGAAGACGAGGCTGGTAATAGAGAGGATAAAGAGGATGGACTTGATTATGGCTATATTGGATGTTCTACCTAAGGGAGAATGATTGATGTGATGTGTAAACGCAGAATACAATTGCTATAATCTGATATGGGAGAAGATAGAGCCAGCAACCGGACCCGTCCATCGGTGATATAATCTACTAATTTATAGAGCTGGCAAAGCTCGCTTTAATATGTAGAGCGGAATATTTGAGTCGGACATAAAGTGCTCCAACCATCAAGCTTCTCTTCTTTCGGCTCTTTTTTCCTGTTCATCTCGTATCTCAGATCACGAGAGGCCAGCCAAAATCAGCGAGGGGTTACACCCAAGTGGTTACGCCGGGAACGGGTCATTTTAAGGCTACCTCTCGGAGGTATAAGTATGGTTACTATTAGGATCAGTTATAGAGTTTATGGGATAAAAGCTTGGTCCCTAAGGATATCCCTGTTTGAAACGATGGATTGTTTGGGATAGTACTTACAAACAACCGACTAGGCTCCCATATTTCGTAGTCCTAGGATACGATGCTTTCTTGGGAAGGAACCCATAAATCATTTCATTTTTCTATATTGTCTAACTTACCAGGCAGCACATTTCGTAATCGAGGGCTTGTGCTCGCAATATGTAGGTTGATACTACATTGCAATAAACTAGCACCCAAAGATAAACCGACAGGGGAGGAGCCAATCACAGAACAGGATGTTTAAATATTCAGTGGAGGTTGAACCAATCAAGATTGAGCAAGGCAACTCCATTGCGAGTATGCCGCGTACCAGAGATGTTGCCTGGTTCATCATTTTCCATTCAAACAAGGCTCTGCCCTGAATTTCCTTTCAACCTTCATCACCGCAATAATGGATTCCAATGCCAATGCCAATGCCAATTCTCCAACCAACACCCTCGACCCGATAGTCATCGCCGCTAGAGGCAATGAAATCACAGGGCTCGACATCTTCCAAAAAACGGAAGACGACTTTGAGCTACCCAGAGTAGGAGAGCTCATGTCACAAATGCACGCAGACCAACCCACTGGCGGAATAGACATGGTCTACGGAAAGACAGACACCCAGCATCTCCGCTTTTGGAAAGCCAATCCAAGCAAGTCATCCGAATCATCCAAAGCCCCGATTATCGTCTTCGTGCATGGCGGCAGTTGGCGATCAGGGACGAACCTGGATTCCATCGGATCTACCAAAGTTGGTCATTTGACCGAGCTAGGCTATGCCTTTGCGAGTATCAACTATACACTCTTCCCCACCGTGACGGTGGAAGAACAAGTACAAGAGATAGCCAATTCGATCAACTATCTCGTGAAGAATGCATCCGATCTTTCTATCGACCCCGAACGAGTCGTCCTCATGGGCCACAGTTCCGGTGCACACGTCGTCACCCTCCTAGGAACGGATACTCGCTACCTCGAACGAGCGGGAACCAGCGTCTCCATCGTGCAAGCCGTCATCGCCCTCGACGGCTCAAACTACAACGCCGCAGCCGAACTCAACGATAACCCCGGCCAGATTGCGGACCACATGCTTGACGCCTTCGGTACTGATTTAGCCCGATTACACGACATGTCACCGACATATCATGCCCGCGCACCCAATGCCCATGCATTCTTGCTTCTGCATACTCATAGACATGGGGATATTCGGCAGGGAGTTGAGTTTGTTGCGGCGTTGAAAGCTGCGGGGACGGAGGCTGTTTTGCATGTTTTTGAAGGGCAAGGGTTTGAGGGCCATATGCAGGTATTGCTTCGATTGGGGGATAGGAAGTATCCTGCGACAGTGGTGATGGATAGTTGGCTTGAGGGGAACGTTCCGGTGAATTGAGTCATGTCATTGTGGACACGATGGCGAGCCTTGTCTCCGGGAGGGATGAGTGGGGGCATGATGCCTCTGATATTGCGGCATATTGATTCGGGCCGTCGGGAGCTTTGAGAAGTATACCACAAGACCTATTAGCCAGAAGATGAATAAACATGATGCTACGAATGAGTTACTATCTTCGTATTCAAATATAAACAAAACTCAAAGCCTTTTTATATAAATGTGAGCGAATACCTGTTCACGTCATCATCCCGTCCATTAAGTTTGGCCCCCAAAGTCGCGATGTACTTCGGTGTCTCATGGCCAAACACGGCCAACTTCCGTCTTACATTAGAAATCAAGCAAAACCTATTTAAACTCCACGCATATACAAAATCCAACTATCAAAGCAATTATCCTTCAATCCACCCATCTATCAACAGCAATGGCACACACCTTCTACGACGGGACAATCCCCGTCCTCCAATCCCTCCTCCGCACCCTCACCCACGTCCTCCAAAAAGGCTCCACCCCCACCAACACCACCACCTCCCCCTCCGAACTTGAAACAACCATCTTCGCCGCACGCCTAACACCAGACATGTACCCCCTCTCCGACCAAATCCGCCTGGCAACCCAATTCGCCGAAAACCTAGCCGCCCGCCTAACAGCGCGGGACCCGGTCAAATTCGACGGTTCCCCGACAACCTTTGCGCAGAGCTACGAGCGCATTAATACCGTGCTGAAGGCGCTGGACGCGGCAGATAAGGAGCTTGTTAATGCACAGGCTGATGTGCTTAGTCCGACGCAGGTTGGGCCGGGTGCGGTCGTTGATATGAGTGGGAGTGCGTATGCGCATCGGATTGTGTTGCCGAATGTTTATTTTCATGTTACGACTGCTTATGGGATTTTGAGGATGAGTGGGGTGCAGATTGGGAAGAGGGATTATTATGAGGGGTTCTTTCCGCAGTGAAGAAAAGAAACGTGGGGGAGTACGTATAGAGTGGTGTGTAGGTGGTTGGTTGGAATGGTGGGTTCTTGTGAAAGGCTTCGTCTATACATCGTTCAAGCCCAGTTAAGATGGTAACAGATCTCATAGAATAGCTTAAATCTAGCATTATCACAAGCTTTCCGGGTTAACCTCGGACACGGCATACACTACTGTATACTGACGGGCATGATGCACAGAGCACAGCCTGGATATACATCTCCCTGTCAACCCATCCACCAATAACAGCAACTCGGACAAGAAATCCATCGTACAAGCTCGACAATACTGACAAGCCAGTAAACAGTATGAACCAATACATCCAGAACGTGGGCCAGGGCTGCAATCCGAATTCCCCGCATCACACTCAGAGACCCCATGCGGAGAACATACACCTCAGTACTACATACTATACCCGGCCAGCCGTTACATTAGCCAACCCTCCCACCAGGAATTCATATCCACGCGCTACAGTATTATAAAGCTCCACAAGTAACATGCATGTCACCTCAGATACACAGAACCAGTGTAATGTTGCAATAATTATTTTATCTCCTACAAATTAAGATCCAGTCATTATGTGTAATATCCCACAAATCATAGAACATATCCACTCTGGCTAAGACTTCAATACCCCATCCATTCCACCCAGAACAGCTAGACCGAAACAGTAATTCAATCCAGTACTCCGTAGTACTCCGCACTGCATACAGTATCTGCTATTCGCTATAAACGCCGCGACAAATGTGGATCTCCTTGCACAGACTACAGTAATCCCTCAAATCTAATTACTCCCAGTACAGTCACTAAAAGATAAGAGATACGCTAAAGTTGACTCCATACTGTATCGTCGGGGTGAATTATTACCGAGGCTCTTCTCCATTTCCCCGAATCCCCGGGGTATCCCGCAACTGCAAGCCGAAATGTCAGGAACTGGTTGACTTATCAGGTACATCAGGCACTAATGCATGGCTCGGGAGACTACGGACTACGCTTAACCGAAAACGGTATAATCCAGATCAAGGAATCACTGTAAGAAATATTGAAACACGTTCATTTCCTTAATCCATACTGCACAGTAAGGGGGTAGTCATAATTCATATCGAAACCGAACAATAACAGAAAAAAAAAGGCTCATTCCCGTTCCATAATCCCATAATACAGCCGTGTATTCGCCGAGTCCCATGCTTTCAAAGGTAAAATATAATTCCGATTGAGAATAGTGCAAGCACGTCTAAATGCGGGGCTGGCCAGTTTCCCTGTAGAAAGAACAGTATGTTAGCAAATGCGTAGAGAAGTGGGAAGGGAAACAGTGAAGGGTACATACTTGGCTTCAGATTGCACCTGGTCCACGACCTTGACGACGGCCGAGAAGAGTGGGTGCGTACGTTCCAATCCAGTCAGTTGGACTGTCGCATCGGCCGGCGCGTTCTCCTTTAGAATGGTGGCGAGTTCGACACTCTCCGCATCATCCTTGACGTTCTGGAAACGCAAAGCCATCTCGACGGAACCCAGGAGAGAATCGTACTTCATGCCGCGCTCGGCGAGTTGAGCAGCAGGTCCAATGAAACGCTCCTTACGGCCAAGCTTGCGCACGGGTGCACGACCGACACGCTCGACGCTGTCTTCCAGGTAAGGGTTGGAGATACGGGCGATGATGGTCTCGACGTATTCCTGCTGCTCCTGAGCTTCGATCTCGTGCTTGTCAATGATGAGCGAGGCAGTCTCCTTGAGCACATCACGGACGACGCCGCGGATGTACGAGTCGTGCATGGCCTCGGCAATGGTCTTCTTGCCGGCGTAGCGGCCATAGTACGCAGCAGTGGCGTGGCTGGTGTTGACGGTGAAGAGCTTGCGCTCAATGTATGGCTCCAAGTGGTCAACCCAGTGAATGGCGGGGATGTTTGGGTGGCCCACGTTGCCGAAGGGACCCTTCTCGACAACCCACTCGTAGAACTTCTCGATGCGCACGTTCAAGCCGCTGTTGGGGGCCTGAGCCGGGACAATGCGGTCGATGGCAGAGTTGGCATATTGAGCACGCTCACCCATAGTCTCGAGACGCTCCGAGTCCGTGTGGGACTCGATGTGACCACGGAGAGTGTCGGTGGCACCGATGGCATTCTCACAGGCAATGACGGCCAGTGGTTTGGGGGTAGAGCGGATGTCAATGCCCTTGGCGATGACGGGAGCAATGAACTTGAGAATGTTGGGACCCACGGCACAGGTGACGATGTCAGCCGTGGAGATCTCTTCAACGACGTCTTGCTCATGGGTCTTGGAGTTGATGGCGCGGTAGTTGGTGATGGTCTTGGTGGTCTCACCAGCTTCGCTGACCTCGGTGACTTGGTAAGACTTGGTATTCTGTAGCTCGTTGATGATGTTATCCATGACATCAATGAAGACGACCTCGTAGCCTGCAGTGTGCAGGAACTCGGCAACGAAGCCACGGCCGATGTTGCCACCGCCAAAGTGAATAGCCTTCATTCCCATGATGATGGTGGTAGGGCTGAAGTATGAAGGGGGTAGAAAGAAGCAAAGATAAGATGACTAGAGGCAGATCCGATCACAAGATCTGGGGAAAAGGTCTTGTGACGTGCTAAGAGCGGGTGGCTGATCTTGCAGAGTGGGGGAAAGGGGAAATGATGGGTGAGGAGAATGAGACTAGAGGGAAAAGAGGGGGGAATGAAGAAGTATTTAAGTGTTCCCAAGAAAGGCAACCGAAGTAAAAGCGAGAGGGGCAGGCTCTCGGACTTGGTTCCAGCTGGAATGGAAAGAGCGATTATGGTTTTGCCTGGCTTCCATTTTCACGGTACATCACCAAAGTTACCATGTATACCATGTATACTATGAGAGATTACCATAGTATACTATAGTTGTACTAGTCTAGCGTATTACTACGATAGTACTAGAATACTCTAGTATCCTTCTCCTATTCCTCCACTATACTATACTCGAACTATGACCGTCATTCCCCACCCCAGTCCAGCTCTGACCGGGATGACTTCATCGACCTCGGGAGGCGCACGGATCTAGCCTCCGCCTTGTTTCCCATGAGAACATCATGATATCGATCCTAACGGTCAACACAGGGTTCTGTTCTGTTAATTCCATTCTTTATTATCTCTTCGCGTTCTCTTCTTTCTGCAATTCCATTTATGCCTGGTGTAACCCCCCGCTTTGGGCTTTGGCCGTGCAACCCCCCCCCCTCCATATCCCATTATTCCGTCCCTTTTGTATAGTCCAGGTATAGCCCAAGTATAGCCCTGGTTCATCTCCCCATCGCCGAACCACTCACAACACGCCATCCCCTCTAATCGCCCCGGGAACTAGCCCGCTTTCTGGCCAGACTATTTCCCTCTCCGAAATCCAGACTAGACGGTCCAAACGGAGTACACAACTCCCCCATTCGAACCGCTTTTCCACCTATCTGGATCGAGTCTCCACTGCGTCCATCCTGACGAATCACCGAATCCCCTCATCAGTGCGTTTCACTTCCCGATGGAATTCGCGCCTCCTCCAGGTACGGCGACACGGAAGACGGAAGTGGTATCTACGATTCCTTTCACGTTCAGAAATCATACCCCCCAAGAATTTCCATCCCGACCCGAAAAGACA
Source organism: Penicillium cataractarum (assembly GCF_028827025.1). Lineage (NCBI taxonomy): Eukaryota > Fungi > Ascomycota > Eurotiomycetes > Eurotiales > Aspergillaceae > Penicillium > Penicillium cataractarum. The sequence continues at coordinate 1,932,741 of NW_026622743.1, read as the reverse complement.
AACTCACCGGCGAACTAATCTGGGATTAGGACACGGGAAAAGTGACCAGGAGTAATCAGACAAGAGGCTGAATATGATGATGACTGTATACTTTGTCCCCCTTAGTTAATAGTTACCTACCGTAGGTCACTACTATGTCCATGACTCTTCGAGTCTGACTGTACCTCTCGTACTCCGTAGGTATTTCGCAAAGGCCCCGGAAAATCCCGCCCAGACCTCTTCCTCTCTCTCCAGCTGTTCTCTTTCTCTCCGCATTCCTGCGCTTGAACCTCATGGGCCCCTCTCGTCTGAATTGTCCTCGTCTCAAAACCGAGCCACAATGACGAGCAGACGCTGGAGGCCCATTTAGGCCACTGCCTTGGCAACCCAAGACCGCTTACCACATATGATAACCCATGAGCACGGACCGTGGTGTAGACACACCACTGCACAGCCAAAATGAGTCTCGATGTGGGTTAGTCTATGATAACCCCAACCAATGACTTCTTCCACATTTCCCTTTTCCCATTACCCCACTAACGATACATCCCTCTTTTCATAAACCCCCCCCACTAACTAAGCAGGCATCATCATCATCATCATCCCCATTGACGTGAAGCCCAAGAGCCCAAGCCCAAGCCTAAGCCTAACCCCCCCCCCTCCTTCCCCCGTGTATGCCCGCGCCCGTGGCCGTGGCCACCCGCCGAAACTATCGCGGACGCCTCAAGAAACCACCCCCCCCCAATCGATCCTAGCGGAAAACCGGAGTACTGTGGTCCTAGACGCAAGCCCCAGACATCACCCCTCCTGTCCCTCCCGATCCCATGCCAAGCACCCTATCTGAATGATACGCATATGCCTCGTAACTAAACTAGGAATTGCAGGGGATCGACCAGTTGATTCTTTTGATTCTTTGATTTCGTGTCTCCACTACTGGTGACGTCGGATGAACGGCTGACAGTTGCAAGACCCAGTTTTTTTGGGGCTGTTCTTTTCCCGCTAATCACGAAAGAGGTCGTTCTGCAATCCCACCCTGCCGAGGTTTATTTTTTTTACCCCCTAGTTTCCCGGGACGATAGGGACGAGGTATTTCGATGAGTTTCTTTTGAGTTCCGCTTCATCTCCGTTCCTGGTCTGGCTAGTTCGGTCTATGGGGATGAGCATGGGGATTGGGGCATGGGGATTAACGTGGAAATCTTGGATATACTGTAGATGTGGATACTATGAGTATGAATGTGGATATGGATTGTTAGTTTCTACAGTACAAGCACGGGCGGGTCGGGCTCTATCATCATCTGAATGGCGTCAACTCTACTATTCAATCTGTGGTAAGTTGTGAATGGCTGGTCTCGCCGGCCGTTTTCCCGACGCCTCGTTTTGCGTGTTGGCTTGCGCCATTTATTGCTGAATGGCTCGAGCGGGAGATGGACATGGCCCTAGTCCAGTCCCTACATTCTGTCGAAAACAGAGGATAAAGGCAGATCGCGGAAGCTACCGTGCTCGCAGGGAGTATGTCATTTTAGCATCTTCGCCCTAGTACATTTTAGTGCTCCGCTATCTGTCTGGAGTAGATACGGAAGACTCCGTCGCAACCAGGCAAGGCAACTAAGCTAATACAATAAACTAAATGAGCACGGAGGATACAACCAGTTAAAGCAGAGAAGCCAATCCGCTCAGGAATCTTCGTCGGGTTGCACGGCGCTTCCAGGCACCCAAAGTCCAACCCAACTATGGAGTATAGTATCCAATTGCGACTATTTGGTTGGTCGAGGCGATTATCTACAGTATAAGACAACTTTTCTGTCTATCTTGAATGTCAGAAAAAAAAAGCCTCGGAAATATCCTCCAGACCTCGTTCCTTCTTCTAGCCCGGTTATTGGGTGACTTTACTTTCAGCATCGCGAGAATCCTTCGTTAGACTGGATTATATTTTCTCATTGCTGGCATAGCCGATCATAGATACCTGGTTTTGATGAAACCAGTCGTAAGGTTACAAACACAAAAAAAAAACCACTCGTTTCTCATACCCGTTTCTCGTCCCGTCTCTCGTCCCGTCCCGATGCTGGTTCCCGACGTTCGTCCCACTGGACAACTACCAGAACTCAAATCTTCCCCCTCTTCTCTTCTCTCCACATTTGCATTTGGCATCCACATCCATCCCCTCCATCACACTCCTGATCAACCCTCCTCCTCATCCTTCGCCGGCGCAGGTTCCTTGGGTGCAGGCGCACCCCGAACAAACACATTCATGAAGCTGGTCAAACTGCCCGCAATTAATAGTCCCGTCGATGCCCATGTCATTCCGAGGAATTTGTCGCCGTAGCGGGCTGAAACGTTTGATCCATCACCATGCGCGTTGATAAGTGCCACGAATTCAAAGGCGAGGGCCGTGGCGATGATTGATGCGATGCTTATACTGAGCGAGCCGAGCTAGATTGGATATTGATGTTAGCGAGTCCGCTTCATACAGGTGAGATATACTATCCCTGCGATAGTACTCGGATTTCCTTTGGGAAAAAGGGGTTCATAATGACAAGAAAACAGGATCCAGGATCCAGTCCTGCACCAGAAAGAAGCAAACCAAAGCCAAAGCTTCATGTTGCATGTTGCACGTTGCAAGTCCCAAAAAGCAAGAAAAACATACCACCAAAAACCCAACCTCCAACATCCCATACTGCGGCTTCGGCATAGCCACCTGCACCCCCTTAACCAACAACACCGTCCCCACAGCCCCAACCCCAATAATATACAACACGGCCATCGCGCGACTCGTCATCCGGAACGCATGGAAATCATCACTGATAATGCGCGGCCACTCCAGCGCGGGTCCATGCGTGACCTCCTTCGGCCAGGCTGCTGTCGGGTCGAAGGCGAAGAGAATCGTTCGGTTGGAGCAGTCTGTTACGTTGCGCGAGGAGTAGAGGTCTGTTGCGCCGGGGGGCGCGGGGCCGAGGGTTCCTTGGCAGTAGGACATTACGTGGACGGAGTAGAAGGTGTGGGCTGGGGTTGTTGATGATAAGGGGGAGAAGGTGGGGGAGAGGGAGGAGCCTTCGGGGGTGTAGATCTGGGAGGGTAGGTTGTTAGTAAAAGGTATGGTGCTGTTGGAGTGTAGGGCATTGGTGTAGGTGTAGATGTAGATGGAGGTGTAGGTGTGGGTGGAGATGGAGATGAAGCTGTAGATGTGTATGGGTCCCAGGACGTACTGTGAGTAGGTTTACGCTGTCAAGAAGATTCTTCTGTGTTCCGGCGAAGAGGCAGCACATCGTGATGATGAATGCTATGAACGCCGTTATCGTTGGGAAGATGCTTTTGAGGTCGATCATGGTGGGTGGTTGATGCCGATGTGGACGCTGATGCAGATATCTCTTGCTGAGCAGGCGTATGTATAGATGCCAGTCGAGGCTCAAGTCACTGAATGGTCAGACACCAACCAGACCTCCTTGAACCAGTGCAATCGTCTAGGATTCTATTCAGCAATGCGAGGATCAGCACAGTCGCAAGCAAATCACCACCAATCCCAAGATATCAAGTTCTCGATACTAACCGGACTCAACTCAAAAAATGATATCGGAACAACCAAAAACCAAACTTCGGTAGATCATCTGCGAAGAATCTCCACCTCCCAGCCCTAAACTCTTATACCTCCAACCCAATACACACCAGACCAAACACCGAGATACCACATCCAAGCCCCCATTCCCACCGAGGGCTGTCCCAGACACAAACCGTCACAGCTCATCATCAAGGCACGATCACGAGATGAATTCTCCGCGGTATGACCCTGCTATCTCCATACCTCTGCCTGGGATAGTCGAGGGGGACGGGTCCAGCTTATCGCGTCGACATGCGCCTTGATATGTGGATAAGGGCCTTGGATTGCGAAAAAGCGGGCCTTCACGCTGGAAATTATTCTAACAGGCGGATTTCAATGGGGGTTGGGGGTGTGTCTGGGATAGTTATGGGTGTTCCCGCCTGCGTGTGGAATGTTGGATGGCCCAGTCCCAGCCTCGGGGTTGCATGCCGATGGAAGGGAGTTGCAGTCGCGACTTTGGTGGGCGAGGTTTGTGAGGTCAGATTGGGGATTTAAGAGGCCATGTTCCTTTCATCGAGGAAAAAGCTAGCCTTGAGTGCTTGGGGTAGGTTGAAGTTCGTCGTGAGAACGTTGTGTGATGGTCCTCGTTGCGCTGAGCGCTAAACAAGGGCGTTGTCGGGGTGGTCGTGGACATGATCGTACCAGCATAATGGCTTGTCATCTCTAATGCGATATACCAGGAGTAAAAGGGCTCATAGAATGGAAGATAATTTGATTGTCATAATTCGTGAGTATATAAATATGTGGTTGGAAAGTGAGTTGAGGGTTGGAGGGTGCAAAAAGTGGGCAGTTGGCAAGTCCCGAACTCTGGAATGTGAGCGACTCAACAACGCCAGCGGAACCATCCACCATGCCAGGTGACTTTGCGATATACGAAGGACTAACCAACTACCTCGTACTATCGACTACAAAGCAATAATTAACTCATACCAACTACGCCTTACCCAATAATATCTCCTAGTCTGCATCATCTACTAAAGTTAGTATAACCACCCCGGCACCCGCGGCTCACCACGGATCCTCATCTCACAAACTCTCCCCAGAAAAAGATCCATCATCAAGCCACTCGACCATCGGGCAACGCCTAGCGTCCTCAGAGCCACCGCCCGAGCGAGCGACGGCGTTCCCGTTCGGCAAGGCGGCCTGGAGGACCCCAGGACCCCAGGATCGTGGTCTAGACGAATCCAGATCCGGCGAGAGACTGGCGCGGACTTCCAAAAAGGGCATTTGTTCTGCAAGGCGCGAGCGAGACGAACGAACACGCGGATCTGATGATAGGATGGGGGTTGAAAGGGATCGAGTGCTCACCAGAGGAAGATCACCAATAGTGCGATCTCGAGGGGGACCACTGGGTAGTCGTGTTGTCGCCTCGTGGTTCATCTGTAGGTAGCGCTTTGGCTACGGCAGTATCACGATTCTGTCAGCCCTAGACAGGATCAGGGTCGGGATCGGCTTCTGAAATCAGATCTGAATCATGCGGATGGCTATTCCTGGCAAGGTTCTCTCCAGGGAAGGCTGAGCTGAAACATCCCAGCCAGGCAACCTTCTAGAAGGATTCTGGAATTTTGAAAATGAAAAAAGACGAAACCACGGCGTATGCAGGGGGTAGCGTGGCGTTTCCCCCCTAGACCAGATATGACGGAGCTACTCGACGACGAGACCCTCCGTCTAGCTCAGCCTGTCACACTACGGTCTTCATTGGATGGTATATCGTATGCGCGAACTGCGAGCTGGTGTCCGGACAGCTGCAGGATAATGGAGTGGACTACTGCCGAGCCGAGATCGTCCGGATATCCCACGCCGCGACGCTGCAAACCCCTGAGAATAATCAAAAATATAATAATGATCGACCGTACATCATCATTGGCGACGGATCCAAAGTCAATCTGCAGGCGGACCGTGTGTCGTGCGCCGGCTTGCTTTGGTGCAAGCTCCGGTGGCGCCGAAGGAACGAACCGCCTTCTAGAAGGCAGCGAGGCATATTCGGGCACTGCGAGTGATCCCTGCATGATGCACCAAGTGCTCGGTCTCGCCATTGTAGAGAGTAGGACTCGAGAGGCATGAGAATGCACTGCAGCTTAAACCGGTATGTCGGGGGCCAGCTGACAAGCTAAGCCGACGAGCGAGAACCGATAGTCTGCCCACGTGCTGGACTTCTGACCTAATAGCCCTGCGCAATGCAAGGGAATCGTAAGGCGTTCGCTTGGCCAGGCTTGGAGATGCTTGAATATCCCTAGATGTGCTTGGTACGGCACTTCGGCGCGAGGAGGCGAGGTCAAGCAATGGCAAGCCTCAGCCAAGGCTGCATATGCCATGAATTCTCGGCGCATGCAGCGGCTCAAGAGGTCATATTCGGGTGTCATGATATCGAAACATGTTCATCGATGTCGCATTTGACTGGTCCGGCGATGATTTTGCCAAGCATCGTTAATGCCAGTTACGAGGCATAATCTTCCGAGTTCTTTACGAGAACCGGCAGTGCCAGGCTCCGTACTCCGTATGGCCCCAGAAAATAAACATCGGATGAGATGGGGAAGGAAGGCCACAGTCGAAGCACGCGATACGTGTCGCATAACGTGGTGCTGACCGGGCAAGTTGGGAGGTTGTCGTTGAGCCCGGCGGGCTGTGGTTGGTCAATGGGAAATGGAGGGAAACGGCAGAGGTCCAAAGAAGCGCGCACATGGGCAGAGCGGGGGATTTAACTGGCTCGCGGGGGGCCAGCAATGATCAGTGCCCCCGGGATATTAGCGTGGAGTTAAACCGCCATCTGCGTTTCCAGAGTCAGGGGAACTAGGCCATTCCGGGTTACGACGTGCATGATCATGGTACATCAGCACTGCAGCGGGCTTTTTCTGGGACCCTCTCCGCGCTTGAAACCCAGACTTTGATGTCACTGTGTGCCACAGGTACAGAAGCCACGAGGAGGTGAACCACTGTTGAGATGGAGATTGGCTCCCTTGACATTCCGAGGGGTCCGGATGCGCCTATCACACTGGAGGATTCCGAGAGGGTCCTGAACTGCTCGATCCCGCTTCGCTACACTTGGCAGGAGGGCACGTGTGCCCATCTGTGCATGTTGGAGCGACGAGATGCTGTACCGCTGGATCACTCAACCCGAGGCAAAGTCTCTAGTGCGCCAAGAAAGTGCCACTCGGCAAGGGACAAACTCGAATAACGCCCTGTATACTGCGCCCTGCTCGTTAGTTAGAAACAACGCATATTCTTAGGATCAGAATTGTGATGACTGGAATCGAAGGAATGAGTACAGTGTACACTCCGAACGCTTTGAAGATCTCAGGGTGACGGACTGGCCGTCAAACCCGTTGCCCCACTGATGATCGGCCAAATTTAGCAGGCGGTCAGACTCGAAAAACCCGTCGAACCCCGACCGAAACCCGCCCGAACGGGACTGCATCTGGTCAGTTGTGGATCCCCACCCAGCAGATCTCATCCAGCAGAACGGCATTTTGCCAACACGTGGTCTCTTGATTGGCTGGCGGCTCTTCCTGCATTCGCTTCTTTTTCTATTCTCTTTTCTTTTTTTCTTCTTCCCCACTTGTGCTGTTTTCGTCGCCGCATCTCCCCTCTGGCTCAATCAGCGTCTCTCGTCGTGCCCGTCCAGACTCCGCCATCCTCAATAGACTCTCCAGATTCGACCTGGTGTGCAGGCCAAAATGGATTATCCCCCGCCCCATCATGAGTGGGCCACTTCTGGCCCCGGCAGACTTTTTTTTTCTTCTTCTTGGCCGGAAAGTGCGACCTCCAGTGGAGTCCGCCACTTGACTTATCAGCAACGAGCCTGCGCGCACGCCTGCTCGGTCTGCTCTCTTGTGGTCTCTTCTTCTTCCGCCTCTTTCCCTCTCTCCCAGGCTCGTATATAAACCTCTCGAGATCGCCATCCTTGGCTCCCAAGCCACGTCCTTTATTGTGGTCATCACGACTATATACCTCTCCTCATTCGGTAGAGTCTCCTCGTCCAGACTTGCCAATACTCGCCGGTCGTCGCCAAGCAGCACCGAGAGGAGCCACGAGAAGTCAATTGCCAACATCTCGTCGTCAACGCCGTCACTATGACCGACTTTGGACCTCGAGCCCCCCATGGGCCCGATATGACGGGAACTCACAACCCGCTGGAGGATATGCACGCCCACGAGAGGGGTGCCTTCGACAAGCTGATCCGTCCCGAGGACAGCTACAATGAGGATGGTGTTTACTGGGCCGATATGCCTCTGGGCGAGAAGATCAAGTTCGTCAGCTCGTACGACGCTAAGGAAGCCGGCAGAGAGCTTTCCACCATCTGGTCCATGATCAAGGAGGACCCGTTGTCCCCGGTTTCATACTACTTCCGTAACATGGTTCTCCCCGGTGCTGGTCTCGGTCTGGAGGGTTACGTTCTGTTCTCCATTGGCAACATCAAGCCTCTTTTCCAGAAGACTTTCCCCGCCTGCTGGAGCAAGCACGAGATCTGTGACCAGCAGTGGGTGAACGCCGTCGATTATCTGGAGATCATCGGTATTATCGTGGGTCAGATTCTGGTTGGTTTCGTTGGTGACTGGTAAGTAATAAATAAGCTCCTCCACAAACTCACGCCATGTCCTTTCGGGGTCCAATGGGGTTCCCTCGAGACAGAGACCGTGCATATGCTAACGTCCGCCACAGGATTGGCCGTCGCTGGGGTCTGATTCAGGATGCCACGATCATGTTCATTGGTCTGCTCATGCTTACTGCCGCCTGGGGCGTTACCCAGAACGGTTGGGTCATTTGCTACGCTTGGTCCCTGTTTTTCTACTCTGTTGGTGTTGGTACGTTCTTTATCCCTTCCTAGCTTGAAATAACCGCGCGTCTAACTGGGCCACTATAGGTGGTGAATATCCCATGACTGCCACCTCCGGTATGGAGAACGCCGTCGGCTCTGGCAAGATTTCCACCAAGGAGGACCGTCTCCACCGTGGTCGCAAGGTTACCAGTGCCTTCCTGATGCAGGGCTGGGGTCAGTTCTTCAACCAGGTTCTGCTGATCATTCTCCTGCTCTGCTTCCACCACGGTAGCGGCAACAACCCCTACTCCCCCGTTTCTGTTCAGTGGACCTACCGCATCTCTTTCGCCATCCCCGCTGTGGGCACTCTATGGCTGGTCTACTACCGTGCCTATCACATGAAGGCTGCCTCTAAGCAGTTGGTTGCTGCTAAGAAGAAGGCTTCCGTCACCGGTTACGATGTCGAGTCTCTCCGTTTGACCTTCAAGTACTTTGGTCCTCGCCTGCTCGCCACTGCCGGTGGTTGGTTTGCCAACGATGTCTTCTTCTATGGTAACAAGCTCTTCCAGAGCGAGTTCATCAGCGTTATCTCCCCCAAGACTAGCTCGGTTATGCCTACCTGGCTCTGGAACTTGGTCAACGTTGGTGTCTCCCTGTGCGGTTACTACCTTGCCTCTTTCTTGATCGATAACAAGCTGTACGGTCGTAAGTGGATGCAGACTGTCGGCTTCCTGATGTGCTTCATTCTCTTCGTCGTCCCTGCTTTCCACTACAAGTACTACACGTCTGCGGCCCACATCAAGGAGTTCCAGACCATGTACTTCCTTAGCTCCTTCTTCAACCAGTTCGGTCCCAACTGTGTCAGCTTCCTGGTTGCCGCCGAGGTCTTCCCTACCCCTATCCGTGCGACTGCCCACGGTCTCTCCGCTGCTGCTGGTAAGGCCGGTGCTCTGCTGGCCTCCGTTCTCTACAACTACATTGACACCCAGACCAAGTTCTACGTCGTCCCTTGGTTCGGTCTGGCCGGTGTTGTCCTGACCCTGGCCTTCCTGCCCGACACTACTGGTCTCGACTTGAAGGAGCAGGAGCGCCGCTGGCAGTGCCTCCGCGAGGGTCGTGAGGAGGACTACCACGGTCCCGCCGTCCACCCCAAGCACCTGTCCTGGTACGAGCGCTTCGTTCTGAAGAAGGGCCGCTTCTACGACGCCGAGCTGGACTACCAGCAAAAGGTTGAGGAGTACCGTACCGAGTGGGAGGCTCTCATGGCTCAGCGCCTGGCCGAGAAGGAGAAGAGCGATGAGGTCTTCGATACTGACGACACTCTGCTCGAGGGTCACGTGCACACCTACTTCCACCGCACTAGCCCCATGTTCAAGGGTATGGAGCAGTCTATGGAGCAGTCTGCCACCAACAAGCAGGACACCTTCCGCCTGCCCCCTGCTGCCGAGTCCGGCTCCGAGGAGACCTTCTCCAACGAGAAGCCTGCTGCGCAGGAGTAAATTGCATTTGCTGGTTCGTTCTAGCTTTTGAAAAGCTAAGGACTTGGATATACATTTTGGTTTGGTTTGTTCTATTTTTATCGCTTTCCATTGGATCATTGTTTGGCTGGGGACCATTCTTGTTTTTGTTTTTTTTGAAAATCCCCCTGTTTTTGGATATACCTCTTGGCTGCGTTGCTTGTTTGGACATTGCATAAGCTTGCATGAGTTGCCAGGCCTTTTTTTGCCTGGCTGTAATTAGACGTTGATACCTCTCACATACCCACTTGGAATGATCATGGCTTTACATGGCTTTTAAATACCTTTTCTATCGATCAAAGTAGAAGTTTGAATACTGTAAGGTCTATTTCTTGAGCAATATCTTGCATCTGTACACCCTGGCTTTTGAGCACCAAATGCTGCCAGTCCCGATAATCTCGTGGGGGTTTGTTGTAGAAAGCTGCCATCACAGAAGAATAAGATATCCAGTTCGCTTTTCAAGCCCGAAGAATCAAATTGTTTGAATTTATTTACAGTCCTAAGTTTTAAGCTCTCAATTTAGCCCGTCTCTTTGATCCACCTAAGTGACTGGATTATATCACACTCTACTCACTGTCATCGCCCGAGATACGGTCGTAAGGCTTCTTATTAGCATAGCAGTCCGTCTCCTGCTCCTCAGGCAAAACACCATCCGTAATATAAGCCTTCGACAAACGATCCGTACATTCCGACAAGTCCCGTCTAGAACTATGCCCGTAAGCATGGTGAACAATCAACCGCGCATTCCGACCCATCTCCTTCAAAAGCCGTCTCCCATTGCGCAGCGGCGTCGCAGGGTCATACGTCGAGGCAATCAAAAGAGAAGGAGTATTCAGCGTGTGATTGAGATCACCACGGTATACCTCTGACGGCCGGCCCCAGTAGGTATTGTAGTATCGACAAGGCAGAACTCCGAAAAAGCGCGAGTTACCTGCCATCCAGCTTTGTGCGGACATGTTTGCCCATAGCTGGTCCCACCATTCGAGGCCGTCGGGCATGGGTGCGTCGTAGGAATCGGAGCAGATTACGAGCATCTCGAGTTCGCTGGTTGAGGGGGTATGTGGGGAGGGTTTCTCGGAGTGGTCGCTCCATGAGAGGTCTAGCTGGGTTGCTGCTAGGGTTGCATTGCCTGCTTCCAGTTCATAGAGTAGTTGTGCGGTACTTGGCCATTTTGCCGGTTTGTACATAACTGGGTAGAGCACGTTCTCCACGAGCGCGGAGTAAGTGATCAAGGAGGGACCGCCTGCTTCTGTGTATGCGGATTGAGGGCGGATTTGGAGAGATGCGAGTAGTCGGGCCATCCGTCCTTCTAGCTGTTCTAATGTGACGGGGCCGTCATTGTCAGAGACGGGTTTTGCGAGTGCACATGCCTCCGGTCCAGCAGTGATACACTCGCCCAGGAACCCATCGCGCCATGCATCCGTCGCATTGTCGAGAGAGGTCCAACCAAAGCCACCCTGCAGACGGTGATCCCTGACGTACTCCGTCCCATCGAGGATCAAACGGCCCGCACGATCGGGAAACATATTAACATATGTCTGGCCGATGCCCGTCCCGTAGCTGACAAAGTACCCGGTGACTTCCTCTTCCCCAAGAGCCTTACGGATCTCATCGACATCGCGAGCCACAAAGGCCGTGCTAACGAAGCGACCGAAATCACCCAGGCGCTGTTGACAGGCAAAGAAAGTAGCGTTATTCATGGCGTCCATCATTTCTAGTTGCGCCGAGGGAGCTTCTTCGCGATAACGAAGTGTGAGGAGTGACCAGCGATCCCGGTGTGCATCTTGAGGGAAGCATGCCCCAGAGGGAAGCGAGATATTGACACCCCGTGGATCCCAGCCTAGTACATCGAGTTGCCCGTCGCTGAGGCGGTTGGTCGTTTCCTCCGCAGTTTCCCATAGGTAAGACGTCCCGCTTCCGCCTGGGCCCCCGGGCTCGATGATGAGAGTGCGCTTGCTCTTGTAGCTGTCTGGGGAGTTATCGGTCTCGTTCTTCAGAGGCAAGCCCGCGACCTGGAATTTAGTCACCGCAAGGCGGACTATACGGGTATCCGACTGGTTGTGATAGTCAAGCGGGAGATCCAAGTATCCACAAAGGTAGATTCCCTGGCCATTGCTACCCCAGCTCCAATGACTGGGGGTTGGGTCGAAAAGAGCGGCCCATGATTGCTGAGGGGTTGGGTCGTCGAGTGGCGGCGGAAGACTGGCAGCGGTACAGGGGAGGAAATGGAATGGATCATTCTCTTGTGGGTATGATCCATAGGGCGAATCTTGTACCTGAAGTTGAGTCCCATGGTGGACGTGGATGTGGTTGTCTGAAGCCCAGCCCTGTGCTGGGGTAGGCAAACCACGGAACCCTGTTAGCCCCAGGATCCCCACGCCTGCTACCGACCAGAAGATGGTCATCCACGACCATTTTCGACGTCGGCAATTAGAATTGGGAGGTTGCTTCTCCATCTCCGGGCTCTTGAGGAGGTCAGCCATGGGGTATCAAGGTTGTTGCTTTCCTTGAACATCTCTGGAACAGAAGCTTTTTGACGTTGCGCGGGAGGGCACAAGGCTGGCGCCATAGTGCAGGGATTAGGCGCCAAGGTAACATTGATTAAGATAGTGTCGTGACACAGGCATTGCAGGGGAAACAGCAATTGTGTCTATCAAAGTTTGCAATCCATCACATTGTCGGAAGAAAGGGTTCTGTCTTAAGGACAATTATACTTCAAGTAAACATTATCAACCCAAAAGCTCTACAAAGCCAAAAGCCAAAGAGCCTCGGCTCAAACTCGGCCAGTCAATATGGTAGGCGGTACCACTGGCGGTGACCCAAAAGGCCGGACATGTTTACGATGCCCCGCGACTATTTCCCTCTACTTCTATCTCCTTCAATGTGAGAAGTTTTTCAATTTTGGCAGAGGAGAGGAAGGAATAATGAAACTCTTCGCTTTCGGCTCCAACGGCTCCGGCCAACTAGCCCTCGGCCACACAGAAGATGTCTCCACGCCTACACAATGCCTCTTCGACGAGCCTCCAGCAACAAACGATGCAATCGTCCACATCGCCGCTGGTGGAAACCACACACTCCTATTGACAAAGAGCGGCTGTGTATATGCAGCGGGGTGCAACACCGATGGCCGATGTGGTTCTCGTACATCTGATTCTGGAGAGAATCTACTACACTTCCGACGGGTTATTCTGACTGATGCTGCAACGGGATCGCCCATTGATACATTCAAGTGCGTGTCTGCGACGTGGGAGGGGAGTATCTTGGCTGCTAGCGTGCGGAAATCGGTTGATTCGAATGTACACGAGGATAAGGTGTACGTTCTGGGATCAAATCCAAAGGGTGAATTGGGTCTCCAGCTACAATCTACATCCACTCCTGGTGACAGTGTGGTCCAGCCCGGATCGTTTATCCCGGATTTTCCACCACAAGATACGACTGTGGTTGCACTGGCTAGTGGAATGGGTCATACGGTCGCTGTTTTGTCGAATGGCGACGTTCACGGCTGGGGCGGTTCGCGGAAGGGGCAATTAGGCGAGACTCTGAAAGCACAAAAGATTGTCTGGGCTCCGGCCAAGGTCGAGGGAATTCCATTCGCAGCACAGAGTGCGGTTTGTGGGCGTGAGTTCAGTGTTGTCTGTGGAGATCGCGGAAAGGGCGAGTTTGTTGTTCTGGGAGACATGGCCAATCGATGGGGTATTTTGGACGTCCCAGCGTCTCTACAGAATATGGGTTTAGATGGGAATGGAAGATTTTCGGGATTCTCGAACATTGGAGCAAGCTGGCATGGTGTTTATATACATGCTATCTCTCAGGAGTCTGCTGAACCCCATTCTGCTCCTCTCATTGCATGGGGTCGCAATGATCGTGGCCAACTCCCGCCTGACAATTTGCCCCCTCCTGTCAAAATGGCCGTTGGAAGCGAACATGTGCTTGTGCTGATGCGTGATGGCACGGTGGCCTCTTTTGGATGGGGCGAGCATGGAAATTGTGGACCTGATACCGATGGGCGAGGGAATGTTGCCGGGCGGTACAGCTTGATCCCTCTGGAAGCTGTTTCCGCTAGCGGTGGGCGAGTCATTGGCCTCGGCGCTGGATGCGCGACAAGCTGGATTGTTGCAGAGTGACCGGCTATCGGCGTCCTTGCCGGTCCGGTTCTAAATATTTATCGCACCTTGGTTGACACGAAGATGTGATCGATATCGCTCAATAATGAGCATCTCAGTCGAAGAGGCCAAATCCACGGACCTATGAACTGTCAGTTGCAATCCGCAAGAAGGGCCAACTCATAGAAACAAACCTGTGAGATCCGCTGTGTCGGCGGGATGCCCATCTCATCCTTCGGTTCTTGATTGGTCTTAGTCCCTGCCCTCGAGAAATCAGGCTCCTCGTCTCTGAGTGTGGCCTCGAACGCATCCGGTCGCCCACTCGCATCCCAGCCCAAGATATCTTGCGGTTCTTCTTCCTCCTCCTCATTCATCTCGTCCCACTGGCGGTCATCATCCGCCGGTACGAACAAACTGTCATACTCCATAGAAAGCGCGGACGCACTCGGCCTCTCACTAGCCGTTGATCGTGATAAGTGCTCCTGCGTTGATGTCCCGTTCAACGGTTTGATAGACCGCGTCCGTGGTGGCGGCGGGGGCATTTGCGTATTTTGGGTGGCTTCACGAGATGTTTCATGTCGACGTCCTGAGATTGGCGCTGCGGGCGTTTGCCGCTGTGAGAGTTCCCGGATTGCCGCACGCGAGGAGGTCGGTGCAGTCTCACCGTCAAGCTCGCCGCGGGTCATAATAGTGAACTCGGCTGCAACACCTTCAAACTCGTATGCAAGTTGCAGTGGTTTGCAGGGGCGGGTGTAGCGGGCTGTTATAGTTGCATTTGCGGTCTCGGCGTGGGCAACGGCGGCTTTGAAGTCTTTAAGATTAATGGCGATATGCATGTTGTCCTCGACGAGGAATTCTTCAAAGTCGCGCTTATCGGTGGCGACGGAGGTATGCACGGGGTATTTGAGAACCTCTTGGTCGAGTCAGCGATGTCCATGAGAACTTGAATTATTGATAGAAGGTAGACTAGGGGCATTTGATACCTTTTCCGTCCATAATCTTTGTTGTAAAACTGGTGAATACCGCCTTGCCAGAGTCAGAGTACATATCAAGCTGTTCTGCAGACAGGCTGAAATGTTCAATGACCTGCTTGAGGAATCGCGGGTCCGCAGTCCACTGGTTAGTAGCTCTGCTTCTATCGAAAACAGCGTGCTGAATGGACGCAGGCTCGTAGGTGAGCTTATATGATTTGATTACGCCTAAAACATTGATTAGGAGAAAAACCCAATGGGGCAAACGAAGAGACAAACCGAGTCCGCAGATCATCTTCACTGTCAAGCGACACTCTGTCTGCTGCGGATCTTCGTGGAGTTCCATATCACAGCGCTCAACCGCAGTGTCCTTATTCCGGTCAACTCTTCCGCGGAAGATCGACAAGAGCGCCTATTAGAGCAATTAGAACAGAATTCAAGAAAAACATTACCAACAATACTCACCTTGATAAGAATCTGACAATAGAATCGATCTCCTCCATTACCGGCTATACTCCGCCGTACCTCAAACGAGTACGCCTCAAAAAAGACCTCCCGCTTACACGCAAACGACGCAAACGCAGTCTTCGTGGAGTTCAGGGCACTCAATCGAAGCTGGGTTGGGATGATCAGTGAGAGTCTTCAAATTCACTTCTAGGGGCGGGTGCTTACCAGATCATGCTCAGCTTCAATGGCGACTGTGTCGCTGAATTTAGAGAGGCATATGAGCACGTCGTGGAGCCGCACCAATGCTGGCGGGGCCAGCGACAGTGAAATAGTCGTCATTAGCAAGGCAGATTTAAGATGTGGCACAATGACTCCTGACTTGATCCGTCAGAGAGCTTGTCCTTTGAATGGTGAGGCGCGACCTCGACGTGCTGAACCAAACCCGTGACGCGACAAATTAGGATTACATAATCAGCTTCAATTTCACCCTTTTGGGAAGGGCGTGTTTACTCTGCAAATCTCGGTTTTTTTGGAATCATTCTATCTTTTTTTAAAAAAAAAAATTCGCCTACTTCAAATTTCTATAATATTTGAATGGTGGAGTGCCACCATAGTCCCAGAACGGGCCTTTGCATACGGTTGACGGTTCCAATTCGGTATGCAACCAGATATCATATAATTTCAACTAGAGAAATAACAGTCTAGGGTATATGATAAGTCTAATTCATGAAGCTTGGAAGCCAGAGCCTGTTGTATTATATTCCCACGCTACTTATCAACGGCCGCCTTGTTATCTTCTTTGACCGGCGCTGCTGGGGCCACAGGTGTATCCGCACAATCGACTGAAATAATCTGATGTTCGATTTCGGCATCGTTGACCGAGATCACAAGTGCACTGAGCTGGTTCCCGTATAAACAAGCTGTGTCCAGCCCAACAGTATACCTACCCAGCTGCAAACGGCGCTTTGCATCGTGTCCAAACACCACAGTAGTCGGTGATGCGAGCTTGTCTTGCCATCGATCCCATTCCGCGGCCCAGCCTTCTTCTCCAAAGGATTCATCTGGCGTGTAACCTTCTTCCTCACCTGGCTTCCGGATAAGGCTCCTCATATGTAGTACAGCATGGGGGTCCTGCTCTTCGAGTGGGATACCGGGAACTAGGCCCGCATGTGCGACGATGAGACTGTTGCCGAGGGAGGACGGTAGATTCTGAGGTAGCTGGATGCGCAATATCAATGGCAATGCAGCAAGCCATTTTATTTGGTGAGCAGAAAGCTGGAATGCTGTTCTATATGTTGTTGCGCCATGTCGAAGACTAATGTTGGTTGTAGCAGGTCCGGTTTTCTCTGAGCCTTCAGTAGGAGCTGTGTCTTTGGGCAGATCACCTCGAGGAGTATCAGGCGTAGACAATGCATCAATCAAGCCCTTGAACCGATCAATGCCTCCATTAGCGACTATCTCGGCTGCCGCATCAAGGACTGCATTGTCGTGATTGCCTCGTACTGCGCTGGCGCCTAGTTTGATCGCCAAATCAACGACACTAGAGCTATCAGGCCCTTTATTGGTAATGTCGCCAGCCAAAATAAGATGATCTCCTTTGGCTTTGTCAAATCCGATTTTCTCAAGGAGATTTTCCAGGGACTTTCTCATTCCATGTACGTCGCCCACAATAACCAAGCGTCGGCTCTGAGTGCCATTTTCCAAATATGAGGAAGAAGATTGTGGGATAAGAGAGGTCGGTAGGTCTGAGATAAATGTTGTGATTGGATATACCTTCTTTGAAGGCTTTTGAGTGGCCATTGTTATTGAAGACGTAGGATAAGCATCATTATGTGCGGAAGTCGTTTTTGTCCAACTTGGCTTCAAATTGAATAAGGCACGGTAGGTCGGGCCGTACGGAATCCCGATGGATTGCTAATTACGTAATTGCCAGGGGCGTTCCTTATTGGTTGAAGCCCAGTGTACAAACAGCCCGACAGATCTAGGCTAACTACGGTACTTGGATTCTACAGTATTTCTCAAGAGGAAGGATAATTGCTACATGAATAAGATACCGAATAATCAGACACATTTTCAATGCATGTTCTGGGATCCTGATCTTTTCCTAGCTAAGTGAAGTTCCGCTTCGATTCCGTCACAGGGGGACGATTTGCGCGGATCTAAGAGCTCTCCAGGAAAATCGAAGATTGAAATACTGATATCTTACAGCGTTGAAGATTTCCGGGGTCATATTATGTTAAAAACTCATTTCTGGGGCCAAGGAAGAGAGTCTACTTAGGCTTGGTATCATAAATCAGATAACTTCCTGGTAATACTTAGCAAGGATTTATAGTGTAAAATTACGCATCGCGGTAGCGGGTTTAGCTATCCGGGCCTTTATTAGTATTAGTGTCTCTTTATCGAGCCACGCGTTAGGTAGACGGAGAAGATAGAAGTTCACTAAAGGTTCGTTTACGATATATACCTAGGTTCGAATCGGGCTCTAGTGATTATGACGACTATGAGCGATACCTCGTATCGGATAGGGTATAGCTAACTCGAGATCTGGTGGATACTAAACGAGTTATTAATTCTGGGGAATCTACGACTAGTTAGGTCCTCAAAAATCTTTGAAGAGGAGCAAGGAGCGGAGCAAGCGTGCGGGGACGGAGCTATTAATCCTGGGCTTTGATCGATGTGGTGTTTTGATCAAAGCTAAGACTAGAATGAATCCTCCGATTTCAAGACTAAGAGAAGATCGAGCCAACAGGAGGACAAGAAGCTGTTATACGTGAAAGAGTGGTTCACTGGTCATTTTCGGTGGCTCCGTCGCACGATACTCCCTATCCTGCAAATCCCGAGCGCATTGCTTGGTCCATATTTTGCGATTATTGCATGAAGAGAAGGAGGTAGAAAGCCTCTCTAAAACTAGATGAAAGCCTCTCTAAAACTAGATCACTTGTGGAATACATATATGCGCCATAATATCTGTCGGGTGGGGCTTCCTATCTCGGCTGCCGCTGCTTTTATGAGGGCGCTCACACTCAGGCTCAGTGAGTAAATGTCAGCACGGGCTCAGCCTCAGCGATCAGGTAAGGAGAGTCATGTGATTAATGACTAAGGCTCAAGTGATCACTCAGTGCTTGCTCACCACCCCGATGCTTTTACATCCAATCAGCGTTTGTTTCTTAGCGTCCTTCTGGCTATTCCCAAATTGGTATGGCCCATAGGGTCATTTAATCTGTGAACACTAGCGCCCCTATGTTAGTAAGGTGAGTGTCTCTGTTTAACAGAATGTCTGTATTTCTACCCATTGCATCTATATGGGAATGGGCCAGCTCTTTTAGGATGATGCGGTTAAATGCGGTTTACTCTATCATGTATCGCGTCTACTTTGTAATTTCTCAAATACAAGAGGGAGACTGACAGTCCTCAGGGTTTCTGGTCACATGATCTTAATAGATCCCTGAGCCGTCAAGCTCTAATGCTCCTGACGAGAGATCTCCTTCCTTCCTATCTTCAACAGATCTTTCCTATTCAGCCTACTTCGGATTGTAATACCCATACTTCATGTTTACTTCTTCCGGACCTCTGTCGTCTGAAGTATGCTTTTCTTTTGTGTTAGTTCCTATCAATTATCTTAAGTATATAGTCTCTCGTTAGGTCTATCTCTGACCATCAGCCTCAATCTTCAATCTCATTTCTCTTTCATCTGATAAGCCCATCCTTCATCTCAACTCTCTCATGTTAGGTGCTACATCTAAAGACAACCGGAAGTAATTCCGCGGACTGGCGAGGATCCCACGGGTTCTGTGCAACAACCCGGGGTTATGGTTGTGAACTTTTGGGTCCCGGGGTGGGGCCACGGATCTGAAGCAGAGTCCACAGTAGGAAGGGTCGGCCACCATCTATAGGTCATTCGTCCTTTCGGCTGGGTATTTATTAAGCTATCGTCCTTTGAGTAGGGAAAAAATTGATACTCAACCCATTTCACAATGCCATCCTGGACCCATCTAATTCGTTTCATTGCTGTGGAGGACAGCCAGGTCCACCTCGGCCAACTGGTGGACACGACTCGCGATGTTGGCCGGGATAGCGTTCATGGTGCGGAAATCGCTGCCTACATCGTTAAGGGCACTATATTTGACGGCCGTGTAACTATGGAAGTGATGCACGTCAAGCAGCTGCTCTCCCCGGTCTCACGAGACGATTGCAACTATATCCGCTGCCTAGGGCTTAATTATGTGGACCATGCAAAGGAAGCCAGTTTGGCTCTTCCCAAGAGCCCCACCCTCTTCAGCAAGCCACGTACTAGCCTATCTGGCCCATACCCGGCAGCGATCAATATCCCAAAATGTGCCCAGGACGGGACGAGCGACTACGAAGCCGAGCTATGTCTCGTCATCGGGAAGAGCGGTTGTGACATTCCCGAGGATGAAGCTCTGGACTACGTGCTGGGATATACCGCTTCAAATGACGTGTCCGCGCGGGCGATGCAATTGGAAACCACCCAGTGGGGCTTCTCCAAAGGGTTTGACTCCAGCTGTCCGATCGGCCCGGTCCTCGTATCCTCCTCCGTGATACAAGACCCCCAGACCCTATCGATCAAGGCCGTTCATAATGGCACAACTGTACAGGATGGCCATACAAAGGACATGATCTTCAACGTGAAGAAGCAGATCTCCTTCCTCTCCCAGGGCACGACACTGGAGGCGGGAACTCTCCTCCTGACGGGAACACCCGCTGGTATTGGCTTTTTCCATGACCCCAAGGTGGTTTTGAACAATGGGGATGAGATCTCGGTTGAGATCGATCAGATAGGAACACTGGTCAACAAAGTTCGGTATGAGAGTCGATGAGTACGATTTGATTGAATGAATGTGTATATAGAAAGAGAACGAAACCTCCACTCAGTTTAGAAATCAAGTTAACATCATTCTGAAGCGAGTGGTCGGAGAAAGCCCTTTAAAAATTTTGCATTAAGTACAACAAGTTCCGGCTGACACAGGAACGGAACATCGTGGTATAATATCCTCCGTATCATCCGGGGGTCTCGATGACCATCCGCGGGCCTCGGCCAGGTCTGCTTTAAAACGTATGATACTGTCCCGCCCCTCCAAAGAAAGGCCTACGGTTTCCCTACCAAGATATTTTGCTCATTTTTTGTGGCGCCAGATACTGAAGCACCACCAGTGGACCAAATTTATCATAACAAAATGTCTAGCCGCAGCGCAACCGCCGACATTGGCCTTCGCGATTGTACTCGCTATATCACTGGCCACAATGACGAGGCAAAAAGTGTCTTTCTGCCAACACCGGACTTGTTCCATCATCAGCGCCGTGGGTACTCGGTGGCAAGGGCATACACTGTGCCTCGGGCACCTGCCCCCTTGGACCAAAATACCGATCTCGAACTCTATCAAGCTGCATACGACGGCACCGAAGCTACTTCCTGTAGTAAAGAAGGCCCGAATGTGGTAGTCGATAGTGGTGTCAACTCTGTTTATATTGATATGACCCCTGGAGCTCAGTCGAAGATGCATCGGACTGTTTCTATCGATTTGGTGGTCGTCATCGAAGGGGAGATCGAGCTGGAGCTCGACTCGGGGGAGAAAAAGTTGCTCTGTCCTGGAGTACGTCCCTCCCTTTATGATCGCGCGCAATGTAGGCGTTGCTAACAGATCCCTCCAGGATACTGTCGTACAGCGTGGAACGATGCATCGTTGGACAAACCCGTCGAATACCAAGCCGGCCAGGATGTTGGCTGTCCTCGTATCTAGTGAGAACGCCCGAATTGGCGGTCATGAACTCAAGCAGGAGTATCTGCCTGATTGAAGCAAACATGGATGGTTGCCTGCAGTCATATCGTCTAGCAGGTGGCGGCGTCAGGTTCCCAGAAACATAGGCATAGCTTCATCACCTTTAGTCAAGGCGAAAACTCCTGGAACTCGGGCAATGAAAGTATTCAAGAGATTAAACCCACGTCGCTTCTAGCTAGATATGCCAAGCCCTTGAGTCCATTTAGACACTCACCCTGTTCAAAACGAGTGTTCACGTAGTATGGCTCACGTCTTTATCAAAAGATCTATGCTTTCTAGGAATTATCCGATCAAACGGAGATGACACTCTTTGGAACATTTCAGCCGAGGAGCACACTCTGGCCTATATATAATGTGATAATCTAAACCTAAATCCTCTTGAGAAGTAGTCAAATAGGTTGGGTGTCATGTAAATTGACAAATGCGAAGCCCTGTCTGACTGCATCACATACAGTAATTCTGAGAAAATTTTGTACCCAGATGCACTTGATGGTGATTTCCTCAGATGTTCAAGTTTGATGTTAAAAAGATCCACACTGGGATTTCTACCAGTTGTGTCCTCTTTAGATCTCCGTCCGGCTATTTAGCATGTTAATGCCGCTACAGTAAATTGGAAGGACCAGGTGCAAGGCCACGACATTTCTACACATCTTAAGCAAAACCACACATTCAAACCTGAGCTAGGTTAATGAAACCGTTGAAATGTGAATTGCGCATTAGTAAAGATTAAGTAAATAAAAGTATTCCCTGTTTACCGGTATTTCATGAGAAATCATTTATAGAACGTAGCCGAGAGCGGCATTTGACACAGCAAGTCCAAAAGTATGATCTATGTCATGCCAGAAGAATACATGTGGTTCCGTAGAAGTAAGAGCAGCTCAAAATCTCTGCTCCTGCACTCCATTTCGAAATTGTTTCAACAACTCCCGTCCATAATCATTCCCATTCGGCGTTCTTATAATGGTATGAACATGATATTTGGCCGGGACCTTATTGAGCAGGAAAACCCCAGAGTGATGATCAAACTCGACCATAATAACAGGGCTTTGAATGCGAAAGTAAAACGCATCGTCATCGCCGAAGCCTCCGATCCAAGAGAAATAGGTCTCGTGGAGATAGCTCTTGATTTGCTGCATGCGGGCCTCAAAGGCCTTAGGCGGGAGCAGGATGATGAACGAGGCGACGGCTTTTAACAGAAGACCTTGCTGTGTGAGCGGCATTTCTGTGGCTTTGACGCCTTCGTAAGGGATGATGCGGTTGTCTTGGAATGCGCCTCCGAGGTGCCTCTATATTCATCACTAGTCAGATATGTAACACTGATCTGTTTCTGTGCTGTGTGTCAGTCATACCTGGTCGTATGGGTTCCAGCGGCCGGGAGGCATGTCGTCGGTATACATTTCCTTGTAAATTTGGGCCCTCTGCTGAAGTTGTTCCGGGAGAGTGTTCATCAATTCTAATCCGTAGGCCCCCTCTTCAGCGCAGAGTGTCAGCCCCTTTTGTGGCCCGGCGTCGATTTGCTGCATTGCTTGGTTCAGTATACACCGTCGATCTGGTAGGTCAACAAACATACATTGGGTTCAGCACCGAGAAAGACCGGGCTGATCGTCATCTGTCTCCCCAAAATGAAGATATTCAGACAGGCATGGTGTCCATTGAGGGAAAAGCCCCACGGCTTAGTTGCGGAGGGCGTTCCAAATAAGGAGAATCTATTTATCACGATCAGCACCCCAAAAGAAATTGCTAGAAGCCGAAAGTGTATATTCACTGGTAGCTGTGTCGATTCAAAATAGGCGCTGCGTTGCATAATTCTCCGAGGAAGTGGTTCGTCTCCATCGCGGCCTTGAGCTTGTAATACCCCGTCTTGCTCAAACTAGCCTCTACCAGCTTGAGGATTGCCTCGATTTTATATGACTCCAGAGACTGAAGTTGCAAACCATACTTGAAAATTAAAACTTCAGGATTGGACCATTTTCTCCTATTATCGATGATCAGCGATATATCATCTCAGACCCGGGAAAATAATGTATACCATGCATCCGAATCAATGTCGTGGCTCGCAATGCGCAGCTCCTGCTCCGAAAGAAGAGCTCGGAGCTCCGTGGCCGCAGCGACCTGTGCTAAAATCAATGAATATTCCTTAACGCGGGTTCTGTTATCCAAATGAATACCATTTCCTCGACCGGAGCACCCTCATCGGCTCTTTTAAAAATTCCCTCTTTGCGCCGTCCGTCGGTCGTGATCCCGTAAAATGGTTCTCTGAGCTCCGCCTTCCATTTATCGAAAACTTGAATTACATGCGGATCACTCGCAATCTTCTTGGAGTAAGTCTCGATATCGGTTTGGTCAAGTCCATCAATACGAGGATGTCCTGGCTCAGGAATAAAGTTGCGAAATTCACTGCCCCGCGATGCGGTCTCGAGTATGGAAACCGACGGTGCCATAGTTGCAATTTTGGTTAGAAGGGGAATAGAAAGAAGTCACGCCTTCAAAACTAGCATTGGCACTGCACTGTCGTTGGTCCCTTGTTTTATTCAATCATTTTATTTGTCATTTCATTCTATGACTAAAATATTTCCGGGGTACCGGGGGAGAACGTCACATGAGGCTGGGAGCTTGGTCTCCTTCCGGGGATGGGATGTTGTTTTCCGTGGTTGTTGCCCCACATCACCTTCGCAGACGAAATCAATGCACACTAGCTATATGTCTTCTCTATCGGATGATTCCAAGTTCTCTCAGTTGACCACTATCATTGCTCGTCCCCCACCGAAAACATGAATTATTTCGCAGCCAAGTTCACCAATGCCAATATTGCCCAAGATGCGGCGCCCTACGACAGCTCTCTGTTTCTGGCCTTGAACGAGAAAATTAGCAAAGTTCAGCCGTCTTCTCATAAAAATTTCAGTATTGCACTTTTGGTACACTGATTCGATGACCAATCTAGTGTTCTAAGTTCATCTTAGCTAACTGAGTATGGACAGAGTGCGATGCTTGTTGCCCAGAAACGCGGAGATGCAGTATCCGCTCTGTTTCAGGATGCAACGAAGGACGAGTCGGATGAAAATGTGAAGGAGACTTTTATTCTTGTTCGAGAAGCTCTTGCACTTGCCGCGCCGTTTGTTGGATTTCCTTCTTGCATGCCAGCGGTGTTTGGTCTAGTTGGTGAGTTGCGAAAGCGAGGAATCGACGAGGTTCCTACTAAGCCTAGGTGGGTTCATGTGACATGCTCACGGTTGGATATACCCATGCTGACTTGTAGGTTGAGATTTGGGTTTGATAAATTTGATTATGCAACAGAGGGGGTGTCAGCATTTCAGAAAGTCTACCGGGGAGTTGGCAATAGTGAAGTGGGAAAGATGCTGGATCAGTATTTCCCAGACATCTGTAAGTTTGCTCGTATTGATCATATGAGCAAGATCTGGACAGAGTACTAATAGGCTGCCAGCGTACTATGCCAACACCGCCGTATTCGGGTATCTCCTTAGCGGTAATAGCCTCCTTGCCCTTCAAGAAAAGGAGTTGGTCCTTGCTTCGGGAATTTTCGCGCAAGGTGCGATTCGTCAATCACAAAGTCATTGCAAAGCGGCTATCCAACTTGGCAACAGAGTTGAAGTTGTCCAGGCACTGTCCGATGCCAGCGTCGAGGTTGCATTGTGGAATAAGAATCCTCTACCAGCAGTGATTAATGTTCGCCAGTTGGAAGAGGAAGTGAAGCGCAATCTGGCTGCGCTGGGTGTGGAAAGCCAGTAATTTTAACTTGGTGTTTCGAATTTCTTTCAAAGACGACTATCTTATTTAGAGAAAAATACAAAGTGGACATCAACATAGCTCCTACTGTAATGTGAGCAAGTCCTCGCGGAGATTTTCGGGCGTACCCGTATGATTGTTATCCCATCGGTATCCCGCCCATCCAGTTGCTAGCTATGAGTTCAGGACACCGAGTGGCATGAATTACGGTCCCGGGGGCCATACCGGGCTTGCGCCGCCACCCAGGGGGTGGCCTTGGCCCAATAGATCCGAGACCGATGATGGGTACCTCCGGCTCCCGTGGAGAGAAATGGCTGAGCCCACATCATCCACGGGAACGAAAAACCAGGAAGTCACAGCAGTTTGGCGGGCGCCAGGTAGCCCCATAATTGCTATTATTCCGGCGGGGTAGCAAATCAAATCGAATATTTCCAGATAGGAAATAAAGAGTACTTCGATTCGATGGTTGACTCTCTCCCTCCCTTCACCTAGAGCATTGTTTTCGTTCACGCTACACCACAGAAGATGGAAAATATACAGGCCAATGGCGCTTCCTCCGGCGCTGCGTATACGGTTCAGGAGGAGCTGTTGGGTACGCCCAGAAAGCTTCGAGTGCTGATGGTTGGAGCCGGTGCTAGCGGTCTGAATGTTGCACGTCAGATGGAATCACACATGAAAAACTACGAGCTGCAAATATACGAAAAGAACGAGGATATCGGAGGTACATGGTTTGAAAATAGGTTCGTATTCAATCTCAATTGTTTACCAGTGATCACTGTTGCAAGATCTGACCCAGTAAATACAGGTACCCGGGATGTGCTTGTGACATTCCCTCGCACAGCTATCAGTACACTTGGGAGCCAAATCCGGAATGGTCAACTTTGTAAGATCATGTTGAGAACATTCATGAAGGGCCAACTGACTTTTATTGCAGTTACTCCCAAGCAGGAGAAATCTTGGAGTACTTCAGGAATGTGGCCACCAAGTATCAACTGTACAAGTACATCCGTCTGAGCCATTTGGTGACTGGAGCAGTATGGGACGAGGAGAAAGGGATCTGGAACCTGGAGATAAAGAGAATTTCGACTGGAGAGATCATTCACGACTGGGGTCACGTTCTCATTAACGGATGTGGCGTTCTAAAGTAGGTTCCCCGTGGTTGTCACCTGTCCAGATTTAACTAATAGGTATGGCCAACCAAGCAACTGGAAATGGCCCGATATTCCCGGCCTGCACGCTTTCAAAGGCGACCTCATTCATAGTGCCGCTTGGCCCGAGGATTATGATTATACCAACAAGACTGTTGCTGTTCTTGGATGTGGCTCGTCTGGAGTGCAAATCGTTCCTGCCATTCAACCCGGTAAGAACGATCAAAGGTATATTATGAACTTATTTCATCGTTAACAGACTCCTTCAGATGTGAAATCGCTTACGACTTTCATCCGCTCCCCTACCTGGATTACTGCCGGATTTGCCCAGAATCATGCAGGACCTGGAGGATCCAATTTTGAGTGTATGTATCCCCTGTGAGCTTAATGCGAGATGGACCATCACTTGACCAAAAATGGATATAGTCAGCGAAGAGCAGAAAAAGGCATTCCGCGAGAACCCGCAGGAGTATCTCAAGTACAGGAAGGATGTCGAAGGGGAGCTCAATGTGAGATTCCGATTTGTAAGTCGCCCAGACCTGCCAAAAAAATCCATCTGTGGGCCTCTACGACTCTAACATGAAGAAACCCAGGCTATCGCCGATAGCAAAGAGCAGGCTGACGCACGGGAATATTCACGCAATGAGATGACTACCAAGCTAGGCAATGACCCGCGGTTGGTGAAGGCGTTGCTACCCGACTTTGCAGTCGGATGCCGGCGACCAACTCCCGGCAATGGCTATCTCGAGTCCTTGACGAAAGAAAATGTGCGCGTGGTGACCGACACGATTGAAAAGGTGGTACCGGAGGGCATTGTTCTATCCACTGGTGAGGTCCTGAATGTTGACTCTTTCATTTGTGCCACCGGTTTCGACATGTCCTTCGCGCCCCGGTTCAATTTGGTCGGCCGCGAGGGCAAGTGTTTGTCCGAAGAGTGGAAGGAGAAGCCCGTCGCGTATCTTTCATTGGCTGCTGCTGATTTCCCCAACTACTTCAGTGAGTAATTCCTTCTAGCGGTAATCTTTCAGTCTGTATTGACTTGTCTAGTGTTCCTCGGACCCAACGCTCCCGTTGGACATGGCAGCGTGCTACCCATCGTTGAGCACACGACCAAATATCTCATCAACCTCATGAAGAAAATGCAAACACAAGGTATCACAGCGGTCGCGCCTAAGGCTGATGCCATCCGGGACATGGAAATCCACACTACCGAGTATATGAAACGGACAGCGTGGGCCACGCGGTGCCGCAGCTGGTTCAAGAATGGAAAGATTGATGGGCCTGTGATTGCCGTCCATCCTGGAAGTCGGATCCACTGGTTCCACATGCTGACAGATGTCCGCTATGAGGATTGGGACTACACTTATACCAGCAACAATCGCTTCCGGTACTTGGGTAACGGTTTCTCTGTAAGGGAGGAAACAGGTATAGATACGACCCGGTATTTAGATGACCCAGAGAAGGGCTACAACGAGTACTAGTCTGTTGGGATCTCTTTATGTTATGTTTGCAATCTGCCGTTAGGGCGCAGGCTGGTCGGCCTCCTGTACATCGTATCTTTCAAATAGCTCCAATCTTTCCAGTCAATCAATCATCGTTCTCTACTTTCTCCTATGGTTTTTTCCGCGTGGATCTGGCGTCCAGGTCGCTTCGGCTTTCTTGTCCACTCCCTGGCCCATCGACCTATTTTCCCACTATTGTACACTTATTAGAAATTGCTTTCGATATAAACCATAGAATCCAGAAGATACCTTTCCTGTTGTGAAGGGCTGAAGCTAATATTGATTCAAACTAGCTACTCCAGACATTGTCTATCAAAAGCGTGAAGAAGGGAAGGAAAACATGCAGGAGGTATGTTATCTCGTTCCCGAGGGCGGTCAAGTAGCAGAAAAGGCCATGTGATACACAAGACCACACGCAGGCACCAGCCTGTTACACCTGTCAGGTCTTGAATTTCGGCATATGCCTATATGGCTTCATTAATCAATCGGTCACATTATCATATTTAGCTTCATCACTACTGCATCTTATCTGTGGCTCTACATATGCGATAATCGCCTGGTTATCAGTCGGGGAATTTGACGTCTTGAAAATGAAGCGGCTGCATCGTACATGAAGGAATTGTCATTTGTCAAGCCGTGTTTAATCTAATAATGGTTTCATTCCAGCAGTCATATCAAAGCACCGACACAGCTTTGACCCGCGCATCCTGCATACAGTCAAACCCGTAGGTCATTCTATGGACATCTACATCCATGACCTTATCCGGAACCTTGCCTGGGACGCCAGTCTTCATTGCTGCAAATTGTCGATCTCGCTCTTCGCGTGCCTTGCCAACTCCCAGATGAAGTTCCCGAGACGACTCAGCAGCCAAGTTGACGAGGGTTTCTGCCCTCGTCTTCCTCGCCCGTTCATAAGCCACGAGAGCTTTGTTAATATTAATGGGGGAGGCATCAGGGAGAGCAGCCAAGAAGATGGAAAGAACAGCACCATCTTCAACGGCCTGGGCAGCGCCCTGGCCCAAGTGTGGCAGAGTCGGATGACAGGCATCGCCGATCAGAGCGAAAGACCCATAAACCCACGTAGGCAGAGGGTCATGGACATGCAACTTCCATTCAACGATCTCCTCATCTGGTGCAAGGTCCAACATGCGCAAGACGAGGGGACAAAAATCGCCATACACAGAGAGCATTGCTTTTTTGGAACCCTTCGTGGTATAAGTCGCCGAGGCTTCAGCTGCAAAATTCACATCGGGCTGCGTGGTCGAAATGTTGTAGATGCTCCGTTGGGAGATAGGATAGGCGACTATATGACGCTTCTCTCCAATCCAACGAATGGTCTCGTTTCCGTCTAGTAGAGCGAGAAGCTCTGGATCATGTTTCATTTGGTCCCGCGTCAACATGATACGGTATGCGGCTTGCCCAGTCTCTCTGACGCCCGCAGTCACATTGAGGTGCTTGAGAAGGGCCACACGGGTTTGAGATTTGATGCCATCCGCTCCTAGCAGAATGTCACATTGCACTTGACGTGACTGACCGTCTTCAGTGGTCACCGTAAAAGTCGGTCTGCCCGTAAAGTCTAGGGTGGTATCGATGCTGGAGCCAAAGCAGAACTTCACTCCACTCTTCACACATCCGTCATAAAGATTATTGACCAAGGTTGCTCGGTGACCACCGGTCTGACGGTAGCCATAGTCTTTTTCAATATTGCTGCAATCCACAAGTCCCATATTTTTCCCAGTCGCACCCTCTTCAAGGTTGTCAGTTCTCCATTTGTGATATGCAGGGTCCGTACGAATGAATGGGCCGTACCTCGGATGCTGTAGAATTCCATAGCTACCCCATCATCGGCGATGGGCTCCCATACCCCAAGCTTCGTTAAGATGCGAGCCATGTTGGGTGCCATTTGGATTCCCGCGCCGACAAACCCCAAAGCTGGGGCTCTCTCGTAGACTGTGACATTTCTGAAGCCCTGCTTTGCAAGTGCCAGAGCGGTGGTAGTACCGCCGATCCCCGCCCCAATGATGCATATCTCCAGGTCCTGAACGACCGCGTGCATTGTGCGAATAGTTGGATAAGATGGTCGTAAAATGTTGCTGGCTGTATTGACTGGTTCTATTTTCTCAACCTGTTATCTTTAACTGGCGACACCAATTGTGGGTCTCTAAGAGACAATCGGTGGTTATGCTCAATCCCGCTCCCCGGAATAGCTTCCCCGGACTATTACCGAAAATGGAATGGAGCCGGGGTTCGCGTTCGAGCACATGAGCACGAGCCACTCGGAATCTCGCGACTGGTAAAAGAAAAATAAAAATACAATACTTGTCTAAGATGCCCTCCACGGAATATGATGGGGTGAGCTCTGGAATCTTTGCTGCCGCTGTTGAGAGCTGACCGCTTACTTATATCAATTTTCGGTGATTTTTTGGCTCTATTTGGGATCCTTTCTGCTCATTCTATACGAAGGATTGTTTGGGTCTCCTCTTTCTCTGCAGTATCCACTTACAGTTACGTCCACGTTCACTATGCCGGTCTCTTCTCCATATCCCTCGATCAGGATCCCTAATGTGGACCTCTGGACATTTCTCTTCGAACGAGGAGACAGACAGTTCCCGAATGACAAGGGTATGCTCTCATTAGTTGCTGTCCACGCCCACGCCAACCATGATTGTAGATATTGACTGATTAATAGTTATCTACAACGACGCCCAAACCCGCAGACGTTATAACTATCAAGACTTGGAAGATGGAACAAAGGCATTTGGCAGGGGCCTGATGGCTGTCTACGACTGGCGCAAGGGAGATGTGCTCGCCTTATACACCCCCAACAGTATTGATACCCCGATCATCATGTGGGGTACTCATTGGGCCGGCGGTGTGATATCTCCGGCGAACCCAGCGTATACGGTCCGGGAGCTCGCCTCTCAGTTGAAGAGTTCCGGCGCGAAAGCTCTGGTCACCCAACTTCCATATCTAAAAAATGCCAAAGCAGCCGCCAAGCAGGCGGGGATCCCTGAGTCGCATATCATCATTATCGGTGACCAACACGATCCAGAAAGCAAAGTCAAGCATTTCACCTCTCTTTTTAACATCTCCGGCACAACTCAGTTCCACAAGGCCAAGGTCAACCCGGAAAAAGACCTGGCTTTCCTCGTCTACTCATCAGGAACCACGGGTATGCCTAAGGGAGTCATGTTGTCGCATAGAAATATTGTCGCCAACGTCTTACAGCTAGACGTGGGAGAAGGTGGCAAAAAGACTTGGAATGGTGGCCCTGATGGCAAGGGGGACAGAATTCTGGCTTTCCTCCCCTTTTTCCATATCTACGGTAAGCGCTTTCCTGGGTGATCTAGTAGATGACTGGGGGTGATTCTAATGTGATTCCCTATCCGTTTGGGATGCTAATAGCCTCTATAGGTTTGACTTGCCTCATCCACCAAGCTCTGTATCAAGGATACGAACTTTATGTCATGGAGCGATTCGATCTTGAGAAATGGTGCTCTTATGTGCAGAACTACCGGATCACATTTTGCTACGTCGTGCCTCCTGTTCTCCTGCTGTTGAGCAAAGCCCCAGTGGTCGAAAAGTACGATCTCTCTAGCCTGCGCATGATGAACTCAGGAGCTTCTCCTCTGACGACCGAGCTCGTGGAGGCAGTGTATGCCCGTATCAATGTAGGGGTTAAACAAGGCTACGGCCTGAGTGAGACCAGCCCTACGACCCACACCCAGACATGGGAGGAGTGGCGTACGAGTATCGGATCCGTGGGCAAGATGATGCCGAACATGGAGGCTAAGTATATGACTTTACCCGAAGACGGCTCAGACGCTCACGAGGTGCCTACCGGAGAGGTTGGTGAGCTCTACCTACGTGGTCCTAATATTTTCATTGGGTACCATCAGAATCCAACAGCAACAGCCGAAGCTCTCTCCTCCGATGGTTGGTTCCGTACGGGCGACGTGGGCTACCAGGACAAGAACATGAACTTTTATATCACAGACCGTGTCAAGGAGCTTATCAAATACAAGGGCTTCCAGGTCGCACCTGCAGAGCTCGAGGGTATTCTTACCGACCATGAAGCCGTCAATGATGTCGCCGTCGTCGGATTCGAGAGTAAGTCTCAAGGAACCGAGGTTCCTGTGGCCTTCATTGTGCGGTGTGCCAAGAGCCAGGCATCCGGCGTCAGTTCTGAGCAGGAGGCTATCAATATTCTGAAGTGGT
This sequence comes from Penicillium cataractarum, assembly GCF_028827025.1. Lineage (NCBI taxonomy): Eukaryota > Fungi > Ascomycota > Eurotiomycetes > Eurotiales > Aspergillaceae > Penicillium > Penicillium cataractarum. The sequence continues at coordinate 1,900,966 of NW_026622743.1, read as the reverse complement.
TTGACGGCAAGGTTGCACCCTACAAGAAGCTGCGTGGCGGCGTGCGCTTTGTCGATCAGATCCCCAAGAGTGCTACCGGCAAAATCTTGCGCAGGGCTTTGAAGACTCAGCTGAAGGAAGAGGCAGCTGCTCCTGCAGCCAAGTTGTAAAGCCTTCCAGGCTCAGGGTTTCATGTTTCTATGGTTTCGTGTGTTTTCTATGGGCTGCGTGTATATATGTGTTAGATATCCCCATCATTAAAATGGCCTAACCTAAGTGAATAGACCTGCTCTGAACTGGGGTTCCTCTTTGCAAGACAGTTTCGCTGTAGGAAATAATTTACAGGTAGGAGATTTGATCTAGTATTTCCATATCATTTTATTAGACAGACAGGGACCTATTTGGCTTGAGGGGAGTTGGTTAAATATGATGCTATTCGTATCTGCTAGTATACGCTCTGGCGAATTAGGATCAGGCGGAACCAACCCAAACAGGATGAATTGATTGATTGATTGAGAAGAATACAAAATTTGCTATGGGCGAGGACACGTTGAGTTGTCCTCGCTAACAAAGACGGGATTCGGGGTTGGAATGGCCGAATTCCTCAAGCATCAACACTAACGCTGTAAACTACATACAAGAGTGGACACATGGCAAACCAATCAGCTGCCGGCGTAAATAACCGGTCCATCTTCCTCGACAGATTTGTAACCACCGAGTCACTGGTAATCTCATGGGTATTTCAACCCCCATGAAGTTTAATAGTTTAGGACATCAGAATCAACACTCTTTTCATCCTATCTCTACATTTTCCTCCCTTTTTGATTCCGTTGCTCTCATTGGATGGTAAATCCTTGGTAATTCGTAGCTGATACAGGCCATTCCTGACAACTAGAAAGTATCAATTGAGCATATGTACACATGGTTTCCAGAGTTTCATAAATCCTGCGCAATTCCAATAGCAGATGGGTGATTTTCACGCGTGGGATTATAAACTGAGAGGACACAAAAAAGCGAGCCACGAAGCATTCAAGATCCGAGAATGTGGCGCTGGTGCAACGCAACTCGGAGCTTCTTGCCCCAGACGAGGAATCCGATGCTTGAAAGCTGGAAAGCAACCTGGATGGCACCCATCGAGAGGAACACCACCAAGGGGCCGCAGTTCGTGAGCCAGGTGTTGATGAACCAGTTCCAGATCCAGGTCACGACCGATCGCAAGAACGTGACGCTGACCATCACTTCTGCTGTGGATTGGGGGTAGCAGTCCAGAGGATAGGACATACCAATGTTCGCTCCGATCTGGTTGCTGACGGTGATGATGCCAAATCCAACGATGGGGCCCATGTACTGGGTTTCGTAATGCAAGCAGAGCGCGCACACGATGGATCCCACCACAGTAACGCCGGCAGCCACCAGGAGAGAAAACAGCCGCATCTCGGGCTCGCGGACGCCCCCGTTGCGTTGAGTCGCGCGGATCACGATCTTATCAACGACATAGCTACAGAAGAAGGTCGCACACAGCGAGCCAACAAAGGGAGAGAGGAAGACAAGGCCCTGGTCAATGGAGTTGAAAAAGTACGGACTGTCAGGTAAAAACGCAAGTTAGCCACCGGGACCCTTTGGGGCAGAGCTTTCATACGCCGGAGGGAAGGACTTACGCTTCACCGAAAATCTGCGCTGCCGTGGCCGCCAACGTCGTCAGACTGATGAACGACATGCCGTACACCAGACTCGCCCAGATGATGATCGGATTCAGACACAGAATAAAGGGTTTGAGGAAGATTGCACGAAGGTCCACGGTAGGATTGCCTCCGGGCCAAATGGTTAATTCCCGGGTCCAAGACCGCTTTTCCACCGTCTGGACCTGGCCCACCGTGTCCAAATCGCCGGGCTCCGCGGGCGCGACCTTGGGCCGTTCGCCGTAATACATGGTCTCCGGCATGGTGAAGAACATGGTGATCAGGTTGACACCTAAGCAACATGCGAGGATCCAAAACGACCATGCGGGCCCGATACTATAGATGATAAACGAGGACAGCATGGGGCCGATCTGAGCGGCAACGAGAACCGACAGGCCATAGAAGGCAATCATGGCGCCCTGATGGTGGACAAAGTAGATGTCTCGGATAGTGGTCGGTGCGATGGAGTAGATGGGTGACTGGCCCAGGCCCATGATGATTCGGGCCACCAGAAAGGAGGTGTAGGTAGTTCGGGTCGCGAAGCCCTGCCAGATCAGACACGCACACATCACCACGGCGGTGATGAGATACGTCGGCCGGCGACCGAATTTGGCCAAGAAAGGCCTGCCGGAATCAGTTTCCCTCTCTCACGGACTCCATCTGGGAGGACTCACATCCAGTAGAAACAGCCCACACCCGTGCAGATGAGATTGGCCGCCACAGCAATGTTGATCTTCTGAAAGGACGCGTCGTATACTTCGGTGAGCTGGATGATACCTGCGGGGGTCATATCAGAGAAGGGATCCCAGCCGGGTCGCAAGAGGCATATCATACCAGCTGCAATAATGGGGCCGGTGACACCGCCCAGGAAACTGTAGAGACAGGCATTGCCGAAGACGATGGCCTTCTTCAGCCGGGACCACGTCAGGGGATCATTTGGATCCACTCGCGACGGCTGCGGGACCAGCAAGATCCGGTGCCCCTTCTTCTCGACATGCTGCAGATACGCATACAGATGACCAGCGGCGCCGTCGGAATCGAACAGGATTTCCGTGCCCGGCACGGTCTCAATCTGCTCGATGTGCTTCATGTCGTGCAACTCATCCTGGTTGTCTTCTGACTTCATGGCTGCGCCGAAGAAGAAACGTAGTATGGCAAGGCTTGAGAACAGCGGCGGCAAATTCCAATGGAAGTGCTGAAAATAACAGCTTCCCCAGACTTCCCCAGACTTCCCCAGACTTCCCCGGACATGGGTTTTTTATATGCACCTGGGCCCCAGATGCGTCCCGGGCCCTGACCCACCCTGGAGCTGCGCGCGCCAATGAGCGCGAACCCCGGAAGGCTGCGCTCGAGTCGTGGGGAGCCGTGGAACAGCTCCGCAAATCGGCACAGCGGGGGCGTGCTCCGGGGAAGCGTCCCAAAAGGGGAGTCTAGAGTATGCCCAGTCACCTATGATAAATGAATCCGCTTGCTCGGTACACCACGAGACGGTACGCAAGCCAACAAACACAAGACGAGAACAAAATAATGACTGTGGAAATTGAATCGTTCGAGACTCCCGTCCTCATCATTGGCGGCGGCCCTGTCGGGCTCACCACCGCTCTTCTCCTCGCCCGGTATGGCATTCCCAGCACGGTTGTGGAGCGATATCCCGGACGCTTGGGCCAGCCCAAGGCGCATGCGGTGAATCCACGCTCCCTGGAGATCCTAAGACAGGCTGGGCTGGACACCGTTCAACTCCGTCGGGTCGCTTCGCGCCCGGTTGATGCCGACTTGGTTCGCTTCGGCCTGTCCCCCCTGGGACTCGAGCTGGGCACACTTCCGTTTGAGCGTCAGGGGGAGGAGAATAAGGCCATCACCCCCGAGCCCTTGTTCAACATCCCCCAGCCCGAGCTGGAGGAATGGCTAATGGATGTCATCTCCAAGGAAAGCCTAGTCACCCTCAAGCGCGGCTTCCAGTGGGAGTCCTGCACCGGCCCGCAAGACGCCGCCGCCCAGGTGATGTCCAAGGTCATTGAGAGGGAAACCATGCGCCGTCTCCAGATCACGAGCAAATATCTGTTGGCCTGTGATGGCGCCCGCTCCGGCGCACGAGAGAAGCTGGAGATTCCCTTCTCCGTGATCCCGGACGGTCCCACCAAGGAGTCTCATCACGTCACAATTCACTTCGAGGCTGACCTGTCGCATCTGAAGTCGGGCATCATCTGGTATGTCTTTGGGGCTAAGCAACAAGGTGCCTTCCTCGCCTACGACCGATCAAACAGCTGGGTGTATGTGACCAACTGGGATGGAAACCCGGATTCAAAGGCGAAATTCACCGACGAGTATTGTGCAAAATTGATCAACGAGGCCATGGGCCAAGAGTTCCCGTTCAAAGTCCTCTCTACTACGCTGTGGACCACTCATCCCCGGATCGCGGACTTTTATCGGTCTAAGAAACAGCCCCAGGCATTCCTCTTAGGCGATGCGGCTCACGCGTTCCCACCCACCGGTGGTCTCGGTGTGAACACGGGCATTGCAGATGCCCAGAACCTGGCCTGGAAGATCAATGCAGTGGAGAAGGGATGGTCCAATCTGGATTTCCTCGACACTTATAACAACGAACGACGACCAGTGGCCATGGCCAATGCCCGCCAGAGCGCTAAGAATCAGCGAACAGTGTACAAGTTTTTCTCAGCGAGACCCGAAATTGTCACCGATGAAGAGCTAGAACGAAACACTGAGTGGAGAAACCAATTTGCAATCGACATTGCCAATGATGCAGAACATTTTGATTCGATCAATCTGCAACTCGGTTATGTCTACGGCGGCAAGGCGTGGGATGACGTGCCTTGTAATGAGTTCACCCCGAGATGTGTTCCCGGTATCCGGTTGCCCCACGCTTGGGTGTCCCAGAAGGCCCTGACTAGATCCTCGTTAGACCTTGTTGATGGCCTAGGGTTTACAGTGCTAGGTTCTGCGGACTGCTTGCCTTCCTGTAGCTCCGGCTTTGTTGACAGCAAGACTGGTGTTGAGGTGAAGATTCAGCGACTTGCCGAGGACTTCTCATGTGACAACAAGGCCTGGCTCGACATGACCGGCCTCGCGAGCCAGGGTAAGGGATTGCTGATTAGACCCGATCAGCACGTTCTTGGCGAGGTGCAGTCGCCGCAAGATGTCCAAGATCTGCTATCATCCTTCTTGTTGCGCGATTAAGCCCGGGAAACTCCAAATCTTATGGGATGTGAACTTCTCCTTTGTTTTGCACCTGGTTCCAATTTAGATGCTTATAGAAATGGAATTTGCTTTAATAGTCTGTAAAAGTTTCGCGCTGGTGGGACATATAGACTTGGTGATTGAGGTGCTAGTCCTCAATATCATTCACAGCTTTTCCTGTTCCGGTGTACGACTTTTGCGTCCGACTATCTTTCTAGGTTCTCTAAAAATAGGTTCTCCTAGGGGCATTGTGCAACTGAGGTATGGATTTTCTATAGCTGATTACCCCGATCTGGCTAGTAATGACCCGGAGAGGGTAATGCACCTTGGACAACGGATAACAAACGACTTTTGCGCCTGTCATAACGCCTCAGCAATCTCAAACATTTACCCTGTTAGTCATACAATTAAACGAATCCGTTGCAGTTTCTGCAATCTGTAGCATTTGCAAAAAGATTTCCTGGCCTTGCCCAACCTGGGCTGCAAAGTATGTGGAAGTCAAGTGGTGTATCCCCGCTCGGAGATATTCGACGTCTGCCTTAGCAGAAAGGCGTCTTGGCTCTTTCAAAATATGCATGAAAATGGTGGATGTTGCAGCCAGGAAAAATGCCGACGGGACACCCAATATGCGAAGTCCCCTGGTATCAGAGACTTCCGACCCACTATTCGATGTCCTGATCAGGGATCGAGCTGATGCGACACAAATAGCCTCACTTGATCGGAGCCGGGGGTACCCGTCGGCAAGGAATATCTCATCTCTTCTGTGAGTAAGCAAAGTTGACGTCCAGTGCAAGGTCCGTAGGACGTTGAAGAACTGCACGTGTAACCAAGCAACGTGATGCTGCAGTTGGACAGGGGCCAGGTTCTCCTGCTCGGGTCGAAATTCTAGAGGAATTGAGTCGCGCCAGGCAATGAGCTTCAAGTCCAACTCTGCAAGGCGGTACAAGCACTCATTCGGAGTTTTCTCGCGGCCGATGATATCTGCGACTTCGTTCACAATACATGCCAGTTTGACATACCAGGCATAGATCATGGGGCCTGGCACCAAGTCACTGTCATCAAAACATTCTTCAGGCGTAAGAGGCTCAATTTTTGTGTCTGTTTTGTCTGGCGATGTCCCAGTCGGCCGACCCTCGCATAATGATAAAAAGGCGTCAAGGCTATAGGCGGTCCACCATAACCTTGCACGGAGCCTAACAAGTTCGTCACTCAGCTGCAGATCGCCGGGTGTATGTCGGTGCAGACCTATAGACTCTGCTGCGCGTAGCGCGGTACCACACGTCGACCATGCAATTCCCAACTTGCCTTGCTGCGTGAAGTACAATGTGTGAAGAAGAATTACCTGCACCGACCCTGTGTACGGGTAGGCCAACACATAGTCCATCATTGACCAAGCCCGTAGGTGCAGGGCAGAAATTTTGGCCTGCATCTCTTCCGTGGGGCCGCTGGGATGCATTATTGCTCCAATTGCGGTCATGAGACAAACGCAAAGGAATTGGATAGGATCTGGTGGGCTGGAAGAGCCTTCATACCAGCGAATCCATGACGTCCTTAGTTCTGCACTGACGATCGGATACCGCAGGTAAACGTTTTTGAAAAACAAGTCGACTCCATACTCCACAAGAGAACGATCCGGAAGATCTTGAGGATCTATTCTTGGCGCAACGCATTTGTTGGCTTCATCCATGTAGGTAATACCGTGGATAAGATACTGGAGAAGTCTATGCTCTCCAAACTCGGGGGAGTGATTCCTAGCATAAACTAGGCATGACGACAAAGTCGCGCCAATAGAATTCAAGCCTTGGTACCGACTCTCGCAGGAATCCTTCTTCAAAAAGAGTCCTGGGAGTAGGGACGGAAAGTCTCCAGAAGGTAGTCCGTCCTTCAAGAAATGTATGCCTGCAACTTTGGGCTGTCTTGTGCTTGGCGTTATCGGACGAGTCGTCATGTGAGCTTCTTCACTCGCGCATCGAGTCAGCAGTCGCTCATTTGGATGCAAAGTAGGGTTGAATTGTGGAAAGTTGGCCGGAATACCGGGTATACTCGGTGAATCAGTAAAATCAAAAACATCGGGCATATAAAGATTAGGGTCCCAGGGATCGGAAGATGACAGAAGCCCTTGTAACCTTGGGCTTTGGTCTGGGCCAGGTGGAAACAAGTCGTCTGCTGTCTCCACATCATGGTCATGTCGTACGTGCTGCACCCCGATGTTATCTTCTACCGATACAACCGTTGGTGTCTGTCGCGATCTCAATGACTCCGGTAAATCCCCCGTTCCCCCGAGGCTGCTTTCCAGTTCTTGATCCCGAACTTGTCGAGACTCTCGGGAAGCAAGTGACTGAGTTCGTTTGGATTTTTGTACCCTGGTAGGAGCGGCTGACGAAGAGTCGGTGCAGGTTGAGTGGTAGAGTAAACAGCTCATGCACGGTCGTTGACCATCACTGCACTTAATCTAGTAGAGAATCATATTGTCAGCGCTGATGAAGCTGAATCTAGGAGGGAGGGGGGTGGAACGGGGACTCACTCGCTTTTTTCTACAGGAATCACACGCTCGGGTGACGCGCTTAGGCTGCAAAGGATATACGGCCAAGTCCAGCTGCTGCAACCCATTGGACTGCTGTTGTGCCCGGCCACTCGTCATGTTCTAAACTACGTTCACCCGTTGAAGGCTGGCGTTCCGGGCAGGGGCACCTTGAGAGAGATCTATCGCCGAAGTGAGGTAGTGAGGAGGAAAGGTGCGGGGGGCGGCGCTATTCCTTTAACCTCGGCAGAATGAGAATCTACATCCGTTAGCAACGAATAGACGCGGGTACTGAGACCCAAATAAGAAGTCAACGGATCTAGGCGACAGATATATCGCCGGAAAATTTAATGCAAAGGATGACGGTATTATCAGAGTAATTGCGGGCCCCGGAGCTCAATAGCCAGCGAACTTGCATATGTAGTTCCAAGATTGTGATGGCCTGGGACATTACGGGAAGGACTTCCATTAATCTGCCCTAGACTGCGGCCGGCATCAAGTCCACACTGCCTCGCTGTTACTGTCTGTCCTAGGAAGTTTGAAATCCCTTTTAGACCGCCTTGCCCACCTCTTAACTTCGATACCCTGCCAACACAGGACAGGCAAAATTAATATATGAATAGGGGTCAAATTTAACATTAAAATAAACAATGATCACTACTACCAAGGCAAAACCCCCTATTTCGCGATGTCCACTACGTACATTGTCAGCCTATCATATCATGACAGCCTATCAGGTACTTAGAACCGTTTTGACCCCTAGTGTATTTATGGAGAGGACTAGCAAGTTAGAGAGCGCCTAAAGCTAGAGGTAGGGGCTAATCTTAGCTAGTTTCTTACCCATCGAGGGATACGGGAGAGACGTACCCCCTTCTAGAGTTACTATAGCGCTTTTTACTTTCTGCGTATCATTCGCTATATAGCTAACCTTAGTTCTATCTTTGCATCTCCTTTTCTTCTTCGTAGACGACCTATCTAGCCCTGTATAGTCTCGCCGGCCTCGTTTATCTAATATTAACAAGAATCGGTATGACCCACGCTTTTCATTCGCCGCTACATCCGGGATCGGGCTTTGTCGGGGTGTAAGTACTAGCGGTGGATCTGTAAGTCCTACCTGCAGCCTTTGATCATGAACCTCAATGCGCCAGTATACATGATGACTCGACCCTATTGACCTCGACTACTCGGTCGTTTGGTCATGCGTCCTCCCGTTTACACCTGCATAGATTGCTCTGCAGGTTTGATGGTTCTTTCCAGGACCGGCGCTTTGTTCTTTGTCTTGTAGACCTATTTAGGTCTTTCTCTTCTTCTCTCTCTTCTTCTTCTTTCTCTTCTTCTTCTTTCTCTTCTTCTTCTTTCTCTTCTTCTTTTTCTTCTTCTTCTCTAGATCCATCTTCATCATAGTCTAGATAGAGACATTGATTCAGATTCCCCTTCCTTTCTGCTTCCTCTGCGCAGGTGTCGATGACACCATCAATACAATTTTTCCGAAGCCGCGATTCGAGAGCTCACCAAAATTCGAAATAGCAAGGATATGCTGTTTGATGGGCTCATCGTTGCAGTCACCAGCCCCACAAACCACTAACAGTTCATGGATCTTCCCTGCGGTCAAAGATTGAAGGATTTCTTCCATGTTTGTCTTGGCCAGTGGAAGTCAGGGGAAGAGAAATTTGGGGAAGGGGTTTAGGGGAGTTCGGCGGCACTCGAGAATCGGCCCGTTCCTTTGGTCTCTATTATTAATTTCAGCCTTAGGAGGCTGTGTATGATCGCCTGTCGCCTATCGGCCTGGGTAAATGTTTCGCTGATCCTTTTAGGCTAGACACTTGTACAGCCAACAGCAAATGAGTCAATAATGGCCCCAGCGGTGAGTCTCCAAAAGGCCCCCAACCCGCCCCTGATGCACTAATGTGGTTTGGGGGCCAATTGAAGCTGTTGGGGGCCATACTCTGAGGTCAAACCGCCGACAGTTGAGCTTCAAGCAAGCATCATCATATCATTTCCAGGACAAGAGCTTGTTGATATTAAGTTTCATTCAAGTTGATCGTTGCTTGGTCACTTTTGAGATTCGATTGCCTCTTGTCAGTGCTCTACTCCGAGCTTAAAGCCATGTCCCTGCACAAGACAGTTCGCGCAAGAACCTCCAGGAATTGTGGGAATTGCCGGGCTGTCAAGAGACGCGTGTGTCTTCCCGGTTTCTTTTCCTTTGCATGTTCCCGAGTCTACAACATTCATACTAACCCTGTCCTATCTCGCAGTGCGATCAGCAGCGTCCCCATTGCGGACAGTGCGTTCGCATGCGTGAAACATGCCCCGGGTACCGCGATGAGTGGGATCTGGTCTTCCGCGACCAGACAGACCAAACCATCAAACGTACTAAGGAGAAAAGGGCTATGAGCGCGATCACAGCTAGGGCTAATGATGTGCCGCCCCCAGCCCGTGAGCTGAGCCCTAATCCTGACGAGATTGGCATCAATTATTTTCTCCGCAATTTTGTCCTTGGCAGCCAGTCTTCTTCCCGTGGATATTTGAACTATATTCCATCTGTCTATGTGAACGACGGAGAGCATCCAACGCTAGTGGCTAGCTTAGCAGCCGTGGGCCTTGTGGCGTTGGCTAATTCAACTCAACAGCCTGAGCTGGTTAACCATGCGCGCGCCAAATACTTGGAGGCGATACGCAATGTTAACACAGCGCTCGCATCACCTTCCGAGTCTATCAAAGACAGCACGTTGATGTCGGTGATTTCGTTGGGTATGTTTGAGCAAGTCTCCGGTTTTGAAACCTGGGTTCGACACGTCGAAGGTGCTGCAGCGCTATTGGTTGCCCGGGGTAAGAGTCAATTCTCTAGCCCGGTTACAATTCGCATGTTCAGTCAAGTACGCGCCGATCTGGTGATTGCCAGTCTCCATGGCACTAAGCCAATTCCCAGAGATATGCTTGAATTGCAGGAAGAAGCAGCTAAGCATACTGATACTTCTAGTGCGTTCTGGCAAATAGGGATCTTAGGCACCCGGTGTGCCAATCTGCTTTTCGCCCTTAGATCAAGTATGGGGGGAGGCCGTTCTGCTGAATTTCTGGAAGAAGCCACATCGATTGAGCGTGACTTTGAGCATACAGTTGAGAACCTTGCCATAGAAGAACCTTACACAACGACTCAGGAACCTAGTGGAGATCCAAGCATCATTTTCAAAGGCCGAGTTGACCGCTATAGAGACATCTGGGCGATCAGGGTCTGGAACAACGCACGAAACTTGCACATGATCCTCTGCGAGATGATATGTTACCTCTTGAACGACCTTCTCGGTCAAGATCTTGCATTGACCCTCCACAGCGGTATGAACAATAGACTCCAGGAGACGCTACAAACATTATCCAAGCTAGGAAACGACTTTCTCGCAACCATTCCCCAGGCTATGGAGTTGTCATCTTCGCCATCTGATCCTCGCCCGTCCCTCGATCTCTCCTTCCGCGGCAACATCTCGGGTGGTTATATGCTGACTTGGAGTCTCTACATGGTAGGGAAGTGCGCAGTCACGACCAAGGAGACCCGGAAGTGGATCATCCAGCGTCTTCAGAGCATTGGTAGCAACGCGGGTACCTCGGTCGCGCTGCAGCTGGTCAAGGATATCATCAAAATAGACCAATTGGCTGGTTAATTACCGTCATCTGGTGGGCATTGCTCCAGAGCGGATCGACTTGCGTATTTCATAGATGGATCTCTCAACTAGATGAGAGCTCTTCTCATTGCCAGAGCTGGAACTCGGCTTGAGCGCTTGAAGCGTATGAATGGATTTTTGATATCTTATCTTTCAAATTTTTGTTGGCAGTATGTAGCTGAAACGGATCGAATTACTTTTCTGTGGAAACAGTGTTCTATTTTCATCTTGCCGGGGTCTCGTAGGGGCGATAGCAACCACACCAGTCATACGTCATGTTAGGTTTATGCCCGATGGTTAGCTAATGCTTCGTACCACAGTGCCAAGCAGTCCGTATATGCATTGTTTAAACCCCAAAAGGGGCCCGTGGCAAACACTTATCATCTCATACATCTCAAGCGATGGACGAGATTGCGGATACGCTATGCTTAAAGCAGAATATGAGGAGTCTCAGCGGTGGCGATATCTTAGTTCAAATATCATAAACCTCCTTTAAGAAATTAGGGGAAACTTACTTAGAACAATAATAAGCTCATCCGGACATCTCCTTAAGCCATCGCTCTTGGACCCTGAGGAAAGAGGATGACATCATTCTACTAAGCCTCACACGATTATTGGCTTAAGCGGCGTATCCCGCTCAATCGGGTAAACGCGATCGCGTGTCGCCATTTAGCATATTCAATCCACATTCTCACTCGTTGATGGGAGATATGATTGGATCTGTTCTCTTCCATCTGCAAGCCACGGCTCGGCTTCTGTGGCAGGGCTGAATTAACTTCGGGATGTTAACTCGCCAAGGCTCTTCGGCCCCCACTGATTTAACGTTTAGGCTGGTGAGATCAGCGTCCAGCTTATCCTCTGCAGTTATCAGAGCGGTGCGTAGGACCGAATCTGGTTAGTTTCTTGGCATCGTAATAGAGCTGTGCTTCAAGATGATGGCAACTGCAATTGCTATATAATGCTGCTTCATTGTCCTCGGGATAGACTTAACATTATCATCATCATCATCATCTTCTACTGTTACTACTTCTCAACCTTTAAGTCCATCAATATCTCAAAGCACAAAATGGATCAAACATATGCAACCTCCCTCCCTCACGAGGCAACTTCTCAATCCCGCACCTTGGCGGTAGACTTTACATGGCGAAAGCTCAAGACCCTCATAACGGACACCAACGAATCAAACCCGACGCCATTATATACCGTCGATTGCAACATCATCACAAACAACTTGACCTTCAAGACGCCTCAGAATGACCAAATCATCGGAACCGGCTCTGCCCATGCCATCAGCATTAGTCCAGACTACCAGCTCCACGGTGTCAAGGGAACACTCAAAGCCCAGAAACGACTCCGCACGGTCTACACCCACGTGTCTACCACCTTCTCTACTACGGGCGCTCCAGCCAAGATGACATGGACGAGTAAGAGTGGTTTCAAGACTTGGGACTTTATCTGTGTCGACGAACAGCAACAGCCCGTGGCTAGGTTCTCCGCCAACATGTGGGCTTTGAAGAAGGTTGGAAAGATTGAGTTGCTCGGGCCCAAAGCTCTCGATGACGCTGCCCGTGATGAGATTGTGGTTGTTGGGTTCACATTGTATTACTGCTGGATCCTTCGTGTGAACAATCCTTTCAATCTTCTGGGTTCCGCATTCCTTTCCAAGGAGAAGCCAGAAAAGGTGGACAAGCTCGAGGGTTTCGAGAAGGTCACACCTCTGCCAGTTGAACAGAGACAGGCGAATGTGATTAACTAGGGTGTTATTGTCTTATTGTTGGGATATAGAGGTTTCATTTTCTGTGACGTATTTTCAAGCTGGTTTCATCCGATACCAAACTGTTCCTTAGTATTCAAATGGCCCTTCGAGGATTCTCATCTATTTCCCAATTCAATGTAGATTTGACCTGTATATCTTCGCACTTGCTAATTATAATACTAACTAGAATCTTACCGCTGTCTATTAGTATTATCGAATTAGTGTGGATTATGTTCTCTAATTAGTTGGGCATACATTGTTATATTTCTGCCTGAGGCCCGCGAATCTGATGTTACATAATCATCTCATCCAAATTACGGAACCGAGCAAAACTCAACTCGGCCGGTCTCCACTCCACACAGGCTCATGTAGCCATAAAACACCTCGCTGTTCAACCAGCCCTGCCGGGCTAGCTCAATCGGTAGAGCGTGAGACTCTTAATCTCAAGGTTGCGGGTTCGACCCCCGCGTTCGGCTATTCCTACAAATAACCTGAGATCATTTCTTTTTTGGAGTTTTTTATTTCTTCATTCTGGGTGGGAGAGTATGGGAGTCGAACTGAGGTGAGTGGTTGGGACAGAAATTGGCATACGGAGAAGGTGTGGTGTCAATTGATTTTTTTGTACTTGGGTTTAATCAATTGACACTTGATTTGAGCAATAAATAAATTTTAGGTGATTGATTGGAAAGGTTGTCAAGTGCCTACATGAGTAGAAAGAGTTTCAAGATATATATGGGACATGGGTGGTGTGAACGTCACTCATCCTTGCTCTGCCGGGCAAGTATCCTTTTACTTTGGAGGTAAGTCACTAGCAAAGGGGACAGATGATGAATGTGAAACTAGCCGGAATATGGATTGCCTTTCTCTAATCACCTCATCGTAGGAAGAGTCAATAGAACTTTTCACCTAAAAAGTTCTATGTACATTCCGTCCTCCGAGTATATTGTCGTCGAGACCGTGCATCAAGGCAGGTCCTCTAAGTGATACCATGAGAGGTTAAATTTTGTTTCATCAAAGAGTCAACTCGTGTTTGATAGTTCATTATACAATATGAACAGCATGCTTTTGTGCGGTAGATTGTCTGTGCCTAAATACACCTGAGCGGAATTGTCCAAGTTTGCCCGAGCCCTGTTTCGAAAAAAAAAGAGCGCCTTGAATATACATGAAAAGGAAAGGAGGAAATGTCCAGGGAAATTGTAAAGTAAGGACAGTCGTGATGAGTTCGTGATACCTCCCAGCCCCGGGAGGTACTGGATATCGCCAATAAAATGGCATATCAGAAGCCCAAGGCCGAGAGTCGGGGTCCAGCCCCACATATTGATTTAAAGTGCCTCATTTTTTAGTAGCACTGACCCCCTCTCCTCAATTTCGACCTCTATTAAGCTGAGGCAGAGGTTGTGGAAATTGCAGCTCCATCGCTTGTCTTCGCCGTCGACCGCCTCGCATCATCTGCAAGACGTTGGCGCCCACTTGCGCAAGGAATATTACCAAGAAGGCGCCAATAACGAGTTTTTGCGGGATATATGTCTCTGATGATTGCGTTGTAGGTGTATTCGTCTGTTCGTTTTGGTTTCTGTCCAAAGATAGAGGTTGGGCACCACCGAATGATACTGAAATCGAAAGGGAGAACGGCGTAAACGATGTCAAAATATTGGGTGTGATAGCGGTCAAAAGCGCCGAGAACGGCCTGAAAACAAACGGTATCATGCAAAGAATGAGGAGGGGGACGGCTAGTCATAAGACGGAATTGAGTGATGAATGGGTAGACCTAGATAAAGCGAGGTTAGCTGTGCACATCACAAATAGCTCGCGAGGAATCCGTACCAATCTCGAGATTCCAGCTCCCGTGCCCACCGTGCGGAGAGCTTCAATCGCTCCCTGACGCTCACCGTCGAGAGAATGGGATACTTTTCTTCCTCGGCGATGGGCAAGATACTGGCAAACCACCACGGGAATCGGGCTGCATCCGTCGGGACTGGCCCGTAGGCTAGCATCACTCGTGGATGAAGCCACGGCGCGCCAGATTGTCGCTGGTTTCGAATAAAGTCGCGCGAGAGGTCGAGCAGTTCTTGAGTAGACATGGAATCCAACGCAGGCTCGGTTGTGATTGGGTCTGTTGGATCTGGGATCACGGAAGCTGCTGTTTCCATCGCTTCCAGCCTCTCTTCCTCTGCTAGAGAGATGTCATCAACACGCTCTGTTTTTGCAACGTGATAGCCGTCCAATTCCCCGGCCTCGAGGACCTTGAATCGCGATACACCCGTGGCAATCACGAGACTGCGGCCGTCTGGTAACAATTCATAGCGCTCGACCATGAGGAGGGTACCGTATTGCATAAATGTCGTACTGCCTAGTCCATCTCCCTGCTCTCGGCCCCGTCTGTTATACATGACCATGCCGAACTTGCCGTTTCCGCTCTCCACGACACGCCGAATCATCAGCCGATACCGAGGTTCGAAAATGTGCAGGAAAGTCGGCATGGTTGGGAATGACAGAGTGCATACAAAGAGGGGTAGATCTTTCTCATGATCACCTCCCGCCTCATCCTCTGCATCAGCTTCGCGCCGAGCCGCAACCTGATCAGCGAAGAAGTGGTCGATGATCTGCGTGATGGTGCGATTCAAGGGTTCCGCCTGAACAGCAGCCGGCATGCCTACCTTTCGCCGGCAGACAGGACACAGATCGGTGTGATCTAGAACCCGCGCCACGCACTTTCGACAAAAGGTATGGCCGCAGGGAGTCGTCAGGGGGTCCAGTATAAGGGAGTAACAAACTTGGCAATCTACTTCGGCACGGAGCCTGTCTGTGAGCTTCTCAAAGCGGATTTGATCATCTTGCTGATGGATACGCTCCTCTGCGCTCTCCGTCGAGCATTCATAGACGACCTCCGTCGCGTTACAGGGAAGTCGGCCTTCCCAGGCGAGGAGATATAGACCCCATAGCCACCCACGTTGACTCAGATGAGCACTCTGAGCCTCCACCGAGTTTATTTCCTTCTGGTGGACTTTCCAGCGAACAACCCGACCGTTGTCATCAGGATCCCCCGGCTCTTCGGCATCCGGCATGGGAAATGCTAATTCCTCTTGAAAAAGTCCCAGCACATTACACAATACGACATCCACACCGCAATCTCCAACACAATGCTCACCAACACAATTGCTAGTTCCCGCCCAGTAGCATGTAAATCCCTCCTCTCTGCCTTCCGCTACTGGGTATGTAATGCCCGTGCGGGGACGAACTGCCGGTAGACACGATCGACAAATCGCGTTGCCGCAAGGGAGTCGGAGCGGAGTGTGCAGAGGGCGGGAACAGTGCTGGCATTGAATCAAGCGTACGACGAGATAGGGAGAATCGAGGATACGAGGGAGATGCTCTTCGGAGCTCGACACGTCCGAGCTGGCGGCAGAAGTCAGATCGGGACCGGCGTCGGCCGCCTGCGGGGTTGGTGAGGACGGCGCATCTACATTCTCCATGGCTCCGGGTCCACAGGAATGAACTATCAGGCGGGAGATACAGTTGTTTGAAGTCTTTGACGCATTCGGGGCGGTAGTTGAAAGAGAGTGGAGGGCGATGTCGGGATGCGAGTCATTAGAAGGTTGGGGATCGGCGATCAGAGCGGGTCAACTTTAGATAATCTGGGCCGTGGGAGGAACCTTAGCTTTGTGAGGAGGCCACACGTGGAAATAGACCGAGGTTCACTGATCCCAAAGGCTAAAGATACAATGGATGAAAACTTCCCTGACATCCTTTCCTCGATCTTGTTAATTGAGTTGCCAACTCCAGTGTAGCCAATCTCCGAGGAAGAAAACCTTGTGCACTACAGAAATCCTGGATGTAGTCAACCGGACCTATAAGGTAGCCAGATTTCAAAGACCAAGAATCCTCAATCCACTCGATGAATATGCGGTTCTTCCGGCGCTAATTGCACAGGCATTTGAGCCAAACGATAGGCGAATCAGTCGAAAGCTTACAATGTAGTTTGTAGAATATGCATTTGATATCATTTCGTGTCTCATTCCAAAGGCCAAACCGCCGCCATGCCAGATACAGATGCACACAAGCAAGTTAAAAAAGAATAAAGAACGCCATATCGCGCAACAACTAACTGATCACCATGCCAAATCGTGTGATCAGAGATTGGAATTGCTAAAATCCTCGAATCGCGGGTGCGCAAGGATTCAAAGATGACAAAATCGTGCTATGAGAGGGTAGCCGAGGAAAAAGGGGCACATGTCCGTGCAGGATAGGAGCATCGTAAAGTCAGGAGGGTAAGAAAAATGGAAAATTGGTCTATCCAGTAGATCCGATGAAGGTCTATGTGGATGAGACGGAATCTGAGTCGGACTCGGAGTCTTCTTCGAGGACAATTCGCCTCATCACGCTCTTGTCGAAAAGATCTATAGCAAAGCGTCGGGCTGGTAACCGGTAATGATGACTCTCGAGGATGCAAAGAGCTTTGCGGAAGAGGTGGACTTGATGGAATTTTTCGGGTTGCTTGGATTTTAGGCTGTAGGAGGTTTGTATTAGATTGCGTGCTTAAAAAAAGAGTCATTCCGGGGGAGTAGCATACCTGTGCAAGTCTGTCGCTGATCGCTTGGACAGAACTGTGTTTCCCATGTCGACGATGAGTTTAAGGATCTTTTGATTGATAGGGTCGTCGTCTCTCGTGGCTTCCTTGATTTTAGCCTGCGGGGTACGTCGCGAATTTGATTTGTAGCCCGGGAAAGAGATCTGATGAAGTTAGCTTCTGAACCATTCAACACGAGACAACGATCTTACCAAGAAAAGCTGACGGAAGTCTGTCGGGAGACAGAAACCCAGTGACTCGCCATTTTGAT
Organism: Penicillium cataractarum; assembly: GCF_028827025.1. NCBI lineage: Eukaryota > Fungi > Ascomycota > Eurotiomycetes > Eurotiales > Aspergillaceae > Penicillium > Penicillium cataractarum. Next base: position 1,883,342 of record NW_026622743.1, on the reverse strand, counting down.
CAATGGCCGAGTCCCAGCCTAGGTCTCGCAGCACCCTTAAACCGTGCTTGCTCCGAGAGATGAGACCCAGAACGAAGAAAGCAGTTCCTCGCATAGTCAAGACACCCGCTCGTTGAGCAATCGCCACGATACACTGCACAATTTCTGGCTCTAAAAATGGCGCTCCAAGCTCCATTGACCCGACATTACCCACGGCCCAAAGACATCCCTTGACTTTGAGTAGCACTTCGGTATCTTCTTCCTCCAAGCGGAAGTCGCGGATCGTCCAGGCGAATTCATTGAAATGCCCCGATTGCTCTAGCAATTTGCATCCCTCGGCTGTGCGCGCAAGTTCGCGGTAGAAGTGGGGAGGGACAACGCCGACGTCTTGCAGGTCAACCAAGTCCTCCGGCACGAAGCTGTTACGCCGTGGCTGGTCGACATAGGCACGGGACAGAGCAGCTTCCACGAGGCCAACATAGGAGTCGTTCCGACCGAGGAACCAGTCATCCATCTCTTGAGTGATGTAGTCGAGTCCGTCCAGATAGTGGTAGCCGACGGATGTCGACAGGAAGCGCAGGAGAAGCGGGGCACCAATCTCACCAAGATGGTCGAGCGATGGCCGACACTTGACTACAAACTCAAGATAGTCACGCTGGTTGCACGCCTCTTCCAGAATCTTCACGGCGATTTGACAAACCGTCACATCTGGATCGTACAACTGGGTCACGAGAAGCTTCACGACCCATTCTGCGTTGCCGATAGCCATTTGAGGTGACAAGGTGACGTCCCCGACAGCATATTTTCGGAGGAGCTTGGTAGCAAAGATTCGAATGTCTTTTGAGCCACTAGTCAAGGCCTTGGAAAGCATGACTCGGAGGTGACTTGCACGACCATAGTCCATATTCCCCAGCAAGGTTTGGATCAAATCGTTCCGATCTTGTAGCTCAATGATATGATAGAACATGTTGAGCATGTGCCACCTCTCCATCATGAGCAAGCCACTTGCATCTGCGCTTAGCGTCCCCAGAATCGCAAAGTAGCCACCGCTCAGCGTATTGACCATTTGCTCTCGCGAAAATAGGGGCGACGTAGAAGTCAGGCCACTCATGCGGTCCAACTGGGCCAAGCACTCTGCAACCTGCCGCAAGAACTTGTTCTCGGCCAGGTATTTGATACCCTCAGCAGACATGACGAGAGTCCGCATTAAGGCGCAGCCTGTCCGGACATATCGTTGGTTCGGTTTCGTGTTTGGAACCATGGCGAATCTGTATTTGAAGGGCCGGTAAAAACCAATGAGGCGCTTCATGAACTTGGAGCCTTTAATCGCTTCATCCATTCGTTTGGGATTTGTGAGAGGACCCTCGACAAGGCGATGGATGAGGTCCCACTTCCATTTCATATAGTTGACAGAATTCAACACATGCGTCTCCAAGATGGCATTTCGGAACGTTTGCTCGTCCATGGATGGGCTGAGTTTGTCCTTGGCTTGTTCACCGGGTAGCAAAGAGACTGACAGATCTGGATCCAAGTTATATCGGCCCGCTCCACCAGAATACCCGCCGGAGCGAGCTAAAGTTCGGTTGATGCTTTCGATCTGGAAAATGGTTGAGGTGGAAACATCATGATTCTCCGTGTCGAATTGAATGGCAGGAGGAAGAAGGTGGGCGAGAACCTGCAGGTTTGCACTAATGGTTGTCGGTAAAGAATGATGAGCCATTTTGAGGACTTCTGTAAGAAGCAGAGTGGCTTTGCGCCGAAGAGCAGCATCAGTCTCGTCTTCAATCAGTTCTGAGAGCGCCTGGGGTAAACCAGCAGCGATCAAAGCCGCCAAAATTAGAGTCGAAAAGTGTGCCGTTAGGTCGAACTTGTTCGTTCCACTATCATGATATGCTCGGGCGCTTTTGAAGTCTGTATCAGACCGCAAATTTGAAACTCGGCCATAAGTCGTGAGCCTTCTACCCGCGAGGAAAGATGATGACCATGATGGTGGCTTAATTCGCAAGGCATCGAACAACAGCTCCAGAATCAGATCTCGAGCTTGGGTATCCGGATAATGAAGCGATTCTAGGAGAGAATGTAGTGGCTTGGCTTCATGTCTGGCAAGAATCACCAGGCCAGGCCAGGTCTTTAGCATTGCAGAGATCGCACGCGCGGCGGACTTCAGTCGTCCACTGCGCAATGTGTCGGCTAGGGAATCTGTGAAAGGAGCCAGAACGGCTTCTAGCTCAGAACCTTGTAGGTACTTTCGGCTCCATGGGGTATCGAGGACATGTAAGAAGCTCGAAATCAAACTCTCTGAAGCGCCGAAGGTGCCTTCAGCGAGAGCATCATGCAGAGCAGCGAATCCACCCGCCGAGGCAACAAGCTCGGGATCTTTGACCAGTATCTCTGCCAAAGTCATAATCGATATGTTCCGCAGGCGGTCTTCATGATGTTCAGCAATGGAAACGATTGTGCGCACAATAGCGCGAGATATTTCCTTTACGCCATCCTTGACATCGAGGAAAGCTCTCACAAACTTCAGGGCTTGCTCGCGCTCAATGCTTGCCTTGCTTTCCTTGACAAGAGACAGGATCACAAGTTCATCGGTGTGAAGCGCTCGAATTGTTTGGAGCGACCTGCGGTCCGCAATGGCGTAACGGGTCAACCGATACCCGGCTGCGACTTCCTCCTTGCTGTCACTGAGTAGCATTACCTGTACACGCAACCCAAAGACGGGCCACGCCAGATCATACTTGAGGGTAGGATGACGTTTGAACAGCTCGACCAAGTTGTTGGCTCGCTCGACATAAAAGTCAGGGGACATGCCCTCGATCTCGAGGGCCTGAAGTGTTTCCGAAAGGACATAAGTCGGCGACTCCATATCTCCATCTTCTTCTTCCTGCTGGCCATCTTCCAAAGACTCCGGTCCGATATTTATGGGGTTTCGGGACGGCGAGCGCATGGGACTAGTTCGGAATAGACTCGACAGCCGGTTTCGCGGGGGTGTCGTGGAGGGCGCCTGCGCACGAAGCAGCTCTTCTTCCAGCTCTTGGTGAAGCTCAGCCAGCTTGCGGTTGGATGAGCTCAATTCCGACTCTACCTTCAGTCGTTGTTCCTTGGTCTGCTTGGGTGGTTTTGCCAACAGAGCCTCGAGCATGTTCTCCGTTCCAGTCTTGATCTTCATCTCCTTCGCAATTTTGTCTCGAATAACGGCCTGGCGCTCTTCGGTCGTGGGTAAATCGTCTTCGCCAATTGATTTACTCGCTCGTCGCGTGTATGTGCCGTCGGGTCGTGGTGTGACACTCCGGGAGGTCATGCTCTTGAGCTCCGCACTGAAGCTCCCCGGTCCGCCAAAGGACGGCGCCAGCGAAGAGGCTCCTCTCGTACCAGTAGTAGCACTTCCCCCGGAGCCTGATCGCCCATTTCGTCCGATCTTCGAGAGTCCATCATTCCAACTCCCGTCCCCCGAAGCGCCGTCCTGACTGAATGAGGAGCGAGCATCACCAAACGCGCGGTGCTGGGTGGACGCGGAGAACGCTGAGTTGTGTCCGGAAGCCATAAAGCTCCATTTAGCCGTCGAGGCTATCTATCACCTGTCGCAAATGTCCGCACGGTCGAGAGGCCGCATTGGGGTTGAGAGGGGAAGGAGGTCGTCGTGGAGCAAGGGCTCGTTTCGAGTTGTATGGGGAGAGCGTAAGGGAGGAGACGTGGAGGGGAGGGCTCCGCAGTGTCACGGGTCGAGGTTCTGATGATCAGAGAACGACAACAGCTGCCATCACAACTGGCCCGCAGTCAACAAAGAGAGAGAAACATGAGACAGTGCAGACGATCTGCACGGATGTATGTCCCACTCAGTTCGGTTCAGCCTGATCGCGAGAAACACATGGATGACTAAGGCATCTTATCGTGGGGCCGGGGAAGGCATCCACTTGTACATGAATCGAGATGATCAATGCGAACGAGTGATATATCTAGTTTACTGGAGACAAAATACAGGCAAATATCATTCGAGACAGTTGCATTAAGAAGGTATTACGTTGTCATAATGCTAAGTCGAAGCCAACTGGCTTCTATCATACACTGGCATAAGACCCCCGCATATCCCAAGACTTATCTTACATCGCCACGAACTTAAGATTTGTTCTCAGTCTTCTCTAGAATCGTCTTCATCATTTCGTTTCCAAGCTTGGCAGCTTCGGGGAATTGGGGAGCGAAGTACTGCGCAATTCGCTCGAAGCGATCTCGGTAGGACTCGAAGTCACCGAAGGAGACGCAATCAGACCATGCCTAGAGGAAGTTAGCACAACGATTCAGACCACGATCACTTATACAGAGCAGACTGCTGATTTATCATCTTCAAGACTCACCCGTGCAGCAAACGTAAACTCCAAGTCGTCGGAGCGGAAAGTATTATCATCAATAGCGGTATCGAGGGCTTCGTCTAGGAGTTCGGGGTTGCGGAACAGGTACTCAGTTACACCCAGCCATAGACGGAAGAGCTGCAGAACGATCAGTAACCGTGATTCGAAAGGTTCGCCTTAAGCGCCTGTTGGATACATACTGGCGTGGAGCAAATCATATGGTCATACGGAACAATGCCAAGTTTCGACCAGCAGTCAACGATGGCAAGCAGACTCAGATGGCTGTTCGGGGGCGACTTCTCCCGAGTCTGGTTGGACAGAGAGAAGCGATCCAGCACCTCATCCTTCAAAAGAAGATCTTGTCCTTCCGTACCCTCCTTGAACACCGAGGCACCGGCAGCCTTTACTCGGCGCTTGAGCTCCTCTCGATGTCCCCCAATCATGAGTTTGTATAGTTCGGTCACGGAGTCGGCATACTGGCGAATCTGCTGTTTGGCAGCCGGGTTGAGGATAGCGAGACCGGCATAGACGTGCCATTTGTTCGAGTAGATGCGGAGAGTGATATTGATCTTGACGTTCTCGATGCCACCAACCCATCGCGAGATTTCCCAGGGGAACTGGTTGTTGGCTTGCCATGCGGTTCCCATACTCAAAAAGGCAGCGTGGGTAACGGCTTGGGTGTCGGCAGTGATACGATCGTGCATCTCGCCGGTGAGATAGACATGTTTGGATCCGAACGAGGAAAGGATCTCGTCGACAAACCGGAGGCTTTCGTCAGACGCCCGGTGTTGAATCAAGACCTGGTATCGACGCCATGTTAATAATGGGACCAGTCCGGATTGAAATGCGGCGTGGGGAGTTCCCTACCAACGGCTGGCCCTTGGGATTCACTTTGGGACCATGTAGCGAATGGCATGATACGATCTCTACGTCGGCAGGCAGGTGCTTCTCGAATGCTGCAAGCTCAGGCGCCTTGCAGGAGGTCTGACCACCCACGATAGCGCCCTCTTTGGTAGCTTTTTGATTGAAACCAGTCAGAAAAGATGTTTCTTTTCCTTTTTTGGGGGAGGTATAGCATGGGGGCCTTGCAAAAAAGGGATTTAACTGGGTCGACATACATGGCCCGTACTGTGCAACGACTCGGTCGATGACGCCGGCCTCTACACTGTAAAGAATAAAGTCGCTAATTCTGGAAACGAGATGGCCATTCGGGAATATGGTAACCAAGGGCTAATATACGATAAGTATCTGGCTGGATGATGGTCCCAGCGGGAGACGTACTTGAGAAGCGAACTCTTGTTGCAGAGATTCATAATTCTCAGGTCTGTCACACGCATTGATTCTTTGAAAGAGATAATAATATTTATGTTAGTCAAAAAAAAGTACTCCTCGTGTCACCTCAACAAGGTCTGCAGAGGCAGGGATCACAGAGATTCCATATGGAAAGATCTATTCAAGAATCACTCGTTAGCACCGCGTCTTCATGAGAAACAGCAAGAGTGAGGCAGAAAAGGGAAAACAAGTTCCAAACTTGTCAGACAAGAAAAAATTAAGGTAGCGAGTATTTTACATCATCGACGGCCCAGCAGTCACCTACCAACCAGAATGGCGTGGTAGGGCCCGCCGAACCATGCTCGAGCCAAATGCACTCAAGTCATCATTCGAAGGAGGGAGGTGTTCAAGAAGCAGCAAAGGAAGGAGTAAGAGCTTACCATTCAAGCTGGTCACCCACCGTGATAGGAAGACGGCGGGTGGGAGAGAAAAAGGGTGGAAATTTACCTCCATCCTGCATCACTCAGGCGCTGGGCATACATCTTGCCCATATCACCCATACCGATGATGCCAATTGAGGCATCTTGCTTGGTACGTCCCATCCTGGCAATGACTCACGCCCGTAGCGTCGGCGCGACACAACAGAGTTGAAACTCTCGAAAAAGTGCACTGATGGTTAGTGGGATAGCTCAATATGTCTTCTCAGTCTGATCACTCTAGCTTTCCATTGAGTGGATGGAGAGTGCGACGAACAATTGGCAACGATGAGGATTGACGTTGAAAAGAGAAAAGAAAAATTTAAATAGGCGAGCGAAGCTGACCCTCTCACCGCCCTCAGACCCGCTTTACTGCCGCCATCTATGCCTCAGGCCTCCAGATCGGTCCACTCGCTTGCCTGAAGTCTCGGACCAATCACCGTGAACGCAGCACGCGAGGGCACACACCCACTTTTTTCGATCTTTGATCCCGACCACTTTTGGACTTTTCCTCTCCTCCATATTCCATCCACGACAACCCCCCCCCATCCACATATTCGCAATGGCTCCCAAGAAGGCTCCCGCCGCCGCTAAGGAGAACGTCTCCCTCGGCCCCCTCGCCGGTGATGGTACGTTGAACACCAGAAGTTTTTATTGTGCGGATCAATCGAATTGTCGGTCTAACTCGTTTTGCGCATGGAACAGGCAAGCTCGTTTTCGGTGTTGCCCGCATCTTCGCCTCCTTCAACGACACTTTCGTTCACGTTACTGATCTTTCGTACGTTCCTCTCTTTCCGATTCCTCCACAAAATTGCTTTGCGCCCCGGCCTGGTCGACTCCGCTATCAGACGCAACTCGGAGCCCGGAGCATTCAATGAAGTGGTCAACATGATGAAGGACGTTTTATCTAACATAATATCTTACAGCGGCCGTGAAACCATCGTCCGTGTTACCGGTGGTATGAAGGTCAAGGCTGACCGTGACGAGTCCTCCCCCTACGCCGCCATGCTGGCTGCTCAGGACGTCGCTGTCCGCTGCAAGGAGCTCGGCATCAACGCCCTCCACATCAAGATCCGTGCCACCGGTGGTAACGGCACCAAGACCCCCGGTCCCGGTGCTCAGTCTGCCCTCCGTGCCCTTGCCCGTTCCGGCATGCGCATTGGCCGTATCGAGGACGTGACCCCCACCCCCTCCGACTCTACTCGTCGCAAGGGTGGTCGCCGTGGTCGTCGTCTGTAGACGTATGCGGTCGTTTCTTTCTCCGACTGCGACTTCATTGCGTGGCTGGACTGGAGGCTTCCTGCAGGGTCTACTTGCACTTGTGGATGGAATAAACGCGAAGAACGGCCCTTATTGCCTGGTCTTCAGATATTTTCATGCCCTGAAAAGTTCTTCTCAGTTTTAGCGGTTGGGTTAGGTAGTCGTTTACGACAGCTTGAATCAATTGACTGTGTCTGAGTATATCTCAACCATCATCTTGCACTTGTAGAAATTTGTATACGCCAGTATTCGTACGTAACCCTAGACTGCGCCTTATATATACTGCGTTGGTCAACAAACTCGGCGCAGATATCAGATCAGGTGCGGGGAGCTATCGCCCCGCGATAAAAAGATGCTTCGGTTGACCACCGTCACGACAAGAGATCACCAGGTTCTATTCTCATAATCCCTCCGCATTATCCCTCCGCATTAGCCCAAACTGCAACAATTCTTCACTTATTCAGAGAATTCCGTGCTATGTCTCATACTTGAAGCTTCCACCACCTCTTTCCATCACGACCTGACATCAGCGCCGCGCCGCGCCGCGTCTGCCAATCGGACAATTTTTCAAGCAAACCAGCTCGACCCTGCTCCTACCACTCCATTTCCTACCTACCCCCCGAAAATACCAAGCTCGCAACACCCGAGCATTCCAGAATTCCAGTCAGCAGCCATGCCTCCGTCCCATCAGCCGTCACCGACAATCCTGCTCCCGGAGCTCCCCCCAAAGACCCTAGTCGGCATCGACCTCGTCGCATTCTCCTCGACCGCGAACTTCCACGGAATCCGAGACCTACCGCTAGGCTGGCACTTTCTATACACCGGTACGACAGAGAGCTTCTCACTCCGATGTGGTGCATGGTTCTACGTGGGTGATATCAGCTCCGCCGGGCAAGGCGACAATGAGACCGCGCTCGTGGTCGCGCAAGGGCAGCAGACCCTTGCTCCGGAGATCTATATTTGGAAATGGAACACGGATACCGAGTCGCTGTCTTTGTTGACGAGTGACAGCGATGCGGATCGTCAGGAGGCTATGCGCTACAAGGCGAATCTCGGTGCGCTCTGGCAGAGCGGGGGCTTGTTCCGGTATCGAAGTCGTGTTTCCCCGGCTATGTTGTCGAATAAGCCCGGGTCGGCGCCGGCCGAGGCACGTCAGGCTGAAGAAGATGAGGAGACTGAGGAGGATGGTCGAAGGGATTGGCGACAGCTTACGAATCGCTTGTCGCCTGAGATTCTGTCACGTATCATTGGCGATCCAGAGGTGGATTTAGATGGTCATCCGCGGTGGTTGGTTACTTCTGCTAGCACGGCAAACCGCGATGCAGATCATATCCCAGGTGTTGATTCGCCGGCTGCGGATGAAGGGGGAGTTTCAAGGAAGATTATGGAGCAAGAGAGAGAATTCGGCTTTCTTCCTATAGACCTCAAGCGAACGTGGCGCGAAGGTGCTATTGGGCGTGAAAGGACGGAAGCTGCGCAGGATAAGTCCTGGGCTTTGGGCGATTTGGTATTCAAATACTCCAGCCGTGTACCTGGGGAGATCACGGTCGATGAGCAGACGGGGGAAGCGCAGTTGCTCGGAGAGCTACAATTCACATTCCTCATGGTATTGACCATGATGAACTTTTCCTGTCTTCAGCAATGGAAGAGACTGCTAGAGCTCATTCTCACATCTCGGCGAGCAATCCTTGAAAGAGAAGCGTTTATGAGCGAGGTGCTGCGTCTACTATTACGTCAACTTGAAAGATGTGACGATGTCGAGGGCGGGCTCTTTGAGATCGACAATGATGAAGGAGGAAAGTTCTTGCGCAAGCTTCTCGCAAAGATCAGACGGTCGGTTGATGATGTTGTTCCAAATGGGACCGAGTCAATGGTCAAGACGGAACTCGACAAGTTGGAGGCATGGGTCAAGGAGGAGTTTGATTGGGAGCTCAAGCGTGAGTCTATTGTGAGGCGGGGTATTCTTCAATTGGAGGATGGAGAGGAGGTCGAGATGGAAATAGAGGATAATGATGCAGACGAGGAAACGGGGGAATATGCTCCCATGGTAGTTGATTTGGAGGAGCATAATAACATTTCGGAGGAGGAGCAGATAGAAGAGGATGAGGCCTCAGATCTCGACGACATGAGGTATTGATTGACAGGTCTACCAGTCACCGAGCCTATCAGCTCTACTTATGATTACGACACTAGATTATATGTTACGAAATGGGAAGAAATGAATAAGGGATAGCCGACGAGTGTGCGGATTTATTGGATAGCAAGTCTCCCGATGGTAACTTCTATCGAGTTGAAAGGTCTTTCAGTCCCAGTTGTTTCTTTCCTTCTTCTCTCTCCTCTGGAGGCCCCTCGTAAGAACATTAAGAAGGAGACATCTTACTGTCCCTATCTTTTAATCTGGTTCCATAGGCTTGTCCTATCACTCCAGGAAATCCCAGTATCATACACAATTCGACGCCGGTTGAAGTCAAACATCTCTAGTGGCATCTGCCTCCTTGACTATTCTATCCAAAAGTTTGGTTGTTTCCGCAATGGACATGTCTAGCTCCGCAGTATAATCCGATAGCCCTGCTAATCCAGGTCCAATACGACCATCTGAGATGCTCTCCAACTCACCATCACGCTCATCACTCGGCCCCTGGTCTACAAGATGTCGAATACGATCCAGATCACGGCCCATCTCGTACGCACGATATCCCTCCCGAGTGACATTGTCTAGCAGGTGATCCACATCTGCGTCCACAGCCTGAATACAGATCCCATACAAGGCGCAATAACACTCCACAGGTGCAGGGCAAGCCACGGATGCCTGAGTTCCCAGGAAAATCATATGCCAGAAAAGCTCGAACACTGCCCCTGCGCTCTTCGAAGTCAGATCCGCATCAACGATCCACTGTCGCAGACGTTTCAGCTCCGCCAGTGATACCCGACGTGCCGTGTCACGGGTAAGCGCAAATTGCGCGCCAGGATGTGTCCCGATCGCCGACGGCACTTGCTGGCCTGGGAAGATCGCCTCCCACAACTGATCAAACTCGGCATATTCAACCTCAAGCTGGTGCGTGTGGTCTATGCGTTTCCTCGTGAAAACCGACGCCGGATACCGGCCGTTAACTGCATACCACAGTTTGGTACACGGGTCGCTAGCATCACACCGAAGATTAGCGAAGCCCCTATCGCGCGCGTACTGCCTGCGCAAGCGCTGGATAAGCGAGGAAGATTTTAGATGCAGTAGGATGTTATTGTGCCAAGAGGTTCGGCCGGCGTGCATGAAGACCATGAGGTCTGGAAGGAAGTTGTAGTGGTCGATTAAATAGGTGAGGTAGACCATGGCTTCGTTGCCTTTGTTCATTGGAACAGGGTGGGTGGCATTTTGATCGTCGGCGACGTAGACGATTTGGGTGTCCCCGAGACTGAGGCCAGAATATTGTTCGAGGTGTGCCAAGTTATCTTTTTTGATGGCTGCTAGGATCACGGTGAGGGGTATGTGCTCGCGGTTGGTGCTCTGCGATGGATTGGACGTTGGTCGCCGTGACCGTGACCATGGCAGTGTGCCTGGAGGTATGCGGGTCATCCATATCGTCACGAAGATGAAAAGAAAGACTAGGACCGTTGCATTGAAGTATCGCCAACGTGGAAAGCACACACGGGCTGGAAACATGTTTATGATGTAGTTTTGCGAATAATATCGACCCCCATGGCTAAACCGACTACTCCTGCAGACCACAGCTGCTAGTTAGATGTGGGGCACTGAGGCTATATGGGGGAGAGCAACTAACAGTGCTGGGATTAGAGGCGGTGGGACTAAACGCTCAGCTGAGGTTTAAGTTTAGGTTCACCTACCCCTATAGGATAGATCCACTTCTTGATACTTCCTTTTCGGGTGAAGACCCTCGCTTGACCCAATTAAATAAATCACGCTGTTATATGTTGAGGAATTAGTTCACGGTTGATCATTATTCCATCCACACTTTCTCATCGTCTAACCGCACGGGATGGTGAGCTGAACTCTTCGCACGTAAGTACAAGACACCACACCGCCAGCCAGCCGCGCCTCCAGGCTGGTGATCACCCATCGACTTGAGCAACTTCGGACGGATAGGTCGTTAGCGCGGCCCACTCTGTTACGGATTACGTGAGAGATCATCAAAGTTAAGGTTCTTTCAGGCTAGCCCGCAATTTACCTACCCTTCAGACCGGATGTTAAGACAGAAGAGGCCCTTAGTAGATGTGTTCCCGAAGGATCAGTAGGGGGGAGGTGTTACATATCATATATATTGATCCCACAACTCCTCCAGGGCAGGGTGTCTCTATACTCCATAACCTCTCGTGAATTACCATTCCCAGTCACACTGCCTCCATTCACAATGCAACTCCTCTCCGTATCCTCGCTCCTGGTCCTTGCGACTGCTGTCGCCGCGAAAGACTGGAACGTCAACATCTACAGCGACACTGCCTGCAAGAATTACATTAGCTCCTGGCACGACGGTAGCAACCCCTGGACCTTTGGTTATAGCTACGGCATTCACTGCGCAAAGGTTACCAACGGTCCCGATGGTGGATCCTGTCAGTTTTGGCAGAACGATGGGTGCTCGGAGGAGCTTGGAAATGACAGCCGCGCGTCAGTTGGCGGCAAAGTCGTCACGTCGGGCTCCCAGGAGATCAAGTGCTGGACTTGCTCGGCGTGGTAAACTATTTCACGCGAATTAGTGGAAATCGGTGCCGTAAGTACCCCAAGGAAAATGAACGAGGCGTGTCTATGATCGAGCTGAACTAAATGAGATTTGCTATAGTGACGTATCTCAGGCCATGATAGACCGGGGTGGTAGCGGTAAAATAAATCTTGGAAACCATCGAGGAATTAGACGATATTCACCATTTCAAAGGCTGATTGCAGATAGAAGCGGATGGGGCCTCGGATCTCGAAGATATGAGGTACTGATTGACAGGTTCATCAGTCACCGAGTCTATCAACCCTATTTATTGTTACAACGCTAGATTGTATGTTAGGAAATAGGACAGAAAGTTTGTGCATTTATTGGATAGGAAGTCTCCTGATAATAACTTCGAGGGACTTGAAAGGTCTTTCGGCCTTATTAGTTTCCTTCCATCTTCTCTCTCCTCTTCGGGCTTTTCGTAACAAGGCTGAAAAGAAGAGATCTTATCGTTTTTCTTGAATCGGCTTCTATCACTCTCTGCACAAACCATTCGACGCCGGTTGAAGTTCATATACGTATCTCTAGAAACACCATCAATATTCATTGTGGGACCCACGAGAACTCAGACATCTCGGCCGCAAACGAAGCCATTTCTGGAGAAAATAATTGAGAAACAAAATAACATGCTGAGTCCAAGCCAGAAGAAACTTCGCCTCCCGTAATCACCCGAAGCCCGTTTTCTCTCAGCTCGCCATCGACATATCTGACCTGCACTACCTTAGTGTCACCTTCCTTCTCACAGACTGCTTGCAAGTCACCCAGAAATAGATGATGTGTAGTTGCCCTTAGACCGTTCAGCAAACCAGAAGCTCCTAGAAAGAGAGCTCCAGTGCAGATTGAGAGAATGGTTCTTGGTTGTTCTGTATCTTTGCGTGGTAATTGTCCAAATTCCTTCACAATATGCAGCACTTCCGAGCTGCTTTCAACCAGGGGGAACACAATGGGTGGTGGTCCACCAGGAACCACTAGAATGTCGAATTCATCTAGCTTGGTTCGCGCATATGCTATGGAGATATCCGGGACGATTTTGACAGCGGCACTAGTGGAAATGACATAGGAAGGGCCGATGATAGTGAGCTCAAAAATGCTGGGTTGGGTGCTTTGTAGTCCATACCATGATGGACATGGGAGAAAATTTCTAGAGGCCCGGCGAAATCAAGCACATCCACCCCGTCGAATACGAGGAAGCCAGCACGCAAGGTCGAACGATAGAATGCCATGACTTAATGGCCAAAAGAACCGGTTTATGATAGTGTGTGAATTAATGTTGAAGAGAACGAAGAATAAACTACAGCACTAGCTAAAGGTCATTAAATAACAGGGCCGTTACGGAGTAGAAGTTGGGATAGTAAACAATCAGCTCATACGACCGTAACACGCCGCTGCAAAGTGAGTCTGGTCGTCGCTGCGGATGTATCAATGATTATAACCATTCTTGGTAATTGATAAGCTTAGTTTCACCATCTGAGCCTCCAAGAAATATGGCGGAAAGCCCCCATTCACAACCCTTGCAGGTTGGAGTTTTATTGATCAGCGATCTAGTCCAACTCCTGGATCTGGCTCCAATTGACCTGTTCACCACCCTTCAGCCAGAGTACCTCGATGCTTGTGGCCTTCCGGAAGAAATAGTTGCCCTCGGCATAAAGAGCGAAATCCACTATATCACAGAGGATGGCGATAAACCAGTGAATATGACCAGCGGCGTCCGAATTCAGCCTACAGTGAGTGACCAGCCAAACTTACTTGTCAACAATGGTTGCTAATTCAATGACTTCTTCAAGACATCTATTTTGGAATGTCCATCGCTAGACATTCTTCTCCTTCCAGGTCCACATCCGTTGCATGAACCCTCTTCTGCCGTTGTGCAATTCCTACACAATGCATCGAAGAAAGTGTCGGCACTGCTGGCTATTTGTACAGGAGCGATGACACTGGCCCGTGCAGGTGTTCTGAATGGTATCCCTTCTGCTTGCCCAAGGCTCATGCTTCCATTGATGGAGAAGACTGTCCCTCAGGTACGGTGGCAGAAGAAACGATATATTCAGCATGAGAATATCTGGACAAGTGCCGAAGTCACAAATGGCCTGGATATGATGCAGGCATACCTTCGCAGTGCCTATCCTGCGGCAATTGTCGAGTTGGCACTTTATTTGAATGATATGTATGATCGTGGAGAATCTTTTGACGGAGACAAGTTGCCTAGCAGGCTAGTTAGCAATGTAAGAGCTCAAAAGGCCTAGACAGAGAGTAGACCGCTGAAATGCAAATAATCACACGAGTTTTGACTCCCCAATTTTCACTTAATCTGAACTTCTCTAGCAAACTATTCCACCTCACAGCTCTGCTATACATGATTTATATGACTGCGCTCCGCCATGGGCCTCGAAAGCGAGCATCGGCTACGATGAAGTTGGTTACAATTAAGCTTCGAATCGTAGGCAAAGAATTGAGTACGGGAATACTAAATACATTGTACATGCCAAGTTGAGACACCCCTCATCTGTAACTGGATTCTCCTCCTACAATGCCGCCACCCACCAATCTTGTCAACCCGTCTTATTATTCTGGTGTAGAACACACATTTTGTACCAAGCTCTCGTGGTTTACAAAAGTAAGCCATTGCTAAGGAGAGCTCCAGCTACCCCCATCCAGAATAAGTTTGACGTTGTAATCGTCACTGTTTTTCTCGCAAGACCCTGTCAGATTCAATTGCTTACTACCATTATAGTCAAACAGTCTTGGATAGAAGTGGAGCTGGTGCAGGTATAGATAAAGTAGAATGGAGCACTTACTTGTGGAACCCGAGCTATGGGTCGCAGTGGTTGCCGCTGCCGTGGTGGACGTGGGTTTGATAGATGTTGCCGTTGCGGTTTCAGTTGAGCTTGAGCTTGAGCTTGAGCTCGAGCTCGAGGAACTCCCCTCAGCCGCGGAGCACATACTAGCCAGGCCCTGTAGGCCTGCAGTAACCTCCGAAGTAATGTTGCTGTCTGACCCACACTTCGAAGAAGAGCATTGGACTGCCTTGTTGCCCCCGCTGTCAAGATTTGCCTCCATGGCAGCACAAACACATTGTAGGTCAGATAGCTTGGTGCTAGAGGCTGCATCGCTGGCGCAGGAAGTACCCACGCTGCTAGAGTAAAAGTCATCAAAGCATGACTGGGCACAAGAGGGGATGCTTTGTTTCCAGCTGTCAAAGGAGTTGGGAGTTGAGTCTGCAGCAACAAGGCTGAAGATAGAAGTGGCAGTGATGGAAAGCAGGAAAAAGTGCATCTTGGCTAAAAATGAGATCGTCCGGGTATGAAGTTGTCTGTTATTTTGAGCTGTCCATCTCTTCTTATATACTAAATAATGACAGGTTCCCCTATTAGAATTATGGCGAAAGTAAGCAGACAAGACAGATACGACTTAGCTGGTACGGCCGAAAGGCCTACCTTGTTGAGGTTCTGGGGTAGCCAGCCCCACACGTATACACACGTATATCCGAGGAAGTAAAAAAAGAATGTCTCACTGGCCTTTTTCTTTAGCTCTTTTATTCTGTGGCTAGTGATAATTTCTATTTTTCTATGTACAGTCTGTAGTATATTGCCATGGTCATGTTAAAATAAAGTTCGGGTTTCCGTGGTGGATTTTCGACGCCTAAAGAGGCTGAGAAAAGCGTTAGGCTTCATGCATGTCGGGGGAGACTTGCTTACGTCGTAACCTTGGTCCTTCTTTGCTTATAATCAATGCCAAGGTGATTTACTTAATTTAACTCTTGGTTGGCTAATAATCAGAGTAAATAAGGCAGAGTTACAAGAGATGGCTAAGCGGGCATGGATATAGAGCACTTTGTAGATGGATCTTTTGAAAACTGGAGTATGAATTTCATTTGATACTTTATTGCAGTTAAATCACCTGTTGTCTTAGATATGTACTGGGACAATAAAAGTGTTATATAGGAGCTCAATCCGAATTAGTTGAGAGATAAATACATAAATAAATCAACGGGGGCGGTCTGTTCATCCACCATCTATCACAACAGAATGCGCCAGAGACACTTACATATAGAAAGAAGGGGAACAGGGAGCAAATGACCAAAAGGAACGTAGGTTATTAAGTGCTCATTTTCTAAAGGAAACAATCTGAAGATCTGGCAGGGCCAGAAAGCCTCTTTCTCGAAGGCCGACAAAGAGCGAAGGAGACAAAAAGAGCAACAAAGCGCTGGTAGTGGATCTCTGGCAGTGGTGACATACATACTGGCTATTTTATCTGTTATCAGCAAATTTGTAGTATGCCATATAATGGTAATGGAATAAAGAATCATTAAACGGTAGTCGCCCAGTTCACGGCTTGGCAACAGAGTGCTTTTCAGTGAAACGGCTATTTGCTCGAATGCGAGGACCGAACTTGAAGAAGATGTATCTTAGATTACTAGAGTCAGTAATGTAACCTGGTAAGACCATAAGGCTTGTGAGGGCTCACGGGAACGGAAGCATTGCGAGAGTCAGAAACGCGAGGAGTGACGTTGCCCATTGATATCCCAACGAATTGTACACTGTCCCGGATTTAGCAAAACCATGCAATCGGTATTTGAATTTAGAGTCTGACTTTGTATTCCAAACAGTGGAAATGCCGCCGCGAAGATGCTGCGAAGAAAAGCGTTGGCCGCTAGCGCACTCGCTGCATATAGTGGGTATGCCTCAACAAGAAAAGTGAGAATTCCTTGAAAGGCAAGAAAGACACTTTTGAATTCGAGCATTAGCAGGTGTTCCATTCCAAACGCAGTATAAGGTAACTGACCCTAAACCAAAAAAGGCGCTTCCGATGATAGGCATTATCCAGTGTACTTCTGGAACACTACTCCAGCCAAACCAAAAGAGCCCGATTGTAATCAATGGCGTGCCAAGAATAGTGGGTGGGAGCCGAAATTCAGGCAAAAATTCGTCCGAGTCGCTAGCTGTTTGAGATCGATAGTTACGTACCAGGCGCTGGAGATTCCAACGCCAGAAAGGGTCCAGAAAGGCACCAACAACAGTCCCTACCAGCTGGCCTAGGAATGTCAGACCAACTTGCCACAGGTTGAACCCGTAGGTATGTGCGAAGACCAAAGGGAACGCCCCGAAGAACAGGTACAGGGTACCTATCATGATGGCAGTGTAAACACAGAGGCATAGACACATAGGTTCAAGAGCTAGTAGGAGAAAAGGGCGTCGCAAGGACTTGAGCAAGGCTCCTCGCATAGAATCTGTGGTGACTGGGACCGAAAGAATAGCCCGGTTGGTTTCTTGCTGGGCTCTGCGTGTTAGGAGGACTGGAGCATAAGTTTCCTTCATAAAAATTACACACAGAATCCAGAGCGTAGCACTCCATATAATTATGACACAGAATGACCACCTCCTAGAATAATATAAGCTTTCATTCGAACAATCTAGGGCACCAAGACATGAATCATACCAAGAAGTATTGTAGTTAATGACCCCACCAATCATAGGGCCCAGAACGGGGCCAGCGAAGGGGGTTGCAGTGTATACCATCATTGGTAGTTGAAGTGTTTGTCGAGTAAAAAGGTCACTAATTGTTCCCCCAGCCACACTTTGAAAAGCGGCACTAGTAAGTCCACCTAGCAGTCTCCCAGCGATCATTGTTGCAAGATTAGGTGCAACCGCACAAGGTATGAGCCAGATAATAAACAGCGCTAACGAGACAAGGTAAATCGGACGTCTTCCGTAGAACTTGTAGTACTAAGTTAGCCCGCCAGGATGCTTTTGCAAGGGGCAGAAAATAATATCATACTTCAGACATGGGAGCTACAAACATAGGCCCAACTCCCATTCCGAGGATAAAGACGGAGAGTCCGGCCGTGGCAGCAAGCTCAGAGACCTGAAATTCTAGGGTAATCTGGTCGTATGTAGCTGAATACAGTACCGATGTACACGTTCTGTAACAGGCCGCCGAATTAGCGTTGACTTGGTCCGGATAAGTGGCTAGATGGCATACATGCAAAGAGAGCTAAATGAGACGATGAATACCATCACCCATTTGCGCCATGCGACAAGGTTTTTTGGGTTGTTAGGATCGTCTGACCACTCCACCATTTGACCTGAGTCAGGCTCGGCCTCGCTGCTCGTTTGAACCATGATTAATACTACTGACTTAGTATACTGACTTAGTATTTGAACCGGCCTGAATAGAATCTGATCATTCCAAGAGACCATTTCCATTTACAACGTGTTTCTATATAGAAAGCCGCCTCTGCTTCATTATCTCCCCATCAAGAAGCAAATAATATCGATAGAGCCCAGGTGTGATTCATAAGCTTGGGGAATTATAAATGCACAGTCAGGAATTCGAAATCAAGAGAGAAGGAAGAAATTAGAGATAATAGCATGTACAAAGGACGACTGCGGGTTTCGCGGGTGGTAGCCGGTCGACGAGAGATCCACTCTCTACATAGTACTTTTCATAGCCATTTTTGTAGCTAGATAGCATTTACGCTGTATTATTAATTCTTTGACGGAATGGCACTAGCACCAATAGACATCAGTAGCCCTTTTTTCCAAAGTACTTCGAAAAGTGGGTCCATTTTATACGGCCGTAAGCACTGGCGTCTTGGGGGTTCTGAAAATGTGCCAAGCCGAATCATCCTCGATGTCGAGGATTCGAAATCGATAGTAGGGAAGCAAGCAAATCTCGAGTATGCAGGTATTGAAGCCCATACTTAGAAGACGAATCAGGGTCAGTACGAACGTTCGAGGTTGGGCTTCTAAATGATATATGGCACTCCAAGAAATTGTATACAAGATTTTTGTCGCTTGTATTGGCGCTGGGTAATCATGTGCATTGTAATGGATATGGGAGAAAATCCATAGAGCCCGACTCATTTGTACATAGAAATGTGCTTCGCCTCCAAGAAGCAGTCGGGGCGTCAGATCTATCCCAATACCCGGGATTTTTCTATCTACGAGAAGAATGACAAGATTTGCGAGACGTGGTATAAGTGTCTCACATTACAGACAATAATGATATATCCTATTTCTTAATACTGTACTTAAATTCTGCACCCACAAGCTCTAGATGTTAAAGATCTTGCTCTGGTTCTCAGCTTATGGGGTAAAGCTACTTCCGACGCTTTAAAATCATGTTTCCCACCATAGCTCCCCCAGCAAGGCCACTCAACCGCCCGGTCAACGCAAATCCAAGGAGACCGCCCCCAACCGTACCTTTCACATTGCTCGATTTACGTTCCTTCTTGCCTTGCGAATCCGGGCCGTACTGCTCGTGTTGGCGAAAGGCAGTTGCAGATGGTGTCTGCATCGTCTGATGAGGAAACTGATTAAAAGAAACAGGTTGCTGATATTGCGTTTGGTAGTCCGGAAAAGGTCCAGCGCGACTAGTGAATGAATTTTCATGCATCATTTGAGCACTGGCATGATCGAAGCCCTGGGGCTGCCTGGGTCCTTCTTCTCTGCTGTTGCTCGCGAGGGCCGTGCATTGATTTTGTTGTGCTGTAAATGGGTTGGTTTTCTCCTAAGTCCCTCATCACGTTAGCGCAATATCTGAGGTAGAACTAGATACCGGCATGTAGCCTCACCATGTTGTAGGGCGGAGGGCCAATATCCTGAAAGGAGTTGCCTTCTTGTACCGCTTCCGTTCTTTTCTCCATCCTGTTACACTGTGGACTGTATGTAATTCTGCCTTCAGTTTCGATCTTCAGTCGGTGAAGTCAACAAGGTGTAGAATAGGAAGAGCGAAACTGTTTGTTTCAACAAACAATTCATCAAAAAGAAGATCTTGCCGTCTGAACCGATCCAGGAAAGACTGTTTATTATTCTTATGTCTTTTGCGCCTTACGGCCGTAAGGGATTTGGGGATAGGAGACTTTAACGGCTATACAGTTGGCCCCACCAACAATACAGCATAGCCAATGGGCCTGTGCGCAGTTCAAGATAACAATCTACCGAAGTAAGATGGACTATAAAGAAGTGCTTTTGCTACTTGAGTGCCAGCTGGACATATTCATGCCTTTTGGCCTACCTTCGGCCCCATTTCACTTCTCGACGAGGTCATTATTGGTCGATTCGATGGATTCAACAAGCCGCCACTTACGTTGGGCGACAAACCATTCAGCTTCTTCGAAGACTAAGGATAGAAATGACCTTCGTGAACCTGCAGGCCACTTACACTTCCAGAACAACGGCAACAGCTCATGCCACATCATCAGTGAGCTTGCCACAGTGGCTTATCGTGGCGCCCATCGGATTCGGCGGCACCGATGTTGGCCGAGTTAATTCCGGGAATGAAGGAATAACTCTAAGAGATATCTTTCTTGCTGTTGGTTAAGTATACTGTGTGCATGCATAGATGATGTACTAAAGCAAGCTAGATCGGGTCTATAAATATTGATTGTTTGATACTTCTATAGTAAACGTTAGATCATCTTAGGTTTAGCCTAAATCTAGATAAAGCCTGAAAGACTTTTGTGGTCCCTGGAGGTTTCCATCGGGGAGTCGAGACTTCCTGTTAAACCAATCCACACACTCGCTAATTGTCGATTTTCCCTTAGGCATTTCTCTGTCCCGTTTCATAACACCTCGCATTTACTGCTCCTCCTCAACAAGGTAGGCCCAGTCGTGCTCCTCCTTGCCGTACATGATGGCCTCCAACCAGGACTTGATCTGGGCAGCGTAGCCAGCAGGCTCGCCGTCCTTGCCCATGGTGCTAATATCCTTGTCATTGTTACGGATCATAGCAACGGGAGTGATAAAGTACTATACGAACATCGTTAGTTCCCACAAATCAAACCATACGATAGTAGATCATTGATCAACTTACAGCGGTGCCAGAAACGAAAGACTCAACGATACGGCCCTCCTCAGCAGCCTTTTCAATCTCAGAAATAGTCAAGGTGCGCTCAGCAACCTGCAGAGGGGTAAGCTTGCCCACAAACTGCTCCGACAGACGATCGCGCACCAGCTCCAAAACACTGCGACGAGTCACACCAGGCAGGATCAGCTGGCTGTCCAAGGGAGCAGTGACAAGCTCCAGACGGCCAGTGTCGGCATTGTGCCAGATAATGAAGAAGTTACTAGCGCCCGCCTCGGTAACTTGGCGGTCCTCGCCGAACAGCCAAAGAATCTGGTCAAAGCCCATGGCCTGGGCCTTACCGTGAGACTGGAGAGACGGGCCATAGTTGGCGCCGAGCTTGGCCCAACCGAAACCACCGGGCCAAGCACGGATGGAGTCGGGGTTGGAGGCGAAAAGCTTGAGGCCCTTGGAAATGGTCTCGCCTTCCTTCTTCATCTTGGTGAAGTCGGGCCATGGGACGGCAATGATGAAGAGGAGGGCCTCTTTGGGCACCTGGACACCCAGGTGAGGACCGTTACCGATGACGGTAGGGCGGATGTACAGGAACGAGCCAGGACGCTCCTTGGGAAGCCAGCCTAGAGACATGTTAGTTTGTCAAGACCCAGATATGAGTTGAATACTAAAAGCAAGATAGTCACATACGGGCTCCATCAATCTGCATCAGCTTAGCAACCAGCTTCTTCATCTCATCGAACTTGAAGCCCGGCAGCGATGATCGCTGAGAGGATGTGTTCAGACGCTCGCCGTTCAAGTCAGGACGGAACAGACGCAGCTTGCCATCGTAGCCGCGGTAAACCTTCATACCCTCGAAGCACTCGGTGGCGTAGTGCAGGCAGGAAGCAGTGGGCGGGATGCTCAGGTTCTGGTAGGGCTTGATCTCGGGGGTTTCCCAGCCATTGTTGACAGTCCACCGCACGGTGACCATGTGGTCGGTGCAATAGGAGTGGCTCAACTCCTCAGGTGAGCCAGGCAGAGGCACATCGCGAAGGTTAGTGGAGCGAGTGATCTTGAAGCTGGAGGCGTCCAACTCGGCCACGTTAGGAGCGAGAGAACCCATTGTGAATATATAATGTGAGAAACCCGAATGGATAAGATTGTCGAAGAGTTGACAATTGGTACAACTCCCTCGTTTTTGAATCAGGAAATGTCTAGGTTTAACTCGGAATGTGAGTCACCAAGATCAGGGCGTACGTAGGGCGGGGAGACAATGGATAACCCCGAATTGGAGACAAGGTTATAGAATGCTGTGTAAGAGTCGGTGTGCAAGCCGCTTAAGCAATTGGATCTGTATATTGTTATGACACGAGAAAAATGGAAGCGGAATTAGAGGGATCTCCCCGTTGTTTTATGGTCGGTCGGTTTGCCCCGGGCCTTGAATCAAGGAACTATCAAGGCCGAGCCGAAAAAAAGTTTTTTTTTTTGCCGCTCGGGAAGGAAATTCTCCAGACTTTGTTATCGGCATCTATCCAATTGAATACTACCGCAAATAGAATCCTTGTAACTTATCTACAGAATAAGAACCATGCTGGTCGAACTATCATAGACGATGCCTCTTGTAGAAGTTTGTGCGATAAACCCTGCTAGGCTGTCTGGATGCTGCACGCCCTTCAATTGACAAGCGCGGGGGAAACTGATAATCGAAGGATTGGCCGGGCTCCACTTTGTGGTAGCGTGCCGATGATAGCCGAAAGGGGCACGGCAAATGAGATAGATACTGTTCAAGTTATGAATAATAATAGATTTGGGTTGTAATTGGGATCGCGTTGTGGGCAGCGCTCAATTAAGCCCTGAATGAGTCAATTGATTATAGGAAACCCCGAGTTGTGCATTGCCAGATCACTCATGGTCGCGGAGATTAAAGGCGACTGGGACATTCGGTTTACATGAGAACCAAAAATTAACGTTTCAGCAAAGTTTATTTCACACAAATTGGGATTGAATCCTTGGAGATCGTCGTCCTTAATACTCAACGATGTTGTACGTGAAGTATAGGCGGGTCGATGTAGTCGTAGCTTGTGCTACCCAACTACCCAATTAGCTTCCAAGCACGGCCACATCCAGATCAAGGCCAGATAATGGAAAGGGAATATGATCCTAGAATTCCACAAATGTAAATCAAGAAGATGGAAAAACTTGGCTTTCAAGGGGGCTCTATTGGACAATAGAGCCAAGGTCTGGCGCGTAAAGTAGTTATTCAAAATCACGGCCTTCATAGAGACAATCCCGACTTGCAATCAATGAATATGACATACATACAGTCTCTCTTGATCCAGTAGACTGAATCATTGCCTAGTCCGATTTACAGCACGTGGGTTTGGATATTGTAGGCTTGGTCATCCGCACATGGAAGTAGGAAGACAACTGTTCTTTGAGATATCGTTCATTACAAGCCAAGAGCCAGATCGGAACCAAGCCGCCTTGTACTAGTTGACAAAAATGTCAAGACTGGAGAAGAAAAGAAATATGATAAGTGGCCAAGGAATTGAGAAGAAGAATAAGCTATTTGTCAAATACATGGGTACGCGGGAAGACAGACGCCTCAGGCGTCCAATCTCCCAGAAGGCCATGAAGCTATTCCCAACGTCGCATTCCGCAAGTCGTTTAGTACTCACTTGAAAATCCCACAGATCGTGGAGCGAGACAAAGGAGAAAGTTATCGCCATGATTCGAGCGAGAATAAAAACAATATCCTCTGACTTGGGGCCATGAACAATGCCTTGGCCGTTGTTTGGGCAGTGGCAGTTTCCAATTGGCAAGTTCCTGGGAAGGCGCGACACGCCTCCCATCTCCTGCTCATATTGACTGTTGTGATATTTCTCCAATATTTCTCCAAAGAAAAACTTCGCTTATGCCTCGCTCAACTTCCAACTCGCGCTTTTTCTTTCTCATCTTGGTCCTCGTCTTCAGGATACCTCTTTCCCGGAGAAATGATGTCCTTTTTTGGACGCGGACACACAGGCCAAAGCCAACCGACCGCCCATGATTCCTGTTTTTCAGACACCAGTGACTCATATGCGCCTTCGAAATTCATTTCTGGAACTTCACCCTTTCCGCCTTCCATGTCTGCTGGTATCCCGGCACCTCCATGGCAGTGGTGGACTCAGCCTGGGACTTCTCCGTGGGGGAGAAACTGGGCCCAGAGGCTGGGAGACGGAAAATTCATGATTTCGATGAATGAGCGGATGATACAGAAACATGTCGAAGAGTGAGTACTCCCTGGTCGGTTTGCTGCACAGTGTCTCGAGTGATCTCAGTATTAACTGTGGAAATGCCAGCTCCTTCCTCTTCCCCCGATATAGCGACGTCAGAATCATTTGCGGAGATACCATCTTTTCAACACATAAGACCATCATCTGTCACCTGTCGCGCTATTTCAAAGCAGCCTTTCATGGCAAGTTCCGGGTATGGATCGCAATTAGTGCCAAGTGATGGATCGAGTGTCCGCTGACAGAAAGGGGCGATTCAGGAATCATGCGGATGCCTCACACTTGCCGACAAAGATCCGATACTGGTGGAGAAGGTCCTCCAATACTTGTACACGGGAAACTACACGTTGGATCCGGGTATGTCGCGATATGATGAAGTTATCATCCTTCAACGGCATCATAAACTGAAATCCTTGATAGACAAGCAAGAGACTGAAGAGATCAGCTCTGATGGTACCGCAATAATCAAATAATATTTCCGAGATAACAAGTACCTCACACATTTTGGAATGGCTAACTTTGAGCTTTCTTCTCCAGACTCCGAGAATTCGAACCTGGATGGCAAATCCACTCGCCCGTGGAAACGATCCCAGAAGAAAAGAAAAAGATTCGGTGTCAGGACAATGATAAACCTCTTCACCGTGGGTGCCAGACCGAAGAAGCGCCCTGCCCTGAATGACCGACTGTTCCACAGTGCCGCCTACTTCCATCTCCGCATGTACGCCGAAGCAGACTACTTCATGATCGATGAGCTGAAAGTCAAAGCCGAAGCGGAGTTCTGCAAAGCCTTTGAGAGCCTCCTCACAGTTGAGCTCATTTTCAAAAACGATTACGCTGCCAAGTTCGCCATCAGCAAAATCATCAACGAGCTATACAGCCGCCGGGGGAATTACGGTGTGTTGAGAGAGATGGTGCTCGAACTCATGCTGAACAACCTGCCCGGTTTGCGGCAGACGATTTTCATGTCGCCTATGGAAGGGTCTTGCTTTCTGAGTTTGCACCCTGAGTTCGGGGCGGACTTTTGCTGGGGGATGATGGAGAAGGCATTTCCATCGGATATGCCTACCTACTATCCCACGCTTATGCCGGAACAATTCGCATACTGGGACCGGCAATGCAAGACAATGACTGGGCAATTGTAACCTGATGAGGAAGACAAGGTGCACCTGGTTTGTTATGAATACATCCCAAGGTAGGGGATTGGTGTCAACGTTAATGTATTGCTATGCAGTATGGTCGAATGTCGCGACGATTGAGAAAAACCAAAATTTATGTCACAATGAATGATAAATTCAAATTTCAAGTCTAGTTGAATCATTTTGCTAGTCGAAATTGAGTAAACTGAGTGATAACACTCAATTATATAGATTAGGGTAGATAGCGCAGGGACCTGGAAGTTGATCTAGATACGAGGTCACAGTGGAGTCTACTCTTCCAGGTGCAGAGCAATGCAAAGTAATCAGTCCTATTTCTATAAATAAACCGACGAATCTTATAGCTCCATTTTAGATCGATGCATCTCGCAAAGGTCCCTGTAAGACTACCTGATAAGGGCAAGAGCGATACCGACATGGAAGGAGAAGGAAACGCCCAGAACATGTAAATAGAGGGCCTTCGCTAGGAAGTACCGTGCATAGGTAGCGACAAGGGGAGGAAACCAACTAACGATGGGGGTACAGTAATCCATTTCTGCACACACCGAGCTAAACCAACCCAGGTCCAGGCCTTGCGTCGCAAGGGTTTCGTAGCGTTGAATCGAGTCTGGAGAAAACATCCGAATCCCCAGCGCCCTACAGGGACAAAGAAACCCCAGTGACGGTCGCGTCTGTTAACATCCTGCGAACCAGCCATAGATCGAGGCTACATTAGTAAGGCAATACAAAGAGAATCCACGGTCGGTGATATTGGGTATCCCGCTAAGCCGAAGCCGCTTTGCTGCATTTCCGTTAAACCAGCAGTGCTTGGACCATGACAGTAAGGGCAGGCATTAAAAAAAGGCCTCCGGGAGATAGAGGAGTAATAGACGTCGTTCTGGTGGCAAGTTGTAACAAGTTGTAACAAAGGCACTGCATGTGTAAGTTGCAAGTCCTATAGTTATTTGTAATTGATCATGACAATATGCATTCAGCCGATCGCTCTTCCAGTCTCAAAGACCTCTTTTCGGCGTGCCATCAGGTGCAGG
Source organism: Penicillium cataractarum (assembly GCF_028827025.1). Taxonomy (NCBI): domain Eukaryota; kingdom Fungi; phylum Ascomycota; class Eurotiomycetes; order Eurotiales; family Aspergillaceae; genus Penicillium; species Penicillium cataractarum. Next base: position 1,857,062 of record NW_026622743.1, on the reverse strand, counting down.
CGCTATGGTCAATCGATCAGGAGGCGAAAAGACTGATACTTTCACCGGCAGCCAATGAGAGACTGGTGAGACATACTCGGCTGTTTTTTTCCAAACCAATCCACGGTCGGGAGTGACATCAGCCGGTAGTTGGTCCTTCTCGGTCAAAAATATCGCCAACCATAGTCAAAGGTACTATGACTGTCGTGTTGCGATGGAGGAATGCATATTATTATTGGGAATTTGGGATCAGCAATGGCCAGGGTTATGGCGGGTGGGAAATGTTGAAATCCGGTTTTTCTAGTCCAAACCGAAAATTCTCATGACCTTCTTCCATACGGTTCATGCATCGCACGCTGGTGATGGTCAGCACGGCCGTCTCGGCACTTGTGAGTAGGAAAGTAGAATATGAGCATGTAGTCTCACTGTCCATGCCCTTCCTCAAGTAGTACAGGTTCCTTTGTTCGGGGTCGCCGATGGCAAGCCAGGCCAATGAGTTTGATAGACAGTTAGGGGACGCCGACCACGAGTATATGATTCAAAAGCCTGGGTAGACCCGATGTTTTCAGGCGGCTCGAGCCGACCAATTGTTTCAATGGAGTTGATTCGTAACCATGGGACCGACGTATCAGGGAGTCGGAAAACTAGAAGGCAAGGTTGAGAGGATTTGTGGGGCTGTATCTCGTTTTCGAAGTTAAATTCAGATCATTGTTGATATACCATAGGAAAAATTTTCCGGATATGAGACCCGACGATTCAGATATCGCAAGTAATATAACCAGTACACATGGGGGCGGAGCCATCGCTATAGTTCGACGTCATACCTGGCAGGCCACGATGTTCTTGACAGGCCTAGGATGACGTCCAACATCAACAGTCGCGTGGACGATCTATTGAATCTTCTCGCACTGTAGGGATAAACAGCACTTAGATCTGTGTTGCGCTTCCTACCGTACCGTAGCGAAGCCGAACCAATGCCAAGACATACCATGGCAGAAGTTGCACTCCCCGATTGGAAGGCAGAATTCAGCGACCAATGATAAGCGACGAAAGTGATTTTTAGTCGCAAGCCACCTAATTTGGTGGGGATAGTGATCTCGCTCGAATTTTGAGATAGGCAAGAATACCCATTTTGACGGCAACGAATCGAATTCAAGCCAATGTTGCGTGTAGATCTGGGTTCGGCTGGTTTAGGATGACTTCCCCGTAATGCGCTACTGCGAGTGCATGGGCTAGAGGGAGCCTTTGACGGCGGAGACGTTGTCAAAAGTGAGGTGAAACAGGTCATGACATGCCTTCTTTCTGCTATACTTCGTGTAATAGTGCGTACAACGTTAGTGTAGCGACACGGCTCATGGGCTATTGGATGACCCAGGACCTTGGGAATCTTTGCCACATTTCGCCAAATTATGGTCCAAGCTTTCCCCAGATACCAGCCAGGTTGTGTGCAGACCAGGTCCATCTGTCTTCTAAATCGACGACGGGAACAGTTTGACTCGTGATCCTGGAAATGTCCTGGTCCCGGCTCGGTTGATGGATCGACTCGGCGTAAGAAATGGAGGTACTTCAGGTAAATGACAAAATCGGGTTGTAGTACTGTAGAGTACAAAGAATCTGCAGCACGTGCAGCACCATTCGGTCTAGATCTTGTTTCAGATGTCATTTACAAGTCAAACAGCAGAGATTCCTTCGGAAGGGTTTAGCTAAAGGTATAGCTGTATGGTATGCTTGCTTCGCAAGCAGTCAGTTTGGGTCAGTCCCGTACTTTTCAAGTCTTGTAGCCGACCTCGGCGATTGGATGGAAGTCCTTAAATGATCGTCGGTCGCTTTGTTCCGAGGAGAACGCGAGTGCCGTACTGAGGCGAGTTATGATTCAATCTTTTCGAGTACAATCTCGCATTGGTGCATTTTTGGCCACGCCCCAAGACTGTGGGGCTGGATGCAGGCGGTGCGTATGGCGTAGCATATCCCCCAATTCCTGTCGTCTTTTCTTTTTCTTGCTAGGCGAAGGGGAAGGCATGAATCGCATTCGTATTCTAGTCCTGCGTACACTGGTACAGCACTCTGTCCAGGTCCACTCGGGTCTATCGGCCAGAATTTTGGTCACGTTCCCCCCGTTGAAAGGGCTCGGGCGGGAACCCATGTTCTTGATGCGTATCCCCATCAAAGCGCTAACCGGATTCCAGACTAACCCTGCCCTGATGGGCCTTGCCTCTTCCCTGTCGGTTTCTATGCCTTCAACGGTGTCAGATTGGCAAGCTGCCGACTTCGCCTCTCCCCAATCACCGTAAGGTTCAATCTTGGACCAGCGAGTCACCCTGATTGTGTACAGCTGCCGACTTCCCCTTGCCCTGATGTTTGCTTAAGATTGATGAACCCCCTCAGTCATGCCTGCAGGCTAGCTTCGATAGATTCAACCTGTTTCGTTCCAACAGCCCTTCTCGTGTCCCAACAGCTAGCCGAATACATAACACCGCAACTAAACCACAACAACAGCGTCCTAACGAAGGTCCTCGATCCCTTTCGAACGCCCTCCGATAACACTGTGAGAAGGTTGAGCCGAGAATCCATGAATCTCTATTCCATGAGACAAACAGTGTTGTGACGAGTCGCCACCTGTGTGCCCGTGTCGCTTTTTGTTTCGACCTCGCCCCGGAATCGCGTCAAACGGGGAAGTTCATCCTGGTCGCCTTTCACGGCTCGCATCACGAGAACGAACCCATAGCGGTAGATTTTCAATCAGCTAGACAGGATATTATTTCTCGACAGTCGCAATTGCAGTTTTCGAGTCAGCTTTTGGCCCAGAAAATGAGCCATCCCGACCCTACCAAACAATTTCCTCCGCTGGCGGCTGGCCCGTCATCGCGCATATACAATGGACAGTCATCGGTGGTTGTGAGTCGGTCCAAAAAGAACTCAACAGCTTGCTTACCGTGCAAAGCTGCAAAGAGGAAGGTTCGTTATCAATCACCGTGGGGCCACAACGTGTCTGGATCGACGACCCCGAAGCAAGCACGGGGATTATGAGACGTAATTTGAACAGCTAACGATATCGTCGCCTGACCACAGTGCTCCGGGGATGGGACGTCCCCCTGCAATCCCTGCAAAACCGCCGGTACCGCAAGCGAATGCCGCTTCGACCCAACCCGAGATCTCAGGCGTAAGATCGCCGTGAAGAAGACCATCCAAGAGCTCACCGATTATAAAGGCCTCTTAAACACTCTGTTGACCACGATCCGATTGTCTCCGCAAGATAAAGTGTCGAAGATCGTCGAATTGATCAAGAACAATGGGTCAATGCAAGAGATTGCTCAGGCCGTGGGCAGCGACGCCACCTTCCCTGACTCCAGCCAGAAAGCTCGAGAGTATCAGGCTCTAGGGGAGGATTTGAATCATGCCGACTCGTTAAACGAGGCATCCGCATCGATATCTCAGAGCGAAGCAGCGCCAAGTCGATCGTCAACCTCGCCAGAAGAAGAACACCATATTGAATTCCCTCGAGCGGCACTTCATCCATATGCCCGGGTGACTTTGGAAAGTCTCTGTGATATCCCCCTTTTCAGGGTACCAGCAAAGCCATGGACAGGTGTGACCGATGACAACGATCTTGTGTCGCATCTGGTTTCCCTATACTTCACTTGGGACCATCCATGCGCGCAGTTTGTTGATCAAGGTATCTTTTTGGAACATATGAAGCGGGGCGACCTTTCCTCTGAATTTTGTTCGCCTCTCTTGGTGAATAGTCTGCTATCAATAGCAAGCGTATGAAGCCACCCCCCCCCCCCCCCCCCCCAGCTAGTTTCGCCGGTTTTCATTTTCTTGGGTTTCTGATGGTTTTGGCAGGTGTATTCTGACAGTCCTGGCGTTTTCGCGGAACCAGGAAACGCATTCTCTTGGGGACAAGGCTTTTTCGAGGAAGCGGAGCGATTGTTGAAGCCCCAAGAGGGGCTTGCAACGTTGACAAATATTCAGGCTCTCCTGACAATGTGTTGTGTGTATGTGAAGTTTTGGTCTTTTGATGCCTTATGTGTCTTTTTGTACTTGTAGCGATGGAAACTGAAGGATCCACAGGTTGTCGCAACAGGGAAAGAGTAGTCGAGCCTGGTGGATCTTGCGAGGGGCCGTTCAAATGGCTCAGGATATGGGCCTATTCACGTTCCCCGAAGTGGCGCATCCATCCACAGAGGCCATATCACCCGAGATGGAGCGAGTTCGTGCGATTACAGCTTGGGGCGTTTTCAGCTTGAATCTGTGTGTGAAATTCGACCAGACCGAAAAGAAAGGAAATGCCACTAATGTTTTCAATAGCCAGCTCTCGATGAAGCTCCACAAGGTAGCCAACTTGGCTCGACCTGCCTCCAGATTGAATATGGGAGGTGATGATGACTTTGATTGGACGCCATATCCGAGGTCAAATCAAACCAATTACACCACGAAGCCCGCGCATCTGCCTCGAGTCAGACAGGGTCTCGGTGAGCTGATGGATATATTGTTTGATATTCAAGAACTATTGCATAATAAGGCGTTTCGTGGGAGTTTCCACGAGTCATGGGTCAAGGCCAAGGCTCCTTATGAACGATTGCAGCAGTGGCTGTCAGGGTGGCCCAGTCCGTCCCAGATCGGACCAGAGCCAATTCCCCAACTCCTTATTCTCCGGTAAGATAGTTGTCAACCCGATTCTTTCATTGCACACCACGTGCTGACGACAATTCACGAAGCATCAAATACCTCCAAGCGGTCATGGATCTGCTCGAGACACTGATTGATCGAGATCAAGAAGGCGCCATGACCCCTCATTTACGGCGAACTTGGCGTGAACAAGCTGAAGAGATGGCCGAATGTCTTCGTGTGCATCGCCAGTCGTATGGGTTGAAACACGTTCCCAGCCAAGTTATTGACGCCGTTCAGACGGCCCTCCGTGTCCTGGTGCATCAGCTGGATGACACCGACGACGCGAGGAATGCTTTCACTGAGCTCTGCCGGTTCGGTATTGCGCTCAGCCATAAGTTCCAGCCTACGGCTGAGACTGTTCACGCCATTCAGTTGCTAGCACAACGTGGTGCCGTGAGGCTGCCTACAGAGGCCATCGCGATCCTGGAAGGGTCCGAGCTGAGGAAAGGGCCAGAGTAACGAGTGGCACGTCACCCGAGGGAGCCGAATATTGTCCAAATTTTTCGTTTCATCGTTTTATCGTTGATAAGACGGTTCAGGGGGGCGCGGTTGACTCAAAGGGTGTCGTTAGGTTTGGGGGAGGAGGGGGAAATCTGTCAGGTTGCAAGTGTCAAGGCTGAGATATTCTAGGCACAAGAAACTCGGGAGTGGTGTATAGCCCGCCACCTCGATTCAGAGAATGATACTCCTTTCTTGAGAAAGTAATCGGCTTCATATTGAGGCCTATCGAGTGTGCTCTCACCTGCTCAGATCAACGAGAGAAGCTTTCCTTCCGGATCCTCCGCATCTCTGAAACTTAGGGTTCAAAGTCATTCATCGACCACAACAAGGAACCCTCCATACGCTCATGTCACCCCAGCTTGTTGTTGGCGACTGAAGTTGACCAGGGAGTCGGGATTGTGTGTGTTTTCCCAAGCAGACGAAAGTACCGAGCCGTTGGATGAAAAAGGGAGGGAAGAACAATCCACTCCGGAATCCGGGATCATTTTCCAGGTGCCATCAACGAAACCACACTAACCGGTCGGACTGTCTTCCCGCCTGTGATACATTCACGCATGAGCAGCTTGGACCTCTGGCGCACAGTAGTGACTATATTTGATATTCCGAGTGACTGCCCTGCGAAAGGACCTCAGAAGCCGCTATCATGGCCTTGTCGGTGCCTCAACATCCTGTCCATCAAATCGATCTCATAGCCCTCCCTTACACAAGCCATATTCCCCTTCAGCTGAACACCTTGCTTCTTTCTTCCCTAATAATACCCATGCACGACATGCTGCCCATCTTTCAATACTTCCACGGGTGTTAAGGTATCATGGTGTTGAAGATGCTTCTTGCGTGTTGTAGAACCTTACTAAAAAATGATCCGTTTCTCACCATGTTTATAAACCAGGAAAGACCAAACAAAAGTCTGCAATTCCTCAGAACAATAACGTGTAAACTGTTCTTGAATTCTAACCTGCTTGAAATTGTAGATTATGCCTGGACGACTAAAATTTTGCCTTGCTCACCTTCCCATGATGATCTCTTCTTGTAGTTCAATACGGAGCACGCAACAGGTGGAACCCCGTCAATTGCATTTGGAGTGCCGCTCCAAACTCAGTTGGGACTGTTTGCTCGCTTTCAATTACAAAAGCACGATCTATTCCTAATCGAATGCCGATGACTCGAGAGGTACTGTATACAAAATACGTAGAATGTATTAATCCAGCATAAGCTGAGTCAGCATCGACTTTATGCGCAGATAAGATAAGCACAACACCGAAGCGAAAACCCTCAAAATTCAACTTCTTGGGCAAATCGCACAGGCCGCCGACGGACGTGAACCCCCCACCACCACCCAACGCCCTTTCCTCCGCCCTTGCCGTCCTCCCTCGGCGCGAGATAAATAAAAATCTACCTATCCTTTCCTTCTCTCCTCGACTACCCTTTTCCGCCCACGATGTCCTACGACGACCGCGTCAATGCGCGCCCCAGCCTGAACGATGAGTCCGATGTTGAGGAGGAGGCTCTGGTCAACGACTACCGTGAGCAAGTCAACTTTGAGGATGGAATGAGCGATCTGGACCGGACGACATCCCTTGGTGGCTCGCAGGCCCAAGACCTCCAGGCACAGCTGACTGCCGCCGCTACCCCGCTGGAATACCAGGCGACTCTCGAGACTAAGTTCGCCAGCTACGACAACTACTGCAGTCTCTTCCACTACATTCTGAACTCGGAGGGTCCCGTGGATCTCGAGGTTCCCTCGGTAGGTGCTCCGTTGTGTCATTTCCAATGCCGATGGTTGGACAAAACAATGAATGAAAATCCAATGCTTGGCATTCATGGGACTGGTCAACTACCTGTTACGGGAGAGTTAAGGACGGAAAACTAACGTTCAATGCTTTCATTCTAGTACTACTGGGCCTGGGATGTTATCGATGAGTTCATCTACCAATTCGAGTCGTTCTGCCGCTATCGCAACCGTGTCGCCCGTAGCGGCTCCTCCGAGGAAGAGTCTCAGCTGCTCCGCGAGAACCCTAACACCTGGGGTTGCTACTCCGTGCTGAATGTGCTCTACTCCCTCATCCAGCGCTCCCAGATCAACGAGCAGCTCGCTGCTATCAAGCGCGGTGAGGACCCCGTTGCCTTCGCCGGCGAGTATGGCTCCCGCCCTCTGTACAAGATGCTGGGTTACTTCTCGATCATCGGCCTGCTGCGTGTGCACTGCTTGCTCGGTGATTTCAGCCTCGCCATCAAGACCCTCGACGATATCGAGATGAACAAGAAGGCTATGTTCGCCCGTGTTATGGCGGCTCACTTCACCACCTACTACTACGTGGGTTTCTCCTACATGATGATGCGTCGCTATGCCGATGCCATCCGCATGTTCAGCCACATTCTGGTCTACGTCTCCCGGACGAAGAACTTCCAGAAGGGCGGCAACAGCTACGATGCTATTGCCAAGAAGAACGATCAGATGTACGCCCTGATCGCCATCTGTGTCGCTCTCCACCCCACTCGCCTGGACGACACCATCCACTCCGCCGTCCGCGAGAAGTACGGCGAGCAGTTCCACCGCATGCAGCAGGGTGGCCCCGAGGCCCTGCCCGTCTTCGAGGAGCTCTTCCGCTCTGCCTGCCCCAAGTTCATCAGCCCCACTCCTCCCGACTTCGACAACCCGGCCCTCAACGTCGACCCCGTCGACCACCACACCGCCATCTTCATGGATGAGGTCAAGAACACCCTGTTCAACCCTACCATCCGCTCCTACCTGAAGCTCTACACCACCATGGATCTGAAGAAGCTGGCTGGCTTCCTCGAGGTCGAGCCTGAGCAGCTCCGCTCGTGGCTGCTGGTCAACAAGCAGCGCAGTCGCCAGATTCGCTGGGTTGAGGGTGGTCTGCTCGATGGAGAGGCCGTCATCTCCAACGATCTCGACTACGCTCTTGAGGATGACCTCATCCACGTTAGCGAGACCAAGGCCGGCCGCCGCTTGGTGGACTGGTACCTGCGCAACCTTGCCCGCGTCTACTAAGCGGTGCGCCTCCCCCAAAACAACACCCTCCGCTACTTGGTTTGCCTTCCAAACCATAACCTGGTAAACAGGTTCCCGGAGAGGGCGAAAAGGTAGAGGAATGGACTGACTCTACATGCAAGAAAGAACGGTACATGACTCGAGATGAATTTTTTCTTTCATATTCTTTAAACCGCTCCCCCTCCTTGTTTTCTTTCCCCCCATATTAACCTCATTGTTTTCTCCTGTTGCTGGTTTTTATACGCCTTTTTTTCCATTTTTGTTTCCTTGGTTTATTTGTCCCTGGTCCCTCATCGGCTCAGAGGCTTCGTCCATGTGGATTTAAAATCAAGTCGGGCTATCGCGATATCTTTGGAGGGCGTACGATTGTCATTTGCCCCGGTCTGCGGTTCTGCTTTCTTTTTCAGGGGGACGATACACTCACGGTGAGTGTATGTGTTGAGGTAGAAAAAAGAGACTTGATGAAATGCATAGATCAACGATTATAACTTCAACGCTGCATATCTAGTAGTAGTTCAAACACGTAGATTAGCCCGTAGCTCTTAAGTGATTCTCAATATGCCCGATGATATGGATACTAACGAATGCTCCATCCAACTGCCGGGCCCTCAGTAAATCCGCGTCCGGATACCTTGTTCCTGAATTTGATATTTCTCCTCTCTAACATATACCATACATACTAAACCGAAACTTCCAAAGCCAAAGCCCATCATGGATCTCTCCCATATTTCATCCCAACTCTCCTCCTCATCACCCACCCGATTCCCAGACTGTTGTCTCTCTATATCCACCACCCTCCTCACAACCCTGACAACTCTCCTCCCCAAAAAGCCCGCATTCACACTCTCAATCGGCAGCGGATCCGGCCTCTTAGAAGGCCTCCTTTCACACTCCAATGCAGCAATCTCCGTGGAGGGAGTCGAGGTAGCCTCATCTGTTAATCGGTACATTGCCGAGGAAGATATGCATGTCGCTGCTGGTGCTTGGGATCTTTATTCAAGGGCTCGGCAGGCGAAGGCTTGGATGTTTGTTTACCCCCGCGAACCGAAATTGGTCTCTAGGTATATTGAGATATATGGGGAGGGAGATGTGGAGATTATTGTGTGGCTTGGGCCGAAGGTAGATTGGGGTGATTATGAGCCTTGTTTTCGGAGCTCGATGTTCGCTGAGTTGGAGGTTTTGGAGGTTGGGTTGGCGCCGTATGAGATTGCGGTTGTTGCTAGGAGGTCTGTTTGATTTCACTTTTGTGTTATAATGATTGAATGACTATCTATCCCAGAAAACTGTATGGGATCTAAGATGTCATCATATTGATGATGATAACATTACTATATCTTTTTGAAGACCATACCGACTCTTATGCGAGGTAAAGGGTATTATAGAGAGAAGAGGGGTATACAATGCAAATTAATCTATCTATCTTCCTATTTGGAATATGCCGTATCTGTACACGCAAGAGAGAAAAGCACCGATGGACTCTGTTGGTAGAAAATCATCCCAAATCAGTCCATCACGTCAAAGCTCGTGCCACAGCCGCAGTTACTCGTTGCCCGCGGGTTGTCCACGATCTTAAACTGGCTACCGATCAGCTCGGTGGTGTAATCGACCGTGCTGCCAGACAACAGCTCTAGCGAGGGCTCGTCCATAATGACCTTTGCCGTGCCGGCGGCCTTTGTTGAAGCTTCCGATGGATCTGCCTCGCCTTCGAAAATGGTATCCTCTTCGACATCAATCTTGGCTGCTGATTCGAGGGACATCAGGTATTGGAAACCATGGCAGCCGCCACTGGTCACGGTAATGCGGAGATGGTGGTAGGGGTTTTCTTCTTTCGTGGCAGAGGGTGAGGAGGATGGGTCGGTGATTTCACGGAGACGCTATTATATTCAAGTTAGCTTGAGCTTCGGCGTTGATTCGGGAAATGAGGCTAGAAACGAAAAACAAAAGGCGATCGCAGCCGAGAAGGAAGAACAAAAACAAAAACATACAACAGCCAGGATTCGCATGTGGTCACCCACCATACTACTAACTGGCCGGCGTGTGGCTTAAGTACGGCTGAGCGGACGGGAAGCCCTGTTCTCCACACCCTATGGTCGTATGTGCTGGATACCTCGGGGAACCGACTTAACCCGTGCTCTTGGAATTGTGTTCATCCAATGTCATGGAGAACCCAATTTCGACAGCAGCTTAACATTCAGTCCCCAGGTCTCGGGCAACTCGCAGAGTTGCCACACAACACAGCGCATAGTTTCGGTCATGACGGTAGACCCGCGAAAGCCAAGTAACCAAAAGAAAACCATTGTAAACGTACCGACACTGCGCGAGGAGAGATACTGATCATGAGAGTCTCTCCATCATCTCCAGTTCTCGGGTTTTGCGTGACCTTGGTGGTGAGCCGAGCGGACGAGGAGGAAAACGAAGCGACGGATTGACGGGTAGGTGATCGCAATAGACACCCACGTGCGAACGGCCTGTAAACAGGTGCGCCCGCCGAAGCAGCTGTAAGTCGGCGGGAAGCGAGTTGGCCAGCGGAGGACGATGCGGAGAGGCGCAAGGAAGATTGGGAAGTTGAGAAGAGTCGGCCGTGCTGCTGGGACAACCGCCGCGCAGCTGCTGATGTGAAAAGTGACCGCGACATGGCTGTGTATGTGCAAGAGTCGCTGAGCTCGAGAGATGACGAAAAGAAACTTGGATTATCAATTATCGCATCGTTCCATCCGATGGCCGCGGGTTAGTCAGTTCGGCAGTGGCGCGATTGGTCAGCTCTGGCGGGGAATAGTGGCAGAATACTGAAAAGGGTAAGGGATCGGAGTTGGCGGGGAAGAGAGACGATTTCTTTGGCTTGTGAGTCGACAGGTTCTTGAATTGCCTAGCTTCGAAAGATTCACGGGATATCTTACGATCAGAGGGCTTGTCACACGAGTCGCTCTTCTCAAAATGGGTTCACGGCAGCATCTCCGTGATATCAAATCCGGTCCCCCACTTCACTACCAGGATGATATCAGAGCTTACACGAGAGACTATGCCGAAGCATTGGATGCAGCAGATCCTCTCCATCAATTCCGAGATGAATTTATCATCCCCTCCAAACAAGACCTGAAGCGGAAGACGTTGGCAGAAGATCAGGGTATGTATATTTACTCATATCTGGTTCCTTAGCCCCACCATACCACTTATACTTACATTACCTCCAACAGGTTATGACGAAGCTTCCGATCCTAGATGCATTTATCTCTGTGGCAACTCCCTCGGTGTTCAGCCTCGCAGCACTCGACGATACATTGAGCAATATCTGCGAACCTGGGCAACCAAGGGTGTAACAGGTCACTTTGTGCCGCACGACGATGAATTGCTACCTCCATTTGTCGATGTCGATACTGCTGCGTCCAAGCTGATGGCACCTATCGTAGGCGCTTCTCAAAAGGAAGTGGCAGTGATGGGAACTCTCACTGCCAATCTCCACTTCCTCATGGCCAGTTTCTATCAACCGACAAGTGAGAAGTACAAGATTATCCTTGAAGGCAAAGCATTTCCCAGTGACCATGTGTGTGATACCTCATAAGATGGAGGCGGCATTCATGTTATACTAACGAAAAACATAACTAGTACGCAATTGAGTCTCAAGTCCGACACCACAACTTCGACCCAAAGCAGGCCATGGTGTTGATTGAGCCTGAGAATCTCGATCGCCCAATTCTCACCACGGACCAGATCATCAGAGTGATCGATGAGAATGCCTCCAGCACTGCCCTGATTCTCTTGTCTGCCATTCAATTCTATACAGGCCAGTACTTTGACATCCAAAAAATCACAGCTCATGCGCACTCCAAGGGCATCTTGATCGGCTGGGACTGTGCCCATGCCGCTGGCAATGTTGATCTACGTCTACATGACTGGGACGTCGATTTTGCAGCATGGTGCAGTTACAAGTATCTCAACAGTGGACCTGGTGGTATGGCCGCACTGTTCGTACACGAACGTCATGGCAAGGTCGACAACGAGGAGACTTTCCGACCTCGGCTTTCAGGCTGGTGGGGTAGTGACCTCCAGACACGGTTCCAAATGAATAATAGTGAGATTTCCCTATTAAAGCATTCCTAACAGAATGACCGCTAATTCTTGTAAGCATTCGTCCCGCAATCCGGCGCTGCTGGCTTCCAGCTATCCAACCCGTCCGTCCTGGATATCAACGCGGTCGTTGCCTCCCTCGAAATCTTCAACCGTGCAACGATGAAGTCAATTCGGGAAAAGTCGCTCCACATTACCGGATATCTCGAGCATCTATTGCTAAAGTATCCGCTGGATGCTCCCGCAGAGGATAAGCCTTTCACTTTAATCACACCGTCGAATCCAGCAGAACGAGGCGCTCAGCTCAGCTTACGACTCCAGCCTGGACTGCTGGACCATGTCTTACATTACTTGGAGGAACACGGCGTGGTTATCGATGAGAGGAAACCTGATGTCATTCGGGTTGCTCCGGCACCATTGTACAATACATACACAGATGTGTGGGAGTTTTGTCAGATTTTCTTGCAGGCTTGTCGGGAGGCTGTCAAAGCCCGGGGTTAAGATTTGTATATCCATATGTATCACTTAAAATACTTTGTTTCGGAGAATGACTGTGAGGCAGGTGGGCAGTGCTAGCTCGTGGTACCCAAGCCTTTCTTCTGGGAAATCGCCGCTGAAACCTCAATAATAGACTGCGGTCCTGAAGCTAAACTGATCTAATTAAAAGTACGGATAGGTGGATTCGGTGAAGATGGTTGCATCCGTCCCTGGCTACAGAGACGTTTAGTCTGAGTGAGCAACCACTCATATGCTAAGTCCGCACATGCCTTAGTCGACTCATTAGTTGATGTTCATACTCTCTCCGAAATATGCACGAGCCGCAAGATGGAAGAGACAAAGCTAGTAAGCGAGTACGGACGAATGGAGTTCGCATCGATATGATTGCAGATTCGAGCTACTGCAACTAATTTGCTGTCCCTAAAATAAGCCACATGCTTATAACTATGTAGGCTCGGTGACTCACAAGCCACGCCGAGCTTGCTAACCAGTCGTGGATGGTTTCTGACGGGGCTCGTTTGTCGGAGTTAACCGCCGATAATTCGATAAGATGTCTTGTTGCGGAATAAGCTACAGAACGGAGTAAGTACGGAGTAAACCTTTCGGCATCTCGGCACAGGTCCGTTCTTCTCCACAAAGGACTGGACCACAGCAAATTTTTGACAAGCGCCTTGATTCGATACCTTCCACAAGGGGAATAGTCACATTGAACTCGAGGTCAGGTTTAAATCTGCTCGTCCAATATGTCCATTGTAAAATCTTTGGATAAGTACGCTGGCTCGCACTCATCGCTGAGACGACCACTACTGAGCAACACAAAATATGGGCGCTCCCCCACCCTCAAGTGTGATTGCTGTGACTTCGGCGGACGTCGAAAAGGCGAGAGATACCAGCAGCCATGCGGGGAATCATAGCGGGGATGTTGCAGATGTCGATTACTCGGTCTTCACGATTAGCCAGCGACGGTATATCGTTTTCATGGCGTCGTGGGCTGGTTTCTTCTCGCCTGTTTCTTCTCAGATCTACTTTCCAGCTCTGAACACACTGGCTCATGATCTTCATGTCTCGAACTCGCTGATCAACTTGACTCTCACAAGTTATATGGTGAGTTGGTCTCGTGCCTTGCTTCGACCTACGTTTTGGAGCTGACTTTGACACAACAGATCTTCCAAGGCCTGTCACCTATGTTTATTGGTGACTTTGCCGATAAAGCTGGAAGACGACCGGCATATATCGTGTGTTTTACGATCTACATCGCCGCCAACATTGGGCTGGCCCTGCAGAATAACTATGCAGCCCTCTTCGTCCTGCGATGTCTTCAAAGTGCAGGAAGCAGTACCACGATTGCCCTCTCTTCGGGGGTCGTTTCTGATGTGGCCACTGCTTCCGAACGTGGATCCTACATGGGCTTCGTTACGGCCGGCTCACTCTTAGGGCCGTCTGTTGGCCCGGTCATTGGAGGTCTGCTATCGCAGTATCTCGGTTGGCGGGCTATCTTCTGGTTCCTCGTCATCTTCTCGGGTGCATTCATGATCCCATTCTTAGTTTTCTTCCCAGAGACCGCTCGAGGCGTCGTTGGTGACGGTTCATTGCCTCCCCAAAAGTGGAACATGTCCTTGATGAGTTATCTCAAAGCTCGGAAAGCTCGTGAGGAAGGCACCGAAGCTCATATCGCTCCATCTAGACAGAAACTACGGTTCCCCAACCCTTTGGAAACACTGGCGATTGTTGCTCAAAAGGATACGAGCATCGTTCTGCTTTGCAATGCGATTCTATTCGCTGGTTTCTACGACATCAGTGCCACAATTCCGTCGATCTTCAACGAACTATACGGTCTGGACGATCTCCAGATTGGATTGTGCTATATTCCATTCGGACTCGGTGCTTCTATTGCATCCATACTGAATGGAAAGTTCTTGGATTACAATTATCGCCGCATAGCGAAGCAACTGGGATTCCCCCTCGTCAAGAACCGCCACACAGACTTGAGGAATTTCCCAATTGAAAAAGCCCGCCTCCAGATTGCCTTCCCGATGCTTACGATTGGAAGTCTCTCCATCCTGGCTTTTGGGTGGTGCTTGAACTTCGGGGTTCACTTGGCTGCCCCGACTACCATTCTGTTTCTGATGGGCCTAACGCTGACTGGTGCTTTCAATACCATCAGCACTATTCTGGTGGACTTTTATCCAACACAAGCAGCAAAGGCCACGGCTGCCAACAATATTGTCCGATGCTTGCTCGGAGCAGGCGCAACAGCTCTGATTGACCCTATGCTTGCAGCCATGGGTCGTGGTTGGTGCTTCACTTTCGTGTCCCTGGTGATGTTGGCCACATCTCCGTTGCTTCTACTAGTCATCTACAAGGGGCCCAAATGGCGTGAAGAGCGCCGTCTGAAGGAAGAGGCTAAGAAGCTTGAAGCTAGGACGAGCCCCACGAGCGAGAGGTGAAATTTGATGCCAGGTATACCCGAGATGGAATGGCATTCCATGTCCTTCCCCTCATTGGCGATGCCCTTTATGACAGAATTATTTGCATAATATTAAACCGATACCCATATGGAATCATCAGGTATTTGGGAGTGCTTTTTTGCTTGCTTGCTATTAGAAGAATTTGAATATCAATCATAATACAACCAAAAAATCTAAACTCAAAGGTGCCATCTTGCTTATACTACAATCAATCAATTCGTCAACACGTATCACCTGAACGCAAAGTACGCGCGCTCGAGAGGTAGCCTCTCGGATTCCCAAGCGAGCCAATCCGATCTCGTAGTTCTGCCCGAAAATGTCAGTATACATCACTGAAGGAGAAGATATCGAAACATACGGCAACAGTCCCATCGCGTTGACTTTCCAGATACCCAATGCCAGCAGTAGGAACTGCATCAACACATAGACCAGCTTCACAGCCACCAGACGTCCGCGCGTCGAGGGGGTCTCGTATTTGGCGAACGCCGCATTCGTGTTAATCAAGCCTTGGATAGGGCCCTTGAACAGCATGAATACCATCATAATGCTGAAGATCTGGAGGCTGTTTCCAGACATATACATCATGATTCCGTTCATAGGGAGTTGCTTCGATGGAGCGATGGCGATCTCCCAGGCCTTCTTCATCTTGAGGGCGTCGGTCTCTTCGGGTTTCTTCGCGGTCGGTTGCTGCTGCTGTTGCTGGCGCTGGTAGAGGTTAGTACTCGATCTGCATCGCACTGGGGAATTTCAAGCTTCATAATAGTATCGGGAATACTCACCTGTTTACCTCCACGGCTGCTGGAGAAGCCTGGTGGATCCGGGATGCTGGAGGCAGCTTTGGTGGGACGCGGCAGCGGCGAGTTCATTGCGACCACCCATTGCGGCGGAGGGGGTGGTGGAAGAGCAGAAGACATGGTCAATGAAAGCCAGAGAAGAATCAGGTTGAAGCTGGCAGGGAGAATAACTGTGATGGGTGGAGTGGGGAGGAGATCACAAAGTGGGAAAGATGACGGGTCCTGCCAGGAGGTTCCCTCCGCAGCTCATCCACTGCCACTCCGCCTTACGCCTCGATTCTCCTTTCCCTCCGCGTCCCCGTCTCACTCGCCTTTTTCGCTTCATCCCACGCCCGTCAATTGCCCGTGGATCTCGAATTATGTCCTGTCAATGATCCTCCCTGTCTCCGATTCCCCCGACCGGGCCACAGTCGTGGTGCAGTGAAAGATACTCGCCCTTTTCTCGACGTCCAGACCACGTCCCCTCCAGACCCGCGTTCCCCGAAACGTCCGAATACGATCGATTTTCGCACCGATTGAAAGCTGAGCTTCGACTGAAACCGACTGCTTCTAGACAGCTTTCTCGTTCGTCTGTTATCCATAATCGATCGAGTGGCTGCCAGATTCGCCCAAAATTCCCGAAGACCAGGAGTCCTAAATAAGCCCGTGTGATTCGATTACACAGCAACAACCATGAGTTCCGGAGGTGACGCGAAGCTGTTCGCTAGGGTACGTGATAAGCTCTATTAAGTTCCAATCGGCTTGATCGTCCGATATGCCCAGTGTGGCTTTAACCCCCTTCCCCGCATCTTGTCATATGCGCTGCTTGACTTAAATGGGACGGACGGGGCGCCGAGATAGCCCTGCCCAACTCTCCTTTCTTTGTGTCTGTGATATACTCCCCTCCTGCTTTTCTACACTGTTATACCCTAGCGCTTGTTTTCATCATGTTTCTCGGTTTTGCCCCATATGCTCCGCCACTTGGCTCACGATTTGCGCAAACTCCACAGGGCAAGGTCGCCGAGTTGCGACAAGAGCTCCATAGCGGCGGCAAGAAAGACAAGAACTATTCCGCCAAAAAGATCGCCTTGAAGAAGATCGTCGCCAATATGACCATGAGCAATAATGATATGGTTGCGCTGTTTCCCGATGTGATCGAGTGCATGACCCTACCGAGCTTGGAGATCAAGAAGATGTATGTTGGAATGGATCTGGCGCATTACCGACCTGCGGGGCAACCGCATGGCACGAGGACTACGCTCGCTAATACGTACTTTAGGTGCTTCTTGTTCTTGGTCAACTACTCAAGAATGAAACCCGAAGTCGCGATGAAGGCGCTACCGATTCTAGTTGATGTATGGTCTTCCTCTGCCGAAAATGCGACACAGCCGTGAAGGACGAGTCCCTAACAGTTGACTATAGGACATGGAAGACACAAACCCCCTCGTGCGCGCGCTTGCCCTAAGAACCATCTCATATGTCCATGTGCGCGAATTCGTGGAAGCAACCTTCCAACCACTAAAGCGCCTGATGCAAGATAACGATCCGTATGTTCGCAAAACGGCCGCTTTTTGCGTCGCGAAGCTGTATGAGCATGACAAGAAGACGGTCGAGAACTCGGATTTGATCGACCGGCTCAATCGGATGTTGAAAGACGAGAACCCGACCGTTGTCTCCAGTGTTTTGGCCTCCTTGTGCGACATCTGGGGTCGCAGTGAGTCGATCTCGCTCACCATCGACTACGTCAGTGCTTCGAAATTGGTTTCCATCCTTCCTGACTGCTCCGAGTATGATCTCCTCAACCCATCCAATTTCAAAAAGGATATTAACGGACAAAATAGATGGGGTCAGACTTATATTCTTGAGGCCTTGATGTCCTACGTGCCCCAGGACACTGCCGAGGCGCTTCTGCTGGCAGAGCGAGTTGCCCCCCGCCTTTCTCACCAAAATTCTGCTGTCGTTCTCACTTCTTGCCGAGTCATTCTCTATCTTATGAACTATATCGCCGACGAAAAGCACATTACCTCCTTATGTCGCAAATTATCACCGCCTCTCGTTACACTGCTCTCTAAACCGCCAGAGGTCCAATATCTGGCCCTGCGAAACGCCATCCTGATTTTGCAGAAAAGACCGGAAGTTCTGCGCAATGATATTAGGGTGTTCTTCTGCAATTACAACGACCCAATTTATGTCAAAGTGACGAAGCTGGAGTTGATGTTCATGCTGACGACGAAGGACAATATTTCCATTGTCTTGGCAGAGCTTCGAGAGTATGCGCCCACGATCACCACCTTCCTTATGTTCTCACACTAACGATTCACCGCAGGTATGCCACTGAGATCGATGTGCATTTCGTTCGCAAGGCAGTCCGCGCCATCGGAAAGTTGGCCATTAAGATCGAGTCCGCAGCGAAGCAGTGCATTGATACACTGTTGGAGCTGGTGGGTGCCAAGATTCCATATATCGTCCAAGAGGCGACGGTCGTGATCCGCAACATCTTCCGCAAGTATCCCAACCAATACGAGAGCATCATCAGCCACGTCATCCGCAACATTGACGACCTTGATGAGCCAGAGGCAAAAGCGGCCGTCATCTGGATTATCGGTCAGTATGCAGATCGTATTGAGAACTCAGATGGGCTCCTGCAGGACTACTTGGCTACCTTCCACGACGAAACAATCGAGGTGCAGCTGGCCCTGCTTACGGCCACCGTGAAGTTATTCATCCAGCGGCCTACCAAGGGTCAACAGCTCGTTCCGCAGGTACTTAAGTGGTGCACGGAAGAGACTGACGACCCTGATCTCCGCGATCGAGGGTACATGTACTGGCGTCTGTTGTCCACGGACCCGGCTACCGCAAAGCAGGTCGTTATGGGCCAGAAACCCCCCATCACAGCCGAAAGCGAGAAACTCGACCCGCGCACTCTAGAGGAACTTTGTCTCAATGTCGGTACCCTAGCTACCGTCTACCTCAAGCCCATTCACCAGGTCTTCCGCGCCGCACGGCCTCGCAGACTGCAACCCAGTCCAGCCTTGCAACGGCCTCGAGTTGAGGACGGCACCGCTAGCATGCTAGAATACAACCCGCCCACCGCCAACATGGCCTCCGCATCAACCAGCAACAGCGGCCTTGCAACAATTACCACGACGGGTAATCCAATCAGCCCCGTCAACGTCGCTCCTCCCCCGACATTCCCGGTCAACCCTAACGCGACTGGAGGTGGCGCCGGTGCGGATGCCATCAATGCAGCAGATAGCTACTTCAACGGCATCGGCTCGCAGCAAATGGCCGCGATGGACCTGGGTGGGCGTGGCGACGGTGGAGCAGGTGGTGGTGGTGCGCCTCAGACGCAGTTCGTGGTCACGCAGAACCAGCAGCAGGGGTACCAGCCGCAGTATGCGGGTGGTGCCGCAACGGGCGAGTTGCTGCTGCTGTAGGTTGAGTTGTCGAGGTGTAATTGTAGATAGACAGCATTGATATCTGATTGCTAAGCGATACATTTTCTTTTATGACTTGTCCCAACAGTCAACGAGTACCTAATTCCACGGCCAACGTAATCTATGCATAGTAGAGCCATCGCGTCTATTCTGAGCGCAGATGCCACAGCTATCACCGGCCAGTGCCTCGAGGCCTCGGTACTTCCGCATGTTGAAGTCTTAGAGTTCTTTACATAATCTGTGACCTCATGAGCTTTTCTGAGCCATGAACTTAATACGCTATCAATCTGCCATCGTTACCTGGATCCTAGAATCTACATCACAATTCAAACGGACCGAGTCCGCGTAAGGCTTCGCACAGTATCTTAAAGTTAAAACACCAATCTCCTTCATATTCGAAGTAATAGAGGAGAGTAGAAAGCTCAAGCGAATATCATGTGCAAGATTCCAATCTTGAAAAGAGTCGCCCTCGCCATGAATCGAACCAGAGACCTTTCGCTCCCTATATACTTCATGACGATGCTCCATGTACAGCCCGCGGCTTTAACGCGATACTACGCCGAATAAACAACACGCATTAAAGCCACCAGACTATCTTTTAAATTATTTTAAAAGATAGTATTATATTCTATAAGATTTAGTGATGAATTTAGTATAGATAAAATATAATAAAAAAGACTTTAAAAGGAAGAATTATGTAGGGATGTGAGATATAAAAAAACCTCACCCGCCGGGGGCCGCACCTGCTCCACAGAAGCTTCCTCGCAGTTACGACCGCCGAACCCACCGAAGTGGCTACGGGCGCCTAGGGGTTAACCCACTAGACAACCGGGCAGGATCAGTTGCTGACTTCAACTGGAAGTAAATGATAACACCTAGTGCGATTCCAACTCAGCCTATTATACGGGTACCCCCTTGAGCTATACAGCTTCGTCTTTCAAAGTCTTTGTTAACTCTAACCTGGTTTTCAACCCTTGATCATTCACCTAGCATGATCCTACCCTCCGAATTATACAACTTCACCCTCTGGTTATTCTCAAGTTCCCCATCAGCTGGAGGTTGTACATTCTGGCCCCCTTCGTATACAAATAACAACGGCATCACATCGTTTTTCCACATCGGGACCACGGCTCTCCGACTCTTCATCATGGTGCCTACCAAGGTAACAATACCTAGCAGCCACACCAGTGCTGGCAGAGCAATCCATTGCCAGTGCACGACAACATACGTCACGTTCGACATAGCCTGGCCCGCAGTAGTAGCGTTTCCATCTGTACCAGATGACGAAGATGCCGAGTCCCGAAAAGTTTTTGAAATCGCAGCAGCGCCATTCTCCATAGCACAACGAAACCTTTCGGCTCCTGTAGCGGTGCAACCGGTAATATTTGATACTGTAATAGCCTGCATAAAGTCGGCGCTGGCATATTCAAAGTACTCCGTTCGAATAAACGAAATACTCTGAAGGCTGGTCTGCACTGTGCCGGCAAAGAAACCATGGAAAAACTCGTCCATTGCAAGGGCTGCCGTTGATGATAGCTTGAAAGTCGTGTTATGCGCGATGCCCATTTCCGGTCCCCAAGTAGGGCGCAGAACGTACGCGGACGAGTTTTTGTCGATAGAACCATCTGTCCAGACAGATAATGTTTCTTCGTGATAGACGCCCTGAGTGACATATGGGCGAACTCTTCGGACTATGGGTTGGAGGACACATTCCATTGCTTGCCACTGAGTCGTGTTTGTGTACTTGGAGATGTTCTCGACGGACTGGGCAGGTGCAATAATGTGCATGTGGGAAAAGGCGGTATCATCTTGAATGATGGAAAGCTGAGCCCGTCCTATAGCGATTGGGATTGCCATCGGTGAGTTCTCAACGTAGTAGGTAGAAATATCGCTTGTCGTGGAGTTATATTGAATGGTTATCGTGCAATTTTGGTCGCCAGCCCATGAAGAATTGGTAATGGTATAGCAGTCGAAGTTCAAGTAATTTGTGACGTTGGAACATATCGCTTGCATTCCCAATGAAGAAATGGGATCCCACGTGCAATTTCCGGTGCTGCATGTGTAGTTGGGGATTGACCATGGCTTCGTGGTATCACTGTTGAATAATGAATTGTAGACGTTGGCTTTGAGCGTTGGGTCTACATAAGACTCTGTATTGTGTTTTGATGAGCGTTATTCAGGACCGAGTGAGCTATTTCCAACATACCTCCTCCCAAGGCATATTGTGAGCCGATTACATCGTACCCAGTACTATTTGATACAGTTGCTGTTTGTGAGGCATCAGGGGTGAGCTTGGAATAATACTGTATGAGATTTTGGGTGAAGGGATCGAAGGCGAGCGCAAGTATGACCGCCAGACTTCCTGTGGCAGCAAAGTGTCTGCGTTATTAGCGACCAACCCCTGTAGAACTAATAAGAACCCTCGACCTACTTTGCACGTAAATTCCAGATCAGCTCTGCGCTTCCGGTAACTCCTCGACTAGCCGCATCGAAGGTACGCAAATGCGACATAGGCCTCGACTTCTGGGTGAACCATAGCCATTTCAGCTGCCCTAGACTCTCACTAATGGCGAATAAGACACATCCTTTAGAGATGGTACTTAACCACGATATCACCGAGTTTAGCGACGTATAATCCCAAATAGGTTGGGGCTGGTGATTGTATGAGGCCAATATCCCGATAATAGCGGCCAGGAGGGCCGTGGACAGAAACACAGCCAGTAGCTCCCAGGCGAACAATTTCGTCACTAGCTTCCAAACAGATGGCTTTTTGTGTATTTTTGGCTGGGCATTGTCTTCGGCTGCGTCGGAATTTACAAGCGACTTGCTTTCTGCTTCATTTGAGCTGGTAGGAGCTGGTGCGGGTTGTTCAATATGTTGTTTCGGTGCCATACTGAAGAAGCGCCCTTAAGTATGACGGAGTTCCTGCCAAGATATGTTGTGGGAAGAGACAAGCTTATATAGAGCTAGACTACCTAGATTACCTACTGGAAATCAAGCGCTACAGTATTTCAAATCGACCAAGTGCCTGGTAAACCCTACCTAGTTCATAGCGTGCACACCAGCCGCCCTTCGCTTATAATTTATTTCCCGGAGATGTAGACCACTCGGGCATAGTTTGGGGGCCATGCAAGTTCACTACTGCAGAGCCTCTATGGAACATGCTTTGATAGGTAAGAGACTCCGCTTAGGCTCAATGAGCGGGCCGGGTCAGGGAGTGGGTTGGGGGGCAAGCCTCGTAATGGCAATCGGGGGAGGCAGCTAACTGATCATTTCTAGCTTGGATCCTGGGAACAGCCCAAGAATCTGCACTGTATGCCTTTGTCCTCCGGTCCGAGTTAGAGGGAGGGCTGAGTGACAGAAGTGCGTACCGTAACTAGTACTTTGGTAGAATCATGGCGGCAGGGAACTACGGACGGGTTGCTCGATAGGGTGGGCTTCGCAGACAAATGGCCCCATCGAGGACCAATTGGCTTGTTTATCTCCTTAAACCCCAGCCCCCGGAGTCAAGCCATGAAACAAATACCCTGTGATCAGACGGCTGTGTATATGCAAGTCCACGCAATACCTATCCTATGTCAAATAGTAGTCATGTCTCTTATAGAACGGTTTTGTTACGAATAAAACCAAAAATTATATGAAAAATTAGAAAATGAATGTGGTTCGTAGGAAGTAGACAAGACATGTAAGGAATCGCCCGCTTTTTAGCGGGGCTGGGAGCCAAAAAAACATGGGGGCGAAAAAAGTAATGGGACAAGCCAGGATCGAACTGGCGACTTCACGATAGCAGAAACTGAAGTTGTTCTTCAGTCGTGCACTCTCCCAGCTGAGTTATTATCCCATTTGATGAAAAACGAGGCGAGTTTTGGCATTATGGACCAGAGCGCTTGCTCTCAACATGTCCTCATTGTCTGCAACAACTGTCTTCCTCATCCTTGACCGTCTAGCGATCCCAACCTCGAAAGACCTTGCGAGTGTATTTTACTGTACCTTCCCCATTCATTCCATTGCAGGTCTTTTTGATTCACATTTTATTGAACGTTGAAGGTACCATGACAGCGCACTACCAATCCAGTCGGCTTTCAATCAAACGGCCCAATATATATCTTGGCTGTGTCCAGGGTCCAAACATGTACCTATAGTACCACCACTTGTAGGCTTGAACATGCCCGGTACCATTGTCACAGACCCAGTTAGTCTGCTCTAGGGGGGTTTTTTCGGTAAGAAATAGAAAACCAAACATAAATTATATCAATCAACCCGTGGATGCCGAATCGCAATAAAACCTAGGGGCCACTTTGGCAATTTCTCTATCAATTGAATCTATCGACGATTGCTTTAGACTTTGTCTACTTCAAGATACTGCTTCAACACGAGAATGCCAAGCTGATAATTAAGTTCTATAGTATGAGCGCGTACCGATCCCATCTATCACAAGCAAAAACAAAAACATACAACAGCCAGGATTCGCATGTGGTCACCCACCATACTACTAACTGGCCGGCGTGTGGCTTAAGTACGGCTGAGCGGACGGGAAGCCCTGTTCTCCACACCCTATGGTCGTATGTGCTTAATAGCCCATTAGCATAAGTGATATTGGTTAACAATGTTCAATGCAATATATGAATGCCGCTTCTGCGTCGCAGGACCGGAATACTCATCCAACGAATTTCCGACGCACTGGGCAAAGACTAACCCTAGCTCGCTCCGTAATGCAAACACTCATTTGAACTTGCTGAAAGGCAAGGTGCGTTTTAGAATAATTTTATATTGTATTGTAATCACTACAGTAACAATTGGCATTTAATAAACTATATATGGATCATCACCAATATTCATAGGGCTGGCTTATAAAAAGCTCAATTATCGAATGCACCCTATAAATAAATGTGATCTGATACCCGCCAAATCCAACTATATTCAGGTGTCGCGAAGTCAATTGCTGGAAGTTTGTCTCCAGACCCATGGAAGAAGAGTTCATGTCCTCATTACAACCCCGAACAAGTCTTCCCACAGCTCATCCATATAAAACAGGGCCGAAATATGACCACCAGGCAACAATTTGAGCCTAACAGACCTATAATTCCCCACAAGCCAATCATTACTCGCCCCCCCAAGTTGATCATCACTTGAGCCGACAACCAGCATGGGTTTCGACGCATGCTCATCATCAAGCGCCTTAGGCTCAAATCCCCAATCCGAATGCATGACATCCGATACCTCCATAAACCCATCCCAATTCTGGTTACACCTGATAGTATCGCTAGCCATTTTTGCGATAAAAGAGTCCTCACTCAGGCCGTTTATCCCAAGCCATTGCTCGAATTTGGACCGTTCGGCGTCGTCCATCTTGCTGAAAATGTGTTGCTGTAGAAACGCTTCTGCACCGTCTTGAGTATTCATGTGTGACCCAACAACCATCCGAAAGAGCCACTGTAGAAGATGAAAAGGCAGTAGCTGTGTAGGCGGGCCGAAAGAGAACCAGTTCTGCCAGCTAAGCGTTTTGGCATAGCCCTCGTGGTATTTCAGTGGAGAGAAGCCGGCAATCAAGAGACAACCTGCAATCTTGCGTCCAGCGGGGAATAACTCATACGATGCTCCATATAGCATCTGCGTAGGGACAGTGCCGTAAGATCCGCCGGACAGATATAGAGTATCAAACGCATCTGTCGGGTAGAGGTGAGAGAGGAGGGCGGATATGTCTCTAGCAAGTGAGACGTGATAGGGCACCGATTTGTCACGGGTACTGGTCTTTCCCATTCCTGGGAGTGTCGGCGCGATAAAATGTGCCTGGAGATCGCGGCACGCTTCAGATACTCTCGGTACCCTTCCGACGCCAAAGAGGCCAGGGAAGAATATAATCACGGTCCGAGATGTGGCAGGCCCGTTGTGGGCGTAGGCTAGTTGTCTGTTGTTCGGTAAGGGAAGGATATGCTCTTCCTCTCCAAAAGTACTGTCATAAGGGTCATTTGCTGCCATTTTCGTTTTTCCAAATCAAGACGAAAACTGAAGTGGTTTGAGGTGATCATGATGGGTATTTATCTAAGAGCGGGAGCCTAGTCATTTGACCGCTGCCTAATATACGAGGCTCACCCTTGGGGTTGAACGGATAGAAAACGTCATGCATATATTTCGTATTGGTGAAAGGGCACTTCTTATATTTCCAATAAATTTTAAATGATGTGTCTTTCATTAGACTCTAATGTGGGTCTATCTGATTGACGTCTTATTCGACGCCGAAGATTTGGTCCTAAAATGCCGATTCGGCCGGCACTCGAGTCTAACGGCTCGATAAACGTCGGCCATTTACCGTGTGTCGTCACTGTCTTCAATAGTCTCCTAGGTTAGTCCCAAATACTGGATATCCATACGCACAGTCTCGGCTGGAGGCGGATATATCTGGCGATACGATGGCCGATATCGGGTACTTGTCACGCCCTGTGGAGTTATTTTTAGTTGATGGCCTCATAGTTGGATCTATACTTCGTATAGGTAGTTATATAGTTGACGAGCCATCCCAATCATAGTATTGTAGGACATACACACTCTGAATAATTTGAAACACGCACACTGCTCTTCAATCATGCAATCAACGGTCTCTATCTCCGATCTAAACGCCAACCCATCTTCCCAGCGGATCTTTATCGTTGGCGGTGGCATAGTTGGCGCCGCTTTAGCATTCTACCTCTCCAAAGCAAACAACGATCACCACATCGTTCTCCTTGACCGATCTCTCCAGAAATTACAAGGGTCTACGGGCCATGCACCAGGCTTCGTGGGCCAACTCAACGAGTCGCCGGTCCTAACACGACTCGCCCAAGATACGGTGGCTGAGTACGTCTCCATTCCCGGTGGATTCAACACCGTCGGAGGGTTGGAGCTCGCATCCACACCCGCCGGAGTGCAGACACTACAATCTCGATGTGAGAAAGCACTCGCTGCGGGGCTCTCTGCTGGGATGATCACGCCCAAGGAGGCTGCTGCTTTGGCGCCGGATTTTATCGACCCCGAGACCGTGACGACGGCCTTGCATTTCCCGTCGGATGGGACGGCGAATGCGCAAGTAATTACGTCCTATTTCACACAGGAAGCTCGTGCCCAAGGTGTGGATTTCCTGGAAACCGCCGTGACTGGGTTTGCGAAGAAGGACGGCAACGAGGAAAGGGCTGGAGAGATTGCTGCCATACGTACTGCGAATGGGGATATCAGCCTGGCAGGCAGCACCGTCATTCTAGCCACAGGAATTTGGACATCCTCTATAACTGGAAGTCCTGGTCAAGACAAGGAAGCTTCAATTACCAAGTTCCCAGTCCCTATCATCCCGGTTGCACACCCATACACTTTCACAGGCCCCCGACCAGCCCGCGGCGGAAAGCCCTATCCATTCGTCCGTTGGCCAGAGCACCACGTCTACGCTCGAGACCACGGTGATCGCGATGGCCTGGGTAGTTACGACCATGCCCCCCTTGAACTAAGCCCCGGTCACACGGCCATCGGGGCATGGCCTTCCAGCTTCGATCAAGTCTTGTCAGAAGCGACCTCGCACTTGAAGAATGGGAGAGCATTCCTAGCTCAAGGGCAAGAGGATGATTCAGACCCCTTTGAGGTAAAGGCGCCGTTTAATGGGATTTTCTCGGTGACGCCGGATAACCTGCCGCTGGCTGGAAGGGTGTCTGATGTTACCAATTTGTGGCTTTGCGCTGCGATTTGGGTTACTACGGCTGCTGGTACGGCTAAGTTGATCGCGAGAGAGGTTCTTGGTGGAAGTCAGGGTGGTATTTCTGCGGGCGACGAGGAGGTTCTTAAGGCTTTGGATCCGGAGCGTTTCCAGGGGGTTGAGGCTGAGGTACTCACTACCCAGGCTTTGGAACGATATAACAATATCTACAACAAGGAGACAACTAGTTGACCGTGGGGACGGAATGAGGAGATGATGGCAATATGACAGCCTTGACTACACTGTTCCAGGAAGGATGTACTGGGCGCTAGTATAGTACCGGAGAGAGAATCGAGAAGAATGTTTTATTTCTCGGCATCGTTCAAACTGAGGAAAGATCGCTAAAAAAGTTGATTAATGATACTTGATACGACGTGATTAGTGCCCTGCTGGAAGCAGTTTCACCATAATCATAAACGAGCTGCTTGAAGGGCAGGTCATAGTGGATCCTGGACCAGGAATCCTTAATCCTCCTCCATCTTGGACAGTCCACCACGACTGCGCCGGATGCGCTCGTCCAGGCTGTCTTCCTGCACACGCTGATGAACCTTGGACATGAATTGACCGCGGTCAGAGCGTTGCTTATCATCAGCCTCCTTCTCCTCTTGTTCCTTTGCATCGATCTCAGAAATCCGTTGGCGTCGGTCTGCTTCCAGTTCGCTAGCATTGGATTGCATTTCGGCAAGCTTGCGGAGGCGTTCCTCCTCTTGCTGCTTGGGATCCGGCTTTTTAGGCGCGGCGCGGGGAGGAGATGGGCCACGGCTTCGGTTGTATGAGTCGTTGCGGTTATTGTAGTCTCGACGGGGGTAATCACGTCGGTCACCCTCTCGTCGGTTACCATCTTGTCGGTCAACGTTGTCGCGGTCGTTACGGCGTTGGGCTTGCTGCGGAGAAGGAGAGCGTCGTCGAGGAGATGAACGACGTGGGGACCTCTCGCGGTCGTTGTCCTGATCACGATCGCGTCTGACACCTGAGTCTCGATCTCGAGGTTGACCAGTGTAGGAATCCCTTCTGTCCTTGTATTCACGCCGATCACGTTCCCCATCTCGAATGCGGTCCTCTCGACGGGAACGAGTATTATCGCCTCGACGATCGCGATCACCATCCCGGCGGTCACGGTCATCGCCTCGGCGTCGATCATCTCGGCGATCACGGTCGTATTCGCGGTCTCGTTCGCTTCGGTGTCTGCGGTGAGATCGCTCCGGCGAGGCTGGCGACCTAGATCGGTGTCGACGCTCTCCCCGATGAGAGCGGTGCCGTCCATCTTCCCCTTCATCACTGTATCTCCGGCGCTTCGAATCATGATCGCGATGACGACGATCCCGGTCCCGACCACTGTCCCGGCCACTGTCACCTTTGCGACGTGCCTCTCTCTCCTTGCGCCGAGCAGCCTCCAAAACCGCAGCCTCGTATGCCGCCTGTTCTCGCTTCTTGACTTCGAGTAGCGGATCGTTCAGAACTTTCGTCATGGTGTCACGCGCAGACCCGACTGACGGGCCAGCCGTCGCATTCGCCCCAACCACATCCGCACCCTTCTCCAGCTTCTGGTTGTCGGTGTCGTTTTTCAAAAGGATGCCATCGATACGTCGCTTACCAAGCAGGTATCCTTCCATCTCTTCAGAGTAATGACCGGTGGAGCTGGAGGGGGCTTGGTACATCCAGTCGACTCGGGATTGCGGCGCGGTCTTGCCGGAGGCTTCTTGCAGGCGCTGGAGTTCCTGGATCTGGCGCTCTTCTTCACGTTCGCGTCGCAGTTGCTCGGTCTTCTTGCGCTCGTCCAGAGCACGCTTTTCCTGCTGCCATACGCGCTCCTGGTTGCGGAGCAGCGATGGGTGCCATGACCTGCGACGGGGTTAGCAACGTTGTCTTTCTCTCGGGTTCAGGGTTCTTGAGCAAGAGCGTAATAGAGTATTTCTTGGATAGTTCAGGTACTCACTTCTTCAAATTCAGATCGCCACCCATTTTGGTGGTGGCGCAGGGAGTTGTGATGTTGGGAAGATTGAAGTTGGAAGGCGGCTGCCCAATGGGGAAATGTCCAGCCACTCTCCATGTACCGCCTGAGGCACAGGATCACGTGGGGGTTGCATGCATATGCTGCAAGGGAGTCCCGATGCAGTCGGGCTTATATTGGCAAATCTGCTGGCAGAATACATCGATTGGGATAATAACTCAGCTGGGAGAGTGCACGACTGAAGAACAACTTCAGTTTCTGCTATCGTGAAGTCGCCAGTTCGATCCTGGCTTGTCCCATTCTTTTTTGTTTTAATTTTTTGCCGCCCCAGTCTAAGGGAGGCGTCTTGATCTTAATAACCTCACCACTCTCCTAGCATATAGACTGTTTTTCCTCCTCGGAATAGACCTTATCTTTGTTAATGTCCAGTATCGCGAAACAGAGCGCCAAGTCAATTCTTATCTACAGTTGTCTTGAATCGAATCGAAATGAATACATTGCAAATAGATACAGGGCAATGGAGAATATGAAGATTATAGCAGAGCGGAAAACATTGGTCATGCAGAATTTACCAGAGGTAAGATAAGGCAAAAGGGGGACGCAAAGAAAACGGATGTGCACGCTCGCTCAATTCTCCACCAAAAACATAACCATTCCGGCTATTCTCATTACCACATAACTAGGAAGTGTTTGAACGCAAAAAGGGGACATGAAACGAGATCAAGTTTGGGCATGGGGAGGGGGAGTAATATAGGGGGGAATAAACGAATCCGGCCGTAACTCATACATGGCCCTGGCCCGTTCTAGAGCGAAAAGAGCATCACGCCGACATGACAGATTCGAGACAGGGGAGGCATCGAGTCAATCGGCTTATTTGCTAGATTCCCAGCCAACCCAGCTGCGGGGCATCACGCGCCAGACCTTGCACTCGCCACTGCGGAGGTCATTCAGCTTGAAACTCTCCATCTTGACCTTCTTGCTCTCGCGACCCTGCTCCCAGGCTCGGATCTTCTTCTTTGTACCATCCCAGTCAATGACAATGCCGACGTGGTCGGGCTTGCCCACCTCGGCACTGTACTTCTGGTGCATAGTACCACGATGACCCTGGAACCGAGCGTTACGGAAGCTGACAATATCACCAGCGCGGATCTCATCGTTCTGCGTAACGGAAGCGTTGGCCAAGTTCGAGTAGACCAAGGCACCGTAGGCACGGGTTCCTACAGGGAGAAGCGCATCGGACAGAGGGTTCAGAAGGTGCTGAATCAATCCGAAAGGAGTGCCGTCTCCAACGGTAGAGTTTTGGATCGCGTTAATGGACTCCGATATCCGGGTTCCATTCTGAAGGTGTGCCTGCTCCAGTTGATCCTGTCGGGGCTGGAGAGGTGGAGGCTCATGGCGCTGCTCCAGGGTGACATCCGCAGGGTTCTTTGCATCAAAATGGACAGTCACCACGGTTTGCGAGTAGTCAATGAACAGAACATAAACATCCTTGGACACGGTAGTCTTGCCACCCCGTTTCGTGGAAGAAGACTCCTCAACCTCGAAGAGAATATCCTTGCGGTTCTGGAAAACTGGAGGAGTCGTGTTGGGCTGAGTCCACCACAGGGAAGTCTCCCCAAGATCAACGTCAGTGGCAATGAAGCCCTGATCGATCGAGGGACGAGATACGTCCATTGATCGCCGCTGAGCACGCATCAAATCCATGGAAGCTCGCCCGCTACGTGCGGCCGAAGGTGAAGGCAGGGCTGGAGCCTGGCTCTGAGGAGGGGGCGGTGGTGCCAGAGAAGGTCGCTTTTCATGGATCGAGGGAGGCTGCTCGTTTAATGGACTCTGGACTGGAGACGCCTCATACATGTCATCGTAATCATCGTTCACGGGCTGTGGAGGAGGAGGGGGTGGAGCTTCTGGGCGTCCACCGGGAGGAGGCAGAGAAGGAGAAGGCAGGCCATGTTGAGGAGCAGAATAGTTAAAAGGATCGTATTCCTCATCATCCTCAGCACCGCCACGAGGGACTTCCCTAGTGGGCGGCAGTGGAGGTGGTCCTCTCGGCGTATCTATGGAAGCACGAGCATTTCGCGGCGGTTGGCTTGGTGGCGGGGGTGGAACTCCTCGAGGGGCAGCGGTGGGTGGGAGCGGTGGAGGCAGGCGAGCTTCCTGAGGGCTTCGAGGTGACTGAATGGAATGGTCATCGGTGATTGTTCCCTCATCAAAACTCGAGTCCCGCTCGTGAGCCCTTAGAGCATCCTTGTGCTTGACTCCAGACGCAATATCAGTGTCGTAATCTCCATCATATTCCGTGACCTCTCCTTCAACGTCTTCACCAGCCTGCCGGGGAACACTACCACGGCTATCAGCCGTGGACCGCCGACGAAGTTGGCCTGGGGGTGGTGGAGGCGGTGCACGGCCCTGTGCTGGAGGCATGGGTGGATTAGTCGGGATGGGAGGTGGTGGGCGGCTCGCTCGTTTTTCGGCAATCGAGGTCGGACCTAACGGGGGTGTTGAGTCGTATGTCGAGGAGCGGCGAGCATCCAAACGGTCAGGGATGGCCGGCGCAGGCACTGTAGGAGACTGAGCAGAATCATCTAAAGATAGGCTCTTTGTATGCACAGATAGCTCATCATCAGATTCGTCGCCAGTTGAAGGGCGAGGTGGAGGAGGAGCAGGTCGACCTGGTTTTAACCGTTAATATTCGATCCTCGACAAGAGTGGTGCATCATTAAATGGATAAGAGGGAATATGACATACCTCCTGGCACTGGAGGGGGCGACGCTGGTTCTTCCACTGGCGCTGGGGGAGGTGGAACAGCCCGGGACTCTGGGACTGGGGGAGCCGCAGCAGAGCGCTCTGTTCAAGGCTTGTAAGCTATTGGGCATCCCGCAAACAGACTGATTGAGGTAACTTACCAGTAGGCGGGACGGGAGGGGGTCGATCAGTAGAACGACGCGGCGGGGCGCCTTCATGAACGACGTCTTCAACATCCGGGACCTCTCGTGCGGGATGCTGTTCAGAAATTGGGGTTGATAGAGGCTCCTCCTCCTCCTCCTCCTCCTCCACATCGACTGGAGGCTTCGCGCTGATGTTCATTCCAGGCAAAGGCACGGGAGGAGCATGGCGAGGCGACGTTGGTTCGGGCTCAGCAAGCTTCTTCTCAGATTCGCCAGGAGTCTTAGGCTTGCGAGCGCCTGTAGGAGGAACCATGCCTGGCAGACCACCTGGAGGCCCGAAGAGTCCCATCATACCCATACCACCGCTCATCTTCGCCATGCGAGCACGAAGTTCCATCCTGCGCTTGGTTTCAGGGTCGAGTTCCTCTTCCTCTTCCTCCTCTTCCTCCTCATCTTTTTCAACGTCGGCCTCCCCGCCCTTCTGCTCAATGGTGTGAACAGACTGCTGGCGAGGACGCTCCTCATCCTCATCCTTGCTTGTGGACGTCTCTCCTGCATCCTCGGAGTCTGCAGCAGCAGAGTAATCAGCATCGTTCGACTCGCTGGCTATTTCCTCCGAAGGAGAGAAAGGAGCCGGGTGTGCCGGAGGTGCCTTGGCGCGCAATGTGTCGACACTAGGATCCCGGGCTGTTCCAACAGCTTCAACGGGGGAGGCCTCGAGCTCCTCCTCGGCTTCTACGGGTTCCGAGGGTTGCTCAACCGGTTTCTTGGGAGGCTTAGGTTTCTCCTTCTTCTGGGCAGCCTCTGCATGGCGCTGCGCCTGTTCCAACTGCTGCTTCTGCAGAAGAGCAATGCGGTCCTTGAGGCTGGTCGGCTTCGGCTGGTCTTCGGCACCCTCTTCAGATTCTTGCACAGGGACTGGAGCAGGCGGGGGCGGACGAGTCTCCGAGACTGGAGGCTCCCGGGCTAATTGCTCTTTTACATCGGGATCCTCTTCTCTCCTATAGACCTTGGGAGCGGGCTCTCTCGGCGGGGCCACGAACGAATCCTTGCTGGGAGGCGGAGCAACGAATTGTTTCTTGACGAACGAAGTCGACTGGCGAGGACCGCCGGGCTTGAAAGGAGCAATTGGTGCCGCAGCAGACTGATTGAAGGCGGCGATGCGATCCTTGAAAGACGAACCCGAGGGCTTGTCTGCAACGGCCGGGGGTGGGGGCTTTGAGGACTTGGCTACGGGGGGAGGAGCGGGGGCCGCGACAGGAACAGGAGTGGGAGCGGGTTTAGCTGCTTGAGGTGGCTGCTTGGGCGAGGAGGGAGTTTCGGCGACAGGACTCGAGACCGCTGGCGGGGACTGAGGGGGAGGAGGCTGCTTGGAAACTGGTTCCTGTTCCTCCACGGCGGGTTGCTCCGTAACCTCGGGCTCCGCCTGCGGCTGGCTCTCGGTCACAGCGACGGGGGATTCCACAGGAGCGGGCTCGGCTTCTCTCTTTGGTCTGCTAGGGCGAGTTGGACGGGGAGGCGCAGGAGGCTCATATCGCTCGACGAAGTTTTTGGGGAAGATGCCCTCTTGTTTGGTTCCGGAGCCGTCTGTGTATTCACCGTAGTACCAGTCGTCATCCTCCACGGCGGTGACGGTCACGATTTGGCCGATTGGGAAGCTGAGGTCGTCATCGTGGCCCGACGCATACTCAAAGACCGCCCGGACCGTAAAAGGCGGATTGGACATTTGGCCAGTCGACACCCAAGTTCGGAGGGAACGGGGCTAGAAAGGACGCTAAAGAACAGGTGTGAAACGGGCGAGGAAGGCAAAAAACTGTACAAGGCCAAGCACTATCTCAAATGCCGCTGGCATGCACCGGGTATACGAGATCGTGCAAGTTTGAATTTCTTTGGGAGGTGGTCGGGGAGTCCGGGTCAGTCTGGGATGACGAAAGTGTTGGAGAGTGGTGCCTAGGGGAGATGAGGGGGGAGGGCAAGAGGGGCTGGAATGGGGACTCACTGGGTACAAGAGAAAATGGGACTGGCCCTCACCGAGGAGGTTGAGATTGAGGAATCGATGCAAGAGGGAAACCAGCCGTCGCAAGGAACACCGGATGGAGAGGGAAAGGAGGGTTGCGGTGGGAAGGATGAAGTAGTGAGAGGTGGTCGTCACTTGGCGGGATGAGGGAGACAGAGGCTCCACTGACGATCGGCGGCTAATGAGAGAACCAGGGTACGAGCAGAGTACAACATGGGGCAATTCTATTGAAGGTTCAGACTGGCTATGAAACAAGGATGTGTTTAATAATTTCTATCTCGTAGTTATATAGTTTTAAGGATACCTTGGCAGAGCTCCTAGGGGGAAGCTTTCCAACGCCCGACGCCTCATACACTCCTAACCGAGGGAATAGTGACAGTGTTCTCATAGGAACTCTACTTGAGTAGATTTACAAGCACATGCGATACAGCCCAGTAGTAAGCACTAGAAATTTCGTATCGACGCAATAGTGTGAACTATGGATTTTCAGAACGTTCCTGATCTTATATCCCGAAGTAGTATTTAGTCTGTACTTTTGCATAGTCCTCTAGGGAAGCTATACATAAGCTACTCCGAAGTATAGTTTTCTTGATCGACTAGATCTTGATTTTAGAATTCCAGCGCCGCCCAAAGCACAAACCTACAAAAGGGACAGAACTGGTGCCCAAATACGTCAGAAGCTTAGAGAACAAGTGTCGGTGTTCTAATTGGCGACAATCCCTCCCCCCGCGAATTTGCCTCTTCCGCTTCTTCGCCCGACCGAACCTCAAAAAAATTCGAGCTTCCTCGCGCTCTCGCCCGTCTCGATTCTCAACCCAAGACCCAAGCATTGACACCACCCGTAACCAATCATACAGGATGGATACACGACAAAGTCCCTTCGGATCCACGTTGAAAACCTCCCCCCCTCCGCATACGCCGTCAACGCAGAACAGCTCGTCGGCCCATCCCACCTCCCGTCGGAGGAGGAGCAAGAAAAGTACCTATCAGGTCGACCTCGAGCAACTCCACAGCACCTAGGAGTTGCCCTCCAACATGCGCACCAGATTCAGGCTCAAAAAGATGCCGAGAACATGATCCTAGATCAAATTATCGAACTGCTCATGCTACCCACCTCTCCAACCGCTGACCCCGCCGCGCCTTCGACTGCAGATGCCCACGCTTTTAAATCTGCCCTCCATATGTTCGGAACTGGCGACTACGATAATTTAATCATGGAACGGAATAACGAGGGTCTCTGTGGCTACGGTCTCTGCCCGCGCGAGTATCGCAACCAAAGAGGGAGGAATCAAACGTTCCAATTCAAATGGGGAGCTAAGGGCAGTGGACCCGGTGGTCGAGGGCGCAGCATGGACATCGTGCCACGTGAAAAGTTGGAGAAGTGGTGCTCCGACGAGTGCGCAGAGAGAGCTCTCTTCCTTCGCGTACAGCTCACTGAGCAACCCGTGTGGGAGAGGCGGGGTGGTGAGGGCCGCAGCACGGGCATTGAGCTACTGGAAGAAGCCCGTGCTAGACAGCCAAGACGAAGGACCGAGGGCTCTACATCTGCTGCGGCTGTAGCAGCGGACCTGAATAAGTTGAATATCCAGGATCCCGAGCGTGCGCACGAACTCGCCATGGAGCGTGGTGATACAAGTCTGCCATTCCGCGGGGGACGTGTGGATGTCCAAATCAAGGAAAACGAACAAAGCAGCACTCCCTCCGCAAGTGCTCCGCAATGGCGGCCAGAAGATGCCAAGGGAGGCTCCATTGAAGGATATGTCCCCCAAGACCGGCGAGACAAGGACGCAATGGACCTGGACCAGGGCGATTTGCTTGACCAACTCTAGAGCGGATGATGCAGAG
Source organism: Penicillium cataractarum (assembly GCF_028827025.1). NCBI lineage: Eukaryota > Fungi > Ascomycota > Eurotiomycetes > Eurotiales > Aspergillaceae > Penicillium > Penicillium cataractarum. Next base: position 1,821,242 of record NW_026622743.1, on the reverse strand, counting down.
GCCAAGGCATGTTTTGCGGCGTTTCGGGCGTTTCTACTAGTTTTATACCCTGGAAGCATATGATATGATACCATATACAGCTTGAATAAAAGAAAAGTTCTACGCAATGACCAGAGCAAAGTAGATCTTCGACAGCAAGACGATGGAGGGCAGTCATTGCGTAGTCGTGACCACTGATCTCGAGACTGTCAAACTCGGAAAGCCCGACAGCTCCTACGTAGTTGACTCTTGAGGGAAGCAGGATTCTACCCAAGAGCAAGCACGCGAGGGACAAGTAATTGGCAATCAAGCGTCATCCCCGTCTGGAGAATCGGCGACACCTTTGTCAACGGGAATCATGTTTTTTATTCCTCATCCATAGATAGCCTCCATATTAGCTAATACCATAATAGCCAGGTTCGGGGACACGCCAGGAGTCGGCCGAAGACAAAAAGACTTTTTTGTTTTCCGGGGTGCTTATCCAGCGTGCTGGATTTAGCGGGGACCGAAGCGGCGGGGGCGCTCAGCCTGCTGCTGCTGGGAGACGGTGACGACGTTGACCTTGAGGTTGTCGAACTGTAAAATAAGAAATGTTAGGAGTCGGAGTTCCAGGGTGAGTGGTAAACTGGTGGCCGGGGGCCAACTTACGCCGAGGTTCTTGAGCAGGTCCTTGGTGTCGGCATCAACGTCGAGCTGGCCGGACTCGGTCTGGGAAACATCCAGAGCAGAGACCTCAGGGACATACTGGTCCTTGCGCTCACGCTCCTCCTCCTGAAGCTTGAAGGAGATACCGCGGACGGGGCCACGCTGAATGCGCTTCATCAGGTGGGTGGTGTAACCAGCGATCTGTGTAAAAGGTTTCCAGTCAATTTTCTGCTGTCGCAATCGTGGTGGTTCGCCATCTTTCGGTAGCCGTTGCATGTCGTACCTTGTTGCGGAGACGCTTGGAGGCAATGATGGCGATCTCATCGCAGATGCGCTTGTTGGTCTCGAAGTCGAGGGTGAGCTTGGGGTAGTAGCGCTCAATGATGACCTTGGCGGACCGCTTAACGGTCTTAGTACGGACGCGACCCATTTTGGCGAATGTTGGCTGGACGGATGTTCAGTGACAGGAATTCAAGTGAAGCCGACTTGGATAGTCTAGAAAGGCGCTTCGCTAATTCTGTGCGGGTCCTTGCCCTAGCCCAGCCCTAATAAGTCACGTGAATTGTTGGGCTCAGGGCCGGGCGGTGTGATGGCTTATATAATAAAATACTGCCGGGCGGCCAGCGGGTCTTCCTTCTACGTAGTGAGTACAGTACTGGCAACCAATTACGGTACTGCATGTATCAATAATTCAATAATTATAGATCAGATCAATCGGTATCTCCAGGTAGAAAAAGTATGAGATTGAATGCATTTGCTTTATATAACAGGTTCGGAAGGGTAGTGATAGTAGCTTTACAAAAGCCCCCTAGTCTAATCGTACAACACTTTGCAGTTTCGCCCGCCAATTCTTAATCCAACAACATCCTAAGCACTCTGGTCCTTGCTCTTCGCACCTGCCTTGAGATCATTCATGAGAAGGCGAGCGATATCCTCGGTTCCCTTCATGGGCTGTCTGCCACCCTGCGGCCGCTGCTGGTATCGGGGTCGGTCCAGTCGGGGCACCATGTTAGCATGGCGGTGGGCAGCATCAGTAATGCTGGCAGATCCCGGCTTCTTGTAATCTTCAATACCGTAGGGGGCTTTGGAGGAAGCACCCGCGCGGTAAGAAGAAAGTCCGATTCTGCCCTCGGAGTCGACAGCAGCGCGGATCGGAGTGACCCAGTACTTGGCACCGCCAGGGATGGTGGCATCGAAGAAGGTCAGGCCAGGGGGAGATCCTTGGTCCATGAAGGTCATGGCGTTCAGATCCTCAACTGCAATACCACCAATACCAGCAATAGCCCGCGACATACGACCGCGGAATCTACCCTTCGGGCGCAGGATACGGGCCTCCACGGGACGTTGGTAAGCCTGGGGACCGTATTGCGGGTGGTTATATGTCAAGGCGTGTGAGCGAGTGTATGATAGACCGGCAGATGGGTGTGTCTTGGGAGGGCCAGTCACGGCATATTCGGGCGCAGAAAGCTTGGTTCCGGGGGACTGGTAGTACTTCCGTCCAATGCGTTCGCTCGGTACGGCAGGGGATGAGGGAAGATCCAGCAACTCGAAAACGACCGGACCCAGAGCAAATGGATCGGTACGCAGGGTCTTGATGTACGTCTGGAACTCCTCGTCGGTCACCTTGGGCGGCTGGAGGGTTTCCAAGTCCTCCCCGTTGTCCTGCGCCTGCTTCCGGGCCTCCGCAGTACGCTTGGCCACGAAGCGCTCACGCAGCTTCTGCAGCAATTCGGGCTTCTTGCGAGTGATCTGGCTCAAGTACGCAGCGAACTCTGCCTGGGTCATGCCAGCAAGCCACGGCCCAGAGTGACGGTACTGTTTGGCTCCGGGCTCTGCGAGACCCTTGCTGGTCTCAGTATTATCGACATGCGTTTCGAACGGGCTCTGGTGTCTGGGAACAATGCTTGTAGCGTAATTGACCTTGGCAGGCAAGGACATGGGCATGTGCAGCTCCTGGAACTTCTCGAGGGTCTTCGTGTGATCGGCGGCGGACTCGAAGTCGGTAACATGTTCGTAGGTATCGAGGGCATGGAGGCGAACGACGGGTCTCGATGACTTCTCCGATGTCGATTTAGCGGGAAGAGCTCGCTTCAGACCCCAATCGCCTCGGGCAAGCGACTTTTGCGGCGTCACAATTGAAGCCCGGATAGGGTGAGGGAGTGTTGCGGTTTCCGACTCGAAAACAGCCTTGGACGATGGGGCTTCTTGGGGGGCTGCAGAGCTTGAGGAAGTGCAAATAACCGCGACTTCCGTAGAAGATTCGCCGTTGGCGATAGCCTGGCGGTCGCCATATTGTTCAATGCCTGGTGGAACGAGCTTGAGCTGGTTGGGATCGCGCGAGAAAAGTTGACCGGGCCACGGGCCAAGTCGATACGGCGGACTACAACAACCAAGAGCGCAACTCCGCCCAATAGTGTGGAGACGGAATCCAGGCTCTACGGACTAAACTATGTAAACGGCACTTCCTACATATGTATGTATTTCTCTGAACGAACGATGATATATCTCAATAACATCTCTTCATCATTTATATCATTAATGTGGAATCATTCACGCGCTGGTATCAAGCACCGACCTCCTGCAAGGAGCTGATTGTATCTGCCACAGTATCCGCGAAGGACCGATATTTGATTCCCAGGATCTCCTTTGATCTGCTGTTGTCAATCTCGTAGATATCTGATGGGAAGTCACTCGGGGTATCCTTAGGAGGAAGCTTAGATTCTAATTCCGAGTGGGTCTTGCGGACTGTATCCACGATCTCCTTGTTCGAAAAGAAACCGGCAGTGACAAAGAATCTCTTGCCACCAGCCTCGGCGACTTCAATGGCCCTAACGTGCGCAAGTGCCACATCACGAACATCAACATAGAGGAATGTGCCGGTGGGAGGGATCTGCTCCTTAAATTGGCCCTGGATGAGGTTCCGCATCCGCTGGTTCGATGTGTTGATGGCTTCAAGAGAGTTCAAGTAGTGAACAATGGGACCAAAGACTAGTGGAGGATTGATAGTGGCAATGTCAAAGTTAGGCTTCTCATTCTCGACGAAGTCCCAGGCAGCCTTCTCGGCAAAGGTCTTGTAAAGCGATACTGATTAGCTTAACTCACCCTTTATTCGGGTGGAAGGGGGCTTACCTTGCTGGCCCGGTAAACATTGGAATGATCCAAAGCCTCTTCCCAAGTGACTGGGTTCCATTCCTTCTCGCTATAGACCTTCGGGTGTTGCTTCGGGTTCACGATGGCAGCAAATGACGAGGTGATGACAACGCGCTTCACAGTAGGAGCATGGGCCTTGATAGCCTTCAAAATGCCAGTAGTTCCCTTGATAGCGGGGTCCAGGAAGTCCTTCACGGGGTCCTGAACGTTGAAATGGAAGGGCGATGCAGTGTGAAGGACATAATCAAATGGAGGGTTAGACTTGACGGCCTGTGACGGCGTATTAGCAAAGAAGCTCGGTCAGTATGCGTATCACCCTCTTACCTCGTCGAATGCACCATCCTGAGCCACATCCTTGACAATCACGTAGGAGAGCTTCTCCTTGGGTGTGTTAGGGTGGTTCTCAAGGATTCGTTTGCCCTTGTCATCAGAGCGAACTGTGAATACAGTATCAAAACTAAGACGAATTGATTCAATTAGTTGTTGAAGTGTCGTCGTCACGGAACTCTACATACCCGTGCTGTAGCAGGATGTCAACAATGTGAGCGGCGATAAAGCCGCTACCGCCTGTTGGACTTGATTAGATCTATGACGCGGCGCAGATGGAGGAGTTCACCGCAGGTTCGCTTACCGGTCAAGAGAACTTTCACCATGGTTGCTGGTTTGAATAATATGGTCAATGAGGTTACTTGATTGAAGACTGTGAGTGGACGGAGGGAGGAGACAGGTATGGTGTAATGGAACTCCTCGGCTTTTATGGTTTTCCCAGAGAGGCCATGCCCCTCGATCTCGTCATTGCTCCCCACTATGGCCCCCCACGCAGCAGATCGTGAGAGGTCATCACGACCGCTTACAAATAACCATTGAGCAATCAACGAGGGAGCTAACGCGCATCTTTGCTTCAGGACTTAAAGGTCTAATAAAGCCGGGTAACCCCGCCTCTCAGTGGTCAGCGCTACAACAGCACAACCGGTTATATTTCCGCTGTTATCTTCGGAATCACTCAAGTGACAGGAACTATCCCTTAGGCACTTAACTATACCTCCATACTTGAGAAGACCGAAGTGAAACTATTTTTAACCATTTTACAATATACTTTTGCAACCATGAATTGTACAAGTAATCAAGGCTTGCTGGAATACGAGCCTTTCCAGTTCATACTGTACTATCGCAAATGCCAGGTGGGCAAGGCCCCACATGTGACTAATAAAGCTCCACTCACAAACAGGGCGGTCAGATTCTGCCGAAAACTCACCCGCAAGTGGGTATAAGTATCACTTCCCGGTCTACGTAGATGTCCTTCGGGACATTTGGTCAAATGAAAATATACAGAGAAGATTAGCATGGCCCCTGCACTAAGGATGACACGCTCAATCAAAGAGAAGCTACCAGTTTTTTTTTTCGTTACCGAAGCTTCGTTGAGGTAGGAGCGCTTCGTGAAGTTTTGCCTACCGGAGTTCGAATCGTGGCGAGGGCGGGATTTGAAGTCATCTTTTTATTTAGTTGGGCGCACTACTCCTCGAGCGAAATCGCTGGTGCCACTGCATGGGATCCTGACTTGATGCAACGGCTAGTATGCCATGGCCTCATTTGAATGCTACTCACTCTTGCGATATTATTTTCAATTGGCCGGCCACACCACTATGGACCATTGGACCGCAGAAGACCAACAAGGGTGCGTGACCGCATATCTGACTTGTCTCCTGCTGTACGGAGTATGGTTTGCGATTTGCCCGTCGCTGGTCTAGAACCCGTAACCCATACTAACCTCCTTACTCTAACTAAGGCACATGATACTTGCCTCAGACATGGGAATGGAGGATCTAGGTTGGACTTTCCTTGAACATTGGACTGCGTCCCTGTTTATCCTGATATATGTATTGAAGCCAAGCATTTGAGCAACGAATTCCCTTTTTGGCGGTCAATGTTATGCAGAAGGGGAATCTCAAGAGTTCTGGTTTACATATATGGCCAATCTTGTACCCGACCCAGCATGCACACAAGTTCTCTTTATTATTCATAATATAAACCTCTTTTGCAGAATGGAACAAAATTGTAGAAGCAATCATAAGGCAACCTCGATTTGAGATAAATAGTAAGGCTGTCACAGCCAAGTTTGTTTGACACCAGTTGACGAAAGTAGTGACTAGGCAGGACGTCCCGCGCCCCGTGGTCTCGTGGTCTGTGCACCCCGGCTTCGACCTGAGGCTCACACCTGACCCTCCTCCACCTCTCCCTCCACCTTTCATGCTCACCGCGAACTTTGCTTTACATTTTAGAGACTGGCTTCCAATGTCCACTCTGCGGGCTCGCTCGCAAACATGGCGCAAGCGAGTCCTATCACAGACGTGACCCAACGGTTATTTGCGGATCTGAAGTCGAAGAACGATGATATCAAGGCCCGAGCTGCCTTCGAGCTCCACGACAATGTGGTTGCCGTCTCACGAGGTAGATCCCCGTCTTCATGGATTCTCTGAGCCCATGGCCTCTGACTGACCTCTTTGCTTCTCTTCTCTTATAGATTGGCCCTCCGAGAAATTCAACGAGTTTTACAACGCCGTCAGTCAGCGGATCGCGCAGCTGGTGGTGACTGGCAGCGACGCCAATGAACGAGTCGGTGGTCTTCTTGCGCTCGACCGTCTGATCGACTTTGATGGGGTGGACGCCGCCCAGAAAACCACTCGATTTGCTAGCTATCTTCGAAGCGCCCTCCGAAGCAACGATAATGCGGTCTTGGTGTGCGCGGCCCGATCGCTGGGACGGCTGGCTAAACCTGGCGGGGCACTCACGGCGGAGTTGGTAGAGAGCGAGATCCAATCCGCTTTGGAATGGCTCCAGTCAGAGCGTCAGGAAAGTCGACGATTTGCTGCAGTCCTCGTGATTCGGGAGTTAGCCAAGGGTTCCCCAACACTTCTGTATGGCTTCGTGCCTCAGATTTTCGAGCTCGTGTGGGTTGCACTTCGAGACCCGAAAGTGCTCATCCGAGAGACAGCTGCACAGGCTGTGGGAGAATGCTTCGAGATCATCGTCGCTCGAGACTCATCTGTCCGCCAGTCGTGGTTCGCGAGAATCTATGAAGAGGCGCTGCTGGGACTGAAGTCCCATAATATGGATTGGATCCACGGATCACTCCTCATTTTGAAGGAACTGTTCCTCAAAGGCACGATGTTCATGAAGGAGCATTATCGCAATGCCTGTGAGATTGTGCTCCGCCTCAAGGATCACCGAGATTCCAAGATTCGCAACCAAGTCGTCCTCACCATCCCTATCCTCGCGTCCTATGCCCCCGCCGACTTCATCGAATCCTATCTACACAAATCTATGGTCTACCTCCAGGCCCAACTCAAGAGAGAGAAGGAAAGGAACGCCGCTTTTGTTGCTATTGGTAAGATTGCCAATGCAGTGGGACCTGCCATTAGTGGATACCTTGATGGAATCATTATCTACATCCGCGAGGGACTCGCAATGAAGGCGTAAGTGATAAATCCCCCTGACATACACCTTCAATGACAAGACACCCCGACTAACTTGCAACAGGAGGAACCGGACAGGAGTCGATGAAGCTCCTATGTTTGAGTGTATCAGTATGCTCTCGCTAGCCGTCGGACAAACCCTCAACACCCACATGGAGCAGTTGCTTGACGCCATCTTTGCATGCGGTCTTAGCAAATCACTGACACAGGCTTTGGTCGATATGGCCCACTACATCCCTCCCATTAAGCCCGTTATCCAGGATAAACTTCTCGACATGCTGAGCATCATACTCTGCGGCACGTCATTCCGACCACTTGGCTGCCCTGAAAACCGACTGCCGCCTATGCCCGCATTTGCAAGGGATTTCGGCCCCCAAGAAAGCTACTCTGATGCCGAAATCGCCCTCGCTCTCCACACTCTGGGAAGCTTCGACTTCTCCGGTCACATCTTGAACGAATTCGTTCGCGATGTTGCCATCAACTACGTGGAGAATGACAATCCCGAAATCCGAAAAGCATCGGCCCTCACATGTTGCCAGTTGTTTGTCCACGACCCGATCATCAACCAGACTAGTGGCCACTCAATTCAAGTTGTCAGTGAAGTCATTGACAAGTTATTGACGGTTGGTATCGGTGACCCGGACCCTGAGATTCGACGCACAGTTCTTTGGTCCCTGGATAGGAAGTTTGATCGCCATTTGGCTCGCCCTGAAAATATTCGTTGCTTGTTCCTCGCGGTGAATGACGAGGTCTTTGAAGTCAAGGAAGCTGCTATCTGCATCATCGGCCGTCTGTCTAGCGTGAACCCAGCTTATGTCTTCCCCCCTGCGGAAGCTGCTGGTCAATCTTCTTACTGGACTAGGATTTGCCAACACTGCCCGCCAAAAGGAAGAGACTGCTCAGCTCATCAGCTTGTTTGTCTCCAACGCAACAAAGTTGATCAGATCGTATGTCGACCCCATGGTCACGGCGCTGCTTCCCAAAACAACGGATGGTAATCCAGGCGTCGCCGCAACCACACTTAAGGCTGTGGGAGAGCTTGCCAACGTTGGTGGCCCCGAGATGAGACGTTATCTGCCACAGATTATGCCCATAATTTTGGAGTCGCTTCAAGATCTTTCCTCCCATACCAAGCGCGAGGCGGCCCTACGAACCCTTGGTCAATTGGCTGGCAACGCTGGATATGTGATCGACCCGTATCTCGAGTACCCCCATCTACTTGACGTCTTGATCAACATCATCAAGACGGAACAGACAGGGTCCTTGCGGAAGGAGACAATCAAGCTCGTGGGTGTACTTGGTGCTCTCGATCCCTACAAGTACCAGCAAATCAGTGACGTGGAACCCGACGTTCACCATATCAACGAGGTTCAGAATCCCTCGGATGTTGCCTTGATCATGCAGGGTCTTACCCCATCAAACGAGGAGTATTATCCCACGGTGGTTATCCATACATTGCTCCAGAATATCCTCAGAGAAAATTCCTTGGTTCAATACCATTCTGCAGTGATTGATGCGATCGTTACCATCTTCAAGACTCTGGGCTTGAAGTGTGTTCCATTCCTAGGACAGATTGTTCCCGCATTCATTTCGGTTATCAGAAGCTCCCCTGCTAGCCGACTCGAGTCTTATTTCAACCAGATGGCTATCTTGGTTAACATTGTCCGTCAGCACATTCGTGCATTCCTGCCTGAAATCATCGACGTGATCCGTGAATTCTGGGATGCGTCGTATCAGGTACAGGGTACGATTTTGTCCTTGGTCGAGGCTATTTCCAGGTCCTTGGAGGGAGAGTTCAGAAAGTACCTTGCTCGGTTGATACCTCTCATGTTGGACACCCTTGAGAAGGACACTACACCCCGCCGCCAGCCATCGGAGAAAATCCTTCATGCTTTCCTGATTTTTGGCTCTAGTGGAGAGGAATACATGCACCTCATAATCCCCGCTATTGTGCGTCTCTTTGAACGACCACAGCACCCCCAGAGCATTCGCAAGTCGGCCATTGATAGCTTGACGAAGCTGTCTCGCCAAGTTAATGTCTCCGATTTCGCTTCCCTCATGGTCCATGCTTTGTCCCGGGTCGTGGCCACTGGTGACCGTGTCTTACGTCAAGCTGCTATGGACTGCATTTGTGCCCTGATCTTCCAGCTTGGCCAGGACTTTACCCACTACATCCACCTTCTGAGCAAAGTCCTCAAGCAGCACCAGATCACTCATGTCAACTATCAGATCTTGGTGACAAAGCTTCAGAAGGGCGATCCACTTCCGCAGGACCTCAACCCCGAGGAAAACTATTCCTTCCCCTCTGATGATACGAATTTTGCGGAGATCGGACAGAAGAAGATCGTTGTCAACCAGCAACATCTCAAGAATGCCTGGGATGCTTCTCAAAAGTCCACCCGTGAAGATTGGCAGGAATGGATTCGCCGCTTCAGCGTTGAGCTCCTGAAAGAATCGCCCTCGCCCGCATTGCGAGCATGCGCCAGCTTGGCAGGTATTTACCAGCCTCTGGCCAGAGATCTTTTCAATGCTGCCTTTGTGTCTTGCTGGACCGAGCTGTACGACCAGTATCAAGAAGAACTGGTCCGCTCCATTGAGAAAGCCCTAACCTCGCCAAATATCTCACCCGAGATTCTGCAGATTCTCCTCAACCTGGCCGAATTCATGGAACATGACGATAAGGCTCTCCCCATCGATATCCGCACGCTAGGCAAGTATGCTGCTAAGTGCCATGCGTTTGCTAAGGCGTTGCATTACAAGGAACTCGAGTTTGAGCAGGATCAGAACTCCGGCGCCGTCGAAGCTTTGATTACCATCAACAACCAGCTGCAGCAATCCGATGCAGCAATTGGTATCCTGCGGAAGGCACAAGCATACCGTGATGTGGAGCTGAAGGAAACGTGGTTCGAGAAGCTGCAGCGCTGGGACGAAGCTCTCGCTGCCTACAAACGGCGCGAGAAGACGGATCCGGACTCCTTCGGCATCACTATGGGCAAAATGCGTTGTTTGCACGCTCTCGGTGAATGGAAAGTACTTTCCGATCTTGCGCAAGAGAAATGGAACCAGGCCTCGCTGGAGCACCGCAGAGCCATTGCTCCCCTTGCTGCTGCCGCTGCATGGGGTCGTGGTCAGTGGGAGCTGATGGATTCGTACTTGGGTGTCATGAAAGAACAGTCCCCCGATCGATCCTTCTTCGGCGCCATCCTTGCCATTCATCGCAATCAGTTCGACGAGGCGAACATGTACATCGAGAAAGCACGAAATGGTCTTGACACTGAACTTTCGGCCTTGCTCGGAGAGTCATACAACCGGGCATACAACGTTGTTGTCCGCGTCCAGATGCTTGCCGAACTGGAGGAGATCATCACCTACAAGCAACATGTAGGCGACCCCGAGAAGCAAGAGGCCATGCGCCAGACTTGGAACCAGCGCTTGCGGGGATGTCAACAAAACGTGGAGGTATGGCAGCGCATGCTCAAGGTCAGAGCTCTGGTCACTGCGCCTCGGGAGAATTTGGACATGTCCATCAAATTCGCCAATCTCTGCCGCAAGTCCAACCGCATGGGCCTTGCAGAACGATCTCTCGCATCCTTGGAGACAGTTATCAGAGATGCTAATGGCACGCGCACCATTGTACCTCCCGAGGTGACCTACGCACGATTGAAATTCGGTTGGGCTACTGGAAACCAGCATGAAGCATTTGAGGAGTTGAAACGATTCAATATGGAACTTAGTGAGGACCTTGCGAAGTTCAACTCCCTTATCGCTTCACAAAGCGAGAACCACGGAATGAACGGTGTCAACGGCATCGCAGACCCCAACCACCCAGATGCTGTTAGCCTTCGAGAGCGGGTCGGTGATGTAGGAAAGTCTAGGAAACTTCTTTCCAAGAGCTACCTCAGACAGGGAGAATGGCAAAGAGCCCTTCAAAAATCGGAATGGGAACTCGACAATGCTCGTGAGGTTCTTAGCGCCTACTCGGCAGCCACACAGTACAATCGCGATTCGTACAAGGCCTGGCACGCTTGGGCTCTTGCCAATTTCGAGGCGGTACAGACCATCGAAAGCCACGTCAAACAAGCGAAGCAAGCCAAGCAAGCTCAAGCCAAGGGTGACGAGAAGCTGCCTGTGCCTGTACCGCTTCCTCCTGGAAATGTCCTTGACTATGTTATCCCCGCCATTCGTGGTTTCCTGCGGTCAATCGCCTTGTCTTCCGCATCCTCTCTACAGGACACACTGAGATTGCTGACCTTGTGGTTTGCACATGGTGGCGATCATGAAGTCAACACCGTTGTCACCGAAGGCTTCACTACGGTCAACATTGACACTTGGCTTTCTGTCACACCGCAACTTATCGCCCGGATCAACCAGCCCAACATCAGAGTCCGCGGTGCCGTTCATAGACTCCTTGCTGAAGTTGGCAAGACCCATCCCCAGGCTCTGGTGTATCCGTTGACAGTTGCCATGAAATCCAACGTCGCCCGACGCTCCCAATCCGCGAGCAATATCATGGAAAGCATGCGTCAACACAGCGCCAAGCTTGTCGAACAGGCCGACCTGGTGAGTCACGAATTGATCAGAGTAGCGGTTCTGTGGCACGAGCTGTGGCATGAGGGATTGGAAGAGGCTTCTCGTCTCTACTTCGGTGATCACAATGTGGAGGGTATGTTCGCAACACTTGCACCTCTTCATGATATGCTTGACAAGGGTGCCGAAACTCTTCGTGAAGTTTCGTTTGCCCAAGCCTTTGGTCGCGATCTTGCAGAAGCCAAACATTACTGCATGCTCTACCGCCAGACAGAGGAAATTGGTGATTTGAACCAAGCCTGGGACCTTTACTACACCGTGTTCCGTAAGATTAGCCGACAGCTCCCGCAATTGTCGATCCTTGATCTCAAATACGTCTCTCCTCGCCTGAAGGATTGCTCCGGCCTGGATCTGGCCGTGCCCGGAACATATCAAAGCGGTCGGCCGATTATTTGCATTGTCAGCTTTGACCCGATTTTGCACGTTTTGCAGACCAAGAAGCGACCAAGACGTATGACTCTCACGGGTAGCAATGGTCTCTCCTACATGTATGCACTCAAGGGTCACGAAGATATTCGACAAGACGAGAGAGTTATGCAACTCTTCGGGCTGGTCAACACTCTTCTGGACAACGATAGCGAAAGCTTCAAACGCCATTTGTCTGTTCAGCGTTTCCCCGCTATTCCGTTGTCGCAGAGTTCTGGCCTGCTCGGATGGGTGTGTAATAGTGATACACTGCATGCTCTCATCAAGGAGTATCGCGAAAGCCGCCGTATTCTGCTCAACATTGAGCATCGGATTATGCTTCAGATGGCGCCGGATTATGACAGCCTCACTCTCATGCAGAAGGTCGAGGTCTTCGGGTATGCCATGGACAACACCACCGGTAAAGATCTCTATCGGGTGCTGTGGCTCAAGAGCAAGAGCTCTGAGGCCTGGCTTGAGCGACGCACCAACTACACCCGGTCGCTCGGTGTCATGTCCATGGTCGGATATATCCTTGGTTTGGGTGATCGCCATCCTTCGAACTTGTTGCTTGACCGCACGACTGGCCGCGTGGTTCACATCGATTTCGGTGACTGTTTCGAAGTTGCCATGCACCGCGAGAAATACCCCGAACGGGTTCCATTCCGCCTTACTCGCATGTTGACTTTCGCTATGGAAGTGAGCAACATTGAGGGAAGCTACCGCATTACGTGCGAAGCCGTTATGCGTGTTCTTAGGGAGAACAAGGATTCCCTCATGGCTGTTCTTGAAGCCGTAAGTTTTATTTTGCTCTGCGTATTGTATGACAAAGTTTCTGACCTCATTATTTTAGTTCATCCACGACCCCTTGATCAATTGGCGCTTGGGTGCACAGGAGTCCCCCGATCGGACGACTCTTACCGCCGAACGTCGCCAGTCGCTTATGGAGGGTCTCAATTTCGAGCATATGCAGTCGAACAGCGTATCTCGCCCCCGCCGACCATCACTCTTAGACACCGGAATTCTTGACATCCCAGACGGTGGAACTGAGGCTCGCGAGGCACAGAATGCCCGCGCCCTCCAGGTCCTTGCCAGAGTCAAGGAAAAGCTGACTGGTGCTGATTTCAGACAGAAAGACGAGCTAAATATCAGTGACCAGGTGGACAAGCTACTTGCACAGGCCACCAGCGTGGAGAACATCTGTCAGCACTGGATTGGCTGGTGCAGTTTCTGGTAAAGGGTTGTTCTTCGACGCTTTGCACCATTTGCTTTTCCTTTCAGGGTTCTTGGGGCTTGCTATGATGTGATACGATGGGTTTCATCTTTTGCTTTTGCACGTTCGTACGAAGCATAATTTTTCTTTTCCAGGTTTTCTATTGGTTGTTTTCCAGTGTATCTAGAGTACCCCCCGATTGTTCTCATACCATTATTGCTTTTTTTGTTTATTCGCTTCCTTGGGAATTTTTTGCTGTTTTACTCGCGTCTTGTCTTGCCGAGTCCATAATGAAGGCCCCGGACTCGTGGTGTTTTCAGATTCTTTGTCTAGACATAAGACTTGAAATAGCTGGGCTATGGTGAAATTCCATTAGAGAATACAAGCAGGATTCTGTCCATGTGAGCATGTAGATGTTGTCCCTCTATAGATCCATAATGAGTTAGATTACGGGTCTCTCATGTGACTGGGGTAGAATCCGGGGAAATGATCACAGTGGAAGACCTCACAATAAGGGTAAGCAGACGATTAACGTTTCAAATAATTCCTTAAGTGAGGACTTCTTAGTTGAATAAGAAACTATAGTCAGCCGCAGCCATTCTGTAACCATTTGGCTGTCTCTTGAATAGAGAAAGTCCAGGGCACCATGTTGGATTTGCCGAGGTCGCTCCGCTCCGCCCAACGAGGAGAAGCTGCCCCGAGATCAACGCAGCTCGGACCTCTCCTTATGACCTCTTTCTCTTCAAACCTCCCCTCTCCCATCCTACCACCTCCCTTGACAACTATGGGCGACTGAAGTTGGCAGCTGGAATACCTCCAACATGTCAACCCCAGATGCCCCCTCGACCGTCCCCGCGCCCAGCCCCAGTGATGCGCCGAGCGTCCACCCAGTGGTGGGCACCGCTCTGCGCATTAGCCTGAGCGCCAAAGAATACCGAGCGCTCTTTGGTCTGCTGGGTAAACGGGCCCCAGGTGTTCAAGGCAAACTAATCTCGCCGTCACAATATGATGCTATCGTCCACTCGAAGAACCGACGCAACGAGGCCGCCGTCCGCGCATCGCTGCGGGTGTTTGTTGGCACCGGAGCTGCCCTGAAGCTGGTGGAGACGATTATCAGTCGGATTCGTGGAGGTATAGAGCAGTCAGTCTATCCTCAACTAAAGCGCTTTGTGATACTCTCCTTCTCGGCCGTTTTTGTTTGCTAATTTGTTTCGACGACATTTAGGAAGAAAGCCCGTGGGCCGCTACTCCGATCTCCCAACTTCCGGCTCTCCCTCTCCTTATCCCTCCTGCTTCTGCTTCATCGTCTTCTTTACCGCTTTCTCGTTCGAATCCGAGCCAATTTGTGTACCGATGATGCCAAACCGTTCCGCGAACGAAACCCGCGCATCGCCCGCGCGTTGACGTCGCGATTTGCCCCGGCCGTGGGCGCAAGTGCGGCAGGCTTCGCTCTGGGGATATGCCCTCAGGACCAGCTCCGCTTGACCGTGGCAATCTACACGGGAACACGGAGCTTGGAATTCCTCTACAATGTCATGGATTCGAAGGGGTGGCTGGATAACCGCCCGTGGTGGTTCGGCAGCTGGCTGCTGATGCCGGTCTCGTGTGCACAGCTCTTCCATGCCTTTGTTTTTGATCGGGAGAACACGCCAAAGGTTTGTCTGGAGCGGAAAAAATATGAGCTAGCGAGCGACTGACTGACATGATACTATAGTGGTTTGGTAATGTTATTTTCAGACTCTCGCCGAGCTACATTCCCGGCCGACCGGAGGCGCTTCCAGAGGGCGTCTCTTGGCCGGAGAAAGATCAGATTGTGGACTCGCTGGCGTCTATTGCGAGCCTGCGCTGGCCGTAAGTTGAGATGTCTTCCAATTGAATAATGGACTTGCCACTCATTCGATATAGGGCGTTTATTTCTCCAACCCTTCACCCATCTGACCCTAATACCCTCCCAATATCGGTCAAGTCGATTGCTCCAATTACTGGGCCCGCTCACCCTTCGATTGCCCATCTATCCTGCGCATTGCTCCATCCGAGCGTTCCCAGCTGCAGCACCGCCTTCGTGCACCACATCCTCCTCTCGGTGCCCCCGTTGGCCCGGTTCCTCACGGCCGTCAGTCTCGCACTGACCATTCCCAAGCTGAAGACTGTCCTGGCGCAGCCTATGACCTCTATTAATAGCTTATCTAAGAGAATCATCACCATGACGGCCGTTCTCTCGGCTGCCGTTGGTTCAGCCTGGGGCAGCGTCTGTCTCCTGAACAACACCCTGCCCCGCTCGACCCTCCCAACCAAGCGCTTCTTCCTCAGCGGTGCCCTAGGTGGTCTTCCATTCGCGTTACTGGCTAATAGCCGTAGCGTGTTCATGTACTTTTTCCGCGCTGCAGTGGACTCGGCTTGGAAGACTGGTGTCAAGCACGGACTGTGGAAGGGCGGCAAGGCCGTTGAGCTGTGGCTGTTCGTGCTGTCGTGGGCCTTGATGGGATCAATTCTCGAGGCTCACCCAGAGGCAGTCCAGGGCAAGGGTCTACGAAAGGGACTAGCATGGTTGCGAGGAGATGGGTTCGTCGACCTTGAAGAGGTTGAGAAGCGCAAGGCAAGGCGGGCGTTGAAGAAGGGGGAGACCAAGGACGAATAATGAAATTTTAGTTGTTTACTGTGTGATTTTTGGTTTTATTTGGTCTTCCTTATTCTCTTTCTTGTGTCTATTTTCGAGTACATTATCTCGGCGTTGTTCCGCTGGAACTCACTTTCCGACTCCACGTTTCCGGGGAACCACTCGGACTCCATTCTCCGCATCCGACGATCATCGCCCTCCGAGTCCCGAGCATTTATAGTCGGTGTAGACAGGTTCTTTTTTCAAGTCTCCATAAGTACTTTTGATTTCCTGTGTTATTCCATTTAACGACTGGAAAACCCCCCGTTCTTTTGTCTCAATCGCCTTTTTCCCCCTCTCTCTATTCCATATAAATCATACACAATGTCCGCTCACAGAATGAAGATCGGCTGTGCTGGTCTCGGTCGCATGGGCAAACGCCATGCCCTGAACTTCCTCCAACGCACTCCTCGAGCAGAATTGGTCGCTGCGAGCTCGCCCGACCCTGCAGAGCTCGAATGGGCCAAGACGCACCTGGAACCCTTCGGCGTGCGGCTGTACCAGAACTATGACGATATGCTGAAACAAGAAGGCCTTGAGGCTGTCGTAGTTGCATCTGCGACCGCGGTGCATGCCGAGCAGGCAATTAAAGCTATCAATGCTGACAAGCATGTTCTCTGTGAGAAGCCGCTGTCGACTAGCGCAGAGGTGGTGAGTTTGCACCCTTCACCCTTCGTTCTATACTTCCCTCGAGCTAGATGAGCATTCAATAATCGCTAACACCCTTTCGCTTGGTATAGTCCCAATCCGTCGTCGACGCAGCTTCCAAGAAGCCCCATCTCAAGGTGATGTGCGGTTTCTCCCGCCGTTTCGACAAGTCCTACCGCGATGCCTATAACAAAATGATCGCTGGTGCTATCGGTTCCCCCTCCGTGCTACGCAGCCAAACCTGTGATAAGCTCGACCCCTCCGGCTTCTTCGTCGCCTATGCCGAGTTCTCTGGTGGAATCTTTGTGGACTGCTCCATCCACGATATCGACTTGGCACTGTGGTTCTTCGGCGCCAGCAGCAAGATCAAGTCCGTATCCGCCGTGGGCATCACCGCCGTCGAGCCAGACCTCCGAAAGCACAACGACCGAGATAATGCAGTCGGTCTAGTCGAATTCTACGATGGCCGGATTGCGTACTTCTATGCCTCGCGCATGATGGCCGCCGGTCAAGAGGATACTACCGAAATCATCGGTACAAAGGGCAAAGTCACAGTGAATACGCAGCCGGCGATGAACCATGTGAATCTGTTTGATGGCACTGGTGTTCGTCGGGAGATCCCTCAGACTTATTATGATCGGTTCGAGTATGCTTTTGTTACGGAGGCGAATGAGTTTACTGCTTCGGTGTTGGATGGGACTCCGTTGCCGTTGGATTTAACGGCTGCCGTGCAGGCTGTGCGGATTGGGGCTGCGTTGCAGGAGTCGATGGTTTCTGGGAAGAAGATTTTCTTTGATGAGCAAGGAAACCGGACGGAGGTTGCGCGGTTGTAAAGTGGGTTTTGTTTGGCATGCCTTTAGAGATGCGTGGTGTGTTAGTATATAATTCGGTAAATACAAGGGGATCTCCACACGATGAATGTTATCAAGACTTGTTCCAGCGATGATGATGAAAAGGGCAGTGCCAAGGGTATATTCTTTTGTAAAGAAGAGAACAGAAATAGATAATATACAGAGTTTTTGGTAGGTCATTCATGATGGGCATTAAAAACACAAAACTCATGTGTTTTAAGAAACGATTCCCTCGACGACCCTCGCCGTTCACTCGGCGAAGACCGTTCCACGTCAACGACGGCACCCAAATGGTTCCCACTCTGAAGGGAACCAATATGCACATCGTCTCTGCGTAATTGCGAAACATTCACCTCCTCAATAGACGATGGCGTAGTCCGAATCACCGCCAGCAGATTGTTCAAGACCGTGAACTCCAATAGTAACTTGATACTATACACGACGGGTTTGTAAGTCGTTTGGACCTCGAAGTGATTTGTATATTCGGTCGCAAGGATAGATGCATCCAATATGACGGCGATAACGTTCACGACAACGACGTTCATAACCACTCTCCTCCCCCGAGGACCCTTGAGCGCCAGAACCGGTCGTAAAGAGGTAGTCGTCTCCCAGACATAAAGAGCGCTGATAATAGTTTCCTGTACCGCGAAACCAGCCAACTGAATCCGCTCATAAACATTAAACGGCGCAACGAAACTCGTAACCCCATTATTAGCCCCAAGAAAAAGGATCGTCGTGGGTATATGCAGCGCGCAGAAATTAAACACGATCATATACAGTATCCAGCGCGGATAATGTTCATGCGTAGTCACAAGGTGTAGTCGTGAATACAGCACCACCGATTGACCGGTGACCATTGCGTACCAGCCCAGACAGATGAGGAAGCACATGGGGAAGTTGGGCGCGAGAGCGAAGTAGCGGAGAAAAGAGGATACAGCGTGTAAGAGGATTCCTAGCGTGGCGATTACCATGCTCCAGAAGTAGAGGCCGGCGTAGCGCTGGAAGGTGGATAGGATGGAGAAGGAGATTTCGATGACGTTCCAGCAGGCTAGGGTGAAGAAGCCGGCCATTACCATGGCTAGGGCCCGTGAGATTTCGACGGGCCCGGTTTCGCCGGCCATTTTGAGTGATTGAAGGGGGGTTTGGTTGTTCGTGGAGAGAAGAGTTGTGAAGGGCCGAGTCAATGAATCGGAGATTGACCGCGTGAGCCATCAATGAAGGAATAAATCGCTCATTGTGATTGTGGCAGCAACGATATCATCAACGGGCTGAAGCTGAACAGAGAATTTGACGAATACACTCTCTGTAGTCTAAATGCTCCGTGCATGAAAAGATAGTAAAAGGAAACGAAGTGAATGAGACAGTAGAAGGCCAAGGGAAAAAGCGGAGGACCAGCCTATTATTACAGTAAGTATAGACTTTACTCCTAGAACTTAGCACGAGTCCTCTTGGCACAAAATTAGAGTTTCCCTCTCGATGAACCAGTCGGCGTAACTTCGCCCGATTAGAGTTCCTGCAATAATCGCGTTAGTTTGGCCCTAGTCTGGATCATCCTGTAAAAAAGTTCTCGCCGAGCCTAGGCACGACAAGGGGCCGGAGCCTCGTTGGTCGAGAGGGAAATAATGAATAATGAATAATCTAACCCTTGACATCATCCACCAACCGATCATCGTTTGACGGCCTAACGGTCGGGTATGATGTAAACCTGAAAAAAGGGACTCATAAACTTGGCGTTTGGAGTTACTGTACTCCGTATAACGCAAAACATCGCCGCAACGAGGGATTATAGTTTTAGTTTAGAACTTTGGGCTAACCTGTGTCGCCCCTTTTTTCCAGACTCGTGCCATGGATTGCTTTCTATCCTGGAGCGTTTACTGATCTGGATGAGTATGACGTGGAAAAGGACGAGACCGAAAGATGTGGAGATGCGGTCAGGCCTAGCCAGATCACTAAAAATGAAGATCAAATATGGAGCACAGAGTACTTGTCAAGTTAGGCATATTGCTTGATCATCATGTCGAGTCTCGCTAGGCTGAGCTGTGAAACTAGTGTTTTCTGCACCGGGCTGTCGGGCTCGAGTAGGTAGCGCTGTGCTTGATTAAATTCACTCAACGATGCAACCGCTCAGGGGGCCGCGCTTCCTGTGGTGATGATGGTGTTAATTGTAAGACAGATCGGCGGGGCCGACTAACTGACTCGGGCAGGTGGTTGTTGGCTGTTTATTATCTGATAAGCATGCGGGATTTGCGGAAGGATTTTCACACTAATCTATACTCTATTAGATTACTTTGATTAATTGATTTTATATTACGGGCAGGAAACAACAACGGAGAAATTCTTATGAGATGCCTAATCCAGTTTCTCTCCTGGAAGGCGATAGATCCAATTTCATTGAAATCGTCAAAATGTATAGAAAATCGCTTGCATAACAAAAAAAAAACATGGGAATCTCAGACAACAGGGGACATAGAAAAATAGTATGTCTAGAAAATGTGCAGTGCAAATATAATCTCTTTTGAAAACCGGGTTTACCAGCGGACAACCTTGTTAGGGAAGTACTCATCAATGAGCTCCATATAGTAAGGCTTCAGCTCCTCAGCGCTGGGAATACCATCGCTCTTGCTGTAAAGGTCGTACGGGTTGAACGCCTTGACAGCGCGGAGCATCTCCTTGTCATGCTCATCCATCAGCTCGTGGTAAGCGCCGGCGTTATGCCAGGGGTAGAAGGAGTGGTAGCGGATCATAGCGAGGGCCTCGTCGGGCAGGGTAGACTGCTCCTTGGCAATGTGGTAGAGGTACTCGTCATGGCCCCAGGAGAGCATGACCTTGTCGAGACCACAACCGGGGCTGTAGATACCGAACTTGGTGTCGTAGACGGGGTGGCCAAAGTCCTCGTTGTCCTTGAACGAGTCACGGCCGTAGATGATGCGCTCGTCGAAGCCACAGCCAACGGGGAAAGTGTCACCGACGACATCCCACTGGCCCTGGGCGTCGAAGAAGAAGAGAAGCTTGCCCAGGTCGTGGATCAGACCGGTCAGTTGCATCCAGCGGGGCTTGCCGTCGCGGCGGATGGCCTCAGCGGACTGCAAGAGGTGCTCGATCTGGGAGAGGCTGGTGTCTGGGTCGGACTCATCGATGAGGGTGTTGAGCTTCTCCATGGCCTCCCAGATGGTCATCTCGGCACGGGTCTTGCTGTGGAAGTCATGACGAGCCTTGAGGTTGTAGGCGACGCTCTGCTTGGTGTGTTGCTCCTTGTAGAAGTTCTTGACGCGGTCGCAGGCGTCCTCGTACTGGCGGAAAGCGGTCTTATCTTTGCCCTTGTCGAACTCGGACTCCTCGTACAGGCCCTTTTCCTTTTGTTCCTTCATGTTGGCCTTGAGGACGTTGACCTCGTCGATGGCATCGGAGAGTTCCTCGAGGGCCTGGCCATCCCGATTCTTGTTGAAGGCGGGGGCAGGAGTTTCGGTGATGGCGACGGGTGCCATTTTGTTGGTTATGTAGAGTGATGTGTGATGTGTTTGCTTTGGGAACGAGTGGCAAGGATTTCACTTTTAAGGGTAAACTTGCAGAATCTTCACTGAACTGTCTTCACTGGGATGATTGTACTGAAGAATAACACCCTCGATCCCAGGAGGAGATCCAGATCCCTATATAGGGAGTGGTCTCCACGACCAACGTGGACACCAAACGAATCGCATCTATGTTTCCGATGTGCAGCATGTTATGGAGGGGACGACCATGCTCGATTCTGGCAATATTCCCCGGGGATCGACCCATGATTTGCAGACCTGGCTTGTGCGGACAAGCATCGTGGAGACACGATCACGGATTCCAGAATCCGTGCTTGGACTATTTTGGGGCACGAGTATATGGAAGAGAGTTGTGATTGGACAAGAACTGGCCAGCGTGGGGATGTGGGACAGAGGGTGGTCACGTGGAACTCGGCAGGATTCTGGTTTCCGGCCTCGCTGACTTATGCCCAAATCGTCTTTGGGCTATTGTCGCCGCCGGTTACCCAGATGGATCTTTCTCTTGGATTCGAGAAATGACGTCCCTGGAATTTGGATCAGGGCGTCGGTTGGTCTTCCGTTCTCTGCACAGTTGCCGATGCGGGGCATCTCCCTAGCAGAGTCTTTTCGTGAGGAGAGAAGATGAACACCATCATTATCGAGCCATCAGTCCTAGATAATCAGAGTAGGATGTACCTGAGAATTAATAGGGATAGAACTCACTGTAGTACATTACTGGAGTACACTGTCCAACGTTGAAGATGATTGATGGAAGAACCAAAAGAACGTGACCGGTGCCGAGTCCATTTGGCGGGGCAAAAGAAGTGCCCCCGCGCGTGGGGGATAAACATTCGGGGCATCTTTACATCGAGCTGTTTCCCCCGCTCTTCGATTTCTTTTTCTACTTTCTTTTACCTCAATTCCTCTTTTTTCCTCCCTCTTTCCCCATAAACACCCCTACTACAATCACAATGGCTGCAGCTGACGTCCGTTTCAAGTTGAACACCGGTGCTGAGATCCCTGCTCTGGGCCTGGGTACCTGGCAGTCTGCGCCTGGCGAGGTTGCTCGCGCCGTGAGCCACGCCATTAAGTCGGGCTACCGCCACATTGACGGTGCTCTGTGCTATGGCAATGAGCACGAGGTCGGCCAGGGTATCAAGGAGGCCATTGACGCTGGCATTGTCAAGCGCGAGGATCTGTTCGTCACTACCAAGCTGTGGTGCTCGTACCACGCCCGCGTCGAGGAGGGTCTCGAGGCTTCCCTGAAGAACTTGGGTCTGGACTACGTTGATCTGTACTTGATGCACTGGCCTCTGGCTATGAACCCCAACGGTAATTTCTCGAGAATACAAAAAGCCCGGGAAACAAACTACTAATACAACCCTATAGGAAACCACCCTATCTTCCCCAAGCTGGCAGACGGCTCGCGGGACATTGTCCACGAGCACAGCCACGTCACCACCTGGAAGAGCATGGAGAAGCTCGTCGGAAACGGCAAGGTCCGCGCCATCGGTGTCTCCAACCACAGTGTCCAGTACCTGGAGGAACTCCTGGCCCAGGCCACCGTCGTCCCCGCCGTTAACCAGATCGAGAACCACCCCTCGCTGCCCCAGCAGGAGATTGTCGATTTCTGCAACCAGAAGGGTATCCACATTACCGCCTATAGTCCCCTGGGTAGCACCGGTAGCCCTCTGTTCACGGCCAAGCCTATCGTCGAGGTTGCCGAGAAGCGTGGTGTCTCTCCGGCTACCGTTTTGCTTAGCTGGCACAGTATGTATACCCTGCATCTGTTCCTCACAAATGTGGAAAAATTGAGAGAAATATCCTTCTAACTGATTTTTCTTCTCTCTTTAGTTGCCCGTGGTTCCTCCGTCCTGGCCAAGTCCGTCACACCTGCCCGTATCGAGGCCAACCGCAAGGACTTGATCCATTTGGACGCCGAGGACATTGCTACTATCAAGAAGTACTCCGACGAGCTGGCTGCTACCAAGTCCTTCCAGCGCTTCGTCTTCCCTCCCTTCGGCAAGAACTTTGGTTTCCCCGATAAGATGTGACTTGCCACACCTAGACTATGAAACCTGCGCTTTTTGAGTACATTTATAGAGAGTGTGATACCTTGGGTAGATAGGAAGGGCATCTTGTTTTTTTTTATGTTGCAAAATATGTGATTTACGATACCACTGGAAAAAGAAAAGATTTATGTTTTAGAATTTGAATTTCATTATTCATGGCCGTGGTTCCTATTGTACACTTTGTGTGAACCAGGCCGAATCTCGTATTCTCGTCTCTCGTATTCTCATGTTCATCATTATGGCACGGTGAATGGTGTATTCACTGTGCATGTCCTCGTCTCTCGAATACTCTTTCTTCTCATTCTCGATACTCATACAAAGATCGGAGCATGCCATGCAGATTCAGGAGGCATTGCTCGCAAGGGGAGGGCCGGAGCCATTGGAAGACGCACGGCAACGGGGTCTCAGGGCCGACTTGTTTGGGAAATCATATCCAGTCCAAACCCGGTCGACGATTGGGGGGAGCACACCCTCATTTTGATCAGTGGTGTGTTCAGTTGGTTCCGTCGTGGCGAATTCCCGATACAGCAGTTCGGCAAAGGCCACAGGAGGGACCTTGCAGCTGTCAACGCGGAGAGAGATACGCAGTGCATGCAGACGACGTGACTCGCGCTCCTCTAGGACCTCCTTGAGCAGCTCGGTGCTTAGATTGCCGCAAGCTTTCATGATGTCAAGGGTAGCCAGGAAGACCCGGTATGGGAGGGTGATCAGCATGGCGGAAGGAACCAGGATGCCTTGGTCGGTAGGACGCAGGTCGGCGAAGGAAGGGAAATTGCCGAATCGGATCTCCTCCAGGCGTGGGTTGGATAGCATGGATCCCGGGAGGGTGTGTAGAGCAGGCGGGACGCGGCTCGGGGTGTAGTGAGCCTGGGCACGTCGGTACAGTTCGAAGCCCGGCTTGACCGCTGCGGTGATGAAATGCAGGGCGGCATTCTGAGCTCGTTGCGCCTGAACATAGTGGAAGTCGTGGAAATGATCGAGTCCAGCGATGGGAGTGCCATTGCCATTGCCGTGGCCAGCGGAGAGAGAGGACGCGCGCGAGTTGGCGGGACTGATTGGGGAGAAGGGCACATCGGGGCAGGTCACCATGTAAGTGACGGGGGTCATGGCAAAGCTGAGGATGAACTCGGCAGTCTCCCAGGAA
The DNA here is from genome assembly GCF_028827025.1 of Penicillium cataractarum. Taxonomy (NCBI): domain Eukaryota; kingdom Fungi; phylum Ascomycota; class Eurotiomycetes; order Eurotiales; family Aspergillaceae; genus Penicillium; species Penicillium cataractarum. The sequence goes on along the minus strand of NW_026622743.1, from coordinate 1,796,910 downwards.
ATGCGACTGATGGCCATGTCGATGCCTCGCTCGGTAATCTCGCGGCGTGCAAGGAACGCGCCAGCGGCAGCGTAGCAAAGGGCGAAATCAACCATGGCACGCTCAATGGAGAAGGAGTAGGTTCCTGTGCCGTTGTCGTCGGGAAGACCCAGTCCCTGCAGAGTGGACTTGCGAAGGGTCTCGTTGTTGACGAGGGGGGTTCCGTACAGGACCTGAAGGGCCATGGTGAAGGCGTGCGAGCACGAGAATGAGATTCCGGTGAAAGCACGAATATGGTTGACACCACCATCACGGTGTCTCTTGGCGGCCATCACATCGCACAAAAAGGGGCTCCCAGCAATAATCGCCTTGTGGAGATTATAGATGATGGGAGGATGGGACGGGTCGGGGCTCAGCAGGAGCTGGATGTCGGCGAACACAGGGTTGCCAAACAGCGCCTTGATATGGTCAGTCTGGAAAGCCAGTGGGCCAGTGGCCTCAGGCTGGCGGGACTGTTCACGGGCATCGGCAGGCATAGTCTGGCAACCCTGGTTGCGAGTCTCCGGGGCGTCCTCAGCCGACATTGATGGGCCTTTCTCCTCGGGGTCGTTGCTGGCGGCGGTCGATGGCTTGCGGCTGGTAGTCCGCGAAGCCTCTTTCGACTCGCTGGAAGCCAGAACGGAGGAGCTCAGGTTCTTTGACTTGGCGTCAAAGTACAGGCTGGGGGACTTCAAGTCCTCCGGAGTCAAGAACTCGCCGGGATGAGCCTGGCGCAAACTCATCATCTGTGAGTTGTTGGCCGGGGTTGTCTCCTGAATGGTGGACGCATCCAGGGTTGTGTCGGTGTTTGTCGTGGATGAGACGACAGCGGGCTCGTTTGGTGCCTGGGTAGAGGTAGACGAAGCCCGGGACGACTGTCGGTCAACGACAAACAGCGATTCCACCGACTCAACGATGGGCTCACTGACAGGCTCACCCAAGCTCGAGGACTTGGTACTCGGCGACATCTTTGACGTGCGATATGCTTCGAATAGCGAAGCAACCGCAGGTGCAAGCTCCCGGCCGGCGGCAGGCGGGGGCGGGGCGGCGACAAACCTATCGGTATTGCGTGGGAAATTGTTATCTGACGCATACCAGCAGTGTGCTGGGCCATGGAGGCAGCAGCAGCTGCAACGGGGGTTGCCATTGTGGTGGCAGCAGGCTGGGTAGAACCCACACATCGGTCCATCTCGAGCAGGACCCACAACGACGCCAGACCAGGGATTTTGGTACCCAGTCCGGTGACCACCGTCGTGCGAGTACTGAGCTGGCACCGATTGACCTTGCATTGGCCACTGAGTCCAGCTGTTCTCACTCTGGTCCACAGAGTGAGGGAACACATCACCAACACGGGGAGCAGCAGCGAGGAAGGCAGCTCTCTTCTCCTCCTCGGCAGCTTGATGAGCCAGCGTACGCTGGCGCCACTCCTCCGTGTCGATGACGCACGGGCCGACATACTCCTGGTTTGGAGTGAACGACTCACCCGTGGCCTCGTCACCGTCAACGACGGTGGGAGATGGGCCCTCCGAGGCTTTGGGAGAACCATCCTCACCGGTGGTAACACCGGTAGGGTTCTCCACCTCAGAGGTGGCCCCCACGTGAGAGACTCTCGGCTCCTGGGCAGACGTAGCCGACGCCGTGAGCTGGGCATCCAAAGACACCCGGGGGATGTTGTCACCGGCCTTATCGGCCTGAATCTTCCCCTTCTTCTTGGGCGGGGCCTCGGGGACGGCCGGCGCCGAAGAAACAACATGCATGCCCTCAGAGGGCAGAGGCGAGGGGCAAGGCGAGGGGGAGGACGAACGCACGACGTCGATGTCCGACCCGATGATGGTTTCGGCAATGCTAGTAGGCGTAGCATCGCCGGGGGAGCCCCTGGCGGGCTCGGGATTGTTGGAAGCACGCAGAGCCATCCTCTTTAGCTTTCTCTGGCGCATCCTTCGGCGCCCTGGCTTGTTCTTGTGGATGCGGCTTCGAACCCTTTTCTTGGGTTCTTCTGGGGCTTCGACGGCGTCGGTGTCTCCGACGTCGACGGAGGGGGAAGGGGAAGGGGAAGTACAACCTGTAGTGAGGGTAGTTAGCTCGTGTAATGATTGAGTGTAGTCATCGCTTGATATCAACTTACTCTGCTTGGAGGGGTTGACAGCGGCCTCGGCAGACTCGTTGATCATCCCTTGGAGTGACTCGTTGACCATGGACTTGAGGGACTTATCAAGAGGCCAGTCGTTGGGCTCCTTGACCATCCAGTCGATAGCTTGCTGAGTCTCAGAGTCGAGGTCACCTTCGAAGAGCAAGTCTAGTTCCCGGTCATAGCGAGATCCAACAGACTCCAGTTCCTCAACAGCGGACTCGGTAGGTCCCTCGAGAGCGAGAGCTCGGAGACGATCCGCACCAAGGGTGTTGGTGATGTGATCCACCGTTTTCTTGGTCAACTGATACAGTTTCTCAGAAAGGTCTGGGTGGAGGGGGTATGGCGGAGGTGGACTGTCAGGAGACTGAGTGGAGTGAGGGGCAGGCTGTTTCTGGGGAACAGATTGTTCGAGAGAATGAGAGTGGGGATGCTGAGGGTGGTCTTGAATGAGTAACTGCTGTTGACGCTGCAGATAGCCTTGAGAAGCAGTTTGGTTTTGGGGACCACTGTATTCGAGATGATAAGAATGGGGATGGTGGGGGTGGTCTTGAGCGCGTAGCTGTTGTTGACCCTGCAGAGTGTCTTGATATCGAGGAGGGTCTGGAAAGCTCTGATAAGCGTGATGATCTTGTTGATGGAAATGAGCTTGGTGGCCAGGTTCCGATGAAAGATCAGGGTGCCAGGCAGAACGAACAAGACGACGAGGGGGAACAGCTGGTGCAGTAGGAGGGGAAGAAGAGACAGTAGGCGAAGCAGGTTCAGTATCGTATGCAGGTGGGGGAACAGGAAGGTGACCCAAGCCCCAAGCGTCTCTGTATTCTTGAGGCAGGTCGGTGGTCCAGTGCGGGCCTTTGTTGATTTCGTTGATGAAGGCATCTCCCTCCACAGGAGCGATTCGTGAGGGTGCTGGAGCCATCGCGAATCGAGGGTTCGAACCGGGGATGGCGCAGCTTTTTTTTTCAAAGATAAAGAGGTCTTCGATCTGGGATGTGTGAATGTAGAGAAGAAAAGGGTTGTAGGAGCGAGTGCGTGGAAGGATGAGAGGAGGAGGAAACAAAAGAAGACAGTAGCTCCGAGTTTAAATGCGTCCCAGCCAGGGCTCCGACCAGCCGCAAACTCCTGCCTTAATTACGCGGGTCTTGAAGGCAAACGCAAGCTATATTGGGGAAGGGGAATATGAGGCAACGAGATAGTCAGCGGCCAAATCAGGCGAGTACACGTTCAACACGACAACATAGCTTTCCCAGGCAACGAGAAACGAGCGAGATTTACACAATAACTGTTTATATGAGAGTATATCTAAAACATTAGTTTATGTAGCAAGTTATAAGTCATTTCTCGGAGCCTACAAATGCGTTTTATAGACGAATAATTCTCAAAGCGCTCGCATCCATGGTGATAAACGATTTCAACCAGATACAAGACCATAGCCAAGCAATATTAGTACAATGTAAGCATGAGATAACCTCAAAGTCATTATATATCCAAATCAAAGCAATTGCTACCAAAAATCTCATCAATGCTTTGAAAATGCGTGATCATTTTTATACTTGACATTGGTTTTTCAGGGGTTATAGTTGCACGTGACCACCACGTGGCAACCTTATTTTGACCCCTTTGGTTTGGGGATAGCGGGAGATTTAATTCGCACGCACAAATCTGTACGCACACGCATGTGAAGTATGGACGTATTGCCAAGAATTATTACGTTGTAGACACGAGAAAAGTAGTTAAAAGCCCAGAAGATGCTCTATTTCAAACGTAGAAATCCTTCAAGTAATATGGATAAATTTTTGCACAATTGTACGGCTATATTGGTTACACCGCTAGAAAATATGGATCAAAAGAACAGAAGTCGAAGATAAGGAAATAGTTAGACACGAAATGGCAAAGTGGATGATGACAGGTAGATAGTAGACGCTCAAGAAATGCACCAGGTGGTATATAGTCGTGAAGAGTTCAGAGGAAAAGTAAAACAAGAAAAGTATCCAGAACGAGGGGATATCGGCCCGGGAAGGACGATAGAAAGAATGAGAAGGATGGAATATGCGATAATGTACCAAGACAAAGACGCAGAATAGTGGAAATCACAAACAAGAGAATGGGAGACAAAGGCCGGCTTGTTCTAGAACATGCCACCATCCACGGGGATTGCAGGAGGTGGGTATTGGGGAACAGCAGGGGCTGGGCTGACCATGGAGTCCCCACGGGCTCTGCCATGAAGGTTGCCACCTTCGCTAGAGGTCTTGCGTAGACGGTTGCGGGAGCGTGGGCGCTTCTCATCGTCAGGGAAGTAGCTCTGCTCATCAGAGATGCTGGGAGCTGGAGAAGATACCCGGGACTCGTGCTTGTCAGACTTGAAGGCGCTGAGAATGGTTTGGGTGCCGCGACGACGACGGGGGTTCATGGGTGGGAGGGGAGGTGGAGTGGCTCCCTGTTGTGAAGAGATGGATGCCATCGAGTTGCCCGTGGGAAGACCAACGAGGGGGACATTGGAGGTGGAAGACACCAAGGTCGGCTCGGAGATGAGCTTCTTGTTGACACTGCGTTTTTGGAGCAAGTTGCTTCCAGGCGCACGTTGAGGCAGAGCATGAGCGCTGCTGCCAGCAGAAGAAATGGTCGCAGTTGGAGACTGGTCCTCGTTCAGCGGAGGGGTGGCGTTGGCAGAGTATGCAGGAGCAGCGGGAGGGGCCCGAGGCGTAGCACCGATGATAGAGGGAGGGTGGGACTGTTGGTATGCGAACGGTCGTTCGTACTGGAAGTTGGGGGGCCCGGTCCCTGAACGGCTGGCGCTGCGGTATCTACCAGATGCGGCAGAGGAGGAACGATCGTACATGAGCGGCTCAACCTCCATGGAGGGGCGGGCTGAGCTAGAGACGGAGGGAGGCTCGAAGTTGTCAGGAACGACGAAATTGTCGTGAGCAATGACGGCACCCTCATCTACAGTCTGAAGATCATCACGCTCGCGGTAGCGAGTTCGGCTCTTGGACCGACCAGAGGCGTCGGAGCCGGAACGGGATCGGAAGGCATTGTGCGGGGAGGGGCCACGGCTGCGGCTAGATTCGCGAGAATCCTCATTGCTGTTGCGACCGATGGTAGGCATACGCGACCGGATTGATCGTTCGGATCCAACGTATGGAGAGCTGGAGTTGGAGTGACGACCAAGGTTGAAAGAGGGTCGTTCCTCCTCGCGCCAAGAATCCTCTGACACCAGGGCAGGAGTGGACCCGCTGTTATACCCATACATCTTGCTCTTGGCATCCTGCTGAGGGGGACCTTGCTTGCCGGGCTTGTGCTTCAAGAGAGAGAAGGCATTGCCCGCCTTGATCCCACCGAAATCAGGGGTCTGTCGACCGGGGGTCGGGCTACTGGAACGGCTTTCACTCTCAGCAACGCTGCGAAGTTTCTCCTGGACCTTGCGACGCCGCTCGGCCAGCTCCATAGCGAATTCTTCACGCTCCTTCTGTGTCTCGGTGCTTCCGTCCCGACGGTGGTGATAGGCCAGCTCGTCCCTCCAATTCGTGGAATGTGGGGCTGCGACGCCATGTCCAGGCAGTGCGCTAGCATCAGAGGAGTCTCCACTTGAGCGATTGGCGGTCACGTCGGAGGATTGATGGGACGGAGGCTTCGGGCTTGAGGGCTCGATTTGCATGTCAAGAGTCGAAGGCGTCTCGTCAGGGGTAAGTGCGGGAGTAGTTACCTCAGAGATAGGCTCGTCGGTAGCGAGGTTGTTTGCATTGGAGTCTTGGGGTGGTAGGCCCGGAGATGGTGGGGGGTAGATGGAGGACTGGTTGCTCACTTGGCGCAAGTGAGACTGGATGAAGCCGTTCAGACCGAATGTTGGTGAATCCGGTCGCTGAGGAGTGTTGCCATCTCCAAGCTGAGTCAAGGCATCGTTCTCCATGCTCTCGTCTTCCTCGATAGGCTTGAGGTCGCCTAGATCCGAGTATCTGACCTCTGGGAGGGTTTCCAGATGCTCGCCCGTGGGAGTGGGAGGCTTAGAGGCGGTGCTGGTATGTTGCAGCGGGTGACCAAAGTCGGTAGCCATGGTGGTCACGGACGAGACTTCGTACGAGCGACGGTCATCGTTCTCGTCGCCAGAGTCACTGGCGGTCGAGTTGGCATAGAAGGTTGTCATACCTGGGCGGCCGGGCGAGGCCTCCACGCTAGGTGCTTGGGAGTGATCAATGCCGTTGTGGGCGTCACTGCTGTAATGAGAAGAAGCAGACTCGGCTCGAGAACGATAGCTAGACTTGGAAAGACCGCGCGAGCGGCCAGCTGGCTCCTGCGGCGGAGCACGACGCGGGGAAGATGGACGCCGTGGGGGAGGAGTGTTGCGTCCCTGGTGCATCTGCAATTGGCGGCGCATAAACTGCTGTTCATCGAAGCCCGTGGCAGGCCGGTTGAAAAGACCCATCGCAGTGGCTTTTCCATGATCTTCAGGGTTGAGTGCCGCTGCTAGCAAGTTGTTACCATCCTCATTCTCGCTAGTTGGCGGGCTCAGGGGAGGTGCGACGCCGAAACTAGCTACAGTGGGCGAAATACGGTCTTTGGGAGCAGCCTCGGGAAGTGTGGGCTGCTTGGGTGAAGTCGCCGATGAGGGAGGGCTAGTGGACCGAGCCGTGGTAGCCGGTTCGGTAACATTCAGCTTCTGAAGGCGATCACGAAGGTTGGTGGCACTGCGCGAGAAGTTACGGTTCAAGGGAATCAGGTCCGGAGTACCCGCACGCTGGCGGCTCAGGCTTTCCAGGCGGCTCAAAGTCGAGGATTGTTGGTTCTGAGCGGTCTGTGTGAGCCCTTGCCCGTAGAGACGACGAGACCGAACGGAGCCATTCCGAGGTGTAGACATGGCGGATGGTGGGCGAGCGTCGACTGGGCATTCTGGAGCAGGCGCGGAGGCCGTTGACGTTTGAGAGACACTAGGCAGGGATTCGTCGATTGAAGTGGCAGCGGTGGAGGTACGAGCATTAGTAGTAGGCCCGGACGCTGTTGAAGAGTAGGTAGTGCGTTTTGTCGAGAAAGTCGAAGTCGCATCCTCTGATTCTTGCATCGCGGCCTCTTGGGCTGCCTCTGCTTGGGCTGCCTCCTCCGCAAGTCGCTGTTCTTCCTTCTCCTTGTGCCTCATCTTTTGGAAGGCAGACATATTAAGGTCATGCTCGTAGACAAACTTGCCCATACCGCGGGTGGGCTCCGTTGAGCTGGGCTCCGTCCCTGAAGGCGAGCGAACCGGAATGCGATAGACCTTTTGACGGCCACCAAAGAGGTTGTTTCCTTCTGCCCGACGAGCTCGGCTCATGATACTACCACTTTGCAAACGGTCATCATCGGTACCATATCCTGCTTCCATGCCAGATGCATAAGAGTCGGCTCGTCCCAGTGCAATTGATGGACGGCTGCCGTCGTTGGATGATACCTCATCGATGTCCGTCAACATACTAGGGTTGTGGCCGAAGAGATTCAATCGCGAGGCTCGCTTAGGGAACAGGACGCTATCGTCGCTGGCCTTTCCAATCATCGTATCTGGATCATCTTGTTCTCTCAACATGCTGAATCGAGCGGACAGCTTGGGCATGAGCAGACTCGTGCGGAAATCATCCGAGGAAGGGAGGGCGCCGGATAGGTCCAGTTGGAATTGTGCCTCCGCCGCATCCTTCTTCTTCGAGGGCTTCAAACTAAAGGGCGAGGTTGACGTCGATGGCCCATTCTCCAACTCATCCAAGGTCTCCTTGACCTTCTTGTTCTTGCGAAAGCGATGCATTATGAAATAAGAGTGACCGAGACTCTGCCGGCGATTAAAAGAGTGATTACCGGCCTAGATATGCTCGGAGCGAAGCGAATGACGAGGGAGGGGTACGAGTAAATGACTGCTAGGTTCAACGCAGGAATGTCAGTCTTCCTAGTCCTTTGTCTTTTCTCCCCGAATTGTACTCCTGTGACCGACTCACTGGGAATTCCTTAACCGGAGAGTGGAAAGAGCGGCATGGCCGTTTGGCGCAAGAGGGTGCGAATTTGGCGGGGGGAGCAATAGAGCGACGGATTGATTGCCTCCTGAAGTAGACGGAATGCGAGTAGCGTGTGTCAAGTAGTGTCCGCGATTCCAGGTATTCAGCGTACAGCAGGTCGAAAAGTAGTCGGGTCGCAGGGGATCAAACACCAATCAAGCGGCAATCGGGGGTTAGAGGCAAAATGGCTGGACTGATCACACGAGGAAAAAGAAATGGGGCCAATTGATTGGGAGGCGATTGGAAGTTGCAGTGTGTTTCTGGTCGAGAGTGCAATGGCGAGTAGAGTTGGGGATAAAAGAGAGACAGGGGAGCCGAAATATGACAGAACGAGAGACTAAGGAGAGGAGGAAGAAGAAGAAGGACCTCGTCGAAGAATGCGACGAGTACAGAAGATGGGAAAAGTACCCGGTTGAGGGTGTTAGCGCTGGCGTTGGCATAGATTACTTGACTTTCCGTTACGGGGCTAGAAACTGGACCACTGAAAAAAAAATTATTTAAGAAAAAAAAAGTAAAAACTAGAGACTAAAACAGACTAAATAAAATTAAAAATTAATAATAAGAAGGGGATCTGGATCCGGATCGCCTCGTCCAGGTGCCCACCGTTCAAAGTCGATCTCGGAAGTCGACGAGAATGATCATCTTAAGGATTCGGCCGTAATCAGTAGATTCTGTTTGTTTATATCACTTCCTGTCATCTGCAGTGCAAGCCCATGAGGTCCAACAAGGGGCTTCCCGAGAGGGCTTCCATGGGTTATGGCGGAGAGCTGTTAACGCTGTGCCAATTACTGGCCAGTACCATTCAATACCATTGGTTACCAGTCCTTAGGGGTAGCGAGATCGTACCTGGTAATTTAAGGACCACTGCCATTTGAGGAGGGAAATTGGGAATTGGCAGGAGAATAGGGCGTAATAAAGAGGGGCCAATTGAAACCTCCCTTGCAGCGTACTGCGTATTGCAGCGGTATTGGTATTATTCCTCGGATTCCACCTCAACACTGTCCCCTACTCCATACTCTTGTAACTTGTATACGAAGTATATACTCTGTACAATAGTACTCCATCCATCATATTGAAACAGCCATTATCAATTCCAGTCACTATCGCATCTCTCCTTTACCTCGCGTGCTGCGGCATGTGGATCTGGGGCTGAACCGCCACTTCAACGACTGTGGAGGATCCCAGTCGCGCTGCGACATGGGGGGAAAAGATGCGCCGCATGGCTGAGCTGGTCCATACCAACGCGGGGCTTAGAGTTGCGACGCGTTCTAACTGCCAAGTGTGTACCCATGTAGCGAATCGCGATAGCGACAACACCAATCCAAAAATCAACTCTCCGTGCAACCAAACAAGTTAGTCCATTGAATGACAAGGGTCCTATCCTGTTCTTAGCAGGCTAGCTCGTCTCTCGCCGGGAGTTCAAAGCCGGGCTCCCAACAGTTTAACTAAATAAATGAAAAAATCCGACTAGCCCTTCTAGTCGCCCTCCTTGGGCGTTCTAGTCGTTCCGGGAGTTTGGACACGGGACAGCCCCAGGGCTTTCCACGAACAGTGGACTACCGGACGATCTTTGATGCCCTGAATATTAAACGGGTGAAGGACCCAATTGTCTTGGCTGATGCTTCTGAGCTGCCTCCCTAGGCAATGTCCGATGTGTACCATACTTTCAAATCTGGTCGGCAATATCTCCATGAATCATGTCCTCCGCGTGAGACACGGAAGAACGAATGACGAATGACGAAAGCATAATTATATGATATCCCAGTGATAATCAAGATTTGATGTTGTTGTTCCTGGTATTAGCGACCGATAATGAGATCAAACTCCTTGCATGGGCGGGAAAGCCCGCAGCATGCGGGCAAGAACTCCTACCCTAACGAGGCACCACAATGCAATTATATCTCCAATTGCCGCGCTCGTGAAGAGAAGCCATGGCTTACGGCGACATGGCTTGCAGCTGGTCGTTGATAAAATTAGCCAATCCTGACGTATTTCTCCGATACTGCAGGGCCTCCTGCGTCGTGCAGCGCTTCTCCCACAGCTTCTCCAATAGTGGGAATCGATGGCATCCAGTTGTTCATCTGATCAAGCTATCAAAATGCAGTACCACCTCCATCCAATCCTGTCTCCACAGTAAACAAACCATAGTTCGGTTCTATGATCGCATTGCCTTTTACTTTTTAATTGCTGCCCCTCCGCGGATCTATAGCTCCGGTCAAAAGAAGCAGGAGTAGTCAGGTGAGCGCCAATCTATCTCATTGCCTCCCCACCCTGCAGCGACAATCATTAGTGCTAGAAATTTTTTGTGTAGATTTACTACTAGATTGAGATTACTATTGACTCCATAAGGCCGACGACAATTTGCATCATTGCTTGCCCAAATCCGGCTCTTCGGTCCAAGACTAGAGATTTTCTCTGTGGAACTATGAGATCATGGAAGAAAAAGCACAGATCATGGAGTCCAACAACACGAACGGCGCGACTCCCGAAATGGGAACGACTGGGGACAAACATTGCCTAGCGCAAATTAGTTTGGGTCGCGTTTTTGGGGGAGAAGGCTTGACAGCCGTTGCTGGGCCCGGTGTGGGCAAAGCTTTTTTGCTTTAGCGAGCGTCTGGACCATCTGCGGAGGACCTGCTCTCTTAGGTGTAGCTTTTGATAAGGGGCCCTCACAAAGGGTGAAAAATCGAGCTGTGGGCCCCAGAAATTGCTTCGCTTGGGTCCTGACTCTTGAGTATGAACAATTTCTTCAGTCCTCTCCATCTATCGACGAAGGATCCACTGGGCGGTCCTTTGCTGTTAATAATGACGCCTCAATTTTGTCTTAAGGCGGCTCTAAATGGGTATTGCCGAGGCAAATACTGTTAGAATGCATACATAGGGTCCAGCAGCAGCATGGCCCGAAATGGATATCTAGTATGCTGATCAACACTCGGATAAAGCGACATTCGCATCTCGGCCAGCGAAAAACTTTTCGGCAATCATGCTGTACAGGGTATTCTTCAACTAAGTTAATTTGATTAACTACTCAACTAAGTACAGATACCGAGAAAGTATGCGGAGGGGATTTCCGATAAATTAATTGCATGCCCACCATCTTGCAGAAGGGGGGGGCAGGCAGAGCTGTCCAGGCCAGAGGACCAACAGATCAAATTTGTCGAGGGGCCTTAGAACCTTTGAAAAAATACGGACCTACAAGAAACTGGAGAATACTGTACTTGCTAATACTTCATCCTGCTTAATTACAGGCTGGCGTTTTCCCCGATGGCGGCACCCTAAACCAGCAACGAAGTTCCCCGTCGCCGGAGATTGGCTGGGGGCCAAGTGGTGCCCCTGACTAGCCCCAAATGGGGTGGGCTTGGCTTCGTAATTTTGATGCCGCCCGAGAGGGGCATGGTATGGATCTTGTAAACTCTGGGCTGAATGGCAATGTTTGTGCTGAAGATGGGATCTATGAATGGCTGGCATCAGCCGATGGATGAAAGCCACATTTCCCCTCCATTCATGCATGCCACTTAATTGTTGCATCGCTTTCTGAATAGCACTTTAATCATCAGGAAATCACCTATTGTAGACAACAATAAATGTCCAAGCAAAGCGTAGCTGGCGTGTGGGGAAACAACCGGGACAGAGACTCCACTGGTAACTCAATAACGGGGGCCTGAAATCGAATTTCTGATTTCCCATCCTCCACCGGAGGCGCCCCTCCGTCTCCCCCGTCTTTCGTCGTGCGAAAGAGGCGCTGCCTGAGATTAAATTTCCGTGCAATTTTCGATCTATCAACCGGGGCTAACACACTAGAGCTAAGTGACTGCATTTTGCATTGATCATTTTGATCACCGGGACATTATCTGCATTGCATATACAAATATCTACTGTATGCTCCATAGACCGGCATATAACTATTCATTGATATTCCACATTGTGGAATAACGATGGAGCCGCAATCATCGTAAATACCCCCGATCGACTCGGAATCATGGACCCGATCGCATCCAAAGCACACAGGGTCACTGTAGAAACTCTCGGGCGACAATCCCGGGTTCGAGACGAGAAAGGAGGACACAAAGCACACGATCGCTACGGGCCAGATGCTTGAGCGCCGAAATTAGAGAAGAAAAGACCGGGTCTGTAATCTCGATAGCTGTGCTCCGCACCTTGGATGGCGAGGAGGGCAGACGGCCAGGCCCTGCGAATTTGCTGTTTCATCGACACGATAAAATTTTCTAGGGCTGATGCCGTCAGTGCGCCCGCCTTTCGTTTCTAATGGCTTCTGCGATCGCTATGTTCTCTTCTCGGTTCCTGGCTCTTTGCCGTGGTTGATATGAATACTATCGGAGCTTCCTCCGGCACTCGCTCTCGCTCACATCCCTCTTCCTCTTTCGTCGTGCCCAGTACCTCGTTATCCCACAAAGCAGATTTATGTTCAGCGTAAAGAGATTACTGTCCACTAGGTGGAGATTTCTCGGTGCCCAAATTACACTTTTGCAAGGGCCAGGAACGACAGACAACGGTTCTTGGGTCAAGTGGAGCCTGCTGTTGAATCTCGTATTTTTGGGCCACCACGGAGTGTATGTCAGTGTGGAGAGGGCGTATATTTGTAAGTGGTAGGAACTCCCGCCCTGGTAATCTATACTAGACAAGACAAGGCGATCTAGAACCCATTGGATATCAGAAAGCCTAGCCTGTGCGGCCAGATGATTAGAGTCTCTCTTTATTTCGATCAAGTCTTGATGTCATTGCCGAGAAACATTAATGAGCTAACGGAGCTTAATAAATTACCGGCGTCACGATTCAATCAAAAGGCACTTCAACGGATTGGACATGATTCAACAAACCAACCTTTATGGTTTCTGTTTACCAAAAATGTGGTATAAAGAAATGTGCAGTGGAAATCCATGGTTTTGAGGCCCGATAAAAGTACGAGGTTATCTTATCGGGCCGAGTTGCACGAACACCTAGAGATGAGACATCGGCCATCAGGGGACATGATATAAAGTCGTTTCAAAAGGGCCTTGAAAAGAGAGGAAGTTAAGACAAATTTGTTTGAAACGTTCCTCCGATCTCTATATTCAACCTCTCGGACTGACATTGCATGCGAATCGGTCCTGCATACCAGGTACCTGCTCCAATGCCAGCAAGCTTCGAAACTGACCATAAACCAAATTTACTGATATGAGCAACTCTATTGCTAACACATCGCTGGATCGGCTTGCCGGCTTGGACTTATTCATAGTGCCCACAATTTTCCAACTTCTCCTTGCTACTTTATTCTGCATCATCTAGAGTAACCTGGGGTCTCTACTCCCTAAAGCCCCTGCAAACTACATAAAATGACAGGTCAAACTTTTGAAATAACAGATGGAATAAAAGCTCTAGCTAGATATGCTTTAGCTTCCCCTGAAGATATTTTGGGATATCTTGAGTCGCCGTTCCAGATAGCACAGGCACTATCTCTGGACATGGCTTTTCAAAGAATGACTGATGAGATAAATGTCAAGTTTGCTCGGGTTTTCAAACTTATGGACCTCCACTGTACTTTGCATGGCCTCTCTCGTCCTGTTCCAAGGCCTCCATATTCATATGTTATCTTCGCTCAGATTCCGATCATGGTTCCGGGAATATTTCTCACGGTAATGAGAGCTAGACGTCCCTAGTGCCTAGAGATTGAACGTAAAGACATCGTTTACGCTTTCCTAACAATCAAAGCAGAGAGTCCATCAAACGATTCATCTATAGATATTTCAACATTCCTAACGACGACATCCTAGGAATGATGGTCTTATAACCTAAACTGTCTCCTGGTTGACCGAGATCATTGCTTGTCGCATAAGGACTTGTTCTTCCTGGCCTTGAACATCGCCAAACACTTCATCCATCTCCTCCAAGGTTTTCCCTTTGGTCTCTGGAACTAAAAGGACTGCCCAAACGGCAGCCAACAAGCACATCACTGTGAAGAAAATATAGGTCTGGTAGCCCTTGTTCGCCATCATAGGCGGAATGGCAATGGCGACAATGAAATTGCACAACCAGTTCACGCACACGGATAATGCGACACCTTTCGATCTAGTCGCAGTGCTGAATACCTCGGACGGGATTGCCCATCCAAGTGGTGAGTATGACACACCATAAACCAGGATGAAACAGAATGCCATCGCCACTGTAGCCCAGCCGGCAGCTGGATGAGCTGGCCAATCTTGGGAATACAACCCCGAGAGAATGGTAATGAGAACATAGCAGATCGTGCTACCAACAGCACCAAAGATGGCAAGCGGCCTACGTCCGACTTTATCAATGATGACAAAGCAGACAAGGACGGCGACCAACTGTAAGATATTGAAAATACCTGACATGATCAGACTCATATGGTCATTCTGGCCTAGGTTTTCGAAGAGAGTTGGCGCATAATAGATGAACGCGTTGATCCCAGAGAACTGCTGGAAGAACATGACACCGCAACCGACAGCTGTGCGATGCCAGTTGCGACGGCGGAACAATTCCAACCATGATTGAACTTCCAGGCGGACGCCCGTGACGCCGGGATGGTTCTTCTCTAGGACGAGTCGTTGGAATTCGACTTCGGTAATGATACCCTTATACTCGGCCTGCACCCTGTCATCGGTGGGCGGGAGCTTGCGCAGCTTGCTGAGGCTGACCAGACATTCATCGCGACGATCGACCAGAGCAAGCCAACGGGGTGAGTATGGGAAGAAGTGGATACCAACACCCAGGATCGTCGCACACACCATCTGCAGAGCAAAGGGTAGACGGAATGAAGCTTCGCTGGTAAGGTACTGGGTGCCATATGTGATCCAGAAGGCAATCACGACACCCGACACAATTGAAATAGACTCTAAAACTAGGAGAGTTCCTCGAAGCTCGGGTGGTGAGATCTCAGAGATGTATAGAGGAGCGGCCTGGCATAAGTATCTATTAGCCAATCTATCACCGGATAGCAAACAGAACGGTACGAGAGGAAGGAGTATGATAACATACCATAGCCAGGGTGCCTACACCGACTCCACCAATTGCTCTACCAGCAACCAATGCGCCATAGCTCTGGGCAGAGGTCTGGATGATGGCACCAACGTCAAATATTACAACCACCACGGTCAAAGCCCATTTTCTCGAGATCTTATCACACAGATAGGGCATAAAGAAACAACCAATGAAGGCACCGAGTAATAGCATGGATGTCATGAACGAGGTGCCGAATGCCGTTTCAGCCTGTGGGAACGCCTTGTGGAAGTTGTCCATGACATTAATGATTGATATCACACCCTGGTCATACCCAAATGAGAAGCCACCAAGAGAAGCTAAGAATGCCGCTCCAAAGACGTAGCCATTAGAGAAGAGACCACGCATGCCACCAGGGCCGTACGCGACAGAGTCCGCCCATACTTCGTGGTCTGCGGGCGAGACATGTTCATGTTCTGAGGACTCAATGTCCTTTGAAGAGTCCATTATGATGCTGATGAGAGAAAGCCAATGTTTCCGAGCTTAGAAGGCAATCGGAGGTGGTCCGGGGATGAATATCTTGGCCCTATATAGACAAATCCACCCCCATACTCAGAGGTGGTTGACGGCTGTCGGAAATAGGACTCCGAACGCCCTTCCCGAAGGTCTCCATGACTTAATTCCTAGTCTCATTTGGGGCCCCATGGGGCAAAGAAGAAGAGCGGGTCTTGGTTGTCTTGTACCAGTTTAAACTCTATCCAACTTTGCGGGGAAGGATGATTTCCCAATTCGACGTAACAGGCAAGTCACCGCCGTTTATTATACCGTTTCTGGAGCACGGGGTGCGGGTGCTTATATAATTACATATCCGGGGCTTTTCCGTGGATTGTTTCCCCCTCTTTTTGGTTTCTACTTTGGGATCTTCAAATCCACAAAGCCAAACCAAAGAGGCAACCACTCGCCGACCGTCTAGATGCAGAACGACATTCACCAAGTCAGAAGTCGAAATAGAGGCAATCCATGCAAGAACTGTCGATAAGTCTCATTTTACACACTACGAGTAGAATTCGAGCTGAATATTGATATACAGAGCGCCATGTCAAATGCAAGTGCTGCGGTTATGGATTGATCCTTTTAATCATATAGAGCTAATGTTATCGCCCAGGTGAGTACGACGGTACAAGCTGTCGCCAATGCCAGCGACTGCAATTGTCTTGTGTTGGTGGAAGTAAACGACAAAAACCGATTCGCTTCCAGCACGTCTTCCCGTGGGAATCCGGGGAAGATCCTCTAATCACGCCAAAGGGCCAAAGATTCTGTAGGTGGTTCACTCGTTGAGTGCTTCGACAAGTTCCCGAACAAACTCAAATAATGACAAACTGACGAGCGCAATTGTGGACAATAGCAAGATTACATTTTGTTGATGAGACTTTGACGGCTGGAGAGGGCCTCGAACAAGATTCAGAAACCAGATCTCCAGTTGACGATAATGCTGGCTCAACGCATCCACCCAATCTGCATCCCGGAGGGATCGGCTTGGAACACGACAAAGCAGACCATGATGAAAATGTCACCGAGACCCCGTTAGCTCTCTCACCATCAGCAGTAGCCCAAGATACAGAGCCAGGGCCTATACATCCTACCGAATCTCCTTCGTATACCCTACATAAATCCGTGTCTTCACATTTCTCGCCCATAGAGCACTCCTCTCCACGCGAACCCAACCACAGCATTCGTGTTCAAGCAATCCTTCTTCGGTATTACACGGAAGAGATTGCGCATCGTTTCGACCTCTGCGACCCAGAATTCCATTTCACCAATGCGGTCCCTCAACGGGCCCGATCCTGCCGTCCCCTGCTGAACGCAATATTGACAACGTCTGCTCGTCATCTATGCGGGCTTGTACGGTATCGCAACAAAGATGGGACCATAGAATGGCAAGGCCATATGCTCCCCGAGCTGTCGCGGGAGTCTCCGGTCTACTACCATAATGAATGCATCCGTGATCTACTCGACTTGAGCTTGGACCCTGAACAAGTTCATAATGAGAACCTCCTCGCAGCAGCGGTCATTCTTCGTACCGACGAAGAGATGAATGGGCCTCTTAGCTATGGCGACGAGGACTCGGAGGTCTTTCTCCGTATGCTCAACATTTTTATAGACGCTCAAATTCCATCAACCCAAGTGCTCACAGAAGATTCGCCAATGGTCCCTTCTTCTCATCTGAGTTTTCAGCCGGAGTTCCGTTCGCCGGCAATGTCACAACCAACGCCTTCAGATCACCAAGCGGGGCCATTCTCGCCGAGCTACACCTCTCAAGCAGGGGGTGACGCTATTAGTTTACGCCGGGCAGTGTTTGCCGTTGCTCTCAGACAGGAACTCTTTACATCATTCCTGAAACAACGGCCCCTGCACTTTCAACTCTCACACTACGAGAGATTTCGAGACTTATCTCCCGCTCAAGATGCCGTCTGGGCACAACGCGCTGTGGTTTTCTGTGCCGACGTCTTCGAGTACTGCTACGGAAGCAGGGGTGGATCCGAGGTCTATCACTTCCACCACAGCGGTATCGAGCTCTGGAACCGACTACAGCAGTATGAACGGCAATTCAGAATATCTCTACCCCCGTCGTTCGAGCCTATCCACTCTCGTCTCCCGGACCCTAATCGCGGCGAAGTATTCCCGGAAGTTTGGCATCTCAATACATACCATCGCACTGGAATGGCGCATTTAGAGCTTGCACGACTTCTCCTTGCAGTCTTCGATCCTACTCGGCCTCGATTAGGCCCAGGGTCAATGTCTAGTCATCGGGAACTAGGAAGGCGGTTAAGGGAAATCGTGCTCCGCCTGTGTGGGATAGCAATGTGCAACCGAAGGTCGCCCCCGGCATTCATCGAGGCTCTGATGGGAATTTCTACCTGTGGTGAATACTTTGAAGATCCCCGGGAACAAGAAGCACTCCTGGAGGTGCTGAGAATCATACAGGAAGAACAAGCCTATTCAACTCTCAAGGTCAAAAAGGCTTTGGAACGAGCTTGGTCTTCGGCATCTACAACCTGAGTCTATTCGGATAATTGACTTGAATGGCTTGGGATGTGAAAAGAAATGTATCTTCTCTGGGGCTCATCAGATGCGGATCAAACTTATTTACCTGCATTTAATGTAGGACGAGGATCATGGCACGAAGATATCGGGCCATGGCACGAAACCTGGCATGCCACTAGTCCTAACTAGGTATCCTTCCCGCATCACCCAAAATGATACATTCGACAGCTGTATAATACTTGCCAAGCCCTTATGTATGTATTTCCCTATACATAAGCGCTTCTCGTAAATAATCGAATGTCGTCGGCGATCATAGACGCCGATATCATGTGATCATGTGACCCAACCGGGTGGTTGTTTATGTTGACCCTATACATTCCAATTAGCCATAGTAACACATACCCCTTCCTACCTTTCTACCACTACCACCTATTTTCCAAGAGTCCATACAGCCATCCAAATCGCCTGAATTTGCAGAGATTTCAAAGATAATTCAATTTCCTAATTAAGAAGCTAACATACTATCAATCTAGATTACCCTTCCACCTACCCATCGCCCTTCTCAGCGCCCTTCTCATCGCCTTTTCCGCCCTACACGGGCGGTCTCCTTCCTCACAATCTCGAATCCAGAGGGATCTCGCTTAGTGGATCTGGCCAATCGAGTGGATCGGCGGATTGGTTGTTTAGTGGTTGGTTGTTTAGTGGTTGGTTGTTTAGTGGTTGGTTGTTCAGCCTCAACAGTCCTCTTCGCAGCCTCTACCCTAGGGTCCTTTTGAGCATGGTTTGCCCGTCCACGGGGACGCCCGGCGGCCTTCGCGATGGCTGGTTCCTCGATTCGAAGAACAGTTTCTATGTTAAGTGGCTGGTAGTCGTCTTCAATTGAAGCTAGAAGCCACCACTGCCGGTGGAATTGGTCCCTTCTCAGGGCCTGCTTGCCTTCGATTGCTGCCACAATCTCGTGAATACAAGGTAGCCCCAGTGACTGCCGATGGTAGTGAGTGCAGTCTGCCAACTGTAACTCTTTCTTCTGGTAGGCAGTTAACTGCTGGGCAACTCGTTGAAGGGCACATGTGGCAACCCAGCCAAGAACCGACCGAAATAACGGTATAAGGAGGTTATCTGGTAGTTTCTGGCGGTCCTCCCTAATTGCCTGGTTGATGGTAATATGACGAGTACTAACCGCGGTTTGAACCCGGGTCATTACTGTCAGGAGATCTCCAATCGAGTATTTGATATAGGTCTTGAGATAGGCATGGGCCCCTTCTACTCGCGAGGAGGAGGTCTCTCCGAAGTGAAGGGTTTGGTTGGTATAACAGCGAAGAAAGCGTTGCTTTATACTATCCTTCATCTGTCACGGGCTGTTGCCCGATATTGGTCACGTGTATCACGGAACCTTGGCATGTTGACATGGAGAACACGCGGGACGAACCTTTCTTCCCTAAGCTTTTTGTAAACAGCATGTTGGCCTAGTTAGATTGAATTAAGTCTTACTTCAGCCCCTCACATACAAAAAGCTTCCTTCTACACCTAGAAGTACCACTGGTTATTAGAAAGCCCTAGGAAGACGACCTAGGCGCTCATTGGAAACACCCCTGAATCCCCGGCGATTCAGTGACGGCCACACAACGGAACGGAACCCTCGCGTATAAGGCCTTAGTGCTCGAGACGTATTGGAAAGCCCTAGAAGATCTCAATTCCTAGGCACATTGGAACATTGGAACGGAATATAAGCGAATAGCAACCGAAACGGTACCGGTCGCTACCCATAGGACCCTCGACGCGAAGCCGATTGAGAAACGAAGAACGCACGAATAAACCGCTACACACGGCAGAGAATGGCAAGAAATAGCGAATCGTCTAGTCCCCCTAGTTGGGCTCAGACATTAATGCAGCAAATCGCCCAGAGCCACGCCGTATACGAGAGTGCTACCACAGCACAGAACGAACGGAACACCGCGCAAGACGAACGGATCGAAAAACTTGAGGCATTACTCCAGAACATATCAATCCCTAGCAAAACACCGCCGAATCCCTCTCGAATCGAAACCGAGGTCACGCAGGATAGAACAGGGATAGCTATACAACGCCCTCGGCCACGACTACCGGACCCAGCGATGTTTGCAGGGAGCTCTTCGGAGTGGCCATCCTGGCGAACAGTGATGGAAAACAAGCTAGCAGTAGACGGCGAAGCTATCGGGAGCCCACAAGATCAATTCGCGTACGTCTTCTCTCGGCTAGAAAAGCTAGCCCTAAAGAACACCAATTCGTTCGTGAAAACACAGCGAAACGACCGCGAACCACGACAGCTTCTTGACTACCTCGAAAACATCTATGGCGACCCGAACATCAAAGCAAGAGCAGCAAGACGGCTTCACCTAATACGACAACGCGAAGACCAGTCCTTCGCGAGGTTCCTACCTCAGTTAGAAAGGGAATTCGCTGACGCAGGCGCTTTTGAATGGCCTGACGAGCCTAAGCGGCAAGTTTTGCTAGCTTCGCTTAACCGAAAAATGACCGAAACGCTACGGTATCGCGGCGTCCCTAGCACCTTTTCGGAGTTAATCACACGACTCCACGAGATTAGTGCAGACAACGACACCCTGGATATTAATCGTACTCGGAATACACGCTCTAAGAGAACGACTGACGAGATGGACTGGACCCCTACTGTCTCTGTAAACCGTACCGAACCGCGTACGAAACCCCAACGATTCGAGAAGGAACACCCTAAGCAAGCGAAATGGGTCAGCCAGGACGAACTGGATAAGCGACGGGCCGAAGGGAAATGCTTACGATGCGGGAGATCCGGACACCTTATCGCGAGGTGCGCACTCCTACCGGCGCAACCGCCGAATAGTACACGTACCGCTACCAGTTCGAGCAAGAAAAGACGTGAGCGTACGGTCAATGTGAAGAAGGCAAGGCCTACAAGTGATAGCGAGTCAGTCACGACGGCTTCCGACAACGAAGATGTGACTACTGAGGACGATTCGGGAAAAGAATAGCTCCTGTTCTAAGCCGCGAGCAGGAGCGGAAGGGGGTCGAGAAGCTACTTAAACGTGAGACATTACCGTTTATAGTCGATGCTAGAGTGAATGGAATCCAATTTACACAAGCTCTCGTCGATAGCGGCTGCCGCTGCTATGCAACGGTAAACGAGTCTTTAGTCCAGTCGCTCGACCTTCCGCGCATTAAGATACAGCCACGAGTCCTTGACGGAGTGGTACCGAACCAGTGCCGAATCACCCACATTACCCATTTCGACCTCGATGTCCACGGCCAGCAACAAGGCCGCGTATTTGCCTATATTATCGGACCACAAAGCGATAGTATGATACTTGGGGACCCATGGCTACACGACGTGAACGGACGATATTCGGCAAGGAAAGGATACCTAGACATCTTCACAAGGTCTGGGGAGCGGACAAGATGTTGGAACCGCGCGGATCGCACTATCGGGCCTGATGGAGTAAAGAGACTACGCGTCGTGCAGGTTAAGGCATCATCTATACAGCAACTCGTACGTAGCGTACCGGATGCGGATCGTTTGCGAATCGGCAGGGTTTCGCTAGACGATATTGAGAGAGCATTACGACCCAAGAAGCACATCGACCCAAAGGATAAGCTACCGAAACACTACTGGCGATGGCTAGCCGCCTTCAGCCAACAGTTAGCCGACCAGCTACCTCCGCACCGGCCAGGAATCGATCATAAGATCCCTCTGAAACGCGACCGAAACGGTTTCGAAGAGCCACCACCATATGGTCCTCTCTACGGCATGAACAAAGAGGAACTTCTTTACCTACGGAAAACGTTGACAGACCTACTCGGGAAGAACTTTATACGGGTGAGCCAATCACCTGCAGCAGCACCAATCTTGTTAGTTAGAAAGCCAGGTGGTGGCGTACGATTTTGCGTTGACTACCGAGGGTTAAACGAACAAACGGTGAAGGATCGCTACCCTCTACCGTTGATTCGCGAGACGCTGCGGAATATGGGGCACGCCCGCTGGTTCACGAAACTCGATATCATCGCAGCTTTCCATAAGATCCGCATTCACCCCGGAGAAGAATGGAAGACAGCATTCCGGACGCGATATGGGCTCTACGAGTGGAACGTTACCCCGTTCGGATTAACAGGCGCGCCGGCGACGTTCCAGAGGTACATTAACCAGACTCTGCGAGAGTACTTAGATGATTTCGTGTCGGCATACGTTGACGATATAATCATCTACACCAACGGAACGCTAGCGGATCACCGCCGAAAGGTTGGCGATGTGCTACAGAAACTAATGGACGCGGGTCTACAATGCGATATTGCGAAATCGGAGTTCGAGCAGGGCTCAGTGAAGTATCTTGGCTTTATCGTCGAAGCTGGAAAGGGGATCCGCGTTGACCCAAAGAAGGTAGAGGCTATCAGAGCATGGGAGAGGCCGAAGTCTATACGAGACGTGCGAAGCTTCATTGGATTTGCGAACTTCTACCGACCGTTTATACCACGATTCGCCGACCTTTCGGCACCGTTAACACGGCTAATGAAGAAAGACGCTATTTTCAAATGGGACGATGACTGCCAGCAGGCCTTCACGGAACTGAAAGAGCTCTTTATAAACGCACCAATCTTAGCACACTTCGAAGAGGATCGCCAAACAGTCGTGGAAACCGACGCTTCTGGATGGGCAACTGGGGCGGTTCTATCGCAACGTGGCCCCGACGGACAACTACGGCCATGCGCCTACCTATCCCAGAAGCTATCTCCAGCAGAGTCAAACTACGAGATTCATGATAAGGAGCTTCTAGCGATTATACGCGCCTTGCGC
Organism: Penicillium cataractarum; assembly: GCF_028827025.1. Taxonomy (NCBI): domain Eukaryota; kingdom Fungi; phylum Ascomycota; class Eurotiomycetes; order Eurotiales; family Aspergillaceae; genus Penicillium; species Penicillium cataractarum. The sequence goes on along the minus strand of NW_026622743.1, from coordinate 1,773,938 downwards.
GAATGGAGACCTGAGCTGAAAATGGTGCCTAGATTCACCATCGTAACAGACCATAAGAACCTTCGATACTTCGGCAAAGCACAACACCTGAACGAACGGCAAATGCGTTGGGCAGATCTCCTAACAGAGTTCGATTTCGACCTTCGTTATCGCCCTGGCAAGCTTGCAGTAAGGCCGGACGCATTATCACGACGGAGCCAGGATATGCCTAAGAGTATCACTGACGAAAGGCTATCGAATCGCTTCCGAATCCTACTCAAAAGGGTCAAGATCAAAACAGGACGGCTAGACCCTCAACCAGCCGACGACCAACCTAGTGAGGGGATTGACTTTGAAAGAGATATCCCTCTCTTTGAAGAACCAGAACTACAGACGGAATGGAAAAGAGCAAGGGCGTCCGACTCGATCTACCAACGAATCTCCTACGCTTTGCTAAAGGGAGAGCGCCGAATTGCTGCCGAAACGAACATTAAAACAAGCCTATCTGAGTGCCATCTAGACGATCGGGGACTGCTCCATTTCAGACAACGGATCTGGATCCCTGATAACGAAGTCCTACGCACGGGAATTATACAGAAGATCCACGATTCACACGTCACAGCGCACCCAGGACGAGACGCTACCTATTCGATACTATCTCGACGGTTTTTCTGGCCAGGGGCAGCGAAGGACGTACGACGTTTCCTTCGTAACTGTACAATCTGTGGACGGAGCTCAGTATGGCGAGACACAAGACATGGGTTATTAAAACCACTACCAATTCCCCAGCGAATCTGGGCCGAAATATCAGTGGACTTCATTACCGGGCTACCACCCTCAGGATCCACGGGAGCAACAAACTGTATGGTGATAACAGATCGGTTGACAAAGGGCGTGATTCTAGTCGGAATGAGGAATACAACAGCAGAGGATGTAGCAGAGGTGTTCCTCACACACTTCTATATGCATCATGGGGTACCACTAGCGATTGTGAGCGACCGCGGCCCCCAATTCGTGAGTTCTTTCTGGGGAAGGGTATGCGAAAGGCTATCGATTCAACGCCGATTATCCACTGCTTTCCACCCCCAGACCGACGGTGCAACAGAACGTGCCAATCAGGAGATCGAACGAATTCTACGTGTGTTCACGACGTACGCACAGGATAACTGGAAAGATCTACTACCAATAGTCGCAGTGGCAATTAATAATCGTGATGCCGCTTCAACAGGAATCTCGCCATTCTTCTTCACCCACGGCTACCACATTGACCCGATTGGTATCGACGAAGCAGGGCAGCTACAGGACGCCCTGACCCAACCACGAAAGACAGGCGAAACCTTCGTGAATCGCCTACGAGAAGCCACCGATTGGGCCCAGGCCGCTATTGCTTCTGCACAGGCCCTTCAAGAAGAGCAAACGAACCGACGTCGACAGGCTGCGCCTATCTATAAGAAGGATGACTGGGTTTGGCTAAACCTTCGGAATGTACGCACGCAGCGACCGTCAAAGAAGTTAGATTGGCTACATGCTCGATACCGAGTAGTAGACGTTCCGTCACCGTTTACAGTCCGACTCGATGTGCCTACTGGTATACACCCAGTGTTCCACATCGAGTTAGTCCGCCCAGCGGCAACGGACCCGTTCCCATCCCAAGTAGTGGACGATTCGCAGCCACCACCGCTGCTAGTCGACGGGGAGGAGGAATACGACGTTGAGCGAATCCTAGCTATACGACGGAGGAAGATTGGGCGAGGATATCGTGACGAAGCGCTAGTGAAATGGAGAGGATGGGCGGAACAGACGTGGGAAAGACTAGACTCGGTCCAAAACTGCAGCGCGTTGGATGCCTTTGAGGAGCAATACGGCCCCGTTTCGGATGTGATTCGCCAACAAATCGACACCGGAACCCATGTCGTCGTACCCCTAACGAAGTTAAGGCTAGGAGGGGGTATTGTCACGGGCTGTTGCCCGATATTGGTCACGTGTATCACGGAACCTTGGCATGTTGACATGGAGAACACGCGGGACGAACCTTTCTTCCCTAAGCTTTTTGTAAACAGCATGTTGGCCTAGTTAGATTGAATTAAGTCTTACTTCAGCCCCTCACATCATCCATTGGTTGGAGATGTATTGTATAGCTTCAGCAAAAACCTCGTGTTTGAATTCCTCCTGGAAGCTCTCCCAAGCAGTCTTCATCTCAGCTATTGTAGGTGCGAAGATGACTTGGTTAAATAGCTGCTTTGCGCTCTGCCAACGCTCCGTAATTTCATCTCGCGTATCCCCTTCCCTCTCAAGATAGACTAAGATATGCTGAGCGATCTTTGGTCTCAATCTCTTCTTAATATTCTTCTGGATATGCCATATGCAAAGGAGGGCGATTGTAGTAGGAAACACCGTTGCTAGGGTAGCTAAGAGACTCTCTGTATCGTCCGAAAATGTAGTGATAGGAGGCGGGATTGAACGGGAGTGTAGAAGATCTCGAAGGGTTTCTAAAACCTATTGGTATGAACCCTCTCTCTCGTTAGAGACGAAAGCGCATGCCACATAGAAGGTCCCGCTAGTTGCCGATCTTCCCACAACGTTGACCATAGGCATCTTGTAACAATTCGTTTTGTATGTGGCATCAATCCAGAGTACGGAGGGAAATCTGGTAAGAAGCTCAAGGCCAGATTGAGAGGCGCAGAAGATATGCTGAGCCTGGTTCGTACCCCTATCCACCTCCTTATGGAAGACCTCCCAACCTTCTAAACCTGCAAGAAGGGCTGCTGTAGGTGAGCAGCCCTTAAGTAACCGGCCCCTTACACGGCGGCGGAGGTTCTTTAGGTCTCTTGTGTTAAGGCGAATACGGGCTTCGTAAGGGTCCTCGGTATCAACTGGGCCTTCAGCAAAGGCTTCCTCTTGGCGTAGGATATTGATAACCTCCTGGTTCGAATGCCTTAGTAGAAATAGCTTCTCTACCCTCTCCTTAAGCTCCTTTAGCTGGCGGCGGCGGTGTATAGGATGTGTAGATGGCTCTGAGGCTATATGGCCACTGTGAGAGCCCTCCTGCACCGTAAGAAGCCAGCCTCCTGGGGCCCTGCCTAATTTAGCGGCAAAGTGGCAGCCACAGCGGCGAGAGACCGAGATCCGGCTACTATCCTCGGGATTGGTAGGTGTAGGCTGGCCACTACGATCGCAGTGAAGGTCAACTTGCCAGTTGTTCGAATGGGCAGTGGTAATAGCGTATCCCTGGTGGGCGGCGAATTCGTTGAGGATATCTCGGGCTTCTCGGCTGGTTTCGACCTCGATTAACCAGTTGTCACGGGGGGGGTAAGAGGGCCATCTTGGATAGGAGGGTTGAAATCCTAGTGGATGTGATGGATTTGTGCGATTTTAAAGGCTTTTAGGACCTGTGGTAAAGAGAGATTAGTAGGAGAACGCTAGATTAGGGGGACTTACATGTAGAAGTGTAGGAAGGGGTATGTGTTACTATGGCTAATTGGAATGTATAGGGTCAACATAAACAACCACCCGGTTGGGTCACATGATCACATGATATCGGCGTCTATGATCGCCGACGACATTCGATTATTTACGAGAAGCGCTTATGTATAGGGAAATACATACATAAGGGCTTGGCAAGTATTATACAGCTGTCGAATGTATCATTTTGGGTGATGCGGGAAGGATACCTAGTTAGGACTAGTGGCATGCCAGGTTTCGTGCCATGGCCCGATATCTTCGTGCCATGATCCTCATCCTTAATGTATGCCTCGAGGATGATTCTTGCAGGAGAATGAAGAGACGAGACCCCTGACTCGAGCATAGCCGCACAGCCATGCCATCATCCAATCCACATCCCACACCCTCACGACAGGCATGCAAGAGGTTGATGAGTCGAGCCAGTGCGGGACAAAAGTGAGACATTAAGCATCGCCTCACACGGGAACGGCGTGTCTAGCGCTTGGTCGAACTCCAGCAGCCAAGCCTCAATTGGCTTGCCAGTTGATTAATTTACGCTGAAACCAGAGGCCCCGACCGAGCCTTGACTTTACCCGACCTTACCCCGAGATTTCGGTCAAGGGTTCTACTGATCAACACTCGGGTTTTTCCTCCTGTCAGCATGCTGGCCAGATCCCAGCGGATTAGTCCCCATCATCACTAAACATCGGAGCAGACGGACTGCTCTAAAGATGGCGATGATGAACATGGTGGAGACATGTCACCGCTGCGATTGGTCTTTTGTACTTTGTATACGCTGATCATCGCCCACATTCAGGAACAAGGGGCTATCGTTGAGGGGTGGAATTATTTGTTCCAACGTTTCAAATTCATCCGTTAATATGGATGTAGAAAGTCCTGTCTATCACTGCCTGAATGATTCAACCTCCCTATATATCAAGATGGCGACGATTCCTTCGCTCGACTCTCTTCACAATTCAAGCCATTCTTTTCTTATTCCCTTTCTTTCCTTATCTTTGTTATTGAGCTAGTCTCATTCCCTACACTCTTTTACTTGTCCGGTGATCGAACAATTTCTTCAAAATGCGTTCCTCTATGATGTCCATGGTGGTTCTGGGCGCAGCTCTTGCATCTGCTGCCCCAACTCGCGTCTCTACCTTGGTCAAGCGTGCTTCCAGCTCTTGCACCTTCAACTCGGCCGCCAGTGCCAGCGCCAGCGCCAAGTCATGCTCGACCGTTGTGCTGGACAGCATTGAGGTTCCCGCCGGCGAGACCTTGGACCTTTCTGACCTTGCGTCTGGCACCAAGGTATGAAGAGCATGGACAGACTCTACACAAAAAAGATTCCTAATTCCTTTTGCTTATAGGTCATCTTCGAGGGCGAGACTACCTTCGGCTACGAGGAGTGGGATGGACCTCTCATTCGTATCTCAGGCTCCAACATCATCGTTGCCGGTACTTCCAACCACACCATCAATGGTGGAGGAGAGCGCTGGTGGGACGGCGAGGGGACCAATGGTGGAAAGACCAAGCCCAAGTTCTTTTATGCCCACGATCTGGATGATTCGACCATCACTGGCCTGAACGTCAAGAACACGCCCGTCCAGGCCTTTAGCGTTCAGTCGGATAACTTGATCCTAAACCGTATCACAATCGACAACTCGGACGGTGATGATAACGGCGGTCATAACACCGATGCCTTTGATGTTGGCGAGAGCAATGGCGTTACCATCAGTAATGCCGTTGTCAAGAACCAGGATGACTGCTTGGCCGTTAACTCTGGTACTGTAAGTAGTACCGCCGAAATCTTCCCTCTACATCCTCGCCCCAGGATACATCCTTCTTAAACCCATATAATGTGATACTAATCTCATTATCTTACAGAACATCGTCTTCACCGGTGGTACCTGCTCTGGCGGCCACGGACTCTCCATCGGCTCCGTGGGCGGGCGCGACGACAACACCGTCAGCAATGTTACAATCTCCCACTCAACCGTCTCCAACTCCGCCAACGGCATCCGCATCAAGACCATCTCCGGCGCCACCGGCAAAGTCTCGGGTGTAACCTTCAACAACATCCAGCTCTCTGGCATCACCGACTACGGCGTTGTCATTGAGCAGGACTACGAAAATGGCAGCCCGACCGGCACTCCCACTACCGGCGTCCCTATTACCGACCTGACTGTGAAGCAGGTTACTGGATCTGTTGAGAGCGATGCTACTCCGGTTTATATCCTGTGTGGCGATGGTAGCTGCTCGGACTGGACTTGGTCAAGTGTGGATGTCACTGGCGGGGAGTCGAGCTCTAAGTGTGAGAATGTGCCTTCTGGTGCTTCTTGCTAAGTGTATTATTAGTTGGGGGTGTTGGTGTTATACCTTGACGTATTCTTGGGAGTATATGGTTTCCCAGGGATGATACATACTCATTGAGGTATGACATATCAGCGCTTGAATTACTTGGCTCGCCTAGTTTGTAGAAAGATGTAAGGCTTGGAGCTTCTATGCTGTGATTGTAGGCAAGGTATTAATTGGCCTCCAGAAATAGAGATTTGTTTCTCATGCGAAAATTCTCAACACGGTTATTTCTCAAGCCTGTGGTATAAAGAAAGGTGGTCGGATGTGGAAGGTCTACATCTAACTAGTTTCTAGCAGTGGTTCAGATACGACTAATCAACGGAGTCAACCCCTAGTATTTTGTAGAATCATACATCTATAATCTTAATAATAGTACACCTAAACCTTCCAGTATTTCGTTCGATGAAATTTGTGGATGTACAAATCAGATAAACACAGCTCTCTGGCCCTATGACGCCATAGCTGCAGTCCCCGCAGCAGCTGAACAGCCTGAACAATCCACCCACACCACCATTGCCCTCTTCAACTACTCTATCCTCTCTTCAACCCCTCCAGAATTATATCATCATATCCCAAAAATGCAAGTCCTTCTTCTAGGCGGCCACGGCAAAGTTGCCCTCCACCTAACCCCCCTCCTACTAAACCGCGCCTGGAACGTAACCAGCGTGATACGCAACCCGGACCATGAAACGGAGATCCTAGCCCTCGGCAAGGGTCGAAAGGGCAATTTGAACGTCTTAATATCCAGCTTAGCCGATGTCAAGAGTGCCGCCGACGCTCAACAAATTCTCAACACCGTGATGCCCGATTATGTCGTTTGGTCTGCTGGTACGCTGCCCCTCACTCTCCCCGCATCCGCCATAGCCGGAATGGCGAGTCACTCCAAATATGAACATATACATCAATCCTATATCTACAATTCTATATTCAAGAGAGTAATTCACTAATAAACACCACTACACAGGTGCCGGCGGCAAAGGCGGCCCCACAAACACAATCGCCATCGACCAAGAAGCCGCCAAACACTTCATGACCGCATCCTTCGCCTCAACCAGCGTAACCAAATTCCTAATGGTCTCCTACCTCGGCAGCCGCAAGAACCAACCCCACTGGATGCCGGACGACCAATGGGCCGGCATCGTCCGCACAAACACCGAAATCCTACCTACCTATGCCAAAGCCAAGCAGGAGGCGGACGAATACATGACCGCGCTGGCATTCATGCGCAAGAAGGAACCTGCCGCGACGCGTCCGTTCCAGGCTATTAACCTGCGTCCGGGGATTCTGACTGATGAGCCTGCGACGAGGAAGGTGGAACTGGGTGTTACGCCGAAGGGGAGGGGGAGTGTGACGAGGGAGGATGTTGCTATTGTGGCGGATTTGTTGTTGGCGAGGGCTGATACGGAGGGGTGGATTGATCTTGTTAATGGGGAGGAGAAGGTTGAAGAAGCGGTTGAGAGAGTTGCCAAGGGGAAGATTGATGCTGTTGAGGGGGAGGATGTCGAGGGAATGGTGAAGAGGTTCTTCCCTTGATTTCGATGGTTGAGAGATTTAAAATATGGGAAATACGTTTCGGGAATACTATTTACTACCGTCCATATGAAGACATGTAAGATGCAGTCTATGAATTTGCGATTTGTATATGGTATATGTCAAACAAGTATATCTACAGTTTCGCCTTGGGGCCCTTGCCCACATCCTTGAATTGTTGCTTCAGCATGCGACGCAGGATCTTTCCGCTGGGGTTCTTGGGGATTGAATCCACAAACCGGACACCACCACGCAGACGCTTGTGGTGGGCAACCTTGCTGTCAAGCCATTTCACAATGTTGGCAGCTTCCTCTACCTCGGTGGCACCAGATGACTTGCTCTTTGCGCTTCGAACAACGCACGCCAGAGGCACTTCGGATCCGTGAGCCTCACTCTCAATGCCAATTACAGCAACGTCATCAATAGCCTCATTATCCACCAGAAGACCCTCCAGCTCGGCGGGTGGCACCTGGAAACCCTTGTACTTGATGAGCTCCTTGACACGATCCGTAATGTAGAAGTTACCCTTAGCATCTTGGTAACCGACGTCGCCAGTACGGAACCAGCCATCCTCCGTCAGACACTCCCGAGTAGCAGTGGGATTCTGGTGGTAACCCAAAAAGACATTAGGTCCACGTACGGAAAGCTCACCGACCTCGCCAGTGGCAACTTCACGAGGCTCCGAGCCATCCTCGGGCATGGTCATGTACTTGGCTTCCATATTGGGCATCAAGCGACCAACGGAACCAATGTACTCGCGCCAGTCCTCCCACCTCTGCGAGTGTGTGGTGGGACTGGTCTCGCTGAGACCGTAGCCCTGCTTGATTCCAACCTTGATGCGAGCGTACACGTTCTCGACCAGTTCTTGGGTAAGTGGTGCCGCACCAGAGTTCATCATGCGTAGGCTAGAGAGGTCGTACTTGTCGACCACGGGGTGCTTGCCTAATAGAAGCACTACCGGGGGCACGATATAACTGAATGTCACGCGGTAATTCTGTACGTGTGCGCACCACTTTTCGATGTCGAACTTGGCCATGACAATAAGGTGATAGCCCTTATATAAGGCTTGGGTGAGCAAGCAGGTCAATCCTATAAAACGTCTGTCAGAAAATAGCCGATATTGCGTAATTGACTCTTCGTAGACGTACCGTAAATGTGATAGAAAGGCAAGAATGCCAGAACGCGATCTCCCTTTCCATCAGGGCCTCCATTCCAACTCAAGTTCCCGCCCTCGCCAGTTACTTGCTGCAGAACATTGGCGACGATGTTCCTATGCGACAGCATGACACCCTTGGGCACGCCGGTAGTACCAGACGAGTAGACCAGGAAAGCCAGATCAGTTTCGGGGGTGATTTTTTGCCGACGATACCGGGTGGCACGGGAGATGTTTCGAACGGAGGTGAAGTGCTTGTACCGAGCATCTGGGTCCCGCTCATCGCCCAGCAGAATGATGTGATCTTCAGGGATGCCGACCTTCTTGGCGGCCGCCGTGGCCACGGACAGCACCGAAGCCTGGGTTGCAAGGGCCTTTGCGCCCGAGTTCTTCAGCTGGAAGGCGAGCTCGTCGACCGTGTAGGCCGGGTTGGCCGGAGAGATAATGCCGCCGGCCCAGAGGGTACCCCACATGAGCACCGGGGTATCGATGCTGTTGGGAGTGAAAAGGGCCAAGACATCACCCTTGCGCCAGTCATAGGTGGCCTTCAAACCCTTTCCAAACTCAAGAGAGGCATCCTTTAGGGACTGGTAAGTGTAGTGGCGCTTGGTGTCGGCATCCTGGTAGAGGACTATGACATGTCAGAATGGACGTGAATCTCCCCGCAAAGCGCCCGTTCATCAACTCGAAGAACATAAACTCAAATGACTCACTTTTATCATCAGGGAATGGCCTATCCTTGCGCTCAAATAGGAACGACCACAGGTCGACGCTCGGAATATCGACCGTTGGGTAGTTGGAAGAGACAGGCATATTGCGGGGGAAAGCCAAATGCCGATTCGTGGGTGCTGCCAAAGGTATACAAGGGCGAGGACTCAATCGACACGCGATAGACAAATGGTTTTGTAGACAGAAAAAACGTGAATCTGCAAAAGTAGGTACAAGCAGGGTATAAGAATGATTGCAGAAGAAAGGGTCAAGGGATGTTGGGGTTACTCCGCAGTCTCGGTTCTTGGGGGAGCGGGCAGCCTCGGCCCCCTCGTTACGAGTGGCCAATGATAACCGAAGGACTCGGACTTAACGGATTTCCTTCCACACTAAGCTTTGTGTTAGTGTTGAGGCTGACTCCTCTAACCGCTAATGATCGATCGCATGTATATGTATCATACATATAATGGACAAAAAAGACCATGATTGAGACATAAGACTCTACCTAGTGTATCGTGACGGGTCAGCGGCACCAGAAGGATAAATAATCAAACCTCGGCGCTGTCGGCGTTCCCAACGCTATGGTGGAGATGGGTCCGCAATATCTCCGACGGAGTAACGAGCCTTGCGTGATTGGTCTGATACCTATCATTGAGTGTGAATTGGTCTGCACAATAGGGCTTCTAACAAAGATCTAGATTCGTGGATTGTGTATAGATACTGTCTTAGGGGCGTCTACCTCCCGACGTCCAGATAGGAACACGAAATATATCCCTGGAACCAGAATATGCATTAAGGGAGTACAGATATATAGATATATATATATTTGTCGATGTAGTTGTAGCTTATGTCAATCATTATGGGAGTATCGTAGATGGACACTAAGAGACTTCGATAAGTGTATCCATAGCATAGATCGAGATCCATCTGTTCCGCGGAGTGCACCTCTGGATGTATACATAGGTGGTCCAGATGGAGCTCGAGAAGACGTCTTTGATCTACAACCTGTCTAAACTTACACCTCTACGAGACTCAAACTTGAAATAATCATATCGTAAATTGAACTCCTTTCCCTAGCACCCAAAAAAGCAACCAGGGACAAGAGGTCCTATCCATTTGCTCTGCCGAAGACCGACAAAGACTTTGAGAGGGGGCAAGTTCCCAAATGATTTTTTTTTCATGCCGACAAGCTCTTAAATTGAAATGGAAACAGCTGATCCGCTCTGGAAATACAAGCTGAATAAAAGGAATCCAGTTGGGACGATACTGGCTCCCATTTTTTCCGATCCAAGCACCATCTCCACCACACGCCACTCCAAGGGGAATCGTTCGAATCGTTTACTTCAGGGGAATGAAACGGGAAGAGTGGGTGGCACCGATACCGGGACGACCGTGCTTGACGGGCTTGCTGTGGTAGTTGTTAGCACTGCGTAGAGGCAAGTACGTGGAAGAGAGGAAATACGTACTAAGAGATAGAGAACTCAGCCAGGTAGTGGCCAACCATCTCAGGCTTGATCTCAACCTGGTTGAACTCCTTGCCGGAGTAGATACCGATGACGGAGCCGATCATCTCGGGGACAACGATCATGTCACGGAGGTGGGTCTTGACGAGGTCGGGCTTCTCGTTGGGCTTGGCCTCCTGCTTGGCCTTGCGGAGCTTCTTGATGAGACCCATGGGCTTGCGCTTCAGACCACGGTTGAAGCGTCTGCGGGCACGGGCGTGGACGACATCACGGAGCTGCTCGGAGGAGAGGTCGAGGAGCCTATTCAAGGGTTCAGTTAGACTGCGATTCCCTCCCCAGAAAAATTTCTCGATCCGCGATTTCTCTGCAGCGATGGCACCCAACACGCAAGCGACTCGTTGATTTATTCGTACGATCCAAGTAGACCGGTGAATTTGTCGTTGAATCCGAGACGTGCCAGGCGCATGCTGAAAGAGTTTTTTTCACGGACGGATAGAGTCGATGGATCAAACGTACTGGTCGAGGTCAATGCCGCGGTAAGAGAACTTGCGGAACTGTCTTCTCTTCTTGATCTCTGTTGGGCGAAAGTTCTGTCAGCGATCCGGTCTCTCGTTCGTGTGGCGTGTGTTGTGTATTTTCGTGTCCATCCCCCTGCGTCGAAGCCATCTGGTCCTCCCATCTCGAAAGTTGTTGTGGGGTTGTCGTTCCATAACATTCATTCCAAATTCTCCATGGCTTCACTCTTGTCACGGGCGGATAGGGGGTAAGGTGGGATAAAGATTGATTCACGACGTACCGGCAGCCTCCTCGGCGTTCTAAAAGAATTCTTGTTAGCATCACAGGTGTTGGGTTCAACATGGGAAATAGGGCGACTCACGTATTCGATGTCAGCCATTTTTGCGGTGTTTCCTTAGAGCTCGCTTTTCGAACGTATCTCGAAAAGCGAAGGAAGATGGGTTGTCGGGTGGGTTGTCGAGTCGCTGGACGGTCGCCCGGTACACTACGACTGGTGAGGTGGGCAGGGCTCGCCTAAGCGACGGGTAGGTCAAGCCCTAATACACTAGTCTATTTTGGGAAGATGGTACTGGGACTGTCACGTATGGTAATCTATTTCAAGGTACATAGGGAAGCATGCGTTTTCCTCATATTTCATAGTTATGAGAGGTTCTCTTGATTTATTTCAGAAGTAATAGAAATACCATATCGTAATGAAGCCCTGAACCCCAGAGATGCAAGATATCAAAGATATCAAAAGGGCCAGAAGATATCGTATCGAGCATTATGGATGCGATTTACGGACTGCAGACAAGGCAAGACTGATTGATAGATTTGTACGTTGCGCGCCTATGGTATCGAGTCCGCTCGAGAACCGGTTGAACGACTACGCCCTACGTATAAAGACCCATAGTGGAGGACAGAAGAATCTGTATTGGCTAGGAGCTTTTTACAGCTCATGTATGGAGAATTCGTAACTGCGTCAGAACAGCCTGAACAATGCACATTTGAGGAACCAGTCGCTGAAGGGTATTCGCAAACTGGCCATTCCATCCAGATGTCTGTTCCCCCAACTCGTCATTTTTGAGGCGCTTTTGAGGAAGGCATTTAGTCGAAGAGACCGAAGCCCATGTCCTCGTCGGACTCCTCCTTCTCCTCCTCCTTGGCGGCCTCGGGGGCAGCCTCGGCGGCACCACCAGCGGCAGCAGCGGCGGGGGCAGCGGCACCAGCACCACCGGAGGGAACGGAGGCGAGCTTGGCGGAACCCTCAGCGATCAGCTAGAATGATGAAGTCAGTACGTTGTCGTTATATATGAGTGTGGGGTCGTGGTGGGTGAAACTAACGTCCTGGAGGTTCTTGCCCTGGAGCTCAGCGACGACCTTCTCGAGGCGCTCGGAGTCAGCGTCAATGCCGACGGAGGAGAGGACCTCCTTGATGTCGGAGACGGAGGGGGACTCGTTGCCAGCGAGGGCGAGGAGGAGGTAAGCTGCGAGGTGCTTCATTTTGATTGACTATTCCCGAAGAAAAAAAATATTGATGTTAGCGTCGATGCCGAAATGCTGGATGCGAAAAGAAGTCGTTTTGTGCGCGAGCGCGTATTTCGAGGGAGAGAGGAGACAAGGTTGCAAGAGACATACCTTTGGTGGTCTGGTTAACGGGAACTGAGAAACAATCGATTTAACCGCGAATTGGGCGGAGACTGCAACGTCGAGTTCTGAAGATGGTTGAGGAACAAGAAGTAGCTGCGGGCCATCGAAATTGAGGGAAAAGTGCGCTGCGGCTCATGTGGCTGTGTTACCGCCCGGCAGAAAACCTAAGCGAGTGTGGCGCGTGTAAAGCTCACGTGATATATTGCCATCTCGGCGTGGTCATGCCCGGTTCTTTGATCTTCTATCCCCGCTCAACCACTCCTTGCCTCCTCGAGAACATCTGGAGCGCTTCTGCCTGTTGCGCCGTACCTTGTGGTACCCAGGTCGTTCTTTTCTCTACAAATACAGCACTACTGGCCCTCCGGCGACAGAACCATTCATGGTATCGCGTTCGGAGTCATGAAGCTACCCGGTCGAACGAACCATCAAGGGTAACCGGTACTTGTTGTTCTTTGAACTTCCAAAAGGCATATTTTCAAATAGTTTCTTCGCTTTCAAACCTCCAAAATGAGTGTAAGTCCCATGCTTTTCGATTTACTCGTGTCAGTTATCTAACTTTTCGAGTAGTTCCTCGATTCCGTTCTCTCGTCACTCGGGTCGGGCAAACCTGCCCAAGCCCCGCTATCTCAGCCTCCTGCGATCCCAGCCTCATCTTCAACAACGAAGAAAGATGACAGACCATTGCGAGTAGCGCCTCGCGCACCTCAGCCGGTGGGGAACACGGGCACCGGAATAAAGCGCAAGGCAGAGGATCAACTTTCTCGACCCGAGAGACGCGAGAGCCAACCAGCTAGTAAAGTCACCTCTACCAGGGCAGCAGCATCTTCTGCGACGCCCAAGATTATACCAAGAGGTGTATCATCGACTACGGTCAAGCCTGCTTCGCCGAAACCCGTTGCGAGGAGCAATACAGCACCTACGATCATAGCTCCGCCCGCGAGAACTGCACCTGCGAAACCACCAGTGGCAAAACCGGCAGTCACCAAACCAATGGTTTCTAGACCGGCCCCGGCATCAGCAACCGTATCCAAGCCAGCAGCAGCTAAGGCCGCACCAACTTCTTCCAAAGCACCACCAAAAGGCTCCTTCGCCGATCTCATGCAGCAAGCCAAGGCTATGCAAGACAAAGCTCCAGCCCAGTTGGGTATGCTCCGTCATCAGAAGGTACCGAAGGAAAGACTGAGCAAAGTGGAGCGCAAACGACGACTTGAGGAGGCCAAGGCACAAGAAAAAGCAGCACGTTCGGGGAAGCGTCCCGCGCCTGGCCCGGCCACGGCCACGGCCGCCACTGGCAAACCTACTGTCAAGCGACGCACGCCCGAGCCTCTCTCATACAAAGGCACAGCCAAGCCGTCCCAAACCCCCGAGCCGACGGCGTATCGGGGAACAGCCGGTCGGCAATCTCACCGAGGTACTGCTGAGCGTCGACCACATGGCAAACGTCGTATGGACGAATATCTGGCAACCGACGAAGAGGACGAAGGCGATTACGGCGACTATGGCGACTACGATGACCTTTATTCAGACGCCTCTTCTGACATGGAAGCTGGGTTTGATGACATGAGGGAAGAAGAAGATGCTGCCTTGCGATCCGCCCGGAAGGAAGATGAGGAAGAATTGCGACAGGAGGTGGCGGCAAAGAAGGAGAAGATGGAGCGCCAGAAGAAGCTGGCTGCTCTTGCATCCCGCAACAAGCGGTAATGTGATTATCTACATGCATCAACGGGTGGTTTTTCTACACTTTCATTTGTTTGGGGAGGGGGTTTTCAGGCCGAGCATTCTGAGCGTTTATCTTCGCGGTGTCTCTAGATGGGGAGCGTACAGTCCTTTCTTTCCATTCTTTCGTTTGTGAACACCATTATAGCGGGCGTCATACCAATACCAAATCTATTAGCATTCATTTTGTGTTTTGACTACCACCAGTTTGATGTAATGTTTTTGTCCAAGTTGTAGTCGTTGATCAAGTACTACACCCAACCCTGTCAGCGAGTGGCCCCACTTGGCGGTGACATCACCCGCTATCGCACGCTTTCCAGCCCTTCATATCCGAATATCACATCCCTCCATATCGCGAATTCGTCAGCTTTCCCCTACAGCGTGTATTCATAATGGAGTCTGTTCATCATGTATCAACGTCGTCGAAGATCCTGTTCGGCAAAGTCCGCAAGATGGTGCCGCCAATGCTCGAGAAATTTCATAAAGGTTTGTTGTCATACGTCCAGGGCTCTGCGATCAGCAACATCTCGGTCCCGAGGAGCTCTTCTGTGAGCAAGTAAGTAACAGATTGACAGGGCAGCTGGGACGTGTTGCAGTCATAGGAGGTTGCGCTGAGTATGTCCCCCCCCTTGATATGTATCGGAGGGGTTCCTGGACTAATCTCCATGAAAGCTATACCGGAGCTCCATACTTCTCTGCGATAGCATCAGCAAAGCTAGGTATGTCATTGAGTGACTCAATATTATCTCATAAGTCTGAACACTAACATGGCTCGAGGCTGTGATATGGTATGATAATATTAAATGCAGTACTTTGCTGAGCCCGAACACTGACACTTTCCAGAGTCATGTGCTCTGTGAGCGCTCTGCTGCACCGGTAAGTCCGGCTTCCCCCCTGATTGAAAGTACGACCCTAATTCTGTATGCCCAGGTTGTCAAAAGCTATTCTCCAAACTTGATGGTTCACCCAATACTGCCAAGCACCGACTCAGTCAAGGATCCCAATTCAATCAATGCACCCGAACTGGCGGGCCCTATTATCTCAATGCTCTCCCGTCTGCATTCACTGGTCATCGGACCAGGCCTCGGCCGTGACGGAGTCACGCTGAAAGTTGTCGCAGAAGTCATCAAGGAAGCACGATCACGGTCTATCCCATTCGTGCTGGACGCCGATGGGTTGCTTATTGTCACCGAAGATCCAGATTTGGTCAAAGGATACAAGGAGTGTATTCTGACACCGAATGTGGTCGAGTTTGGGCGCCTTGCAAAAGCACTGGGCATCGAAGTTAAGAGCCAGGCAGACATTGTTGGCGACAGCGACAAAACAAGCAAAGAGTCAGAAGCCTGTGAGCGGCTGTCGAGGGCTCTGGGTGGCGTGACTATTCTTCAAAAAGGACCGCATGATGTGATCTCCAACGGGGTCACCAGTATTATCTCGGATATCAAAGGTGGTCTGAAACGCAGCGGTGGTCAGGGAGATACCCTGACGGGCTCTTTGGGAACGATGCTGGCATGGAGAGAGGCTTACCACAATAAACTATGGGACTCGGGCGAGAAGGACAATGAGAAGGAGGCACAGAATAAGGAGGATGTACAGGCTGAGTTGGAGTCTGAGGACATGCGCATGTCCCCGACGACTACTCTGCTTCTTGCTGCCTGGGCGGGCAGCTG
This sequence comes from Penicillium cataractarum, assembly GCF_028827025.1. NCBI lineage: Eukaryota > Fungi > Ascomycota > Eurotiomycetes > Eurotiales > Aspergillaceae > Penicillium > Penicillium cataractarum. The sequence continues at coordinate 1,757,778 of NW_026622743.1, read as the reverse complement.
TATCACCCGAGAGTGCTCCCGAAGGGCGTTTGAGGCTAAGGGGCGGAGTATGCAGGCCAGCGACTTGACCGATGAGGTACATCCCAGCTTCCTACGACTGATTGGTGAGCCCGAAGGCTCCAAGACACATCTTTAGTCTGCTCCCACACTGTGGGGGTTGGCCTGGCCTGGTGTAGACCGCGCTTTTGGCACTCCTAGCTTATGGATCTAAGAAGACTTGCTACGGCCGCAAGGAGATGAATGAAGCGTCCCAAATAACAACACCGTGTCTAGAGAATCCTTCAAACTCGGCTTTTTTGACCCTGTAGATGACCCTGCTGACGGGGGCTGAATGCTGAAGAAGATCACTAACCTACAACCTATAGTGGTACCGTTGAAGGAACCATTCTCTCGTACGCCAAACCTATCAGCTAAGACCGGATATGTATGTACGTCTCATAGGTCGCGTAAAAGGCCCTGACCCAGATCTCATCTTATATCTCACCAGCAGCAAAACCCCCCAATATTCTATGCAAGCCCAACTGGGCCAGCTATAGCTTTGAGCGGTCAGCTCGTATACAGTCCTGCCATCCCCGTGGAACATTAACCCAGAAGCTCGGATTCCCACGCAGCAATAAGGCGTCCAATAGTTGCCGAGTACCGAGATGTCAGCATAAGATTTATGATGCTCGAATAATGGAGTCAGACGTGTCGATCGTGCTGTCATGCCATACTTAGCGGTATACCTCCATAGCCAGGCATGCTATTGGGCACAGAAAATACATTTAGAACAAGACCAACCATAATGATTAGAATGGATCCCGCCAGGGTCCGGAATTGGTAATTTAGAACGAAATGTAAGCCATTGAGGCAATTATTGCGGAGCCCCAGAGTACCGCTGCTGCCAAGCCGAACAATACCTAATGCGTTCCTCTTCCTTCGTGGTTCTTCTATCATCTATACCCAGCCTCCCTTGATCCATGGAAAAGAAGACAGATCTATGACAGCTTGAATGATGGTTATATCCAGCGTCCGGGCAAGCCCAAATAACAGTATAACCAATAGAATGAACTAAATACAGATCCAAAAACCACAAAGCTTCCCAAAAGCATAGACATTGGAGCGGTGTAAGCCGCCTCCGTGACAGGTCCAGTCTTTACCCTGCAAACCCAGTCTATATATAGGACATGGATGGATGAGTTGGAATCGGAACCCGATGGACATTTAGGGCTACTGGCGGGGGGGGGTTCCGAGCTGAGACATACACCTGCACCCCTTAGACACAAGATCCCTCGGGCATTCAACACATGGCGATGGAGCATTTCCAGAACGGGCACTAGTCGTGCGCCTCTCCGCTCTCCAGCTGGCAAGTCATCGACATCAGCTATCTCGACAAGCATTGGTGGTGTCTCGGGACCTTGTTCCAGATCTCGTATTCTCGCCACGCCCAAGCCCCGGTTCGGGCTGGCTCTGGCTTCCCCCGGCCTATCCGGGGCTGAAGAAGGCAGAAAGTCAATACTTGGATTTTTGCTATGGCAACGACGTTCTCGGGTTGAGTTCTCGTACTGAGACAGTCCTTGGCTGATGGCCTCGTGATATGCTGGTCGGCTTGGACAAAGAGGAAGAAGGATACCATGTCTCCCAATCTTCTGGTAAGATGGTTCTATTTCTGGGTACTACAGCCTGAGCTCATAAAGATCTAGGGTATGCTCCATACTATGTCCACAGTACCCTGGAATCAACTATAAAAGGTTGGCAATCTACCCCAGATATGGTGCCATCTCCGCATCAAATTAAACAATAGCCAAGCCAAACCATTATCTGATCTACTTCGATCATCATCCAATCGTTTATCAAGACATTTAAAAAGACACTCACCATGCAACTCACTACCCTGACTGCCTTCCTCGCTGCGGCCACTGTTGCTCTGGCCAACCCAGCACCCACTTGCGGTACTTGCAACCCCGTCTCTGGCCAGAACAGCTGTGACGTTACTACTTCGTGTATCAACACGGGCTCTGCCTTCCACTGTGCTTGCCGTGCCGGTTACAAGGCCTCCCAGAACAACAACAATATTCATTCTCAGTTCCGTCTCAACATGCCCAACTACGAGTTCCTAGTCTTCGTTCCCGAGAACACCGTTTGCGATACTCTGTGCGATAACCCATACGCTGCGCCTTCGGATCTGTGCAAGGAAGTGAAGAAGTGGAACTCGTGCGCTGTCTAAGATGCTCGCATGAAATCATCGAGTTGGTGGAAGAATATCTGGTACAATTTGGGGTTGCGGGTTAGAGCGAGACTGGAAGACGCTTCGCAGATTCTTAATGTACGGCCCACAAAGAATGATGGTTGCTCGGGGCCATTTAACGCGGCATGACACTCCTTTAGAATAATCAATGCCATCCTCTCTACACTACATTTCTTACACAGACGGGGACGAAACGATATAAGAGTAAAGTAAAACAGATTTGGGATTAACGATCATTTGATTGCCCAAACATATCATCAGAACCGGCTTCCTATTGCCTAACGAAGAAACACCTAAACACCCATGGCCCTAGACTCTACCGGGTCCACCGAATGTATCTTGAGATACGTAAAAAAGCCCAGTCGACCTTTGAGAAAAACGAATAAAAAGAATCAAACAACTGCATTAACCGTGCATCTCATCATCGCCGTCGAAGAATACCAGACGCGAACCGTTTCCAGCAATTTGCCAGACCTAGAAAATATAAAGTTAGCAGAGGCTCTAGAAATAATTGTGGGGATTCGAAGACGTACGTTCAATTCAGCATACTCGTGGAGGGTGGTGGTGAGTTGGTCTTCGGTGAAGCCCTTGGCCAGCACACGCTCACGAATACGTCTCACACTGAGGGCGTTGTCCTCATCATCACCAATAGCGGCAGCACCACTCTCCCGCAGAGTGCGGATCAGAGTGTAAATCTTGCTGCTGGGGGTGTGATCGGCACCAGACTCTCCGTCGTTGTAGAGAGAGGCCTTGCTGACTTCGATAAGGCGCAGTGCCTCGTCAACATCCTCACGAACAACCTCTTCGCTGAAGCGAAGGCGGGCAAGAGCCTGTGAGAGACGGACAATTCCAAGCAGGGTACGGGGGGTGACGTGGGAGAATTGCTGCTTGCGGGCCTCATCCTTCTTTTGACGCTTGCGCATGGCGACGTACGCACCAACCATGTAGTCGGAGACGTTGGTAGGAACGACTGGGCGGTAAGTACGGGCCTTGGCGATATACTGACGGACTTCGTGAGGAGTGAACATGACGCCGGCGTCTTCGGTCTCGGGGTGCTTGTTGTGCATGTGGACATAAGTGACATGGTTGGCCAGCTCCTCGTCCGTTTCCCGGGATGGGGAATCCAGGAGTAGGAACATGACATCGAAACGGGAGAGCAGAGCGGCGGGGAGGTTGATGTTCTCGACAGGCGAGATACGAGGGTTGTAGCGGCCATACAGCGGGTTGGCGGCGGCCAGGATCGAGGTGCGAGCATTCAGAGTGGTGGTGATGCCTGCCTTAGAAATGGAGATGGTCTGTTGCTCCATAACTTCGTGAATGGCGGTTCGGTCCGAGTCGTCCATCTTGTCAAACTCATCAATACAGCAGATACCGTTATCCGCAAGAACCAGGGCACCACCCTCCAGCATCATCTCATCAGTCACGGGGTCTCTCATCACTGCAGCAGTCAGACCGACACCACTGCTACCACGACCGGTAGTGTATACACCGCGAGGGGCAACCTTTGTAATGTATCGAAGCAGTTGGGATTTGGCAACACCAGGGTCACCCATCAAGCAAATATTGATGTCACCACGAATGTGCATACCGTCACCCATCTCCTTGGTGACACCACCAATCAGCAGAAGAAGCAGCGCCTTCTTCACATCAAGATGACCGAAAATCTCAGGGGCGATAGAGCGAGAGAGATACTCGTACATGTTGCCAGAGTTCATGTGCTGCTCGATCTTCTTCATGGTGCGGCTGTCCATGCCGATGTCATTGTAGGACTTCTTGTGTTGGGTGATGTGCTGAGCCTCCAGGTAAGTGTCGGTCAAAAGACCGGCACGGATGGCGCGGAAGCCAGTGTAGGGAGTAGGGAGGAAGATACCAGCAATATCAACGACATCACCGGGGTTCAATTGGCGAGTTTGAGCTCCATGGCAGTGAACAGTCAGGGTGCGGGGAATGTGGCCCACAGGCACCTGGTCGGCCATCTCCTGGATCTTGACCTCCTGGAAAGGAACGAACTTGGAAGCACGAGTCGACAGGAACAGCTGGCCCTTGGTGTTGTTCTTCTTACAGTCCTCCGACAGACACTCGGACAGGGGCATGAACTGCTTCGTAGTGATGGGCTGGAAAACTTCACAGCCGCAGACGTCGCAAGTGTAGGCGTTGATCTGAACGGCGGGTTTGACGTCCGAGACACGAGTTGTGATGCCACGGACAGTGATCAGGCTACCAAGATGCTCTCCGCGCACATTTCGGACAGCAAGCGCCTTGCCGGCACGGTCGCTGCTGGAACCGGAGGGTGTGAGAGGCTTGAAGTTGAGGGTGTATCGTCGAGTCAGCTCTGGTGGGAAGAGGGACGCAGCGGGGGCGGCATCCATATCGGCCTCTGCCTGCATTTCTTGAGTCTCGTTGCGCTTCTCACGCTGGGACATGATTACGTCCAGCACGTCGTCCTTGAATCTACGTTTAATTAGCTCAAACTCCCCGTTGTGTCATACCACAGGCAATTGTAAACGTACGTGATCTCCTTGGTCTCCTTGGGCATGACCGCATCCACAGCTTGCGAAAAGACATCGATGTACCGCTTAGTATTCTTCTGGATGGATTCGACCAGCTTCAGATTCTGCTGCTCCTCGGGAAGAGCGTTCTCGAACTATAGATAACCCTTGTTAGCGACAAAAGGGAGAGAGACAGAATTTTCATCTCGACTCACAATGTTCAAGTCGTCAAGCTCAATGACAATATTCGAGGCATCCCGATTGGCGATATCCTGCAGAATCTGCATATACTTGAGCTTTGGCTCCTTGCGCCTCCTTGCGCCTCGAGTCTCTGCGCCCTCGTCGTCAACATCGTCCATGAAGTCGTATTCATCGCTGGTGCGGTTTCCGTCGATGTTCAGATCCTCCATCGCCTCGGTCGCAGCAGCTTCCGAGGACGACTGGAGGGTTTTGAAATGCTGAAGGAAATCCTTGAAGCCATCCAATTGCGCGGCATAGTCAACCGGCGCTTGGTATTGAAGCAAAGCCATGGCTGAATGGGATGGGGTGCGCTCAAATTGGCAGAAGTGAACGCAAAGTGGTTTGGAAAGTGGGTTCCCGCGAGGAAGAAAGGGCCAAGCTAGGACTGCCCCCTTCAGAGACCTCAGCCGCTGGGCAAAACGAGACGCGAACGCGAAAAGACGCGCCAAATATGCACTAACCACTTTGGGGAGTAGTTCGTGTTCCACGTGTAGCTCACCCTCGGATAATCACATTCTCCGTCTTTCCGGGTCACCCTCCGAAAGCGCGGGAAAGTCCGTCCGGCACAGGTCACCTGACAGTTCACTTTGCCTCGGTTGGCCGGACTTGCTGGGTGGCCGACGGGTGTGGAGAGAGACAGAGTCCGGGGAGTCTGTGACCGAACATCCCACCCTCCTACTCTCTGTTTCCTGTGCTTCTCACATCTAAATTTGCGCCCTTAATCATGGCGCCCAAGAAGCCCACTACGACGGCAGAAGTCGCTCTTGTTCCCCTCAAGAACTGCCTCGTCAATCTACCACCATCACTCGTCGCCTTGCTGGTCAATGCCAATACGGTTAGTTACCGAGCTCGGTCGTGTGATATACCTTCAGCTAATGTCTCCTGCCACAGCCTGCGCAAAATGTCATCATTGAACTGCAGTACAAGTCTCCCTCTGGCAAGGCCAATGGGGCGCCGCCACAGCGATCATGCTTCTTGGGCTGGACGGGCATGCCGAGCAAGCGGAAGCTTGCGCCGGTCGTTGGCCGGGAAGGCATGAGCGGCGGCTTCTCTAGAGAACAGGAGATTTCTACCGTCGAGTTGGATACTACATTCGGACGACTTCTTGGTCTGACTGAAGGGCAAAAGGTGTGTCATTCTTCCCCGCGGCATACGCCGTGCTCCACGTGGGGTAATGGAGGGCTGACTCCTTACAGGTCGGAATACTTGTACACCTTGATCCACCCGTCGCGCATACAATCAACATCGAGCCATTAACACCGGAAGACTGGGAGAGTATGTTTAGGGTCTTATCAAGCCAAATCGGACGATTGACTGACTGACTTATCTCCAATTAGTTATTGAGCTCCATGCCACATTCTTGGAACTCAACCTCCTCTCCCAGATCCGCGCGCTGCCTAACCCATCATATAATGCAGCGCAATCCGAGCATATTCACCCGCTCGCATTGCACCTTTCACCTACTTCGACCGCTAACATTGTCGTCACTTCCCTTACACCCGCCCCGGACGCCACTTCTCCGTTCGCGAAGATAGCACCAGATGCCGAAGTGATCGTTGCTCCCAAAGTCCGATCAAAACCTGGAAAGTCACCTCGAGGAGACAGCCGCAGCAATGCCGGTAGTAGCAGAAAGAGCACTGGTGGCCGCAGTTCCGGTAGCACGGTTCGCCCCAAGAGTAGCCGGTCTGACTCCAGAGGCGCCTTGTATTTGCGCGGGGTGGAACGGTTAGCGGCCGATCAATACTTTGACCCAGAAATGGAGGACGACGAGAATGAGGGATTCCGAGTCTGGGTTGACCCCGAATTGTTGGCTTCCAATGAGCTACGGGCCGCCAGCTGGGCGTGCGTGTCCATTGTTCAGCCCGCTGGACTCAAGCCTCCCGTGGATCCTCAACAGCAACTTGCTCAACAAGAACAACAAAAGTCCAATGAAGGGGGCTCTCCCACAACCAAGCTAGTAGCTAAGCTGTTGCCGTGGGAAGAGGCACCCGACAGCAAGCATGTGGCAATTTCGACTTTGCTGTGCAGTTCGCTTGGTGCTGAGAACATGGTGGGTGGAATCGTTCGTGTTGAGGCCGCTCCCCCGCAGCTTCATAGATCGGCGGTCAAGACACTCAAGCTGTATCCGTTTATGACAGATTCATCCAAGAAGAAGGATGGTCTGAAATTTGGTGCCGACACGGCCGCTTCTCGGGATGCCCTAGCCGAGCGTCTCAAGGTCATTTATGGCAGCACCGGTTCTGATATTGGCCTGTTCTCGGGACCTTTGACTGATGGAATGATTCTTCCTAAAGTCGAAAATCATCCTTCAGTCTCGTCATTTGACGGTGCTATTCTCCGCTTTGACCCTCCCCTGAAGGCTGGTCCCGAAGAGACCAAGACGATGTTCGGGTGGCTTCTAGGCTCAGAGGCTAAACTGAACCTTGAGGTGCAAGCCGAGGTACCTAAGCCGTCCGATGCAGGCTCATCTGCATTGCCTTCCGATGACTCAGTTCCTGATACAGTCCCCCAACTGGTGGGTATTGACTCCATCATCTCCCAGTCGCTCACAAACTTGACAAAGTCTTCGTCTATTTTGTTGACTGGCGGGCTTGGAGCTGGAAAGACCGCTCTAACCCACCTGTTGGCTCATCGTTTGCGCAAGGATCACCTCTTCAACGTCAAATACTTTTCTTGCCGCAAGCTTGTCACGGACGAGACCCGAATCTCCAACATCAAAGAGGTTCTGAACCGCCTCTTCATGTCTGCCTCCTGGTGTGCTCGTCTTGGTGGCCAAGCTGTTGTTATTCTTGACGATCTTGACAAGCTCTGCCCTGTGGAGACGGAGATGCAGGTTGGAAATGACAACGGCCGCAGCCGTCAGAATAGTGAAGTCATTTGCTCCATGGTTCGGGAATACTGTTCCATGAACTCTTCTGTCGTCTTGCTTGCCACGGCCCAGGCCAAGGAGTCCCTGAACAATGTCATTATTGGCGGTCATGTTGTCCGTGAAATTATCAATATGCGAGCCCCAGATAAGGAGGGGCGCCGAAAGGTCTTGGAGAAGCTGACTAGCCAAGACAAGCCTCACGAGTCGTTGAATGGCCACGTACGGTCAACCAGCTCTTCTACCCAAAACACTCAAGACTCGTGGCTGGATCCATCAAACCCTGGAAGTCGGCCCAGCTCCTCTGGTGGCGACGGGTTCGTCCTCAGCAGAGATATCGATTTCCTTGAGCTTGCTGGAAAGACCGACGGATATGCGCCTGGTGACCTGGTGCTGTTGGTTGCTCGTGCGCGCAATGAAGCACTGATTCGCTCTGTTTCTGACCTAGCTTCCGAGTCCAAGATGATCACTCTTGGGACCGAAGACTTTGATAGTGCACTAAAGGGGTTCACACCAGCTTCTCTTCGCAACGTTACCCTGACCTCGTCCTCGACCACCTTCTCTGCGATTGGTGGTCTGTTTGAGACTCGCAAGATGCTGTTGGAGACACTGCAATACCCAACCAAGTATGCACCGATCTTTGCACAGTGCCCATTGCGACTTCGCTCTGGTCTGCTCTTGTACGGCTACCCTGGTTGTGGTAAGACACTTCTTGCGAGTGCCGTTGCAGGCGAGTGCGGCCTGAACTTTATCAGTGTGAAGGGTCCTGAGATTCTGAACAAGTATATCGGTGCCAGTGAGAAGAGCGTTCGTGATCTTTTCGAGCGCGCTCAAGCTGCTCGTCCTTGCATTCTATTCTTCGATGAGTTTGACAGTATTGCACCAAAGCGTGGCCATGACTCGACAGGTGTTACCGATCGCGTTGTCAACCAGCTTCTGACACAGATGGATGGTGCCGAAGGTCTCTCCGGTGTATATGTGCTGGCCGCAACATCGCGACCTGATCTTATTGACCCGGCACTTTTGCGTCCTGGTCGTTTAGACAAGTCTTTGCTCTGTGACATGCCTGCACATGCTGACCGTCTCGACATTATTCGAGCTGTGAGTGAGAAGCTCAAGATGAATGACGAGGTTCGTTCTCGTTTGGATGAGATCGCTGCTCGGACCGAGGGCCTCTCCGGTGCTGATCTCCAGGCCGTCGTATATAACGCTCATCTGGAAGCTGTGCACGACGCTCTTGGTGACGCCTCCAGCGGCGAAAAGGCTGGTGCAAAGTCCAGCGCAGCGAAGAGCTCATCGGTCAGCACCTCGACCCGTTCCTTCATCCAGTTCCTCTACTCGTCGTCCGAGGAAGCTTCTGGATCAGTTTCTTTGCCTCCTCCAGCTGTTGTTGCCGCTAAGCTGGATGCCATCAAGAATGCCCGTCGTCGCCAGCGCCAGCTTGAGAACGGCTCGGCCGCTGCCGGCTCTACCCCTGCACCTGCAGCCGCGCCTGTGACAAACGGCACTGATGCCGATGCTGATGGTCTGCGGGATGATATTATCGTCCGGTGGGAGCACATCGAGCGCTCCCTGGGCTCCACCCGTCCCTCTCTGAGTCCAGCCGAGCGTAGACGTTTCCAGGGTATTTACCGGGAATTCGTTGTCGGTCGTAATGGAGAGATGCCTAACGGTGAAGCTGCTAATGAGATTGGTGGCCGATCAAGCCTGATGTGATTGTTGCTACGAGGGGGTTCTCTTGGATTTTCTTGTACATTGTATATATACACCTTTCGCATTCTTATAGTTGTCTCTATCTTGCTGTATTTATTGATGCCCAGACGCAGAATCATACTCACAATCTGTGGTTTCTGTACTCATCCATGACTTCGCTTCTGAAAGAAGTTTTTCAACGGCTGATCGCATGATCGGGTACCCACTATGTATAGAACACAGTAATGAGTACAAACTCTGTGCCTGCCCGGGCCTACGTGCTGTTCCATCCGTTCCTGGACGTTGTCAGATCACGTGAACTCCTAGCCCTCATTACTCTTATTGATAGCTGATGGGAGATATCCCTCGATCAGTGCCTAACAATATCATAACCAAGATTACAGGAGATTACGATTGCTGGCATGGAGGTAACGAAGAACAGACGAAAAGAACGAGATGGTAATAACGAATGTGACCATATATGAGATCACGGTCACCACAATCGCGATATCTTGAATCGCGATTGCAGAAAGAAACACGAACAAAAAAAAAAAAAAAGAGCCTAGGGACTCCAGAACTCCAGAAGAAAGTAACACCGAACCCGAGTAATCATACACTTTTCTCCCCAGGTTTGTTGTGACCTTATGGTCGAGCTCCGTACCAGCTCAGACCTGGTCCTTGCCACGCTTCCGACCAGCCCAGCTAGTCATCTTGTCACGGAGACTGTTAAACGCCTCCTTTGAAGACCCCTGTACACAAGAACCAGTTAGTACTGAGCTTTAGAAGGGCAAATAAAGAATACGACAGGATATTTCCAAACTTACACGCAAAGCCTTCACACTAGCCACCCAAGTTCGGGTGCGAACGATCTTCTTCCAGACCTATAAACCTCTCAGTATCACGTCGAATAGAGATCAGCCGAAACGAATTTCTCAATCATCTTACCGTCAGTCTGCTCTGCGGCAGCTCCTCTGGCACTTCTGATGATCTTTCATCGGAAAGAAGGTCGTTGTTGTCACCCACTATGTTGAATAGTGGGTCGTTCATGAAGGCCCAGGGGAGCACGTCTGGGTGCGAGACGCGGAAATTGGCCAGGGCGTCTCGTGCCGCTTCGGCCCCCTGAAGCCAAGAAAGGATCGACTGGTTTGTCTTGTAGTATCCCTCTTCCCAGTCGAAGAAGAGGGGGCAGGGCAAGTTCTCGTCTTCGAGTTCGTTGCGAGGAGGCATGGTGGTGCGTCGTGGTAGGGGAGGAGTGCGTGGAGGTTGAGATGGTGGGGGGAGAAGAAGAGAGTAGGGAGTGGATTTGGCCGGGGAAATCTTGTGGACACGACCGGACTTGCCTTATGGCGACGCACTATATAAGCTGCCCCGCCTCACCTGGGACTATACAGGTAATCTACTCTTTACTTTTACTCGGAAACACAGCCTGAAGGCTCCAAAGATGCTTCAATTTTGGTAGGAGCCTTATGATTTTTGTCTCCACCATCCACCTCTCCGCAGGCTACCTCTAATCAAACACTCTCCAATTTCATCACTCCTCTTCAATCCCTGGGCCAGGCCATTCATTCATCCTTCCTCACTCCAACAACAGACCATCAAAACCAGGTCAGCTTAGACAACCACCGTAGACGCTGCTTCTTTCTTTCTTGGAACAACACTGGAAGGCCATCGGCGCAGGGCGACCACCAAGTCACGCCGTGGAAAAAGGCACATTCGATGCACAGGCATCGAACGTATCCAGATTCCTCCCCGCACTGACAGCCCTCGCAGTGGACGTACGGCCACAGATCGTAGTGTGGCATGAGCTGTACATACCCAGATTCTTGATTAGATGTCGGCCATGCATTTACACCCGGAAAATAAAAGCGATATAATTATTCGAACTCACGCGCATATTGCTCGAACCCCTTCGATTCCAGTCGCTCACGATGATAATTGGCAACATCTCGGTGCGTCCATGCCGCATCCAAAGCGGGGGACTTGTTGCTTCGGGACGTGGCCAGCGTAAGTTTGTGTCGAACAAATTATTGAGTGGGCTGTCTTCGGTCCGAGGACCGACGATGCGGCGGTGCAGGTCGCCAGCGACCTGCTTCGCTTTGTGAAGACCTTTGCGGATACAGCTCTTCAGCTTTTTAGCGGTCTGTGTTCCGGTTAGTCGGTGAGGTCTGAATAACATGGTTCATTTGGTGAGATGACTTACTTTCATAGTCATCTTTTCTGCCCCTGGGGCTACGGCGTTGAGGAGGAGGAGGAGGAGATCGGGTCCATAGACACCAAGGTGTTTGAACATGTGCGGTGAGGACGATGAGGGAAGTATTTAAGTCCACGAGAGCTATGGGGTACGATGTTCTATGTGGTGTAGAAGGCAGTATTATCATGGTGAAGGCTCCAGTCGGAAGTCAACGAGATAGAAGAAGCGGGTCCATCTGAAAGAGGTGCCTCACGATATCTCGTCAAACAAACAATCTCAAGGTGCCGCAACTGCCTGGGGCCTACCTTAGGTATCAATCGTGGACACGGTTGGAACGAGAAGCAAACATCTAGATTCTAGAAGAACAGTCCATTCAATAAACCACGTAGGCAGAAATGGGGAGTGTCGAGCATCATGAGAAAAAAAATATACAATCTAATTCATTATTCCTTGTCTAATGCTACCTGAACCAGTCTCTCCAACTTTTTCCACTCGGCACTAACAATAGCTTTAGAGGTACTAGGATCCATGCCATTTGCCTTGAATTCATTATGAACTTGCGCAAAATTAGCCCCAACAAGTCTCTTGAAGCTAGGAACCGTGCAGCTCTCCAACTGCCGACTGGCGAGATCAGCAAGGATATACCACAAGACGTAGTGGAAGTTCAGTTCCGATTCCCGTATCAGAGTAGCTTCCTTTGAGTTACTCTCAAATCCCTCTTGAGAGAGATAGATGGCCAGCTTAGCTAGGATCCAACCGTGGAGTTGGCGGATCGGATGCGCAGGGTTGAAGAGGACGGGATCGATGCGGAGGTATCTGATGGCGGCGTGGAGGAAGGCTTTGCTGAAGTTGTTGACGGATAGGAGGGAGATGATGAGTTGGTCACGTAGGGAGGCGTATGGTTGTCGGGTTAGGGGCCAATTGGATGTCTGCTTAAGGATGCGCATGGCGGATTCGAGTTTCTTGATTTCCTCTTCGGGTTTGCCGTCGGATCTGGATGCTTCTTGCATGAGCTCCAAGGCTTCTTTTTCGGCCGTCTCGAGGGTGGACATGTCCTTGGGAGTTTGGGAGAATTTGTTTTCGGGGGTGTCGGTTCCCTTTGCACACTTGGTGCACTTGCAGTCGAAAAAGTATCGTTCGGACAGCTCCTTGCGGCGGACTTCGTTGGGGGTTGTTGTGTCGATGTAGGAGATGAAGATTTGTTCATCCTTTTTGATGGGTCGAATGGCTTTGATGTAGAGTTCCTCTCCGTCAAATCCAACTGTGGCATTGTAGTCGCAGCTGTGGTTGATCAGAGCAGCGTATGGATGCAAGTAGAGTCCAATACGGTCATACATGGCCGTAGTCAGATTGAACGAGTTGAGATCCAACTATATGAATATGTTAGATCTGCATATCAAGAATAAAAAATCAGAGACATAACCAACGGGAGACTTACTCTTGCCGCATAGGCCATGATAGCTTCTTGAGACATATCCGTCTCCGAGTAACTCTTGACTGCTTTGGACGTGAGATTGATCCTGTCCAGATGAGCCTGGATTTCCTGGATGTCTTGGATATGAGTCTCAAGATTTGTAAAGACTCCAAGCTCCTGGGTATTATATTTCCCCTTCCAGGTACGAAGAACCATCCGTAGAAGGGCCCGTCCATTATTGGGTAGCACTTGGGGCTTGAGTCGTTGGAAAACAGCACATTCCAAAGAATGGGCAAATTTCCAGTCTTTGGCTTGACATGTCTGTTCGAGAGTTAGCAAAAAAATCCGGAATATGTTGGGCAAGTCATTCGATGAGGTGTATGGGAGTTCAAGGACAACAAATGATAGATAGATCGACACCTGATCATCCTCTCCATAAACAAAACCCCAAAACACAAAAAAAAAAATTCTAAACTCACCCGATCACAATACTTAACAACCCGACACCCAGTACAAGCCTTCAACTCCGTCCCAGCCTCCATCTGCCTCTTCCCAAAACAAGCGGAACAAGTATCATCCAGTCGCGGCGAGTCCAGAACCGCCACGAAGGGCACTTTAGCATGCACGACATCCTCTCCAATTTTGATATCCGCGGTAGCAAAGAGGCCATTGCCCATGCCATTTGGGGCAGGACCAGGGACTGTCTTTGTCGTCACCAAGGGTAGGGGATTTTGGGAGGACATGTTGTGGTGATCTTTGTTGAATGGTTTGGGCATTCAGATGCATGAGCGGGAGGATCTGATTATGTGCTTAGTCATCGGTGTCTTGGCGGGTTTTCGATGGATTCCGACTGTGGAGGTAACCTCACAGCTGCAAGCATGAGCAGAAGATGAGAACGAAATTACAAAAAGCTGATTGAAATACGATAAAGCTGGATGATGCACATTTATGAGAAATTGCTAATTGAATACAATTACAAAGCAGAAAAATCGAAGAAGAAACAAATATTTCTTTTGTCGCTGAAACACACAATCGACTACATAAACCCAGGACATATAGTAAACAGGACAAGCAGACCCAATTCTTGTCAGGCAGATACATTTAGGACCCATCACAAAACAACATAGCAACTGAAGAAGCCTCTGTGTTCCCACCTTGTTTCGCCGCAGGGGATAAGCCAGACAGATAAAAAAAAAGGAGTAAAAAACAGCTGGAACCCAGACAGGAAAAAGAAAATTTCAAGAAATGCACGCCATCTATCAACAAGATAAACCTTACCCACGACGCCGTCCATATAAGGGGCGGGTCAATCCTCGGTGTGCGGGGATAGACTGCCCAAGAGAGCCCAGAGGGATTTTATAGCCGGCGAGGCAGGCCCGTCGATGGGGGGTACGCGACGGGTTGGAAGGGGGCTTTTTTGGCTTTTTGTGCAGGGGGTGTCAATTTATTCATTTACAGCTCCTCCTTGCCACCGACGAACTCGGACCAGGTGCGAACCTCGGAGGGGATACCCTCGGCACGGGGAAGCTTCTCGTTCATGCACTGAGCGAAGAGAGTAGCAGTCTAGAGAGAGTTGCGTTAGTATATTTGTTTCAACAGGACAGTAAAGAAGAAAGACATACCTTGGGCTCCATGAACAGAGGAACGCTGAAGTCGACAGCGTTGCGGCGCATAACGTAGTCCTCATCCAGCTGGGTCTTGCCACGGGTCTTGGCCAGGTTGAAGACACCACGGATATCGTACTTCTGGAAGACCTCGCGGAGAGCACGCTTGTTCTTCTTGGGGAACTCAATGACGGTGACGGAGACGTTGTCCTTGCAGGTAGACTCGAGGTGAGCCTTGACCTCGGGGTTGGCAGCGTAGAACTTGTAGCCGAGAGGGTTCAGGTAGTCAACGATGGTGGACAGGTAGGGCTGGGTAATGTCACCCCCGAGGAGGATACCCTCACCGGACTCGGGCACACGGAAGTTCATGGTGGACTGGAGGGAGGCCCAGTAGGCCTCGACCAGGTCCTTACCGAAGCAGGCAATCTCACCGGTACTGGCCATCTCGACACCCAGGAAGGGGTCGGCACCGGCCAGACGGGTCCAGGAGAACTGGGGAACCTTGGTGGCGAGGTAGTCGCGCTTCTCCTTCATCAGGTCAACGGGCTCGGGGACGTCACGGCCGACGAGCGCCTTGGTGGCGACGTCGATGAAGTTGGTACCCAGGACCTTGCTGACGAAGGGGAAGGAACGAGAGGCACGCAGGTTGCACTCAATAACCTTGAGCTGGGGCTCAGCACCCTCCTGGTCGGCCTTGATGATCTGCATGTTGAAGGGACCGGTGATGTTCCAGGCCTTGGCAACCTTCTCGGCAATGTCCTTGACGCGGCTCATGATGGACTCGTCGAGGTTGGCCGGGGGAAGGACCAGGGTAGCATCACCAGAGTGGACACCGGCAGGCTCAACGTGCTCACTGACGGCGTGGACCAGGAGCTTACCGTTGGAAGCGACAGCGTCAACGTCGATCTCCTCAGCACCCTCGATGAACTTGGTGATAACGACGGGGTGGTCGGGAGAAACGGCGCTAGCGTTGAGGAGCTTCTCCTTGAGCTCGTCGACACTGTAGATGACGTTCATGGCAGCACCGGACAGGACGTAAGAGGGGCGGACCAGGACGGGGTAGCCAACAGACTCGGCGAACTTCTCAGCATCAGCGACGGAAGTAAGCTCCTTCCAGGCAGGCTGGTCAACACCAATGCTGTCCAGGATCTGAGAGAACTTGTGACGGTCCTCAGCCTTGTCAATGTCCTGGGGGTCGGTACCCAGAATCTTGGCACCACCAGTCTCCTGGAGACGGAGGGCAATGTTCTGGGGCAGCTGGCCACCGACAGAGACGACGACACCGCTGGCGCTCTCGAGCTCGTAGATATCCATCACACGCTCGTAGCTCAACTCCTCGAAGTACAGCTTGTCAGCAGTATCGAAGTCGGTGGAGTAGGTCTCGGGGTTGTAGTTGATCATGACAGTCTTCTTGCCCATCTTGCGCAGGGAGAGGGTAGCGTTGACAGCGCACCAATCGAACTCGACGGAGCTACCAATGCGGTACACACCGCTACCAAGGATGAGAGTACCGTGGTCATCGAAGGTAACATCGTGCGAGCTAGCGTTGTAGGTAGTGTACAGGTAATTGGTGTCGGCAGGGAACTCGGCAGCCAGGGTATCGATCTTCTTAACCCAGGGGGTGATACCGAAGGACTTACGGCGAGCGCGGACATCATCCTCGGAAGCACCAACGAGCAGAGAGATCTGCTTATCAGAGAAACCGAGCTTCTTGGCCTTCAGCATGGTCTCGGCAGTGACGCCGAAGAGGCTGCCAATCTCCTTGAGCTCGTTGTTGCAGTCAACAATGTTCTGGATCTTGTACAGGAACCACTTATCAATCTTGCTCAGCTCGTGAACACGATCGACGGTGTAACCCTCGTGCAGCATAGCCTGGCCAACAGCCAACCAACGGCGGTCGGTGGGGTTCTGCAGGACATCATCAAGGTCCTCGAAATGGTCACCCTGCAGACCGAGGTACTTAGGGTCGACCTGGCGAATAGCCTTCTGGAGAGACTCCTCGAAGGTACGGCCAATAGCCATAACCTCACCGACAGACTTCATAGCACTACCGATGTCACGGTTAACGTGCTGGAACTTGCTCAGATCCCAACGGGGAATCTTGGTGACAATGTAGTCCAGACTGGGCTCGAAGTTGGCAGTGGTAGTCTTGGTGACGGCATTGGGGAGCTCGGGCAGAGTGTGTCCGAGACCAATCTTAGCAGCGGTATAGGCCAGGGGGTAGCCGGTAGCCTTGGAGGCCAGAGCAGACGAACGCGAGAGACGAGCGTTCACCTCAATGACACGGTAGTCAAGACCATCGGGCTGGAGAGAGTACTGGACATTGCACTCGCCAACGACACCCAAGTGACGGACAATCTTGATAGCAGCGGTACGGAGCATGTGGTACTCCTCATCAGACAGAGTCTGGGAGGGAGCGACAACGATACTGTCACCAGTGTGGATACCCAGAGGGTCAAAGTTCTCCATGTTGCAAACGGTGATACAGTTGTTGTCGGCATCACGAACGACTTCGTACTCGACCTCCTTCCAGCCCTTGAGGGACTTCTCGACGAGAATCTGGGGAGCAAGAGACAGGGAGCGCGAAGACAGATCACGGAGCTCATCGGGGTTGGCAGCGAAGCCGGAGCCGAGGCCACCAAGGGCGTAGGCGGAGCGGACAATGATGGGGTAACCGACCTCCTCGGCGGCCTTGAGAGCGTCGTCGACGGTACCGACGGCAATGGACTCAGCGATGGGGATGTTGATCTCGTTGAGAGCCTGGGAGAACAGGTCACGGTCCTCACTGGTCTCCAGAGTCTTGATGCTGGTACCGAGAACCTTGACACCGTAGCGCTCGAAGATACCCATACGGTTCATCTGCACACCCAGGTTGAGAGCGGTCTGACCACCGAAGGTCAGGAAGATACCGTCGGGGCGCTCACGCTCAATAACGTGGGTGACATATTCGGGAGTGACGGGGAGATAGTAGACCTCGTCGGCGAGTTTGTGATCAGTCTGGATGGTCGCGATGTTAGGGTTGATCAGGACGGACTGAACGCCAGCCTCCTTCAGGGCCTTGAGAGCTTGAGAGCCTGTATATTAAAGGAGCAATTGTCAGTTCACTTTGTTTCATTGTTGAACAGTGTGGAGATATGAAGGGTGCTGTTTTGCATTTCCCGCGGGAGAGCTCTCCTGGGGTTCGAGTCATCATCCAGGGGGGAGCCCCGGGGAATTCACTCCACGAGCTCAATAGCAAGAAGTTCATGAATCAGCTAGCACTCCGATATTCTCCCAAACGTACCGGAATAATCGAACTCTCCAGCCTGTCCAATGCTCAGACCACCACTGCCAATGACGAGGACCTTCTTGACATCGACCAGGTTGCGGCCGGGCTTAACCACGCCGCTAGCAAGGTACGACTCGGACGAAGGAGCACTCTGAGCAGCAGCCAAACGGTTGATGGTGCTAGAGAAAGCGCGCAGCTGCTGGGAGCGAGCAGCGGAGGGGAGCTTCTGCAGGCGCAGGGCCGAGGCCGAAGAGCGAATGGAGGCATTGGAGGTGAAGGAGCGGAGAGAGAGAGCTGGACGAGCCTCAGCGAGACATCGCTGGCGCAGCAGCGTCGCCGCCTGCCCACAACGCGCAGCAAGAACCATAGCGCCGCTCAAGCGAATCTGGGAAGAGGTTCAATTGCTGGGGTGGGAAGTAGTTGTGTAGAAGGTTGAGATGCCCCGACTTGTCGGAGGTCTTTTTTTCCCCCACCGGGTCGCTAATTGGCTGGTGGCCCTTCACCGTCTACCGGTTCCACTTTTATTTTTTTGAAGAACCAGCCAAAAGGAAGACGAGATGGATGCAGCACACGAGCAAAGGAGCAAACAATTGAGGCTAAAGAAGGGGGAGAATTGAAGAAAAGAGGGAAAGAATTATGATTGCCAAGAATTGAATTGAATTTCTGACTCGACGAGCTTTTGATTTTTTTTTTTCAATGCTTGATGAAGGATGAGTCACGATTTCAGTACTGGCCCTGTGGACTATCGAAGTCCCTTAAGTCCCCAAGGAGGAAAAAAGGAACCAGTGGATAAACTGGGGACTGCCATTGAGATTGTATAGTTCAGCCCACGAGGTAATGGTGTTGGGAATGTACATAACATAGTCTATAGTTATGGTATACACGTTAATATGGTCAATTGACCTTGTACAATGTAGAATATATTAGATAGACACTCAATTCCTATTTCACGAGTATTTCCCAACCTCTCACAAAACGCAAGGTTTTGCCCAGTGGAAACACTAAAATTGCGCCTGCCGATGCCGGACGGTCGCACTGGAGACCTCGTTATCGTCCTCTTATCCACTGCAGATCGACCCTCGCTTGGCCTGCCCACACTTTTCCCTTACGAGAAAATTATCCAATCTATTTAGTCTTCCATATAGGATCCATACTTCACGTAGGGAAATCTAGGAGCAATATACGGCTGTTGACACTCTCGATCGCCCACTACCGGCCCGGCCCCGCTACCAATCTGTGCCCTGGCTACCGTGATCTCTCGATGATCTACGTCATTGGCGTTTTTTTTTTCGTCTACACGGAATGAAGACTCATACTAGAACCTCGTGGGATACTGCTGAGCCCTAGGCTTTGGTTTCAACGATTATATAGAGTTTTTATGCAATTGGGTTTGAAACACCTCCGGAAGCCTGCATCATAACATAGTGCTTAACTAAGAAACTGTTGACTCCCACCTGCAGGGCTGTGTGGAGAAATATATAGCCTTGTCCTCTCAAGCATTTACCCTCCCGTCCCCACCACAATATACATCTTGCGTCCAAGGTGGCTTTAAGTGAGATATACTAGAGCGTTATCAGATCCAGATGTTGTGATCATGCCGATTTCACCATCTAGATTCCTGTATAGGTATTGATACTGTGGATTTATGCCATGCAAGTCTATGACAACGCATGTATACTATGGTAGTAACATGTACAGCCTCACGTCCCCCAAGCTCACTCAACCCCAACACGCCCATTCAAACCTGACCAAGGACCCTTCGGTCGTTTCTCCAGCCTAGACCCTCCCGATAACCCCATCCCAGCCCTACGCGTAGATCGGGCCTCCGAGGCCCATATATCAGACACATCCGGATCCCGCTCACCACCCTCTCGCAAAATCTCGTCCAGATCCTGGTTGAGAGTACCGTAAACATCGCCTAGCAACTTGCGAGCATCCTGCGCAACCTCCGTGCCCAGCAGCAATTTTTGTTGTACGTACTCCCGCTCACTGCTCGCCGCGGCGTCAGAAGCAAAGGCCCATGCTTCGGCCAATTCGACTACTTCGTCAGGCTGGGGTTTGTCGGTGGACTGGGGGGAATGGCGGGAGGTTAGGGCTGCGACCGCGTGTTTGAAGCGTGGTTGTCGGGCGAGGATGGGGTATTCAGGAAGGAGGTGGCTTTCGTCTGAGAGACGGTGAAGGGCGCGGAGGGTGGTGGATTTCTCCTTTGCGAGGAGGCCGGTGAGATAGGTTTTCTGGAGTGCGAGAGCCTTCTGGCTCTTGGAGAGTGGTATAAGTGTTTCATTGGTGTAGGATAGAACGTCCAGCGGGTCTGGCGCTGGTACCTCCTCTGAAATCATCTCGGATCTGTAGGTTGGTCGCGGAGGAGGTTTTGAGGTCACGGTGACGGGTTGGCAGGCTCGCGAGGCGGCGCTAAGGAGATCTCGTCGTGCTTGAAGGTATATAGCATACTGTTGGCTGATTTGTATTTTCTGGTGCTCCAGCAGTCGTTGGGCTTCTTCGATTTCTTCGGGAGGGAGGTCTTGTATAAGGCTTTCATCCGGATCACCTTCACTGACCAGCCGTTCCTCGACCCATTGTACCAGCTCATCGCGTGTCCGTTGTAATGCCCGTGCTTTCACAGCTGGAGTGACCTCATCTGGCGACGCATCATTCCTCGAGGCATGCTGCACCTTGATTTTCTCGAATAAATGCTTCTCCTGGTCCAACCGAGTCCGAGCACGCACGACCGCCCGTTCAAGCTTGTGTACCAGGTCCTCCAAATCAGACTCCGCGCCATTGTGACCTGGCGCATTTGCATCTGGCCCCTCTGGAAACAGTAAGAGCTGTTGTTGACTCGAATCTTCCCCAGTCTCTATTTCTTTCAATCCATCCAACTCCTTCGCTCTCAATTCCTCCAGGTAATGCTGAAACACCTGAAGCTTGGTATGCCGCCGCCGATCACGCAGGAGCTGAAGATAATCTCGCAAGTCGGCGCCGGGTTCCTGCGGATCGGCCGCCTCGACAGGGCGGCTCTTAGGCACCCGCTGACGTCGTAGGCCCGCGACATCCTCAGACACTGCGCGGTAGTCCTTCCGGGCGGCAACATTGGCCTGCAACGCCTTCAAGTATTCTTTTCGGAGGCCCGGGAGATCGGCAGGGGTGCGCTTGACATCAACCACGGCGTCGCCGGGCGCGCACAGGGCGAGGTGTGACTGGGTATAGCTCGAGGGGTCGGTCTCGTCAGCGAACACGATAAAGGAGCGCAGGTACGACGTCAATGCCTGGCGGATGCGGAGAGCTTCCTGACGGGGCTTGACGTAAGGAGCGAGCGGTTTCGCAAAAGGTGGAATGTGGGTAGGGAGGTCGTTGGATTGGGCCATGGTGCATTGTTGGTAGGGGGTTAGGGAGGGAGGAAATAGAATGAAGTCAGGATATTCCCCGTTGGCCCCCGCAAAACGTCGGAAGCAGGGAGAAGAGGGTCCCCGTCAAGCTTCTTGGTTCGGTTTCCCCGTTCCCCGTTCAACGTTGATGTTTTGCTGTTTCGGGCGCGATTATGTAACCTGCCAACCAAGTTTCGTAGTTTATTGCTTTTTGGGCTGCGAGGGACCGAGGAGTTATTTGATATTGATCTTACTATTGTTAAGAGTATTCATAGTGGTAAGTATAAATATGATATGATATTCAATATAACGAATCCCAGGTAACGCGTGAATTCTATGGATCTATGCCATCCTATGCCCTACTACCTACAAGGTATTGGATGGTATGGTACATTTGTCATTGATAATCATCAAAGTATTGCGACTGCTCATATTGCACCTTTCAAAGGTCCGAGCACTAGTTACAGTCGATCAAATGCCTCTCTCTCTTTGTCATTTCTTGAGCCAACGAATCCCATATCCATCGGGGTATATAATAGTTGGTAGTATAAACAATTACAGACTAGGTGATCTGCCTAATGGTGAGTTGGCTATAAGGCGATCTGGCGATCGCCCAATTCCCACTTTTATGGGAGAATGTCGAGAGTCCAATGCTGCATGCGATGCATAGTACAATAATGACACGGGCCAATGATAGCGGGGAATGGAAACAAACGCAAGACGGCAACAAAACAACGGGACATAGTGACCATTGCCTCTTAGTGCTACTCTACTACTGTATATAGTACTCCGTAGCTGTATCCTGCGCTCTGAGTGGTTGTCTACCGGGATAATCTTGGCTATCAGGCTGATCATGTCGCTCATCCTCTTCCCCCTCTCTCTTTGATCTCCGGTCTTTCTCCTTCCTTCCTTCCTTCCTTCTTCCCCTTTCCTCCACATCGGCCCTCCTGCATCAGATGATCTCATCTGCACCCCGAGGAAAATCCCCTCTTGGAATGTTTCATGGCATTCCGATCAAGGGGTAGTGTTTTGGCTTAGCCACACCTCGCTGCCCGACGACAAGGCAAAAAAAAAGCACTTTATAGCTCGGTCCGGGCCCGTGGTTTTTTTTTTGTTTTGTTCGCATGCCTTCTGCGGGTTCAGAGGAGCCCCTTTGTTGATATATCATTCCGTTCTTCCTTCGGCTTTGTCTCCGACCTCATGGCCACTGAAAGCACCCCCCGGCCTCGCGCCGCTACCACCACTATACATTCTATGGGCCCTCCTTCACCTATAACCAGACACTCTCGAGGCTGGAGTCAGGCTCACAGAAGTCCTGTCTTGATCCAGGGAAGTCCGCCTTTGGGGATGAGTGAGCATGATATCACCAGTACGGCGCAGGGTAAGTCATACTTGGTTGATTTCCGTTGTCCATATCTCGAAACTGACCGAAGTAGGGCCGCTGCGTCATCCCAAGCCCATCACCCCGTCAGATCTACATTTGGTGCTAGAGAAGGAGCAGGAAGCCATGGTGAGGCCGAGCCAAATATGACCCTTTCATTCTATCACTAAACGTGCTAACGCTGGACTACTTCCAGGTGAACCGATTGACTCGGGAGCTCTCTCTCCTTCGACAACAGACGGCCTCCGTGGCATCAACTGCCTCCTCCACGTCGACCATGAACGATCCTATCGATGGGTTCCATACCTCCCCGTCGTTGGGCAGCTCCACACACACCCACTCATCACGGCGTCAGCGGTCATCCTCCAGCCTGAGCTCCCACACTGCTGCCCAAGCCGCCAGCGTGACGGGAATTGCACCCTCTCGTGAAACGAGTATACCTTCTCGTTCGAACGATACCTCCCATCCTCGCACGGTTCGAAGCCGTGAACCGTCTCTCACCTCACGCCGCCCGTCGATCGGGTCTATTCCCTCTCACCCGCAATATTCCCATGGCGATCAGTTTTCCCATTATGGAAGTCCATCCATCTATCCCCACCGCAGTTCGGTGTCACAGACTCACCTGGGATTGTCAAGCAATTCCCTTTCGCGGTACGAGGAAGCGGTCCTGCACAAGTCGGAGTTGGAACATATAAAGCGGGAGAATGAGCAGCTGCGGAAAAGAGTTCGAGAGTTGGAAAATGTGCTGAAACAGCAGAAGGATGGGGAGCCGATGACGCCGACGGAGACTCCGCCAACCTTAAGGGATTCTTGAGGGATCACGGAACCGTTTGTTTTCTTCCATTACTGCCGGGCGCAGTCCTACTTCTCCTTTGTTGTTACTATGATTATCTCTTCAGGGCTGGAAGATTTGCAGGCAGTAACAAATCAAACCTTTCTATTGGCCTCCCCATTCGTGTTTTCTTTTCTTATTTAGCTAGTCGTGCTTGGATCTCTATATTTTCTCTTGCATGTGATAGAGGCGAATAGTTCAAGGCTTCAATATTTTCTAGTACCCTAAAATACGAGTACAATGGGATTCCCTAGAATTGAAAGCTTAATAGAGCTTTAGAACCATCCCATAGGCCATGCGGTTTGTTTAATGGTACTAAAACAAAGCCTTAGGTAGCTGGAAGACAATTCAAGGCAGTTACAAAGACCTTCAAAAAGATATGTGGCTGGAAGGTTTCAAACATGTACGACTGGTAGGTTTAATCTAGTCGATGATAGTGTACTCTAATAATATCCGAATCATTCTGCCTAAAGTCGCTTAAGCACAGGTGAGGAAGCTTTTTCCAAGATGTCGAGTGTCCACTTGGTTCGAGTGGCATGAGGCGGTGCTCGCCCCGCCCTACGTCACCTGTGGCGCAGTCGTGGAATAAATAACTGACTTAAACCAAGCTGTTTCCCCCTTTTCCTCTCCTCAACATACCCTCTCAATCCCAAATAATTTCTCTTTCACTCTCAAAATCAACATCCACCAAAATGTCTGGCGCTTCTACCGTTCACGTTTCCGGCATCTCGCACTCGACCTCCGAGAAGGAGGTCCGCGACTTCTTCAGCTTCTGGTATGTAGATCCTCGCAAGAGCTCTCAAAAGTCGAAAACAAGAGACTCATAGAGCAATTTCCCTTTCGCTAACACCTTATTTACAGCGGCAAGATCACCAACCTGTCCATCACCCCCGTCTCGTCCGAGGCCGATGCCCCCCAGTCCGCCAGTGTGACTTTCGAGAAGGAGGCGTAAGCTACCCCGCACCTCGTTTCATGATGGCACCATAGCCCCTCTTATCACAGCAAACCATCATTGCAATACTATTGAATGCTAATTCACATCGCCTTTATACAGAGCTGCTAAGACTGCCCTGCTTCTCGACCAAACTCAATTGGGCACCTCGTCCGTGCACGTCGAGGCCGCGCAGAGCATCGACACTCTTGCTGGCGCATCAGCCACCAGCGCATCCACCGAGAAGGAAGATGAGCACGACATTGCGCAGGAGGACAAGCCGCGCTCTCGCATTTTCGCCGAGTACCTGGCGCACGGATACGTCGTGAGCGACGGCGCGATCCAAAAGGCCATCGCCCTGGACCAGAAGCACGGCTTCTCCACCAAGTTCACTTCTGCCCTGTCCAACTTTGACAAGAAGTACAATGCTACTGAGCGCGCCCGCGGCATCGACAATAGCTACAAGATCTCCGATAAGGCTGCTACCGGCTGGCGCGGTCTGCACTCGTACTTCGAGAAGGCCCTCGAGCACCCCTCCGGCCAGAAGCTGCGTGACTTCTACGTTCAGACTGATAAGCAGGTGCGCGATATTCACAACGAGGCTCGTCGTCTGGCCGATTTGAAGCAGGGTAAGGGTGGTGAGACTGAGGGTGTTGCCCCCGTTGCCAGTGAGGCTGCTGGTGTCGCCCCCGCGACTGCCCCTGTCTCTGAGCCGGCTGGTACTGCTGCCCCCGCTGAGCCTAAGGCTTAGATATTTTTCTCATGATCTGATGATTATCCCGCGCTGGCGTGCTTTCCTTCATGTCTATGCTTTTCATCGATACATCCCGCTTGCCTTGAGGTCTCTCTGAGGGATCTTACCTACTTCGCCTTTATTTGTTGTCTGGGACGAGCTTATGATTGCGATGATTCCGTACTCTGCGCTTAGTTAGTTCTTGGTATGCGAGTGCGAGCGAGCGAATGAACATACACGATTATTATGATTCATACATCAACTTTTACTCTTGTCTTAGTCCTACACTACTGTAGTTCGTACGTAGGCCGCAACATGTAATTCGTAACTTCATCACTATTCAAAAACTAACCACATACCTACATCAAGTCCCCATTCATCATCCAACCCTAAACAAATTTATCCATCCCTTCTGTCCTCCCCAAAATCAAACCAACACACAAGCTCACCACTCCCGTCAATTCATCTCTTCTTAAACTTCGCCGCCTCAATATCTTCCAGCGGATGCTTGGGGTTACTCCCATCAAGCACTGGTGCCTTCGCCTCCGGCTTCTCGTAGGAGAACTCTGGTGCTTGGCGAGTCGATGGGTCACCCAGTTTACCGTGGGAAGGGGGGTCGCGCTGTTGAATGCCAGATTGGGTCTCTGGCTCGGGGGATTGGCGGCCTGGGTAGGGAGCGGACATCTTGGGATGAGTGTATTTGAGGAAAGTGGGTAGATTTGTAGGATTCTGGAATGGAGGTTAGATCTTGTTGAAGTAGATAGTTACTTTGTGATGCAGTGTATACCTCGGATAATCCGTTAAGATGTATACAATTAAATCTTTGCAAAGTAAATTGAATTGTGAAACTGTTTCAGCGAATTTTCTTAAGAATGATCGGTATCGATGTCAACATAGCTGACGTGACCGGTGCTAAACCGGGTTATCTGGGAGCTTCATCATGATGACGTTCAAACCACAACGACCTGCTACGTTTCGACTTTAGGATGACTCGGGACTACAAGATCCACATCGAATACGGGGTTATGGTTCCTCCTGGGTTTGAAAGTTTAGTTCAAAAAGCCTGCCCCAGGGTGCAGTTGCATATTGCATCTTGAAGCAATAACGGGGGCGAATAGTATGCGATGACATCATCGCCTTCGAGGGTTGTACTCATCACGTGGCATATACAGCATCCCTTGGCATAGTAATGGGACTACAGACCTGAAACCTATCGGTTAAGAAGTATTACAAGGCGATGAAGCTACGTCACGGAAGGCATGTTTGAACTCAGTAATAATAGCATGACTGATGTACTATATCATGATATGGAGGGTGTCTTTGGGGAATCTGTGCAGTGGAGGTGGATTAGAAAAGGGGAGGAATTTCGGGAGATGGGGACTTTTTGAGAGCACATCAACAAGGTGGACATGATACGAAAAATGAAAAAAAGAAACAAACAGAAAATGGAAATGGAAACATGGACAGATATAGACGGGGGTAAACAGGCATGATCTAAACAATGGGAGGAAAGACATGAAATGGGCATATGTCTCGTGAGGATGAGTTGGGAAAAGCAGAACAATCCCGATCAAAAAAATTGAGCATCGATATAGCGGTTTACTCCATCTTTCGGATCTATTGGTTGCCGTTGGACTGCATGCCCGCTGCAGCGGCGGCTTCGGCGTTGGCAGCCGCCAGCGCCTTGGCGTCGGCCTCGTGGAACACTGCCTGGAGAATCTGCTGCTCCTCGGGGCCGAGGACCTTGGTCAAGTTCTCGTAGAGCTGGGGTTGCTCGGACTGGAGGTCTATTGGGGGGATTAGCAAGGTTCAACAATACGGGAAATATGGGTTATCACGTACTCAGGAAGACATGCTTGAACATGCCGTACGGCTCGACCTTGTCCAAAGGAGTCTCGAGGAGACTCTCCTCATCAAGCTCGTCATCGTCGTCATCGGCGAATTGGCTGAACTTCTGGGCCTCCTTGTTGAGGAAGTCGAGGTATGCAGCGCTCTCATCGGCAATGTCACCCTCAACGGCCTCCTCAACTTCTTCCTCGTTCCATTCAACCTCGCCATCCCAGTCATTCTCCTCATCGTCCTCATCGTCCTCATCGTCGAGAGTGAAGTCCGACTCCCGAGTGGCATCCTCGCGCACTATAAAGTTGGTTAGCAAAAGAACTACACTACACCATGTATAAGAAGGAAGACATACGCTTGAGAGCAGCAGGCAAGGTCTGGAACAGCCTTGTAACACCCTGCAGCAATCTGGGCCAGCCCTGCTGGACGCTGACGGGAACGTCAGCAGCCTTCATCGTCAGCAGCGAGCTTATAGCAGCGATGGAAAGCTTCTTGTCGTGGACGCGACGGAACTGGTCAATGCTGGAGAACCAGGTGCTGAAGAACTTGTTGGTCCAGCCCTTGGCTTCCAGGACCTGCAAACTGAGAGCGGGGTTATAGTAGATGGCGTTGATGATCATCTCCATCAGGTGGATACGGTAAGACTTGGTACGAGCCTCACCGGCGTCAATGACAACCATGGCCAACTCAATGAAGAGAGGAATGTACTGGTCGACGTGACCGCGGAGGTTGAGCATGAGAGTCTCGGCCAGCTTGCAGCCGCAGATACGGTCAACACCACCAACCTTGTCGTCGCGGAAGATGTCCTCAACCATGCCAACGACGGCAGCCAGGTAAGCTGGGTTCTGAACCAGCATGTCAGAGCCGTAGGAGACGTAGTTGTCCAGGGCTGGGAGCATGTCCTCCAAGTACAGCTCGGCACCAGCCTTGAAGGTCTTGTGGATCAGCTCAAACGCCTGCCACATGGTAGGCGAAATGGACTTGGACGCGAATGTGCAGCTGTCAATAATCTCAAACACCTCGTTATACAGATCGTACAGCTTGTTCTCCAGAGTGATGCTGATGACGGGCATCAAAATGGTCTCCAAGTGGAGAAGCACATCGGGGGTACTCTCCAGGGTGAGAATGAGGGTACCGATGGTCTGCAAGACACCCAATGCAGTGATGCTCTTGTCGTCCAAGAAATCTCCGTATCCTTCATCGTCACCGGCCTTGTTGGCATTCCGCTCTAGAAGCTCACCAACAATGCGCATGTAAGTGTCGCGCAGCTGCTCGCTCAGGGCAACGGCGAATGGAGTCAGCTCGGCAGAGAAGACCTCAACAAAGTCCTCCATCACATTGGCCAGAGCATCAACATCGACCTCGTTGGCCAGCTTGAGAAGCTGCTGCATGATCTGAGGAATGTTCTGCTGCATGGAGGTGCGGATAACGTCGTGACGGATCAGGGGCTGCAGAGCAAGGGCGGCCTCAACCCGAACGGGCAGCTCGGGGTCAGTCATAGACTCCAGAATGTTCCGGTAGATGATCATCAGGTTGTTGGGGTCCTTGAAGTCCAACTGCTCGAACTTCTCCAGGGTGTCACAAGCACGTGCACGGAGGAAACCGTGGGGGCTGCGGAATTCGGGGAAAACGTGGCGGACGAAGAAATACTCGACCTGGTCAGCAATGGGGCTCTTCTTGCCCAGAATGACCGATGCGAGGGAGCCGATCATTCGGAGAGCACCCTCCTTCTCCCGGGGCTGCTTCTGGTCATCAGCCGCAGACTCGTACTTGCTGACAACGCTGTTGACGAAAGTGAGAATCGAGAAGGTCTGTTTCTTGCGGTTCTTGGTCAGGGAGACCAGGAAGTTGGTAGCGGCAACGTCGGGAGCGGAAACCTCCTCGTAGAAGTTCAGCTTGCGGTGGAGGTATTCCGAAGGGTCCTCCTCGAACAGCTCGATATCCTCATCCGACTGGCACAAGATCGGGAAAACGAAGTGGGCGATCAAGTTGTCCATGTGCGGCTTCAGGTGCTCCCACATAGCCTTCGGCTTGACGCACTCCTCCATAAAGACCAGAGTATAAGAAAGAGCAGAGTTGCTGAGCCATTGCGACTTGGAAACCCACTTGTCGATCTCCTGCAGGTAGCCCTTGAGAATTTCGGGGGCAAAGGAGGTAATGAAGGACTTCGCGAACGGGGTATAATCGGGAATGGAGGATTTCGTAATCGTGGTGGGGTTGCCGTATCTAGTGGGGGTGAAAAATCGCGTGTTAATACCGTACTCTTTTTGCGGAAAAAAGATCACAGAGGGAACAAAGCGCGCGCATCTTACCTGATGAAAAGACGGTTCAAGTTCGCATATGACCACTTCTTACACTTCCACCAGTGGTTCAACTCCCGCTCTTCCTTGGACTCAGCCATGGCGTTCGCGGGAGGAGTCTTGGAGATGATTCGGAGGAACAATGTGCACCAGTCCACAGTAGCCTGCTGAGTCTGCAGAGCTGGGGAGAGCTCAAACTATAAACAAAAAAAAAACCGATTAGTGTCAGCCTCTTGTATACGATGCTTCTTTATAGATGCGCGGGTCACCCACGTAGATGGCGTGCTTATAAGCCTTCACGACAATCCGGAGCATCTCAGCAGCCTCCAGGCTCTCCTCATCAACCAGCCTCTGTCCAATGCTGAGCAACTGGGGGAAAGAGTGCTCCACAATCTTATCGAACTCCTCTCTCTTCTCGCCGGCCTTAAACCGATACACGCGGCAGATGGCCAGCAGGCATTGCAAGCCTGCGTAGACTGTGTTCGCATCATTCGTGCCGAGAAGCTGAAGGGTGAGATCGAGGAATCCAGGCCACTGCTCGGGGAAATCGTTCTGGAGGATCTTCTGGAGCAGCGGAACCAGCTGAGCGCGGACATTGGGCGGCGTGGAGGCCAGAGCAGGGATCAGTCTCTCGCGGAAACTCGGCTTCTCAGCCTCAGGGACGGGAGGGCGTTGCGGGTTATCTTCGACGGGGGCCCATCCGCGGCTGATACGGTTCTTCAGGTAGACACCGGCTAGAGAGAGGAAGCGGGGCAGATTAGACACCGGCGTCGGTGATACCGAAACAGAGACTCATTGAGACACTTACCAGACAGCTGAACGGCATTGTTCTGCTCAGTCTGCAGGATGTCGAGCAGCGCATTGATAAATCCGGGCTGCGTTTCGGCCTAGAGAGGGGAAACCCCCGGGGTGTAAGTCTCACGGCAACGGCGCCCCCCGCCAGGAACACGCAGCAGACATACATATTTCAAGTCCAACTCGGCCTGTTGACGAGTACTCGTGTTAGGGTCGAGAGTCGACTGGATACGGTCTCGGAGAGCCGTAACGTCCATGTTTGCACCACCTGGGCACCCCGGCGCCAAAGATCACAGATAGAAAAAAAGAAAAGAAAAAGAACTCCACGCGAAAGATCCCCGGGGGAAACGGACCAGCGCCGACAAGGGAGGACGAGAGGGAGGAGGGGGGAAATGTCAAGAAAGTGCAAAGGACGAATAAGCCCAAGGCGTTAGGAGGAGGTGGAGGTCGAAAAAAGTGTAGAGGGGGGGGGATTTATTCTTCTGGGATTTTCGCGGGCGGTCGCCCCGCAGCTAATCAGCGGCCGCACACTGATTTTGTATACTCCAGCGGGCTTCCCGGTTAAAGTTCAACATTTTTTACATTTCTTTTTGGACTATACGAGGTAGGCTTGGGAACATGTTTTTTTTGTTGTTTTTTCTTTGAATTTCATACTCGTTACATTGTTTCGTCTCGCTTGGAGACCATCCTTAACACTATCATGGCAGCGGTGTGGTGCTGCCCAATGACCAGACAGTGAATAGTAACCCGATACCTTCTCTACATGTAAAGAGACGCCGCGAAAATGACATCGCGCTTGATCAGCTCCTGCGCTTGCTGCATCTTGGTGTACAGCGATGGATCGCCAACCAGTTTGGCCGCGTTCTTGACCTCGCGACAAGTCTCGTCCAGCCGAGTAATCGTTCGGACAATGGTTCCCTCCATCACATCGGTGAGATCGGTGATGCGGTTGAATGACATGCCCTTGGCCCACTCGTAGACCACCTCAGCAAGGCCGAACCGAGGCTCACTGGCAAAGTCATTGGAGTCTTCACTAGACTGGATGACTTGGTGCAGGACCTGGTAATTGTTGACCTTCTCCGCAATACGGATAATAGCCTCCTGGCCCTTTTGCAATCGAGGAGTGAGGGTAGGGGTACTATCGGTCTTCTCCTGGAACACGAATGCTGACAGAAGGGCAACGATCTCCTCTGGCTCGTATTCGGCCAGGACGTTCTCCAGAACCAGCTCGGTCAAAACCAGTTCATCGGCGGAATGGATTTCACAGGCAACCTTGCCCTTCAATTGCACACGGGACTGCTCGTCGACAAACCCGAGCTCTCGCAGGACCTGAATACGCTGTTCATAGTCTGGAAGCAGTTGAAGGTTTTGATCCGACATCAACTGCTTCAATTGCGAGATGTTCTCCTTCACTTGCCATTCGTCATGTTGCATTTCGAACTGGAGGGAAAGAAAAGGATTAGCATATACACACGATTTATTACCGCATCGGGCCTTTCACTCACGTGGTCCATGAATTTGGGGCATTGCAAGCAGTGGCATGACTGGATGAACTGTGCCTTGGCCCTCCGCTGGTCTATGATATCCCGCGACTGCAACTCCTTGATGCGGACCCAATCGATCTCGTCCCATCGATCACTAAGCCAGGATGAAGTGAACTTGGTTAGCTCTTTATCCGCAAACTTTACCGCTTCTATTTTTGTTTTTTTGTGGTTAGCCTGGTTCGTTAACTAGGTTCGGGAGAAACACTCACCTTTCTTGATATTCAAATACCAAATCGGTCCACCAGCCTTGCACCTGGTGGTCGTAATGCATTCGACATCTGACACTGGGATCTTGCAAATCTTGAGATGCATAGACGCGCCGTTGGAGGGCAATTCCTGCAGGTATGGACGGAACTGGGGCAGGAATGGAAGAATATCACTGGGATGACGTCGGTTGTACACGGTGCCAATTTCAAGTACGGTGATGCAAGGAACGGCCCCGGTGGTGACACCCTCCTTGGTAATCACTCCAGCGGTGCGTAGTCCATCCTAAAACACAATTAGTACTTCACAAGTATACAAACGTCAAAGTCAGACAGAAAGTACCTTTCGATACACGACAAGCTTCTTGACTTCAAAGAGTCGTTTACCAGCGGGAGTTGTGGGCAAGCCGCTGTGCAACTCTGCGGTGAGCCTCTCGTACTCCATTGCAGCATCGTGGCAGGCAGCAAGATCCACGTCACAAATCTCGCAAGGCGGCCGTTTGATCTTCTCCAAGCTGGCCTCGGAAAGCTGGACTTGCTTTTCATGTTCCGGCAGCAACGCTTGGGTAGCATTCTCGCTGAAACTCCGTTTGATCATCTCTTCAATCTTCAGAGCCTCCACTCGAAGAAGGTTGAGAATCATGTTGTAGGTGAGTCGGAATTGGGATCGGAGTTTGGTTGGATCCCCGAGAATCATCTTCTTCAAAGCACCAGCAGGTGGAGCCTCATCTTTGCCACTATTCGTGATGAGCACATAGCCCACGGTGTCGAGACCTCTGCGTCCTGCACGACCAGCCATCTGCGTGTACTCTCCAGGTAGCAGGTCTCGGAAGCTTTTGCCGTCGTGCTTGCGGAATCCAGAGAAGACTACTGTTCGGGTGGGCAGATTCAGACCCATAGCGAACGTCTCCGTAGCGAAGAGAACCTTGACCAGGGACCTTGCGAAGAGAATTTCGACAATCTCCTTCATAATTGGGAGAAGACCACCATGGTGCACGGCAACACCTCTGCTGAGTAATTCACGCAGCCGAAGGATTTGAGGCAGAGTTCGGTCTTCCGGTTTCAAGCGCGTGAGTGACTTCTCGATCATCATGTGGATCAAGCTCTTCTCTGTCGCATTGCAGAAGTCTTGATTGGTGAGAGAGTCTGCGTTTTCCTCGCATCGCTTCTTGGAAAAGACGAAAACGCAGGCTGGAAGCAGGTCTTCCTTGCGAAGATGTGACACAAGGTGAACCCAAGTATTCTTATCTTGGGCGGCGGATTGGCGACCACCTCCACGGCCAGTACGAGCAATATTGCCAGTGCCGCGATTAGAAGGTTGCCCCCGCCCACCTCCTTGCCCTCTGTTTCCACTTCCTTGTCCTCTGTTTCCACCTCCACGCTGGCCACCACCCCGAGGACCTCCTCTGCCAGTATCCTGTCCCCGTCCACGTCCTCGCCCTTGAGGTCCACCGCGCTGCGCTTGGGCCTGGGCTTGAGCCTCCGCCTCCTTTTTGGCTCTAGCATCTTTGCCAGACAGTACATCATTTGCCTTCTTCCAACCGCCTTCGATGAATCGCTTGTTGGAGTCGACAATCTTGAACTTCTCCTTGCCAGCCCATAGATAATGTTCCAGAGGCACGGGTCGCTTGGGTGTCGAAATCACGTAGATGTCCTTCTTCTTTGTGCGGCCAACCCAAGAGGCGAACTCGTAGGTGTTGGGAACAGTGGCGGACAGAAGGATGAGGGTAACGTGCTCCGGAAGCATGATAATGACTTCCTCCCAGACAACTCCTCTCTCAAGATCATTGACATAATGCACCTCGTCGAAGATGACAAACTCGACATCGCGGATGAGATCGGCGCCTCGGTAAAGCATACTTCGAAGAATTTCTGTGGTCATGATCACACAGCTGGCTTCGGGGTTGATCTGAACATCACCCGTGAGAATACCGACATCATCGAAGGTTGTGCGGAAGTCACGATATTTCTGGTTACTCAGGGCTTTAATAGGAGATGTGTAGATGGCTTTCGTCATATGCTTATTTGCCAGTGCGATGGCATATTCCGCGACAACCGTCTTGCCGGCAGAAGTGTGTGCGGCCACAAAGACGGAGTCGCCATTCTCCAGGTGGT
The DNA here is from genome assembly GCF_028827025.1 of Penicillium cataractarum. Classification (NCBI taxonomy): domain Eukaryota; kingdom Fungi; phylum Ascomycota; class Eurotiomycetes; order Eurotiales; family Aspergillaceae; genus Penicillium; species Penicillium cataractarum. The sequence goes on along the minus strand of NW_026622743.1, from coordinate 1,723,752 downwards.
ACACGGCTTCCTTTTGGAAGGTATCCAGCTCGAATGGCCATTCTCGGGCCATATCCGGAACCAGGTCACTGAAGTTGGTGATTTCTTTGTTCACATCAACGACATGAGCCCACTCCCTACCCTTCTGCTTTTGAATACCCGCAAGGAGCTGGTTGCGCGGTTCGAGCGCAGGGAATTCGACTGGCAATAAAGCGTCAATATCCTCTTCTTCCATATCACTTTCTTCATCCTCAACACCAGCCTCAGCGGTTCCATCAGCCTCGGGTGTAGTCTCAGGCTTGTCAACTTGGAGATTGCTCTCCTCCTGAAGAAGGGCATACTCCACTTCCTGATCGCCCTCAGCAGCCTCCTTAGATTTTGCCTCTGCAAACGTGAGACCACGTTCAAAGCCAGGAGGTGTCGTCAAGAGACCGCCCTCAGAACCAAAGTTGATGATCCGATCAAGTCCTGCCTTCTTTCCACCACTGCGTGATTGCTCGGCAGTCTGTGCATCGGCCTCCATTTCAGCCAGAGCCTCGACTGCATCCAAGCCACCAGGTGCGAATGGGAAAAACCCGGCCGCGCCTCTGACAAATTCCGCACGACCAGCAGGACGGCGAAGAAGAGAGGTTGAGTTCTTGGCTGTATCACTCGTCGCTGGGATAGTCACTTCATGATATCCCGTTACCCGTCCTTCCAGTCCTTCTCGTGTAAATCGAGTGACGGTTCGCGTCTGTGTGGGGGCAATCTCGAAGAGGTCTGTGGTGTCTACAGGTACGTCCCATCGTCTAAAGGAGTCATTAGCTAACGTTAACGGTACCCGCGAACATGGGAAAGCATACTTTTGTAGCTGGTTGAGCCAATTGGAGCTGAATTTAGAAGATGGTGTCAAGAATTCAGCCTCCAGCTCTGCTAATAGCTCCTCTCCACTCTTGGTCGTTTGCTTGCGAGACCTGGTGTTGATTTGTGTATCTTTGTCTTCCTCGGCGAGCGGAGCCTCCAGTCGAGATTGGAACAAGTCTGGGTTAACATCCTGAGCTGTTAGTCGCAGCTGCTCCATAGCCGAAGTCAGCGAATCCGCCATTGTCGATGAGGATGGGTCAATGGGTTGCGAATGTTCCTCGTCGGGTTTCTCGATGTTCAGCTCGGTAGTGACGGCCCACCCCACCTTGGTGTGTGGTTTTGGTGGTGACAATTTGGGAGGCGTTGTCCCAGTCTCGCGTTCAATACCGTGAGAATCAGCCTGAACGAAGACGCAACGACGCGTTCTCGGAAGAGGGAAAGGCTGAAAGAGTAAAGTCAAGACATGGAAGTGAAGCACGAAGACCCAAAGCTCCCCGCTGCAAGAGCTTCCACAAGGCGGTATGGATGGGCAGTTTTGTCTTTGTGTTGGAGATTGACGTAGTGTGGGGCGGCTACATCCAACTATAAGAATTTCGACAAGAACTCCTTTTCTCTTTCCCCTTCTTCTCAATTTTTCTATATTTACATCTTTATAACATGTCAAGGTTGGAAATATACACACACGTTTGACATCAATACGAAGAAGCCTTGAACTATGCGATCAAGTTGCAAATCAACTGTGATGTGGGCGTAACAGAGCCCTAGGAGACGAGCAACCTGAAGTGAGAATCTGTCTACGAAGTAGGCTGTCTCTCACGACTCGGACAGGCCTTTCCAACATGCCACTACTCGATATATTTTCCGGCTGTCCAAGCAAAACACGCTATTCGAGGATAGAGCCCACCTAACGATAGTCGACACACTGCGAGTACAACTATATCAAGACCATGACAGTGAGCTATCATCTGCAGCGGTTTTGTATTGTACTTATATCAATAACTGCCCTTTCACTACCCTTTAAGACTCTTGTGCCGGTGATCATAAGCATTTTTAGGCTCTCTATTACTGGAACGAATCCTGCAGTATTACACCTACGATGCCAATAACCCTATTGAATGTACGCACCAACTGGCTTGGGACCTGCTGATGTACCTTTGGGGGATTCCACGATTCGGTATACTCCTATAATTATTCCACTGGACGGGCGAATCTTGTGCCAAGGAACAATTTCCGACGCATTCGTGCGACATTATCTATAGTCGAGATCCCCCATGATATCTCCACACAGGGAGCACATTCCCGAGTACCGCCCCAGCCATGGAGCCAGTCATTCTCAGAACCGGCACTGCTTGCAACCTACCACGCAGAATCCGAGGCGATCAGCTCTTAGATATTATCCAGCTATCGCACGGCAACATGGCTATGCAGTACTTTGCAGAGACCACAAGCCTAGATACCTGACAACGTATCCAGGAAAGAACGCTTTAGTTGGTATATCAGAGCTAAAAGCGCGACTGTAGCCTATAAAGAAGATCTTCTGTGGCTGGCACGATCCGGCAATCCCGTTTTTCTTCTTTCTATCTATTTCCCACATTGAAATATGAGTCTCTGGTGTCATGAACGCACACAAACCCATTCTTGTTGGCGCTACCGAACTGAAGAAGGTCCGACACGGAACGACAATATCGTACCAATAGCTGAAGAACCTGAACCGGTCACCCTGAGATCGGTTGTGTCTCGTCATGTCACGGACGACGACATTACAACGAGACCTGGGAGAAAGAAGGGAGGTGTGAATGTGAGACACCATGTGACGGAGTTGGAGACATGGCTCGAATGTGATCGACAACACCAAGCTGTAGGCGCTACAAGATGAATTTAATCCACGGGGTGGACGTTTCAGTACGAAATTTCAAGTGTTATGTTCTAGTCAGTATAGAAAAGGGGTTCACAATGCATCCACATCTAACAACCTTGTATATCATTCATAAATATGCTCAGCAAGCAATTAAGTATAGACAAATGAGAGGGTAAGATCTGCAGATCTAACACCCAAAAGAACATGTGCGAATGCTATGTGCAGCAGACATGCAGCGTCGAAGCATGATTATCAACCAAAAATGAAATAGCGCAAATAAAAAGCTTGAACATAAGACACGAGTTTCGCGTGACCACAGAGACACGAAACATAAGAATATGATAATCAACACCAAGTAAAGAATAAGGACAAGGGTATTGAAATGTGAAAAGAACGACATCCCGATCAATGCAATGATAGACTGGTACGTATAACACAAATGACATGCTGGAGAAGATTGAGAAATGATGGATATGGTTTGATGTAACGGGCTGCTTTTGAAGGGGCCGGATTAATATTTAAAAGCCGCACATGGACAGCCTGAACAAAGTGCGATATGATATCAAACAGGCTTAACTGTACTGCTGATGATTTTGCGTATTAACATAGATAAACAAGTATTTACTCCGTTGCAGAGCCTTCTTTCGGCTCCGTGTTCTCCTTCTCGGGTGAGTACTCGTATTTCCGCTTTGCGGGAATAGACTGTTCCAAGGATACGGGAGCTGGTCCCTGGGAGACGGATTCAGAGGGTGTCAATGATGCCAACGCTTCCCGAGGTTCAGATTCTGGAGTGCGGTCGATAATAGAAGAGATCGACTGTTTAATCGAGCCGTTCATGGCCGGTTTGGGCGGTATAGGCGAAGCATCTTGTGAGACGGGAGTATCAACCGTATCAGGAAGAGAGCGTTCCGTCGCCTCAGTCTTGACTCGATAGATCTCGTCACGAGGCTCTTCGCTGTCCTCGGGCTCCGAGTCGAGCTCGGGATCATGGCCCTCATCATCAGGACCCCCCTCCATAGGACTATCTTCCATCGATCCGCGATTCGAGGCTTGCACTGGCGGCAACGGCGCATTCGGATCGTAGACAATACCACACATCTCGAGCGCACGCGATTGACTGCCCAAGGTGCGATCTTTATGCTTCTTAGTCAAGTGGCACATGAAGCCGTGCAGTGTGACAAAGTCGGATTTACCGCAGCCGTGAATCGGGCAAGTTAAATAGACTAGACTTCCATCGGAGGGCCGCTTCCATAAAGCGCGGCCGGAGGGATCGTGGGCTGCTGGGCGGCCATGACGTTCGCCCCATGCCTCGACGTTCTTGATTGTATACTTTTGCTTGCGCCGGATAGATCCTGCGCCATTGACGGCATCGTGGGGATTAATGGGGTGCTGATGTTGATTTTGATGGGCATGTGGGTGTTGAGGGTGTTGAGGGTGTTGAGGTGGAGGAGGTGGAGGTGGAGGAGCGTGATGAGGTTGAGGATGCATATGAGTAGGTGGAGGCATAGGAGGCGGTTGTGGTGTGCGTGATACTGGTGGTAGTGGTGTCTGGCGAGGTTCCGGAGGGCTCTGCTGCTTGAAGAAGGCCAACGTCGTGGCCGCGCTGGTCTCGGACAACCGGCGTGGTGGTGTTGGCCGCATTGGCGGCGAGTCCATTGTCTGGTTAGGTCCTAGGCCCATCGACTCTCTCTTAATCCTTTTGCGTTGTCTTCGAAGATCCTGCAGTATTGCTATTAGTATTTCATCCCGCCCAAACACACACGCTTCGAGTATATTCAAGTATACTATTACGTACCTCCTCCTCAGCCTCGGCGCTCTCGGTCATTCTACGGAATTCTTCATCTTCACGCTTGCGGATTGCAAGTAGGTGATGCCGAGCTGCCATCCGGTTCATTTCTTCATGCTCCAATTGACGCAAGCGGGCTTCGATCTGATCTAGAGAGGACAAGGCCGCTGGCGGTGGTGGGGGAGGCGGTCCTGCATGAGGATCGTGCAAAGGTGGAGGCGGATAGTGACGATAGTGATGATTTTGAACCATTTGCTCTGGTGGAGGCATTGCTGGGTGAGAAGGCGGATTAGGATTCATGGCGATAGCCTGATAGCGTGGAAGACTGTGTGCGAGATGACCAGGAGCCCCGTTGAGGCCCTCGGGGACGGCGTGAGGCACCGGAGGTGCAGCAGTCATGACGATGTCTCTCGTTGATTTTTAGGTGTATCCGTGCCTCCTTCTGACTTGCAAGAGTGTTTTCCCCCTCGTTGCTTGTCTCAAGCCCTTAGCTACAATGATGGAGGGCTATGAGAGAGCAAGGTACTGGAGAGCCAGATAGTAGCGATAGCGAACAAAACGTGCCAAAGACAGGGTAAGAGGAAGATGGAGGTGTACAGAAAAGAAAAAAAAAAGAAGTTTAAAAAAAAACAGGACTGGGAGTGGGCAATGAGACAAGAATCGACAGAGAAAAGCCCCATTTCCGATCTATGGGTCGACGGTTAGGAAAGGATTGACATCCAGACGTCCCCATCCAAAGCCATCCATTCAAATCATGATAATAATAGCAAAATAAAAATAAGAAATGACAAAATCCACTAGCGCGACCCTTGGGCTGCATCCCCGTTATCGTGAAATTTCCCGCTGGTAACGGCCGAGTAAGGAGATCGGCCCCCCGTAGGCGCCAGTAGGCCTAACAGGCTGAAAGCCCATTTCAGCTCCCAAATTAAGTTAGTTGACCAGTAAGATCCATTTTACAATGAGGGTACGAGCTCGTTGGGGGGAGGGGGGGCATGTACAAAGAGTTTAGGGGGAAAAGGAGAACGATGGAGAAGATTGGCGAGGTTTGCATAGTATTGGTGGGAGTTGAACAACGTATCGCGATCTTCATTATTATTAGACCCAGACTAATTGAGATGATTAGATCATAAGCCAGTCATGGTTAGTTCAGACTTTCCGGGGGAGATTGGAATTGGCCGTATCATCATACATTTCGACCCCCCTTGTAATTAGAAATGAAGCAAAACCAGTTTAGGAGGGTGCGGTCAAACGTTAAGCGGGAAAAGCAGAAGGTATGTACAAAGTACAGACTATACAAGTTATACGCAAGAGCTTGGAGTAGCAGTACTGTGACAAAGTACGGAGTCCCTATGGAAAAGAAAAGAAAAAAAAAACTCAGCCATAAGATCAGAAGGGAGGCAACGATTCCATGGATTGGCTCGGCGCTAGTGGCCCGATGTAATCAAATCACAACAATCACAATTCCTCATTTCCTGGAGATTGGAATTGCGCGAATCCCTGGCACTAGTCCCCTTTTATTCTTAGACTCAAAGTAAAACTGTCACATCAGTACTGTTCCAAAAGTCCCAAAGTCCCGCCCTCGATCTCCATAGACAAACTTTAGTTGCCTTCGAAACGAGTCTTCCAAGACGTCTAAAAGGTAAAACGAATGTGCGATCTCAATCAAAATCGAACGGATGAAAAAAAAATTATGACTGTGCGTAGCGAAAACCTAAGCCCATCCCGAAAACGCCTCCAGTCAGTTGACCACATCCTGTTTAATAATATCTTACCCACTATAGACTCCACTGGGCTTGTGGATGAGCGCATGTACGAACAAACACTACTGGGCCACAAAGGAAAACTCTGGAACGCCCTGCCCGAATGTACTGGCGACGGGAGCTTCAGAAGTCTCTTTTTTTTTCAAAAGGTACGGCGCATAAGGGGGAGCAGCGGCGCTTCCTGTTGGAACGAGTGGCCGAGGTGACCAGTCTCAAACACCCCTGTTTGGTCAATTATTTTCAATGTAATAATGATAGCTGGAGAATCATCAAAGCCCTTTCTATAATATTATGGAGTCAATTTTCCTTGTGATAATGCTTACTATAATATTAGCATCATCCATGGCTATACTTTACTACTCCTATACTAGAATGTACTTTCTATTCCATTTAAGCTAAAAAATCACAAGTACTCTGCCGAGCTTATCCCGCCCTTGAATTCTAGGTCCTCGCTCGGGAGTTACAGCCCGCAGCTATGACCATCTTTAACGAACAGGAAGAAAATTACCGGAGTGCGCCCGGAGAAAAGAGGAGTAGGTATGACGAACATTCGTTGATCCATCACTTTCTCTGAACGAGTTAGTCCCAAGTCGCTAGCTAGCTAGTGCGCTTGAAAGGTAAAAAACTGACCTTCTTAAGCGGGGAATATTACCTACTACACTGTAGTAAATTAATATGGCTAAATGCCAAATGGGGGGGGATCAGTCAGAGAGTGTCTCGAATCCAAATAGATTTTCCCTGCAAATTGTGGCAGCCGCTCTCAGTCACTAGTGCGCTTCCAGTCCCCAATCTTCTCACTACGAGTGGCTAGTGAATAATTCCGGTCTCATCTGCCCAATGGCAAGCCGCAGATCTACCGTCATGGCTGCCAAGCCCTAGTTGCAGTCATTGCGGGAGATCATTATGTAACACAGGGGAAGAAACCGACTGACTGGTGACCCTGGTTTTCCCTGGTCGAAGCTGCTGGAAACTGTGGGTTTCAATGGGGTTTCCAACAAAAATAGTATGGGTCGTTCCAATTTCCCATGCTCCTGCAGAAAAAAAAAGGAGCTCTCTTGCTCAGGGGTAAAAGGGTTGAGATAGGGCTGGCAATAAACAGTCTCGAAATCAATCTAGCGAACAATATCCAAGGCAAAATCTCATCTAAATTCTAAACTACTGGCTATAGACTCGTCTAGTACTTTGAGGGTTACACAGCTATGTACAAGGTACATTGGTGTGGCATCGCTTGGCCATACAATCTCGTCCCTACTTTTGGTACTCACAAATTATTGTTTATCCATTATTACTGTGCTGCTAACAGTACAAAGCAGCTATTATTATTGACGTTGATTTGTTTTCCATCTCCACGCTTCAACCCTTTTAGGAATGGAACCGGTAGACTACTGCGGTAAGAACCACAGATTCCAACCAAAGAAATCAAAAGACCACCCACACTGGCACACAGACAATGACCACATCCATGAAAATTGCCGAATAGACAATCAAGTTTAGACATCTACACGAAGCTAGGGGAATTGGTTTGCTTCCAAGTGCGCCAGGTGGCTCCTCTTGGTCGGCACCCTAGCTCCGATAGAGGCAATTTCTGACTGCAATACAATATGTACTCCGTACAGGATCCAGTATGTATTATTGGGGGGTCATGGAAGGGGGCCTTTTACTACGGAGAATACTTACAGTATGTATTCGGAGAAGTCCAAAAGACTCCGTTAGGAATAGATACCGGGGGAGAATGGTCAAAGTCAGTTATTGTTTTCTTTCCGCATGTGGTAGTCCATTAATCAGCTTTGTAGGTCAAATGACCTCCTTCGAGTCTCAACAATAAAATCCTATGGTCTAAGAACCCAAGTCTGGAGCAGACGCCAGGGCTGAGTTCGTGTTAGAGTAGTCAAAAAAACTCTTTTTTTGCTAAAAAGAAACACAGTTGGACAGAAAATCGAGCCTAAGTGGAGACAATGGGAAATAATCATACAGTACACAGACACTAGGGGTCGCGCTAAGGGCCGACGGTCTCACAAGAAGATAGAAAATTTTCAAACGCCTGCATCATCTACGCTGCGGTCATTCGTTGATCAGCTTTTGTTGTCCATGATAGGATTAAGTAGTTTGCTGTCTTTCTGCAAGTCTGTAAGATGGGAAGGTCAAAGAGAGGTCCTCTGTAACTAACTAAAGCTTCCCCCTCTGACTCTTCCTGCAAAAAATTCAACATGATCCATCGAACTATGCTCCCATGGAGTATAGACGGCCCCGCCCTTTTTACCCACCAAGGCACCAACCAACCCCCCTACCAGGATCTTTGGCCTCGTAATTCACAAACATCATCATTGGAAAAAATGACCCACTTTGGAAGCCCAACTGGTGTGTACAACGATGATTTGCCCGTCGCGCGCACTGCTGCAGGGAAGCCTGCACTCCTGCTTCGCTCTGCCACCGGGCGGCTTGAATCCAGATTGGCCCGGGGATCATGGTTGTATGTGGATGCTCTCGTGTCGCATCCCTGTTGAATGATAGATAGTAAAGGACGTTTTTGTTTCCTGCATAGTGCCTTGTCAACTAGCTTTTTTTTCTCTGTTTCTTATGAGTCCTGAATTCTTACGGGCGCAGAAGTTCTTTGAATCAGTGCAATGACATTATCATTCAATGTAGGGTGATAGTTAAACTTTGAAGTATAATGTCATAGTTACTGGTTTTTCTACACTAAAACAACCCCAAAAACAAGGTAAATGGTCCAAGTGGCAGCAACCAAATGGAGCACCGGCCTCTTCAGCGTCTAGTTTTTCTTATTGCCCCATGATCGGGAACTCTAGACCGACAGAAATACTACCAAATGTAGCTAACTAATACAATCCTCACAATATGAGATAGTACTAATAATAAAACAAATAATATATCGTCTCGCTTGGCATTGATTGGAAATCTCGCCTGGCCGCAGCCGCTCTCATGCAAGGAATCGAGACTATAGAGGCGATTGGTCCATCTGGGACTAGCTCGACTAGCTTGGCCATGCGCAAACACAACCTTGTTCCAGGCCTGCTTCTCTCGAATAGATTGGCTGTTGGGGGTATTGAAAAGGTCTCGACTGCTACATGCGTACCAGACTCTCTCATACGGCTCATACTGTACTCCGGAACGAGTTTCGAGCTAAACTCGACACAATATTAATGGATTCGAAGCTTTCAACGCTCAGCCCCGTGTGTCAGCGATCATAGCATGTTTTCGACCTATCGTGTCTCAGCTGGAACTCTATTTCCCCCATCGATATTGATTGACTAGATTTTGGGGCACAGCGGAAGGGCCAAGCACACATTGGGGGGCAGATTATTGTCTGTAAAGTGTAAATGTACTTTTGGTCTCGAGCTGCTCAGGCATGAGCAGCCTTCGTCCGTCCATGCTTCCTTGACTATACAATTGATTGTATGGGCAGACGAAAAAGAATGGGCTTGCAGGATGCATCCGGGTCAGAAGAGTACACAACTGCGCGACAGTCTCATTCGTCGACTATCGGGATATTAGATGAGCCCAGCAACATCGTGGCCACTCCAAGAGCCACACACACAGGGAGGTGCGGTAGAATGTAGTGTAAGAAGTAAAGTAAGATGTCAGATCCTAATTGCCCCGTGTCACTAGAGATGCAGGCAGGCTGGCCTAATCAACGGTCTTACAGCTGAGAAGAGAGAGGAGGTCAAAAAAGTAAAAAAAGGCGAGAGGAGAATGTCTGATTTCTATTGTCACATGCACCTGAAAAGCCAAAGCCCGCATCCTTTTTGGTGGCCCCCCTTGCCGTCAATGTCATTAGATACAATTGTAGACAATCCCGGCATACTCTTGGGTCAGACCTGGACGGTCGAATCCCAGAGGGTACATGGGCAACAGAAGAAGGAAAAGGAAAAAAAGGGGAAATAGATCATACACGTTGGTAGTCAAACACCGATACACCAGAACAAGAAGGGGGATAAAAAAGCCTTTGGAGATATGTATACAAATGATGCGAAAAAAAGGAGATGCAAAGACAATATCAGAGTGTCTTTTTAACACAAAAAGGGAAATGGAAAAAGGAAATAGAAAAATACACTAGCCACACGAGGTGACCGAGGAGGGAGCAGTAGCGTTAAACATGAGAGAAGCGAAGCAGTTTACTGCTTGTTCTCACCCTGCTGCTCACCACCCTGCTGCTGCTGCTCGTTCTGAGCCTTGTGCATCTTGTCGAACAGGGTCAGGGAAGCAGTCTGGAGCTCATCAACCTTGGCCTTGAGCTCCTCAGCGGTAGCGGTACCCTCGCCAGACTGGTTCTTGGCGACGTACTCGCGGAGAGTGGCAATCTTCTCACGGATGGTCTCGGCCTCAGCCTTGTCGAGACGGTCCTCGAAGTCCTTGAGGGCCTTCTCGGTATCGTTCAGGACGCTGTCGGCGCGGTTGGCAGCCTCGATGGCAGCCTTGCGCTCCTTGTCGGCCTCACCGTACTTCTCAGCCTCGTCAACCATGTTCTGGATCTCGGCATCAGAGAGACCGGAGCCGGAAGCAATGGTGATGGACTGGTCCTTGTTGGTGGACTTGTCCTTGGCGTGGACGTGGACAATGGAGTCGGCGTCAATGTCGAAGGTGACCTCGATCTGGGGGACACCACGGTGGGCAGGAGGAATGCCAACCAGCTGGAAGTTACCCAGCATCTTGTTGTCCTTGACGAGCTCACGCTCACCCTGGTAGACCTTGATCTCGACAGCGGTCTGCATGTCGGCAGCGGTGGAGAAGGTCTGGGACTTCTTGGTGGGGATGGTGGTGTTACGGTTGATCAGACGGGTGAAAACACCGCCGAGAGTCTCGATACCGAGGGACAGGGGAGTCACATCGAGCAGGAGAACGTCAGTGACCTCACCAGCCAGGACGGCACCCTGGACGGCGGCACCAATGGCAACAGCCTCATCGGGGTTAACCGACTTGGAGGGCTCACGGCCGAACATGGACTTGACGGACTCAGTAACCTTGGGCATACGGGTCATACCACCGACCAGGATGATATCCTGGATGTCGCTGGCCTTCAGGTTGGCATCCTTGAGAGCCTTGCGGACGGGCTCGGTGGTACGCTGGATCAGGGGGTCGACGAGGGCCTCGAGCTGAGCACGGGTCATCTTAGATTGGACGTGGAGGGCTCCGGAGGGGCCGGCGGTGATGAAGGGCCTTGTTTCAAACCCGAAATGTTAGCAAGGAACAGTTCTGTGCGAAAGGGGTATTTTGGGGGGAGAGTTGGAAAGGTAAAACTCACAGGGAAATCTCGGTCTGGAGGGAGGAAGACAGCTCAATCTTGGCCTTCTCGGCGGCCTCACGGATACGCTGGATGGCCATACGGTCGTTGGACAGATCAACACCGTTGTCCTTCTTGAACTGCTCGACAATGTTGCGGACCAGGGTAATATCGAAATCCTCACCACCCAGGTGGGTATCACCGTTGGTGGACTTGACCTCGAAGACGCCCTTCTGGATCTCCAGAACGGAGATATCGAAAGTACCACCGCCAAGATCGTAGACAGCGACAACGCGGTCAGCCTCCTTCTCAAGACCGTAGGCAAGAGCGGCAGCAGTGGGCTCGTTGACAACACGGAGAACGTTCAGACCGGCAATCTGGCCAGCATCCTTGGTGGCCTGACGCTGAGAGTCGTTGAAGTAAGCGGGGACGGTAACGACGGCGTTCTTAACGGGCTTGCTGAGGTAGGCCTCGGCGGTCTCCTTCATCTTGTTGAGGACGAAACCACCAATCTGGGAAGGAGAGTACTTCTGGCCACGGGCCTCAACCCAGGCGTCACCGTTGGTGTGCTGGACGATCTTGTAGGGGACCTCCTTGATGTCACGCTGGACCTCAGCATCGGTGAACTTGCGACCAATGAGACGCTTGGTAGCGAAAAGAGTGTTCTCGGGGTTGACAACGGCCTGACGCTTGGCGGCAATACCGACAAGACGCTCGCCGTCCTGGGCGAAACCGACAACGGAGGGGGTTGTGCGGGCACCTATTGGAAATCAAGTTAGCCATCTGAATTCATCCAGATACTCATGATCGTCCAGGTTGGCAGATCGGCCGAAGTCCCGATTTTTTTTGTTTGGGAGGTTCGGACCAGGTCGCCGGCGACGATGAAAAAATTTTTCACCTACCCTCAACGTTCTCAATGATCTTAGGAGTCTTGCCCTCCATGATGGCAACGGCGGAGTTGGTGGTACCTAGATGAATTTGCGTTAAAAATAATGTCACAATGATGCATTACGCGACTTGGAAGCTACTTACCCAGATCAATACCGATGACCTGGCCCTTCACCTTCTCGCCCTCACCAGCTTCCGTGGAGTTCCATCGGCGGATGGCGGGGAGTCTGGAGGCAGGGGTGCGAGCGAAAGCAGCGCGAGGAAGCTGAAGCGATTCTTGTCAGTTGATGCTGTTGCGACGCGCGTGACTGGGCCATGGCTCTTTCCCGACGGGAAGAGAAGAGAAAAAAAATAAGGGAGACTTACCGCGCGAGAAATGCGGGAAGACAGCATTGTGATAAATTAAGTAATACAGAAACAGAGAAAAGATGAAAACACTCCCACGAATCAATCGCTGAGTGGATAGAGGGATTAAAGGGGGGAGAGAGAGAGGATGGAGAATGAGAGGAGAAGAAGGACGGAAGGGAAGGACGGAAGGGTAGAAATTGCACGGAAAGCTTCGGCCCGTTCGTCGAAGTTGCTCGAATCACGGGACACAGCCAATCAGCGGCCGCGGATGGTTCTGGGGCTTCACCGCCCGGGTGGACTTGGTTGCCGGATGACGACGAAGTATAAACCACCGTGATGATGCGTAGATTGGTATACCTTTGGCATTGTATAGGGAGAGTCTCGAGCTAGCAAATCTTAAACTTGTTTATTTTCATCCAGTAGCTGCTCTACATTGACCTTAGGGTCTTCTAAACTCATGAATCCCATACACCTACCACCTCCGGACCATCTCCCGTAGCTCTCCCATTCTTTTCGGTTTGCCTCGGCCAACCGGCACATCTCCCCGAAGGCTCCAGAATGCCCTGGTATCCTTGCCCGGCTATTGTTAGCTTTAAGCCTCCCCAGTGTTCCCAGTGTGCCCAGTGTGCCCAGTGCAATGGCACAGATAATATCAATTTCCGCCCTAGGGGACAATCTGGGGTCCATGGTCCCCGGTACTGGGTGTCGTGTGACCTGAACTTTGTTCGGTCGTTGATAGTCATTGCAATGTAGACGGGAGTTCGTCGGGATGTTCATAGTTACCACATAAGAGGCTCTAAGACTGGGGTCGTTACGGTCGCGGAATTCTGCCCTACGATGCTGGAGAGAGTAGGGGGGAAATGAGATCTCCGTTAGAGGTCGTCGATGTCCAATTTTATCTTGCGTTAAAGGAGAACCCTGATATATATTGTGGGTGTTTCAGAGCTGATAGATAGTGTTTCTGGCTGTCCTCATTCCTTTGTAACCTAGAGTCGGCATTTCCACTCTTATAGTTTTAGGATTGCGTACTAATCATGTCTGGAGTACCACTCCTAACTAATAATTCTGCTGGAACCGTGTTCGTTTTCGGACCCTGAAACCCGCCGGCACCGCATTCGTTGGAAAAAGTTGCTTTTCCCCCGGCTTTTACCTCCAAAAGTCTTACGTCATCCGTTTGCAAGCGCATACACTCTTTACTACTGACTCTTCGTTGGGCTCTTCACATCTCAACTCTCTGGCCTGCTCAACCGCTACGGGGTCCTGGATACCCCCCGCTTGCTTTCGCTTGTACAGACAATGTCAGCGCTGGCCTAGCTTGTCAACATGACCTCGGATTCGACCGTGTAAGTCGTTATCTCTGCTCTCCCCACCTCCGTCTCCTCTTCCCCCGTTATGTTTCAAAGCTGCGTGCCATCGCTGGCTCATTTGACTCTCATGACTGATTTGAGTTCCTATCTTAGACATCGCCCGACCGAGTCTCTCATTCTCCCCACTAAACGACGATTCTTCCCTTTCCGCATTCCTAACTTGTTCGTATTTCCCCGCTTTCCATGTGCTTGCCACCTACTGACGCGATCGATTGATAGCCACACGCAACTACGCCACTACATCAGCACCGCCGATCCAGATCGCATCTATGTCGTAGTCGAAAGAGTCGTCTATGCGATCCATATCGCTGCACACAAGAGGGAGAGCATAGCTGTCATTCCCTTCGAGCCACGATGCTTGGCGGCTGGATATGGGTGGATCGCTGTGGGGGGCCCCGAGAATGGTGAATGCGCCTTTATCAGAACCGATGAGAGAGGGCTACAATTGCACGGCGAGCCGTCCTCCCACCATCCATCAGACGTGGACAGTGCGCTTCCACTCGACCTGGAGCCACCGTCGGGACTGCTGTCTCCAGACACTACGACCGGGGGGACGGCATCATCGCGCCGTTCACCTCGGCGGATGATGCCGGAGTTTGAGCTGCACAAATTCGGAGGCAGTATTGTCAACTCGGTGACGATTCATCATTTCCCGGGAGATCGTGAGGGTATCTCAGATGAAGATGTCATGGTCCTCAGGTAGTTATCCTCGGTCTCGGTACCTAACCTGTACCTGAAACTAATCATTTCGATAGCAACAACGATCGAACCGTCACCGTCTACTCGTTGACCCGTGCAAAGGTATTGAAGGTCCTCCATCATCCGACTTGCATGAACTATGCCATCATTTCGCCCGACCATACAATCCTCGCTGCTGTCGGCGACGAGAACCGTGCTTATTTCTACGATGTAACTCGTGACTGGGAATCGGTGGTGACCGTCGAATCAGGTGGAAAGGTTGGGGGTTGGGAGTGGGAGCTGTTGCGCTGCATTGAAATGGATATCGGATCGCGGTCGGACGATGCCTGCTGCTTTACCATTGCGTTTTCTCCATCCAGTCATCTATGTGCGATCGGATCTCAGTCTGGAATCATTACTGTACTAGACATGGACTGCGTTCGTGAGCTGGACAACGAGGAACCTGTGATCAGCCAATTTACAGCTTCCAGATCCTGTACCGAGGGTGGTGCAGTACGATGCATGACTTTCTCTCCCGAGCCCTGGGATCTTTTGGTCTGGTTGGAAGGTCATGGCAGAGCCGGAGTTGCAGATGTTCGCCAGTCATTCCTGCGGAGGCAAATCCTGTACTTGAATGCCGATGACCCCCAGTTGCAAGAGGTTCGTACCGTGCCTCTGGCAACCAGCTTTGATGATGGCCTTTCAGATGACGAGTTGGAGATCACATCGCGACTGGGATTGGACGCCGAAGATCTCGCATATATTCGAGAAGGGGAAGGAATAGGGCGTCTTCCGTCGCGCGAGAGCTTGCTTCATGACCTGACAGCTCGCGAGCGATTGATCATGCAATTCCTCAACACTGCTCGCTGGAACGCAAGAGAGGAAATGGGTCTGACCGAGCGGCCAGAACCGCCGGCAAGAGCAAGCCATCCACACCATGCAGCTCATAGCCGCCATCACAGTAACACGGAGGAGCTCGGTTATGGATACAGATACATGTCTCCAACAACCCTCTCCGAGTCCCCTGAGACCACCCTTGACAGTCATACAGGCCGACCCAGTGCTACTCACCTTTCGCCCCGCAGTGGGCGCCGGAGTTCGGTGGTGCTGTCACAAAGTAGTCGGCCGCCTGAATCGGATTCTTCGAACCATGACCGCCAGCCCAATGCCACTTCCAGCTGGACATCGAGCTCACGCTCGGAGCTTTCTTCAGAGTTGATAAACCGGTTCAACACTGACCCCGAATACATTCTACAAGTGCAAGAAATGGAAGCCCGTATGGCTCCTCCGCAGCCCCCAGAGCCAATCACTCCAGCCAGCCTTGATCCCCGACGTTCGAGACCCGCACGCTCGAGCTCTATTCCTCGACGTGTAGACCGACCGCAGTCCGGACAGCCCGGCTCAGAAAGAAGACACGACCCTTCGCGACTCTCCAACTATGAGATTAGAGCCAATGTTGCGGCAGAGCGATTGCGACGCCAACGTCAAATTGCCAATGAGGTGCACAATCGCTCGATTGCCGAACGAGGACACAGAGGGCAGCAAGAGCAGCGAGCTCGTCAGCAAATGCTTGGCTTTGAACAGACCCATTCCCCTCGATGGATTCGCAATATTATCAATGACCTTCCTGATCGGAGCTTCATTCATGGCCCTGGAGCCGAAGAGCCAGACGCCACAGCTGGAGTCGGCTGGGGCGCCGATGGAAGAACATTGTACGTGCAAAGCCCACTCATGCTGCAAACCTCTTGAGCTAACCTTTTCTCTAGATACATTGCAACCCTGGAAGGAATCTTTGAGTTCCAACTAAACGTCCACGACCGCAAAACCTTCCCCATCTTTTCATACCGCTAAACCTAGCCTAGCGCTCAATACACCCTACGCATTGAAAGCTCCAGGAAGAAATTGCCAAACCTCCCTCCCAAAGACTATCCCAGAAAGTCACTTCTCCAGCTCAGACAGCCCGTTCCCGATTTCCTTGCGTCCATTTTAACCCTCTGTTTCTATTTCGGCGTTTTCCTTCTCTTCTTGTTGCATATCCCTCTGGCGCTTGGGGGCGTACATTGGTACATCGATCGGCCGACGTGTTTCATACTTCCCTGCACAGATTCTTCTTCACAGGCTGATTCCGGTACAAAAGTTCGGCTTAGTATGATACTTTTAATGCAACTTTTATGAAATTGAATCTTGTATTTAGAGAGAATAGTGGTATGTGTAGTATTTGACAATAGTAGAGTTTCAAGTCGGTTTTGAAAACCTGTGAGATAATCTAGGTATACGAATGATACCTGGTGTTTTCATACCCGGAGATTAGAGTGAGACACAGGAAGGCGTACATAAACGATAGACAAGAGAGCCAACAACAAGTAGAAGGGATAATATGAGGGCAAGACATGGGAATGACCTGCCGCGGAAAGCCCGCACAACACACCACGAGCCGCTGGATCCAAAACCTCAACTCCAACCCATTGTCATGAATGCATGGGAAACCAGGCCCCCAAATCATAGTTCTGGTTAAATCGTTGAGAGAAGTAGACGGAGAACATCGATAAAATCGCGATCGGTCAGAAGAAGTCCATGGATTTGAAATCGTATCGAACGAGGAACGCTCTCGCTTCATTGTATCACAGAGACACCTAGGTCCCTGCCTCGAATGGGTCAAGATTCCTGTCCATTTCTGTGCTGTGTTTCCATCGATAGCACCGCAAGGCTGGCCATAACTAAGAGTAGGTTCTCTGTTTCCACCGACAATGAAGCCTAAAGAAACACGTCACGTCGGTATGCCTGGCTCCGGAACTCAACCCATGGAGCCGTCATCAACGAGTATGAACCATAAAGACTTCGAGTACTTGTTTGTGGTTCTTCATCACCTGCTGCTGATAGTGATAGCTCCCACGATAGAGTTCTTGGATGAACTTGGCTGATCTATAAGCGCCAGCGAAGTATATGCGAGAGATGCAGGAGCATGGTCGGACTCGTATGGAATTTGGTTTTCTCAAGAATCCTCGAGGTAAATATAGATGGACAGGTTGAGCGTCTCATGAACTGTCATGGTGTACGCAGTCAACATGAGTGACCAGATGCGTGGAAGCGATTATCCGGAAGTGTGGACGGTATACCGGAGCAGAGATTAGTACGAGAGCTCTTGGTACTGGGTCGCACTGTCTTGGACAGCATGATAAAAGCAGTAGTTGAGACCTCGGTTGGAGAGTCTCTCTGAACCACTCTCCGAGCTGTTCCCATATTTTCCCAGAGGTGTCCCCTGGCTTGAAGAACTCGTCCACGAAGCTAGACGATAATCTTCAAGTGACCATGATGATTCTAGCGACGACTCGAGGCTTTCTCATAACTGTACGAGTGAGAGGGGACAATGGCAATAGCCCCATATTCTTGGTTGTAAATTCCTTGTTCCATCTGGCCTCTCGATGGATATGACCACCGCACTGAACCACAAGGACGGGTTGTATCTTGATGTCCATATCGAAGTCTTACATCAACACTGTATAAGTCGGTTGACACCGTCTACGCTCGGCGTTTGTGTTGCTCGAGACTCAGGAAAAAGGCTGGCAAGGAGATTTGATTTTGTACAGCGTCTTCTCAAGTTTAGGATGCTTTTGAAGGTCTTTTCTCCAGTGCTGTGAGAGGTGGGCCCGATGGGGGCTTAGGGTCGCAGCCTTGTGTGGATCGGGAGTGAGTTCGAGGGGAGGGTTAAACGTCAATGAAAGAGAACGGAGATGAAGATATAAGCCATGTTATTATAGGCGTGCGGTTATAAGTAGAGTTCCAGTGAGCCAGTGGGCCAGTGGGCCAGTGTGGATGAGGAATGAGGCATGCCCTGGAATTTGAGGATGTGCAAGTGGTATAAGAAGACTTTAAGAGCGAGAGATGAGAATACTACAAAGGATTGTGGGAGGAGGCTTAAAAAGGAGGTATAATGGAATTCTCCGAAGGAAAGTATCGATCTAGGCCAGAGATTTTGTGCCTAAGGCTACTAGATCAATAGAACTGACGCTCTGCTATGTTCAATTGTTGTGCATTTCTATGTCTATAAATTGTCTATCTCGATTGTCTATTATGTTCCACCACTGGGAAATAAACTCTTCTCCCTCGCCAGCAGGAGGTGCACCAGATACCCGGTACCTCCCTTCAGTCCATCACCCAGCACTTCATCACTGAGTCGCCAGACCCGGAATTCGCGCAGCGTCTCCCTTAACCACGTCTCGAATACATCAGGCGCTCGCTGCTGCTGCGCAATGATGCAAATCGTCGGTTGAGGACGGGACCGCGACGTCTGCTCATCGGAGGAGTCGTACGCTGGCCGCAGACGGCATATCTCGGCACAGGTGCGCACGAATGGGGCAACTAAAGCTTCATTGTAGATGCAATCACAGGAAAGAAGAAGGTCGAAGCCTCGATCCTCTTCTTCACCTTCCTCAGATCCAGAATGCCCGCCAGACTCGGACTCGATACAGCCCTTCAACAGCTCTGGCTGATCAAGCTCCCAGTCCAGCGTGGTAAATGTGATATTGCTTGTCGCGGCCTTGGAGGACTGCTTACCCTTGGACGTCGACCTACTACTGCCTCTGGTTTTGCTGCCTTTCTGCTTCCCAGATGCCGATGCAGCTGGAGTGACGGAGGCGTTGGCGTCGAGGTTAGTCCTGAAGACGCGCCGTACGTATTCTTGGTCAGTGGCGAGGTAATGTTGAACTGAGGGAGCCAAGGCCAAGGCTACCAGCGCCGAGATGCCACAGCCCAGTTCAGCCACCACCGAGCCAGAAGATAGAAGGGAATGTGTCCAGAGAGGATTTGTTGGGGAGGAGATCCATTCCGCAAAACGAGGCGTGATTTTCCAGAGAACTAGAGATGGTCAGATGGTTAGTTGTTGGGACTTGTCAGCTTGGTAAAGATGGTCAGGTGGAGGGAGGCGATGATGAGAAGAGTAAGATGACAGTGGTGATGTCAAAGGACCGAAGAACAAAAGCACAAGGACAAGGGCTACATTCGGCCGGGTTCACGGGTCCAGAATACGGATTCAAATGACAAAAGGTCCAGAAGTCCAGAAGCTCCGAAGCCTCGGCCCAGCCGTTGTCCCTGGGAACGGAAGATAAGACCAAACTGCGGGGACTTGGTTTTTTTTCGAGTCCGTGCATTGGGAAGGGGGTCAAGGTAGCACAAACGTAAAAGCACGAGAGTTTGAGCTTTGGGGCAGTGCCGATCCCTGGTATGCACCGTAGAATGCTCCGAATGGCTGATGATTGGAATGGAATAATGGCATGGGAGACGAGGACAAAGATAAAAGACATTTGTTATACATACCAGCACCGGTAGTACCTCCAGCTCGCGAAGAAGAAAGTAGAGTGGGGGATTGATGAACGGTGTACTCGTTGCCACGGATGGTCACGTCAAGGGACGAAGCGCGAGAGTCGACGAACCCTAGGTTGGTAGTGGGGATCTCCTGGCTGAATAGCAGGAAGGCCTCTGCAGGGCTACGGGTTGAGCTCGGGATATTGATTGGATGAAGGAGGGGGGCTACATACCCTCTTCGGCGTCAGTGACCTCCTCGCTGGCAGTGTTGGCGAGGAAATCGGCGATTGGACGGTGCATATTGGTCAGTCAGCTTCATGAGAGTTTCTTGGGGGGACGAGGATTTTGGAGTTTGCTGGTGGCGTCCTTGGAGATCACGGGACCGAGTAGCTTTGAGGTTTGTTTTTGGAGGGAGAGAATAATAGGGGTATAGCAGAGAAGAGTTGCTATAGAATATCTAGCTATGGAGTATTCCGTATAGAGTGTATAACTGGATGCTACTTCGTATACTCATGTAGTGTACAGTGTAGTGTACATAATAACTACTGTAGCTTTAGCTCTGTTGGGCGAGAGCCCCAACGGAAGAGCAAACAGGCAACTGATCTGCCCGCGGGTAAACGCTAAGTCCTCCCGAGAGCCTAAGGTACGGGAACTGCGCTAACTGCTTGGGTTAATTAGTGACCGTCGCTTGCGCACTGGACCCGGGAACTTGCTACTGAAGAGGAACACTATGCTGGACCGCGGCTACACTAAAGAGCCCCCAGCTCCTCTCTCATTTTAATTAAACAGAAAAAAACTCCTCGAACACGAAACCTACTCTCCTCCTTATCTTCAGGTGCCAATAAAAATAGGTGCATAGTTGCATTGCACATTGAACCAGACCACCATATCCTTGGCTGCCAAACACCAGTACGAGGTGCGTCATTAGGTAGAGCCCAGCCACATCACCAGGGCCCTGCAGCTCCCTCTCCCTTTCCAAACTTCATAACCCTCTCCTTCCCCCCGAAGCTCCCGAGTTCTCAACTCCTTCTTCATTCTCCCTCTCTCCAACCTCTTCCGTTTGGAAACTCGGCAGTCGGGTAAGCTCGTCTCGGACCGTTACGCTCCCAGCTCCCCGTAATCATTCCGTTTTGGCCCCCGGTGGTCCTGGCGTCCCCAGAAAGCCCGCTAACGCCACTCCGTTGTCTCCCTAGTGGAACTTTCCCCTCGACAGCTCCAGTTTGGTCCGATCTGTGATTCTACCTTTTCACTGATCTCTTCCCCCCCTGATTCTCCCGGTCTCTACCTCTCTCCTCTCCGCGAGAGCATTCCGCCATCATGTCGAAGCGCGATCTCCACATCCAGCCGCGCATGGTCAAGAAAGGCCCATTCTCAGTCGAAGCCGCCGGTTACGAAAAGAAAGATGGCGAAACCATCCCCCGACGCCACCCGGCTGCGAAGAATGGACTCGTTCTGCGTCCCTCCGAGGATGTTGCAACCACCTATGACAACTTCCGGCGCTCCGCCCGTCTGTTCGGCAACAACAAGGCCGTTGCGAGCCGTAAGCTCATCAAGACGCATGTCGAGAACAAGAAGATCAAGAAGATGGTAGATGGTGTCGAACAGGACGTGGACAAGCAATGGACTTTCTTCGAGATGAGCGGGTATACCTACAAGACCTTCCTGGAGTATGAGCAGCTTTGCCTCCAGCTCGGCGCGGGTCTGCGCAAGCTGGGCATGGAGAAGGATGGCCGTGTTCACCTCTACGGTGCGACGAGCGCACACTGGCTGGCCATGTCGCACGGTGCCGCATCGCAATCTATCACCATTGTCACCGCTTATGATACCCTGGGCGAGGAGGGCCTCAAGCACTCCCTGGTCCAAACCTCCTCAACCGCCATCTTCCTCGACCCCGGCCTGATCAAGTCTTTGACCCACGTCCTGAAGGATATCCCCTCGATCAAGCACATTATCTATAACACCGATAACGAGGTCAAGCAGGAGGACCTGGACAAGCTGAAGACCGATTTCGCCCACATCAACGTGCTCAGCATTGAAGATTTGCGCAAGTCTGGCGAGGAGAACCCCGTGGACCCCGTGCCACCCAAGCCCGAGGATCTGTGCTGCATCATGTACACTTCCGGCTCCACCGGCCCGCCCAAGGGTGTTCCTTTGACCCAGGCCAACGTTATTGCCGCCACCGCCGGTATCAACGAGATCGTTGGCCCTTACATCGGCCCCAAGGACTCGCTTTTGACCTACCTGCCCCAAGCGCACATTCTGGAGTTCATGTTCGAGAACCTGTGTCTGTTCTGGGGTGGCTGCATGGGATACGGTAACCCCCGCACCTTGTCCGATGCCTCCATGCGCAACTGCAAGGGTGATATCCGCGAGTTCCAGCCTACCATTCTGGTCGGCGTTCCCGCCGTGTGGGAGTCGGTCAAGAAGGGTGTCTTGAACAACCTGAACAAGAACAGCTTCGTCATCAAGGGCATGTTCTGGGGTGCTATGGCCGCCAAGAACTTCCTGCTGACCAACGGCTTCCCCGGAGCGGGCTTTGGTGCTTCGATCCTGGATGCCGTGGTCTTCAAGAAGCTCAAGGAGGCTACCGGTGGCCATCTCCGTATCATGATGAACGGTGGTGGTCCCATCTCCAAGGACACTCAGCGTTTCCTTTCGATGGCCATTGCTCCCATGATCGGCGGTTACGGTTTGACCGAGACCTCGGCCATGGGTGCGTTGAACGACCCTATGGCATGGAACCCTAACGCGCTCGGTGAGATCCCTGCTTCGGTCGAGATCAAGCTGGTTGACTTCCCCGATGCGGGATACTTGACCAAGAGCAACCCCCCTCAGGGTGAGATCTTCATCCGCGGCGGCAGTGTGACGTCGGGCTACTTCGACAACGATGAGGAGACCAAGAACGCTTTGACCGAGGATGGTTGGTTCATGACTGGCGATATCGGCGAGTTCGACTCCAACGGCCACCTGCGCATCATTGACCGCAAGAAGAACCTGGTCAAGACCTTGAACGGCGAGTACATTGCTCTGGAGAAGCTGGAGTCCGTGTACCGCTCCACGCCCGTTGTTGGTAACATCTGTGTCTACGCTGCGGAGGACCAAGACAAGCCGGTTGCTATCATCGTTCCCGTTGAGATTGCGCTTAAGAAGCTCGCCAGCGACAACGGCATTGAGGGTGACACCGTCGAGTCTCTCGTGCACAACGAGAAGCTCCAGCGCCTGGTTCTGCAGCAATTGCAGAGCTCTGGCCGTGCCGGTGGTCTGAGGGGTATTGAGATTATCAATGGCGTTGTGCTCTCCGACGAGGAGTGGACTCCTCAGAACGTAAGTGTCGCTTTTCTACCAAGCAAAATATTGTCCCAGTACTAACTATTTATTATAGGGCTACATGACTGCTGCGCAGAAGCTCCAGCGCAAGAAGATTGTGAACAAGTACAAGGCCGACATTGACAAGGCCTACGGCAAGAAATAAAAAAAAGGTTGGGATTGACTTGTGAAGTCCTCGATGTGTTTCTATTTTTTTTTCCTCGGACTCGCTTTCTTTTAATTCTGTATTGCTTTACTTGTTACCCTCTAATGCGTGTTTTTGCGTCCTTACGACCTCCCCGAGCCTTGACTTGTTGATATTGGACTATTCTTGTTACTTTCTTTCGTCACCCATGATTAGACGAGATAGTGATGAATGCGAACATAGTTTTGCAACAGGCATAGCCAATTTCCCGCCGGTCCAATTGAATACAATGTATTTTATTCTTTTGTCCTACGACTATGATATTCATGTTCATAGGTACCAACCCCGTATACAGTAGTCCATGGAATTAAAGGCTCCTCCGCTCGCTTGAAGTAGTATGTGATTCGTATACACAGCCACCGTTACACCAGCATGCACCGGATGCACCTAATCAATCTACCCTCGTGGTACAGGTACCTGACAGACACCGACTACCAACTTGGGAGGTTCGCAGCACCCCTTCAAAACCTTGCGACATTAGCTGCCGATCTTAACAGTCGAGCCTCAGGTTCCTTCAAGTTACCCAACGTGGTTTAGCCGGACACTATCACCACGTGACATCCAGCATTTGGAGACTCGACATCAACACCTTCAACGTTCCTTCTCTCCACTTGAGCTGAACAATACTATACTGTAAACAGTATTCGCAATGTCTTTGTGGAGGTACGTCATCACCAAGAACCACAAACCCCCTACCAGTCCCAATTGTGCTCCCAATCGCCCAGTCGCCTGAAGCATACCTAGTCAAGCATGTGTCTAACTCCGCGTCTCATCTTAGCACCTACCGATCCCTCACCCCGAAGACCCGGGCTCTATTCGGCGTCGGCGTGATGGCCTGGGCGACAATAGGACTTTGGACAACGCCGCAGGTTGAGAGTGCGCTTGGCATGCAGGCGTCTAAGGACGAGCAGGAGGCGCTGGATCGACAGCTCGCTGTGCGGATTTCGAGGGTTGGTGGGGAGGAGAAGGGTGATGGGGCGCATTGAGTTGGGAAATTCAATGTGATGTGTGTTATTCGGGTTGTGAGAAATGGTATATGGATTGTCGGACTCCCCGTGCTCGTCGTGGTCACGAGGTCGAGGCTTTGATCTCTTCGGATTTGATTCAAAAGAGGGCTTGTGATTCGGGAGTCAACCCCATGAAGGAAGAGAGGAGGTTGGAGCTTCCTATATTTTGTGATGTCATTCCTCCCCGGACTGTGTTCATCAGACACGATGTCCCTGTGCGAAGCGACGACCATGCTATCTGATCGAGTGATGATCAAGACCCATCAACAACCTCCGATTGTACGATTCTCGGGGAGGAAGCCCAAAAAGACAGACGGGCAACAAAATGAGAAGGGGATCATGTTAGACGCTTCTGCGTCGCGTTTTCGACGGGCCCGCTTTGCGCTGGCGTCTGCGTCTGCACCTGCACATCGGAAGTTTCCAATCCCTGCGACGAGGAAGAAGACGCAGGTGGCAGGCTAGTCCAGTCCAGATCGAGACTTGCTGGACGGGGTGGCGAGGGTCCAATCAGTTTCTGGTTTATTCTCCGGGTTTGATGCTGTCGGATTGGAATGCTTTCGTGAGCGGCAGGCGGGCTGAGCTTGGTATCAAGACTTGCGATTTATCCTGGTTCATTAATTGAGTTTGGTCTTTTCTTAGGATTGAATTTCAACGGGCTTTCCTTGGAGCTTAGGGATTGGCAATCAAAAATGTTGATCTAGTGAAACATATGTAATAATTCGAGATTATGCGCCGTTTCTCTCAATTAGGCCTACATCGTATGACAATCTTAACTGATTCATGTACATCGTACAAGGAGATAAGGCCAGAGCGGTCCCTTTGTATTTCTTTCCATTTTCCTAAAGCGAATCTCAATCAAGGCCAACAAAATTACCCAGCCTCATCTTAAACCGAGTCTCTATCCCGACCCCAAATGTAACAATCCAACCCCATAACCCTTCACAAGCCCCAAAACCGTTGAGGTGCAACAACCCTTGACCACATGCACCCATCTCCCCGACACCCATCAAACCCACAGCCTCGTAATAAACCAGAACAAGTTCTGCAACAGATCAGCCAAATTCGAATCAAATCATAATCTGCAGCGCCCGAGCCCAGTCGTTGTCAGACTTAGCCAACCAAGCCTGGTAAAGGGTAGTTTGCATGCATCCTGTCTACGGATTGCAAGAAGCAGGACTGGCTGGGTTCTGTTTGTTTGCAGCGGACAGGGATTGTTCTGGGCAGCCTCATATGGAAATGTATGTCTTTTGCGGATGCAGGCAAGATATTAGATTTTTCGTGGCTTATGGCTATGAATAGCAGCAAGGTTGGCACTGCAGAGAGAGTGACGGTATTTGTCCTGGTCTGGGGTTTGTATATCTGTAAGTGGAAGGAGTCGGGAAGAGGATATTTGCAGGATGAGTGAGGCATCCCGGTCATGCATGGTCTGTTGGGATATGGATATTGTCTCCAGATTGTGTACTTTAAGTGTATACACCCGTCTTTGATAGTTTCAGTGGTCAATTGATATGGACTATTTTGTATGAGCAAGGAATAAGACTGGACCATCACCTAGCCTGATTAAATGAGCAATTGAACTCTTCCATCTTAGTCCAAGCCTAGAAAAGACTGATAGAAATTCACCCCAAGTAATTTCTTGATCTTTCGGAGCTACTACGCGCCCCAAATATGCCGTGCAACCGTCTCAGATCCGAAAACCCTCCGCAACGGCCGAGAAAATGCAAGTCTGGATCAGTCAACTAGGTAAAACATACTTTTCATCCATTTAACATTCTCGTACCTTGATTCAAATTATCTTGCCATCAATACTGTATAATAAAAATAACTTAATCAGATTAATTTGATCATTTTGATCATTTACCGAGGACCGTGCGAGAGATGGCCTGCTGGATTCTTCTTTCGGCTGATGGCCCTTGTACGACGTGCAGATGGCTAGGGCACTGACTTTAGTCCCGACCTAAGGAGCCATGGGGTGTCGGGTGGTTGTGGTCTCTAATATTGTCCTCTAATAACACGAGATCCTGGATTGCCACTTTGCTAGAGGCTATCCTAAGACGAAGAAAAGAGAAATTTCCTTTTTAGGTGATTGTACTGTGGAAGAGTTTTTTTATTAACACCGAAGGAGTTGACAGGGCCTGAGATAGCCCCATAGTAAAGGTTTAGCTTAGTAGACCCCAGTACAGACTTATAGTACCGTAGACCCAGTGAGGTTCCCGCTAACTCGCAGCACGTAACGAAGGCGACGGCCGCCGACCTAGACATCTACCTACATAATTTCCATTAACTAGACTCCATACTCCTCGGTATCCTTCGTCTACTGGCTCTAAAGTCTCCTAGGTATTTTAGAGATATGCTAGTCTATATACGGCCCAAAATTGCGAAAAGAGTAAGTAATGGATAAACACAAGATTTCCATATCGAACTCTCCCGCGCTGCTACACGGGAAACAGGACACAACCAGAGGATTTCTATATGCTATACGCAATACTTATATATTTATTGAAACAACAAACGGGATGACATATAAATGGGAGCAAGCTGAAACCAAAGCACAAATATATAGCCTTATATAGAAATTGGACAGTAGATTGAAGGCAACAGCGGGCCATTCCTTGGTATGGCGAGATAAGGCTTGTTGGATTGTCTCGAGAGGCGGCGGATAATTACCCCCTCCGTCGCCGGAGTATCTAAAACAGTAGATACCAGGCGCCATCTCAGACACGTTAGAAAATGTGCTCTCGGCTGATATGGAGATCAGAGGTGTCATAGTAATCGACGGTACAGAGCTGCCGACCGTCGCCATAGCTAGTATGCCAGCACCCCCGTTAGCAGCTTGGTTACCACGAGAAATGGGACTAACTTACATTACTGTGGCATTGACAGCCCCGATAGGTGCTTGGCTAATGACCAAGTTGGTGATTCTCGCCTTCTCTCCGGGATCACGCGAGTACATGTTAGACGGGTTGAAAGAAACATTGCTGGCATTCATGATGAACCGAGAGCTGGGCTGGGGTTGAAAAACTCAGATGGAATATAAGTTGAGAAGTAAGAAGAATGTTGATACAAGACAAAGATTTTTTGAATAATGCGCTTAGGAATATCTAGGGGTTGTACCATAGCGAATTCATCTCAATTTATATTCCTTGCTCGCTCGCATCGGAACCCAACTACACATTGGTGTTTAGATATTCATATTGATCTTCCATTCGAAGTTCGTGTTGCTAATTGAGGGTGCATACCCAACCGCTGCAGGTAGAATACTGGCGTCTGTTGAAACTTGATATGGCTGGCCATTACTGACTGTCCACTGGACGTGCTTGCTCCTTCGCAAGTGTAGTATCAGGCAGCCTATTTTGATGATTTTAAGGGTAGGGCGTCTACTGTGACGTGCTAGCTATCCATGATCAGCCTGGGGGTTTCAGGAAAGTGCGCAGTTTCTACCAGCTTGGTCCTCATACCCAATTCTTATTTCGTTGCTAATTCTGTAAATTGGGTCATTTGGCGGCTCGGCCGGTGGCATAACGGTTGGAATGATGCCGCCGACCGCATAGTTTTGCCATTTTGGCCAATAAGAGCAGCTTAAATTTTCTTAGCCATATCGGGCTAGGACTCCAACTAAAAATACTACGCGCCATGGCGCTCGTTCGTAATGGTTATTCCGCACGCTGAGAGGCTTTCAATGTACTTCCGAGACGCCCCACGCTCTTTGAGATCATATACCCAGTCTTTTACCAAAATCTGGATACCCCCCTCCCAATTCCGTATCTCTTACAAAATATTCCATTCCGCAACTTTTGCACTACGTATCTCTATCGCAGCCACGAGTACCTCTCCTCATCTCACATCGCCATCAAGGGGTATCACAGATGATGAGCGGAGATTCCAAACGGTTACACTACCATGTGAGTGGGTAGAGGATTGACGCCCAGGTGGCTATCATCCCGTCGTTCTCGGCGATGTCTCAACAATGGCCAGTACAAGGTTATCCGGAAGCTCGGCGAGGGCTCCTACTCAATAGTTTGATTTGCCTAGGACCTGGAGTAAATCCATTCTTTTGTATTGTCCACGCG
Organism: Penicillium cataractarum; assembly: GCF_028827025.1. Lineage (NCBI taxonomy): Eukaryota > Fungi > Ascomycota > Eurotiomycetes > Eurotiales > Aspergillaceae > Penicillium > Penicillium cataractarum. Next base: position 1,695,117 of record NW_026622743.1, on the reverse strand, counting down.
CGACTCTGTAGATTTTTGTTACTCAATTTGCCCCCAGAAAGAATACATATGTTGCCCTGAAAATTCTTGTATCGGAAACCTCAGGATCAACAACTGAGCTACGAATCTTACGCCACATCACCCAAGCTGCACCCGCTGAGGGGACTCTGCATATTACGCGACTACTAAGAGAGTTCGAACACCACGGAATCAATGGAGTTCACGAATGCTTGGTCATTGAGCCCATGGGTCCGAGTGTCAATACAATGGTCGAGGAGCTGCCGCAGTTCAAACCTCGCAGGCGAGGAATGAATATTCGCTATCCGATTTTGGATGGCAAAAAGCATTCTCAAGCAATCATTGCAGGGCCTTGCATTTCTCCACAAAAATGGTATCGCCCATGGAGACTTCCAGCCTGGAAACATGCTTTTTACGCTTAATGGTATCGACCCGACTCCCGAGGACGAGCTTAGGCAAAAGGAAGATGTGAAAGCCCGGTCGATCTCGTCCCCGGTACAGAGGCTGGACGGTAAACAAGATAAATGGTCACCTCCCTATCTTTGCGTTGTACAGCCGCTGTTGCCATTCGCCTTTTACACCGAAGGTTTCAAGATTAAATTATCCGATATGGCGGTGGTCAGTCCTTCCAATTCGTATCGTCTGTCTCTTTACTCTTGGAAAATATCCATACTCATACTTGCCTACCTTGAACAGCAGATTTCTTTACCGACCCGCCGACAAAGCCCGTTACTCCACGTGGTCTTCGAGCTCCCGAGTTGATTCTAACCGGAGCCGTCGACAATACCATGGATATCTGGAGTTTCGGCTGCCTTGTCTTTGAGCTCATCACCGGACAGCCACTCTTCTGTATACCAGGTTCCAAGTATGAAGATGACGATCATCTCTTCTCCCTTACCGCCCGTCTCGGCGCCCTCCCCGACGAGTTATTCAAGCATTGGAAGAACTCATCGCCATATGTTACGCTCGAGAGGAAGCTCTTCAACTGTCGGCTTGGAGGAGTCGATCCGGGACAGGAACCGCTTTTGGGGGAGGAGATGTCTATGGAAGAGCTATTTGATATGGCAGGTCCAGATTTTGACGAGGAGGAAGCCCGGAAAGTGAAGGCGCTCATTCGATGGATTTTGCAATATAATCCCACAAAGAGACCTTCCCCTGCGAAGATCTTAGCTGATCCATGGTTCTGCGAGATCGATGTGGAGAATAACTCGTCCAAGGTATCTATAGTCTAAATAGATTTATGTGGCTCTTGTCATCTTCCAGACATTGGCATTCCTCCTATGATCTCTTGCGCTGTTTGCCTGAAGCTTGAAACCTCTGACTAAACTTCTCCATCATCTGATTGATTATGCTTCAAAAGATAAGTCGAAAGGTAGCTTGGATGTTTCGCAGTTAGCGACTAAAAGCTAGCTATATAAAACTAGAACCAAGATAAGCACAGGTGTTGATTGGCTTTCGTTCCGAGTACCAATGACGTCCAGGGAATTCGTATGTCCAAGAATTTCTTGGTTTAATAAGTCGACAAGATACATACCAGACAGAGGGAATGACCAGATCATAGAGCAGGCTCGCCATATTACCTTCCAGGCTTTTACGGCCTAGTGCTATTCCTGTGCTCCTCGATTCAATGACTTCCCCGCTTTCGCCCCATTCCCAAAACCAAATCACTTCTACAACCTACCCCCGATCTTAGCACAAGGTCTTCCGCAGGTAATATTGTTCATCAGTGGCTTTGAGGAATTCGCTTCCAATTACTCCTCACCTCCGCCGAGATCGCTAGCCCCGTAGGAAACCTCCGAGCCTGACTCTACATCGGGCCTCGTCTCAACTGGGGGCGATTTCCAGTGCCCGATAAGTTCTGCTGACTCCACTTGTGTGTGTCGGATAGAGATAGAAAGGTAAATAGCGTAAACTACAAAACGTTGCCATTCTGGACTACCTTTTATCCCCTCTCACTGTCTGGATCTCAGTGTTTTAATTCAAACTTTCGTCGAACATGACCTTCACAATTCCTTCTCGGCACAAGATATCATTTACGACAAGCCAGGCACAGCCAGCCTCAAATATGTCGACGTCGATACGCCTCAACCGGGACCTGACGATTTTCTTGTGCGTATTACTCACTCCGGCATCTGCCACAGTGATTGGGGCGTTATGACACGGAAGGAAGGCGACGTGGGCCCTCCAGCGCAAGCAGGACAGATTGGCGGACATGAAGGTGTTGGAGAGATCGTCGCGTTTGGACCATAAACTGAGCAGACTGGCCTGAAACTTGGAGATCGCGTTGGTATTAAGTGGATGGCCCGCGTGTGTGGTAGCTGCTTTCCTTGTTTAGCTGGCCGGGATGGTGGTTGTTCCAACGGCACAATTTCGGGGTATGGAGAGCCTGGGACTTTCTAACAATATGCCATTGCGCCGGCCAACTATGTCACTCGCATTCCAGATCAAGTACCAATCGAACTTGCGGCCCCGATGCGTTGTGGAGGAATTACCGTTTATGCCGCGTTAAGGAAATGCAGTGCAAAGCCAGTAAGGACCATTTCGATTTCGATTCCCTCATTATTATTTGGAATTTTGTATAAATTAACATATTTCAAGGGAGACGCAGTTCTTGTGATGGGAGGAACTGGTGGTCTAGGTCACCTTGCTTTGCAAATGGGATGGCGAGGAATGTGATTCCGAATGATTGCATGAACCCCAGACCCCAGATTTCTAGTATTGCAATCCACAGGCCGCTCATAAAACTTTCTATAGGCTCTGGAATTTGGTGATAAGAAGGACTTTGCGGAAGAATGCGGTGCTGAGTCTTACATTGATCTCCCCAAGTATAGCAATGGTGATCCTCAACTTACTACTGATGTAAAGAGGATTACATCCTATGGACTCGGCGCCACAGCGGTGATTGTGTGTACAGGTGCTAATAGTGCATATGCTGATTCGGTTTCTTTGGTGCGGTTTGCGGGTACCGTTGTCTATGTTGGTGTTCCTGAGGGGGCACCGGTTGCCATTGCATCTGCCCATCCCGCTAAATTACTCAGCCAGGAGATCAGCATTGTGGGGAGTGTTGTTGGAAATCGTATGGATGCTATTGAAACGATGGATATGGCTGCTCGTGGGGTCGCAACGACAAGGGTCACAGTCCAGCCAATGTCAAGCCTGAAGGATGTCTTTGACAAGATGAACAATCGTCAGCTGAAGGGTCGTATTGTTTTGGATCTGTTTCAGTGAAATATTCTTATATCTATTTTCATGTCTAATACTTTGTTGAAAATGTATATAAAGTAAGAAAAAAAGAATCTGGAGCTTAGCTTCTCGCTTGATAAGGCACGAAAACCTTTCCAGGACTTCTTCGATATTTGTACCATGTCCTTTCATTGTATCTGTAATTTAAAGGCATGGCAAGGCTGAGCTAGGTAAGGGGGGGGGGGGGTCGTTTAATGAATAAGATTAAGCCTCTAAGCGATGTAATTATTCTGCGAGACCAACCCGGAACGGGGTCTGGGGCCTGCAGACGGCTTGTAATGGCAAGGGCGTACTTAGGCATGATATGGTGTGACGAACCAAAGCCCGGAGGGAGAGATACAGGCTGGTGATGTCGGAGGTAGCATGGGGCCTGGGTTTGTTATCGTGTGAGAGAGTATATATCAAAAGGGCGTCGTTCGGCGTCACGGAGCAGAGATAGGGTGGATGTTGGGGGAGTAAAGTGACTTACACCACTCGAACATGTACATCCCTATGGCAGATCCACCGTAGCACTGGTCGTCCGTACTTATGTTCACAGTCTTTTCCTATTCCGCCGTGAGTGGGTGGAATGATAGGCTAGAGGCTTAAAGATTAGAAATTTGGAGTTATATTTGTCACCTCCTCCTTCACTATTTTGGGGAAATAGATCAATCTCACAAGTAAAGGGTAGAGGTGATTCATGATTATAGACTTCAGAGATCTCTCTTAACAACCGAGATAAAGTGGTAGGTATCGCAAGTGATAGCGTCTATGGTTAGCGTCCGGGGTTGATTAACGTGGCTCTCGGTTACTCCTCGCTTAGTTACCGTCCCCTTAGAGGTTCGTAAGACAAAGGAGTGGTATAGTATTATCGTCGAGATTCGGAATCAATACATTATTTAATTTAGCTAAGTGTGAATAAGTAACCACTTTTCAGTAGAAAGTAGGTATCGCTTAATTAGTGAACTTTTCTATTAGCTCGACCGGTATCTCTTTCTGCCAACATTATCTACTCACACGAGCCTCATGACTAATATATCTCATCGACCCCTAGGAAACGAAGTCAATGTTGGTTTATGATTTCTACCGGAAAATTGAGCCTAGCAAGAGTAAATGGTTGATCCGTTGCGTAAAATCATAATTCGATTACCAAGCTAGTCGTATATGGGTCGGGTAACTACACTCCCGGATAGCTTGCCACCGCCCAGTGTAATTTATAGCGTATATAGAAAGTCAATGACGACTAGACTAGATAAAGGGCCTCTTTATTAGATTGAATAAATATAATGAAATATAACTACCGTAGCCGGCCTCTTTTATTCTCTATAACGCTCTATCGTCTAACTCCGTCAGTACTCCATACTACCTAGGACCAAATTTTCACTCACGCAATTTTCACTCACGCGCGCCTTTCAACTACATTAAGCGATGTACGGTCGTAGACGAAGACCTCTCCTCGGGGCAGCTGTTCTCGTGGGTGCGTCGAGAGCAAGTGCGAGACATGAAATTCAGAGGCAAGCGGAATTGGACTATCAGCGTGAAATGATGATGCGGCAAGAATTGGAAGCACAAAGGCTACGAGAGGCAGAACAAGAAAAGGCAACGCAGCGCCTAGTCCAAGAAGAGGTACAAAGGGCAATTTCCAACAACCAAAATACAGCCTCATCGTCTACGGATTCTTCACACCTTCACAACTCACCTCCACCGTCTTACCCTCCCGCTTATCATGAATCCAACATCAGATCAGGCCATGCAACCCCTACCAATTCGCGACAGATCCCTGCGAGAGATGATATTTACAACGACCACAAAGACGATACTGAGGTCGTTAGCAAGACCCGTCATTGTACACAGTGTGGTGTTGTCTGCCAAATGCAAGACAGATTTTGTTGGAAATGTGGTGCCAAACAGGTTGTACAAGAGGGCTGAAAAAATGAGATATTTTGGCACGAATGGGCATATGTGTCTATGGCTTATATTCTTAATCGATCCTTTCCCTCTTGTAAGACGTCTTTCGATCAGAAGCAGATTAGGTCATTATTAAACCACATTGAATCAACTATACGCTTCCATTTGATTTCTCAGTTACTACACATCAGCCAAGACGTGGCATAGGATATCTGGTACGTAGATGTCCTAGTCAAGTGGGGTGAGCTACCGGAACATACCGAGGGGCAGGTGACTACCTAGGGCTGCGACTAGGGTGGTGACGAGGTAGATGATTGGCCAGACCGATAACCTTGGTTGGTGAGCAAGATCTGCCTACGATAGCTCTCAAGTAGGCAATATATCCCTGTCAAACCTCCACCCTCGACCTAATTAGGAACCCAAGCAGAGTTGAGGCCACCAACTTTATGTAAAAGTTTCAAGCACTGCTGGGAAAAAAAGTCTAAGTTCAAATGTTCTGCATTTCGCCACCGGGAAGCCAAAAACAAAACAGTAGGTACCCTGCATGTGTCGTAACAGCCGCAAAGTCAGAGCCAGGCTGAGCTGAGACGCAATAAATCACCTGCGCATGCACCGTCGATCCCGATAGGCGACCAGACTGGGATCCCTAACTCCCATACATATCCACATGCGGAGAGAACCCAGTAGCTGGTCATCATCCTTGCTGCCTGGATGCATACAAGCAGGACAATATAGCCGGACTCGGAAATCGATGCAAGTACCAGTTTCTAGAAGACCGAAAAAAACAACGGTAATGGAAATTATGACCATCTAGTCCTCAAAGCAATCAATACCTACGAAAATAAAAGTATGTATTCTGTACGGTATACAAGAAAAGAGTCCTGCCTAAAGAGGACACCACCCTCAAGATCTGATTGGCTCCCTGCGCCCTGCCATGATCACCTCGTTTGATGACTGCAAAGCCCTAAACAGAAAAAGCAAAAATAGCCAATCTGCAGTCAACGCCACCCTGGCTTCCTTTCACTTTTCCTGCATTCATTTTGCCCCCGCCTGAAACACACTACCCGGCCCCTTCCAATCAATCTGATTACTCGATAACTGTCGCCTTCGAGCAAAGAAATACAGTGATAAAAACGGCGTGACTTATTACCGGCTGCAAGGAAGCCAGGCTATTCTAGTGTAATAACATAGAACCAATAGGAAAGAGGGCAGAATGTATACAAAAGCCGTAACGGAGATCATTCCCCATGTCTATTGCAACTGGGACCGGGCGAATCCCTTCTACAGTACCAGTCCGGGCAGAATAGAGAGCTAGACTAGGACCGCATGAATAACGGTCCCTGGCGGCGAGAGCAAATCGGAGAATTGAGGGCTTTCGTTTTTGCATGGATCAACTATGGTCTCTAATTGAGGTTGAAATTAGTTGTAGTACACATGTATGGGGGAGTTCAGGGAGCGAAATTTGAAGATCTTGTTGATAGCATTCTGTGGAGTGCTTTTTTGTGGCAGGTTAGGAATGACATGACAAGAAAGTTAAATTTCGTAATGGAAACAGCCATGTGAAGAGCCCCTCTCTTCCCTTGATAGTAATCTCGGCTTGTGAGAATGGCTCCAAGTTGGGGCCTGGAGCTTCCTCCTCTGGCACTGGTGTACTTCACATCCATACATTTCCTCCCCAGTCTTTTCTCATAGAACCTTGATCAAAGAAAAGACACAATATCGAGTATGGGAGCAACAACAAAGAAAACCGCAATTTTTAACTTCAAATACTAAGAGATGGAGTCAAAGTAAAGAATAAATTAAGCACACAATGAAAGAAGTCCAAGAGTCCATGAATTCATATTCAATCTCCCGCGCCGTTCTGCACCAATCCGTGATATCCTATGCCCCAATTCCCAGTATCTCATTGCAAATGAAAAAAGAAAACACAAATTTCGCTCGAAACTAAGTGACATTGAGAATATGAAACTGAAAAGAAAAAAAGACACTACGCGAACAGAATGAAAATTACGGGATTATCATGGCCCAGCCAGGTTATCCCTCGATCTAGGTGCACAGACTACGAGAGTTAGGAATCGTGCTGTACCCGTTGTAAGTCGAGTAGACCGGGTCGAATCCGCTCGTGGTCGTGCGGGTATTGGGTACCCCTGTGAATGGATCTTGGTAGGGGTCCAATGTAGTCTCGGTCTTCAACGTGTCCATCGGATCCATGGTATCGTTGATCATGGAGTAGTCGAAACCGGACGAGGAAGAGGATGAGACGAGTGGGCTATCGCTTATCGGCGAGTGCTCGGCCGTTGGCATCTGGCGGTAATCTGTTCGCCCGTAGGGCAAGCTTCCTCGATGGGGTGAGTCGTACAGAAGCAGGTGTGAGCGCGCTGCTTGTCCCATGACGTGAGGGAGGGTACTGCCACTGCCGTCTCCACTCCCTCCCTCGGGTCCCATGCTAGCTGTGCTATCGCGTCTGCCGTCCTTGTAGTGGCCCGGGGAACGACCTCGCACGACCATTGAATGCGAGTGTCGACGGGCAATGAGAACCCACTGTGATTCTCCACCGACTGGGCCTGCGATCTCGGCCTGCAGCTCGACCACGAGATTGTAGAATTGCTGCTGGGCACGTCTCTTGCCATTGTTGGCCGTAGCCTTTTGGAACTGGATCCGCTCAAACATATGTGATTGTGGAGGTTGAGGTGCGGCGGCGAAAGAGGAATTGTAGTCCAATGATTGCGAGCCAAGTTGGAAACCGTGGGTTCCGTTTCCAGTGGTAGCGGATGCGAGGGACTGTGGAGGCGAGGGTTGTAGGTGCACTCGGGGTGGTGGGCGTTCTGACTGTTTATCCCGCTTGGGAGTATGCTGCACGAGCTCTCTGGTCTCTCCATATTGCCCATTGACTATGGCAGAAATGGACATTGCAAAGTTGCGGATCGGCTCCAGAGTTTGATCTGCATGGCGAATGTAGAGAGGAACGGTCGAAGGCCATGGGTGCAGGCTGAAGCTGCAAGTCACAGCAAAGTAATTTCGTCGGTAGCAGGTCCACTTGTTATCGGATGGGAAGAACCCACGCCCTATCTTCGCATATACTTCCGGTTTGACGGTTTGCTGGGTACCTCCAAAGTCCGTGACAATTGATTCAAGAACGCTCGTCTCCTCAAATGGCGGTGCCTCTATCTGAGGGTGCGGACGCTGCGGGGATTCCAATTGAGGCTGTTGGAGTAGAGCGGTCTGGTTTCGATCCAGAACATCCAGAGCCCGAGGAGTGCCTGAATATCCATGATTGCGACAGACATCATTGATTCCACTCAATGGCAAGCCCATGCCATGCTGGAGTGCATATGATGATGAATACGCATTGTTGCGTCCCATCAATGCCGAGATAGAGCTCACAGAGTGCACTGGACTTTGCATAGTGGCTGACATGCCGGTGGGAGGTTGGCTAGGTATAGCAAGGAAATCAATCAGTCGATATTATCTCGTGGGTATTCGAGAGAATTTCCACTCACAGGGATGGTACTCGACGGAAATCTGGCACTCGGTCAAAGGGATGTTGGTGTTGGGCCATATGAGGAAACAGAGGACCAGACGTTGGGGAGAACGAATCTGAGTGGGGTTCAAAGCAGTCAGTTAGAAGATCCAGCCACAATCACACAATAAATCAAAAGCCAAACCATACCGGAACAGGAATCAGGAGGAGTCATTGCAAGTGCAGTCGAGCTGGGATAACTAGAAATCAGAAAGAATCGGTTTAGTACGTCACAATCCCACAGGATAGATCATAAACCACTGCATCAAGGACACAAGACAGGTAGAAATAAAGAGAGTCCCATAGCTATTCGGGGACAGCACGTAGAGCATGATGCGTAAAGACGCAAATCAACCCGCAGGCTGCTCACGAGAAGAGACACTGGCCAAAAAAAATAACAATAAAGGACACGGACACAAGCTTAGATAGAAAAGGACAGAAACATCGGACAAAACGCATGCATGCGGCAGATCAGTATGGAAGGTATCAAAACAGGCCGGACTAAAGTCCAAGCTGCCCGGACCCGGAGGAATCGCAGCGACCAGGGGGGTTCCGGATTCCGTTGTCATGTTGAAAGAGGGCCGAGTGGAGCGCAACAGGTAGTCCAGATTGAAACTGCTGCAAAGAAATGGAAAGAAATAAAGGAAAAAATAACGTACTGCAAGTCTTGCATCGCAGACTGCGGTGCGTGGTACCGCACGCCGTTGGTGACAGGCATGGAGGCGAGCCCTCCGACTCGTTGGCTGTTGTCGTCCTCGTCAGTCGGAAATACTGCTACCTGGGAGCTGATATAGTCCCCATCGGTGGTGACCGGGCAGTCCATGGCAAACGGTTCCGAAAGGAGAGTAGCTGGATGGAGGTATTTAGCTGTGTACTTCATAGTAGGAGAGAACCTCGGGGATATGAGACGAAAAACGGCTGGTGATGGTGATATTGCAGCACCAGGGTACGAAGAGAGCATGAAATTGGAAACGAGGAGAAACGTGCATATCAGCAGACTTACAGTGATTCATTCTGATTGTCATGATGCAAATTCCTCAAGGACCCTGAAGTATACCCAGGTAAGGTAACACGAGCGACACGCCCACGGCTTGCCTTTGCGATTGACGTCTCAAAATTGGCGAGGGGCACCGTTGTCTAGAGCGACCAGATTAGTGGACCAAGTTCCATGGCAGAGCTGTTCTGCCTATTTCCCAACGGCCATTGCTCACCTAACGGTACAGAAATGGCTCCTTGCTCTTTGGTATCTTCGGGGGGTTTGGTGGAATGCGAAGGCTTGTGTGGGGTATAGTTCACGAAACAACGGGATAGAAACGTAAATCCGCGGGGCTTGGTGGATTTTCGTTAACAGACAACGCGAAAAGGAAAGGAGAAATCGCTTGGTATGATCAAGGTCAGGGATAGTACTGTAGGAATCAAGAGAAGGAACAAGGTAAGTGTGATGGAGCGTATGAGAAAGAATGAATGAGCAGGCACGAAGAAAGAGGAAGGGAGTGGTAGTTGAATAGGAAGAAGATGAAAGGAACAGTGGGTGAAGACCAGAATAAGAGCATTACTTGAAGACGAAGTTGGCTCTGGCCGATGAAAATGCGGAAAAGCCGGTGCAGGAAGTATCTCTGGGCGGATGCTAGACCCGTCCAAGAGAATGCGTCACGAGTAAGAGCATGGCCTTCCTATTTGGGAGATCCTCACATTGATGGTCATAGGGGCATTGTTCGCCGAGTTCAAATTAAACAATCCAGAGTATAGAACTTAGTGTCTCCAGAACACTAAATCATGAAGATCCAAGCACACTCTGATAGACCAGAAAGCCATTCGGCTCCAAAACAAGGTCGACAAGGGCAAAAAAAAGAAAAAAAAAGAAAGATAATTTGATAAAAGAGACGGGGATTGGGAATACCAAAAGGGAAATAATAATGAAAAAAGCTAAACCATGTAATAGAACAAGGAAAGCAAAAGGAAGAATGGGGAAAATGGAAAATGAATACCTACGTGATGTAATCCAGCGTGACTGGCGTCCGCCAAATCGATTCACGGCAGGGCGGGCCTTTTGATGGGCAAAAGGTAACTGGCATAGACCGACAAGGACGAGAAGAGTAGACGGCGGTCCACCAGGTTTGCTGCAAGTACTGTAACCCTATCTTCAATGGACTACCGAGCTCCCCGGAATCCCAAGATCGAAGCCACCGTCGATTGCCGAGTACCTTTGACACTCGTCGAGGTAAAAGGAAGACAATGGGGAATGAGGAGGCTATTAGGGACGAGAGGCTATAGGTCCTTTCTCAGATAAGAAAGTACCCTCCGCTCCTGACGTAAATGCAAAAGCCCTCCTTTGTTAGAATCCTGAGTGATCAGATTAATTTCTTTTTGAAGGAGAAGGGAGTAGAGGCGAAATGTTTCGTGACTGGGCTGGAAGCAAGAGAAATAAATGACCAGGACGAGGAGAGAATTAGATGGTGACGAAAAGGGTGCGCATCCAATTGATGTTATTTGATTTCGGCCGTGATGATATTCCCCCTCCCCGGTGTATTGCGTACAGAAATACTCCAGGTCGATGAACCCTGGTCAAGCTCGAGCCCGTTCTGGATTGTCTGGCTTGGTTTACCTCCCCGGTTCTGCTGGATGGCTGGAGTTGGGTCGATGAAGGTAGTAGTATGGTGTGGAGAGGTTGACCCTCCCCTCCCCGAAAATAGACTCAGATCAGTCAACGAGCCGAGAGGCGACCATTATCGCCACGAGTTCATGTGGAAAGAGCTAGGATCTGGGCCTGCCAGGGACGGTGGAAAATACGTTGTATTTCGCAACGCTACAGTGGGTGCCAGCAGCCAATTTTGCGTTAGGGGTCCAACCATAATTGGTGCTGTCCAGGATCTCCGTAATGGTGGTTAATCCGATCTTTTTTGTTTTCTTTTTTTGGGGGTAATTGGGAATTTCCCTCTTTCGTCATTTTTTTAATTGTTTTTTTTTTTTTTCTGTGGAGGAGACATCAAGATCCCTGTCCCCCGACCAAGTGTAAAGGAGCTGGGTAGGTGCGCGGGTCTCCATAAAGAAACTGTAGCATCGACTCATTGGCCCGAGCTCTAGACAGTTTGATTGTCCATGGAGCATGGTATTGGTCAGAATCTCCATGTTACGTGCCCTGGGAGGAGCCGAGGAGACGCTTGCACGGACACTGGGCTGCTTCAAAGTGGATAGTACTTTTCAGGACCTCCATTTACTGTACTTCAGGACTTTGGGGCGAAACCGGGACGAATGACCAGCGTGCTGGATGTATTTTCCATTACGGGGGCGCTCTCCCGAAGAGAAAAAAAAAGTCAGATGTCCCAGCACGAACACCCGACAGCGGGATGCTGCAGGCAAATCCAAATAAGATGAAACCTAGAAAGGATGGAGATGATCAACCAGGATAGCCGTGCAGACTGCCTCTGGATTCTCGGCCCCAGAGTCGCCTGACGACTGGATGTATCAAACCTTGGGGATCTGCAGGCCGAAATAGACAGTACTAGCCAACGAAATCCCTCGGATCCGAATAGCAAAAAACAAATGAAAATCATTATTCGTCTGGTTCCAAGGAAATAACCCATTTGCCTGACCAAGATTTATGAGGCTGGAGTTGACGCGACCTCTCGGAGTCGTCCCCGGGGCCTTTGATTATTTCTTTCTCTTCACATTTTGATTATCTTTGCTACTTTCTTCAATCCTTCATGGAGAAACGATAGTCGAGGCACGAGCATCGGGACGTGCATGACGAAAGGGCATGCTAAACGATCGGCAATTTTCATTCGACGAGCTGCGTAGTGCATGCTGGCAATGCCCTCACCGACAGACCCTGAATGGTGAACAGAATGAACCCGACCAAGGCGGCACACCAAGGCGCCAATGGGGCCAATCCTACTTTTCTTTACTACAAATGGGAGCATCCTGGAGGAGGGCACGCTGGGCGCCTCGAATTCCGACGGGCAACGTGATCAAGGCCAACCTGGGAGGGTGAGGGCGAGAGCGAGACCGGGCGACAAAGCCTAAGTTTCTCACCCCCACCAAGTACGGAGTTTCGACTGAAAGAAACAAAGAAGGCGTGTCTGACGCATTCTGCAACGGGAAAGCCCGGTAGACTTGCGGTCCGTACCAGGCTGCATTTTCCAGAATGGAGCTCCACAGCTACCGCAGCAACGATTCATTTTCTCTTCATGGACTCGTTGGGGGTGTGCTTTTGGGGGGGGGGGGGGGGTGAAAGTGGACTCTAGACTGTGGAAACTCATAGATCCCACAGATCCTAGGCTCGATAGTGGGGGCGCCCTTTGCTCACCAGTCGAATCGATGGGGACAAAACTGCATTAGGGGCTGGGCGATCGGCCTATGCTGCAGGAGGCTAGTTGATTGAGATGGCGAATGGCAAATTGGTGGAAAAGAAGCCGATTTAACTTTGATTGGTGGATCGCTGCCGTAATCGATCGACTTGGGGAAAGCTAGGAACCAGTCACTAGTTGGACCATGACCGAGAGGGTGGTTATCGATGGTATGTTGTGCAGCTGGTGGTTCTTCCTCACGGGCCACCTTCTGGGTCTCGAGCTGGAGGTCGGGCATGGGGAGGTACCAAACTCGGCAGTACGTGCAGGAAGGCGAAGTCATTACCTCTGTCCATTCCAAGGGTAACCCGACAAGCTTTAGAGCTCAACATATTCCGTGGCAGCAAGGCCGATGTTCGGCCAGCAAGCCATGCTCGTGGCTGCCTGCACCTGGACAGTGATGGAATGTTGATTTGCGCTTTGGGCAAGACTGCCACGATACGTGCGGCGAGGCGGTGAACGAGAGAGAGATGTATGTCTCGAGTGTTAAATGACTTCTTCATGACTCTTTAGGTGTGTCCAATAGACTTGTAATTCGAGGAAGAAGGCGCTGTGCAAGTGCTGCTGAACTGTGGAGAATGGTACGGACACGATCGGTATGGTGGATGTACTCAATTTCACATCGGAACTACTATGTACCAGACAAGTACTCCGTACGGTATGTACAGTACTGTACTCTATTGTTATTTCCTTTAGTCCAGAGCAAAAGTACCAATAAATTCTGCACCATGTTGAGCGGGGTTCTTTACGATCTCGTTTATTTATCCCCATCTTATCTTTCTCCAGAAACTAGTGAAGCTACCACTGGTAAGCAGACCTTTTCTTTTTCTTCGAGTCCATTAGACCTAAAATATCAGATCTGATCCTTCGCTCCACATCCGACCCGTACCCGTGCCGGACTCCACTCGCCCAAACTCGCGGGGCTCCACCATTTCCGATCTATCACAACTTACAGTCTGAAGACCAGGAAAGTGTGCTCGGGTACAGCTTTACATGTCACTATATTGCATAGTATGAGATACATAAGGAGACCAAGCTCCTGACTAGTAGAGAATAATTGTCCGAGTTCCGATTCGCGACCGAGCTAAATGAAGTATTTTCCCCTCTCCTCCGGAATTGATTTGCTACCACTAGTCTCTATCCCACTGCAGGTACCTTCCCCCATCTTTCCCAGAAAAGTGCAAGTTCCGGGAGCTAATTAATCTTATTATTAGAAATATCATAATTTCTACTCTTCCACTCTTCTCGTTCACTCCCTTTTCCATTTCCGTCAATGGCAAGATTTGAGTTTCTAGGTGGATCAAACCCATCCAGACGCCATTGCAGGAAACTCATCAATCCAACCAAGAACCAAGGTTCGGGCCAGGTCAATCACCCGATAGTGAGGCTGTTCAGGGTTGCATATTCTTTATTGAGACAAACTCCATGTCCAGACCTTGATTTGATTTGATTTTCTCTTCGATTCTTCCGGGAGGCTGGGACGCCATGACCCCCAGACTCTAGCCAGGGCTAGATATGGCACGTGCCCAGGATCGGACCACCTCTTTGCAAAACAGCGAAAAACATGAAGACACTGTGGATGGAATTGCTATTTCGCCATGACAAGATAGCTGAATCCAACCATTTCGGTCCTTTGTACGACGAGCCCTTGTCAACAGTCAGTGGGCAAACCGCCATTCCCGGGCTGCACCTGGCCGGGATTCTCATGTTTCTGACAGGGAAGAGCAGCAGGAGATCCCCCCTCTCCCCCCCCCCCCCCCCCCCCGAGTTTGCATCTGCGCGTCAGAGATAATACATTTTTGGGGCATCCCATCGGGAAGTCGGGAATGCGATTGCATGAGAAGGCAAGAAGATGAAGGGGGGGGGCCGTTTTACACTCCGGGCGCAAGACAGGGAAAACCATTGGCCACCGACGGAAAGCTTTGCATGGATACATACCGAGAGGGGGGCCATCATTCGATGATATTCCAGGCCTGCCTTTCCGATTCCCTTGTTTTCCGTGACCCCAGATCCCTCTCTCATGCCCGTTGATCATGGATCTTGAGAAGTCCCGTAGTGGACCCGTCGATCCCGGGCCTCCGAGAGACAAAGAGACACCAATCGTCCGCATCGGGAGACACCTTGCTCTGGTCGCATTGGATTTCCTCAAGTCAGCATATCAGACATCAAACCCTGGTATTGCTTGACTCATTACGACCGGGTACTCTACCAACTAGGCAGGAGACCGTTGGTTGATCGGCTTCTCACGGCCGGAACTAAGGCCATTGTTGATTCGCGCTCTCGTCCGTCAAGATCCATGGCTCCCTCCCCTTCTAGACGCTCACATTAAAGTTTGAGACATCAACGACCGGCTACCATACACGACGGGGAGGAAAGGTACCCTGCCTCTTGCCAGGTTCGATGGCTTGCAGAGAATAGCGGCCAAAGAACCACGTGTGAAATACTTTAACGAGCCTTGACTCAACCACCCTGGTCGCAAAACGCATCCAAGGCATATCTCGTACTATCCTTAGTATATCCTTAGCATCTGTTTTGACTTCGCCGAGACTAACGAAAAGAGTTTTGCTAACGGTGGTTTACAGCTGTCTTAGCTCCATTTCGAGGAAAAACTCAATTGCGGCTGCTAGTTTCTCCTTATCCATACTTTGAGCCATCTCCCCGACTGCACACAAGGTTCTGTGATGCGTTACTTGTGTATAACGTATGGCAGAGATGAAAGGGTTACTTGGGGCGACTATCAACCTGATCGCTGGTAGAATTGCCCAGTGCTTTGAACTATGCCATTGTTGTCATGGGCTTGAAGACTTGTCGAACGACTCTTGTCTATCATGATCTCTAGAAGTTTCCCTAAAGGGTATATTTGGGCCTCACACTAAGTAGCTGCTGGACTGCCATCCTGGACCGTTGGTTAGATTCAACTTCCAACGAGCTGAGCTCCAGGTATCCCGGGTTAAGGGACTGGAGAACAGTATCAATGAAGGGACCGGCAAGTAGCTAGACTACTCTTGCCGATCTGAACGAAAAGAGCAAGATACGAATATCAACTAATGCCAACTGAACAAGGATGCCATCCCTGATACTCAACCTTCTCAACAATCTCGACAACCATTGGGATAATCATGACCGGAATTCCCCCATGCCGCCTGTCAGGAGGGCAACACACTTTTCGCATGGCACTCAACATGCAGACCAGATGAAGACGTACCTGCAACGTCCCCTCCTACCAACGCCAACATCTCAACATCCCATCCTCCCCAACGCCGTGGCAACCTATCCATCACCCACCAGCCAACCCCATCACAAAGCCTCGTCGCACGACGAGAACAAAAAAAGACCAAGACAAAACCCGCTCAAAGGCACGAAGCCGCCAGGCAACCAAACAAGGCAAGAAATACCCTTCTTGTCGATTGCTTCGAGGCATCTCACGATAGTGGGTCTCTGCCCTTAGACACACCAGTGTCCTCCTGCGATGTCACTGGGACTTTGGAACGTCATGAACGCCTTTCACATGTGTCGTCCTGTCATACTGCATGTCGGCATGGCGGGGGCGAAGCTTCAGAAAATTCGGTGGCCTAGTGATACGTTGAAGCTTTTGGGGATCCCAGCCGTGACGCTGGACAAACAATACCCAAAGAAGGGAACAAATGGTAAATCGGGAGAAAGAAGGCGAGGAAGAAAAAAAATCTGCTCAAGTCCCTTGTTCGATGGAGACTCGTCTTTTTTCCCCTCTCGGCGGGGCTGAGTGCCGGGTGGTTCGCGCAAGGGTAAGCGTTTCCTTGATCTCAAGTCTCTTTCCTAAATGAATCACCCGATGTTACGTGATGCAACCCAATTCGAGACCGGGAAATTAACACCTTGAATCTACCTACACGGGTTGTGTATACAGCTCTAGAAGGATTGGCTTGCCCTCGGACAAGATCTAGATAGATCTATGCCGTTGCAACTGAGCACAGGATCTGTGATCGAGGCGTCGATAGCGTAGTTACCGTGCAGTCGGGGGCATAACATCGCCTTGAAAGGCTAACTGTGCAATTGATGCTAGCGGCCGTTAGGCGCTGTTGGAACGTTTACTTTGGACGTGCTTTTGTCATTTACCGCATTGCTGCTTGTGCAGATACATCCCCGTCCGCACGCCTCGAGCACGAGACAAGGGTAGGGACAGGTACTGCTGCAGCGGCCTTGTTCAGGGTCCTGCCCTTTTCGTCCTCGAGTCATGGCCTTGCCGGGTGACAGGGGCCCCTGAGTGGCGACCTGGATCCCTTTCACTCGTATATGGCAGCTGTCAAGGTATGTTTCGAGGGTATTGGAGAGCTGATGTATAGGTGACATACGAGATATTTGCGTAGGCCTTGTAGTTGTAGTATACTTCAGACGCTTGCAGGTGGGCTGGTTAGTGCGATGGCCCAGGTGAATACACAAAGATAGCACCTGTATATCGAGAATGGATAAGTTGCAAGTACCTTTTCGAGCTCATCTCATAGTTAGTGCCCATACTACAACGGTGGACGGACACATGTCCCGGGCTCGCCACTTCTCATACGCTGGCAGTCGCCACGAGCGCAAGGCAAATTGCCATGCTAAGCTATCAGAATGGATACCAGCCATTGTAATCCATAACAATGTAGAGCATGAAAAGAATAGCTTAATCAAGCATTTCTATATCCAGGATATCAACCCAACCAAGGGCCCACGCCAAACCAAAAATCATGCAAGAATCTCTAAACCATTGCTTTTGTATAGACTGACGAATGCAAGTAACTGACATGGTGGGTGTCTTTTTGGTAATCATCATTATCAATCAATCATACATTTCAAAGGAAAGAGCTTCAGCATAGAGCTAGGCCCGCCTGAAAGATAAAAAGAAAAGAGAATCCAGCCAAAAAAATGTGTCGTGAAAGGGAAAAAACGAGAAGCGAATCTAAGTAGAGCGCTTGGCGAACTCGACGCGAAGAATAAGGTGGCGGTAACCGACTGCAATGAAGAAGAAAAGTAGTTTGTTAGTTCTGCTGTCTCGAGATGACCAAGGCGACCACGACCACGACCACGACCACGGTCGTGGCCATGAAAAAGGTGAATACGTACAGCCGTCCATTTTCTCGCAAGCGCGAGCAGCATCGCCCCGATCCGCATAGCTGATGAAAGCGAAGCCCTTGGCCCGCTGGGTTTCGCGGTCCCGGGCAAGGAAAACTCTGGTGACACGACCGAACCGCTCGAAGAGATCCCGCAACTCTTGCTCCTCTGCCAACTCGCTGACCTGTAGAGATGAAAGAGAAGATGTTAGTATAGAACCACAGAGCACCTCCAAGTGTAGAGCAACGTACGTTCGTAACTCTGAGAGTAGCCAGATCGTCCTTCTCGAAGCGACCACCCATCTTCTCGCCGGCAGCACCACCAGCTTTTCCACGCAGGTGAGGAGGAACGTAGCTGGAGGAACCAGCACCCAGACCACCAGCAGCGCCAACCTCGTCCGCGCCCATATCCGCAGCACCAGTGGGCTCCTCAACGGGGGCCATGGTGTCCTTGAAAGGACAGCGGGCTGTGAAATGCTCGCCGCTGCAAATACGACACTTGACCTTCTTGTCCTTGAGCTGGTCCTTCATGGAGCCCTGCTCGGGGTTCTTCTCGGCATCGGCAGCCTGAGCCTTCCAGTTCGTGCTGGGACGGAAAACCATGTTCTCACCAACGGAGGTGGTGTCGAAGGAGGGGCCAGGCGCGTGGCCCTTCTCGAGGCCGAACTTGGCCCAGGACCGGCGCTCGGCCACCTGTGGGTTGACGTGCTCTCGGACAACGGTAGCCTTAATTCTGCGAGTGACCTTCACTTTCTTGTTCTCGTCGTTGAAGCGGTAGGAAACGACCGTCTTGGTGCCATCTTTGTTTTCGGTGATTTGGGTTGCGGGCAGCGCTGAGGGATCATCGTACTCATCATCGTCGGCCCAGTCGGCGTTGCTGTGAATTTGAAAGAGAAAAAGTTAGGCACAGATTCGAGGGAATTTTTGCGGGGTGAAAATACTCACTTCCCGAGTCGAGACATGGTGTGTGGTTGTGTGATGCGGCAACTGCTTAATTTCTGGGATTTCTTCAAAGGCGAATCCGTTGTGGATTTCATTCGCGGCGATTTTTCTGTGGCGCAGTCCGTGGCTGGTGTGTCCCGAATCACGTGATTGGTGCCTGCCCCTCCGCGGGGTTTTTGACGAGGCGCAGAGCTTCGCCTGGACTCCACACCGTAATATCCGCAATCCCGTTGGAGTCGATAAAGATTATGGTGTATGAATGCCGTTCTACGCTCTATTTTATTCTTCTTAATGTAGCCTCTGTTTATTCATTCTTTGGCAAGTTTCAAAAAAGGGCATTTGATTCAGATAAGCAATGATTTCGTTATGGTCAGCATCCTTTGTCAAATGCATTGTGTGCAATATGAAAGTCCCATCCTGAAAGACAACTCGTTATCTTGCAATTTGCGATCATGTGAAGCCCCTCCAATGCGAATGCGAATACGAGAGCCTGGGAATTGACATGACAGCGTTCGAATATCAGTAGTTTGAACGGTGCCATGGTGCTGTCGGAGCAGAGAGACTTGACAATGTGCCAATTGTAGGTGAATGCCATCTCACTGGGCATTTTCTCGCTGGCCGTAACCCCAATGGAACCGGACATGGCAACCGGCCATTTGTTGATCAGGTAAGGAGATTCGGGCTGGACCAGAGAGTGAGAAAATCTCGTAGTAGCGATTGTTTGCACACGGTGACTTACATTATATACTTGAGCCTATGCCACCCCGGAATGGGTTGTGCCAAAGTCCAAGCCAGAAAGGGTTATATCTCTAGACGTTAGCGAAAGTCTAGAGACTGTAACGTTACGATCTAGACTTGCTAATACTAAGGATCTTATTAATTTACGAGTCTAAAAGTAGCGCTTACTTAGAGAGGAGAGATTAGCTCCTAGAAGGGAACTTCCGGAGACTTACTAGCGTTAGTATTACGCTTCTACTTCGCCTTAGGGTTAAAAGTAACCTCACGGCCCAAATCGTCCTCGTCCTTATCTTCTTCCTATACTTTGGGCTTCTCCTTATCGTCATCGTCGTCTATATCCTAACTCTTCCGCTTCTAACTATAACCTTAAGCGCGGGTAACTTAGTCTTGAGATTAGTCTTGAGACCGCTGATCAGAGCGGGCCTTATCCCCGCTAGGGCCAACCTCAAGGGGAAGGAGAATGCCATCTTCCTCTGTAAGGCATGTCACGCGCAGTTCGACAATGCCTACAACCCCGGGATTATCTTCTTCCTACAAAACAACAACTTCAGCGCCGATTTGAATTTTTGAAATATCTCAGGAACTACGCCAGTTAGCAACTTCTCGTAAATGGCAGTCTCAATTTAACCCCCTACGCTTCATTTTGCTTACCTCTCGCCGGCCGGTCCTAGGAACGTCGCCGCCCCGAAATGATACCGTATTTCCGGATCGCACGGTACCGGACGCCCTGTTTTAGCTGGTTACCTCTATCAGCAAGCCGAGGGTATGATTAGCGTATAGGAAGCTTGTGGGTATACTTAACCTTCGTGTATAGCTATATGATATAGCTATATAGGATAGGATAGGTAGGTAGGATAGGTAGGGTAGGTAGGTAGTAGATAGTATAGGTAGATAGGTGGAATAGATAGTTGCCTAAATAGGCAAGTGAAGTGGTAGGCAGATTGAAAGAATAAATTAATGTCGGACTTTAGGCGGTGACCATAAAGTCGTGGTTATACACACAAGACGATAGTGTGCATAAGATTGGTAAATACTCAATGTAGTGTCTGAATACACGGTTATGAGTCTATCGGTCGTGCGTACTTCTAAGAAGGAGAAGCACCACGATTGTGGAAGAGTACCACCGATCTAGAAGAGAGATCAAAAGGGATGATAAACTTGATTCAATTTAGCTAGGAAACAGGGCGGTATTTATATCATAGAAACGTGGTAAAAGATCACATAAGAAAGGATAGAGTATTGGAGTGTTAGATAGTCTCCTGCCTAAGTAGGCAATTCAATACGAGTATGCAATTCAATGCAAGATCGTTGAGGATCAATCTGATAGATCTTATAGAGAAGATCTAGATGTAGAGAGGGGTTATATGAGGGGTAACCCTGTTGGCACCCAGTGGAAACCCTGGCGGCACCCAGTAGGGGCTAAATTACTGCCAAGCCTTTCATACCCTTTTAATTACGAATTTAACCACCCCCTTCCTTCTTACACACACGTATCCTTTCCTTCTTATCTTCTATCTTCTACTGCTAGGAACAATTCAATTCAACTAGGCCTATTGTCAACATGTGGATGTTGTGGGGTCACATGACGAAGGACCCACTCATATAACCCCTCTCTACATCTAGATCTTCTTCTCTATAAGATCTATCAGATTGATCCTCAACGATCTTACATTGAATTGCATACTCGCATTGAATTGCCTACTTAGGCATGAGACTATCTAACACTCCAATACTCTTTGCTTTCTCATGTGATCTTTTACCATGTTTCTAAGATATAAATACTGCTATGTTTCCTAACTAAATTGAATAAAGCTTATCATCCTTAGTGATCTCTCTTCTAGATCGGTGGTACTCTTCCACAATCGTGGTACTTCTCCTTCATAGAAGTGCGCACGACCGATAGACTCATAACCGTGTATTCAGACACTACATTGAGTATTTACCAATCTTATGCACACTATCGTCTTGTGTGTATAACCACGACTTTATGGTCACCGCCTGGAGTCCGATATATATATTACTCGCTTTCCTTTAATTTAATTCGCTATAAAGGGCACTTTAGAATCTCCGTGGGAGCGGACGAAGTAGGTTTTTAGATTATAGTATCTTATAGAGAAGATCTAGATATAGAGAGGGGTTATATGAGTGGGTCCTTCGTTATATGGTGTTACGCGTAGCCGACTGGTCACTGTGAAGTTAGGTTGCTCGACGGGTTATACTTGCCTGAATCCTGACTTCGGATTCCAAGAGTATCTCTCAATCGTACCGTTGCCTCGCGAGGCCTTACTGCGGGATGGATCCTGTTGAGTATCTTGCAGAACGTGCCAGAAGTGCGCGCCAAGTAAGTCAATCACTAAGTGTTACCACGGAGTGAATCCCCTACTTGTAGGTTGGGTTGTCTTGAAGGTGAACTGTGAAGTGCAAAGTACTAAAGGTAGTAACCAAGTAACAATGTATGAAAGGTGCTGTCCTAGTAACTTGAATGATTGATCGCGAAGAACTAAATACATGATGCTGAAATGAGTGTCCTTATATATCTGGTCCTTCCGATCCTGAGCTATGATGGATCATAGCGAGGGCTATGATCGGGTCAGAGCTATAGGTCTGATCCGAGCGTGTAGCGTTATCCGCTCGTCATATCCTGGGGTATGATGGGTCACGTGAGTGTTGGCTGTCGTGGTAACGTAACGATTGTGCCTTGTAACGTTATCCAATCCTAGCTCTTGCTGACTGATCCAAGTTGATTGGGTATCAACGTCCCTTGTCCCCGCATTAGCGCTGTTGCGTGAGAGTTCCGTAACATCACCCCCTCCTTCCGCAGGTCTTTGTCCTCAAAGATCGTTTAAATAGCGTGTTTCCCCCGTAAGTGTGCTTTGTTGGCTTCCCTCCGTTAATGTCCCTTTGTGGTGGTGCTGACCATATCTTCGAAGGCGTCTGTCAAGAAGAACCGCTTGTGTCAACGCATCGAGGAGGAAGGGTATCGTTCCATTTCTCCTTGCGACCGTTGTGTTCGTCTCTATAAGTCTTGCATTAAATCTGGCACCTCCGATCGTTGTAGCGAGTGTGTTCGTGCCGGGAATTCGAAGTGCGTGATGTCGAAACCGACTTACTCCGATGCCGAATAGCGGCGGTTGGTGAAAATGCAAGAGGAAATTGCTAAGGCGCGTCGCCTTACTCTGATCGCGAGCCAAGAGGCGATGGCCAAGGTTATGCGTCTTGAGCGTCATGAGGCTCTCCTTCGGAGCCGTGCCGGTGATTTCATTGCTCGTGAATATAAAGAGATTGCTGAGTTGGAAGAATTGGAGCGTCGTGAAAAAGAAGAGCTCGAGCGTATAGAGCGAGAACGCTTCGAGTCCGAACAAAAAGAGCGTACTGTAGAGAGCGCCCGTGCCGCGACCGGTGTTTCTTAATCTGCCACGGCCGAAGGCCAAGTTCTTGCGGCGACGTTAGAGGATCCTACTCTGACTCAGTTATTAAACGACCTATCGTTTTCTTGGGTCGACCTGGACCCTTCCTGGTTGGGTGATGCTACTAGGTCCCCTTCTCCTGCTAGTGGAACTGTCGAACTAGCTGGTGGCAGCCTATCAGGTTCTCGATAGGTTCCCATGTGTTTTCCGAGGTATCGTATCCCTTCCACTTCACTAAGTAGTGGGGTTTTCCGTTGACTTTGTTTGTGTTTAGGATCTTCTCGACCTTATATTCGTTTTCCGTTTCTTCTTCTAGTTCGACATTAGTAGCGATCTCGGCGTTCTTAGGTGCTTTCTCCAGTAATAAGACATAAAATGTTGCATAAATACGCCGCATGCTATCTGGTAGCTTTAGACGATAATTGAGTGGTCCTGTTTTTTCTGCGATTTCAAATGGTCCTAATTTAAGGTGGTCGAGTTTTGCACTGGGTCGTCTGGTGCGAATATTGCGTCGCAGAAGGTAAACTTTCTCCCCCTTTGAAAGTCTGGCGCCTCCTGGCGCGATTGGTCGTAGTAGAATTTCATGCGTATATTCAGAAACTCGATGTCTCGTGAAAGTTGAAGGTGAAGTTGCTTTAACCCGTTCGCTAGTAGCCTTGATGACTCTGCGAGTGGTTGTTTCCCTATTGGTTCTCCGATGATGGTGGGATTGAACCCGTAATTTGCGAAGAATGGTGTTTCTTTCGTTGCCGAATGCATTGCATTGTTGTATGCAAATTGTGCTATTGGTAGTAATCCTGTCTAATCGTTTTGTTGGAAGTTCACGTAGTGTCGAAGGTATTGCTCTAAGGTCTGGTTGACCCTTTCTGTTTGTCCGTTAGTCTGTGGGTGGTACGCGGTGGAGAGTCTATGCTTAATACCGAGTTGATCCGCCAATGATTGCCATATGTTGGATGTGAATAACTTGTCCCTGTCCGAGGTGATTTTGCTCGGTGTTCCATGATGAATGAATACTTGTCGAAGTAGTATTTGCGCCATTTGCTGCGCGTCGATGTTTTCCGTTGTTGGGATCATGTGTGCGTATTTGGTTAGTCGGTCGACGACTACCATGATCATGTCGTTTCCTTCCGAGATAGGTAATTTCGTGATGAAGTCCATTATGATCTATTCCCATGGTCGCTTTGGTACTTCCGCTAGTTCTATTTCTCCGTATAGTGCATGTCGTGATGCCTTATTTCGTTAATATGAATCGCATTGCTGAATATATTTTTTGACTTTTCTGTGTAGTGCTAGGATATAGTAATTTCGTGTAATTTTCTCGATGGTTTTCTCAATCCCGTGGTGTCCTTGTGTTATCTCGTCGTGATGCAATTTGATGATTTCGTTTTGAAGGTTCCCAGGAACGTACACTAAACTGTGGATGTAGACTAAGCCGTCCCTAGTTAGTGCAGTGCTATTGCCTAGGATCTTCTGCATAGATTCGTCATTAGTGGTTGCTTCTCGAATCCTTTCGATCCATTCATCGTTTTACAATTCGCTGGTTGCTGCGAGTATTTGATAGTTATAGACGATGTTTCCTTCCTGATCCGTGGTTAGGATCGCGGGTACTGCCTCCTTGGTTCTAAGTTCATAGTCCGGTCGTCGACTTAGCGCGTCCGCTACTACGTTCTTAGTTCCCTTACAGTGTTCGATTTTGAAATCGTATTCGGCCAGTGTTTCTGCATATCTGGCTTGTCGTCGGGTGAGTTTCTTTGTTATAGTGAAGTATGTTAAGTTATGGTGGTCCGTTCTGACCGTCACAGTATGCTTTGCTCCTTCCAAGTATACCCTCTATGTTTAGAATGCCGACACTATAGCTAGTAGCTCCTTATCGTGGACATCGTAGTTAAGCTCTGCTAGGATCATTTTGCGAGACCAGAAAGCGATAGGTCTGAGCTTGCCGTCCTTTCCTGGTTACATGAGCTATGCTCCGAGCGCGAAGTCTGATACGTCGGTTTCGATGATGATCGGTGAGTCGTAGTTAAACGTTGCAACGATTGCCTGTCTAGCTAGTTTATTGTATATTTCTTTAAGTGCGGCGAACGATTTTTCCGCTTCGTCGTCCTATTTGAACGGTATTCCCTTTTTAGTGAATCGGTAGAGTCCGGCCGCATATTTCGAGTATTGCGGTATCAACTTCCGGTAGTAGTTGGCGAGTCCAAGAAAGCTTTATACGTCCTTGACGTATGTCGGTGTTAGCC
Source organism: Penicillium cataractarum (assembly GCF_028827025.1). Taxonomy (NCBI): domain Eukaryota; kingdom Fungi; phylum Ascomycota; class Eurotiomycetes; order Eurotiales; family Aspergillaceae; genus Penicillium; species Penicillium cataractarum. The sequence goes on along the minus strand of NW_026622743.1, from coordinate 1,669,728 downwards.
ATTCGAGGATGCTTCTGACTTTGTCTTCCTCTATTCCGAGTCCATCGGGACTAATGGTGTATCCGAGAAAGCTGGTGTTCTGGACGTGGAATTCACATTTTTTGAGCTTAAGTGTAACCTTTACCTCTCTTAACCGTTATAGCACCTTTTTGTTGTGTTGAATGTGCTCTTCCTCGGTTTTTGAGAATACGAGGATGTTATCGAGGTACGCGATGACGAACTTATCGAGGTATCCGTTTAGAACGTGAAAGATAAATCGTTAAAACGATGCCGGTGCGTTAGTGAGTCCGAATGGCATAACCTTATATTCGAAGTGTCCGAATTTAGTCCTAAATGCCGTTTTCTATTCGTCCCCTTCCTTGATCCTAAGTCGGTTGTAGGCGTTAGTAATATCGTATTTACTAAAGTATTTCGCTCCCTGAATGATATCTTGGATTTCGTTGATCAACGGCAATAGGTACCGGTCCTTGATGGTGATATCGTTGAGTTATCGGTAGTCAACGCACATCCTGAGTTCTCCTCCTTTCTTGGGTACAAACAGGATTGGGTATCCTGCTAACGATTTCGAGTGTTGAATGTTCCCCTTCTTGAGGTTGTCCTCGATATATTCCTTCAGTATCGCTGACTCCTTTTGCGACAGTGGGTAAATCGGCATAAACTTTGGTTCTTGGCCGTCCTTGATCTTGATCTCATGGTCAAACGGACCATGCTCTGGTAGCTCACCGTCTAGTGGTGGCGTAAACACATCCTGGAATTCTGTGTATTCCTTAGGAATCTTATGCTCTTCCTCTAGTGATCCTGTTGCACAGAGGGTCGTTACGTCGTCTTGGACGAGAACATATTCACTTAGTTCCTCGTCTGTCATGTCTAGTCGTTATTCCGTGGTGGCGATATCTCTAATATCGCTCGTTCGTTTGTTAGGCCTGCCTCCTGGCCGAAAACTCCCCTTAAGTTTTCCTTCTTAGGGGTCCTCATAAGTACCTGCTTCCCCCGAGCTAGGTCTCTTCAGCGTTACTCGCTCAATTCTTCCGGTCCATACCTCACTAGTCTATCGACACGAGCAGCTATCGAAGACGATGCTTTCTGTCCGCCAATTAATGGTTAGATTATGCTTCCTCAACCATGGTACTCCAAGTACCACGTCATATTCTCTGAGTGGTGTTATGTCGAAGTTAATGACTTCAAAATAGTCACCGATAACCACTAGCAGCATGCTACTTTCGTGCGTGATCCCTAGCCCCAGGCTCTCTCCGTTGAGCCTAATAATAGGTGTAGGTCGCGGCTTCTCCACGCCTTGGATCTTGTGTTGTTGCTTATATCGTGTGCTCATGAAGTTTCCTACCGCACCCGAGTCGATCATCACTCTAGTTAGTCGAAACGCGATATTAGCAGTGATCTTCAAATATAAGCCCCACGCCGTGGCTACAAGGTATTATTCGTTGTTTATCCTCCGGTCTCCGTGCCAGAGTCCCGCGTATTCTGGGCTCCAATTAGGTTTCTTTTCCCATCGTAGCGGCTTAGGTTCCAGGCTTCTGTCGATCTTTCCTTAATAATGTGTCATACAGTTATTATCGTAACATCCGGTCGTAGATCTTAGTCGGTGATCCGGGTATCGAGCGTATCCTTAGCACGAACACTAAGTCTGCTAACATAGGCAAAACCCATCCTTAATTTCAGGTTTCAGTTTGTGTAGTTCGTATAGTTAGTCGGTGAGTTCGAGTGTTCGGTCGATCTTGTTGCCGATGTCTCCCTCATGATTCCTGAATAAGCCGTGGAGTTCATTCTGTATACGGTTGATGTCTGCAATTACTTCCGCCTTCTGGGGTTTCTTCTAAGGCTATATAGTAGTATCCGTTTCTGGGAGCTAGGGTAGAGTTTCTGGGATCTCCGGGGTTCCTGGTGTCTCGATTAGTGTCTTCAGGATCCCTACGCCCCACTCCTGGGAATCGTCGGATAGTTCCTAGGAGTCGGTGGTGTTCTAGGGACCGTACTAGGTCCACCCTTAACTCTCAATATTTTCCTAATCAATCTCGGGAAATTCCGTCGCGTACTCTACGCTGTTTAGGCCGCGGTATTCGTCGTTACTTTCGAAGGTATCCGTGGTTTTTCCCTTCGATCGTTGCCGTAGCTTATCGATTTGCTCTGGACTCAAAGTTATCCACTTAGCTAATAGTTCGTCGACTTCGTCTTAGATTAGTTGTTTGACCTTAGGTTCTTTCCTAACCAGTGGCTTCTCGGTAGCCCACTTGGTGACCTGGTCCTTTAGGTGCTCATACTCATCTAGAGTAGCCTTAGTAATGGCTTCCTTTAGGCGCTCTGTCCCGTCGTAGGTGGCCCTGAGTTATTAGGGTCGTATCTCGTCTTAAGTTGCCCGTAGCTATTATGGCTTTGCGTGGTTGCGCCCGTTACGCTCACGCGCCCATAGTTTTGCGTTGTTGCGCCGATTGTGGCACTCACGCGCCCGATGTCCTGCTTTTCCGCATTCAAAGCATAAGTTATTATCTTTTCGTCGTTTTTCTTCTTTAGCTAGGAGTCTCGCTGCGTCAAGCTCCATTAGTCGTGGTCCATAGGGATCGCTATCCCTACTAGGTCTGTTTGGTCGTTTATCGTAACGATGGTGTAATGGCCGGCTAGTGCCTCGGCGCCATCCTTCAATTTCTCTTTTCTCCATTTGTCGGTCATATAGACGGTTGTCAATCCGTACCGCTGTGTCGATGAGTTTTTCCATAGTGTCGGGTCGGTCGATCCGTGTAAGTTCATCTTTGATGTGTGGCTTGAGTCCGTGGTCGTAGTACGGAATCAAAGCGTAGTCTTCCCATTGTAGTATCGCTGCAAGTTGCATGAATTCGGCCGTGTAGGTCGATACTGACCCGGTTTGTCGAATGCGTTTCAGCTTCCGTTTAGCTGTTTTCTTGGCGTCAATATCACCGAAAGTTCGTTCCAGGTGTTGTCTGAACGTGGTGTAGCTACTGAAGATAGCTTAAGTGGTAGTAGACTATTCGGTGTTGACCTTTTCGTAGTATTCTCTGATGTAGGGTTTAAGCTAGTCCTATGCCTGCCCTCTGAGGTAGGCTGACACGAAGATGACTTTACTTCCTTCGGTAATGAGGCGTCCCTTGTTGACGTCGATATGGATGTCTATCTGAGTAAGGAACCCTCGTAGCTTGCTTCGGGTACCGTTAAAGGTCTTAGCCTTTAGAAGCTTCGGTGCCCTAATAGCAGTTACTGGTGTAGAAGCGACGACCTGGGCATGGAGTTACTCCATGTGGTCCTTCACGCTTGCTGTATGTTCGTTGTAGTTGCCTCCTAGGGTGTTTAGGTTGCTCTTAAGTCTCTTGATGGTTTCCTGAAGTGCCTGGATTTTCCTTTCCTGCTCGTCTTCCCAGTCGTCCTCTCGTGCCGCTAGAGGGCGAGGAGTCTTTCCTCGTGGGATGCTGTCGTTGCCTGCCATAATGACTTTGCTTCACGGTTTAAAGACAGGGCGATCAATGTGTTACGCGTAGCCGATTGGTTACTATGAAGTTAGGTTGCTCGACGGGTTATACTTGCCTGAATCCTGACTTCGGATTCCAAGAGTATCTCTCAATCGTACCGTTGCCTCGCGAGGCCTTACTGCGGGATGGATCCTGTTGAGTATCTTATAGAACGTGCTAGAAGTGCGCGCTAAGTAAGTCAATCACTAAGTGTTACCACGGAGTGAATCCCCTACTTGTAGGTTGGGTTGTCTTGAAGGTGAACTGTGAAGTGCAAAGTACTAAAGGTAGTAACCAAGTAATAATGTATGAAAGGTGCTATCCTAGTAACTTGAATGATTGATCGCGAAGAACTAAATATATGATGCTGAAATGAGTGTCCTTATATATCTGGTCCTTCCGATCCTAAGCTATGATGGATCATAGCGAGGGCTATAATCGGGTCAGAGCTGTAGGTCTGATCCGAGCGTGTAGCGTTATCCGCTCGTTATATCCTGGGGTATGATGGGTCACGTGAGTGTTGGCTGTCGTGGTAACGTAACGATTATACCTTGTAACGTTATCCAATCCTAGCTCTTGCTGACTGATCCAAGTTGATTGGGTATCAACGTCCCTTGTCCCCGCATTAGCGCTATTGCGTGAGAGTTCCGTAACATATGACCCCATAACATCTATATATTAACAGAAACTACCTAGCGTTACTAGGTAAAGGAAGGGTAAAGGGTAACTCTAGATCCGCTCTAGGGGCAGAGGGAAATCGATTATTATCCGCTCCTCTAACTTATCTCCGCCGATAGAGGTATTATTATCCGCGTCCGAATTAAGGTTATCCTAAGCCTCGCGAACCGCCTCCCGAATACTATCGAAAAAGGCCCGTTTTCCGAGTATCTAAGTGATATATCTCTCGTCGCTAGGAACTAGGCGAAGGAGTTACTTAGAGAAGCGCTCTACCTTCTCCCTAGTAGTATTAAAGGGACTAGGGGGCGGGATATCAGGAAGCCGAGTCCGATAGACCGCGAGAAGCGTATCGTATTCGTCTTAGGTTTATTATCGAAATACTAGTTAGAACGCGCCGAAACCTATAACCTATAGATTCTACCTTAATATTAGTCTTAGTCCCGGTTAACTTATACTACTTACGGTAAGCCTACTCCGAAACGTCGAAGTAATACGCTAGATCCTTTATCAATTCGGCGACCTTTCGGCGGACCTCCGAGGGATAAGACTAGTCTAGGAAATTGTCGGACTCTAGGCGGTGACCATAAAGTCGTGGTTATACACACAAGACGATAGTATGCATAAAGATTGGTAAATACTCAATAGTGTCTGAATACACGGTTATGAGTCTATCGGTCGTGCGCACTTCTATGAAGGAGAAGTACCACGATTGTGGAAGAGTACCACTGATCTAGAAGAGAGATCACAAAGGGTGATAAACTTGATTCAATTTAACTAGGAAACATAGCAGTATTTATATCACAAGAAACATAGCAAAGGATCACATGATAAATCAACAGAATCAGAGTGTTGAGAGTCTCTTGCTTAGGTAGGCAATCATATGCGAGATCGTTGAGGATCAATCTATTAGATCTTTATAGAAGAAGATCTATATATAGAGAGGGGTTATATGAGTGGGTCCTTCGTCATATAACCCCACAACATCCACATGTTGACACGCCCCCTCAGTTCTCGATGTGAGAGCGGAATGAGAGCAAAGTGAGAACTGAATGAGAGAAAGGAGAAACAGAATAACTAGATAGGAGGTGGTATCTCTATACCTAGTTGTCTGATGAATTCAGTATGCTTCTGCCTAGGTAGGCACTTGGTGAGACTAGACATTGACATCTCCCACGGGACTCCCACCGTGGGACCTGGGACTTCCCGCCGTGGACGGGAGTTGGGACTAACCTTTAGTCCTATAGGCGGGACTAGAATGGTCGTGGGACTCCCATGGGAGTACGGGACTTTCCCACGGGACTATAAACAGTGCAAACAGTTAAAAACCTGCGAGTGGCATAAATTGTGCGCTTTTCCTAGTATTTTTAAGTAATATGCTTACTATATTACTCTAGATAGCTCTATAGATTCTCGATAGAGACTTAATAAAAGATGGGAAATGTAGATTTATTCGTATATTACATCGTAGTCATCTAGGTTTCTTAGACGTTTCCTTGCTCTTCCAGACGTCCTCATTTGACTGTAGCTCTCCTTATCCTGCGGTAAAGGGGGTAGTTAAGGTTTAGTCTCATTATCTTCGTAAGAATCCACGCTCTTTCGTCTCTTTCCTAGAGCTCGCTAGCTAGGTTAGGACGTAGCAGATAGTATATAGGCGTCTAAAGGAACGGAGTTCATATCTTCACCCTCGTCTTCACCTTTATCTCTGTCTTCGTCTTCATCGTCATCCTCTTCATTATCGCTAATTAGAACTAGGGTAAATTGACCTAGTTTTGCCTCTCTTCGTAGCGCTACTTACTGTCTCTCCTCGGCGGTAGATTCTTCCTCCTCATCGGATTCACCTATAATATCTGTTATATCAAGATCAAACTCGGAAATATAGCGATACATCATAAGGTCTTATATAGCGGTCTCATTAAGACGACCCCGTCGATAGTGGCACACGTCACGAGCAGAGTTAAAGAGACGCTCAACTCCAGCACCGCTAGCAGGGATAGTAAATATATCGCGTACTATGCTTACAAGGGTAGGATATTGATGCTCATGCTCCCGCCAGAAGTCACAAGGATTCTTATTCAGTGTTCCTATTAAAGAAAGGTTAGAATGAAAAATCAGCGGATATTCGAATAGTAGAAATATACCACTATTAAGATAATGTGTAAGCTCATCGTTAAATATAGGGCCAGTTTATTTCTCTTAGGACTAGGAGGGCTCGGAAGGGTTATCATTATCTAAGAGCAACTCAATATTATCCTTCTGCTAAGTAGAAAGTCGGCTAAACTATAACTATCGTGTCTCCTTTTAGCGCTATTAGTAGGGCTCGAGGTATTTTTCTATATAGCCTCGGTAAGTCTTGCGCTATTAGTAGTTATTATCGGACTATTCACGCTTCGAAAAGAATTACAACTTATACCGCGGTGTAAGGATAGTGCCGATTATATACAGATTACCATAAGCGTCGGTCTAGCTATAATAGTCAGAGAGCTTTTGACGGCCTACTTCAAGCGCCCTACGCATTATTTCCTTCCAAGGAACCCGTTTTCGCTTCAGTTAGCTAATAGAGAAGTCAAAATGGTCGAATAGCTTATTATATATTCGAAAGATCTAATAGATTATAACGTCTTTAATCTTAGAGATAGCCGTGGTCCACTAGTGAAAGGGTTGGGTGATACAAAGAAGGTAGTCAACCTAGCGCCACTCTTCTGAGTTTAGTTTAAACTAAGGATAGTTATACTCATTACAGTACTCATCATACGCCTTTAAGAGCCGCTTAGCGCGCTAAAGCATAAGGAATATTGAATTCCACCGCGTTTTAACATCCTAAATAGGAAGAAGCTTTAGTTCTTTACTTTAAAGGTTTAAGAATGCTTCTCGGCGCTAAGGACTAGCGTTAACACCTATAGCTAGACCACAGACCTAATATTAATTAGTAGATAGACCTCTGAAAAATAAGATAAAATAATAGGTATAAGGTAAGACTTACTTTTGCAAGAGTATAGATAATACCTCGCTTTCGAAGATGTTTCAGGGACGTATCCTATTCAACTAACCACTACCGGTCTATACTCTCGTTTTTTAGGTCGAGCTTCATCATCGCGAGGAGATCCTTCAGACTAAGTTAGATAACATACGCTAAGCAAGGAATTCGGACAATTAGAATATAGTTTAGAAGGTCTAGGGCTTACATTAACGTCTACATATTACCAACCAGAGTATCGTTATTCGATGCGTTATCAGTCGTAATAGTAAGCACCCGATCTATAATACGATACTCCTATAGGCATTCAAATAGAACCTGGCCTAGATTAACGCCGGAGTGCTTTCCATGTAAGGGTTCAAAGCTAAGAAGGATCTCCCGGTACTTCCAGTTTTAGTCGAGGAAGTAACCAGTAATTACCATAAAGGCCTATTAAAAGGGAGATATCTAACAATCAAGAGCGATAGAAAGCTTCGCGTTTAGTAGGAGGTCTAATAGGATACGATGCTAATCCTCTTGCACGATCTTTCGAAGACGACGCCGAGCAGTTCGAGGGGTAAGGAGTATAGGGTTTGACGTGGCTAGCCGAGCCATTAATATAAGGTCGGCAAGGTCTTTATACGCAAGGATTTGAAAAGGAAGGTTTGATTTAGTGATAAATCTAACCTGACATCGTTTCCATTACTCCTCACTGAAAGACGGCTTCGAACGTGGTGTGTTTTCGGCCTAGATTAGAAGAGCAGATTATTAGTTTACTAGAGTTAAACAGTAGAAGGTTTATATATACCATATATTCGATTGATTACTAAAGAGTCTTCTGCCTTACTATATTATTTACAGCTTTAATGCATATTCTAGCCATAAAGTGGCGATTCATAGAATTAGTTCCATTCGCAGTTCGCCCTAGGTGTGGAATAGTTTTTCCACATCTTCGGCACATAACCATTACCTCGCCAGTGATATAGTTAGCCACTTGGTCGAAATGCTACCAGATCTCAGCGGAGTGCTTTACATCCCATCGCATCTTCTTTTGACGTGATCCTGTCGTTATCGCGGCCTCAGTTTATAACCACCAGATCACAAAGTCGTTTTTATTCATTTCGGTATATTTAACCCAGGGCTTCTTCCGATCAGAACCAAACCGCTTAAGGGTAGGAGGAAGAGTAAGAGGAGGTGTAAACTCAGAGCATAGCGTAGGATATTAAGTTCGTTAATAAGATAAACTCCCTGCTATGAAGGAGCTATCATCTAATTCGATATCGGTAAGGGGGTCTATAGGATCACTCTGATAGAGAGAGGAGGGCTCAGCGTCAGAAAATTAGCTAAATTGAGACATAGTTAAAGAGGAAAAGAGTATATAGCTAGGGGAGTCGAAAGAGTAGGGACTTTACCTTAGGCGAATTAGTAGTTACGACCGGAGGAATTTAATAATAACTAGGTGAATTCAGCTAAAAGATACAATTAATCTATCATAATTAATAAGGAGACCTATAGTAGGCACTCTTCCGATTAGTCAGTCCCGTGGGGATCTCCCATACTCCCATAGGATTTCCCATAGGACCTTATAGTCCCATCGATTTTCGGTCAGACCACGCCCCCCCGACTTTCAGATTAGATTAGAAGATATTTCACCTGTACTTCAAAGTGCCATTTCTGACCATTTCCTTATGATTATTATAAACCGCACTATATCCCTTCACAATTTCACCCTCTTATATTACAAACCTACTAGTTTTGAATATAAGATAGGGATTAGATAGCGTATACTACTGTAAACACTTCTAATTAGCTAGCTTTTTCTAAAATAGGGTAGTATTAGTATTAAACAAAGAGATCTCGTTAGGGATAATAGTGCGGTACTAACATAGAATATATATTTCCTGCTCTATATACTACATCTACCGCTATATCTTATAAACTAACCATCCAGTGACTGAATTATTTTAAAAAAAGATAGGAATCTTTAATTTCTAATATCTAATTAGCTATATACAATAATATTTCATAAAGTTTCCTAAGGAATATAGCTAAGTCAAGGGAGATGTTAAGTAGTATACCAAAACACTGTTTAATAACAGTACAAAGTTCGGATGAATCATCATTTTATCCATCCTATTCGGGAAAATTATGCAGAAATATAAGCTTAGCGGGACTCGTGGGAGTCCCACGGGACTCCCATAGGCGTATTAAGAGACTTAGTCCCGTGGGATTGATGGGACTAAGGTCAGGGTCCCGTGGGAGTGGGACTAAATTTTTACTAGTCCCGTGGGAGATGTCCATGTCTAGGTGAGACCGTCTGCGGGCATATCGGTGGTTTTGACCCATTGGACAGATAGGCGCTTTGCCTGTACCTCTTGACGAATCCATAGGCGGTTGATATCCACGTGACGAAGTTTGGTCTGAAAGACTGATTTCTCGCGATTTAATAGGTCGACGGTCTGCTTGTTGTCGCAATTCAACACTTCTGGTTGGTTAGTGTCGAATTCAATGAATGAGAAGAGACGTTTGATCCAGTATAGCTATTTAGCTGCATGTGATACAGCTAGTAATTCAGCTTCTGTGGTTGATGTGGTAATCGTCTTCTGCTTGCGAGATTTCCACTCGATTGGACCACCAAACAATGAGAAGATGAAACCTTCTGATGACTTCCTATCAAGATTGTCGGCAAAGCTTGCATCGGACGAAGCAGTAAAGATCTGGCTATCTGATTGGCTGCCACCAAAGCAGATAGCTAGATCTTTAGTCCCATATAGGTATGAAATCAGATGGTCGACAGCAGCTAGGTGCTTCTCATCACAGCGTGTGAGAGATTTAGCTAGTAGCTGATTGGCGAAAGCGGTGTCTGGTCTAGTCCACACAGCAGGGAAAAGGGTCGAACCACACTTCTGCTGGTATAGTTTAACGGTTGATTGGTTGATTTGACCAGTGATCGGATCAAGACGTTGATTGCTGACTAGTGGTGTATTAGGCGGTTTCCTGCCTAGGAGGTTAAATTTAGCAGCGATCTTTTCAATGTAGGCTGATTGGTTTAGCCAGGTCTTTCGTCGCTGTCGGTCGCGTATAATTCGAATACCGATGAATTGGGTAAGTTCACCACAGTCCTTCATCTCAAAGCGCTGTGAGAGAAGTTGCTTTATCTGGTAAGCGTGCAATCTCTCACTTCGGTGGTAGGCAGCCAGGAAATCGTCAACAAACACCATAATAACCATGCGATTATCAGTATAAAGCGCAGGGTCTTCAGGACAGCTTTTAAAGCCTAGTGAGAGAAGCATTTCTTTCACGTCGTCTTCCCATCTCTTACCAGCGATTCGAAGACCATATACTGCCTTATGTAGGCGTAGGACCATTGACTTTCGTCCTAGTCCTAGTGGGTATCGGCAGTACACTTCCTCTTTGAGATCACTGTTTAGGAAAGCGTTAACGGCATCCATCTGAAAGGTCTCTAGGTCAAAATGCGTAATGATTGCTATAAGCGTGCGAAAGGTCCTAGCAGCAAGCGTACTAGTACGTGGGTCTTCTAGTTCGTCTGGTGTCTGTGTATCTCCGCGTACGCATAGACGCGCTTTAAAGCGTGTGAGGTATCCTGATTCGTCAGATTTATAGGCAAAGACCCATCTCATTGGTATGAGCTGGTGGCGTGGGCAATCCGATTGGTTTAGACCTTTGCAATTCGATTGGTGTGTAAAGCTGATGAGGTCTTTGTTGATAGGTTCGAATACATGCATGTCCAGAAGCTTATTGAATTCGATTCGCATAGCTTGTCGGAATTGGCTTTCGAAAGGATGACTAGCTAATTGGTGGTAGCTAGGTGGTGGCGGAGGAATTGATAAGATCGCAATCTTTGGTTGTTGATGTTGATTGGATGAGAAAGCTTGGATATAGGTTGTGAGGGATACGTGAGGGCGTTTTCTCTCACTTTCGTTATCGGTGTCAGAGTCAGAACGTGGGCGTTTAGTTGGTATATGAAGAGGTTCATATCCAGAAGGGTCGAAGTTTGTGTTATCAATTAAGACGAAAGGGACTATATCCTCTGGTTCTGATTCGCTGGATCCTATCGATTCGTCTGATTTTGGGTCGAGCGGTGGTGTGATTAGTTGATCTCCGAGGATTTCGTCTGTTAGGATCTCGTCTGTTGGTATAGGTGTGGTATGATCGATGTTGATAGTAGGACTACTACTACTTCCACCCCCGAGATCTTGCTGCACCGGTTGGTTGAATGGGATATCTATATCTTCGAGGATTTGATTGATCTCTTCGTCGTCAAGAGTATCAATCTGCTGAGATAGATTGGTCTCCTCATAGATTTGGATGCGTTGATTGGGTAGCGAAGGATTGTAGGATTCTTCCTCGTTGAATTGGACGTCTCGTGCACGAATTACACGTCGTTTAGTAGGTATCCAGATACGCCAGATGTTATAGGCTTCATAACCTACTAGATAGCCAATAGCAGCACGTGGTGCTAGCTTAGCTAATCTAGGTAGCTTAGTAATACGTACATAAGCTTTGCATCCAAAGATTCGAATGTGTGAGAGATCTGGCTTTGCCTGTAGCCAATATAGTGCGTTTTCACCGAGGTAGGTAGCAAGCGCTTCGTGTGGGGATTGCCAATCTAGTGTGCTGTGAGGTAGGCAGTTTTGAATATAGACGGCAGTTCTAGCTGCTTCATGCCAAAGATAGCTTAGTAGGCCTGAATCGATAGTCATCTGCCTAGCCATCTTTGAAATCAATGCACCATATCGCTCAGCGTAGCCGTTTTGGTCAGGTTAGTAGGGCGGTGTGATTTCTAGGTAGATACCACGTGATTATGCTTCTTGGTCGAAGAATTCAGATAGAGATCTTTCGTCATCTGAATGGATAGTAAGCACGCGTAGGTTGAATTGGTTGTTGATGAAATCGATCTGGTCGCAGAGAGATTGTGTTGAATCTGTCTTAGTAGATAGATCTTCCGCCAGTTGGTATTTAGTGATAGGATCAACAGAGTGAGATAGGTAGGTTGTTTTGCCTAAGGATGGTTCGAAGTGTATAAGATCCCAATACAGAGATTCAAAAGGGCGATTGTACTGCATAGGTCGTCGAGAGATTTGACGATGCGAATTAGCCAGTTTGCATGTCTCGCAGTGGTTGATAGGCGAAGATATATCTTTAATAGTAATGCCTGATGAGTGCTCTGGTAGATGCGATAAGACGTCCTTGCCGACGTGTCCTAGTCGTCTGTGCCATAGGTCAATTGTCCCGTCTAGCTGCTTCTTGGTGTGTGAAGAAGATAGGGCAATCTTGCTAAGTTGCTCAGTAAGAGGTAGGTGAGAGGTAGGTGAAACTTGAGTATGGTTGGCAGTGGTTGATCGGTTAGTGGTTGAATCGTCCCATCGAATTAGGTAGATGCCTGATTTCGCGTTGAGCTTGCAGATAGGCGTTCCGTCCTTCTCTTCTAGTAGGCAATCCTTGCCATTCAGATAGATACCTGCGCTAGCAGCTCTTTCTGCAGAGATCAGGTTGATGTGGAATCCAGGACAATAGGCAACTTGTTTCAAAGGGAAAGTGGTTCCATCAAGAGATTCTGATGGTTTGACAGACAGTTCGCCATAACCAAGGATAGTGGTTTCAGTGTTTCCAACCATGACAGAGGACACAACGGGCCTATAGTTTGACAGTAGGTCCCTATTATTCGTGACATGAATTGATGCTCCGGTATCATAGCACCAGGTGTCGTTCTTCTTGGTAGGAATCCTGATTGTGCTCATCGCAACACCATCTTCCTCTCGAAATAGAGTCTCGACTAGGCCTCTGCACGGGACCGGAAAGACCGCACCCAAGACCGCATTAGACCGCACCGCGCGGTCTTTGGTCCCAGACCTTGAGACCGCTGGGCGGTCCTACATTTTTAGGGACCGCACCACTGCGGTTTGGTGCGGTCCTGCGGTCCTGCAAACAAGCAAAACATCTTAGACCCAAGGTATGCATAATTTATGTAGAAGTCGCCTGTATTTTTGAGTATTCTGCTTTCAAATGATATTTAATTTTATATAATTCTGAGGTAGGAGTAAAGAATAATTCTTTGTTTGGTGTCTGTTGATTTCTACCGAAAAAGCGAGGATTGACTGATTTCCTTATGAATAGCTTATGTGGTTCTTGTTTCTATTAAAGATATACAAAATCCTCATCCTGTCTCAAGCGCTTTGGAACACGCCCAGATGAACGCCTCTGAGTAGTCCTCCCTTCTTCTAAGTGGCTATTATCAGGCAGGGGAACCTCATCGTCATCATCGTCAAGTTCAAATAGCTGATCCGGGGTAGCCCTTCTCTTTCCAAGCGCTCGCGCACTAGGAAGTTGGATAGTTTCGGCAGAATCTTCAGTAGTGGATAGGTCTTCCTCGTTATCACTAATTGGATCAAATTGTTCCTCTTTCTTCTGGGCGTCCTTCTGCTCTTTCTTTGCTTGCTTCTCTTGCGTAGAAAGATACTCATCAACTAGGGCAAGCTGCTCTGACTCCACGTCAAATTTTGTTGTACACATAAACAACATCAATTCCTTGATTGTCTGCGGTTTCAGTGAGCCCCGGCGATAATGGCAGATATCACGCGCAGAGTTAAATAACCGCTCAACGCCAGAACCACTGGCTGGTGTTGTAAGGATGTCTCGAGCAAGGCTTGCCAGAATAGGATATTCATTTTGGTGTTCTTTCCAGAAAACGAGAGGGGTTGCTTCGACAGTACCTAGTGAGGGTGGTATAAGAGAAGGAGTATATAAGAAGAGGTATATAGATTAACTTACTACTTCTAAGATACCGTGTAAGCTCATCTGGAGCCGTCACGTTTGACTGAAGAGATACAGTAGGTCTCAGAAGGATATCAATGTCAGAGACGTCTTGAATTGTGGGCTGGAGAGTTGATGTAGACTGTGCCTCTTCGTAGCGCTGCCGGTAAGGCTGAATGTAAGCCTCTAGCGACTGCTTATAGCGAGGCCCCCAGTGAGGTTCCCATTCAGATGTTGTGAAGAACTCTAGCTTGTTCCGTGGTCCTAGGATAGTCGCAATTGCATAGAGATCACCAGGAATATCATCAGTCTTTCCATAATACTCTGTAAGCTTATCGCGCGCACGGTCAAGCGCGGACTTCATCACTCTCTTCCAACCAACCTTCTTTCGCGCTAGCTGCACTTTCGCCTTATCAATATGTGTGAATAGGGCGTTATAGATACCAAAGACGTTATGGATAGTCACGTCTGTAGTTGCCGAAAGAGACGAAGTGAATTTGAAGAAGGGATAAGTGATTGACAGAAGATAGTCAACTTGTCGCCATTTATCTCTGTCTATCTTTACATCAGCGAGGTTGAATTGGACACAGAAGTCATCAAAGGCAGACTGCAATCGCCGGGCACGCCTGAGCATGAGGAACGTCGAATTCCATCGTGTCCGAACATCTTGTATAGGCATAAGCTTAGGCTCTTTCGTCTGAAGCCTTATGAAGCTCTCGCGGCGCTGGGGACTTTTGTTGATGTAGACTGCTACCTTCCGAACCTAGAATATAGTGCGAGTTAGTAAAGAAAGAGAGATAATAGTAAGAGATTAGAGAGAGCTAGACCTTGTTCAGAGTATCCACGATCTTTCTATTCTCTTGCCGAGCTATATGCCCTTTCTCGGTCCATTCAATCTCTTCCCTCTCGTTTCCTGGGTTCGCGTCCATCTGACCAAGGAGCTCCTTCAAACTGAGCTGTATAACATGTGCAATACATGGTATACGAATAACCGGTATACTACTAGGTAGCTGTAGGGATTCGACGACCTCTTGAAGGCTACCGAGTAATGTTCCGTTATTAGATGCGTTATCAGTAGTAATAGTTAACACCCTCTCAGTAATCCGATGCTTCTCAAGAAGGTCAAGCAGGACAGTGCTTAGATAGGCCCCCGTATGTGAGCCCTGTAGAGGTTCAAAGCCAAGCAAGAGCTCTCGGTAATTCCACTCTTGGTCAATGAAATAGCCCGTTATTGCCATAAAAGCTTGGCGAAATGGTGAGGTCCAGCAATCTAATGCAATAGAGAGCTTAGCACTATTAGGAAGCTTCTGTAGAAGAGTATACTGGCGTTCTTCCACGATCTCTTGAAGATGACGGCGGACTGTGGTTGCAGTTGGGATTTCGGGGAAGCAGGGAGCAAGCCGGGCCATCTCAAGAAGGGCGCGAAATTCAGGATGCTCAATAAGCTGGAAGGGTAGCCGCGAGGCAGCAATAAAGGTAATTAACCTTTCCATCCAAGCTTGCGGCGTAAATGATGCTTTACGAGACGACAGATATGCCTAGAAGGGGTATTTTATAAGATTAGTAATAATTAGAAAAAGGTAGACTGATTATCCATACCCCGTTCTTGATAGCCTTCCTAATATCTTGCGACTGAGTCGGTCCTCTCCGACAGGTACCTACTTGCGAATAATGCCTATTCATAGTAGATGTTCCCCGGCGCTTATCGGCAGGATGGGCAAGGATATGGTCGCAATTCTTGCATATTACCTTAGGAGACCCATCCTGGATAGTAGCGACCTGGTAGAAGTGGTCCCAACATTCTGCATTGCGTCTACCCTCAAAGATATTCCGTTTCATCTTACTTCCATACTCCGTCTTTAACCACCAGACGATGAAATCCTCATTCGCCATTTCTGTCCAGAGGATATAGTTTTTCCTTTTAGGAGGACCAACGCGTTCGAGTGTTTCTGGGATAACAGGAGGAATCGCCGGTCGGAGTAAGTTCACGTTAGGAGTAGAAGTTGGCGTTTCGCGCCCGTCGAGGTTAAACAGCCCATCAGATGTGAAGAAGGAGAAAGTATCTCGTGGATTATCCTCAAAAGCCGATGAGGGATACTGATCAGAGAACTGAGAGGAGGCCTGACTCTGTAACATTTTGACGAAATGAGTATAGGATAGGACGGGGGAGGTAAAGGACTTAAGGAGATACCTGCTAAAATATTTCCGTCTACTAGAAAAAGCTGAATAAAGGATTTTCTCTAGGAGAAAGCTATAGGCATGATTTAGATAGATCAAATTGAATTGTAATAGTGATTAGGCAGTAGGCTCCACTTTACTACAATCCGATAGGATAAGGGCTACGAAGACCGCAGAAGACCGCATAGAACCGCAGGAAAAACCGCGATAGACCGCATAGAGGGCTGCAAAGACCGCAGAAGACCGCATAGACAGCTAGTAGGAAATACTATGATTGACCGCAGAGGACCGCAGAGAACCATGAGGAGGACCGCACAGGACCGAAAAGGACCGCTAGAAGGCCCATATAATAGTATAATCCTCCTTTTCTTTCTAAGTCTACACTTCATATCAGAGAAACCAATTTTGAAAAGAGATTATTATGATATATTAGTAGTAGAATATAGAATTTCAAGATAAATAGTTAACTAGAGAATCTAAGCTCTCTGATAATACCCTTAATACCTATTTTAGCTGTATGTAGGGGGTTATGTACACTCAACGAAGAAGTCTCAGATGAAGATAGGGTCAGGTACTGATATCGAAATATATATTTCTTACCTCATACACCTAGCCAGCAATAATTATTACTAAACCTCTCTATTAGAACTTAGAAATATACTAGTACTGGCAGGTCTAGGTATTTTAAATAGTAGATTTTCTATATACGAGTATATTTCATCTGTTTTCATAGTGGCTGATGCTGAAATACAGTAAATGTTTATGAAGGGACCAAAACAGTGTTTAATAACAGTAATTAAATGGGATGAATCATCAATTTATGTAGCCGAAAAGAGAAGGTCTTGGTAGAATTATGCAATTGCGGTTCACCGTGGTGAAGACCGCAAGGGACCGCGGTTCACTATGGTGCGGTCTCAACCCCCGAATTCGAGACCGCAAGACCGTGCGGTCCGGTCCGCGGTCCTCGACCTAAGGACCAAGACCGCACCATGCAGAGGCCTAGTCTCGACCTATTGTTTTGGTATATAGGTAGAGAAAGCGTCTCTAGCAGTTGAATTGGCCGAATTAGTCGAATTAGTCGAATTAGTCGAATTGGTTGAATTAGCCGGTTGGTAACGTCGAATTACGCGTTGGTAGGCTATCTTGAATCCTCTAGATTCATCGCATCGCTTCTCAAATCGCTCTTGGACCTCTGGGTCAGGTTGCCACCCCCTAGGTCTTGCCTTAGGATTCACATAGCGACACGTCTCAAAATCGTGGTTACCAGTATTAGGCATACCCCCACAAGGGCACTTCCTTCTTCTGGTTGATTGTGTAGGTCCTTCTTCGCCTGATTCGTCAGGTTGACGTCCTTGGTAGGTCGTATGTGCGATAGGTCGTCTTCTACCACTGCTGGTTATGGTAGGCGGTCGGTATTGATCGACGAATTGATTAACCAGTTCGGTCAGGGTAGGTCTCTTTAGACCCTGTAGGATTGTATTGTACCAGAAAGTGTAGAACCCTTGGTCGCTAGGTTGAATTGTCTCTAGGAAATCGTATACTGGAGATAGATGGTCTTGGAAGTAGGCAATTGCTGCTTTCTCGCCTTCCGATTGGCTAATTAGCCACTTCTGACCCCATGTAGGTAGTTGAGATAATTTGGTTGGTGGAGCTTGTCGTTTTAGCTCATCCCAATCGCGTAAGATTTGACGATTCTTCGATTGGTCGGATAGGGCAAAGGTAGCACGTAGTTTCACTATAGCTTCGTGTGCTAATAGGCCATTAACGATTTGACGTCCTTCTAGTGTAAGCGAGGATCGGATGCCTTGCTTGAGAGATTCGATAGATCGAAGATATCGAAGGTAGTCTAATCTTGACGATTCGTATTCACTTAGCAGTATCTTGTAGATAGCTAATTGGTCAGACGTAAGGTCGATAAGCCTGAGTAGCTATTCAGGAAGATTAGATGTGTATGTGTTAGTAGGGTTTCTGATCACATCAGATATCTGTGGTTTAACTGGTTCCTGAGGCGGGGTAATCGGTGCGGATTGGTCCGGATCGGCATATTTCCACACATTATTAGCTAGTGCGTGGTCTTTGACCGCAGTGATCCATAGAACCCAGTGTGCGTAAGATTTTAGTGGGTAGTGAAGCCAGGTGGCTTGTTGCGTGGTTAAATCCATCGCTTCTGTGTGGGAAGTGAAGCGATAGTGAGAGTAAAGTAAAGGAAGATTGAATTGAATTAGTTAAGTGGTTAGAGCAGAGGCGTCGGGCTCATAACTGTCGGACTCTAGGCGGTGACCATAAAGTCGTGGTTATACACACAAGACGATAGTATGCATAAAGATTGGTAAATACTCAATAGTGTCTGAATACACGGTTATGAGTCTATCGGTCGTGCGCACTTCTATGAAGGAGAAGTACCACGATTGTGGAAGAGTACCACTGATCTAGAAGAGAGATCACAAAGGGTGATAAACTTGATTCAATTTAACTAGGAAACATAGCAGTATTTATATCACAAGAAACATAGCAAAGGATCACATGATAAATCAACAGAATCAGAGTGTTGAGAGTCTCTTGCTTAGGTAGGCAATCATATGCGAGATCGTTGAGGATCAATCTGTTAGATCTTTATAGAAGAAGATCTATATGTAGAGAGGGGTTATATGAGTGGGTCCTTCGTCATGTGACCCCACAACATCCACATGTTGACAGAAATTATCCGGGTCGTCCGGGTCTATCTACGATATCTAGAATAAATTCCGGGCCTATATAAACGCGGTACTTATATCCTAATAATCTCCTAATATAGCGGTTATAGCCTATAGAATTATTAGCCTATACCCTCGAGGAAACTTAGTAAAACCTACGGGAATATACGTCGAAGCGCGAGAGGAATACTAGCTATACGTAACTAAAGCCTTAGCGTCGTAGATATATTCGATAGAGAAGGTATCAACATATGGACGTTATGGGGTCACATGACGAAGGACCCACTCATATAACCCCTCTCTACATCTAGATCTTCTTCTCTATAAGATCTATCGAATTGATCCTCAACGATCTTACATTGAATTGCATACTCGCATTAAATTGCCTACTGTCAACATATGGATGTTGTGGGGTCACATGACGAAGGACCCACTTATATAACCCCTCTCTACATCTAGATCTTCTTCTCTATAAGATCTGTCGAATTGATCCTCAACGATCTTGCATTGAATTGCATACTCGCATTGAATTGCCTATCTAGGCAGGAGACTATCTAACACTCCAATACTTTATCCTTTCTTATGTGATCTTCTACCATGTTTCCAAGATATAAATACTGCTCTGTTTCCTAACTAAATTGAATCAAGTTTATCATCCTTTGTGATCTCTCTTCTAGATCGGTGGTACTCTTCCACAATCGTGGTACTTCTCCTTCTTCATGAGAAGTGTGCACGACCGATAGACTCATAACCGTGTATTCAGACACTACGTTGAGTATTTACCCTTATACACACTATCGTCTTGTGTGTATAACCACGACTTTATGGTCACCGCCTAAAGTCCGACACCTACCTAGGCAGGAGACTATTTAACAATCTACTTTCTTACTACTTCATATGATCTTTTACCATATTTCCTAAGATATAAATACTGCCCTGTTTCCTAGCTAGATTGAATCAAGCTTATCATCCCTTTTGATTGTTACGCGGAGCCAACCGGTCACTGTGAGTAGAGCTTCAAAGGTTATACTTGCCTAGTTCCACTGCGGATTCCAAGAGTATCTCGCAACCGTACCGTTGCTATGCAAAGCCTTACGTCGGGTTCGGGTCCTGTTGAGTATCTTGCGGAACGTGCCAGAAGTGCGCGCCAAGTAAGTCAATCACTAAGTGTTACCACTGAGTGAATCCCCTACTTGTAGGTTGGGTTGTCTTAAAGGTGAACTGTGTAGTGCAAAGTACTAAAGGTAGTAACCAAGTAACAATGTATGATTGATCGCGAAGAACTAAATACATGATGCTGAATGAATGTCCTTATATATCCAGTCCTTCCTATCAGGCGATGAGTTCGGGACTCATCGCTTGATATCTTCCGGGCTCATCGCCCGATGAGTCGTCACGTGGTTTGGTTGTTCCTGTAACGCAATAGTAGCGTTACTTGTTGATCATCTTTCGACTATGAGGCTGATCACGTGACTGCATTGGTCTTTGTAACGCAACAATTGTCCCCTTGTAACGTTATCCAATCCGATTCCTTGCTGACTGATCCAAGTTGATTGGGTATCAGTGTTCCTTCCCCCCGCATTAGCGTCGTTGCGTGAGAGTTCCGTAACATTGATCTCTCTTCTAGATCGGTGGTACTCTTCCACAATCGTGGTACTTCTCCTTCTTAGAAGTGCGCACGACCGATAGACTCATGTCGGACTCTAGGCGGTGACCATAAAGTCGTGGTTATACACACAAGACGATAGTGTGCATAAGGATTGGTAAATACTCAATATAGTGTCTGAATACACGGTTATGAGTCTATCGGTCGTGCGCACTTCTATGAAGGAGAAGTACCACGATTATGGAAGAGTACCACTGATCTAGAAGAGAGATCACAAAGGATGATAAACTTGATTCAATTTAACTAGGTAACATAGCAGTATTTATATCACAAGAAACATAGCAAAAGATCACATGATAAATCAACAGAATCAGAGTGTTGAGAGTCTCTTGCTTAGGTAGGCAATCATATGCGAGATCGTTGAGGATCAATCTGTTAGATCTTTATAGAAGAAGATCTATATGTAGAGAGGGGTTATATGAGTGGGTCCTTCGTCATGTGACCCCACAACATCCACATGTTGACACACCCCCTCAGTTCTCGATGTGAGAGCGGAATGAGAGCAAAGTGAGAACTGAATAAGAGGAAAGAGAAAGATATGGACTAGATAGGAGGTGGTATCTCCATGCCTATTTGTCTGATGAAATCGTCATGCTTCTGCCTAGGTAGGCGTTTGGTAAGACCGTCTGCGGGCATGTCGGTGGTTTTGACCCATTGGACAGATAGGCGTTTTGCCTGCACCTCTTGACGAATCCATAGGCGGTTGATATCCACGTGACGAAGTTTAGTCTGAAAGACTGATTTTTCGCGATTCAATAGGTCAACGGTTTGCTTGTTATCGCAATTCAACACTTCTGGTTGGTCGGTATTGAATTCGATGAATGAGAAGAGACGTTTAACCCAGTATAGCTGTTTAGCTGCATGTGACACAGCTAGTAATTCAGCTTCTGTGGTTGACGTGGTAATCGTCTTCTGCTTGCGAGATTTCCACTCGATTGGACCACCAAATAATGAGAAGATGAAACCTTCTGATGACTTCCTATCAAGATTATCGGCAAAGCTTGCATCGGACGAAGCAGTGAAGATCTGGCTATCTGATTGGCTGCCACCAAAGCAGATCGCTAGGTCTTTCGTGCTATATAGGTAGGAAATCAGATGGTCTACTGCAGCTAGGTGCTTCTCATCACAGCGTGTGAGCGATTTAGCTAGCAGCTGATTGGCGAAAGCGGTGTCCGGTCGTGTCCAAACAGCGGGGAAAAGGGTTGAACCACACTTCTGCTGGTATAGTTTGATAGTTGATGGGTTGATTTGACCAGTGATCGGATCAAGACGTTGATTGCTGACTAGTGGTGTATTAGGCGGTTTTCTGCCTAGGAGGTTGAATTTAGTAGCAATCTTTTCAATATAGGCTGATTGGTTTAGCCAGGTCTTTCGTCGCTGTCGGTCGCGTATAACTCGAATACCGATGAATTGGGTAAGTTCGCCACAGTCCTTCATCTCGAAGCGTTGTGAGAGAAGTTGCTTTATCTGGTGAGCGTGCAAGCTCTCACTCTTGTGGTATGCAGCCAGGAAATCGTCCACAAATACCATAATAACCATGCGATTATCAGTGTAAAGCGCAGGGTCTTCAGGACAGGATTTAAAGCCTAGTGAGAGAAGTATCTCTTTCACGTCGTCTTCCCATCTCTTACCAGCGATTCGAAGACCATATACTGCCTTATGTAGGCGAAGGACCTTAGTTTTTCGTCCTAAACCTGGTGGGTACTGGCAGTACACTTCTTCTTTGAGATCGCTATTCAGGAAAGCGTTAATAGCATCCATCTGAAAGGTCTCGAGGTCAAAATGCGTGATGATCGCTATGAGCGTGCGAAAGGTCCTAGCAGCAAGCGTGCTAGTGCGTGGATCCTGGTCGTCAGGTTTCTGTGTGTCTCCGCGTACGCATAGACGCGCTTTGAAGCGTGTGAGGTATCCTGATTCGTCAGATTTATAGGCAAAGACCCATCTCATTGGTATGAGCTGGTGGCGTGGGCAATCTGATTGGTTAAGATCTTTGCAATTCGATTGGTGTGTGTATCTGACGAGATCTTTGTTGATAGGTTCGAATGCGTGCATATCCAGAAGCTTATTAAATTCGATTCGCATAGCTTGTCGGAATTGGCTTTCGAAAGGATGACTAGCTAATTGGTGGTAGCTAGGTGGTGGCGGAGGAATTGATGAAATCGCAATCTTTGGTTGTTGGTGTTGATTAGATGAGAAAGCTTGGATATAGGTTATAAGGGATAAGTGAGGGCGTTTTCTCTCACTTTCGTCGTCGGTTGAATGGGAATCTGATCGTGGGCGTTTGGTTGGTATATTGAGAGATTCATATCCAGAAGGGTCGAAGTTTGTGTTGTCAATTAAGACGAAAGGGACTATATCCTCTGGTTCTGATTGGCTAGAACTTATCGATTCGTCTGATTTCGGTTCAAGCGGCGGTGTGATTGGTTGATCTCCGAGGATTTCGTCTGTTGGTATGGGTATGGCATGATCGATATTGATAGTAGGACTACTACTACTTCTACCCCCGAGATCTTGCTGCACCGGTTGGTTGAGGTTGAATGGGATATCTATATTTTCGAGGATTTGATTGATCTCCTCCTCGTCAAGGGTATCAATCTGTTGAGATAGATTGGTTTCCTCATAGATTTGGATGCGTTGGTTGGGTAGCGAAGGATTGTAGGATTCTTCCTCGTTGAATTGGACGTCTCGTGCACGAATTACACGTCGTTTGGTAGGTATCCAGATGCGCCAGACGTTATAGGCTTCATAACCTACTAGATAGCCGATAGCAGCACGTGGTGCTAGCTTAGCTAGTCTAGGTAGCTTAGTAATGCGTACATAAGCTTTACATCCAAAGATTCGAATGTGTGAGAGATCTGGCTTTGCCTGTAGCCAATGTGGTGCGTTTTCACCGAGGTAGGTAGCAAGCGCTTCGTGTGGGGATTGCCAATCTAGTGTGCGGTGAGGTAGGCGGTTTTGAATATAGACGGCAGTTCTAGCTGCTTCATGCCAGAGATAGCTTGGTAGGTTTGAATCGATAATCATCTGCCTAGCCATCTTTGAAATCAATGCGCCATAACGCTCAGCGTAGCCGTTTTGGTCAGGTTGGTAGGGCGGTGTGGTTTCTAGGTTGATACCACGTGATTGTGCTTCTTGATCGAAGAATTCAGATAGAGATCTCTCGTCATCTGAATGGATAGTAAGCACGCGTAGGTTGAATTGGTTGTTGATGAAATCGATCTGGTCGCAGAGAGATTGTGTTGAATCTGCCTTAGTAGATAGATCTTCCGCCAGTTGGTATTTAGTGATAGGATCCACAGAGTGAGATAGGTAGGTCGTTCTGCCTAAGGATGGTTCGAAGTGTATAAGATCCCAATGCAGAGATTCGAAAGGGCGATTGTACTGCATAGGTCGTCGAGAGATTTGACGATGCGAATTAGCCAGTTTGCATGTCTCGCAGTGGTTGATAGGCGAAGATATATCTTTGATGGTGATGCCTGATGAGTGCTCTGGTAGATGAGATAGGACGTCCTTGCTAACGTGTCCTAGTCGTCTATGCCATAGGTCGATTGTCCCATCTAGGTGCTTCTTGGTGTGTGAAGATAGGGCAACCTTGCTGAATTGCTCAGTGATAGGTGTAACTTGATCGTGTGAGACAGAAGTAAGAGATAGGTGAGAGGTAGATGAAACGTGTGCGTGGTTAGCAGTAGGTCGGTCAGTGGTTGAATCGTCCCATCGAATTAGGTAGATGCCTGATTTCGCGTTGAGCTTGCAGATAGGTCTTCCGTCCTTCTCTTCTAGTAGGCACTCCTTGCCATTTAGATAGATGCCTGCGCTAGCAGCTCTTTCTGCAGAGATCAGGTTGATGTGGAATCCAGGACAATAGGCAACTTGTTTCAAAGGGAAAGTGGTTCCATCAAGAGATTCTGATGGTTTAACAGACAGTTCACCATAACCAAGGATGGTGGTTTCGGTGTTTCCAACCATGACAGAGGACACAACGGGCCTATAGTTTGACAGTAGGTCCCTATTATTCGTGACATGAATTGATGCTCCGGTATCATAGCACCAGGTGTCGTTCTTCTTGGTAGGAATCCTGATTGTGCTCATCGCAACACCATCTTCCTCTCGAAAGAGAGTCTCGACCTGTTGTTTTGGTATATAGGTAGAGAAAGCGTCTCTAGTAGTTGAATTAGTCGAATTAGTCGAATTGGTCGAATTGGTCGAATTGGTCGAATTGGTCGAATTGGTCGAATTGGTCGAATTAGTCGAATTGGTTGAATTAGCCGGTTGGTAACGTCGAATTGCACGTTGATAGGCTATCTTGAATCCTCTAGATTCATCGCATCGCTTTTCAAATCGCTCTTGGACCTCTGGGTCAGGTTGCCACCCCCTAGGTCTTGCCTTAGGATTCACATAGCGACACGTCTCAAAATCGTGGTTACCAGAGTTAGGCATACCCCCACAAGGGCACTTCCTTCTTCTGGTTGATTGTGTAGGTCCTTCTTCGTCTGATTCGTCAGGTTGACGTCCTTGGTAGGTCGTATGTGCGATAGGTCGTCTTCTACCACTGCTGGTTATGGTAGGCGGTCGGTATTGATCGACGAATTGATTAACCAGTTCGGTCAGGGTAGGTCTCTTTAGACCCTGTAGGATTGTATTGTACCAGAAGGTGTAGAAGCCCTGGTCACTAGGTTGGATAGTCTCTAGGAAATCGTATACTGGCGAGAGAGGTTCTTGGAAGTAGGCAATTCGTGCTTTCTCGCCTTCTGATTGGCTAATTAGCCACTTTTGACCCCATGTAGGTAGTTGAGATAATTTGGTTGGTGGAGCTTGTCGTTTTAGCTCATCCCAATCGCGTAGGATTTGACGATTCTTCGATTGGTCGGATAGGGCAAAGGTAGCACGTAGTTTAACTATAGCTTCGTGTGCTGATAGGCCATTGACGATTTGACGTCCTTCTGGTGTGAGAGAGGATCGAATACCTTGCTTGAGAGATTCAATGGATCGTAGGTAGCGAAAGTAGTCTGATCTTGACGATTCGTATTCACTTAGTAGTATCTTATAGATAGCTAATTGGTCAGACGTAAGGTCGATGAGCCTGAGTGGCTGTTCAGGAAGATTAGATGTGTATGTGTTGGTAGGGTTTCTGATCACATCAGATATCTGTGGTTTAACTGGTTCCTGAGGCGGGGTAATCGGTGCGGATTGGTCCGGATCGGCATATTTCCACACATTATTAGCTAGTGCGTGGTCTTTGACCGCAGTGATCCATGGAACCCAGTGTGCGTGAGATTTTAGTGGGTAGTGAAGCCAGGTGGCTTGTTGCGTGGTTGAATCCATCGCTTCTGTGTGGGAAGTGAAGCGATAGTGAGAGTAAAGTAAAGGAAGATTGAATTGAATTGGTTAAGTGGTTAGAGCAGAGGCGTCGGGCTCATAACTGTCGGACTCTAGGCGGTGACCATAAAGTCGTGGTTATACACACAAGACGATAGTGTGCATAAGGATTGGTAAATACTCAATATAGTGTCTGAATACACGGTTATGAGTCTATCGGTCGTGCGCACTTCTATGAAGGAGAAGTACCACGATTATGGAAGAGTACCACTGATCTAGAAGAGAGATCACAAAGGATGATAAACTTGATTCAATTTAACTAGGTAACATAGCAGTATTTATATCACAAGAAACATAGCAAAAGATCACATGATAAATCAACAGAATCAGAGTGTTGAGAGTCTCTTGCTTAGGTAGGCAATCATATGCGAGATCGTTGAGGATCAATCTGTTAGATCTTTATAGAAGAAGATCTATATGTAGAGAGGGGTTATATGAGTGGGTCCTTCGTCATGTGACCCCACAACATCCACATGTTGACAACTCATAACCGTGTATTCAGACACTACATTGAGTATTTACCTTTATGCACACTATCTTCTTGTGTGTATAACCACGACTTTATGGTCACCGCCTAAAGTCCGACAGAAGGGCTAGTCTTCGCGGGGATTCCAGTCGATAATCGCGGTACGGATATAGTATATATACTAGAGGATTATTATATAGACTAGGTTATCCGTAAGGGGACGAGTCCTAGCGCGGGGTCGTCGAGGTATCGTGAGGGTTTCTAAACTAAATCGAGGGGTATTCGTTAGCGAAAAGACGCGTTATTATAAGGTTTTAGGGGAAAAGGGAGAAAGTTTATAGAGGTATAGAAGAAGAAGGGGAACGAGAAGGAGAGGGGGTCTCTTTTATAAATAAAGAAACGCGATATCTTCATTTACCTTATCCCACTAGTTACCCTTTCTATCTATATACCTCTAATTAGCTACTCCGTTACGTAGTTTTTTACCCCTACGTATTATTTATATCTTCCCGTCGCTCGTGGGCGAGCGAGCCCTTAGAGGGGGGATAATTATTATGATATCCTAATATTAAGGCTATTCGTAGATTAATACCCTAGGCCACACGGGGCCCTGTGACGATTGAGCGACTGAGTGAACTGGTCAATGCGAGTTTGATGGAACTTTCCACATGGGAGTTTCCGGGCAGGTACAAAAGGGCGCGATCTCCCACAGATAGAGGATCTTCTTCTTCTCTCCTCTCTAGATTTAGTTGTCTTCGTTGAATGCACCGATCTGAACCCTGTTCTATCGCCTGGCTGTAACAGGCCCGGGCGTTCTACCGAGAGGGTACCGACCCGGCGGTCAGTCGATAGCTCCTCGGTGGCGTATCTAAAGGGCTACCCTACAGGTAGGCCACGTTAGCTAGTTACACAACCTTTTAGCTCATACACGCTTATACCGTGGTTACCCCTCTTCTAGTTCCCTGCTTTGCATGAGAGACTATATATAAATTTGGGACCTTGAGTAGTAGGTTCAGACTCCTCAAAAAAACAGTCTTGCCAACAATCTGACTTAGTGCTTTCCTCCTTGCCTAACCAACTGGTTACTATCCAGACAACTAGTATCTTAACATAAAACTAGTACAGAGTACGGAAAATCAAGCCCTCGACCCGTTACGGAGATATATTCTATCTAGTTACACGCGAGGGATAATTTAGTAACTCGCGACAGTAACGATATCTATTTAACAGACTATTATCCTAGTAATAAAACGTTATCGAGCCCTATCTCGCCTATTCTGCAACAACAAAAGTAGGTAGTGTCTAGATCAGAGGAAACGGATTCACTAAGAGATTTATCTACGTTATACTCCGTATCCGTTGTTATACCTATAACCCGGTCCTATAGACTACTGTCAAGATATGTAGGATTGGTATAGACTAGTATGCATATGGACGAATGAGAACTATCGGAATCATACAGAGAAGGTTGATTGATTGAAGAAAGGAAAAGGACTCGAACGAATGGGAAAAGGGGCAGGTTGAGCTATCCCATGGCGGTGTAACCAGGTATTCAAGTGACCATACCGATGGTCAAGGGTTACCCGTATATTACATACAAATACATAGGAAATCTGGGATGGAAGTGACCAATCCGAGGTCACTGTAATGAATCTCTCCACTTTTCCACGACACACCCCCTCAGCGGAAATCCCTTTAGAGTTTCGCTGGACCATCAGTTCAATCTCTCCAAGAGATATCTAATGTCCTCCATGCCTAGTTGCCTCACAAATCTGGCATGCTTTTGACGAGGAAGAAGTTTGGTAAGACCGTCTACATCCATCTTTGCAGTAGGGACCCAATCCACTGGGATCCTACCGGCTTGCACTTCTTGCCGAAGCCAATGCTGATAGATGTCGATATGTCGAAGCTTAGTGCGCAGATGAGGTGCTTCCTTAGTCAATAAGGTGATCGTCTGCTTGTTGTCACATTGAATTGAGACAGGGTGACCCGGGTTGAATATAACCCTCTGGAAAATCCGCTCCCACATACGCATGGATTTGCCAGCTTCGGAGATAGCCAGCAATTCAGCTTCGGTGGTACTCGTTGTAACGGTCTTTTGCTTCGCTGCCTTCCAATCCACCGGTCCGCCGAAGACTTTGCAAAGATATCCACCAGAGCTCTTTCGATCGTGATTATCCCCGAACGAGGCATCGCTGCAGAACTGTACACTAGGCAAATCACTAGTGCTTCTACGAAAGCAGATGGCGCGGTCTCTAGTCTGGTACATAAAGGCGATCACCTATGAGATCGCATGCAGGTGGTCCGGCGAAGGATTGGATAGGAATTGAGCCAGATGGGAGGTTACCTTAGTAACGTCCGGTCTGGTGATAGTGGTGGCATACTGCGCAGATCCTACCTTGGAGGAGTACTCCAATCGGTGTTCGTTGGTGGCCATTCCATCAAAGGGCTTAAGATTGGCGATGTTAACCGGAGGAGCTTCGAGTCTTCTTTCTCCAGTTAGATGGTACTTATGCGTAATTACTGATAGGTAGGCATCCTGACACAGCCAAATTGCACCTATTTGACGGTCTCGGAGGATGCGGATACCAAGAAACCACTGAGCTTCGCCCATTAATCGAAGTTCCCACGCCTCATTGAGCCTTTTGGAGACTTCCGCTGCCTCTTTTCTCTGCGAAGCGTGGTTAAACATGATCAAATCGTCCACATAGAAGATTATGATAATCCCCTCTCTCACGAATAGGCACATATCCTCATATACTACCTAGAAGCCCAGTATAGTAAGGACCCTCGAGGCTTCCTGTTGCTAGAGCCTCGGTGATTTGCGAAGACCGTACAGTGCTTTGAAAAGCTTCTAACACCTTGTTCTCCGGTTTTGCGAGAACATCCCAGGAGGCAGTTCTATATACACTTCATTAGGAAGTTAGCTATTTAAGAATGCATTGACTGTATCCCATTGAGCAGTATCGAGGTTGAAGTGGGCAGCGAGGGCGAATACGAATCGAGCTGTTCGTATAGCCAGGGTTGCTAAGTACTTCTCATCCAGAGAGACCCTCTCGAGGTCCCCTCTCACGCAGATTCGGGCCTTATGTTTAGAAAGAAGTCCATCACTATTAAACTTATAGTTAAAGACCCATTTCAACGGTAAAATCTGCACTGATTAGTCCGTTAGTTTGTCAACTTCGACAAAGGCTTCCTTCTTGCGTAGGGTCTCGATTTCTAACTCCGCAGCTTTCACAAAACTCTCGCAGTGCGGATAGTTCATCATCTCTGACCAGTGCTTTAGTTCTAGTGGTAGATCGTCCCTAGAAGACACTTCTTGAGACCTAGAGGAGCCTATTACAGTGGAAAACGCTAACAAAACGCCTTCATGAGTATCTTCTTCCTGTCCACCATGTACCACGGCTACCATTGTAGCGAGATAGAAGGTTCTCTTGCGAGCACGCTTACCAGTGAGGATATTGCTTTTAGAGAAATCTGCGTTGATATCTCTACGTATAAGGTCGCCCCTCGCCCGGTAACCTAGCGGTAGTGGTGAATCAGTATCTAAATCGTCTTCAAGTTGACACTCTAGTTCAGAGCGCAGTTAATCATCAGGACTTATCCTTGACAAATCCACCCCCTCAGCTAGGGTCTGAACGGCTGCACCCCCTGACTCCGCCTCCCCCGGGAACGCTCCAGGGACCCCTTCAACATTCGATACAGGCCGAAATCCGCGTGCAGGCGATAGCGCCGGCGTCGGCAGTTATGGTATATCAAGTTTCAGAGAGGAGAGGGGTGCGCTCAGCGCCTCCCCTGGTCCCTGAATCTGGGGTCTTTCTGTCGTTCCTATGTCGGTTGCCACGGGTAACGGTTCCTCGTCTTCGGAGCTTTCAGTCTCGACTTCACCTCCCATGCCCACCCCCCAAGGGTCTATCTCGGGGATTTAAGCCATTTGAACAGGCGGTAATCCTTGGCCGTTATAGCGAATAGTCTCGTCGAATACTACATCTCTCTCTTCGCGTACTACGCCGATGGTTAGGAACCAGATCTGCCAGATATTGCTAGCTACATAACCAACCAGGTATCCCAATTAAGCCCGAGGCTCCATCTTATCCTTATAAGGGATCTTTCGCATGCGTACCCATGCGCCGCAACCGTATATACGGAGATTCGCAAGGTTTAGGCGTACTAGTGGCTCAGGATTCTTCGCTAATATTGCTTCTGACCAGGGTACCACAAGGTTGCCGTTCTGCAGCATCGTGGGTGTCCGATTCAAGATATACGCTACTGCCCGGATTACCCAGGGCCATAGTGTTTTCGGCAAATTAGCATCCGCAAGTAACGCCCTTACGACAAGGATAATAACACCTCCCGCTCTCTCGATGAACCCGTTCTGTTCAGGAGTGCCCGCAACGCTTCGTTCCCATACAATCCCTTCTTACGCGATATAATCAACGAAGGCTTAATCTAGCGCCTTCTCTCTATCGCTTTTGAAGACTCGAATATCCATACCGAATTGGTTTCTGCAGAGGGCAAGGGCTTCTCGGATAGCCTTCACACAACCGTTCTTGTTCTTATGCGTGTGGGTTATGTGAAAACGAATACCCTCGAGGTAGAGATACGATAGCCACTTATCCCCATTAGAGGCTTCGTCTAACTGAATAAGGTCGAAGTGAATACGGCCAAACTTGCCATACACCTTCGATCTTTCTGCAGGACGACGGGAGACTTACCTCTTTACTTTAGTGGCGTGACAGGTAGCACACAATTCAGGATTTAATAGTGCGTTTTCCTTGGTAGCTTCCTGGATTTCAATGCCATCCACCATCTCTGCAAGCTTCTCTATACGCCTCTCGGCGATATAGCCAAATCTCCGGTGCCAGACCTCAGTCGTTACGGTCTCACTTAGGGCTTTACCGGTAAAGGAGACCCCTTGGGTGGTAGAAGGGGCTACCGCCCTCGCATCCTCTAAGATATAGAGATCGAGGAGTCTTATACATCTTGCAATCTCCTTCCTACCCTTCATAACCCCTAGTAAGGCACTATTGAAGAAGAACCCTCTCTTAGCGATATCTAACACGGAAACTAGGTTAGTCTGGAAATCAGGCGCATACCAAACCTCTGGTAGAATTACCCAGACAGATTAGCCAGTTTTCGCGGTCAAAAGGACCTTTGCCCTTCCAAATCCAATAGCGGGTGCGCTGCCCTTACCCAATCCAATGAGTCGATGTGCTGGTTAGTAGGTCTCGAATCTCGTGCGGTCATTCGTGACGTTCACATTCGATCCAGAATCCAATATCCAACTATTCCTTAATGGATACGTGATGGCTGCGTTTACCACTGCTGGAGAGACCGTAGCGGCATAGAAGGATATCGTCTCCATAGGGAGATCTGTATCGCCGCCGATAGCGAGATTGGCTGCACTACTAAACTCCGAGGCTCTCTGCTTCAGTTTCTCTAAGATATCATCCCTCTCAGACTGCGGAAGCTTCTGGACCCTATTTCGAATAGCATCTAGGGTCTCTTGCTTAACCAGGTATCTCCACTTCCTTATGAGGATCCAACAGGTCTTTGGACCGTGACCTACCTTCTAGCAGACTACGCAAGGCTTTCTTTTGGCCAATTGCCCTACTTACGCTTGTGGTATATCGGCCTTTTTGCCGTTGAGAGTGGCGTTAAAAGAGACACCGCTGGATTGTGCCTTCTCTTCCGGCCGATGGGCCCTGTACTCGTCAAGGATACCCACAAAGGTGATTTCGAGCTCATAAGACCTAAGCTTATTCTTCCAAAGGTCATAGAAGAATGGGTCGTCATCCCTAACAGAGCGTAAGAAGTCCCAAATAGGTGCCCGGTCCTTCTTACATCGATCTGATTGATAACAGACGTCCGGTACGCCTGCTTCTCGAGCCTCATAGTACAATTTTGACCAGGTTAAGAGCCATTTAGCCTAGTCCATATTACCCTTCGGTTCGGCAATCATAGATCTCCAGGTCTCTCTCAATCTCAACCAACGGTCTTCCTCTCCAGTGGCAAATCGGCCCTTAAGAAGCTTCAATTGCTCTCGAGGACTGCTAATACCGAGTATCAGTTCATCAACGTCCCGGTCAACTCGCTAGATAATCAATTAGTTAATTTTAGCCAGCCTTTCTTTGACCTTATCCCACTACTTTTGCTTCTTCTCATACGCCGATACCAGGTAGGTCAGATATGCCCTCTCGTCTGCCGAGAGGTCTAGCCAATTAGCTACACTTGGCCTTACCGTTTGGATATCCGGCGGTTAAAGCCCCTTTGGGATTGTTGATATCTCTTGATCTGAGAGGTCGGGGTCTATATACTGCCAGACTTCTTGAGCCTCAGCTACAGCTTTTATATGACCCTTCCACACTCTCCATTGATCCTTGTGGCGGAGCTTGAGATCCCACTCCGTCCCGGTTGACGACAGTTTCTTATCTTCCATGTTGGTCTTCCCAATATAACTACACGATCCTTCCGTCTTCTCGAGGGTCTCAGGGCGATTGAACGGTGCGGCCGACGGTCAATCTTATAGGGGTCCTCGGGGGTTCGAAGAGGCAAGCTTGAGGAAGCGAATCGACAGATACCAGAGCAATTGGAATTGTTGATATCTGATTTAACCCAATCGTGCGATCGGGCTCATAACTGTCAAGATATGTAGGATTGGTATAGACTAGTATGCATATGGACGAATGAGAACTATCGGAATCATACAGAGAAGGTTGATTGATTGAAGAAAGGAAAAGGACTCGAACGAATGGGAAAAGGGGCAGGTTGAGCTGTCCCATGGCGGTGTAACCAGGTATTCAAGTGACCATACCGATGGTCAAGGGTTACCCGCATATTACATACAAATACATAGGAAATCTGGGATGGAAGTGACCAATCCGAGGTCACTGTAATGAATCTCTCCACTTTTCCACGACAACTACTAATAATACGGCCCACTAGAGCGGGCTCCACGTGTTATAAAGGAAAAAGAAAAACTCGAGTAAAGTACCCTTATAATATTAAGAGCGATGATCCTGACGACGATGACTATATAGATAGAAACGATTCTAGTGTTAATATCGCCGTATTACTATATCTAACGAAGAGGCCGAGACGAACTACTATAACGAAGATCCAGCCCGCTTAGGCTCAACGTGAAAGCCCGCATCGTATGTTTTCCTCTCTAGCTCCAGAAGAGGAAACTACAAATCCACGTCACGGTACAAGTTTACAGGATATATAAACCATTCGCATCAGAGGCTTTCTCACGCGGTAAACGTTTCTATCTAGAGTTATCTACTCCTGTACCTTCGAGGAAGATGGGCATCCTTCTTATCCACATGGGCCGACGAAAGCTCCCGAGTACGAGGAAAGCTTAGTCAAGACAGGACACACCACGCGGCCTAGCAACAAAAAGCCATTAGCGCATGCGAGTCGTTTCCTGTCCACTAAGGACTAACTCTTGATAGAACTGAAGGAAAAGCGAAGTCTCCCGTGGAATCGGATCGTGAAGCATTTTCTAGGGAGGACGAAAGGTGCTCTTCAGGTTCGCTATAGTGTTACGGACCTCAAGAGGCGCGGGGGCCGCAGTTATTTGAGGACAACGGAGGGCCAATCATCCCACGGACGCTAAGGATTAGCGTTGTCACGTGCGTTTCGGTATACTTGGGCGAGCCCCGGCAGGGCCCCAAGGCAGACACTCTGGGCGGAAGCCAGAAACGGCCTACGGCTAACCGTCACAACCAATACCCGCTTACTCCATGAGACGGTTAGCGCGACGCAGGAAACGGCCACCATTTTACCAACACCCAGATTACACCACAAGTGCAAGGACCCGGTAAAACCACACGTGACGCCAAGGATATACTCCCAGCGTGACTCCAAGGAGTAGGCGATGGGGTATACGGTGACTCCAGATCTACTCCCAGGGAGTAGGTCGGGAGTAGGAAGGGCTAGATATATAAGGACACTCATTTCGCATCATGTATTTAGTTCTTCGCGATCAATCATTCAAGTTACTAGGACAGCACCTTTCCTACATTGTTACTCGGTTACTACCTTTAGTACTTTGCACTTCACAGTTCACCTTCAAGACAACCCAACCTACAAGTAGGGGATTCACTCAGTGGTAACACTTAGTGATTGACTTACTTGGCGCGCACTTCTGGCACGTTCTGCAAGATACTCAACAGGATCCATCCCGCAGTAAGGCCTCGCGAGGCAACGGTACGATTGAGAGATACTCTTGGAATCCGCAGTTGGAATTAGGCAAGCATAACCCGTGAACATTCTAACTCACAGTGACCGGTCGGCAACGCGTAACACATTGATCGCCCTGTCTTTGAACCGTGAAGCAAAGTCATCATGGCAGGCAACGACAGCATCCCACGAGGAAAGACTCCTCGCCCTCCAGCGGCGCGAGAGGACGACTGGGAGGACGAGCAGGAGAGAAAGATCCAGGCACTTCAGGAAACCATCAAAAGACTTGAAAGCAACCTGAACACCCTGGGAGGCAACTACAATGAACATGCAGCAAGCGTGAAGGACCACATGGAGCAACTCCATGCACAGGTCGTCGCTTCTGCACCAGCGACTGCTATCGGAGCACCGAAGCTTCCAAAGGCTGAGACCTTTGACGGTACACGAAGCAAGCTACGAGGGTTCCTTACTCAGATGGACATCCATATCGACGTCAACAAGGGACGCCTCATTACCGAAGGAAGTAAAGTCATCTTCGTGTCAGCCTACCTCAGAGGACAGGCGTGGGATTGGCTTGAACCCTACATCAGGGAGTACTACGAAAAAGTCAACACCGAATGGTCTACCACCACTCAAGCTATCTTCACTAGCTACACCACGTTCAGACAACACCTGGAACGAACTTTCGGTGACATTGACGCCAAGAAAACAGCTGAGCGAAAGCTGAAGCGCATCCGACAGACCGGATCAGCATCAACCTACACGGCCGAATTCATGCAACTTGCAGCGATATTGCAATGGGAAGACTACGCTTTGATCCCGTACTACGACCACGGACTCAAGCCGCACATCAAAGATGAACTCGCACGAATCGACCGACCCGATACCATGGAAAAACTCATCGACACAGCGGTACGGATTGACAACCGTCTGTATGACCGACAAATGGAGAAAAGAGAAATTGAAGGATGGCGCCGAGGCACTGGCCGGCCATCACACCATCGCTACGACAAACGACCAAACAGACCTAGTAGGGACAGCGATCCCTATGGACCACGACCAATGGAGCTCGACGCAGCGAGGCTCCCAACCGAAGAAGAAAAACGACGAAAAGATAACAACTTATGCTTTGAATGTGGAAAAGCAGGACATCGGGCGCGTGAGTGCCACAATCGGCGCAACAACGCAAAGCCATGGGCGCGTGAGCGTAACGGACGCAACAACGCAAAACCACAACAGCTACGGGCAACTCAAGACGAGGTACGACCCCAACAACTCAGGGCCACTCACGACGGAGCGGAGCGCCTGAAGGAAGCCATTACCAAGGCTACTCCAGATGAGTATGAGCACCTGAAGGACCAGGTCACCAAGTGGGCTACCGAGAAGCCACTGGTTAGGAAAGGACCCAAGGTCAAACAACCAATCCAAGACGAAGTCGACAAACTATTGGCCAAATGGACAACTTTGAGTCCAGAGCAAATCGATGAGCTACGGCAACGATCGAAGGGAAAAACCACGGACACCTTCGAAAGCAACGACGAATACCGCGGCCTGAACAGCGCAGAGCACGCGACGGAGTTTCCCGAGATTGATTGGGAAAATATTGAGAGTCAAGGGTGGACCCAGTACGGTCCCTGGAACACCACCGACTCCCAGGAACTATCCGACGATTCCCAGGAGTGGGGCGTAGGGATCCTGAAGACACCAATCGAGACACCAGGAACCCCGGAGATCCCAGAAACTCCACCCCAGCTCCCAGAAACGGATACTACTGTACAGCCTCAGAAGAAACCCCAGAAGGCGGAAGTGATTGCAGACATCAACCGCATACAGAATGAACTCCACGGCTTATTCAGGAATCATGAGGGAGACATCGGCAACAAGATCGACCGAACACTCGAACTCACCAACCAACTATACGAACTACACAAACTGAAACCTGAAATTGAGGATGGGTTTTGCCCATGTTGGCAGACTCAGTGTTCGTGCCAAGGATACGCTCGACACCCGGATCACCGACTGAGATCTACGACCGGATGTTACGACAATGACTGCATGACACACTATCAAGGAAAGATCGACAGAAGCCTGGAACCCAAGCCGCTACGATGGGAAAAGAAACCTAATTGGAGCCCAGAATACGCGGGACTCTGGCACGGAGACCGGAGGATAAACAACGAACAACACCTTGCAGCAACTGCGTGGGGAGCACATGTGAAAGTTACTGCCAACATCATGCTTCGACCAACTAGAGTGATGATCGATTCAGGAGCTGCAGGAAACTTCATGAGCCCATTGTACAAACAGAAGTACAAGATCCAAGGCGTGGAGAAGCCACGGCCAACACCAATCATCGGTCTAAACGGAGAAAGCCTAGGACCAGGGATCACGCACGAAAGCGGACCACTGCCAATGGTCATTGGAGACCACTTCGAGATCATCAACTTCGACGTCACACACCTCGGAGAATATGATGTGGTGCTTGGAGTACCTTGGTTGAGGAAACATAACCCAGCCATCGACTGGCGAGTAGGAAATATCGTCTTCGACAGATGCTCGTGTCGACAGACTACGCAGGTGTGGACCGGGAGAAATGAACCCATGACGCTGAAGAGACCTAGCTCGGGGGAAGCAGGAACTCATGAGAACCCTCACGAAGGAGAACTTAAGGGGAGTTTTCGGCCAGGAGGCAGGCCCAACAAACGAACAAGCGACATCAGAGACATCGCCACCACGGAACAACGACCAGACATGACAGACGAGGAACTAAGTGAATATGTTCTCGTCCAAGACGACGCAACGACCCTCTGTGCAACAGGATCACCAGAGGAAGAGCACAAGATTCCTGAGGAATACATGGAATTCCAGGATGTGTTTACGCCACCACCAGACGGTGAGCTACCAGAGCATGGTCCGTTTGACCATGAGATCAAGATCAAGGACGGCCAAGAACCAAAGTTCATGCCGATTTACCCACTGTCGCAGAAGGAGTCAGCGACACTGAAGGAATATATTGAGGACAACCTCAAGAAGGGGAACATTCAACACTCGAAATCGTCAGCAGGATACCCAATCCTGTTTGTACCCAAGAAGGGAGGAGAACTCAGAATGTGCGTTGACTACCGACAACTCAACGACATTACCCTCAAGGACCGGCATCCACTACCGTTAATCAACGAAATCCAAGACATCATTCAGGGAGCGAAATACTTCAGCAAATACGACATTACCAACGCCTACAACCGACTTAGGATCAAGGAAGGGGACGAATGGAAAACGGCATTCAGGACCAAATTCGGACACTTCGAATACAAGGTCATGCCATTCGGACTCACCAACGCACCAGCATCGTTTCAACGATTCATCTTTCACGTTTTGAACGGATACCTCGACAAGTTCGTCATCGCGTACCTTGATGACATCCTCGTATTCTCGAAAACCGAGGAAGAACACATCCAGCACAACAAGATGGTGCTACAACGGTTAAGGGAGGCAAAGGTCACGCTCAAGCTCAAGAAATGTGAATTCCACGTCCGGAACACCAGTTTTCTCGGATACACCATTAGTCCCGACGGATTAGGGATGGAAGAAGACAAGGTCAGAAGCATCCTCGAATGGCCAACACCAACGTGCGTCAAAGACGTACAGAGCTTTCTTGGACTTGCCAACTACTATCGGAAATTGATACCGCAGTACTCGAAGTATGCGGCCGGACTCTACCGATTCACCAAAAAGGGAATACCGTTCAAATGGGACGACGAGGCGGAAAAGTCGTTCACCGCACTCAAAGGAATGTACAACAAACCAGCCGGACAGGCAATTGTTGCGACATTCAACTACGACTCACCGATCATCATCGAAACCGACGCATCAGACTTCGCGCTCGGAGCACAACTCATGCAACCAGGAAAGGACGGCAAGCTCAGACCTGTCGCTTTCTGGTCCCGCAAGATGATCCCAGCAGAGCTCAACTACGATGTCCACGACAAGGAACTACTGGCTATAGTGTCGGCATTCCAAACATGGAGGGCATACTTGGAAGGAGCAAAACATACTGTGACGGTCAGGACGGACCACCACAACTTGACATACTTCACCACAACAAAGAAACTCACTCGACGACAAGCCAGATACGCAGAAACACTGGCCGAATACGATTTCAAGATCGTACACTGCAAGGGGACTGAGAACGCAGTAGCGGACGCGCTAAGTCGACGACCGGACTACGAACTTGGAACCAAGGAGGCAGTACCCGCGATCCTAACCACGGATCAGGAAGGAAACATCGTTTACAACCATCAAACACTCGCAGCAACCAGCGAATTGCAAAACGACGAATGGATCGACAGGATTCGAGAAGCAACCACCAATGACGAATCCATACAGAAGATCCTAGGCAACAGCACTGCACTAACCAGGGACGGCTTAGTCTACATCCACAGTCTAGTGTACGTTCCTGGGAACCTTCAAAACGAAATCATCAAATTGCACCACGACGAAACAACACAAGGACACCACGGAATTGAGAAGACCATCGAGAAAATTACACGAAATTATTACATCCCAGCGTTACACAGAAAAGTCAAAAAGTACATTCAACAATGCGATTCATGTCAACGGAACAAATCATCGCGACACGCACCATACGGAGAACTGAAATTGGCGGAAACACCGAAACAACCATGGGAATGGATTACCATGGACTTCATCACGAAGCTACCCATTTCGGAGGGTAACGACATGATTATGGTAGTCGTCGACCGACTAACCAAATATGCATACATGATACCGACAACGGAAACCATCGATGCACGACAGATGGCCAACCTACTACTCAGATATGTATTCACCAATCATGGAACACCGAGCAAGATTACCTCGGATAGGGACAAGCTGTTCACATCCAACATGTGGCAGTCACTGGCGGATCAACTTGGCATCGAGCATAGACTCTCTACCGCGTACCATCCGCAAACCAATGGACAAACGGAACGGGTCAACCAGACCTTAGAACAATACCTTCGACACTACGTGAACTTCCAGCAAGACGACTGGGCAGGATTACTACCAATGGCGCAGTTCGCATACAACAATGCAATGCATGCAACCACGAAAGAAACGCCTTTCTTCGCAAATTATGGGCTTAATCCCACTATTATCGGAGAACCAATCGGAAAACAACCACTCGCGGAGTCATCTCGACTATTGGCGACTGGCTTGAAACAGCTTCATCTACAACTGTCAAGGGACATCGAGTTTCTCAACATGCGCATGAAATTCTACTACGACCAATCGCGCCAGGAGGCGCCGGACTTTCAAAGGGGGAGAAAGTTTACCTCTTGCGACGCAACATTCGCACCAGACGACCCAGCGCGAAACTCGACCACCTCAAATTGGGACCATTTGAAATCGCGGAAAAAATAGGACCGCTCAATTATCGTCTAAAGCTACCTAACGGCATGCGACGCATCCATGCAACCTTTCATGTCTCATTATTGGAAAAAGCACCCAAAAACGCCGAAATCGCTACCAATGTGGAAGTAGAAGAAGAAACAGAAAACGAATATGAGGTCGAACAAATCCTGAACATGAACAAGGTCAGCGGAAAGCCTCACTACCTGGTGAAATGGAAAGGATACGATACAACGGAGAACACTTGGGAACCTATCGAGAACCTGATGGGCTGCCACCGGCTGGTTCGGCAGTTCCACCAACGCCACCCACGGAGAGGCCCAGGTCGCCCCAGAAAGACGGCGACATCGGATTCATCTCCAGCATCTGGGTCAGAGTAGGATTCTCTGACGTGGCGGCAAGAGCGCGAGCATCCTCGGCATCGGCGAGACGATCCAGCTCCGCAAGATCCTCAGCACTGAGAGGATCCTCAGCATCCAACTGCTCCATTATCTCGGCATCGTGACTCAACATCCGATCATTACGAGTTCGCAAGAATTGTCGTTGCTTGCGGAGACGAATAATTTTCATCATTATTTCCATCTGTTGTTGCTCGGCTTGAGCGAGCTCATCATCAACTTTCTTCTGTTCACGAAGCACCTTCTGCCATTCGGACTCGCTGTGGAACTTCTTCGCACATTTGCGACCGCGACGGGTGCATTCGGCACAATTACGGTGCTTCGAGTCCATCACACAATCAACACCACGGGAAAGACAATGTTCGCAAGGCGACTCGGAAACGGACCCGTTGGTCAGAATGGACTGGTATTGGATGAGCCTATTTTGTTTGCGAGTCTTGTTATCAACAGGCATGTTGCAAGGGGGACATGGCCGATGGGGAAATCAGAAAAAGAAGAAAAACATGCACTTACCTGAGGGGGAGAGGCCAACGTTTAAATCCTTTGAGGACAAAGGACAAGGAAGGAGGGGATGATGTTACGGACCTCAAGAGGCGCGGGGGCCGCAGTTATTTGAGGACAACGGAGGGCCAATCATCCCACGGACGCTAAGGATTAGCGTTGTCACGTGCGTTTCGGTATACTTGGGCGAGCCCCGGCAGGGCCCCAAGGCAGACACTCTGGGCGGAAGCCAGAAACGGCCTACGGCTAACCGTCACAACCAATACCCGCTTACTCCATGAGACGGTTAGCGCGACGCAGGAAACGGCCACCATTTTACCAACACCCAGATTACACCACAAGTGCAAGGACCCGGTAAAACCACACGTGACGCCAAGGATATACTCCCAGCGTGACTCCAAGGAGTAGGCGATGGGGTATACGGTGACTCCAGATCTACTCCCAGGGAGTAGGTCGGGAGTAGGAAGGGCTAGATATATAAGGACACTCATTTCGCATCATGTATTTAGTTCTTCGCGATCAATCATTCAAGTTACTAGGACAGCACCTTTCCTACATTGTTACTCGGTTACTACCTTTAGTACTTTGCACTTCACAGTTCACCTTCAAGACAACCCAACCTACAAGTAGGGGATTCACTCAGTGGTAACACTTAGTGATTGACTTACTTGGCGCGCACTTCTGGCACGTTCTGCAAGATACTCAACAGGATCCATCCCGCAGTAAGGCCTCGCGAGGCAACGGTACGATTGAGAGATACTCTTGGAATCCGCAGTTGGAATTAGGCAAGCATAACCCGTGAACATTCTAACTCACAGTGACCGGTCGGCAACGCGTAACATATAGTACGAAGCTTAATGACCGAGGAACTGGAAGTCCTAGGCGAAGCCGGAGCGGAAGAGTTATATGTCCTGCAGCTGCGGCTATGGCTTCACGCGGCTAAATTTCTATGATCCTTTTCCTTCGGCAAGTCGAACTTCCAGAGGGCTGAGAGTGGTGGCTTCGAGCAGTCTTTTGGCCGTTTGCGATCGAGATTTTTATGAATAACATTCATTTAGATCCATACAACGACGGTTGAGGAGTTCCAAAGGGTCTTCAATTTATTGGTTCTATTTTGAGCAGGAGAGAGTAGGCATAAGTTAAAAATCATTTCAGGAGGATAGATAGCTTACAAGTACAATGTTGTCAACA
Organism: Penicillium cataractarum; assembly: GCF_028827025.1. Taxonomy (NCBI): domain Eukaryota; kingdom Fungi; phylum Ascomycota; class Eurotiomycetes; order Eurotiales; family Aspergillaceae; genus Penicillium; species Penicillium cataractarum. Next base: position 1,627,785 of record NW_026622743.1, on the reverse strand, counting down.
TGTGGATGTTGTGGGGTCACATGACGAAGGACCCACTCATATAACCCCTCTCTACATATAGATCTTCTTCTATAAAGATCTAACAGATTGATCCTCAACGATCTCGCATATGATTGCCTACCTAAGCAAGAGACTCTCAACACTCTGATTCTGTTGATTTATCATGTGATCTTTTGCTATGTTTCTTGTGATATAAAAACTGCTATGTTACCTAGTTAAATTGAATCAAGTTTATCATCCCTTTTGATCTCTCTTCTAGATCGGTGGTACTCTTCCACAATCGTGGTACTTCTCCTTCTTAGAAGTGCGCACGACCGATAGACTCATAACCGTGTATTCAGACACTACATTGAGTATTTACCAATCCTTATACACACTATCGTCTTGTGTGTATAACCACGACTTTATGGTCACCGCCTAGAGTCCGATAAATGTCTTCTACGTTTTCTGGTGAAACCGAAGTAGTGTATTCACTGATTCATGGTTTCCAAGCAAGTCGTCAATCCAGCGATCAACGGCATCCAAATCCCAATGGCCCTCGGAAGTCCGGTGTGGGTGCTGTAACCGTACTGGAGGTTCTAGGAGCAACAAAGGCCCCGGGGCCGACTTCTCCAGCAGTGTGGGAGATAGCCGGAATCAAAAACCCGTGCTTGCAATGAACAATACGCATTTCCATCATTCGGACCTAGTTAAGCAGTTATATCATCCACACACGAGTTAAAAATCTGTACACTGCTTCCGAAAATCGGTGTCACCACCTACACTCTGATAGATTCTCAAACACTAATGCAAAGGGACGCCAATTTCCGGAGATAAAGTACATAAGCCCAACAGTCTCAAGGGCCTTATTTGTAAATCAAGCACGATTCCATAACCAGCTATCACCTCACAATAGAGGGCATATAATAATACCTATGGGATGTTGTGCAGTTCATGCTGTTCTGCTGAATGGCACATTGATTCATTTTAATTTCAATGCGATAATTTGATTTCAACCTTCTTGAGAGACAAGATTATCCTGTCCATCCTTATTTGAGGATTCTGCATCTTCAATATTGGTTTGCTGGAGGAGAGGACTCTCTTCGGGACTCGCACTCTTCCTATACAGATCTTCGGTGGCATCCTTGTTAACGTTACTAGCGGCTGGGATAGGGGCATAAGGATGCGAAATGCTGTCCCGATGAGGATGTGCTTTTCCTGTTCGAATAGCGCCGTTATCGGTCACGCGATCAGCGGCGGAAAGAGCGTAATCGCCGGAGTCAAAATAGGTCCGTTCCTCCCAGTTGTTAGTTACCACGTGTCGTAATAGACTATATTCAAAGTACCTTGCATTTTTGACCGAGTAAGCCTCCATGCGGCAGCTTTCCGTACTTGCTGAAGTGACGTTTCTCACTTTCAGACAACAGCTTAGGAAATAGTGTCAGCACCTTTGCTACCAGGAAGAGTAGGGGAAGGTCCTACTTCTAGATGTGGTCCGTTGCCTGCTGACTCCATAATGCGAGATTATCCTTGTGTTTTCCGAGGATCTTTCCAAGCATGCATTGAGAATGCATCTGAACAGGGATACTCTTTGATTCCCGAACCAGTTCTCTATGACGCTTTTTTGTGTCGCGTGATCCATTTGTGTCGCGTGATCCATTTGCGTTAGTCATCCTGGCGGGCATGGGAACAAGTAACTAAAAATCCGTATAGGTGACGATGCTGGAACATCAATATTCCGTAACCAGTCTGGGGAACTGGTTCGTGGTGGGGATCTGCTGCCTGAGTCCAGACGCTAAACCCAAAAAGGAAGAGGGAATCTGAACGCTTGTTTGCACTCGTTGGGGCACCACGTCATCACTCTCTTGAATCTATCCCTCTGGCAATTCCGGGTGTAGAACAGGCGACAGAAATCCACCCCAAAAGAAATATCAGAGCGCAGAAACTAAATCTGTGGATATTCATTCGATCGGGAATCTCGTCTAAGATGATTCGTCAACAGAATGCTGTCCCAGCCCAAGCCCGTCGGACGCCTGGCAAGGTCAACGCTTGGATACTAGGAAGCAGTATTGCGTCATTGGCATCGGCTGTCCATTTGATTTTGGATGCCAATGTGCCTGCCTCTCAGATCCATATCCTTGAGTCTCAAGATACCCCTGGAGATGGAATTACCAGTACTGGCGATTCGCTAATCGGATACGATCATCGACCTGGATGTCTGCCAAGCTTCAGTGACGTTTGCATGAAAAAGCTGCTTGCCTTGGTGCCTTCCACAAGCGGTTCTGGAGGGACAGTCTTGAAGGACATCGAAAAGTATTATGAGGATAAAGCTTGCCAAAATGTTCCTGTTACACACGTCTTGGCCCAAGGAGATCAAAGACCAAGGAGAATGGACGCTAGGAACCTCGGCCTAGCCCTAATAGACCGAATGAAGTTGACGATGCTCCTATTGAGATCCGAGGAAAGCCTTTCCAGAAAGCAAATCAATCAGATTTTCAACAAACCTTTTTTCGACAGCACATTCTGGATTGCTTTCTCTACTATGTGGGCCACTCGATCCACAAAAATTGGGTCATTGCACAATGCTAAGATGAAATAACAGATTTACCTTCCAGCCGTGGCACAGTGCAGCCGAATTCAGGCGATGCCTTCAAAGATACTTCTACGAGTTTCGGAACTTGAACACTAAGAAACCCCTAGATTGCACTCAGTTCAATCAATTTGAATCAATTATTATGCCGATCATTCGATTTCTTCAAAGGCAAGGAGCCGATTTCAGACTATGCACCAAGGTTACAGACATTGCGACACATTCAGACTACGGTACAGAAACAGTTTCAGCCATTCATGTATTGCGCGATAGCTCCCGGGAAACAATCACTGTCAGTGCCGATGACATAGTTATCGTCTCTCTCGGATCTAACACGTCAGGCTCGTCGAGCGGTACCAACAAAAGCCCGCCATTTCCAAAGACGATGATAGCTGAAAACGAGTTGGATGAAAACTGGTCACTGTGGCTAAATATACGAACGCAGCATCCTACACTCGGAGATCCATATAATTTCTGCACTCGGGTCACTGAGTCTAGGTTGGAGACTTTCACGGTTACGCTCAAGGATGCTGATTTCTTTAACCGTTTCGTCAAATTGACATGTGACGAGCCTGGCATAGGGAGCTTAGTCTATTTAAAAGACTCCAGTTGGAAGATCAGCGTGTGTATCCCACATCAACCATTTTTCCCCCTTCAACCCGGCAATATACAGACTTTCTGGGGTTATGGCCTTTGTCCAGAACGTGAGGGTAGCTTTGTGAAAAAGCCGATGCTCAATTGTTCCGGGGAGGAAATAATGACTGAACTGTTGTGGCACCTCGGCTTCCTCTCACAATCAATCCTCAAAAACTCCATCACAATCCCATGTGTGATGCCACGGATGACAGCATCACTATTACCTCGGGCTTACGGAGATCGTCCAAACGTGATACCAGAAGGGATAACCAATCTTGCTGTGATCGGCCAATTTGTGGAAATACCAGATGAGACCACCGTGAGTATGGATTATGGTGTGCGAGGAGCCCAGTTAGCAGTGAGACAGTTGATGGGCCTTGGCGAGGAGCCAGAGAACACAAGAAAGAGACTTTTCCTTTCTTTCCTGAATTTATGGGTTTGATGGAGATGACAAATGTAGTTTTGACCACGTTAGTAACAGGAGCCAGCGGGTAGTCCATAAACTTGAACAAAACGCGCCAATACCTTCCACGTAAAGCACAGGACTCGCGCTCGTACTAGGATCACTGAGAAAACACGCAAGGTTTCTTTCTTCTCCTAATCTATCCTCTCCAGCCTCCCATCTTCAACATCCTATCTCCAACCTCTATTCCATCAACACCGCCATCTCCCACCTCTCGTCAATCCTCATCAAGATGAATCCGACACCGAATCCAACCCAGGATTCGCCCCAGGGCACCCCGCAGAACCCTCCTCAAGATTAGTGAGCAGATTGATTAGTAGTTTAGTTGGCCCATTAGTTGGCATATTAGTTGGCATATTAGTTGGCATATTAGTTGGCATATTAGTTGGCATATTAGTTGGCATATTAGTTGGCATATTAGTTGGCATATTAGTTGGCATATTAGTTAATAAATTAGTTACCTACTATTACTACCCCTCCTACTTTAACTACTTCTACTACTAAGCGAAAGCAAAGCGACCAGCGTGATCGGGGGTTTTTAGGGGGGGTCGTTTAATGAATAAGATTAAGCCGCTAACGCAATTACTCTGCTAAAACTACCCACAACGGGTCCTTGGGCGCGCAGACAGCTTGTATCCAGTATCGAAATCAAAACCATGTGCGAAAAACAATGTGAGAAAAAAAATGTCGCAGATGCCGCTATGAACTATGCTGATTCAGTTTCCCTCGGGCTGCTGCGGCAAGCTCGGCTTGGGGGAGTGGAATTGGCTGACAATGCTCAGTGCGTGCTGAATGGTCTTCCAGTGGTTTCCTTGCTTATCCACCAGAGCATCTACCACAGACCAGTCTTCATCGGCACAAGCTTGGGCACCTCGGGTGGGAAGCTGTTGGATCGTGTCCAGCCCGTGATTCAACTCTTTCCACGCGGCATCAGCGGCCTTCTTGCTGACCGAAGGCTTGTTTCGCTGGTGGCCCCAGTTTCCGGTCGAAGGGGTCGTTGGGGAAGGCTTCCAGAAACTGCATCGCTCATGCATTCCATTCCACATGCAGTTCGCGCAGGCTTGTAGACTCCCTTCTCCATTGGCGAGTCGTACACAGTTTGGATTTAATTTATCAGCCACTTCCATTCCAACTGAGTCTTAAAGTACTAGAAAGGAGTAGCATACCCAAGGGCCATATCTCTCCACACAGTCTCTGCATCGATCCTCGTCTGTCTGTATCTCGCCCTGGCAGTATACTGCCGCGGATTCCACGTTTGCCACGTTGTTTCGGAGAAGCTCATCCATGCGCCGGGCACTCGTGAAGTAGCGCTCGCGCGGGATGAGCTCCCGGACCGGCTCGCTCTTCAACAACTCGGCGAGGTGGCCCTTCAGGAGGTCTCCCTGTCGAGCAACACTGAACGGGGCCTTCCAGATATATCTGGCCCAATCCCCGGGAGGCTTATCTTCACCCCCTCCCTCGGCCACCGGGACTCTGAAGGGCGCACCGATTTGAACAGCGTTGGCAGGCCCACCGGGCAAACTATTGATCATATGAGTTTCATGCCTCACTTTCATCCAATATGGGAGACTTACTACTCCGGCAGTTGGGCTCCATACCCGCGAGATGTTGCATATCTCGTGAGTGCCCACTCGGCAGCCTGAGGGGAGTCTTCAGAGGCGCCTTGACGGGCGTCCTGGGGGGGGGGGGGGGGGGGGTCCTGGGTTGGATCAGGGGTCAGATTCTGACCCTGATCCTCACCCTGTCCCTGGGTGGTGTCCATTTCGTTGTATTGGAGGATGATGTGGATGTGGGTATGAGGTGTGAGAAGTGAGAAGTGGATGGTTGACGGAGATGCAGACGGGAGATGTGAGGTTGGAGGTCGGAGATGGAAGAGAGAGGGGAGATGTGAGGTCAGGCAAGGGAGGTTGGAGAGTGTTACCTTGAGGGCCACAGTGAGAGACGCTGGTGGAAAACAAAGTAGGAAGTTTCCACATTGATCTGCCTGCGTAGACTAAACTTCCAACACTTACTTCCAACACTTCTCCTTATCCAAAAACGGTATGCAACGCGCATCAAACACTAGGGAAGAAGCTCACGATCAGTCGGTCATGAATCTCGACCCTTCCCACCAATATCGCCCACCCCCCCCCCCCGTCCGACACTTCCGATATACCTCGTCCTCTTACCAGAAGAGATGGGGAGGGGCCTACCGATGAAGATGAGCCAGGTTACTGGGCTAATGCCGCACTCGCAAACCCTTGGAGCAGAGGAAGCCGTAATAGGCACCACGCGTCGAGCCGACTATACGCACTACGCGAAAATGCGCTCTACCGGGAACCTGTTTTGCGCGAGTCCCGGTCCTACGATGGTCCAGGGTTCTACCGATTAGTTGGATGGAGGAACGAGAACGTGGAGGCGCTCCTGGCACAGACAACTGGTGCCCGGGTAGTACCAGATCAAGCCTGCAATCACTGCCAGAGAGGCCGGGGGATATTTGCCTCGTGAGTCATTGTCCCAGGGAGGCTTCCTGACTGTGCAAATTGTCACTGGGGTGGACATGGAGATCGATGCAGTTTCCGTGATCAAGCACCTACGGAATTTGTTCCTCTAAGACAGAGTGATGTGGAACGAAGGCTTCAAAAGTTACGCCAGACCCGCGAAAATATCATGGCACAGCTTCGATGGGTTGATCAGGAAATCGCACGACTCTTGGGCGAGTCACGTGGTTCCAGCCTGCCTCAAAGTTCATGACTCTCGTGAGAGTTATGCGTAACTCTCATGAGAGTCATGAACTGCCCATATTCGCTCCTTCCTCATCACCGCTCCTTCCTTTCCTTAGGCTGCTACCTCCACACAAAGTCCTAACCTTCCAAGGCCCTCCACTCACTCAATCACCCTCACCATTCCATCCAGCATACAGCAAGTACTCTTTTTAATGAACTTCTCGTTATGATAATTCAATCACGCTTAGCCTGAATTCACATGTCTTGCTTCTTTAAGCCGATCGAAGTAGGGAATTAAGGAACAGTCAATAGTTTTTGAATTGGCACAGTCAAAGGTAAAGCCATGACGATTATATCCGCATTTCAATGACAAGCCTTGCCATATTTCCGCAGACGCAGGTAATTATATGGCAACGGAGCCAAATACCCAGCCCCTATCGACAACACGGCCGCTATCCAGAACTTCGGGTCCTCGAATGCAACAACTCCACCAGTCAAATGGTAGTCAACGGCGTTCTCTGCGACTTCCATGGCTAGCATAGATACCATGCTCATGCCCATCGCAGTCCGGGCAGCCATAGTCCAGGAGAGCTGATCAGCGCCACGGCGGAGTAGGACTGTCTCGAGAATGATAGATGTTGTGATACCCGAAGCCACTAGAGTTGAGGATTAGCATGATTGCTCTTTAGATTGGCAGAGGTGAGGCGAGGACGCACTTGATGCTAGCATGATAGTATTCATTCCGAGTTCTGGATAATAAGACTGTAGTGTCCATAGGGCGGAGAAATCACCGACTGTGCAGCCAATCAGACAACGTAGGGTGTTGATACCAGCCCTCCTCCATGTTGAACGGCATGCCCAAAATGCTCTAGAAAATGTTGATAGAGAGCTTTCCGGAGTAGAGGATTTTGTGTTCTGGCAGTTAGATTTGTTGGATTGTTTTGATTGGCAGGCTCGTGCTGTAAAGGAGCTGGCAAAGGATCGATGTCCAAGGGGGCCGCGAAGAGTGGCAAATTTTGCTTGCCTAAGGCAGGTTGCTTGGGCTATTTGGTTCATGATCAAGATGTCTGATGAAGGAGATGTGATATATGCAAGCAAATAGGCTGGCTGAGCGTGATCGGCATCGATATTTAGTTGGTTCGAATTGGAAAAAACGCGTAAATCGCTCAGGGCGACTGGCGTCTTGGCGGGGTTGTACCCACCAGGCTCTGAGTAAATTCCGATCAAATACGGACAAGTGCTGGCACAAATACCTCGCCTCGGCGAAGCTCGTAGACATTTGGTTGGCCCTGGTATTTTCTTGAGAGACTTTAATCCATCGACATAATTGGACCTGACGAGTCTTTTATTGGATTTGCTTTTTTGATCGTCGCGGGTACCCACAGCACAGTCAACAAAGCGTACAGTAGACTGAGGGTTCTTGGCAGCCCTGGACAGTCCTCCAGTAATTTCTACTTTCCCAAACTCTCTTCTCTGTTTTGTATGAAAAAAGCGAAGACCAATAAACATCATTTTGCTCTTATCCTTGATGCGTAACTGCCCTATTGCCCCCTTTGAGGCTAGTTAGCTCGAGTCACACGAGCCGAGGAAAAACCAGCTTCTTGAAGAAACCTTAATTCTACCCTCTTGATATTCCCACGCTCTCTCCACTCCACAACTTCGCAATCACCAACAACGTCCAGCCATGATGTTGAAAATCTCTCGCATCCAGCGGCTGAGTGTCGTCATCGGCATTTCATTCTGTTTCTTCCTTGCCGAGATTTCGAGTACGTATTTTCTTTCATTCATCACTCCATTTGCAGTCGAGACTGGGCTGGACCTTAAAAAGGCTTAGGCGATAAACTTTGAAGCTAATCACATCCTGCATAGTCGGGTTCTACACACATTCTCTGGCCTTGGTGGCAGATGCTTTTCACTATGTATGTTTGAGCTGAATATCTACAGGACAAGTCGTTAGGAGAAACTGTACTGACACCATCAAGCTGAATGATCTGGTCGGTTTCATCATCGCCCTTGTGGCCGCCATCGTGAGTACCCTTCAAAGAAGTCGAACGGCAATATACTTATTTCTACAGGTTGCCGAAAGAACGGAGGCTCCCAAGGCACTGACCTTTGGCTGGCAACGAATCCAGCTTCTGGGCGCCTTTTTCAATGGAGTCCTTCTGTTTGGTCTAGGCATAAGTGTCTTCTTGCAATCCATCGAGCGGTTCATTTCCTTACAGAGTGGGTTCCTTTACGATTATAATAGCCATGGATGATGTTAACAATGTACAGAGGTTGAGAATCCCAAGTTCGTTTTGATAATGGGGTGTATAGGCTTCGGCCTCAATCTCATCAGCATCCTCTTCTTACACGGTATGATCGACACGTTGTCCCATCGATAGTACTTAGGTTGAACCTATTCTGACGAGCTTGCAGACCACGGCCATGATCACGGCGATGGTCATAGCCACGGCCACAGCCACGGAAACGACCATAGCCATAGTCATGGCACAGATAGTGGCGAAGGCTCCGCCCCTGAAGCCTCTACAGACACAGATCCAGACGCAGTCGGTCTGATGGATGGAAAGGTAAACCCCTCTCTTTCCAGGCCGTCAGTCATTCCAGTAACTAACTCAACTAGCACATCCACCATAAACACCATGTCAATAAACAGAACACCTCCCTTAAGCCGCACCGAGATCTCGCCATGATGGGCGTGCTCCTCCACGTCATCGGCGACTGCGCGAATAACCTTGGTGTCATCATCGCCGCAGCAGTGATCTGGTTCGCCAACTACGGTGGTCGATTCTACGCCGATCCAGCCGTAAGCATGGGTATCGCGATTATGATCTTCCTCTCCTCCATCCCACTTAGTATGTCCTCCCCGAGAATACACTTCCCAAATACTCTGAAAAGCAGAAAACTAACCTACGAACAGTCAAACACTCCGGACTCATCCTCCTCCAAAGCGCACCCCGGGGCGTCGACCACGACGACGTCAAGCATGACCTCGAACAAGTCCCCGGCGTCCTGGCCGTGCACGAGCTACACATCTGGCGCCTGAACCAGACCAAGTCCCTTGCTTCTGCGCATGTCGTTCTAGACGGCGATATCATTCTCGACTTTGACAGTCTTGCCAAGACAATTCGGGAATGTTTCCATGCATACGGTATTCATTCTGTGACGCTTCAACCGGAGATTCATACTAGTCGACAAGTTTCGACTGCGGGCCAATCAACGCATAGCTCGGGGGTGGATACTGGGATTGGAGAAGGCGAGAGTAGTGCCAAGAGGAGGCAGAGTCTTGAGAGGGCGATTAATCAGTGTAAGACTGGTTGTGGGAGTCTGTGTTTGGATTTGACCTGCTGTCGTTGAAAGGGTGCCCTGGGGAAATAAAGGCGTTGTAAGAGGGAAAGATACGAATTGAAAAAGTGATAAGATTGCAAATAATGCAAATGCAGGCTCGATTATAAGAGCTATTCCACTAAAACAATGCAATAAATGCAATGCAACTAACTATTATATCCAATACAATCCCAAAGATTTCCCATCAATCACAAGGTTTTGACCCTCCCAACCCATTCAAATCCCAATATATACATGAAACTCCCGTGCCAGACTACCGACCGAAGAAGTGAATCTCCAGCGGCCGCAAAGCACAGTAAATAACGAAGGAGAAAGCGAAGCCCAGCTCGAAACCGACGTCACCACCGTAAGGCAGCTCACCAGCATGCTTGGCAATCGGTCCGACAAACCAGGTCTGGCTCATACCCGTGATCATACCGGCGATACCGAAGCAGAAGGCAACAGACGCGGCAATACCGACAGGCAACTTATCGGGCTTGTCGTAGTTCTCCGGACGGTAACCGCGGAAGCCGCGCTTGAAGACGAAGTGATCGGCCGCAGCGATACCGGAGTAGATAGCCAGCCAGTAGGCGATGAAGTTCATGAAGTTGTCGAGGACGGTCTCGAAGTGGGAGTAGCCGGGGATGGCGATGGCGAGGGAGACGCAGGAGGCGAGGAAAGTCCAGATGAAACGGGGCACGCGCTGCGTGTAGCGGCTCAGGACTTGCAGGGTCAGGGAGACGGAGTAGATGTTGGGGCAGTTGTTGGCGATGATGGACAGGGCCAGGATGACCAGGCAGAACTTGCCGAAACCACCCAGAGGCTCGAGGACGGCACCGATCAGACCGCCGTTACCGGACTCGGCGTAGCCAGTGGCGTACTTGTTGTTTCCGTCGTTGAGGGCGGTTGCGGTCATCACGGCGATACCCAGGAACTCAGTGAAGAGCAGGGGGACGATCAGACCGAGCCAGGTCGAGAGGAAGACCTTGCGACGGCTGCGGTCGGAGGGCTGGTAGACGGTGTAGTCGGCAGCGTAGCTGGTCCAGCCGGTAGCGAAGCCGTACACGGTCGAGCCGAAGGAGAGACACCCGCCAAGCTCGGAGGTACCGACGCTCATGGGGATGTTGACAAAGTCCCCAGAGTGGGCGAAGGTGCCCAGCACGATGAGGAAGACGATAAAGGTGGGGATCCAGCTGTACTTCTCATACTTGTGGACGACCTTGTAACCGGCGAAGGTGATGAAGAGGGTGCAGAAGGTGATGATCAGGATACCGGCGTAACCAGGGACGGTACCGTTGATAGCGTTCAGCAGCTGCGCACCCACGATGGCATTGGCAGCGGACCAGCCGACGCAGGCCAGGACGTTGAGGATGGCGACTATGGGAGGAGGAAGCCATGTTAGTTCTACCAATTCCGATTGACAAGCTCTGTGGGGAAGAGCCACTTACTGAACTTCACGGGGAACCAGCCGAACCAGAAGCGAGACAGCACCATCTGGCGCAGACCGAATGCGGGACCGAAGCAGGAGAAGAAGCAGACGGTCAAGACACCGAGGAGGTTGAAGAACAGGCAGACGAGGATAGCGTCGACGAAGCCCAGGTAGAAGAGCGATTTGCCGAGAACGCCAATGGCGAAGGAACTCACGACCATGTTGGCCGCCAGCCACTGGAGGAGGATTCTAGTCAGTCGCATAGTTCCCCAAGACTTGGGGCTCCCACGTGGTATCCAAAAGTATATCCCGTGTAAGCTCGCAAAAGGTCAACACACCATGCTGCCGATATTGACGTAGGAGGTATCGGTACGCTCGTTTTCAGGCACGCGCTCAATTCCACGCTGCTCAATGTTGAACTTGCCGGCAATGCGCTGGAGCTTAGCGTAGAGCGAGTTTCCATACTCGAAGCTCTCGCCGGGAACCGCGCCATCGCTGACATTGTCATAGTTCTCGTTGCTGTTGCTGTCGTAGGCGAGGGTATTATCGACCTGGGGGCCCTTCTCGACGTCGGCACGCGAGCCCAATCCGAACTTGGAGCGCATGATGGAAGAGGTTTTTATCTTCGTTCGAGGAACCAGAAAAAACCGTGAAAAAAAAGTTCACGCGACGTTATTCCACAGAAGGAGAGGGTTGAGGAATCAAGAGCACAGCTGGCTCGAGGGGAAAGGAATTGGAATTGGAGGGGGGAAAGGGAAAAAAGGAAAGCCGTTCACATCTTTCTTCTTTTTTTTTTCTTGGTTCCACTGCAAGGGAGAGGCAAGTTATATAGTCGACTTTCCCGAACTCCGAAAGTGTCAGCCCGCTCAAAATTCTTGTGCAGAGTGCGCGTCGCCCCACGGCCCACCAGTCGCGACAAAGTGGCGAAGGAGAAAAAGATAGCCGGCACCTGTCGCGTGGGCCCTAGGGGAAAATTAGAAAAATTCCAGAAAAGAAGCAAATGACAAGCCTTGCAAGGATGGGCACAGTGGGTCTATCCAGCGAGTCAGGAGCAGTTCGTCCAGTGAAACGGTCGGAATCCCACGTTGACCCTCCACACTCCATCGAGATCCAATGAGCTCTTTAGCCGAGCTCGTCCAGCTTATCAGCAAGCCGCGGTTTTACCCTTTCGCTCTTCGCTTCCGGTCGCATTGGCCGGTCGGACCACCGATAAGAGCCGTGCGCGCGAGATCTTACTGAGATACGCTCTGATAGCTGTAACTTGGCTGACTTGCTCTGACTAGTGCTATTATGCGATGCTCTAATGCCCATACGGAGACTTCTCTATCTGCTATCCTTGGCAACACCCCCCTGACCGGCCAAGAACCTCAAACTCAACCAAGCCTCGAACACGCTGCATCGTACGGGAACCGCCGACTTGGAAAGCTTGACCTTCGCATATCACCCTCCCTTTTTGGGCAGGACCAGAATGCCCAGTATCTAACCATAATGACTCGGTCATCCTCGTGCGGGGGAGGCCCATGCCGCAACTCAATTTGACCCCATGCCATCCTACTCAACCATTATTCATCCGAGGCTGATGTCGCATCCTCACTCGTCAAGGAAACCCCCTCCGAGACGCCATCCGTAGCCTCCCTGGTCCCTGATCCAGCAGGTTGAACCGGTCGGCCACCCGCGAGAACATTCTCATGCAAGACGCTGATTCTCCGCATCTGTCTGCCCCAGATTTCCTTGTTTGTAGGTAGGACTAGGATATTTCCCCTCCCGCCAACTCTAAAGGTATACCACCATCCAGAGCGGAGATCACCGTCCGCAACACCATTGGTGCAATCAGCCCCCATCCCCGGATTTTCAAGCAATCCTATATCGTAAAGCATTGCTCAATCTAAACATCTCTACATATCCATCTGTACATATCTCGATGCGCCCTGCGGCCCAGTGCGGAGATGCCAAGGGGATCCTTCCGATCCATCCAGAACCAACCCTTAACATGCTTGTTTTTGCTTCTTGCGTATGCAAGCCATCTGCTAATGCTGCCAGTCATGATGCCGAGACTTTTTTCCCACTGTCCAGGGTGTCGGAGCTCCCCGAAGGATCGGGACCCTGTTATCGGGTGCTGGATCTGCCTGCCTTCTCGGGTTCGGCCTCGGCGCTCGGTTTGGTGACTGCACCCGGGCATATGCATTGATTGTTATGCGCTGGTAACTATGTGCGGGTGTATTAATGATCTCCTCCGCAGCGATCTGAGGATCATCGTAATCTATGATGAGTGGACTCCACTTTCAGCGCTATAATACAAGCTCATATCGTCTAGTCATATCGCCGTTCATTCTCTAACAATACTGTCTCAGCATAGAATACATGACTGATTAACGTGTCCTTCTCTAATATTCCATATTCATGTCCCTCCTTGGGCCGAAGTTGTGACAGATCAAGTACTTTGAGAGCCAAAACCTGGTCTCGTATGTGAGAGCCCCTCTGTCAGCCATCCAGGCCTCCCGAACACGCTCAGGTCCATAGCCGTCAAACATCACATTGATATCGAGAAGCTTCTATCAACATGAACAGGCTTTACTGGGACACGAGTAAAATGACCCTCCACGTATACAGTCACAAATCCCCTTTGAGGTATCTGACTTTCAACAAGAGGTTCCGCGGAGCTGGTCGAACTCCACGCATAGGACTTTCTGATCATGGTTAGACCGATGGCAATCTTGTTGACGGGCCTCCCTCATATTCTCATCCATGTCTCTCTTGCCCCCTCTCATGGGAGATAGTAGCATCTCTTGATGTAGGTCAACCGGTTGTCCATATTGAAGGGTTAGTACATTAGTTGGCACATTAGTTGGCACATTAGTTGGCACATTAGTTGGCACATTAGTTAGTAGATTGGTTGGGAGAATATTTAGTCAATCATTTGGGAATCTCTAAGTTTTCAAAAGAAATCGCGTGATCCAATTTATAGTTCTATGCAGAGGAGACATGATCTATATTTCGACGGGCATGAATGTCGTGTTCGGTACCTTGAATAACATCTTCTTGGCCAGATCTAACATTCAAAATTCCTGAGTGATTCGTTCTTGCAGTGGCTTTATATTTCAAATTGTACATGTCATTCTGGTAAAGCTACAAGTCCTGGTCTAAGAGTCCATTAATTTTGCCCTCGAAGCTGTGGGCAATACACAGCTGTTCTGATAACTGGGACAGCCCTGTGCCAGCTCTGCCCTAGTCACATGCCCATCACATGACTGGCTCTGTCCAAGAATGAGGGCAAACACATTTCCCGTTTAGGAAGGCACGATAATCGCTCCTTCCATCAACGACAAGCAAACACCCCGTTTGGGAATCAGAACATTAGGGCTGATTACCTCCAAACCCTAGAACGTATAAATATCTCCTCTTCACCCAGGGTCTCCCAAGATTTTTTCCTTCGTAAACTCCCCAACTCCTCTCCACTTTCTTCAGACTTTGGCCCACCTCCTCTTGGCCCACCCTTCTGTCATTCAACTTTATTTGGACTTCCACCTTGACATGGGCCTCCATCCTTGCTGAACCCTTCCATCAAGACACGTCTCCATGACACGTCTTAACAACAACACGTCTCTACCATAACATGACACATCTCTCACAACATGACATGTCTCTCACAACATGACATGTCTCTTCTATGAAGGCACGTCTTAACAATGACACATCTCAACAACGACATGTCTCATCCACCATGTCATGTCTCTCACAACACGACACGTCCCTTCTATCAAGACTTGTGTCCCCCACCTGACATGTCTTTTCATACACCGTGTCGACTTCGTGTCATGTCAACAAGACCTTCCGCCGCCTGGCTTGTTGAACCCACACCTCTTCTGACGTCTTTGCCTTGGAGCCTTTCACCTCCAAAGGAAGTCCATCATGGGCTTGCAGATTCAAACAAATAGGTAATGACTCATATACACTCTTGCCATCCTGGACTGCAGCTAATGTTCTGATCAGGAGCCTACACTAACGTTCTTGAGTGAGCCTCGATTGACAATGAACTTGTTGTCGAGCCTGTGTAGGGGGTGGTTGGCCAGTCCCCACATCGGTAACCCCCAAGGGAGAAAGCTGAGGATGACTGAGCGTTCCCACTGCCATACATTTCAGCCTCCTAGTTTGCATTCTGCTGGCAGTCTTTGCTTCGAGAAAAAGGTCCATTACAATTTTACAATTCCTTCATCTTTGGACACATCGATCTTCGATCACTGTCCTTCTTGACCAACATCATCTCATGACATCGCTGCCTTCCAGCATCTTTTGGTGGCCTGCAGAGTCAAAGCCATAGGTACGAACACAGTTCCGCCTACAATCTTTCCACAACCAGCTGACATTCTTATCTTCCCAGGAGCCTACACTAACGCTCTTGAGTGAGCCTCGATGGACAATGAACTTGTTGTCGAACCTGTGTAGGGCGTGGTCGAATACAATTTCACAATTCACCACTGCCACACATCTCAGCCTCCTCATTTGCACTCTGCTGTTTTAGATACTCACAGTCCAGCAGGTTGATCTTCAAACAAACGTCATCGTCTTCACCCTTCCAGCAACGGAAGGCAGACACAAACCCATCTACGGTTTGGCTCATCTTCTCTCTGAACAGGCGTCATGTAGCTGGCCAACCAGTTTGCATGTCAGGACAAATTCAGAAGGAGTTCAGTCATGCCGACGACATGACACATTGACCTTCAATCACTGTCATCACCCGCCGGCATCATCACTTGTGGCCTCATCTGTCCGGATACTCATTCTCTCGGCTATCCGCGAATCCATCTCATCATCAATTCGGATTTTCATATTGACTCCTTCTCTATCTGTCAAACGTGAGTGGCCCCGATATTTTTGGACTCCTTTGCCCAGACTAACTCAGCATATTTAGATGATGTATCAGTTGACTCCTTTTCATTTTGTCGACTCCCACACAAAAACATACACCCCGACACTACTCGGGCCATGCACACATACGAAAGACCTCCACACACCCTCCACTTCCGGCATCCATCAGCCCCACACCAACCAATCATCCACTCCGGATCGATTCTGGCATGTGAGAGCCACCGGTCTGTCTTTGAATCTTCTACTTGGCTGGAGGGGGAAACATGAAAGAATTGATTATGGTGAACGTTGAAAGGAGAAGCTCAAAGTTTGACGTTGTTTCATGTATCATCCATTCTTAGCACTCCCAAAGCTTAGGCTGCACCAACCGAATACAGATATTTCCTCAGCCCTTTACTACTTTATGATGATAGTGATTGTAATGGAAGTAAATCAGTTTATTGAGGAGGCTGAATTTCAATTGTACACCTCTTTAAGCCAATTTATGGCAAGTAGAAACAAGAACGAAAAGGGGGGGATCATTATTTACAACTTGGAAACCATCTGGTTACCCTTCTTCAGGAGAGCAGCAGCATCCGTAACGAGCTCATCAACAATAGCCTTGGCAGACTTCTTCTCGTTTACAACAGCAGCGACCTTACCCATCAGGAAAGGACGGGCATTGTCCAGGGTGTCATCATCAACATCATCGGGCAGGTTCTCAAAGTCGTGCTCGACGGGGATGATACCCTTGGCGGTAAGCTGCTTAATCTCCTCGGCGCGGTTCTCCTCCCAGTTCAGAATGTAAGGGTTCTTGCGGACGCGCAGGGGGCGACCAGTGAAGATAATAGTACGGATGTTATCCTCGAAGCCGGCAGTGCGGACAGCCTCCTGGTGGGCAACGGGGGCACCAGCCTCCTCGGCCAGAATGAAGCGGGTACCGATCCAGACGGCGGAGGCACCGAGCATGAGGGCTGCGGCGACGGAGTTACCGTTGAACAGACCACCGGCGGCGATGACCTGCACGGGTTGGCCGGTCAGAGGGCTCTTGCGGCCCTGGACCAGCTTGGCCACGGTGGGGATGAGGATGGTGGTGGGGACGTCACCGGTGTGACCGCCACCCTCACCACCCTGGGCGCAGATGATATCAACGCCGACGTCGAGGGCCTTCTGGACGTGCTTGGGGTGGCCGATCATGTTCATGCAGAGGATGCCGGCGCCGTGGAGCCTCTCGACGACAGCCTTGGGGGGGACACCGACGGCGGAGACGAAGAGCTTGGCACCGCTCTCGATGATGATATCGACGAGCTCGTTGAGCTTGCCCTTGGTGTAGTCGTAGCTGTAGGTAGGGGCAGCTCGTTAGCTTCGCTGTCCTTTTGGATCATCTCCACAGATAAAGGTCATGCTTACTTGGTCTTACGGGCACTGCCACCGACCTGGGGGAGGAGCAGGTCGACACCGAAGGGGGCGTTCTTATCGTTCAGGTAGCTCTTCAGCTCGGCGACCTGCTCGCGGAGCATATCCGGAGTATAGCCAACACCACCGATGACACCCAGACCACCGGCATTGGTGACCGCAGCAGCCAGCTTAGGGCCGGCGGCCACGTTCATACCAGCCAGCAGAACGGGGTGGTTGATCTTCAGCAGATCGGTGATGGGAGTACGGATGACCTCTGTGGCGGAGACATAGTTAGTGACGATGTTATGAGGTTAAACAACGAGTAATAGGAGTAAAAGCAGCTGGAAACTCACGAGGGGAAGCCATGATGCTATGCGATGTGATGCAAGAATAGAGAGATGGGGGGAAAGTAAAATCTGGGGAAAAGCAAGGGCCCTAAATAAAGGGAGGCGACTCCTCGGCCTGTCACAGACACTCCCAAAATGCCTCGGTCCCTTTCATCACTTCCAGCTGGGCTTAGCCGGGCGGGGGTTCCGGTGCGGATTGCTGCGGCAGTGGGGCTGGGCTTATGTAAGACCAGGTATCAGACCACCTGGATGCCTGGTGTTTCAGGTGTGCAAGGCATTCAGGCATTCAGGCATGCAGGCCACCACAAATGACGGATGACTTGCACGAGACCAGACCGGACGAGAGTACCGAGTACCAGTGGACGACTCCCAGAGTTTAAGCTCCCAGTGGTTTTTGGGTTTGTTCTCGACTCATTCTCTTCTCAACAGCATGAGCTCCGTGGCTCTGCGTCTCCAAGGAGCTTCCTTACACACTGGTTCTCGTGGCATTACGCATCCATGGCGAGCATTGCGATCGGCTAGCAGCTTCCCGTTATTGCCGGGGTCTCCGGACGCGTCGAGGTACTACGCTCGGCCATTGAACGGGTCTTGGACAAACAGGTAAGTCTCTACATATCTTGCGAGTCATATTCAATAATATGGGATCAGATTCTAACTTGTTACCTATAGGTATAGCACAATTCCCATCGAGGTCTCAAGTAGGTGCTCCCCCCGGCCATACCGGCCTTATCTGTCATTTATCTGTATCGCGTCAGGAAAAAAAAGTCCAGCATGTCCCCGCATTCTTTCTGGACCTCCTTGTATCGCGCCTATTACTTGCCAAAACCACGTATACTAAGACTCAAGCAGGGCCAATTTCCATGGGGAATCCAGTGCATGTATCTCCCCGCGCTGAAAATGTCAAATCGAAGCGTATAACCCCGCTGTCGCACTTCAAAGCATTTGCTAGGAAATTTTCGAGCGGAACAGAGCCGCGCATGGAGTCCACGATGAACTCGGTTCGGGGTGGATCTCAAGTTCACCGCGCGTTTATCGCGTTGGGGAGTAACGTGGGTGATCGAGTTGAAATGATTGAAAAGGCTTGTCTTGAGTTGGACAAGGCCAATATCAAAGTTAAGAGGACCAGCTCGCTTTTTGAGACGACACCGATGTATGTGTTGGAACAAGATACTTTCATCAATGGTGTCTGTGAAGTAAGATATCTATTTGTATTTGCATTTGATTATATCAACAAATTGACTGACTATTGACAGGTTGAAACTACTCTTGGGCCGATGGAGCTTTTGGATACTCTTCAGTCTATCGAGAATGCCCTGGGCCGCAAGAAGTTGATCGACAAGGGCCCGCGCTCAATTGATCTGGACATTCTACTATACGATCAAGAGATATTCTCGCATGAACGTCTCGATGTTCCACACAAGCTCATGTTAGAGCGAGACTTTGTCCTGCGGCCACTCTGCCAGTACGTCCCAAGTCTATTTCCCTCGCAACAAGGAAGCAATCCATCCTTACTTACCCAGATTAATCCCACATGAACGACCTCCTCAGCAAGGCAAAAATACACAAACATACAACGACTATCTCAAAGCTCTCCCACCACCAGAGCCTACACCTCACTCAACAACACCAATCTCCACGACCTTCCCATCACTACACGCCACAGATCCCACCCGCAACACCCACGTCATGGCCATCCTCAACCTCACCCCAGACTCCTTCTCCGACGGCGGCACCCACTCCCCAACCGACTTCACCCAACTGACTGAAACAGTACGCAACTTCATCGCGTCTGGCGCAACAATCATCGACATCGGCGGCGAAAGCACCCGACCCGGCTCCATCCCCGTCGGCGCAGACGAAGAAATCGCCCGCGTCGTCCCAGCAATCACCCACATCCGCACCTCCATCCCAGAAGCAGCCAACATCGCCATCAGCATCGATACCTACCGCGCGCGCGTCGCAGAAGCAGCCTGCGCCGCCGGCGCAGATATCATCAACGACGTCTCAGCCGGCCTGCTAGACCCGGACATGCTCCCTACAGCCGCGCGTATCGGGAAATCCATTATCCTGATGCACATGCGCGGCACGCCGCAGACCATGACCAAATTAACCGAGTACCCTGGCGGTGTGATCAGCGAGGTAGCCGCCGAACTACGCGGACGCATTGCCGCGGCCGAGGACGCGGGGATTCGGCGCTGGCGGATTATTCTCGATCCTGGGTTGGGCTTTGCGAAGAATCAGCCGCATGATTTGGAGATTCTGCGGGATTTGGATCGGTTGAGGGGTGCTGAGGGGTTGGAATGTTTCCCTTGGTTGATGGGGCCGAGTCGGAAGAGGTTTGTTGGTCACATTACTGGTGTTAAGACGCCCAAGGAGCGGGTTTGGGGTACCGCTGCGACGGTGTCTGCTAGTGTTGCTGGTGGTGCGGATATTGTGCGTGTGCATGATGTACATGAGATGTGGCAGGTGGCCAAGGTCGCTGATGCGATTTATCGCGTCTGAGTTGATCGTGGGGGTACATACTTGTCATGGCTTGGTAGGTTCCAAGCCTTTGTGAGTTTCTTTTCTTTTTCTTTCAACATTGCATTATCGGGCGAGGTGTTTTCTTCATTCATCATGGAGTTTTCGATGGGGGGTTTCCAAAATCTGGAGGTGCTGGTTTACATGCGGAGTTGTGGCTGAGTATGGAAGATACGAAGATTATAATATCGAGAAATGTGAGACGACCGAGGCATATCGTCGGTTAAGATGTTTAGCCTATCAGAACATACGAGCCGTCATATCTTGGCATTGATCTTTATGTATTTGCCATGCACTTTTGTCTATAGCCGTATAACATCACAAGGAAAAGGCTTCGAAACAAAGAGCCATGTATTTTCTCAATTAACTCAAAATCCTACCAGAACACACGCAAAAAAAGGGAAACGTAGAAGGGGAAGAACATGGAACGGAAAAAGAAAAGAATCTTGTTGCTGCGAAAATGCGCAATTGGGTCAAAGCGAGAACACAAGGAAAGATAATCGTCAG
Source organism: Penicillium cataractarum (assembly GCF_028827025.1). Classification (NCBI taxonomy): domain Eukaryota; kingdom Fungi; phylum Ascomycota; class Eurotiomycetes; order Eurotiales; family Aspergillaceae; genus Penicillium; species Penicillium cataractarum. The sequence continues at coordinate 1,607,039 of NW_026622743.1, read as the reverse complement.
GTCAATCATTAATCACGCAAGGCCGCAATTCCGATTTGACCCAAGGGTCTTTTCACATGATGGGAAACAAGAAAGAAACTATGGGAAGTGATGACGAAGAGTTTGAGGCAGATAGAGGGATATCATCACGCATCACGGAGAATAGAATGGTTAGGAGTGGGGGATCAATGAGCTTGCTAAGTATGCGATGAGACGGAACATAGGGTAATCTGGGAAACGTGCTCGCCTCGCATTTAGCTGTTCAAGTAGTTTCGAATAGCACCTTGAAGCTTCGTAGCTCCCTCGCCAACGAGATGCGACAGGTTCTCAATGTCGTCACCGGCGGTGATGCCGAAGCGTCGGACAAAGTCCTTGGCCGCGTTCTCCAAGTCTCCGTAACCGTCATCAATCGCAGGAAGGTCATCCTCGGGCCGGCCGAAGTAGGCATTGCTGGAGATCGAAGTGGCACCATCGAACTCAGTAAGTCTTTGCTTGGCTTCCGCTTGGGCGTTAGGGTCGAAGCGGTCACGGCCAAAGAACTCATCCGAAGAGATACCCTTCTGGGTACCGAAGCGAGTCTTCGCCTGGGCAAGTTCCTCCTCTGATTAAGCGTGTTAGTCCAGGTTCATTACACCAATTTCATGCATGATACATACCATCCACATTGGACTTGGCAGGGCCCACGGCTCCAAAGCCAAGCTTCTTGGGGGCTGCGGGCTTCGATACTTGACCGAAGCCAAGCTTGCTCATACCCATACCCAATCGTTCGACATCGCTCGAGTTGCGCTCATGAGTCTTACCAGTGGCGCCAAATCCAGCTCGGCTGGGGCTGATCGGGGTAGGAGAGGTGATCGCTGGGGTGGAAGCGGCAGCCTTGGCTTCAGCCTGCTCGGCTTCGGGATCGTAACCCAGTTTCTCAATGCGCTCTGCCTCCTCCTTGGCCTTGCGCTCCATCTCATCGAAATCGATATCACTGGCAACAACCTTCTTGGCACCCAGCTTGGGCGCCTTCTTAGCTCCCAGGATACCGCCCTTCTTCGCGGCACTGGTTGTGGTGATCTTGCGGGCAGCGGCGTTTGCGCGAATTGCAGTCGGGGCAGGAGAAGCAGCCTTCTCCTCGGATGCAGACAGAGGGGACTTCGATCGAGAGCCATTGGCGCCGGCGCCGGCGTTCAGGAAGGGTGAGGCAGTGCGGCTGACGACAGGTGGGGTTCCAGTGCGGGAAGGAGGGTTACTCGGACGCTTGATGGAGGGCTTGTCCCACGACGAGAAAAAGTCGTCATCTTGGTCACCGGCAGGGGTGCCGGAGCCGTCTGAGGGAGTGCCTGCAGGAATATCCGTAATGACAACCTCACCGGGGTATCTAAAAATGATGCGCTGTCAACATCCCGCCGACTCGTAACAAAGAACCGAAATAGGGGTTGGATGTACTAACTGTTGCTGATCCGCCGCAGCGCGTCGCTTCAGTTCATCCTTGTACTTGACAGCTGCAGTAGATGTGTACTTGGTCTTGGGGTCCTTGCTCGCCAACGCGGCGGATCCTCCATGAGACTGGAAGTACTTAGTCGCCGACTCGTTTCCACCAACTTTCATCACTCGCAGCTGCTCCCATTGCCATTCTGTATAAAACCCATCAGCAAAAATTCGGTTGTCGATGTCGGCGAATAAAACAACGACGGCGGAGAATACATACGGTCGAGGTTTGTGGATCGAACAAAGGAGATATGGACACCCAGGTTGCGGTGATGGGCCGAGCAATCGAGGCAGAGGTAGATGCCGAAGGGGACCGACGACCAGGTCGGGTTCTTGGAGCCACAGTCAAAGCATAGCTACTCGTGAGAAGGCCGTTAGTGGACAATGGTCATATAAACCGCAATACGGCCAGACGGAGGCGGGGTGTTGGTGCGCACCTTGTTTGCGGGCTTGAGCTTCAGCTTCTCAAAGATTTTTTGAGACTCCGCCTTGGAGGCACTCATGGTGGGCGAGTGAAGAGACTCTGAGAGAAAAGAAAAGGGGGTTTAAGTGTCGAGGTGTAGTGAGAAGCCGAGATGAAGTATCGGGAACGGCGAACGTGGTCGAAGTCGAGACCCTGTCCCTGTAATTTGCACTTCTGCCGCCCCCCGAGTCGGCGGTGGATCGGCAGCACACCGCCTGGATTGTAAAGATACCGTACCGTAATTTTTGCCTCTGGCACGTGATTACCGATCACATGGCAATGAAGTACATTAATTACTATATCCGGTTAGTTTTATTGTTCACAGCTTAGCGCCCCCGCTGTTGTATCCTCAAACATCAATCATGGAAGCCTCATGTTCGTATTGCACGTGTGGCACCTAGTGTTGTCATTAAATTCCCACGATTCTCGTAGTGGCATTCTAAAGTCAGCGGCAGATAAATGGTTCATTCGAGACATGAAGCAGAGTTTCGAGGTAGAAGAACGACTTCTGTAATTTCTTGGACTGTATCTAAGAATAATAGAGTCCGTTAGCCTCTAACATTTTGTAAATCAGCCATTAACGACTTCTTCCTAGATTCAAGGGCACCTTAGAAGACCTATTTAGATTGTTATTTGCCGAAGTAAGCAATAGAAATCTACCGAAATACATCAATTAGTGTTATGCTAGTATCGATATACCTCTACTATACTATTTAAATGGCGCACGTAAGCCGCAGAGGCGATCTAATTCATTCATTAGAAAGGTGTAATACACTCTGATCTCCGACCTAAGAACTTCCTATTATATGCTGTCGCCGGTAACGGGCTCGATCTTCTGCTCTGTGACTTTAGGGGGTCGAAACATGGAGAAATCGACGGTGCCAGTCTCCCCGGCGCTTAGGTTTTTTAATCCTTGAATCCGCCGGAATCGACGACGAAAAGTACGGATATTTTTAGCCTCGGGTCTATCTACTATACGATAATGTCTAGTATTGGCCCTATAGATCTCTAGGCCCATTCAAGTCCGTTAAGGTTGACGATATGTTTGCCTCCAAAAGGTATTTGCCGGTTGATGAACTGGCAGCTGGACTCGTGATATAACGATGCTGGACAGGAGTGTACTCTGATTTACAAGCACTCATTGAAGACCAGTGTTGGCAGTTTGAGAGTCTTTTACAGTGAGAGAGAAGCTAAAGTTAAATAGCTGACTGAATCTCCTGCTGTTCAATCATTTGCCTCCAAGCAAATAGCATCGTGCCAGAGTCTCAAGCATAACAATGTTTTCATTAACGCGTCATTCAAATATAACCATCGGAAACCCAAATTCTCCCGGCGACAAACAACTAGACAGGAAACACCCTCCTTCACCACACACCTTCCCGGCTTTCCTGCGGCGTAGCTCCATCGTCTTCTGCATTAGAAGTTATTCTGACCACTTTGAAAGGAAATATGTACAGTACAAGACTCGAAACAAAGAACCACTATTCATTAATGCGATATCAAACACTCACTATTTGGGACACCACCAAAGAGATCTATACCTGTACCCTTGGATTCAGGCTCTCGTAGACCTATTCAAGTTTCCGAATAACTTTGGCAGGCACTCCTCCCGCCAAACACCCCGATTCAATATCCTTCGTTACCACAGTCCCAGCAGCAACTGTAGTCCCTCTTCCAATGCGTACATTAGGTAGAATCGTAGCTCCAGCACCTATCCAACAATCTGACTCGATGATGATTGGCTGTGCGAACGATGTACCCTCATTCTCCCGTCGCGACTTGGCATCGATTGCATGTGTGCCCGTGCAGATGCAAACACCTGGTCCAATCAAAACACGATCACCTATTTCGACGAGGGAGTTGTCGGTGATTGATACGCTAGAGAGTTTGGTTGTGCCGAGTTAGGATACGCACTGGCGACGAATCATTGGTCTGTACTTACCTGTTAGAAGGCCGGTTCGTTAGTAGGTGCGGTATAGATTATGATTATGAGAGGTAGACTCACTCGCGGTTGATATAGACATCATCCCCGATGAATGTATTGCATCCCCATGTCACGAAGAATGACTGCTCGATATTTGTATTCTTACCCACCCGGCCGAGCATTCGCTTTGCTACCGCCATACGTCTGTTTTTCAATGAGGCGAGGGTGCTGTTCTCCGGTATAGATGTATCATTGAATTCGTTCAGTTTTCGAAGTGTTGAAAGTTTGTATTCCATGAGCTTTTCTGAATTTGACGTCGTGAAGCTGGAATCGGAATTGAGGGTTTTGTGTCAGCGTATCTAGATCTCACAGATAAAAAGCCCTATACGGTAGCCGGATGATGTTTGAATGAACTAACTTCTTGCCATTAATCATCTTATCAAACTCTTCACACCATGGTACAGGAATTTCGCTTTTTCTGATTGCATTTGCAATCGAATTCGTGTCGTTTGGCGCCATGGGTTTGTGTTCAAGGGATGTAGAAAAGACGGTGTTGTCTGTCTAGCCTGTCCAACGGAATCTAAACCGTTGGCCAACTCAAAATAAGTAGAATTATATGCCTACCAATAAGTAGGATACCTTGGCATACGATAGAACACGTCTAGACATAGAAGAGGAGTGGAAAAATAAAATCGCGGGGAAGATCGATTTCAAGAGTCTGAGCGCAGATCAAGTACTTGCTATCCGCCTAATCTCAATGCCCAATTTACCATTGGCTTTTGTGCGCAGTACTTTTTTCACAATGTCTTCGGGCGGCTCTTCTAAGTTTTAGGGCTGACCAGTAAGCCAGAATAATTCATGTTGTTCCCACATGGCTTTACCTGAAGCGATTGTACTTTGTCAGTGAGCTCTGAAAGCCTTTTCTCACGATACATCTCCATATGGAGGTTCTTAAGAAATGTAAAGAAAATTCTCAGTTGTGTTCTCTACACAAGCTTGGTTTAAAAGGCACGAGAGATTTCGGGTTTTAATTAAGGCGAAGTCATAACCGAGAGGAGCAAGGGACAAACCCGGCTTGCATTAGGGTTTGAAGGGTTGAATTTTAGCTGCGAGTAAATGTACCTTGCAAAATACAGAGAAAGATGATTAGGTATTTGTTTGATTGTGCCGCAATTTTACAATGACATTAAGCCAATTGTAGCGGAATGTATAATACATCAGGTATGTCAAAGCTTATGACTAGGTGGCTAGTGGCCTACCCTAAAAGTACAAAAAATACGCGCGAGCCGAACAGAGAAGCATCGGACCCTAGGGATTTTCGATGATCATCCTCCTCGATATACATCCCCAGGAGCTAACTCAGACGAGTCGAACTTTTTAAGCGCCTCACCAGGCGCTTTAAAGATGCCATATGCGAATAGAAAGTTGAAAAGGATTGAATGAACCTACTCGGACGCGACTCAGCGCCACTGAATACCGAAGAGCTTCAGCGAGCTAGCCACACTAGGTTTCTCAACAGCCTTCTCCAGGATGATTCGGGAATGACCCTTCACATCCAGAGCAAGGAGCTGGTACTCCCACTCATTCTTATCCAAAGGCTTGATCATGTGCAAGAAGACAACGCCGGAGTTGAGTGGACCCTCGACCTGGAGACCCTATTAGTTTGCGTACTTGATATGTAGTGGTATAGGTTCGGATGCCATACGTGGAAATTCATCCGAAGATGCTCACGACCTAGTCGGTCTTTCTCAATAGTGGATCTGCTCACGTTAGCCTTCAACGTCCATATTCATCTGCGCACAGCCAGATCCACTCACGCGATAGGTCGATTCCGAGCCCAGCGACTATTCGTAGTCTCTCCAAACGCCCTGATCTCCCTCCGATCACCCAGAAGCTGTATGCACCGCGCATCTTCCTTGACGCGCTCAACGGCCTTCTCGTACTGCCACGTCCGGCTATTCGGCGAAATAACGTCTGTGTAAAGGAGGTAGAAAACACCGCCCTAATCAAAACCGCAACGAGTCAGCGCTTGCTCGAAATTTCTCCGGGTCCTTGCTAGACTCCATCACACTTGGCTAAGGCAGGTCAAGGACATAGTTCATACCGTGAGGACGGCGCCAGCCAACACAACCACGAAATTGAACGATTGCTGTGTCGCCCGCGAAACCTTCTCCCGCCCACTTAGCTCACCCCACTCGTATCGCCCATCGTCTGAGAGGACTGTGATATTTCTCCGCTTCGGCCGTGGGCCGGTCTGTGTGGCGTAGAGTCGAGTGAGCTCGGGGCGGGTTGGATGGCGCAACGCAGCCGATGCGCTGGGGTACGCTCGTGGCAGAGCTCGTAAGCACTGAGGATTCATCGTGTGGTTGTGGTTGAAGATGTTCTTTGCTTCATGAAGTTATCGCAGGGTCGATAACGCCGATAGCAGCGGAGCGGAGAACGCTCACGTGCCCTGGCCAGCCGCAGCGAGAACTGAGCAGCTGATTGGCTGAAAACAACTGTATGACTGACCACTCTAAGTTCCATGTACGGAGTTTGTTGAACGAAAGGGAAATCAAATTTTACAAAACAAAGCTATGGACATGAATACACATAAAGACATAATGCTCATCCCTCTCCTCTAAACAATACGAGGACCCTCCAAGATAACCTTGGCCTCCTCGGAGCGCCACCAACTCTTACCCTCTTCACCAGGGAATGAGAACTCATCCATGCTCTCAGCCTTCATCTCCACGCTGTAACCGGGCTCCATGGGGGTAACATAGTAACCATCCTTAACGCTAGACGGGTGCACAAAGTGCTCGTGCAGGTGATCCACATACTCCAACACACTCTTCTTACCGGAGACAACGACGTAGTCGATTGTGCTCAGGTGCTGGGTGTACTCGGGGAGACCAACACCGCCGGAGTGGGGGACAATGGGGACGTTGAACTTGCGGGCCAAGAGGAGAATGGCGAGGACCTCGTTGACACCACCGACACGGCAGGCGTCGGGCTGGAGGACGGTCAGGGCACCGGCTTGCAGGAGCTGCTTGAAGATGACACGGTTTTGGCACATCTCGCCGGTGGCGACGCCGACAGTGCCGTGGGGGGTGTTGGCGAGGGCCTTGCGGATGGCGGCGTGGCCAAGGATGTCGTCGGGGGAGGTGGGCTCTTCGATGAACCAGGGCTTGAACTCGGCGAGTTCTTGCATCCAGGTGATGGCCTCTGGGACGGACCAGACCTAGAGAGAACGAGTATGTTAGTTTCCACCTTTGCCAAAGATTTAAGAAAGGGTAATGCATACCTGGTTGGCATCCACCATCAAGATGTTGCCCTTATCATAACCAATGGCCTCGCGGGCAATCTTCAGACGCCTCTTGTCATCCTCAAGGCTGCTACCAACCTTCAGCTTGAAGTGCTTGTATCCCTGCTCAACACTCTCGTCAAGAAGCTTCTTCAGCTTCTCCTCACTGTAGCCCAACCAGCCAGCACTGGTAGTATACGCAGGCACAGCCTGGCTAGCCTCAGCCTCCTTGATACGATCCTGCTTACCAGCCTCAATCTCCTTGAGCATTGACAGAGCCTCCTCGGGGGTAATAGCATCGGTGATGTAGCGGAAGTCAATGCAGCGGACGAACTCCTCGGGGGTCATGTCCGCGACGATGCGCCAGACAGGCTTACCCAGGGTCTTGGCCCACAGATCCCAGAGGGCGTTGACGACGGCACCGAGAGCCAAGTGGATGACACCCTTCTCGGGGCCGATCCAGCGCAGCTGGCTGTCGGAGACCAGGTAGCGCCAGGTCTTGCCCCAGTCAGCGGTGAGCTCGTCGAGGTCTTTGCCAACGATGAGAGGGGCCAGGAGGGAGATGGCAGCGCAGACGATTTCATTGCCACGACCGATAGTGAAGGTCTATAAGGTTCATTCGCGTTAGAGGATGTTTTACGAGTTCATTTCACGGCGGGGAATGACGCATTCGCGACGTACCATGCCATGACCCTTGTAGTCAGAGTCTGTGTAGATGATGCAGTAGGCAGCGGAGTAGTCACCAGCCGCGTTCATGGCATCAGAGCCAGTCTTATCGAGGGAGGTCTGGTTATAGGGGGTTAGCATTGGCCCATTGGCAGAAACACAGAGCAAAATCCGGGGTAGCAAATAACTTACGGGAAACCGCACATCCCGCGTGGTGAAGCCAGTAATCTTGACCATGGTGGAGGTATTTTCAATGGCGACAATATTCAGGGGGTTTCTTGAATCAATCGCAGACTGTTTACCGGATTCTTGCACACTCAATGGCAGGAAACACGGTGTTCAGAGTAGAAAATTGCGGGGAGTACTTCCGAACAGAGTCTATGCGCGAAATGGTCTTGCACTTAGATGAATTGCAGGACCGAGGGGTATATAAGGAGCAGGAAAGGAGAAGAAATGCAATGAGAGAATTATAACGGAAGAACAGGAAAAACTGCGACACTGGGCCCGTATATAGACACCCATTGAGAGCCTGTGACCCCCGCGCCGCCCGCAGTTTTCCCCTCGCCCCTCCTCCACTCGAGGCTCTGCGCAGTCTGATTGGCGGATGTTTACCGGAAACGGGGAAATGGGTTTCTCCACCAATCACAGGCCCGTCGCATAAATCGGAGTAGCTCCGCGTTTCTGGGGGTGCTCGTGACTGACAGATAATTAACTACGATAATTAATCAACAAGTAGGTGTTGATGAGGTGGACATTGCCCTTCAAAGTAATGCCTTTAGTATCTACTGCTTTAATGGACATTTTGGAGGATGAAATCAGTATCTTCACTGTATAGTGATATGTGATATGCGCCTTGGAATATTTTCCGGTGCGGCTCTTTATCCGGGCCAACGTAAAAAGTAGATCACCCGGTTCCTGATCGGCATTCTGCAGCATGCTTTTATCCCGATAGTCCACGCTTCTCGCTCTCCGAGAAGAAGATGAGCATACGCCAGAGCTTGCGAACCAGCACCTCGGCTTCCTCGTCCAGTGCCTGTAGGAACATACGTTAGCGATGTCATATAAACAACAATAGACCAAAAATGATATAACTTACCATCTCCAATTGCTCTACCAGCTCTTGAGGAGAGCCATGCTTTCGCACATGCTCCTCCACAACGTCCACCAGCATCTGCTCCTGCACGCCAAGATACTCGACGATCTTCTTCTCCACGAAAGGCTTGATCTGGTCGCTGATAACGGCCTCATCCACAAACTCCCATTTGATCTCCCACTTCCACAATCCGTCCTTCTCGGTCGGGATCTCGGCCGCCAATTGGCGCGCGGCCTGGGCACGCTCCTCGTCCGAGAGTCCCGCAGCTTCGGCGGCGGAGTCGAACTTGATCGGGATAAGCTGGCGGCGGGTCGTTCCGGCTGGCTCCTCCTCGTCCTCCAGTAGACCTTCGACTTCGGCAACGGTGCGGCGGCCGGTGGCGGCCTGGGCCTTCTGTGCTGCAGCGCCAAGGGATAGCTTGAATCGCTGCGGCTCTTCCTCGCGGGGGGCCGGCGCTTGGGCACGAGCCTCCAGTTCCTGAGCTTGACGGGCCAGGAAATCATCGGCCATACCCCGTGCCTGCTCCTCCTGCTTGGCGGTCTGAGCAAGCTCACGCTCCTCGGCAGCACGGTCAGCCTCGTCCATGCTAACCTCGCGAGCTCGGAGCACGGCGCGGCTCCGAAGCCAAGCGCCACGATCAGCATAGTACTCGCTTGCCTTACGGCTAGCCTCCACATTATCATCCCAGTCCATAAGGCGCTTCTCCATTTCGTCATGAGCGGCCTGGAACTTCCCATCTTCCTCCTTGTCTCGCTTCTTTTCACGTTCCAGGGCAGCCGTTCTGCTGCGCTCGCGGTTGAGCCAGCGGCGCTCCTGGTCAAGGAATTGCTTTTCTTGCTCGGCATCACGCTTGGCCTGACGACGGCGCTCGAGCTCCTCGTCGCTTGCGTCGCTTTCCTCGTCCTCGCGGTCAATGTAGACTTGAGATCCGTTGATCGCCCCGCCATTTACAAATGAGACGCCCTTTTGATAGTCCTTGGGGATCTGCACACCAAATCCTTTGGGTCCAGATGGAGCATTGTGCACGTTACGGTCACCACGGGGGCCTAAGGGAATTCCGTTAGCCCCACCCGCCGGTCCACTGGGTGCTGAGGCTGGAGGCGAACCAAGACGGCTGATACGCGAGCCAGAGTTCCGAGCACGCTCCATGGACTCGATCTCCTCCTCACGTCTCAGCCGCTCGATATCACGACGGTTACTACGATCACGGAACGCCGCAATCTCCTTCGCAACATTCTCACGCATCTCTGGGGGAATATCGGCCAGTTCGTCTTCGACAGTGATGGGGATCGTAACCACCTCTCCGTCCTTCTGGGTCTCTCCATCCTTCATCTCCGTGTCGCCTTCTCGGTCAACACCGGAAATATCTTCCTTTTGGGTGGGGCTGGCAGGGTGGAATAGCTCGGACAGAACATTCTTCAGACTGTCGCGAGCAGCATCGAAGCGCGCTTGAAGCTCCTTGGGATCTCTCTCGCCGCGGATGGCTTCAAATTGTTCCAGATAGGTCATAGTGCTTTCATCCACAACAACCTGGCAACGTAGTTAGTAAGTGGCGACCCGTGGGTGGGACAACGGAGAGATTCAACGTACCAAGAGGGTGCTCTTTTCCACTTCTTGTTCTTCCTCGCCCTCTGCACGGGGTATCTGGCGCTTTACGGGAACTTCAACCTCCTTCAACACTTCCACGGCCACCTCGAGACTCTCCGGGTCCTCAAACTCGGCAAATCCGAATCGGCACGGCTTCTCGTCGGCATCCGTAGCTCGAATCCACCGTCGTAGATTGCCCGCAGACCGCAAGATACGCTCAATGCCATCATCGCCACCCACACCCTCGGTGATTCCTCCAACAAACAGTGTGCGCACGATTTCATCCCGTGTAGGTGGCTGAAGCTGCATCATCGCATCGCGACCATGGTGGCGTCGATCGTCCATACCAGATGATCCGAGACCCGGACGACGTCCCGGTCCATCTGATCCTCGCTCACGGCCCATCTCGGGGGCAGCGGGCTTCGCAGGGCCGGAGGTGCCCAGGCGAATGACGGGTGCGGAGAAGTTGATGTTGGGCATGTTCGGGGGCGGTTGGAAATTGGCCGGGAGGCCGCCGGGGCGACCAGGTTGCTGGTTATTGTTTTGTTGCATGCCTGGTGGAGCAGCAGTTCCGGGCGCGGCCACTCCTGGAGGAGGTGCTGAAGCTGGTCAGTTAATGATTCTCGATGTATTGGGGGCTTTCACTTTTAACTTACCCATACCCGGGGGAGCACCGGGGTAGGCTCCATAGTCGGGAGCTCTGCCGTACATACCCGGCGCTAGTGATTGGAGTTAGCATTGTATTCGCATCGCGACGTAGATCACGCAGAGTGGCAAGTGACGGTTGTAGAGGTGGAAGCTCACGTTGGTAAGGATTATACATGACGAAGGCGCTCTGGGCCGCGCAGGGCGAGGATTTTGCTGTGATTGGAATGAATAGGCCGCAGAGGCTGTGTCAAGGTACCCGTCGAAATTGAAAAGCTTCCGGGTTGAGATGCTCAAGCTGGTCCAGATGCGCGCATATGGAGGACAGAAAGTTGTCAGTCGCGGATTTGATGCTGGGGTCCGTGCGTCAATCTTGGCGGCAGTTGGTAGGCGGTCTGGATGGAGACGAAGTACATCGTAGGACAGATGTATAGGCAATTAATCCTTGGACCAATGAATTCCAAGTCATGTTAGTCTTTAGACCTAATAGAATACATCTTGACTGTAATATCATTCATACTAGAAGGAGTTCGGCAATTGATAAAACTTTAACGAAAGACTCATGTCATAGGTAACCTTAATCCAGCTGATTCTCCAGCTGACTATATATTCTCAAATGCAACGGCTAGATTGCATTTAGATCTGAAAGTTTCCAGACAATGAAGATATCCTACCACCTATATAGTTCCATAGACCCTCAATAACTAATTTCCACTTGTGATCGAATACGATCTCCTCGGCACGGAATATACTGAATTGAACATTGCTTTTTTTTCTTTTTCGTAATGGCCATGTTCGCCGTTCGGCACAATCAGCGTCGGTTGGTATCGGGTGGGCGAGACCAATGACGACTCTAATCTATATAGACTAAAACATTGTCAATTGGGTCACCTGGACTGTTCCTGGAAAATTATCCATTAAACTGGAAAAATAGCCCCGGGTTTTTTTGCAGGTCATCCGACATCTCCTCGGAGTAGCACCGTCCGGTGTAGTGGGGGTTCCTGGCCCGCGGACTGGTCGGTAGCCTATTTTCGGATAGTCGGAGATTGTTTCAATCGTTGTTCTTATTTGGAACCCGGTCAATGGGATGGATAATGATTACGGAGTATAGGGTGATGTATGAGCATAGGCTAAATATCCTAATTTGTCTAGAGACAGCGTTGGCATTAGGTATTTTAGATCGAGGGAGGGGTAAAGTAAGCAGGTAAGCTCTGCCCCTCATAGAAAGTACTCTGAACTGTAGGTCTAATACTTCTCAGTATGAATGACCTCGGTTAACAATTGGAATATGCACGGCTAAATAATAATGATAGACATAATCAGAGTCGGCAATTGAATAAGACCTTAGGAATGCAGGACTCAGCAAGGTCAGTTGCTTAGAAAACAGAACCCGCTCCAGACCCTCAGCCCAAATGCGGCAATGATGATGCTCCTGCCCCACGTTCCTCCGCCGGACCCCAACACGCCGGAAACATTGACGCCATCTTCTTTTCTTTTCTTCTTCTCTCAGACTTTCAGTCAAATAACCCCCCCCCTGAACCCCCCGTGATACCCCCGTTTCTGCTACGTATGTCTCGTTCCTCGCATCCTTAAAGCCGCCTTCCTCCTTCTCCTGCTGCCCCGCGCTAACCCGACGCGCCCAAAAAAGTTACAGATTCATCACTGTCATCATGCCTGCTTTCGCGCAGGCCTCCGATCTCAATGCCTGGAAGGAGCTCCAGGAGCATCACACCACTCTGGGCCGCAACATTGTCCTGAAGGAGTACTTCCAGAAGGACCCTAAGCGTTTCGAGAAGTTCAGCCGTACCTTTGCCAACCCTGTCGACCAGGCCGACATTCTCTTCGATTTCTCCAAGAACTTCCTCACCGAGGAGACCCTGTCTCTGCTGGTGAAGCTGGCCAAGGAGGCCGGAGTTGAGGAGCTCCGCGATGCCATGTTCCGTGGTGACCACATTAACTTCACCGAGGACCGTGCTGTTTACCACGCTGCTCTGCGCAACACCTCCAACGAGCCCATGCAGGTCGATGGCAAGAGCGTCGTTGAGGATGTTAACGCTGTTCTGGAGCACATGAAGGAGTTCTCCGAGCAGGTCCGCAGTGGCGAGTGGAAGGGTTACACTGGCAAGAAGATCAACACCATTATCAACATTGGTATCGGTGGTTCCGATCTGTAAGTATTTCTCTTGTTTTTAGTCTCCAATGACGTAGCTAACAAGATTTCCTTCTAGCGGCCCCGTCATGGTCACCGAGGCTCTGAAGCCCTACGGTCACCCGGACCTGAAGCTTCACTTCGTCTCCAACATCGACGGCACTCACATCGCTGAGGCCCTCAAGGACTCCGACCCTGAGACCACCCTGTTCCTCATTGCCTCCAAGACCTTCACCACTGCTGAGACCACCACCAACGCCAACACCGCCAAGAGCTGGTTCCTGAAGACGGCCAAGGATGAGTCGTACATTGCGAAGCACTTCGTCGCCCTCTCGACCAACGAGGCCGAGGTCACCAAGTTCGGCATTGACAGCAAGAACATGTTCGGCTTCGAGTCCTGGGTTGGTGGCCGCTACTCCGTATGGAGTGCTATCGGTCTGTCCGTGGCTCTGTACATCGGCTACGATAACTTCCACCAGTTCCTCGCCGGTGCCCACGCCATGGACAAGCACTTCCGCGAAACCCCTCTGGAGCAGAACATCCCCGCCATTGGTGGTCTGCTGAGCGTCTGGTACAGCGACTTCTTCGGTGCCCAGACCCACCTGGTTGCTCCCTTCGACCAGTACCTGCACCGCTTCCCTGCCTACCTGCAGCAGCTGTCCATGGAGAGCAACGGCAAGGCTATCACCCGCTCCGGCGAGTATGTCAAGTACACCACCGGTCCCATCCTGTTCGGTGAGCCCGCCACCAACGCCCAGCACAGCTTCTTCCAGCTGTTGCACCAGGGTACCAAGCTTATCCCCGCCGACTTCCTGATGGCCGCTGAGTCTCACAACCCCGTCGAGGGTGGCAAGCACCAGCGCATGTTGGCCTCCAACTTCCTTGCTCAGTCCGAGGCCTTGATGGTCGGTAAGACTCCGGAGGAGGTCAAGGCCGAGGGTGCCCCCGACAACCTTGTCTCCCATAAGACCTTCCTGGGTAACCGTCCCACCACCTCTATCCTGGCCCAGAAGATCACCCCCGCTACCCTGGGTGCTCTGATCACCTACTACGAGCACGTCACCTTCACCGAGGGTGCCATCTGGAACATCAACTCCTTCGACCAGTGGGGTGTCGAGCTGGGCAAGGTCCTCGCCAAGAAGATTCAAAAGGAGCTGGAGACCGCCGGCGAGGGTGGTGACCACGACAGCTCTACCAGCGGCCTGCTGTTGGCATTCAAGGCCAAGGCTAACCTGGCCTAAAGTGTTTTTGTCTTATAAATAGGCTTGCGTCGAGCCCTTGTGGACGATGTAAGGCGGCTGTGATGAGCAACGAACGATTTCTTTGAACCCCTTTTATCTCATTATCCTCTTTGCGATACAAAATTAAATACTTTTCAAATTTCCAAGATCACTGTCAGTAGGTAATCCATTTGAAAATTGCGATCAGTTTCTCGGTCGATTTCTGTACATTGTAAGACATCAAATTGGATAATCGTTAGCTAAGGGATGTTGATCAAGCCAAGCCCTCCGCCCTCCACAGGCCGCGGCGGGCAGAAAGAACCCCGTGTCTTCTCCGCGTCGTCTCCTTCACTTCGTCAACTCGCTACCGCGGGGCAGCTAATTCGCATTGCAAGAGCCAGAATGCTTGCCAGCATGTTTGCTCCGCACTCATTGAGTCCTATTCCCTCCCGAATGGCCCTGCTATTTCTTGCGAGCGCGCTGTTGCCGACGGGGTCAACAGCGGGGAGAACCAGCGCCACCGGCGGGGATGGATACAGACTGGGCGAGGAGATTCCAGTGTCTTGTCTCAATCGGACTATGTAAGAGTTCCTCGGGAATTTTGGATGATCTATGAAGATTTCAATGCTAATAAACAATCTGCGTATACAGGGAAGGCGAACATGTATGCGCCAAACAACTCCTGAAGCCAAACACCCAGGGACCAACACAACTAACATCAAATACAGATCACAGATGACCTAGGCAAACTCCAATGGATCCCCTTCGTAACCTGCAACGAGACCTCGCGCCCTCTATCCCTACACTACGGAACCTCCGAAACGATAACATGCACAATTCCCTCCCTCTCCGACTCGCTCTACCACCTCCTCGAATTCTACGTCCACTCCGACGTCCCCATGACCTGCCGCATACCAACAGCACCTCTAACATCCAGTAACACCGCGCCGAAAGACCGCACCGATACCGATGCTGCGTCTGGCGAGGTCGACTCGCTCGCGGCGCTGAGCGAGAACGGCCCGCCCTTTACCCCGATCACCATTGCGCTGCAGGGTACCCTGCAGCTCAGCCACCTGCATATCTGGACGGATATGAACATGCTCATGCATAATATTGCCTCGGACGCGGCGGCGCAACCGCCTAAGGCCAGGAAACACGCTCAGTCTGGTCAGCCTGGATACGCGGTAGCCGGGACGGCGTACTCGACGCCGGAGTTTGAAGCTGCCGCGAAAAAGGCCTCGCTCGACGAGGACGAGGAAGCTGTGACCGTTGCCCAGGCTGCCCGGGAACCGTGGACAGCGGGGCATGGGACGAAGGTTGTGCGCGGCGAGCCATTGACCTTCTCGTTCCATGTTGCCTGGATCGAGGGTGGTGCTGGCATTGGGTGGCCGGAGCGTCCTGCTTCGGAGTCGTTCTTGGAGATGGGTGGCTCCGGGATGGTACAGAGTTCTGGGGCTGGCTCGTTCTTCTCGCGGCTGTTTTTGTTCTTCCTCGCTGCTTCCGTTGGTGCTTTGATTGCGCTGTACTGGGAGCGCAATGGAGATCGGTTGCGTGGTCGTTCGGGCTGGCGTGGGGATGGGATTCTGGGAGCTCCGCCTGTGAAGGGCAAGGGAACCAGTGTGACGTTTGGTAATGGTGGACGTATCAATGGGTATGGAGGATACTCTGCTGCTACTGCCAATGGCGCGAGTAACGGTGGTGGTGGAGGTACTGGATATGGAGGCTTTGCCACTGGAAAGAGGGATTGATTGGTGTGCAGTCAGGATAGATTGGTTGTTGTACATTTGTATAGAAAGGATCTCGTGTATAGTGTAGTGTGTATATGAAAGTCACTGCCAAGTCAACATATGATCCAATGCATTCCATATCTAATGCAGACAAAACAAGACGAGAAAAATTTCCGTAGGTAGTGATACATGTATAAAAAAACAACAGCCCCAAAGATTAGGGCCACATTCAGTCTCGGTATATATACAAACCAAGCAACCCCCCTGCCCTCAATCTTGATGATCAACCCAACCCCCAAGAAAAAATGCGATTACCAACCCTGAGCCTGCATGCGCTGAATCTTCTTCACAGTCTCCTGGAACGAGAACCGGAAAAGCTTCCTCCACCTCGTCCGACGCAACTCCTTCCGCACCGCACCCTTCCGCTTATGGAACTTCTGCTCATGCGCATTCGCCTTAATCTTATTCATACTGCAAGTAATCTCCAGCTGACGAATAGCAGCCGGCAAATCCACACCCCGCTCCGGCTCAACGTGAATCTGACGACCCAGCGTTGGCCCCAACTTGAGCTCCAACTTGCGCGAGGCAAGCTGCTGAGCGGCTCGCTCTTTGAAGGCCTGCGAGCCTACGCCGCCGACAGAGCGAGAGACTGCGTCAGCGAAGACACGACGCGGCTCACCCTTGGAGTTGAGGGTGCTGCGGTTGCCGAGGTCGAGCTTGTTGAGGATTTCGTCGAAGTCTGAGGCGACGGTTTTGGTGGGCTGTGGTTTCGGGGTGGTTTGGTCCTCGGAGACGGCTGGTGTTGTTTGTGTGGTTTTTTCTGAGGAGGGAGCAGTGGAGGGAGGAGTTTGTGGCGAGGTAGTTGTGGAATTGTAGCGGAGTGTGTTGAGGATGATGGACTGCTGCTGGCGCGAGCTGAGGAGCCATGGTGTCGGCCGGGCGCGGAGGCCGCGGGCCAGGATGCGGGCGTCCATTGTGTAGTCTGGGCAGTCAGATTAACCTGAGTAGGTCAATTGGCGGGACTGGACGGACTTTTTGGCTGGAGGAGTTGTGGGAGTTTGAGTCTGGCGTGGAAGTGCAAGAGAGCGGAGCGGCGAGACGCTGGAAAATCGGGAGAAATTATAGATCACGTGCACCTCCGCAGCTCTCAAGGTTGATACCGTGGGGACCTTACAACGTCGCTGTTTCCCTTTGATTAGCTGTTGGGATATCCAATAATTCAGAGTGATTATTTACGACATCCAGAAAAATGTCGTCTATCTCTATTGCAACCCTACCGCGCATGAGCCGCGACGCTCTATCTACAATCCTGCTCTCCGGCGCTCCGTCCAACAAGCTAGCCATCATCGATGTCCGGGACTCAGGTATGCTCCGAAATCGACAAAAATGAATCACAAAAAAGACTAACAAGTGTAAACAGACCATATCGGTGGACACATCAAGTCCTCAACTTGGGTCCCCACCTCCAGCCTAGACGTTCGCCTCCCAGAGCTTCTCCGCACCCTCAAGGACGTGGAGAAGGTAGTCTTCCACTGCGCCCTCAGCCAGCAGCGCGGTCCATCCGCGGCTTTACGCTATGCTCGTGAGCGTGAGCGTACTCTTGGCGAAGAGGAAAGTAAGAAGCAAGAGGTTTATGTTTTGGAGGGTGGTTTCGTGCAGTGGCAGGAGAAGTACGGCAATGATGAGCGGTTGACTGAGGCCTATGTTGCGGATATTTGGCGCGAATATTGACCTTTGGATCGTTGGTATGATTTGATGTTGATGAAAGCAGGGCAGAGAGGTGCCTGGCTATGCATACTTGCATCATTTATGAGATATGAATGGACTTGATAGATACCATATAGATATAGCCTTCAATAAAAATGGACTTAAGCTTTGAAATTCCCGTTAAATACTTGCAGTCTTTCGTCTAACATGTACTAGAAGAAAAGAAAACCGATCCTCCCGTCCCTTAGTTTGAACGATATCGCTTTGCTAGATCCATTCAAGTCTATGATGAGGTAAACGGACTCGGCTTTTGGCTTATGCTGGATGAGTACTCTTTGCTCCTCTGCCTCGGCATACTAATTACGGTCGTTATTCCCACAGGAAAGGCTTAATCGCCCACGAAAGGAGGAAAATATGACATGCTTAACAAAGTTCAACTAGAATTCAATAATTTAGCAAGGTTGATATATAAAAATAAGATAACAAGAGGGTTACCACTCACGGGAGCGTAAATTTAACCACTTTCGTTTCCGTTCGGCCATCGAGGGCCGTGTACTCGAACGAAAGGGTCATCCCTCTAGACGTCCGCGAAAGTCTAGACGCCGTAACGGTGCTATCTAGGCCGGCCAATGCTAGGGATCTCGTTAATTTACGCGTCTTAAAGTAGCTCTTGCCTCCGAGAGGAGAGATTGGCTCCTAGAAGGGAACTTCCGGAGACTTACTAGCGTTAGTAT
The DNA here is from genome assembly GCF_028827025.1 of Penicillium cataractarum. NCBI lineage: Eukaryota > Fungi > Ascomycota > Eurotiomycetes > Eurotiales > Aspergillaceae > Penicillium > Penicillium cataractarum. The sequence continues at coordinate 1,588,386 of NW_026622743.1, read as the reverse complement.
TACGCTTCTGCTTCGCCTTAGGGTCAAAAGCGACCTTGCGGCCCTGGCCGTCCTCGTCCTCATCTTCTTCTTTTGCTTTAGGCTCCTCCTCCTCCTCCTCGTCGTCGTCATCCGCATCCTCAATCTTCCGCTTCTGACCGTGGCCTGGAGTGCGGCCAACTTGGTCCTTCTGGGCCATGACATTGCTGGCCGGAGTCTTCTTGACCGGGGGTTTGGCGGCTCTTTTTTTTATTAGCTGGACCTAGCCTGAACCCTAGACGATAGTATTACGTTATGTATAGGCTTATATAATAGTAAATATAGATAACTAGCTATACATGATAGCCGACTATACTTACATCTGTACACCACCTCCAAACCCAACAGGTCGTCTCCGTCCACCATTCTCCGGAATGATAGTCATCACCTTATAGATCTGTCCCATAGACCCACCCGACTTCTCAACCAGGCGTTTCCACCCAGTCTCCAAAGTCTTCTTGCGCTCCTCATCTCCAACACCCTTCAACAATTGGCGCATGCGCTCCTCAATACCAAGTGCCTGGAGGAAATCTCCCTGCTCAACTGGTCCATGCACCTCTACACCATCGCTTCCCTCAATGGCAGCCTCAGCCAGGGCAGTGAAATCGACGTCTGCGCTGACATCTACCTGACCGGGAGACGAGAGAGGGGCAACCTTCTTATGGTGCTGAATTCCGCGCAGGGAGTTGATGGGGATGGTCGACATAGTACCATAATCCATAATCAGAGCTGCACCGGAAGGTGTCGTTTTCTTGGGCTCCTCTGGAGTGGGATTCTTCTTCGAGGGCTTCGCGGAGGCGGAATCACCGCCAATGCGACGCGCAAAGTCAGCTGCGTATATCCGGCTTTCGGGGCTGACTTCAATGGTAGACCCAGGTTGGGACTTGAGTTTGCGGTAGCGCTCGGAGATCTCGGGGATGACGAGGGAGGAAGGCGTGGAGGCCTTGGCCTTGGTTAGTTGGAACTCGGGCTCGCCTTCGATGTTCTCTTCGACGGCCTTCGGGTTTAATGTGACAAGGAGCTCGCGCCATTGTGGGGTGTTTGCCACCTTGAGGGGCTTGTGGAGTTTTTGAGGGCCCGTAGGGGTCATGATCTCTTGAACTTCCTGGGGCACTTCGTTCTCTGGGGCTGGAGGGACGGACTCGAAGGCGTGGATAGGGAGTGCGTCGAAGAATTCGTGTGCAAAGATGAAGGGGGTTTTGCCTTCCTCTGTAATGATTGAAACCTGTTAGTGGTGGCCATGAATGTATCGATGCTATCGCACAACTCACCATGCGGCAACAGACGAATATCCTCCACCCAGATAATGGGTACATCGAAGTATTTGCAAGTACTCCGATGTCCAATATCGGTCTCCTCCATGACAGCTTCATCACCACACAGGAGACGCTTTTGCACCTCTCTCAATGTCCCACTAGCCTCAACAAGGTAGATCGCCTCAATGCTCGAAGTGAAGGTCTTGAAGTTCCGAAACGTCTGTCCGAGGATCAAAGCCCGTTAGTCCACACAATTCCATGTCCCCGTTTCTATCACGACTGCCAACTACTCACCCGAAGCATATCGTCCATGAGAGTTCCCTTGCCCGGTCCAACCTCCATCAACTGAACACCACTCCGCTTCCGCCCCTGTGCCATCCATTCCGCAATAGCCCAGATGCCAATCAGCTCTCCAAACACCTGAGAAATCTCCGGCGAGGTAACAAAGTCACCGTGCTTTCCGATCACGTCTTCACGGGAGGTATAGTAACCACCTTCTGGGGAGGTCAACACTTGGCGCATAAACGCGGCGATGGGAATGGGCCCGGTGACCTACAGAAACCCAAACATGTTAGCAGAAAAGCTCCAATTCAAGTTATAATAAAAAGATATACCTTCATAGCACTCGCTAGTGTGCGTGCTAGTGGTGTAGACCATTGTCTCTCCGCAAATGTAGAGTTCCATCGCCGTGAGTATGTCGAGAAAATCGAGGCGCGAGACCTCCGGAGGCCATGCGACGCCGCGCGCCGAGCGGCAGCGTTCATCTTTGGAAAGGCTTGTGCTCAAGAACCTCTAGAATTTCAGTGAGGAAGAAGCGTAACGCTCAAATTTTCGCAGAACTCAAACTCCCTCTTCTGATGGTCTGTAATTGGGTGCTGAGAAGCTTTACAGGAATGTGTTTCCCCGTCTCTAAATCTGCCAATCTCCGCAAAAGCTCCGCTCCACGTGATCTTATCCTTATCAACAGCGGCCAATTTAGTGAAGAAGCATGGATTTCTCCGAGTGTTGATCAGTTGATCAGTTACTTGATATTCATACATGTCATGAGAATTGAATACATCCGAGAAGCAAAATAAACAAGAATTGTACACCAGGGCCCTATTCGCCGTGTTTCCGTTCGTAGACGGCGCATGCTAAGCAATCTTTACTGCTTGGTGGGTTCCTCGCGCCAGCAAGTGATCACCGTCGCTGTCTGCGCCGGTTCTGGCTCTTTTGCTGCGGGGCATCCACCATCATCTCATCACTGTACAGTCCCGTCTCTGAGTTGAGATTGCCACCCTTTTCATCGAATCCGTAGCGACCATCTTGAAGGACTGGTTCTGCGCGTCGATTCCGTCGTTCGCGATCTGCCTGCTCTCGAAGATCGTTGAAAGAAGTGCTTGGGGTGCTTATTTGGGTTCCGGCTGGCTGTAGTTTGAGTGACAAGAGTCTTCCATCGGCCTATGATTCGTGTCAGAGCGTATACATAGACTGCTAGTAGCGTGCGTGCTGAGAGCGCTTACCCTTTGGTTATGGAAGTTGGCAACCGCGTTCTCCGCGCACCATCTCTCCGAGAATGCGAATTCTGCGGTGACAGTCGGGTGGTGTGAGGTGACGAGGCAGGAGAGCATTGGGCCGGAGATGGGCTCAACTGCAGACTGGATATCGGCAGCAGTCGTTCCAGGGGCAAAGTTTCCCCCGATTACCACGAAGGGCCCGGAAGCACCTTTGATAGTCATCCCCGGGGCAGCTGGCCGAACCGTGGCTTGTTTATTGCCCGACTCGAGAGCAGCCTGAAGTCGGTCCGTGTTGGGGCGACGCTGGGGTGTGGGTTTCGTGGATTTTCGCGTGGGTTGGGCTGTGGCAGGGGCAGGTTTGGCTTTGGTGGCCTTCGTAACCTTGTTGGTCTGGCTGGGTCTGCCAGAGACCGATACGGATCGCTACAGGATAAGGCAAAAGGTCAGGAATCGCCTAGGGTGTAGTATTTGAGACGAGAGTATGCTTACCTTTGGAACTGCGATGCGACTGGCCAAGCTTCCCGGCTTCGAGTTTGGCACCTTGCTGATCGCGCCCGGGCCTGGCGCGCTTGCTCGGCGGCCCTTCTCATTTCTGTTCTTGCCGAGGAGCTGGCTGGCGAGCTGTTCATGTTGCTTCTTTCGGCGATCTGGATTGCGCGTAGGAGTGGTTAGATCACTGAGATGTCAGACATTGAGAGAGAAGTAGTGATTACCGGATTGGATGATCGCGTCGAAAGAGACCGCACTCTGCGGCGGTTGCTGCTTCTTTACCATATTGAAGAAAAGGAGGAAAATGAAAGAGGTGAAAAAAGAAGGATCTATGAGACGGAATGAGATCTGGCTTAGAAGAGCATGGTGGCAATGGTGGGGGCTGGAAGGACAATTGGAAGTAGACAAGGGAGGATGAGAACGGAGAAAAGAAGCTCGGCCACAAGTGGGTCGGTGATCAGCACCTGCCAGTCGACTACCCGCGTTTGTTATCTGCATCTATAACTACATGATTACAGGATACTTGGATGCATGTTACCATATAGGATCCACTGCTAATTGATGACGCGTCTTGACCCTGCTTACTACCTGGAGTAGCCTGGTATCCCATTAGTTTGAAACTCCGTCAAAACTTCAGAATCATCTTCTCAGTCACGATTTGAACGTAGACCAAGAGATGATACTTAGGCTATCTATAAAAATCATTAAATTATATTTTGAAACATCATTTAATATTGAGAAAGTGGAAGCATACCTTGCTGGACTGTTTCTCCAGTCTTTGAATTCAGACTTTCTATACTGTCACTGTGTACATCAGCGGCGCGTCTCGGAATAGAGGCGTTCTTGCCATTTTGGGAATACAATATAGTGGACTACCTCACGTAATGTTTGATCGCTTTACACCTTTCTGCTTTGCTTTTTCTGCTCATGCCACAAATTCTCAACCTTCGACCGTGCTGTTTTACGATACGGCCCCGTTCATCCACTTATTATACTCGAGCCATTTTACATCTCGGGCTTGGATTACCTGTTCAAATGAAGTCAAAGAAAGCTAAGACCGATGCCGAGCCATCTGGTGAGCACCTGTCCCGTCGCAGTAGCGTCTTCTCGCTCTCATTTCGATTCCGTGGACCGGGAAAAAGAGGAAGGTAAGCTATCGGAACGAGCTGTCCACTCCAAGCATGGTTCACTAAGCAAGAAACACAGTCTTATCGATCCTCCGGTCCCGCAACCGACCTGCGTGGAGAACGTGCATTATCCGGTTTTTAATCCGCAAGATCTACGGCATAACACCGACCCAGATTACCCAATGGAGTTGTTCTTTCGCTCCGAGTCTCAAACTTCCCCATCGGACTCTGAGCGGCAGACACATGGGACTCCAAGCTTTCCAAGAAGATCTCTGTACAAGGCACGGTCTGGGCTGTTGGCTCTAAGAGCAGGCTTATTCAATCGACCATCTCGACCAGGTAGTGATCCTCTTGAAAGCTTGGCCCAATCCTTCCCCAAGAAGGGCCATGCCCAACGACACTCCCATGGGTTCTCCAACATCTCGAGTACTACCCAGGAAGATCCCAGTTTTGGTACTGCTCTTTATCGGAATGGCCGAGTCAAACCGCGAAACCTGGATGATGGCAATGTAGATATCATCGCGCAGGTTTCTTCCCATCCTCTGAAGAATACCATGTCTGCACCACAGCCCATGACGAGCTCCTGTGACCTTGTCGATGATTTGCAACCCACCCTTGAACAAACTGTGAGTACGCCTGCCGATCCATCTTTCGTATACCAACCATACCAGCATATCGCCGGGACGTCTCATCCTTCAACCGAGGAGGGGAAGTGTACAGAACAAGAACAACATTCATCGATCGTCGAAGATATACAGAAGGATATTGCTGATTGCGTAACTCCGTCCGTCACCTCAGAAGATCGGTACACAACAGAGTCAATGTCTTGCAGCTCTTCAGACGATGAGGATTTAGGTGGAACAATTTTGTTGTGTGACGAACAAAATGGGATTCCAGAGCAGAGGAAGCACCTTTTGAAGAGTGACTTGAATCACGAAGAGGGTACATGCAAAAAGATAAAGGAGCTGAGACACCTCAGTGAAACGCGAAATAATCCATCTTTGGAGATGGAGCAAATTCACATGGACTCTAAGGAGTCGTTGGAATTGCCAGATTACAGTACTCCGAGTATTGCAGGCTCGGTGACACCTCGTCGACGAGACTCCAATTTCATCAGACCAGAGTCTTCAGTCAAACAAGAAAGACTGCTTCTGGGGGATGATCCACTGGAATCTCAATCCCGGGAATCTCCTGTCTCGGAGTCTAGGAAGTGCTCTGTCGACGTGAGGATTGCTTTCCCCGGATTGTACCACGATCTACTGGAGCAGTGGGTTAGAGAAACTGAAGTGAGCCCCGTGATTTACCCCGGATTCCCCGGACTGGAGAGTGAAAGCACTTTGAAGTCTGCGCACCTGCCTTCACTTCCTTCTCCCACCTCTCCACTTCACAACCCAGACGACCACCCATACCATCCAACAGAATTACCCTGGAGCCTCGATACTCATTTTGCCTCCGGCCTGGTTGACATTTTCAACAATTTCCAGAAAGAGAATACCTCGCGCCCCTTCACCTCACTTGCTCGTCCCCAAGTTGTGGCAGTCCATTCTGTCCGAGATTCCATCACCTTGCCTTGCACCATGGATGACTACACTCGACACACTGATATCCAAACCACTCTTTCTCGCGAGGGACAGTCTGATAGACGTCGTCACTCGTTCGGTATTCATATCTCCGAGAGAAATGTATGTATATGTGAAGAACTCGGACATATCGAACATGAACTGACAGCTCTAGGAATCTTCCTCGAGAGATTCTACCAATCCACTGAGCCGACGCGAGATCCTGCGACGTTCATCCGAGGATCAAGAAAGCCCTTTTAATAACCCCCGATTGTTCTCTCCTCCAGGCTTTTGGGGCGCTGCCGACTCTCAATATGACGGCTCGGAGTTCTCCACCAATTACACCCAGGACAGCAGCGCTGTGAATTCTGCAAACTACACCTCGCCGACCTCTGTCTCGTCTGCTCCATGGTCACCGCTCGATTCTCCCATCGATGAGGAAGTTCTCTTTAGGCCCACCCACAGAAACGAGTACTACACGGCCGACGGCAAGCATAGCAGTTACTATCCAGACCGCGGTGATCTCCAAGTCAAGGGACGAGGTGGTGACGGATCTACTTACTATGCCACTCGTGATGATCGTGGCACACGCAACGGATTACGCTTGACTCGAGAGAGCCTAACCAACACCATGCGTCGGTCCTTCCGACCTGACATCCAGAGAGACGAGCAACACGAAGCAAATGAGCCCACCGAAAATGCTACTTCGAGCTCTCGAGCCTAGGCGTGGTGCTTGAATTTCCGAATGCTTCACGACAATTATCATGATCTTGATGTCTTTCTCCTTTGGTCCGGTGTCGAATGATTGGTTGTTGCTCTTTCCATATCGACATCCTGCATTTTCATTGGTGTATCTTTAGGGGTTTCCCGGAAGCAACAGTCAGTACGAGCTCGGAGCATACCTTTTATTCGTGATATCCAATACAACACAGTATTATTAAGCGGTTGGTTCTATAATTCTTTCTAGCCTATGCGTAGAAGGAGTAGATAAGACAATGGTGGAAATAAACCTTCTAGACTTGCTTGCTGTTGATGTGGACTAGCCTTTCTCGAGCAACTAGCTGGCATCAACCTCAGTTCATGACGAGGCTCAAGAGTGGTCATCATGCAATCAGTACCTCTGGTACAATGTTGGAGTACTGCTCAAAAAGAAGACAGACACGACCGAGTGTGGCAATTTTCATTTCGCCTACTTCTATCTATTTTGACTGGCGTTATGCAACATTGTACTCCATAAAGTCTGAGACGTCTCAGCCAACACCTTGGCAGACATCGCAGTAAGCTAAGGATGGCCAGATTAAGCTGCTCAAGAAGCAAATACATATCAGCATCATACCTATCTTCCGAATATCAAATGCAGGCGCAAATCCTCCTTCGAATCTGCGGCTCGAATATTCACTTCCATGATGATTAAAAACAACAAGTGTACAGCCCGTAATCTCATCGGCGCCCGATTAGGCGCTGACACGTGTGAGGAGACCATCTTATCATATCCTGTCACCCCGAAAGCGCCAAAGGTTATCTTGGCAGTCCTCGTGTTAGTTTGTGGCTGATCTGACGTGCGTAGAACTCATTGGGCAAGACTACCAGATATGTACAAGCTTGATGGCCCCCACTTTCTTCTTCCTGTATGCGGCTCTATACCTATCCGGTGACTATGGACGGGATTTGTTCAGGTTTGGGGGCGGGGAAATTATATGAGTGGTTATGAACATATAAACAGCCCTGGTGCAAGCCCCTCTTCAGACTCCACACACTTTCCTCAGGGTTGATTTATCGATAACTATGAAAGGCCCAGAAGTCAAAGTCTACGTGCGAGACCCTCTCGGCAGTGCCGCCTCGTGGATAAGCGATGGCAGACGGAGCGTGACATCTTGGTCATGGATGGTACGTAAACTACTTATAACTCCCAATCAAAGATAGAAATGTCTAATTTTTCTCTATATAGGGCGTCAAATTCAACAACTTCGACGGCGTCTGTGGCATCAACGGCGTGTTTGCGGGCAACGTTGATTTCCAGATGCGATATGACTGGGATCCAAATAAGGGTTTCCATGTGAATGCAACCAAGGGAAATGAAGTAAGGGCGTTTATACTCCAGGGTCAACAGCCCGGGTCGAATGTTGGGGTTGATTGGCATTTGAGGGCACTCAAGTTTTTGAATAACCGCAGAAATGGGATGGGTGATCAGGAGGCCATGACTACTTTTATGGCTGGTCGAATTTGAGAATTGCACAAGGAGATTGTTGAGCTACGGTTTCTTGAAACAAGATAATGCAGATGGCATTGAGCACCACGAAGTTGATTAATTTGAAATCAACAAACTATGATTTAGATTCTAGAATCTTGTGGCTTGAGGTAGATGGCATAAACACTTCTCAAGAGGGTCCACAAGCTGATTGTTCACTTGTCTGAAAGGTGTGAACAGATTGAGTCAACCCATTGCCTGCTTTAGAGAACCGCCTTCTCTTAATAATGGAGGTGGTTTTTCGCCATGTACAGGTCATTTGTCAACCATGAGATCCTGGCAGATGCAGATAAATTCTCGCAGGCATGCCCGCCCCGTTCATCTATAATACCGTGTTGAATGGCGATCAGAACAATGTTCGCTTAAGTTCGGAAGGAAGTAGATTTGTGAGGCAAGATTCACAGTTCCTTGAATCTATGTATTCTTCATCCCAGGCGAAGTGAAAAGCCAGCGCCAGTCTCGCCCGTATCACCTCCAGGCGCCCCGCCAAACACACCCGCAAAGTCCAGCTCCGGTGCGTCTTGACCACGTTTGGGGGCCTCGGGTGTATGATGACGCCTCCGCTTCTCCATGCCAGCCTTGGAGGGGAAGGTCGGGAACATCTCCTTCGGTTTGGGACGAGGGTCTTCCCGGAAGTATGGGTGTGCAAGGCACTGCTGTGCAGTAGGACGAGAAGCTGGGTTCAGCGCTAACAATGTGGACAGCAGGTTCAAACCCGCGTTTGTGAGATAGGGGAATCGGGAACGAGGTAGTAAGGGGGGATTTCCCGCGGGCGCCCCCGAAGTCTGGGGGAGACGTAGAGATTTGGCGTTGGGCAGGGATCGGAAACCTGGCCATATCTGTTGATTGGGAGGTCCGGTCAAGGCGAAGATCTTGGAGACCTGGTCAACTTCGTTCTTGCCTTGAAGCAGGGGCTCCTTGGTGAGAAGCTCGCCGAAGATGCAGCCAATGCTCCACATGTCGATCTCCGTGCCGTATTTGTCCGCGCCCAGCAGCAGTTCGGGTGATCGATACCAAAGAGTCACGACGAGCTGTGTCAACTTGGGTGGCGGATCACCATAGTAGCGTGCCATACCAAAGTCGGCAATCTTAATCTCGCCCCGGTTATTCATGAGGAGATTGGATGTTTTTAGGTCGCGGTGCATGATCCATTGTGAGTGTAGGAATTCAAGACCACCGACAACCTGCAGGAGTAGAGTCTTGATCTCAGATGGGAGGAAGGGTTCGCGCATCTCGTCGAGGAGAGTTTTGAGATCGTGTTCGAGGAAGTCCATCACCAAGAAGACACTAGGAGAACGAGTTGGTTAGCATAAGCTTCTCAAAGTTGTGGGAGAAATAAACTCACTCATCCATCTTGTTACCCATAACCACTTCCCGGAGATAAACCACATTCTGGTGTCGCGCCTCTAGCAGCGTTTGTATCTCCCTCAGACCCGTCACTGGGAACCCGTCCGGCGAGTTCTCAAGCTTCAATTTCTTCAGCGCGACAATTTCGCCCGTTGTAATATCCTTGGCCCTCGAGACCCATCCATAAGAGCCTTCCTCGATATGGTTCAACCGCTCGAAGTTGTCAACATGCCTGCAGGGTCCCCATTCGCCAACAGGGAACCTCAACAAGCTCGACTGCTTCTTCACCTCCTCGCTCGTCGGAACCTCATCTACCACGGAGGGCGCGTCGGGGTCATTCGACAATCTCCTTCGCTTCTTCGGGGGTCCTGACTCCCCATTGGCCTCTTGGCCAGCATCCACTGGCTGTGTAGGAGCTGAAGTTTTGCTGGCCTCCTCGAGTTGGCGCTGTTTTTCCGCCTTGGCGCGGCGTTTCTCCTCCTTCTCGCGCTTGCGCTGGGCAATGATCGCATCGGCCTCTGGGTCCTCGTCTGCCCAGCGCGATTTTGCGGCTGACATGGTTACCTCGTCGCGTCGGGCTGGGCGCGGGCGAGGGGATGATGTGTGCGGAAGGCGAGGATGGGTTCGGAATGACGTTTCGTGTCTCTGGGGAAGAGGCGGGCCGAAGAACAGCTCCGATTTGAAATCCAAATCGGACCCCCCGCCGCCGCCTGCCGGCTCTTGGATTTTCTAGTCACGCAATGCCCTGAACATATCTTCTTGGGATATTTTGGACATCTCTCTTTTTTCTCTGGTCATAGTCTCTGTCGTACAAATTTCGCAGAAGTACTTACGACTGTACCGCTTTGATCGCCTACGGACTCCCGGCATTGGATCTACTTCTTCCCCGCTATGATTGAGCCATTCCAGGTCAGGCTCTCCCAATACAATCCAAATATCGATTCACACGCGTACTGATTGATCGATAACTTCTAGACGACCTTCTCGGTCCCCATGACCTGCGAGGGTTGCGTGAAAGACGTCTCCGCCTCCCTGTCCAAACTCGATGGTTCGATCTCCTGTCCATGCGACCGAATTCCACCTCTGAAGCTCCGTCCTGACACTCTATCCCTATACATGCAGGTATCCAGAAAGTCGAAGCCAACCTGAAGGATCAGCTTGTCTTCATTGAAGGCACAGCTCCGCCGAGTTCGATCGTGTCCGCGATTCAAAACACCGGCCGGGATGCCATTCTGCGCGGAAGTGGCACCTCAAACAGTATGCACGGCGTTCATTCCCTGTTCGCACCTACGCTACATTTACTGACAACCATTTGCTCTCATCAGGCTCCGCAGTCTGTATCCTTGAAACGCACTCTACCACCGTCGCCAATAAGATCCGTGGCCTGGCCCGTATGGTCCAGGTCGCCCCGACCATGACTCTAGTCGACTTAACGATCAACGGTCTCTCACCAGGTCAATACTACGCCACTATCCGCGAGGCTGGTGACATCTCCCGGGGTGCCGAATCGACGGGCGGTATCTGGGAGTCTCTGAAGAATAAGGTCCTGGGCTCCGACACCACGGCCGCGGCCGAGAAGGAGTCCCGGGGGATCTTCGGCACGGTCGATGTTGATAACCAGGGTCGCGGCAATGTTTTCCTCGACCGACCCGTTGCTATTTGGGAGTTGATTGGGCGGAGTATGGTCGTTTCTAAGAGCAAGGAGGGACCGTTCAAGCGCGAGGACGAAAACACCTTGGTCGGTGTTATTGCGCGCAGTGCTGGCGTGTGGGATAATGATAAGATGGTCTGCTCGTGCTCTGGAAAGAATGTCTGGCAGGAGCGACAAGAGCAAGTCAGCCAGGGCATGGCTTAAGCTTTGACCAAATCCAAAGTACAGTAAGGGGGTGGACTTTTTAGGTTGGCTGTCAACTTGCGGGGGAATATGTGGGGAGTGGGTGGCCTAGGGCTGGGGCTGATGATTTACGATAGATGTGATGCATGCTTTGAATACCCATTATACAAATAAGGGAAAGATAGTCGACCTAGGTGAATATACTCGTGTCCTACAGAGCACACATGGGATACGCATACATGCTGGCTGAGCGGGGGCTTGTCGCTTCAAACTGCCCAAATGCATATCGACTAACTACGACTTGGCCGGCTTGGCCGACTTGCTGGCTATCTTTTCCACGAGACAGTACGACACATTCTAGGGTCAGGAAATCGAGACATCCAAAAATCAGAGTGGACATGTCATTTAACTAGACCCGTTAGTGGGCCATGTCACATGCAGGAAACCTGATTGAGCATCCATATCTCGACGCTACTGTACTCGAGCTGAAGTGAATCATCAGAACCGTTAGTAACCGGGGGGCGAATCAAGCAATCCCAGTGGGGCCTCTTCGAACGTGCCTCCTCCAAGATCGAAAAAAGTGGTACTTGTCTCGCCGGTTTGTATCACACTGAGGGCCTTATCGACTACTATAATTTTATCATTCTAGGCCTACTAATGTGAGGTCTCAGACGGGATCAGTCGATCTTAAGTTAAGGTTATCCCCCAGTCGTTTGTGGGCGTGAAGAAAAAAAAAACGTGCAGGATAGCCTCGGGTCTAGATTCAGTGACTAAGGGGATCACGTGGAGCCGCAGCATTTGGGTTCCCCGCGACTTCAAGACGAACCTCTTTTCCAGTCGTTAGACGGGCCTCTGTCTCCAATCTAGTGCACTCGCAATGCTAGCTTCCAACATCCATATCAACCCTCCAGTTCCACCGTCCTTGCCCGTAGCCGACACCGCCACCTACTCTCCAGACGAGGTCCCCTCGTGCGGAGGCCATGGGACACTCGAGATTCTGACCATAATTCGATTTCTCGAGGAGCATGGCATCGAATGCTGTATAGTTGGCGTTTCTGCGCTGATCTACTATGGCGCTGGGCGTGTTCGAGATGTATGCTTTTGCTTTGTCCTTCAACAGTCTTGGCCCCCGAAAGCTGACAAACGACTTTTCATAGGAATGGGATCTTTGCGTCCCCGACAACAAAGTCACCGAAGCTGCTGCTCTTCTTTCTTCTGAGCTTATATCCGACAAGATTCACCCTGTACCTCCGCATTCAACCTCGCATCCTTTCTCGCTAAGCCATACCTACCATCGATTCAAAGGGAGAGGCATTCATTTCTATTTTGTCCTTATGCCCGCTCACGACGCTCATATTCCATCCGGTCCCTTCCAAATACAACGCAGCCTCACTGGCCTACCTTACCCAACACTACCAATCCTAATGCAAAGCTACCTGGACATGAATGATGATGTATCACTATGTGACTGCATCGACGGGTCCGATGTCTCCGAAGAATGGGGACGGAGACACCTGGACCTAGACGGAACCAACGACCTTGAATGGACAAGCCGTATGAATAAAGTCGCCAAGGAGGCGGCTCGGGGGAAAGGATGGCTCTTTGTCCATTACTTCCCCACGCAAACTATCAACAAACGAGAAAAATGGGAGTCCAGGGTCCGCAGTAAGAAAGGCAGACTGGGCTGGACGACTCCAGACAATCTCTTCGACACCCGCTTTCGCCTCAAAGGCTCGCCAGACCCATGGACCCAGAAACGCATGTCATGTTAGAAACTTTTTATATAATGAAGTAAATGAACTAATTGAAGTAATCATATTTTTCGAGACTGCTTTTTTCAGATTGAATTAAAGATATGGTTATAATGCAGAGGATAGGCTGTCAGACGCCTAACAGTAATCGCATATTCTCAACCTGATCGGGAAACGCCACATACGCCTCCGCATATTGAGTCCAAAAATATCTCCGCTGTTCCAAATCATAATAATCCCGAAACGTGGGGATCTGCGCAGCATACTGTGTGAACAAGAATTCCAGATCCAAAAAGTCCTTACTACCCTGCTCGCCTCGTCGGAAAAATGCGTCTAACTTGGCATATATTTGAAAGACCAGCCCCAAAACCAACACCGGTGAACCCAACGGCGTGGGCCTATGTGGATTAATGGGTTCGCGCGATGATTGTAGATCTTCCGGCGTCCCCAAGTGTCCTAAGGATGGCCCTAGATATTAACAACGTGTTATTGGCTTCTTGCCGACGAAAGGAAGTGTCGGGCTTACCACTAATTACTATGTCCATGCTGACCGCCAAGTCCGGGACGTGAGGGAATTCGCCATCCACGCTGCGCCCCGTGTCGATGAATACTTGGACAGAAGTTCGGCCGTGTGTAAGAGGGAAATGTATTCTGAGAAGAACCGGTTAAACAAAGCAAGAAGATAAGGGGGAAAAAACAGCCATCATCCGAGGGATTAATAGACTATGCGAAAGAGGAACAGGGAAAAGTGTTAAGCAAGTACCGGGATTGCGCGGTTAGGATCTGTTTTAAATGGTCCATTGTCGTAGCGACAGTGATATCAATATCTTGAGTCCTTCGTCGACCCCCTCTTAGATATACCGCCCATCCTCCAATAAAGGCATACGTGATCTGGTGGGCCTCGAATAAACTGGCTATGAATCTAGCCGCAAGGCCAAGCTGTAGGAGGTCCGCTGTATTTGATGGATAATAGAGTTGCGCGAAGCGGTCGGTATCGTAGATTTCCGCCATTGCAGGCGATCGAGCCGGTGGGTATTATTATGATAGTACAAGAAGGTTTGATAGTGCGCGCCCGTCGGTGTGAATATAGGGGTTGCCCATCGCGTGGTGCTTGGGAGAATGAGGGGGAGGCGAACTAATCCCTGGTCCGGTTTGGCGTCCGAGATCAGATCCCTGCCGCTGACCGCTGATGGCTGGCTTGGACCTTCAGTTGACGTCCGGGGAAGTAAATGGCACGTGACTCGGATGGGGACATCTAGTAGGACTTTATATCTTGATTGCATTCGGATACTATATTATTTCTACCAGTGAATATACGCTGCCTCTTGCGATAACTTTATCTACTCTATACGTATTTTAGGGACCCACTTACCCCATTACATGGAACATATTTGCGGACTAGGAGAAAAAGTGGTCTTTGAACCATGTCATTCACAACGAATATAGTAAACATTTGTTGTATTTCAGTAACATTAACTTGTCTCCAGAAATATGCTTAGGTAGTCTAAGGCTAATATTTTCTGACTAAGTAACAGCATAAAGATGGAATTCACCGCAATAATAGTATCCAGGGTACGGACTCTTGAGTATTTATTTGTTGCTATCACTCCCTCTCTGCATAATAATCTTACATTCTTCCAGCCAAAGTCCTCTCTACTCATCAAGTCACATACCACAATTTCACATTTTCGCCTGCTTTCATGATGGATAGATTGCATATTCTGCAGATTGTCACGACTGCATGCACGCTACTCAGCTTCCTCGTTCTTGTAGGTCGATTGTACCTAGATTGGCCTGAGATATGCGAAAAGTTCTCGAAAAGATGCAAGTTCTTGAAAATATGCAAGAAGGCAACCAAGGCTAAAGCTATATCGGAATGTACTCCGGCTCAGCTTGGCGGGCGTGAAGATGATGAGGATAAGCAGGACGAACTGGAGATTGAGGATTACCAGGACACTCAATGATTTCATTGCCACACCGATGCCATATCAGCACCCTCTGATTCATGAAACAACGACTTATTCTCGTCATCTTGATCCACAATTGCCGAGGATAAAGAATTACCAAGTCTCTTATCGTTGAAGGATTTGTTTGGCCGAAGATGGATATTGATTATCACCCGGAACTTTCCATAATTCTACCTACTCAAAAATGAACTCAACTTCGTAAACATGAAAATATATCTTCCTTCCCCAAAGACAAGCAAGCTAAGAGCTTTCCTCACTAGCAAAGAGCAGTTCCTCCCCAGTTGTCTAGCTGTTCCTCCGCCGGTTGAGACAATGCATCGCGGTCTTGATCTGGGTAATTGGTTGCGACGGCGAATGGTAGAACGGGAAAATATTCACCTCTGCAGTGCCAGGCCGCCCTGTCTTGATATATCCCACTTCTAACCCGTACCACGATATCACGAAGTCCCTTGCCCCGACAAAGCATTATTTGACAAAACGGGCAGAGCTCGTACTCAGATTGCCACCCCACAATCCCCTTCTCTCGATGTTCAAAGTATGCCCGGAGCCATGGCATGATATCCTGTTCGTGAGGGCAAATATGGAAAGGTTCGGCTTTATCTAGCCGAGCCATAGTCCAAACGTGAATTCGATACTCGACGGAGACCAACAATCGCTCTTCCGAGAGGCATACAATATGCACCAAGACCTGGGCTTCCATATTTGGGATATTTGTGATTGTGCACTCATGTGCGATAAAGGGCCCATCCTTGGTGTGTACAATGGCAAGAGGTTTGTTGTTACGTGCCAAACGGAGACCTCGATTCGCCCCTAAATCATAGATGATGTACCTAAAGCACGAAGGGCAGAGTGCCAAACACGGACAAAGCCTCACGCTGTTCGCATACTTCATAGTACAGGATTCGGTATGGTGTACTCTCCACCAATCAAAGCCGGTTCCTCGGATGCGTTCTTCTGGAGGACAACATGATTTATTTTTTTGTGGCTTGCGTTGTAGAAGGCAATGTTCTTCGGCTTCCGGAGGGAAGTCTTGTCTCGAGTCTTGTAGAATCGGAACATAATTTTGGTGAAGTAATTTGCTGGTCCATGCAACGGATTGTTGATCGTTGATAGGAAGCCATTTAAGAATCTCATCGAGGATTTCCGGCGGGATGGTGAGTAAAGAATGCTTGGGTCGAGTGTGAGTGTCGTAGGTTCCGGAGTCTCCTTGGATTTGTGGCCTTCTGACAAGTTCCGCTGACTGCTTGGGCTCTTGTTCAGCACGAGGTGCCATAGTAGATGACTCCTCATTCTCTGTCTTTGTCCTCACCCGAGTGAATTGGGAATATGTACTGATTCCTCGGTATGAATTTATGGACCAGCTCACCCTCCACATCTTTCGAAATAGAAATTTGTGAACTTGTTTGTTTCGAGATCGTGTTTCTCATGTATGGTGATCGATAAGGCAAATTACCGAAAGGCACGATCAAAGGTACGAAGAGAAGGTAGAAAATCACACTACGCCCGACGGTCGCTATGCATAGGTCGTGAGGACATGATGACCCCAGTCCCATCTCAAGCGCTCCCAATGCGGATCCGACAACCACTTTGAGCATAGCAGTTTCATTTTGACTTCGAAGCTTTCCCTATTTTCCCCCCAACTAATCCTTATTCCTACTACCTAAAACCAAGCTGATCCGCCATATAATCGAAAACCCCATCCGTGCTGACCTCATAGCCGCAATCTTTCATCGCTACCAAGGCTTCAAAGACCTGCCTGATTGTGACATCCTTACGTATCACTCTTAGCGCGAACCGCGCAAATTCTTCTGAAAACTTCTGTTGCTCAGGCCCAGCAAAGACAAACCTGAGAGCGGGAATTTGAGCTAAGCTCGCCGCACACCACTGTAGCAGGCACTTGACGTACTTGTTTCCGCCAAACGTTCCGCAGCCCCAGAGGCCTGTCACGATATAACTGTACGGTTGTCCGACACTGCGGAATGAATTGTATGCCTTTAGAATCATCTCCCTGGATAGTCGCGTGGGAGGGTAAATGTCTGGAATGGGAGAATCGCTCTCTGCACCAATGACGTCCATTTCCAAAGCATCCATGAAAAGCATTGTTCGATCTTTCCACCGGTATATGTCTCCAGGGCCACAGAAAGAAGATGGCAGTATTTGATCTAGTCTTGCATCTCTGCCGTGGCCTTTGATAGAGACCATTGGCTCTGCGCCTTGACAGATCAAAATCTGGTCATCGGACAGCGGACGAGCGAGGAGGACGGCAGGGTATGATTCTGGGGAAATGCCGACGTGCAGCTCTTCTTGTGTACCGGTCGGGCCGTAACCAAAGCATTTGTTGGCAGAGATCACGCATGCTCCATGGGGGATCCCAAGATAGGCGGGTGTCGTTTGTGATTCTTCCAGATGGCAAATCTCAATGGATGTCGAGGCAAGATCAGCGCTTGAAGCCTCGTTCTCGAGCAGCTGATCTGCCTCATTACCTCCAACCGATCTGATTGTAAACGTGATTTGCCACTCATCCGTTGACATCTCAATTCGAGCTTTATAGCCTTCTATTGGTTGCTGAAGGTGCTCAAAGTATGAGAAGAGTGCTGTCAAGTATGCATGAACAGCGCCTGGATGAGACGTGTTTGAGTGAGTGTACCATGGCCGCAGATCAACAAATGACTCCGTATCCCAAGGACGTGAGGGTAGAGAGCAAAGAAATTGATGAACTACCAGACATGCAATTTGTCGTCGCGAGAAAGTAGCTGTGGTCATTCCATTATCATTCTGTGCTGCTGAGAGACATGGTAATGTTCCATCGGGAAACAGTGTGGGCATTTCCAGGGCCAAATCTACAAGAAATGGCCAAGTTTTAGTGAAGAACCGGTCACGATGAATTTCATCTTGGAGATATGAGGTCATAAACTCGTGAAGTGCATCGTAATTTCCATTTAGTAGAGACCCCCTCAGGGATATAGCGATGGTCTCCAGCGCATCAAGAAATGAGGCAATATCATAGATGGGATCCGATTTACTTGTCAAGATCGCGGTGAGAAGGTCCCAAAAGGGCACTTGGTCCTCGTCGGAGCCAAGAAGATCAAATCGATCTTGGCATCGAACCACAGGCGAAGCGGGCAGAATGAAGCGATTCGCCATGGTATCTTGGTTCAGTAGGGGTGTGTGCTTCTTGTCAATTAGATTATCTTCTATAAACCTAAGCGAAAGGTTCCAGGCCATAGCTCTCTCGTATTCGGTACCAGACACCCGTGACTCATTATGAAGCCATGAATCAAACGGGAGATTATCTAATTGGCCCATGTAATAACTAGTTATCTAGAAATTGGCAATCCGGAATGTAGTTGTGATCGAGTGTATAGAATGATGTAGAAGTCACGGGGTCTCCGTTGTTCCTCTCCCTGGCTTCACCTTCAAACCCCATCAATCACCGAATAACTTCACAATTCTAGCATCTCCATCGCCGGTCGCCAGGTTTTCCCAACATCCCTGTTCAATGTTCTCTCGCTGACCGACCCTAGTTCTCGCGACTCTAAATAAAGCACTGCAAGCGCCGTGGCGGGGGTATCTCCATCGGCCACGCCAATGAGGAGCAAAGGAGCATTTCCGATCTCATGCTCGTGGTTCAATGACTCGCCGAACTGCCGTTGACTGGGCCTCTACCTAATCTCGACCTGATGATTCTACCGAGAAATGCCAGATGGAGCCCATCCGGTCCCCGCACGGCCGAGCAGGGGGGTTATCCATGGAACCTCCCGCGGCCCGTTCGTCGAGCTAATCCCGCGTTACAACGTCGTGCCCTTTTTGTGATGGGTCCGATCGTCTTCTTTTCTTCTTAACTCGTGCTCGGAAATGAAGACTGCACCGACATCCGCTTAAACACGGCCAATCCGGACTCATCAGCCACTTGCTGAATCATTGGCGACGTGGCAAAGGGGGGGGGGGAGTTGGAACTTGGTGGAAATGAGACTACCTATCAAGCGATGCCCTTCTCGGAGGATTGTTGCCAGGTACAAGTTCTCCTCGCCGGTTGGTTGCCAAGGCCAGAACTCTAAACAAGAGCACCATGCCACTCTCGGCCCATCAGTCCATTCGAGAGGAGGCACGACTATCGACCATACAGAAAGCTCGCTCGCTCGACTTTCGCAATAAGCGCCCAGTCACAGTTGCGGTGACCACAAGAAATCCCATCGTCAAGGCTATCCAGCATGCTCATTGCTCACCTGGCGTGCATATTTCCTGCAGGTGCAACGCAAGTTATTTTTGGCCCATCACTCTCCCCTCGGCGCTTCCCAATCCTCGGGGCTGGTTGTTCGTCGTCCAGGTTCTTTGCCTTAGCGGGAAGAATAGTGCACGATAGCGCGACGATAGTGGGCTACCAGTCAGGGTCGTCGCAGTCGTAGTCGTAAAAACGCATGTTGATCGATGGTTGTGAATGCCCGGTCCAATCCCTGCCCCGCTGTGCATCCCTCTGCAGATGTTCGGCCGTCATCTTCTCATTGCTTCTTCTGGTCTTTCTCGATCGAGTTCTTCTCTCTCTCCTCCCTAGTCCGTTGCTCCTCTTTTCTCTCCTGGATCTCTCTTCCCCCCCTCCTGGGACATCATCATCTATTACCCTGTCCACCACTTGCATCATTCAACCATCTTACCAGCCCCCCCGTCTGATGGATCCACACCATTGGGTCCCATACTAACCCCGCGCCTAGCGCACCGTGATCGGAAGTTGGCCCACGTTCTTTTCTTTTTCTTCTATCGACTATCGCAGGATTTGAGTGATTCGGGGTCAGATTGGGGATCCTAGGCCAGCCACCAGTATTTGGGATTTCCATCGAGATTACCACGATTCTATAAATACATTCTACAAGCGATCGTGGGATTCGTGCTCGAATCCCATCTCATCCCATCGCAATCCATCCATTCACCTCCATTCATCCAGTCTTCCCCCGCCAGCCCGCAGTCACACTCGCTGGGTCTCTCCCCGACCTCCCTATCAACCATAAGCATCACGACTATCACAACCTATTCCAAGCAATTCCTCCGAGAATTCTCACCCTCCGTAACTCTACCGTATCGCATATTCATCTTACTTTCTCAATAACCTCCTGCGCGACCAACCTAATCAGGATCTAGCCCCACCCGTTGGTTCCTCTCCCCCCGCACCTTGTGCCCTTCAACGGAACCGACCCTTGATCCTATTTCCTATTTCCCTATTTTCATACCTCGTCTTGGCATCTCCGATAGTCTGGGTGCTCAGGGCAGCCCCATCACATTGGCGGGATCCTCGGGCGACAGGGAACTGCGCTATAATAAGTATCAGGGATTTCCGGCACGAGTTTCCCCCGGACGTGACGTGCTCTTGTCCCGCCCACGGCTGATCAGCGGTGTACGGAGATTCCATTCCGGATTTCTCTCGCTACTTGACTGATCTTCTGGGCTCTGTGGGTGAAGAGGGGAACTTGCGCTCCTTTATACCGTTCCTCTTCGTCGACCTCAAATCCCAGGCGATATACTTCTAGGCACGTCTCTATGTCGGCAAGATGTCCCTAAAGCAGGTATGTGATGAGAAAGCATCAGAGACCGTGTAGATATAGCCTCTAATACGGTTTACAGGAGATAGAAACATGGGTGCAAGCCCTGGACGCCTATGACAATCAGGAGTTTGAAGAGTCTCTACGACACTTTGATCAGATTGCGGATACTTCCAAGATCCTCTTCAACTGTGGAGTGATCTATGCGACACTTGGCGAGCACGACAAGGCAGTATGTGAAAGCCCTATCCAGCAGAATCAGACCCCTACGCCAGGTCAATAACTAACGTTAAATGTAGGTAGAGTGTTATCAACGAGCCGTCGGACTCGACCGGTACCTGGCGATTGCCTACTTCCAGCAAGGAGTATCAAACTTCCTTCTAGGTGACTTTGAAGAGGCATTGGCCAATTTCAACGACACGCTGTTATATCTGCGTGGAAATACGTCCATTGACTATGAACAGCTGGGTCTCAAGTTCCGATTGTACTCGTGCGAAGTCTTGTTCAACCGCGGACTATGCTATGTCTACCTCCAGCAGATGATTCCCGGCATGCAAGATCTCTCATACGCGGCAAAAGAGAAAGTGACGTCTGACCATGACGTGATTGACGATGCTATTCGTGAAAATGCAGATGTACGGCGTTCCACAGCCTAGCTTTTTTCTTTGCTTTTTCCTACCTCATAGCCAGATTTCTAACTAACTCTGAATAGGGATATACCGTCTTCTCCATTCCCGTGGGCGTGTTATACCGCCCCAATGCAGCCAAGGTCAAGAACCTCAAAACCAAGGACTACCTAGGCAAGGCCCGGCTGGTTGCGGCTTCAGATCGATCCCAAGGCGCAGATCACCAATGGCGGCCCATGGTCATCGACAAAGGCGCGCTCGAGGACCGTGAAGGCGTCTCCTGGGCAGCCACAAACCTCGTCCACAAGGGCATAACCAGCCGCACTCGTCAGCAATCCGAACCACCCCTTAACCGCAATGTTTTCCCTCCAACACCCCCACCAGATGAACGATCAACAAGCAATGGCTCCGTGGCAGGCTCCTCACACCACCGCTCATCTTCCCTCCGAATGGGCCGGCCACCTCGACTCGATCTCGAACGCACTGGAGCCAGCCTCGACCGTAGAGCCCCGGGACAAGAGACCGTCCCGGCTGCAGAAAAAGCCACGCATTGGCACGACACGCACCGCATCCGAGCCCCGAGGTCCAGCATCCCGACACCAGAATATGCGTGGATTTGGCGAACCTAGCCGCAGTGCATGGTCTCACGGTCATCGCAGAAACCTAAGCGACACCAACTCGAATCCCAACCCCAACTTTTTTAGTTTCCCCGAGCAGCCTGAATACAACCATCCCGACTCACACACATATGCCAGTCCTGCCAATCTCTCCAGCGCAGGCTGGGGCCGTGGTCGACACCAACCACCAGCCTTCATCGACGAAGAAGACGAATACGGCAGCGACGTATGCGACGGCGAACCCATCAAAGACGGCTCCTTCGAGCTACTCAGCGCCGCACCCGGTGCTCATGGTCCCGGTTCCTCGCCCGCACAAAGCCTCCAACAAAGACGTACCCGCTCACCTACACGATTCTCTCGACGAGCAAACTCGCGCCGGCCCGAGGTGCGGCGGTTCCGGACAAAGGTGCATGCTCCGGATGACATCCGGTATATCATGATTGGCCCGACAGTGGAGTTTGCAGAGTTTGAGGGGAAGATTCGGGAGAAGTTTGGGTTTCAGTGTCCGTTGAAAATGAAGGTGCAGGATGATGGGGATATGATTACGATGGTTGATCAGGAGGATTTGGATTTGTTGTTGGCTAGTGCGAGGGAGGTTGCGAGGAGGGAGGGGAGTGAGATGGGGAAGATGGAGGTAAGCATTTCGAAAGGGATAAGACTGATGATTTAGCATATACTAACTTTGTTCTCTCTAGGTTTGGGTGGAAGAACGGACGATGATTTGATCTGGTCGAGTTCACGGTTTATGAGTGCGTTTGTCAAGGTGTCTGGCACGGGGGCATTATTAGCATTTTGGTTTTGATTATACCCTTTTGATTGGCATGGAAATACGCAATATGAGTTTTGATTAGTAGACATTAGCAGCAATGTATCTAATGGCCGGTTTGACCAGAGGAAGACTGTAGATGGGAAGGTTGGAATTATTTAGTCCTGTTTAGCCAATGGGAGTGACCCGTGACGAGTATTGACGGGGATCCACCGCGGAGTTTCCAGCTGGACACCTTCACCTCTCCCAACTCTCTCCAACATCCATGCCACACCCCTCCAATCCACCAACATGACCGACCTAACGCCAACACTAAACACCCTCCTCTCCGCCAAAAATGGACGGCCCATTCCACCCCCATCAAGCAGGACTCCATCAACCGAGGTCGCAGACGAGTTCCTCAAGGAGGCCCATCGCATCGTACGTCCACTCCCCCTCACAACATTGGACAGCAAACTAATTAACCCCCATACAGAACTCCCACATAACCTCCCTCCTAAAATACCTCCACTCAATCCGCCACGCCTACCTAACAACAACTGCCAACCCCCGCCGCCAAACCAAAGACACACCCACATCCACATCCTCAATCTCCATCTCCACCACCCCCTCCCACCACCAAACAAACCTCACCGACCCGGAACGCGATGAAATCGACACCTCAACAGCCCTCCTCCTCCGCGACCTCGCAACATCCATAACAAACCTCTCCTCCGCCGAAACCCTCCGCCAAGAAACCTCCGCCTCCATCCTGCGCAAGAAATACGGCCACAGCGCCGCAGGCGCACTCCTCTGGCGCTGGGCCGGGGGCGGCAGCGCCCTCGACGAGAACGCGGCGCAGGAGGGTAAATCCGCGGAGCAGATTGAGGCGGAGGAGAAGGCGAAGAGCATTGCTGGTGTGCGGGAGGGGGTGCTTTGGTTTTTGAGGAGGGGGTTGGATGGGGTTGCGGGTGTGCAGAGGGGGATGGTGGAGAAGAGGATTGAGAGGGCGAGGGAGAGGGAGAAGAGTGTTTTGTATAAGAGTGCCGGTGGTGCTGCTGGTGCTGGCGGTGCGGGGAAGGGTGGGGATGTGTCTAGGACGGTGGATGTTTCGACGTCGATGCAGGCGCCTGATGCGACGGTGTTGAGTGAGGCCGAGACGGCGCGGATCGAGGCGCAGTTATCTCCGGAGCAATTGCAGTTGTTTGCTGAGGAGAATGATACCATGTTGAGGCATTATGAGGATACTTTGGGGAAAGTACAGTACGTTGTCCTCCTCTCTTCGCCTCTTTTTTTTATCTCTCTCCATTCGCGCTCGCAACTAACCACTCGAATCACTTTAGAAATGCAGAAAAATCCCTCTTGGAAATATCCTCCCTCCAAGAAACCCTCGTCTCCCATCTCGCCACACAAGAAGAGTACATCTCACAATTGGTCAGCGACGTGGACACGACGCAGAGCAATGTGGGCCGTGGTAATAAAGAGCTTAAGCGCGCGACGGAGCGCCGGAGTACGGCGCAAGCTGTGTTTTGGGGCACCGTTGGATTGTGTACCTGGCTGGTCGTGTGGGATCTAGTGTTTTAAGAGCGAGAGCTTGGCCTGGAGTTGAAGTCCAGCTCTGGAGATAGCATGTTCATATCAGATTCTGTTGCTGCTAGCGAGTTTGTTTTGGCTGAGCATCGAGCCTGGAGTGTATAGCATTTGCATACCCATTTCCTACTATAACATCCATTTATCCATTTGGACTATTCATGATAGTGCCGCATCAAGTAGACCAAGTTGTAAGCTCCTCATGAGATCTCGAGCAAGTGGTTATTCAAATTTCAGGTCTAATTTATGATAAGAGAGCTTTTATTGCGAAATATAAAAGTCCAAAAGTCTTCTGGTATTCCGAGCCGTAGATCTACATGAGATTGTGATGCATAAAGAGGGCATACAACAATCCACCAAGGAAAAATGAAATGAAAAATGAAGTGTCCATCACAAGCCGTTTTCACAAAACCATTCCGAGTATGAAGGAGAAAATGTGGTAATGGAAAAAAGGGTGAATCAAATGAGAAGGAAGAAAGAACGCCGAACCGGATTATATTCGCTTTAGCGGAGTGGGCTTACGAGGTCTCGCGGACGACGCTGTCCACGGCCTCGGCGAAGTAATCCAGGTTATGTGTGTTCAGGCCAGCCATGGAGATACGGCCGTTCTTAGTCTAGACGGAGGATGTGTTAGTAACATTCTTGAACCTGAAACGGGTAAAAAGGGACGGCCATCAGTCGGCCCAGGTCGACTCACCATATAGACGTGCCACTTATCCCGCAGAATCTTAACCTGGTTCTCATTCAACCCAGTAAAGCTGAACATGCCAATCTGAGTCGTAATGTGATCCCAAGTACCCGGGGTCCCCCGCTTCTCCAACCGCTCACGCAGACCACGACGCATCTCCTGAATGCGGCCACTCATCGTCCGCAGATCCTCCTCCCACTCAGCAAAGAGTACGGGGTCATTAAGGACCTTGCTGGCAATGCGCGCACCGTACGCGGGGGGATTAGAAATCTCCGACCGCTGCAGGATAGCCAATTGACTAGCAATGTGCTGGATTGCAGTAGACGCGTCCGCACCAGGCGCAGAGACAAAGTGGAACGCACCCGTGCGCTCGCCGTACAGACCGAAGTTCTTCGCGAACGACTGCGCAACGCACAGCTCGAAGCCCTGCTCGACAAAGTAGCGGATTGCCCATGCGTCGCGGACAAGATCACCGGATGCGAAGCCCTGGTAGGCGGTGTCGAAGAAGGGGAATTGGCGACGCTCGCGCATGAGGGCGGCGATCTGCTTCCATTGCTCCTGCGAGGGGTCGACGCCGGTGGGGTTGTGTGCGCAGGCGTGGAGGAGGATGATGGAGCCGGCCGGCGCTGCCCGCAGCGCGGCGATCATGCCGTCGAAGTCGAGGCCCTTGGTCTTGGCGGAGAAGTAGGGGTATTTGGCGAGGGTGAGGCCGACATTTGTGAAGATTTGGTTGTGATTGGCCCAGGTTGGGTTAGAGAGGTAGATGGTAGGCTTGGGCTGTGCGGGGTGGAACTTGGAGAGGAAGAGGCCGCCCAGGTGGACGGCGCCGGTTCCCGAGATGGTCTGGAGGGTGCAAATCTGTATAATGGGAGAGGTGCGTTAGCGTGAGATTTTGGAGAAGCTATGCTGTTTCATGGGTGTAGCAGTAGTGGTAGATGGGAAAGTATAGAAGATGTGGAGGTGGCCGATGAGTTCGGGTCGACATACCCGTTTCTCGCGAATCGCGGGGCTATCAGCGCCGACGATGAGCTTCTGTGCGGCCGAGGTGAAGTCGGCCAACCCGCCGATGGAGAGGTATTCGTGGTTCACGCTGGGGTCGTTATGGATGGCGTCATCAGCCTGGAAAGGGAAGAGTTGAGTCAGTCAACTGGAAAAAGAAAAAAACCCCCCGGGTTGTCGCCAATCGCAGAGTGTATCAATCTATAAGAATTGTATAGATGCGCAGATAGTCAAAAACATACCTTCTTCACAACGGGCAAAATCCAAGGCTTCGCATTGTTATCACGGTAAGCACCGATACCCAAATCGACCTTCTTATCGGAGGGGTCTTCGCGATAGGCCTTCATCAAGCCAAAGAGAGGATCTTCGGGGGCCGCGGCGACGGCGGCCGGAGTGAAGACGGAAGGATTACCGTTGGAACCCATGATGTGTGAGGAGAGGGAGGAAAGACGATCGCGGGCAGTGGAGGAGGAGGAAGAAGGAGAAGAAGAAGAGGTGGAGATGGAGGGGTTTTGAAGTTGACGGGAGCTCGTCATGATGGAAACGTTGCGTTGCCTGATCCCTGGGAACCAAATAATAAAAATAAAATAAAATAATAATAGGAAAATTCGAAAATTCGAATTTAACCTTCTCCAATTTCTCAGGTAATAACAATGCAGGATCGCTCAGGTTAATTCCCGTACGACTGCAGTAGTTTTCCCCGGAATCTGGCCACCGAAAGGACTAAAGCAACGAAAAACCTTGCTGCTTGCGTTCACCGGATCGAGAGATGAGGAGGAGGAATGAGGGGGTGGAGACTCCGAGCGGTTAAATCAGGGCGCCGCGATTGTCAGCGACAGAAATAGTACTGTATAGTGATACGTGAAGTAGAATAGAAGAGAAAGACAAAAGAATCATGATTCTTATTACCTCCCCTATTTAATAAATCCCTCGGCATTCCCCTGAAGCTCATCGTCCTCGGGCGCAGTTCCAACAAGCCGAGGAACTTCCGTAACTTCTTCGTCGCATGACGCACTGCGAGACCCTGTGGAGTTCACATGCTTCGTTTTACTCGAATAGGGCATGATTTTGCTCCTTTGAGGCGCATGTGCGAGTATTGATTCGCTTATCTTTTGTTTTATCTTCTATCTCTACCGTAGGACAAGACAGGACATTCCTGCTAGAATCTGATGTATACACTGATAAGCTATATAGCAATTGAATATGCTACTACTACTACTAGTAGCACTCCAGCTCGGTAATAATCCAAGCGATTACCCTGTCCAACAACGTGCAAAATACCCGGCCTACTAAGATAACTCATCTGACCAGCCTCTATG
Organism: Penicillium cataractarum; assembly: GCF_028827025.1. NCBI lineage: Eukaryota > Fungi > Ascomycota > Eurotiomycetes > Eurotiales > Aspergillaceae > Penicillium > Penicillium cataractarum. The sequence continues at coordinate 1,561,179 of NW_026622743.1, read as the reverse complement.
ATCTGGGCCCCCGTTTGGAGAAGACGATTTCTCAGCGGACCTCCCGACAGGCTCGCTGCGCCGCTCGTGTGTCATCGCGCCGAGCAGAAAAAAGGCGCAGTGGAGCCCCCTTGGCCCTTCTGGAATGTCCGGCCTGACAGCCTGATAGCGGGATATCTTTGGGCCATGCATGAAATGGTGCTTTGAGAGATATATTCAGTCTCCATCAAATGTCCTAGGTAATCATGGTATACTTCCCCCTAATATGATAGGAAGTTAATTAGCAACTAGAACCAAGTCATAAAATAACACAAACATCTACCATCCTAATGTAAATCGCAATTCTCTCTCTTCTCCGTCAGACTAAAATAGAACTCGGAATATTCTATTTCTACTGTGTGACCTCCTCCAAATCCCATCGGCGATTTGATTTACCCCCCGTGAGGAGAAACCAGCCCTATACTCCGTCTAGTAACATCTCCTCCTCTCCCCTTCCCCCCATGATCAACCTACCTAGTACCTAGGGCATCACCCTAAACATGAGGAGAAATAAAAATTGGAGAGATTATCATCTCCAGGGGTCCCAAAAAGTAAAATGCCGACGATCACGGGCCTCCGCAGGACTTAATTATTCACTACTCAACACTCCGTACTGTAAATCTGTAAATCCCGCCCGCCCGGTGCATTCAGCCAGTGTGGCCAATTTAGGGAATTTAGCCAGCGAAGACTTATCAACCAGATACAAAGTAACTAACTACTTACTGTAGTACTAATCTACTCTACTCTACCCTCCCCTCCCCTCCCCTGCTAATCTACTACTATACTACTCGATGTTTATGCCTACCGATTCAAACCCCTCGGACTCACGGCATGAATCGGCGATTGAACAAATTCACAAATTTCACAATTCGCGGCACCCGGCGGACTTTCTCCGACTCCAGCCGCTCGCCTCCGGGTTTGTCCCCGAGTTTTCGCGATGATGTCAGGTAGTTTGAAATTACGGGGTGGACAAAGGTTCCCCAGTATCTTAGATGAAGACCTGTAGATTATTAATATTATTTAGAGACCCCGAGACGAGGTAAGTGGCATATGCCACTGAACCTTGTCAACTTAGTTCTGAAGAACACGTACGTTGGCCATTCCTTGGAGGTTTGGCGCACCGCGCCTCTGGTCTCCCCGTCTATGTACTGTATTCTCCATTCTCCACACTTTCCAAACGTCCAGTGCGCTCCACTGCGCGGTCTCTCTCCCCCACGGACGCCAAGTCGGCCCAGTCTGGGCGATCTTTGCCCGGCATTGGGGCAATGGGGTAATTCGTTCCGCCGGTTGAACTTTCCTGTTACATCACTGGAGAATATGAACGTTGATTATGTATACAGAAAGGAAGATTGCGTTCAAATTTGAACTGTAGATGCTAGGACGTATATATATACTAGAGAAAAGGGAGCCCGATGTTTCATGTGCAGGAAATTAATGCTTCCCGAGAATGTCAGATTGTTGATCGATAGCTACGACATTCATGGCTGACGTTCATCTTCGATCAAGATATATCCATAGACACGTCTACCGGCTATGTATAGTCAACCCCAGATACCGGAATCCTTGAAGACTATCCTACCACGTGCCTCCAGACCCTTCAACCTTCACTAAAAGCTTATCCGAACTCTCCTGGCCACATCTAGATTCTACCAAGCACTGATCAAGCGTAAGTGTATATCTTCATATGCACAGCAAAAATATGGGATCTACAATCACCCTATACCGCAAATATACATATCCTATATACAATGTGCCACGAAAAGAAGCGGAAAAAGAAATTCCACAAGAAATTGAAAACGAAACAGCAAAAAGCAAAGATCTTTTCTCCTCCAGTCTCGTAGAAACGCCGACCCTTCTGAACCAATATGTAGAAAAGAACAGAAAAAAATCCAATATCAAATCCAATATCCACATCATAGATCTCCACAAAATCGTTCAATCACTTCCGTGTCAGATCCAGACATTCTCGGTGTAATTCATATCCCCTAAACGCCGGTGCAAAAAAAAAATGGGTTGCAGTGTATGAGCCATCAATATCAAAACGTGGAAAAACATCATATCGTCAAAAGGGGGTGGTTCCTGGGTGCATGGAAGAAGCGAATGTTCAAAGGAGTGTCGTTATTCATGCATTGGCGTTGGTGTCAGAGTTCGTGAGCCGATGATCCTGACTAGTTCGTGGTATGCGCCGCGGGTGGCACGGTGGGTGTCGCCGCGCCACTCTCAACGGGGGTGGTAGTGTCGACTCCATGGGCGCGGGTGCGGATGCGGAATCGATCGCGTAGTCTGGTTGACAGGCGGTTGCGATTGGGTCGAGTTGTCTCGTCGTCGCCGGTGGTTTCGCCTTGGTTGGCTTCACGGACGTGGCGGAGGGCGGCGAGACGTTCTTCCACGGTTGCATTGCGCATGCGGCGGGCGTTGAGAGGCCCGTGCAGGTAGTTTGTTAGACGGTGGGAGTGTCGGTTACTTTGGGTGCTGGCAGTGGTTGGGGTTGTAGTGGTGTCGGCGGCAGCGTCTGCGCTCTGCGGGTCGGCGTTCTCGCCTTCTTGCTCGGCATTGTCCTCGGTCTTGGGTGGGTTGAGGTCGATACGGCTGGGAGGGGAGTGTTAGTTGCTTTGTTTGATATCGTGTAGGATATGGCGAGACAAAGGGTTGTGCTAGGGAATGCCTGCACTAGAGCAAAACTTACCAAAGGGGACAAGTGCCTGACACATTGACAAGCCAAGGATCGATGCACTCAGGGTGGAACTGGTGGTTGCATGGCAGAACCCGCAGGTCTTGGCCCTTGATGAAGTCATCGGTACAGATAGGACAAGAGAAGTTACCACCATCTGGAGCAGCGTTGGGATTCGACTCGGTGGCAGTCGCAGCGGGTTGTTCGGTGACGTCGTTTTCAGTGTTCGGCAATTCAGTCTCGCGGGGAGTCGTCTGGCCGACATCGGAAATGCTATCTGACCGATGAGGGGAGTGCTCGCGGGCGGGATCCTCCGCGTTGGCCATTTCAACATCCCGTTTGGCGGCATCGACGCCGTTGGTATCGCCAAACTTGACGACTGGGATAGTGTCGAGCATGGCTTGCGCGATACCTCTTGCTCTACTTTGCCGTGGCCGACCAGCGACTCGGCGAGGCCCGTACCGCTCGGGATGACGGTGAGCACGGACCGCGCCGGTGATGATGATGCCCAAAAAGAGGGCTGTGATGATACCTGTGATGCTGTACAGGATAATCATCGCTGCAAAGAGTAATCAATACGTGATATTTCAATTTGGACGTAAGCAATACGGGAATCGAAGAGTACCCACCTGTGTTGGGGCTGTCACCAGTGGTATTAGCACTGGTGTCAACCGTAGTAGTGGTTTGATAAGACATTGGGATGATGGAGACGGTCTTGTTTGGAGCACTGCTCAAGGTCTGAGTGAGGTTGGCGACGGCAGTTAAATCCCTGAAGGTGAAGATGTAGCGATATGCCTCGGTTTGATCATCCGTGGTCAGGTTGCAATGGGTAGAAGAAGTACTGTAGAGGATGATGGCTGCAGCGGGGTCGGCAGCGGTAATCACACTTTGAACAGTCTGATCGACACCTAACTCTCCTGGATAATTCGCGGCAGAGTCGTCACAGGGGATACAGGCAATCTTGGTGCTATTGACGGCCAGAGAGTTAGTGGCAGTCACCTCAGTGATCGTGCCTGCGACGTCGAAACTCTGGAAGATGGGCAATTAGCATGCCTGTCGGGGATCAATGGGTAGCGAGGTAAGAGGAAGGAGGGAAAGAGAGAGAGAGAGAGAAGCAACGGAGTAGAGTGTCTAAGACGGGGTCTTACTTGGGCCTGGCTGGATGATAAATTGACGAGGTAATGCGTCAATGGGGCGAGGATCTGGCCGTTGAGTGGACTGGAACCTTGGATGCGGAAGCGCGCGGAGCTGGACCAGGCCAGATCGTGCGTGTCGTTGGTGGGCAACACCGAAAGATCCGCCAGCACAGGCACGATGATGAGGAAGAAGAAGGATAAGAAAGAGGAATAAGAATGCCACAGCCCCATTGCCGCGTGTGAGTGAGAGTTTCTTTACGGGAGGCGGCGGAAGTCCGGAGTGTGGGGGTGGACTGGGATCATTTGTTGTAGGACCCAGTTAGTTTGAGAGTGCTGGAGAGATCCCGAGGTCGGGGAGGGGCTGATGCAGCGTGGGATTGTGGATTTTGGATGTGCTCCAGTAATGACGAAGGGAGAAGACACAAAAAAGAGGAAAATGGAGGAGGGGAGTGGAGTTGCATAAGAAGGAAAACGGGAAAACAGGGAAGGAAAGAGGGGAGAGCTAAGGGCTGATCGTAGTATCCCCGTGGAGAAGTTGGGTAGATCCGATCATGGGCGATACGATAACGGGGGATACGCCATACGATGGAAGATGATAGGTATTGTAAGTATGTATTAGGTGTAACGGGGTACGCACGGAGTACCATATCAAGGCTGACGGGGCAATGCTGGGAAAGATTTCCACCTTGAAGCCATTTCAGACGACTCGTTCCATGGGCCGAACGGGGCACATGAACCCTTACATTATGTTATTGTCCATCTCACCATCCGTCAACTCGACACGACGAATCATAATTGTTTTTTGTTCCTGTCTGCGTTGGCATTGACCATGAAATTGGAAAGTGCAATCGTAATCGTAATCATGATGAAGTGGATTCTTTTTGAATCGTATAGATTGCTTACATGGACATCTCCGTTCGATCTTATCCGTCGTATACACAGCCATCACTCACCCATTCATAATCCTATTTGGGCTACGGTCGATCCTCCAGACGATGCTGCGCCCTGGGCCGAGTTCTGACAAATATTACACGCCAATAGTCGCCTGCAGGATGTCGATCGGAGAGCCCTGGGTTGGTATCATGGCACCACTTGCGATCGTCTAGAAGAAGGGTCTGTGACTGGGGGGGGATCCACTGTGTCGGAGGGCTGTCCGCGACCGACAGCCAGTAGTTTTTGACCTGGTTAGCCCAGATGAGGAGGGATTTTGACTCGTTTACTCCGAGAAGTGCCCGAAAGGATTAATGCACATCAAGCACTACTACTCCGTACACACGGACGATGGAGCTTTGCTTCTTTCCAGTCGGATGTATTGAGCAGTAGGTACTAATAGGCAATGGACAGAGCATTAGTGTTTCACTAATTGTAGCGAGCGACTCCGTCCACTTGGCCCCTTTGGATTACTCTTCGTACCCCCAGATAGTAGTGGACATGATCCCTGCTATATGACCGGAGCATATTGGCTATCATGGAAACGGAAATTGGTCGAGGATCATGGATGCAGAGCCCCGAATAGATAGGCTATAAGCAGAGTAAGCAACGGACATGCCGATTCAGGGTTGTGTTTCTGTTTCGCACAGCCCCGACGTGTCCTGTACATGACTAGAAACTGATCAACTATTTAACTGGCGTTCTTCCCCCCCCCCTCCATCCTTCCAGCTTCTTCGGTGGAGAGTCCCCCGAGGGAGCCTGACAGCCTCAGGCCACCCGGCTGAGACATGAGACCCGGTCAAGCCATTCTCCTAACCAATAAGAACCACGATAGGTAATAGTGGTCGCTACTAATCCGACGGACTAACCCACGACAGGGATGAGTTTCTCCGACAAGACCGTCAGACCTAAGACATTCTTCTTCCTTTTTGCAGTTCAGCAATGGACAGATTAGGAGTTCGTCCGTTATCTGCTTTCCCAACCCGAGCCCGAACTCTTCAGGCTCATCTGGGATCTTGGTTGGTTTTTTTGATTCTTCTGCGGATCATCCCCGCAGGCTAAAAAGGATGAGAGCGACCGGGATGGCGATCCATGCAGGTCTGTTGTTTGTGCGCACGGCCATGAGGAGTTATGCTCTGGGCCAGATTGGGGGTGGGAGAGAGAAGCCACCCGCTATGGGGACGAGGTATGTCGCCGCGTAGAGAAGTCCCCTCTTATCTCGATCGGGAAAATGGGGGGCATTGAGTATGTCGAGTGTAGCATGTACGAGCATATACAATTCCGGCTCTCCATTCTTGAGACCAGCTAAGAAAAAAAAAGGAAAGAAAGAATATATAGTACTTCCATCTCCCCCCAAGGACGGCACTTCTTGACACTCCTTCCCCGTACAGATCTCAGCTCGAGCATGGGCCGCGGCGGCAAAAGAAAAGACAGACGCAAAGGGCACATCCCGAACCGGGCGGCATCCTAAACCTTAAACGCGGACAACCCATTCAGGTTTGATGATTGAGATTGATGATTGATTACGAGAAGGGTAGTACCGAGCCGACGAGAGGTAAGAACGTGCGGGGGAATATCTTCTCCTTGGCTACGATGATTATGCGGCAGTAACTCTTTCAAGTAGCTATGAGTAGCTACTACTAAAGAGTTACGGATAGAAGTAGATATCCATAGTCAAGGTAGATTGTACAGTACTAACATCCTATCTCTCTTGTAGGACCTAAAGGGGGGTCAAAAAAGGTCCAGCCGGGGCTTCTGGGCGGAGCCTTGTGATTTGTGGAGGCCCAAGTGGGGGAAGGTCGAGGCTCTCATCGACCCGACAGGAAGAAAAAAAAAGAGGAATCTGGGTGTTCTTGTTCTACTGTAGTAGTAGACTAGTAGTAGTCCGAGAGTTCTCCAGTCTCCAGTTTGGGTCCAGTCCAGTCTCTTCCATTAATAGCATGCAGTTCCAGTTCCCATGATTTCTTGGTATACTACTACTCTACAGTAGTTCTTCCTACTCTTCTCTTCCTACTGATACTCCCCTCCTCTTCCTGACTCCCCCGTACTTTGGACAGCCTTTCGGTTGATCTGCCCCAGCGGCTACATCCGTCTCCTCTTCATCTTTCCTCTTTTCCCCTCTCTCCTAGCTAAACCTCCGCTGAATGGTTGCTCGACGATACCAAACGAACCACCCCCCCCATCCCCCGAACCTCGAAAAAAAAAGTTGAACCTTTCCCCCTTCGATCGGCACTCCACTTCCAAAGTCGATCCACTCCCGCTTTCACCCATGACAGTCTAAGAACCACCACGACCACCAGGACACTTGCACTCCAAACTTTCTTCCTCCTACCCCAGCCCGTTCGACCACCCTTTCTCCTCCCTGTCGTCCACCCCCCCATCCTAGGTCTCGCTCTTTGATCTGGGGGTGCCTGTTCGGGCGCGATAGGCGTCGCACCATGCCCTCCGAATCTTTCATCGAGTCCTTTTCCAGGGACTGGGAACGATGCTTTGACAGGAAGCCAATCTCCTCGTACGTTGGGATTTTACCCCCGGGGCTTCGATAAATTCGGAGCCCCCCCCCCTTCACATAACCCGGCTCCCAACCATCCCGACGTGGGATTGCGTCCTTAATCTCTTCTTTTTCCCCCCTCCTCGTCTAACGTCCGTTTGCCCATGGCTTAAACAGAAATCCGGTCATTTCCGACCTCGACGTCGAACACAATGAACTTGCGCAGACCTGGAAAACCTTTGTTCGCCATCTTCCGCCCGGCACTCGAGTCGAACGGGGCGACCGACCCCCGTCGGTGAGCGATGTCGTCGCCCTCGTACGGAATACGCAGTCTCTCTGGAGGTCTCAGCCTCGACAACGGGTCTTTGAACAGGCAGGGGCTCTTTGCGACAGATTCGTGCCGACATTGGAAACGCATGCAACCTTATTGGCCGTCCTGCCGGATGCCGACCTCTTCCATGCACCTCTCTTCTATAGCGTGCTACAGACATTGATCAAGGTGGGTTGGACGGGTTCCCCTCCCCGCCTCCTGGCGATACGAGGCGAGAAAAGTAGTAATGTGGTGCTAACCGTTGTCAATTCTATCCATAGGCATCGGCACACTACCCTCATGTCATTGAGGGACTAATTACCGCCCTGCTAAATATCCATAGTGCCCTCATCTTACCCTCCCAACCCATCTCCTCCTCTACTCATCTCATGCCCGTCGCCAAGATATACGCCTTGTGCTTCTTTTTCCTGGCCGAGTTTATGGATTGGTTCATCCGGCGATCCACGTGCGAATTGCTGAAAAGTCACAGCCAGGATGCATACTCGGAATTCCATCACCTCGTCAGCTGTATCCAACGCCAGGCCCGGGCTCTCACGGATTCCTCCGACGCCATGGATGTGGACATGGACGAGAAATCTGATGCAGCGTATAGCCCACGTGCCCTCTGGGAAGAATCTCAACTTAGCAAGGTCGGCCGCCAGGGGACGGATCGTCGGATAGCGGCCCAGAACACAATTACACGCCGCCTGATCTGGGAGATTCAGCAGGATGCCGAGGAACGTGCTCGAATTCGACGGCAAAGGGACCAGCTGCTTACGGACATGCTGAGGGCTGTCAATAACCAGCTGCGTCCGGTCAATTCGCAGACCAATGGGATTGTCTGCATGACCACTGCCGCGCCAGACCTGGGTAGGTGCGACCCTTCGTACTCTGCCGTTCAACTATACTAATTTGGACATGATTTTTTAGTGACCTCTGCGTTTGAATGGTCTCGAGTATCCAAACGTCGCCTCGCACGTCTAGAGCTTCAGAATGCTTCCAAACATTTGGAAGGCTTCTTTGAAAACGACGATCAGATTGCCGACCTGGACCCTAATGCTCAAATAGCTATTGATAGCAGCGTGGCCACGACTCTTCAGACGTGGGTCACCAGCCCGCAGTCTCAGGCTCTCGCTGTCGGTGGATCCCCATCAAATGTCTACCCCAGTCCCGTGGCCTTGATATCGGCTTGTTATGCCTCTTTTTCCCGTCGAGCACGACTACCGATTATTGCCCATTTTTGCACTCTACCCGAAAAGGACGTGAAGGGCCTTACCCGGCACCAACAGGGTCTCATTGCCCTTACCTATAGCCTGATTCGGCAATTGATCGATTGCCTCCCTACCGTTGTGGACAGCGACTCGCTACTTGACCTGAGCGCCGAGCGATTCCGCCAGTTGGACGGCACAATCTCTAGCTGGAAGGCAGCTCTAGCCTTGGTCGATACACTGCTACATTTTGTACCGCCCTTACTTGTCTGTGTGATCGACGGTATCGACACGATTCACGATGCCTCGACCGATGCCGCCCTGCGAGAGTTGATACGCGTCCTTCTCACCCACACGCGTCACCAGCCCCAGCCCGCCAATAGCGAGTGTGCGAGCCCAACCTTCTTGTTCAAGGTTCTCTTCACCGTTACCGGTCGGCCTAGCGCGCTGGTGGAGACCATGTCGGAGAATCAGCTCATCCTGACCGAGCCAACGCACTCTGCCGAGCCCACCCCATCCGACGCTGTCCTCACCTCGGATCTGGGAGTCGTCATGATGAATGCTTGAGTCACTCTACCTAATTGAGCATGGCTGAACTCGGCTGCGTCTCACTTCACGAATTCCCTTTTTTCTTCTCATCCAATCCTCCCCCTGGTCTAGTTGAGACCATCTGAAAAAGATCCCCTCTGGATCACATAGATCCGATCTCCGCGCCATTAGGATTTGACTTCCTTGGCCACGAGACTTTCTTATGACGCATGAGGCACGAACGGCGACTTCTGAGCAATACTTTCTTCTCGCTACTTGCATGAGCAATTTTGATCGGAGATACCTTTTGGCTCTCTCTCGAGAGAGTGTGGTCTTCACTCTGTTAATTATTTTCTGGTCTCCTCTTTTGTTGGCGTCCCTTGCTGCGATTTGATCCGTGCTTGACTTTTCTTTTTTTTCTGGCACTTTGGCTACTGGCGTCTGGAAGCTCCCCTGGGAATATGGATATGGGGGATTATCATGCCATGGCCGTCCTATACATTTCGGCCATTCAGTCTGCGGACTTGTGCATTTTGGCTCCTTTTTTGCTTTTTTTTTTTCTTTTTCAGTGACTTGTGGTAGACCGTGTATTTATACTGCTTGCTCGCTGTGATACCCATGTCTAGAAGTAATCTGCCTTGCTTGATTCTATCATCATCCGTGTTTTTAGTAAGTCTCGCGGAAATCGATTTCCGAGTCAAGGAGTACATATCCAGGCGGTTTGAGCTGAATGTGGACTGTGCTGGGTGAAAATTGCGGGTCTGATACTCGGCCTTGGGTGCCGATGCGGGGGCGCCTGGTGATGGAGCCTCTGGAGATTGAATTCCGCCCGCCATTTACTTAAACGTGCCCTTGAGAAGCCACTGCGCCCGCGCACTGATCACTGATTGATAAAAGATCAATTTTGAACGAGATGGCAGTAAACGGGCACACGGCCATCCCCGCACGACTCACTCAAGAGTCTACTATCCAGCTGGACGAGTTTAAGCAGATCTGCTCTCGCTCCATCGATACCTCGACTTACCCACTTGCCTGTGCTGTCAACCACAATGTCCCTGTATACGATATTCCCGCACTCGATGCACAGCAACTAACAGCCGATACAATCTCCCGCCTCCAAGATGAATGGCACCACGTGCTCCACACTGGACCGGGAGTCTTCGTTCTACGAGGCATGTACACACCTACCAAATACGCCTCCATCCTATCCGCTACAAACGACGCCTTCGACCGCATCATCGCCCGCGAACGCGCCTCAAATACTTCCAAGGGCGACCACTTCGCAGCCAGCGGCTCCAACGATCGTATCTGGAACGCCTTCTCTAAGCACGGCCTCGAAGACCCAGCCTCTTTCGCCGATTACTACGCCAATCCCTGGCTAGCAAGTGTCTGCTCCGCCTGGCTAGGCCCAGGCTACCGGGTAACCGCCCAAGTCAATGCCGTCCACCCCGGCGGCGCCGCACAAGAAGCGCACCGCGATTACCACCTCGGTTTCATGGACGCCGATGCCTGCGCGGGGTTCCCCGCCGCAACGCAGTTAACCTCGCAATTCCTCACATTGCAAGGCGCCGTCGCGCACAGCGATATGCCCCTCGCCTCGGGTCCGACCCGCTTCTTACCGTTCAGTCAGACCTATCCACCGGGGTACATGGCCTGGCGACGACCCGAGTTCCGGGCCTTCTTCCAAGAGAATTACATCTCTTTACCGCTCTCCCTGGGCGACGGGGTATTCTTCAATCCGGCACTTTTCCATGCCGCGGGCGCGAATGTGATGGATGCGTCTGCGGGTGGATTCCGACGCGTTGCGAATTTGTTGCAGATTAGTAGTGCCTTTGGGAAACCTATGGAGAGTGTGGATGCGATTCCGCTTGTGGAGGGGTGTTGGGATATCCTTTCTGCGCGGTATAAAGGCGCGGGCAAGAAGATTGCGGGTCGTGATTTGGATCCTGCGTGTTGGGGGCAAGAGGCGAGGGAGGTTAGGGCTTTGGTGCAGGCGTTGGCAGAGGGGTACCCGTTTCCTACGAATTTGGATCGGAGACCGCCTGCGCCGGGGAGGATGGCGCCGGAAACGGAGCAGGATGTTTTGGTGAGGGGGTTAGAGGGGGGTTGGTCGAGGGTGGAGGTTGTTGGTGCGTTGGAGAAGATGAGGATGGAGTCGAGGGCGTGACCTTGTAGTGGTGACAATGGTGACTAGTGTGTCGAGGTAATGTATATAGGGCTGGAATGATGGATTATGGATCTGGTGTTTCATCTTTTGAGCGGAGTCTTGTTAGGATTTTCGAGTGGAGGTGTCAAACTGTCAACATCGTTGTTGTTGCTCCTCGGATATTTAGCCAGTCGTCTTGGAGGTACGTCTAGACTTGTTGAGTACAGAGAATTGTACATCGTATCCGGACTGCCTATGAATTATGCTATACAGTATAGCGTGCTTTGATCGGGTTTAGCGCTGTGACCCGCTCGATCAGAGATTTTACTTAAAGGAAGGTGATCGGCTTGAAAGTGGCCTTGAAGATACGATTGAGGCTGTGAGTAGGCTGTGAGTACGTCTCGTTAAACTCATAGCCACTATTTTATTGTAGCGTATGAGTCAGAACTAAGATGACGGGACAGAGGTCATTTAAAGATGATGATACATCCATGAGCCCCGTCTTCATCAACTTCACGAATTCGAACTACCTATTCTTATCGGACTAAATATCTTTCAACCCAACAAACAATACCTACAACTTCTACAAGACTACAACCACAACACAAACCACAATGTCGACAAACCCAACCATTCAGTCTAATAGCTACAGAGCTATCCGCGCTACCTACACCCCGACTACTATAACTGTCTACCAAGCCTATTCACCCGAAATCGCCAACCCAGCGCTTAAAGCCCAAACATTTCAGCCACCCTTCTCTCGCACCCGCATGACCTGGATCAAGCCCTCATTCCTGTGGATGGCATACCGCTGCGGATGGGCGACAAAACCACGGCAGGAGCGCGTCCTAGCCATCGAGATGACGCGCAAAGGATTCGAATGGGCTCTGCAGCATTCATGCTTGAGTCATTGGGGTGACCAGCGGAAGGAAATTGCAAAGGACAAAGACCAGTGGCAGCAGCAATTACGCGACAGTCCCGTCCGGATTCAATGGGACCCCGAGCGTGATCTTAAGCACCAGCCTTTGGAATATCGGTCTATTCAAATTGGGCTAGGGCTCGGGGCTGTCGAAAGCTATGTCGATGAGTGGATTGTTTCTATTGTCGATGTGACGGATACTATGTGTAAAATACGGGAATATCTGGAGGCGGGAGACTTGGACTCTGCTAGAGCTTGTTTACCCGAGGAGAAGGCTTATCCGTTGTCGGAGGAGTTGACAAGAATCTTGCATGCTTCGTGTTAAAAGGTGAGGGGGGCAGTTCGGAATATATGGACGTGATGTACTATAGGCTCATTTCGAATCTTTGGTTATGCACCTATTATATCCGTTGTAATTATCTCCATGCCAAGTTCATACATTGAATGCCGATGTATATAACCTTGAAAATTTCAAGGCGTGAAATAAAAAGATTCAAAAGCTCAAACGAGTTCGGAATTGATAATACCGGTAAGCCTGTGAAATTTCAACGATTTCGTGTGTGCATTGCCTACCTGTCATGTGGAAAGGTTGATTTGACATCTTATGAATGTCTATTACTGTTTGAAACTCTATTGGAATAGATATGTTCACCGGTGACTAGTGTCGAGGTAATGTACATAGGGCTGGAGTGATGGATTATGGATCTGGTGTTTTATCATTTAAGTGGAGTTTTCTTAGTGCATAGAATTATTAAATGAATCCGATTTCGAGTGGACGTGTCAAGTCGACATTGTTGTTATTGCTACTCGGATACTTGTCCAGTCGTCTTGGATAGATGCACGTCTAGACCTGTCGAGTACAATTCTCTTGAACTCTCTACTGATACTACATACTGTATGGTGTGCTTAACACGGACCTTTTGTGTTCATTCGTCCTCCCCCTGGCATTGGACCCCTGGAATCGGAAGCCCTAGATCTAGTGATATTATTGGATGATGATCTCAAGCCACCCGGTGGAGACGGGTGGACCTGCGTTTCCATGGGTGCCACGACGGAAATTCAAAACGAGGGGCGAATTTTAGGAATTGGGAAAGGATCAGGAACGGACTGTGTAGCCAGGGAATGTAGAAATAAAAATAGCATGGATATTAGGGGGGCGGAGATTAATATAGTAGGAGACACTAAATAGATCAAGGAATAGAGTATGGAGTTCGAGTTTGACCATTACCACCAGTTCATGAGTTCATTAAGAATGCGGCTGTCATTACAAACTAACCAGTACTAACTGTAACTAGTGGACTGGACCTTCGAAAGGAATGGCCGTCTCACATTTTTTCGGGGGAACATGCTGGTAAGTGGTAACGCTGGTGAAACCGTGTGGCTTGAAAATGGCTTGCTCCAGGGCCCAAAGGGCTGAGTTTATGGGCAACTCTCTCTCTTTTTCTCTCTCCACACTTCGCGTTTTTCCCCGAGTGCACACCCCTCGACTCATTTGCCAGGGTTTCAGTTCTTCTTTCAGCCGGTCGTTTTCTGTCACTACAATCCCGTACCACACACTCGCTTTTTCTCACTACCTTGCCTCGGCCGTCGCCGATCTCACTTTCTCCACCGCGTCGAGCCTACGAAATCCTGCGCTCGCGCACACAAGTGGAGGATCATCGTCTACCCACTGGCCAACAACCACTGGTCGGCACCCACATCCTACCGAAAGGCCCAGCAGCTACGTAAGACGGTCTCAGCGAAATTCTGGTTCTGAATTGTGCTGGCCCTAGAGGCAGAGCAAGACTGTGATCTCAGCCTTGACAAAAAGACCCGTAACCTGGTCTGGTCCAGTCCGAGTCTCAGCAAACGAACGAACCACAAACCTTCAAATCCAACCGCCCCAAACGGCCGAGATTATTTTTTCTCTCTTCGCCCAGTGTTTCTCCACCCAGGAGCGCCACCTCTCCTCCACTTGACACCCAATCGGGGCCAACCAGCTGTAGCATCGATCTACAGCTCCATCCCATAAAAGGCACTCGGCCCCCCCCGCTCGCTCCCTTTCTCTCCTGCGATGAAGGGGTCTTTGGGGATCGCACCGAAGCGATTGTCGACTCACCGGTTTCAACAAATTCCAGACTTACCACACGACGCCATGTCGAATCCAAACGACGTGACGATTGATATCCCCCTCACGGAAACGATCAGCCGTGGTCAGAACGGTGCCCGGAAATGGGGCTCACACGCCGGATCAACCGTGCCTATCAATGGCTTCCAGGACGATAATGAGAAGGAAGCTACGAGTGGCCCTGGTCGTCGCCGTCGTCAGGATACGGATATCAATGAGGCAACGGGGAAACCTTCTGAGTCGCCGGAGGATGGAACGATTAATCGCATGGGCCGTATCTACCAGGCTATCTACAACTTTTCTATTGTCACTCGTTACATGATTTATGTCGTTCCTATTGGCATTATGTTTGCGATTCCGATTATCGTCGGCGCCACGGTGGCACCTAATGCGAAGATCGGTGGTGTTCATATCTATTGGTTCTTTACTTGGATTGAGGTCGTTTGGGTGAGCTTGTGGGTGTGCAAGATCTTTGCCAAGTTTATTCCCTACGTGTTCCAGTTCTTGTGTGGTATTGTCAGTTCCGGAACGCGCAAGTATGCGCTTATTCTGCGGGCTCTGGAGACCCCTATTACGATTGTGCTGTGGTCGGTTATCTCGCTGGTTACTTTCCTTCCGGTATGTTTTTCGCCAATATCATGGGATGTGCAGTTTCAGGACTGACCAAGCTATCATATAGATCATGACCATGAACCCCAACAAGCAATCCAGCGATGATACCAGTGTCAAGTCCTGGGAGAAGAGCCTCAAGAATATTCTTTTCGCCCTGCTTGTTTGCAGTCTTATTTTCCTAGGCGAAAAGGCCCTCGTTCAGCTAATCTCCATCAGCTACCACCGCAAGCAATTCGACACCAAGATCAAGCAATCCAAGCACAATGTCTACCTGGTTGGTCTTCTCTTCGAGGCCTCCCGCAACATGTTCCCCATGTACTGTCCCGAGTTCAAGGACGAGGATGCCATCATCTTCGACTCGCTCCTGGCTCAGTCTACCGGTAAGACCAGCAAGCGCAGCTCCATCATGCCTCTGCGTATGATGCAACAGGTTGGTCGTCAGGTCGGTCACAATGTCGGCCGCATCGGTGACAAGGTGACTGCTGCCTTTGGTAACGTTGCCTCGGAGCTTACTGGAAAGCAAGTGTTCAACCCGCAAGCAACTCACTCGATCGTTATTGAAGCCCTCGAGCGCAAGCGATGTGCCGCGGCGCTGGCTCGCCGTATCTGGATGTCGTTTGTCGTCGAGGGCCGTGATGCGCTCTTCCTGGAAGACATTGTTGAAGTTCTGGGACCTGACCACGAGGCGGAAGCCGAGGAGTGCTTTGCTGCATTGGACAAGGATGGTAACGGCGACGTCAGTCTGGATGAGATGATCCTCACAATCAGCGAGTTCGGCCGTATGCGCAAGTCGCTGAACCACAGCATGCACGATGTCGACCAGGCCATTCACGTTCTGGATAACCTTCTGCTCTCCGTCGCCTTCGTGGTTGGTGTCTTGGTCTTCGTTTCGTTCGTTACTACTGGTTTCGGTACTGTCATTGCTGCCGGTGCTACTTCCCTGCTCTCCCTGAGTTTCGTCTTCTCCACTACCGCCCAGGAAGTTTTGGGTTCCTGCATTTTCCTATTCGTCAAGCATCCCTTCGATATCGGTGATCGTGTCGACATCGGTGACAAGTCCTACGTTGTCGAGCGTATCTCCCTGCTGTTCAGTGTCTTCCGCACCGTTGGTGATCACCGCATGACCCAAGTGCCCAACAATATCCTGAACAGTTTGTGGATTGATAACTTCACCCGCGCCAATGCCATGCACGAGCAGCTTACCGTGCCCGTGAGCTTTGATACCAGCTTCGCTGAGATCCAGGCACTGCGCGAGGAGATGGAGGTCTTTGTTCGCGACCCGGCCAACAGCCGTGACTTCCAGCCTGACTTTAATATCGAGGTTGTCGGCGTCGGCGACATGGACAAGCTCGAGCTTCGTGTTGATATCCGCCACAAGTCTAACTGGTCTAACGAGACTGTCCGTGCTGCCCGTCGCTCCAAGTTCATGTGTGCTCTCGTTCTGGCTATCCGCAAGGTTCCCATTCGGGCTCCCGGTGCTGCTGCTCCCGAGGAGGAGTCCAAGGATGATGGTGACGACAAGCCCGAGGGTGCTACCGGTACTGGTGATAACAAGTCTGCTCAGGCTGGTGCTGCCGCTGGTGCGGATGGCAAGCGTGATGGTTCTGGACAGGCTGGCGGTCTCACCCCTGCTGCTGCGGCCGCTGCTAGCGGCATGATGACCTACGACGCGCAAACTACTGGCTTCGAGCAGAACCGTTATTCCGGCTCCGTCACTCACCGTGGTTCCATGGCTGCCAGCCAGCGTGAAGCTGCCATCGCAGATCGTTTGAATGCCCGCTCACCCGTTGTCCCGGCCGTCGACCCCGGCCGTGATGGCAACGATGGTCTCTACCGTACTGCCACCAACACCTCCAACCAGGGCAACCAACTGAGCGTGTATGATGGCAACACCGGCGTCTCGCGCGGTCTGTCAACCGGCCACCGCAAGGCCGGCTTGCGCGCCTCATACCACGACGACGACGCACAAATGCCACCACCCCTCTCCCCCGTGGCAGCCGGCATGACCCCCTCCCACAGCGGCGTGCCCATTCTCAACACCCCCGCGCCCCCGGGCTCCCGCGGTAGCACTCGTTATGAGCCACCCACTACTCACGCACCTACTTCCCAACCCGGCGCCCACCCCATCGGCTCCTTCGCTCAGTCCTACTACGGCCACGAGGGCACATATGACTCCGTCGCGCTAAACGGTATCACGCCCGATCGTGCCACCGCCTCTTCCAGCCAGTACGATATGCCGGACCGGTATGACCCCGTCTCCCCGCCATCCATCTACTCGCCGCCGCAGCCGCAGGCGCCTGCGCCGACGCTCAAGAATGGCCGGAAGCACTCGCCGTATGGTGAGCACGAAGCATGAAAGCGACAGTGAAATTTTTGCCGTGATATCGGTTTTCTTTTTCTTTCTTTGACAAAAACTCATTTCTTTCATTGTCGGTGTTGATACCTAGATTGGGGGTGGTTCGTTCGCATTACTTTCTTTTTTCATCTTGTCGGATTTCAAAATCTTTCCTTTGGTTTTGGTGTTGTATGATATGGGCCCATATGGCTGGTTGATCGGTCGATCGAAGCTTTCTTTTATTTTACATACATCAATGGATGATGTGGATGATATCTCATACAAATATTCATGTGTCTTGGCTGAAGATGCAGAATGATCAACTTTCATAATTACTATCAAGGAACTATCTAGTAAAATTGACCTTTCCTCCAACCGACACTAGGAAACCTCGGTCAATATGTCCGCTATGGTCAGAAATCCCTCGAGAAGTACAGTCAGAGATATCCTCCAACGGTCTTGAAGCTAGCCGTTCTCAATTTGAACATTTTGCGGTTAGTCACTTCCGTAGCTCAGGAGTGTGCTACCCTTTCTTCTCCGGAGCAGTCTAGACGAGAGCAACAACCTAAACTAACCAAAGTCCAATCTTTGAGTCTTGTATGACTCAATGAAACCCTTAGTTAACTAAACCCTCGTCTCCATGTAACGCAACCTCCTAAATCCAATAGTGCCTGGAGCCTATCCACTCACACAGCGCTAGCCCTGGCCCTAAAGCACGATAAAAGGACGAAGCTCCTGACCCTCCCGTCGACTAATCACTAATTGATCACAGTAGTAGTGCATAGTGTACTTTTTCCAGGGTTTCCCCTTCCACCGTGCGACCCTGAGAGACATTACTAACCAGAATAGGCACTAGCAGCCATCGGTTGAACTGGTTTGGTTAGAAGTTGGTCCCTGCCAAGCCGGGCTGGGCGGCAGTTTTGGTCTGGCGAGCGCGGCGGAGATTGCACTTTAAGCCTCATTTCTTGGCTACAGAATCAAGGCTCCGAATCTGTTGGTAACTTGGTTGTGGATTGAGTGGTTAGTGGGTACAGCAGCGAGGTCCGCCAGGGTGAGGTGCAAGCGAAATTGTGGGAATATGGAATGGACCCTGATATACTGTATAATAAGACTCGTGGGCCCAGGGCAAACATGATTCAGGTCCAATATCAATCAAGCCTTCTTATCCTTCGTTGATCCCCAAAACACACATCACCACTACTGCCAGAGCAAAAACATATTTCCCACAGCCATGACAACCCCCATCTCCGTCTCCGACGGCTGGTGGACATTCACCAACTACGCCCCCCTCACCACAACATACACCCCAGCCCCAGGCTGCACTGCATCGGAACGACTCGGTCTTGGATATGTCAATCACGGCTATGTCAACCTCGAATACGGTGTGCAATGCACCAGCGAAGTGAAATTTGAAGACTGCATGCCCACCGCAACGGCAACGGCGACTTCCTTCCCCGATCCGCCCACTGAAGCTGGCTGGGCGGGCATGGGAGGCTACTACTCACCGGGCCTGTACTGTCCCTCGGGGTGGGAGACTATTGGCGTTGCGGCGCGCGATGCTAGCAGTTCCCTCACTTCGTCGGGGATACTGAGTGCGACGCCGACTGTGACGATTAGTACCTCGGACCCCATGTCTTATTATTATGCGACAGCAACGTGGGACGATCCTGCTACGCTGTTGAGGGATAATCTTGAGCCGCAGCAGACTATGGCTGTTTGCTGTCCTAGGTAAGATAGACAGCCGAGTACAAACACTCTGGTACAATCATTCTAACTAACTCGATACAGCTCATTCATCCCCGACCTCCTCGGCGGCTGCTACTCCATCGTCTCAGACTACAAGCTCACATGGGGCTGTCAATCCTACACAGGCTACAACTACGAGTACGGCGAGGTAACGGAGACATACACCCACGGCACGCACACGCGCACTTACGTTAGAGAAGAGCCAACGACTACCATTTACACTACCGAGACTGACACGCATACTTTCAACCGTCTTGAGAAGAGCACTTACTCGGCTATCTCGTACGTGCCTATGATTACCTTGCTGCATCATGAATCGGACTTGGCGAGCGCGAGCTCGGCTTCGGCGTCGGCGACGGGGTCTAAGGCAGGGAACGCTACTGGCACTGCGGCGGCGACGTCGAATGCCGCGGTGAGGTTGGTTGGTGGACGCCATGGGTGGAATGGGATTGGGGCTGTTGCTGGGATTGTGATGGCGGCTATGGGGTTGGGGGCTGCTATTGTTCTGCAGTGAGGAGGATATTGATGGAGATGAGTTAAAGTGAATCATAATATGTATGGATATCTTTAATGTATGTCTATGGATCGTGATCTGTTGTGTGTAGTAGCCCAAATGTGTATAGATCGTATGGCATATCGTACCTATTCCAGGGTAAAAAATTCTACTGGCCAAGGTAAAATTCGGTTTAAATACTTTAAAATGGAGTGCGACAGTCTTGCTCGGACGCAAAGCCTCAACTAGCCAGCGCAGAGCATACCAAAACACAGCTGTCCAACGAGAATCAAAAGTAGAGATAGTCCATTCCAACCTCTACCTGATACCAACACGTGGTAATTGAAAAGAGGTACATATATATTACAAAAGGCCCAGACGACCTAGCCGCCGTTGGGCCCTCTTATGGAAAGAAGGCCGTACACCATCAATGATCACTCCATCGGTATGGCCACCTTACCTGCCACTCTCCTTCCAGGGATACCCAACGGGATCATCCTTGCGGGTCCAAATCTTTGACTTCTTCTTGCTGACAATATGCTCCACAAAGACCTCACGCGCATACTTCGCCTTGTACTTCCGGATCCAGCGCGGATCCCAGAGTTCACTGGCAATGCCGAGGTCCTTGCAGCATCGCACCAGCGCATTAGATCGACATCCCTCGGTAGCCGTGGGAATGCCATCGGGAGAGAAGTAGTCTTGCTCACCGCGGGCGACGGAGACAAGTCTAGAATAAACAAGTTGATTAGCGTGAGATCAGAGTACCTGGGCTTCGAAGGCCCCGGTAAAGGATGTGATTTCTTACCGGCCATTGCAAACAAGCGCATACTCTCTCGTCACCGTCTTCGGAGTGACAATGCTCTCACTGCGTGGAACGAGACCCCATCCACCCGGTCCGAAAGCCTTGTTCAGGATACGGCGGTACTTGATCTCGGGGAGGTAGACGATTCCATCGGGCTTAATCTCGACTTCCTCCGGGGCAGTTTCGGCCAACAAAATGTCGGCCGCTTCTTTGGGGAAGGGCTCCGCAGAAAGACCGTGGAATGAACGTGTCCAGTCGATTTTTTCCTCTGGCGCAGCCTCGAGCTCGAGTGGTTTATCGGCAAGTCCGCTCTTGGAGATGTTATCTGTCGTCGTACGGTTGGGGGTCGGCGCGGCGACGCGGGATGCTTGGTTGGAAGAGGATGAGGGGGAAGATGTTGTTGAGGAGGTAGTTCGGGGTGTCTGGCTGGTTGCGCCGTTGTTGTTGTTGGTTGGGGTTTGGGATCGCGTTGAGCTGTAGGTAATGGCGCGCTTGGTGATGAGGTGGGAGGGCTGGCAGGAGCTGATTCGTGTACGTGAAGCTTGGGAAAGGGCTGTTGCATTCTGGAGATTCTCCAGTGCCCGCCAGGCGCGGTATCGTAGTGCTGACATGGTGCGTTGACGTAAAGGAAGGAGCTGGAGAGCTGCAAGCTGTGAAGTCACTGCGATATGGAGCGTCACGTGATACCTAACGGGATGGCAAGATTGAGTCTACGAGGAACGGCGTAGCCAGATGAGTCGTGAGAGGCGATCGTGTATCAATTGAGTTGGGGATTTATTGTACAGGCTGGTCTTCAGCTATGCTGATGATGCTTCATGCATCCTTGGTTTGTGTTCGCTCGTCATTGCCCTTGCGCTTCCAACATTCGCGAAAGGCCTCCATCTGCAGTGATTGTTAGGACAGTCCGTTTGAAAAGGGAGGATATTCGCTTGGAGTGAGTATTCCGGGTAAAATGCGACAAAGGGGTATCGAAACAAGGTATTGATGTATATTGGAGGTTGGTTTTGGGGACTCGCAAGCGGATGGCACCAGATGCCAGATCAAACTCACTTCTTTGCTGCATGCGCGCCAGTCTTTCTTTGCATAATAGCAGTCATTCATCTTGTCTTGCTCGGCTGTTATGTATTAGCTTTCAAATTTCGAGAAAGGAAGCTCGAGGCTACTCACTGTGGCACCCTGTGCTATAGATGCGCTTGTCCCTGCAACAGTCTTAGCTTCCCAGATCAACCCATATGCTTCGTAGCAAATTCAAATACCAATCATCCGGCTCATCATCGTCTTCAGGGACAATCTTGGGCTGTTCTGCGTTATTCGACATGGCCTCAACTCGTGATATCGTAATATGTGCAAGCGATCGGAGACTCGGAGAGATGGTCGGTTGGCCTCGGCGGGAGAAATGGATTTATCTTATCGGCCATCCCCAGCATTCCCATCATTTCCCCCTCCATCAACAATGGCGACGCCCACTGGCAACAATGCCAACCTCACGGGCAAGAGACTCAATGTCCTGGTCTATTCCGGTTCGCTCACTCACTCTGCCTGGCAACTCAGCCGTTTTCTGACCGATAATGGCCCGACAGGAACCGGAACGACCGTTGACTCAGTCCGCCACTGCCTCTACACCTTGCGCCGCCTGTTAGCCCCCAACTATGCAGTCACCCCCGTGACGGGCGACATGCTCCTGAAGGAGCCGTGGACGGCAACCTGTGCCTTGCTGGTGATACCCGGTGGAGCAGATTTGGGATATGGACGAACGCTCAATGGCGAGGGGAATCGGCGCATTGCTCAATTTGTGCGCCGCGGTGGAAAGTACCTCGGTTTTTGTGCGGGCGGCTACTATGGGTGCAAGAGATGCGAGTTTGAGGTCGGCGATAAGACTATGGAGGTCATTGGGGACCGCGAGTTGGGTTTCTACCCAGGAACTTGTCGGGGAGGTGCATTCCCTGGTTTCGTCTATCACAGCGAGGCTGGCGCGAGGGCGGCCGGACTGGACGTTTCCAAGGAAGCTTTGAGTATCGGCACGGTGCCTACACATTTCAGGTCTTACTACAATGGTGGAGGTGTCTTTGTAGATGCTCCGCTGTTGAAGGACAAGGGTGTGGAGGTATTGGCTAGCTACTCTGAGAAGCTTAATGTCGACCCAGGCGAGGGCGCTGCTGCTGTTGTCTACTGCAAAGTCGGAGATGGCGCGGCTATCTTGACGGGGCCGCATCCAGAGTATGTGTCATCTATGCGATAGAACCGCCCACTACTAACTTTTTGTCTAGATTCGCGGCGGTGAACCTTGACCCCAAAGCGAACGGCCCTGAATATAAAGAGGTCGTTGACGCGCTGACCGCTGACGATAAGGAGCGTACAGACTTCCTCAAGGCATGTCTTTCCAAATTGGGACTTCAGGTGGCACAAGATTCTACGACTGTTCCCTCGCTATCGTCTTTGCATGTCTCTGGTCTTGATGCCGAGGGGCCATTGGAGATTTTGTCCTTGCTTGCTCCCGCTTTGACCAATGAGAACGGAAAGGAATATCTGAAAGATGAAAATGATACGTTCCGCATCGAGCGACCGGGAACCTGGAATTTGAATGACCTGGAGAATGCTCTACCTGATGATTCTTCGAAATCCAGCGAGGGGATTATTGATTATAAGGAAATAATTAAGCGCCTTGTGATTCACGATGATGTGCCCTCCTCCAAGCTGACACCCTATTTCAACCACCATGCGTTTTACGCCAACCTTCGTCAGTATCAGTCCGAATCGAAGGAGGGCGCATCAGAGTTTGGATCTAATCTGATGTACGGCGAGGTCATTACAAGTACTAACACAATCATGGAAAAGTAAGTGCTGCCCGATGCTTTCGTTTGACTAGATTCTGATTCTCTTTAGAAACACACAACTGCTTCGCCGGCTACCCAATGGGTTCACGGCCACGGCAACAGTCCAGGTTGCTGGACGTGGACGGGGCTCCAACGTCTGGATCTCACCCGCCGGCTCATTGATTTTCTCAACAGTTGTACGGCACCCAATCGAGAAGATTCAGTCTGCCCCGGTGGTATTCATCCAGTATCTGTCTGCCATGGCCGTGGTGAAGGGTATCAAGAGCTACGCCAAGGGCTACGAGAATCTTCCGGTCAAGCTGAAATGGCCAAACGATATCTGTATGTTGGAGAGATTCGTGCGATGAACCATTCTTTTCGTACTGACACATATCTCTAGATGCTCTTGACCCGGAAGATCCTGAGCAAAAGCGATACACCAAGATCTGCGGTATCCTCATCAACTCGCACTTCATGTCCAACGAATATATCTCCGTTGTCGGGATCGGCATCAACGCCACAAATGCCTCCCCTACCACGGCCCTCACAGCTCTCGCCGCAAAATACGCCTCCCCCGGCGCCGCGGCCGCTTCACCCATCACATTGGAGAAGCTTCTCGCACGTATTCTTACCACATTTGAAGATCTGTACACGCGGTTCCTTCGGACAGGCTTTGACCGTGGCTTTGAAGCGATGTACTATGAAGACTGGCTACACATGCACCAGATTGTTACTTTGGAAGAAGAGGGTGGTGCTCGTGCTCGAATCCAAGGTATCACTCGCGACTATGGTCTGCTGCTTGCGGAGGAACTTGGTTGGAATGATCGCCCGACTGGCCGGGTCTGGCAGTTGCAAAGTGATAGCAACAGCTTTGATTTCTTCCGCGGATTGTTGAAGCGGAAAGTGTAAAGCTTGTTCAGAAGATATGTTATGTGGAGTCTTGAACAACCTCATCGTTCACAGATTACGAATATTGAAAATACTTTTTGTATGGATGATGTTTCGCATCATTTTTCTCATTCACTCTTAACTCGTCTCTGGTACCTCATTCTCACCATATATTCCGAAGAAGCGACAGATAGATCCATTTCGTAATTATGGATTCTGACTTCTTTCTGAAGTAAGTATGTAACAGCTCAGCCGGGTAATGCGGGACGCCTGAATGGATCTAGAATCTCAAGAATCGTGTTCCATTGGTTCGTAGCTCCAGATTGACTTACTTGTAATCCTCGGTCCGCCTCATTATGTGGAAGCTCATTGGTTCATGTCTAGATGGATATTCCCTTTATAATATTATATGGCCCAACATATTTTAGTAAGCCTAAATACGCCCCACGATACTAATCAGTGGCGATCTAAGCTTAGCACATGACCTAACTACATTAAGGAGTTGCACGTCCCCTAAACCTTACCCTGCACCGTCAGCAGGCGGGCTAGTTCTGTGACCTCCGACGCTGACATCTTCTTATGTCAACTCATTCCTATCCCTCTTTCTCACCTCATCCGTTGTTATTCAGTCAATTATCAAGGCAACGAAGAAAATGAGCGAAATCCAGCTCGAAGGCGATATAATCGCCCCGGACTATTCCAAGTCGATCCATGAATCCATCTCTAGATGGTCTTTCACCAACATTAATGAGCGCCCTGCACTCACAATTATTCCAAATTCTGAGCAAGACATTCTCAAAGCGATAGACTGTGCCCGTGACCATGCACTGCAGCTATTACCTGCTGGCGGGGGCCATGGATTCTTATCCCCAATCACGTCCAAGACCCTGTATCTTGATTTGAAAAGATTCAACAAGGTCGAAGTGGATAGCGATCATCACACTGTCACAGTGGGGGGTGGAGCCGTGACGAGCGACTTGATCAAGGCATGCACTGAACAAGGATTCTACACCACTTGGCCTAACAGCAATGCTGTTGGTGTTGTTGGGTGTATCTTGGGAGGCGGAAATGTAAGTCGCCCAACTGCGTACCGAAGACTGTATAGCTAATTCACTTCGTTAAAAGCCAACTTTGTTTGGACTACATGGAATGATGATCGACCATGTGCTTTCCATCCGTCTTGTTACTTCGGACAAGAGAATCGTGGAATTGACTCCTTCGTCGACTGGTGACGATCTTGCACTATTCAATGCACTGTGCGGAGCAGGCAACGGGCTTGGTGTGGTTACCTCATTGACAATGAGAATTTTTCCTCTCAAGTCCCTTCGACTATCTGAAAATGGAGCTTGGATTCGCAGACTCATCTTTCCTGCTTCGGAGATTGAACTTGCTGCGGGTTTGTTTGATAAATTACAGCCCCCTCCTCCACCTATGGTCGTGTCATTGGTTTGTGCGAGAGCACCACCGACTGCCCCCAAACCGGGAGCACCGCTGAGTGTCCTTACAGTTACCTATTTTGGGCCGCCAGAAGAGGCAGAGGGACTCACTTCAATCCTATTCGAAGAGGGAACAATCGCCAAGGCGATTACTTCACAGACTGTCTTTACTCCGCTCTCCACGCTAAACGATGGACTCAATCACATGAACATCCATGGCGGGTTCAAAGACATTCAGTCTGCTTGGCTCAAAAAGACGCAAGCAGAGACCATCATAGCTGCAGTTAGGAAATGGCTTGATTTCACCACACAATACGACGATGCGAAACGTACGACCCTAGTGTTGAGTAGCTCCAATACTCAAAAGCAACTTGAGATCCAGGACACGGCAGAAGGGCGAGTCCGATATTGTGATGTTCGCGATAGAGGAATTCAGGCATTGGTTATCAGTTGGTTCAACGAAACAGAGACCACGCCAGCTGCGAAAGACTTTGCCGCTGGAATAAAAGCTCTGTACAGGCAAAACACACAGACCACGGAGTTCCCGCGCACAATCCTAAATAACATGGGCCCAGAAATTGACGCGGGGGAATTGTTTGCTGAGCACAGGGTGGCAGAGTTGAAGAGACTAGCCGGCGTTTGGGATCCGACGGGCCTCTTCTGGAGACCATGGAACTGAGGATTGTCTGCGAGATACAAATACTACAGAACTACCACCTACTCGCCTTGCGAATGTAATTCTTTGCATGTTCCTTCAAAGACCCATGATTAAGTTTGTATTTCGCGAATCAAGTGCTTAATCATAACGCTATTCATAAATCGTTATACCCCCTTGATCAAGTCAACGGGTAGATCATCATCCCAAAATCCACATCTCTCTAAGTCTTCGTCCACTGTTGACACCACGTCGCCAACATTTCCTTATCAATAGGCTCCATCTCCGCCATCATCGAACTAGCTCTCTTAGCCTTCTCGAGCGCAAACTTGGGATACTGTTCTTCAACAACAGCCTGGAAAAAGGGCAAAATGCGCGTCTTCTCAGCCCCTGCTTCCTTGGAAAGCTTATCCGGCGTCAGACTCGCCAGGTGATCAACCCACTCGTGGAATCCCACCTGCCGCGACGAAGAAATACACGATTGCAGGGCATCCGCGAAAATGGAGAACTGAATTGGTCGCGGGTGCACGACGTTGTATAGTTGAACAAAGGGCGTCCCAGTTTCGCCTTCGTGTTTCTCCTGGAGCGTGATATCGGATACGATACGTGAGACTTGATCGACGGGGATCCAGTCGATTTCCGCCACCTCGGAGGGAACCAAGCCACAGGCCTTGGAGAGGATGGCGAGCGAATGCATCCAGTCGTGGCTTTCCCATTTCCCGCCGTCGCCGATTGTGGTTGGGCCGGCGATCTGGCCAATACGTAGGATTGAAATGGGGATTTTAAGCTTGGCACCGGCGGTCGCTAGTAGTCGCTCTGCGACGTGCTTGGATTGGGCGTAGCCGGTTAGTGTCGCGGCGCTGGCGCACTTGATGACTTCCTCCGGGACAGGGACGTTCGGAGCTACGGCTTTGGCCCAGGCGGATACGGTACCTGTGCTCGATGCGAAGACAATGCGAGGTCGTGATGGAGCCTTGTTTGCGATCTCAATGACAGTGTTGAGACTCTTCAGCATCTCGGGTTTGAATGAAGACAGTGATAGCGCAAAGTTGACAGCCCAGACATTGTGAATAATCACATCAGCGTGGTTCAGAATTTCAGCCATCTGATTCTGGGAGAGACCCAGGTTTTGATGGGAGAGTTCTATAGAGATGAACTGCAAGCGCGCGTTACTAGCCTCCACGTCAATGCCGAGTTCATCGACTCGGCGTTGGAATTCAGTTTGGCCGCTGCCACCTCGATCCAGACACTTGATACCGGCCACACGGGGGTCGTTCAGCAAGTCTCTGACAATGTAAGGGCCCAGGCGGCCCCGAGAACCGAGCAGAACAACCTTGATATCCTCAGTGGGAAGTTCAAGCTCTGGCTCCAGTCCACTAGGCTCCGGTAATTGAGCCACGCATTCCTCCAAAACGTGCTCCGCGTTGAAACTCCGGGAACTGTATTCGTCAAAGTCTCCTTTGCCAATGACAGAATCAAGGGTGGCTTTGGCCAGAGCCTCAATGGAAGGATTTTCGAAAATTGTGCGTAGCCAAAAGTTTATTGTGTTCTTTTCCGGGTTCATGCGTCGAATCAAACCCAATCGTAGCTTTTGACCGAGCTCAAGCACGGTGAGCGAGTCCATGGCCTTAGCAACGAAGAAATCATCGCTTTCTTTCAGTGTAATTTCCGGTCGGATGTCGTGCACCACGGAGCCGATAAATCTCTTAGCCTCATCAAGCCAGTGATTCTCCAAAATGCCAATCTCGCTCTGTTCGTCGGTGGTACCGTCAATAAAGGCAGCAGCGATGTACTCGGCGTACAGCGACTCTGTTGGCTGCCGCGAAATGGTTCCCTTGGGTGCTCGGAAGAATCCCAGATTAGGCTGACTGAGGACGATTCGTGACCGGCGGATTTTGCCGTACTCGGGTGCATTCGCGTTTGCTTTTGCAATCGTAGGCCAAATAGCGTCGATGAACTCTTTTTTGCTCATTCGGTCCACCTGCGGTCCGGGCCGTGGCTCAACTAGAAGAAGTACTTCAGGACGGCCATTGCCGACCATCAAAGCACCACCAATGAGGGGATCACCAGCCAAGGTAGTCTCCATGGGAATAGGCCATACTTTATGGGAGCTGGCCAACACGATAATATCGTCAGTGCGTGAGTGGAAGCGCCACAGTCCGGGCTTCGATGGGTGAGGCTTGAACAAGTCCTTGGTCCGCCACTCGCCCGTGACATCGGGGAAGGTGTGGGCGAGAGATCGCTGGCCGATAAACTTCTTGTCAGGGTGCAACACCAGCTCGTAGACGCCCTCGCCTTCATCTACTTCCTGGAAGTCGCATTCCTCGGCGGGATTTGGTTCCAAGTAATCCCACTCGCCCGGATTGGGCACGAGCATTTGAATCTGGCCCATCTCAACTGAACCATACATTTGGCAGACATCCGTGATCTCGTCGAGGCGGTTTCCAACACTGTTCGCCAATGGCCCGCCACTGTAAAGCACAAAATCTAGATTCTCTGCTTGTTTGTAGGCGGCCGGCTCGATTGCCCACTGTTCAATAACAGATGGGGGCAGGTAAAGAGCTCGAACGTCCTGCTGTTTCATGATTGAATCCACCAAGAATCCACTAGGTGGCATCATAGGTGGACCCATGATAACTGTCGCCGTTTGTGAGAAAGCTGGTAAAAGTGTAAATGACTGCACGCCAGCCATCTAAATCATATCAAGAGTTAGCTTCCAAGTTGATGAGAACGCCACAGTATGCGATCTCACATGATAGGGTGGGAAGCAAGAATAAAAGCGCCCAGGCGGATCAAAGTGAAATTGCGCCGCATTTTGCAGTTGCCGGCCCTCTGGCACGGGTACCTTGGGGTCATTATCGGTGCATGAGAATGTATAGTGGGTGAGATAAACGAGTTTTGGAGGTCCTATATATTTCAATTGATTAGATAGAGCTCTGCAACGTAACCAGGTTAGATCATCGCTATACCTGTCGACCCGGATGAATGTAAAATCAAGCACTTTTCATCTCTCAAATCGTGCCAGGAAGCCTCGAAGCGGTATGGTGGAGCTTGGGATTTGACCAGATCAGCCAATGAAGGGACCTGCTTGCAGGACATGGAGGGATCGAATTTCTGCAAGCTTTTCGCCATTGACCGTAAGACGTCTGCGTATAGAAGCGCACTGACGTCGACCTGCTGGAGTAAGCCGAGGTTGAGGATGGCGGGATTGCGCGGCGAGATAAAAATTGTCTATAAGTAGAGAAAAATATATTAAAATTAGATCATCCTGTGCAATTGGGGAGAGAGCTTCAAGATTTTCATTTCGCTCGTCTGAGCGTCAGACATACCCTCCATCCACATTTAATAGCTGCCAGCAGCACAATCGCATATCGCAAGTCGGCCGCACCAATGTAGGCCAAGGTCCGTCGTTTCTTGCTACCTTTCAAGGTCCGTTGAAGCCACCAAGCCATATGATCGATAGCGGTGGCCATTGTCTTCATAGAGATGTCCTGAAAGCCACTGGCAACGCTCTCGGACTCGGAAATGGCGGCGAAAACGCGATCGGGCTCATGATGGGCGTAATAGTCAATAACGTGGGGTAATAGGCGTTGTCCTCTGTATTTCTCTGCGCCCTCGGCCCATGGCTCGACATCATTGGAAATAGCCATTTTCGGAGCTCGCAGGGGTGGGAAAAGATAGAGAAAGCTAGGCCGGAGACAGGAAGTCGAGGCGGAGGTTGGGAAGGAATGGTGATATGAAGGCCTCTCGAGGGGGAGAAAGGAGATTCGACCTCAATGCTTTTTTTCACTGTTTCATGGCATGGCTGCTAGCCTGTGATCTGTGCCGAGCAGCTTGAAGAAGAAATGACAGGGATTGTCGAGTGAAGAGTCAGTGGCTGCAACGCAGGCAGTGATGCGGGTCTACACTATAACCTTCCGGGAGGGCGCTAATGCGCGGGTGTGCCGCCCCTCTCTCGAGCCACAATTGAAGACAATAGTTGGAGAATCAGGTCACTGGGGAGGTGAAGACGGGAAGAAAACCGTTATCCCAGGTTGGCATCTTTCATGATCTAATTTTGGTTGTAATTAGGTCGGTGGTTGGTGAAATATGCTTGATATCCAGGAACTGCTCAGAGTGGCCAGAACTCGTCACAAAGAAACGGAGTTGTATCTCCGAAATATTGCCTACGACAATCGTACGAAGTACACAGTATCCGATTTGTCAATGTCGTCCTCGATGCTCTGCAGTCTGAATCCTTTGGAACGGCCACCGCTAAATGATTGCTTTTTCTAGCCATAGCGCTGGGTCATTTACAGACGCTAATCTTCGCAATAGGTAACTCTCAAGGCCAATCCACTCCAATAATCATCTTCAGCGACTCGCTAGCGTGAAAGAAGAAGACTCCACCCGCTGTCTCGTCTCCTTAGAAGAACACAAAAACTGGACGTTTAACGGCGCTATCGAACTGATTGCGACTGTTATATTCGCCAGACGCTGTATCCTAACTCACTCTTGGCACCTCGCGTTTGCTCGTTTTGGCTCATCCCCTTGCTTGATCTTCCGCGTGTGGCGCAGGACCGCAGGTGCTTTTGACAACCGACACGTGTGAGCCTGTCTTGGTGTAGTGGACCTGGGGGGCGCACAGAGCAACGAATTTGTCCAGGAGTTATGGGAGGATCCTTATTCGACTAATTTGCCACTATTGCCTGGAATCCTTCCACTCAAGATCGTGAGCATTGTTAATTGACCCCCTCATTCCAAGCCATCTGGCCCTTGGGTGGTAGCACTACCAGTATATAGTTAGCAGACCCTCTAGATGTCATAGTTCTCGACCGGTCGGTTACCGTCCGCTAGAACCGGCTTTCGGGACGACGCGACCCAAAGAACCAGTTCCTTTGGGGGGAGCGAGCGCATCGTTGCCCCTGAATGGTCAAAATGAGGCGATGGTAGGCTTCAGTGGGGAGGAAATTGTGGAGAATACCGTCGCCCGCGACACTCCAAAAACAATCGATCCGCCTCTTCATGAAAGAAGACGCAGTGGTTAAATCGAGTTACGAAGGACTGACCTTAAAAGTCTTGCTCCGTCTTTCGTACTCAGATCTTCGGCTGCAGGATCTAACTTAAGCAGTTAGAAAAGGCGTCAGAAATGGACTTGAAACGTTCTACGTACATCAACGCCGTCATGTAGTGCCATTTCCCGCCTCCCCAGGAGATCCTTGCCCTAACTAACCACTTGCCAAGTTGCCCAAACTGCGGCCGGAGCTTGGCCGACTGCCCCTCGATGACTGGAGGAAGGAGGGGATGGAGGGGCATATCGCTATAAGCGAGGGAAATAGTTATGATCGCAATCGACTATTATTATGTTCTTATCAGCAAAACTATCATCTTAGATTGTGGGGTTTCTCTCCTCAGACGAATACGAGGCAATGGGTAAGATCGCTGGGTAGAGATCTCTGGGAGAGAGTAAGAGAGCAACCCACGGTTGGAAATCAATAATTAACTTTCTATGGGGATAGTCCATCCTCCCCGGACTGGACTGGGGCGGACGATAAACGCCAATTGCTCAAACCCCATAATTGGTCAGTTTATCGACTTTGCCCTGATGCCTTCTTCTTTAGGCCAGGGTGATGCTATTACTGTAGTACCGATTTGACTATCCCTTTCCTTCTATTTTCTCTTGTCTTTTCTCTTCTGTAGGTTATGTGGATTCTGCCGGACTTTCTGCCTTAGAAAATTAGAAAATTGAGTTTGAGCAATTGGCGCTTATCGTCCACGGACACTGGGATTCCTGGGTACTACCAAACTACTCCAAGTCTTAGCCGTAACCCTGGTAGAGAGACCTATCTCAGCACTTGGAGGTTAAATCAGGACCTAGGATGATATGCATGGATCACCATAATATGGCAGCATCGATAGATGCCTTGGCAATGGCTATGACAGTAATGACTGTTCGGTACTCGCAGTCGACCCCGATCCGATCGAGATATGGACTAGGCAGATCGACATCTGGTGGGAGTGGGAGTTGTATTTCCGACCAATGGCCGTGAATGAAGCACGGAATTATTGAGGG
The DNA here is from genome assembly GCF_028827025.1 of Penicillium cataractarum. Classification (NCBI taxonomy): domain Eukaryota; kingdom Fungi; phylum Ascomycota; class Eurotiomycetes; order Eurotiales; family Aspergillaceae; genus Penicillium; species Penicillium cataractarum. The sequence continues at coordinate 1,528,883 of NW_026622743.1, read as the reverse complement.
GCATGATAAAAGCGATGGGAATGGTGATATGGAATGATCGCCGAACGACCTATACTTCACAGTCAAAAGATAGTGCTTATACCCAGGTTATATACAGGTCATAACTTTCATTGTTCGAATAGATACTCTATTGTATGTGGAGAGTTATTAGAGAACAAGCTTACTCACCTCAACAGACTAGGTAGACCCATCGTTCGATTCTGCTCCAAACAGCCGCGCGATCACCCCACCATACACAGCGGGGCAGATCGTTGGACGAGGCGAAACCTTGCCCTTTTGTATCCCCTCATCTCTCTACACTTGCACTGTTCGACACAAAGTTCTACGCCAGACATGTCTACGTCAAGTTCAGTCCCTATGGAGGCAGACTATGTCATCGTCGGAGGAGGAACGGCTGGCTTGGTCATGGCTGCGCGGCTATCCGAGGACCCCAGCACTACTGTTGTGGTTTTGGAAGCTGGTAGAGATACGACTCAAGATCCTCGAGTCAACATTCCTGCTCTTTGGACCTCTCTGATGGGGTCAGATGTGGATTGGCAATACAAGACGAGCCCTCAGGTAAGACATCATTTATTTTTGCTTCTCGAGTTTCAATCAAAAAGTGGTATCTGATCGCACCTTGTAGGCCACACTGGGAAACCGATGCATCAAAGAACCGCAGGGAAAACTCCTTGGTGGATCATCAGGAATCAACGGGCAAGCCTTCATTGCCCCTACAAAGGCAGGTATTGATGCATGGTCCAAACTAGGAGCCACCACCTGGACATGGGAAGCGTTACAGCCATTCTACAAGAAGTCTTACACACTCCAGCTGCCAGACCAGGCGACTCAGGAGCATATTGGTCTAAGCTGGGTGGACAAAGAGAATCATGGATCCTCGGGACCTCTCAAGGTCTCCTTTCCGGCCGTGGCTCAAGACCCTTTATCCAAAGCCTGGGTTGAGACCTTCGAGTCCATCGGCTACGGAGTCACCTCTGATCCTTTCTCCGGCGATTCTACTGGAGGATATAGTACAATGGCATCCGTGGATGCCGACACCAAGACACGAAGTTATGCCGCGTTGGGCTATGGCTTGCCCGCGATGCAGCGGCCCAGTGTCCGCATCATAACCGAGGCACTTGTACACAAGGTTCTGTTCAAGCCTGCTACGGGTGAAACCCGCGATGCGACGGCAACCGGAGTCGAGACAATGATTCAGGGTGAACTCCACCAAATAATCGCTAAGCGAGAGGTGATTGTCTCCGCAGGGGCCCTCAATACCCCCAAGCTTCTGGAACTATCCGGGATTGGAAACGCGTCGATCCTCCGCCAATTTAACATCCCGGTTGTGGTGGATAATCCAAATGTGGGCGAAAACCTCCAGGATCATTTGATGACTGGGATTAGCTTCGAGGTCGCTGAAGGAATCCACACTGGCGACCCTTTACTGCGACGGGAGCCGACCGCGCTGCAAGCCGCCATGCAGCTATACACGGAGCACCAGGCTGGTCCAATGGCAAGTGGTGGAGTGCAATCTGGCGCCTATATGCCGGTCCGTGAATTTAACGGACCCGAGGGTAGTCAGGAAAGCATGGCCACGTACATGGATCAGTTCCTTTCGGAGCCGGACAGTCGCCGAGAAGCAATTCGCGAGATATTCGTCCAGCCCAAGGCTCCAACTTGTTCGAATGTCATGTTCCTGGCCCAGGCGAACTTGCACGAAAGCGGCAAGAGCTTCGTGGGGCAAGATCTGCTTCCCGGAAACTTTCTGAGTCTGGGTCTGATTCAAAGTATGCCGTTCTCCCGCGGGCACGTCCACATCTCCTCAGCGGATCCAAGGGACAAGCCCGCGATCGACCCACGCTACTTGTCGCACCCGTTGGACTTGGACCTCTTTTCGCGCAATCTGCTGGACCTGGAAAGATTGCACAAGGCCGAGCCACTGGCGCGATTTCTCAAGCCCAATGGGCGTCGTAATCATCCCGACGCCTTCTTGACCGATCTAGACAGCGCTAAGAGATACATTCGCGATACGGCCACCACCACCTATCATTCCTGCGGGACAGCAGCTATGCTCCCGAGGGAGAGTGGGGGAGTCGTTGACGAACGACTTCGAGTGTATGGCACGACTAACCTTCGGGTGTGCGACGCCAGTATCTTCCCGCTGATCCCCGCGGCCAACATCATGTCAACGGTTTACGCCGTGGCTGAAAAAACAGCGGAGCTGATTAGATCCGAAGCCGAAGAGTAACGGAGCACATGGCTGGTTACACCTTTTGGATGGCAAGTTTCCAGAGAATTGACCTATAGTTCGTCGTCGAGTGAGTTGGCAATTGAGGGGGCGGCCCACATAGTGCGGAGGGAAGACCACGCCGTGAAGGAAGAATAATTAGAAAGCGAAGTCAAATCTCCACAGTGATGGATCATAGGCTCAAAGCAGAGACATTTCGGAAGCCATATGGATGGATTGTCAATATGTGATTTTCCCACTTGTTTGATCTTCCATTATGATCTTCCCGCTCTTTATTGTATTTTTTTTATTCTCCGACGCTAAATTACACGCTAAGGGTATTGCCCTTTGCAGTATCTGCTGCGGGCGATCCTTAACTAGAATCCCGGATACCATTTCCCCTCGTGGCTAGCAGGGGTGTGCAGAATGCACTCTTAAGACTATTTTAGCGCCATGCAACCGGGTTCCATGGGTGATGGCCCTGGCCCCCAAATATACGGAGGACTTCGTGCTACGGTTATGTTATACTCTATGCAACGGTGGACTGTGCGCAGAAGTACATCCCCCAGGCTGACGCGGGATTAACAGCTAGGATCTTTTGATCCATAAGCACTTTGAGACATGCCAAGTCGCTCTCGGTTCGTTGGTGGCTTTTTACTCTGTCGGACCCGGGTCGCAATTGAGTCAATTGATTGGCAATATCCAGGCTGCAGTCGATGCAGGGAACCTGAATCGTGCATGGCGATGTGCGTTAGGGCATGGCGCTAAGATCCGTCGAAGCGCGCCAACGTCCCGTTCGCACAGACGAAGTACAGTGCATGCAACTAAACACGGAGCATCAAGTACTTTTTCGTAAACAGACTTTCAACGGACTCGCACAAAACTTATCTCAAACAGGCACCCCGGACCTGGCCGAATATGAAAACGTGTTAAGATTGTTTTAGCGCCGTCAACAAAAATTCATTTCCTTCGTCTAAGATAATTCACGCTAACGACTGAGCAATCTATGCTGTAGTAGTAAAAATTCATCGTATCATCATGCATAGCATAGCAGGGCTATTCGCCCGCGAAAAAAAGGAGCTCCGCCCAATTTCAACTCTTTGCTCCGAGGTCAACAAACTAGACACGAAACACGGCGAAGGGACCTCGAAGTAAAGGAAGAAAATGATAATAAAAAAACAAGGACATGCAAGTAGAATCAAATAGGGAAAGAGCTTGAACGAAGAAAGGGAAAAAAAAACTGGCAGAGGGAAACCAACAAATAAGGAATAAGAACAGGAGATCGAGGTTAACAAAGACAAGAACCTTCTAGGTTAGGGCAAAAACCCACCTTTCCTTTCCGAATGAAATAGCCCTCGTATGGCCATCGAGAACGCCAATTGGCCCATCGAAAGACTTCTGGCCCCTCTCCAATCATTCTTCTCTTCTCCAATTGTTCTTTCCCTTCTAACCCCTCACTGATTCTCCTCTGTTGCACCATGGACTGGCGTGGTTATTTCTTCACACCCCACCTGCTCGTCCGAGCCCAGCGCACAGCGGCAGCGCGTATTGACTGACCAACCACAAATTCCACAACAAGAAGGTCTTCTTGTCAGCAGGGACGGAGCGCAGCGTCAAAGTACGACCGGCGATGATGCATGCAAGGGCTGCCATGTAGGCCCCGCCCCAGAACAGGACCCCGCTCCGGCCAGTCCGCAGCCAACCCCAGTAACAAGGACTAACGATGCCCCAAAACACCATGGTTGCAGCTGTTACCCAGCGTGCGCTAGCATCACCAATCACCAGAGGCAGCGTCTTCCGGCCTCGAGCACTATCTCCGGCCTGGTCATACATATCCTGGGTCTGGACGGTGGTAAAGACGATCGCGCCAATGATGGCCAGCCATGGTAGACCCAGTCCATCTGTCCGGATGAATGATTGCCACTGGGATGGACCTAGCTCCAGCTGCGCAGCGCCCGAAGTGAAGCACATGAAGCCAAGCCCGTTGATGAGATTGCGCAGAATGCAGCTAATATCCGCGCCCCTCGCATCGTTGTACCAGAAGCCGAGTCCAATGAGCGTTATGCACTGTGCGAGTCCGCCAACCCGGATGCTGGTACCTAATGCGATTGCATAGAGAATGAACATCACCACCTGGGCGTGTTCTGCCGTCATGCGTTTGGACGGCATGGTTCGCCACGGTTTATTGAGCGAATCTTCCATGATAGCCTCTGGTTGGCGCTGATTGTCGATCGTAAAAGGTAGAAGGTTCAGCCATGTCCATAATAGGGCGAGGGGCACTCGCTGGAAGCATATTGACCATGCAGGCGCGGGATCAATCCCGAAGGATGCTGCCCCCAGCGAGGTAAGTAGACCAAAGCCAAAGCTAGTGGCGATGATGGTCTTAAGGTCACTATATGTAAACAGCCAGATTGAATATATGAAGTGGCCTGGCTGTTCTGAAATGTGGTTCAATAGAGACAAAAGTCGCTGAACAGGCAAGGGGTGCTTAACCGCTTGCTGGCGGGGGATCTTTGGGGCGTCCGTAGCCATGATGGTGGTCATTCTATGATCTATGCATGAAAGTACAGCTTTGGACCGAAATAGCCGGAAAAAAGAAAAAAAAACCGTTTGATCGAAGGGGTGAGGGGGGAGTGTATCAAGGGAACCTCGGATCAATTTATGTTTCCCCTTGTCATCTCATTTCTTGTAGAGAGAGGGGGCGAATAAGTTAGTTGCGTCGCGGCGTTCTTACCTAGTTCTTATTTCCGACTTGTCTGAATTTTTATGAATTTCCACAATTTTTTTCCCACTTTTATTTTCCTTCCCCCCGATCTCTCCCAAACCTTCACAGGGAACCTACCCGTGCCGCCGATGATCTGGCCGAACCGAGCCCCTTGCAACACTAATTCCAGCACTAACCACGTCACTATATTTCTCTTTCTCTCGAACGGCATATTTACACAAATCCACATTCGCAATCACAACTGGCCCTGGTGCTGATTACCTGTGGAGCTTTGTATGCTTCCGAACCTACCAAGGGGCTAGGTCCTCTATCAGCTACTCGCGATAATCACATATTCACACGCACTTATCGGGGCTTGGTTTCTCTTTTTCCGAGTTCTCTATCCGAGTACTCCGTGATTCCCACCTGGACTCTCAATTTCCATTCTCAACATGGACTTGGTCGTGGAAAAGTTTCATGCTGAGCCTGTCATGACGTTCATGGCTGAACGGCCATTGCTGGCAAGATGTGCCCTCGTTGGCGTCTTTGGTATCCTCGTCCATCATCTTGTCTTCATTAAAAATGAATGGCATATGCAAGGACCTCGAATCATCAAGACCGTTGTTGCCGCATATGCAGTCCTGGCGCTGTTGGAGGCAAGAAAGACCTTGAGTGTTGCCGCTTTTGGACATGCTGGCCTCATCGTGGGCAGCTTCACCTTCTCTCTTCTGTTCAGCATTGCTGCTTATCGTCTCTTTGCTCATCGCACTCGCCACTTCCCTGGCCCTCGTCTAGCAGGTCTGACCAAATTATGGCACATGTACCAATGCCGCAATGGTCAGAACCATCTGGTCCTGGAGAGGATGCGTCGCGAGTATGGTGACTTCGTCCGGACGGGTCCGAATGAAATCACCGTCTTCCATCCGAATGGATTGGCCCTGCTCGATGGGCCGGGCAGTAAAACCAGCAAGTCCGTCTGGTATGACTTCCTTCTGCCAAATGTCGGTGTGACTACCATTCGTGACCGAGGCTGGCATGACCAGCGTCGGCGTCTGTGGATCAAGGGCTTTTCGAACAGCGCAATGCAGAAGTACCAAGAGCACATTGAGGCTCATGTCAAAGATATGGATGCTATCATTGCCGGTGCTAAGGGAAGCCCCGTCCCTATTTCCACGTACATCTACTGGTTTGCTTTCGACATCATGGGTCTCTTTGCCTTTTCTCGCTCCTTTGACATGCTTCACAGTGAGCGCTGGCACTACAGTATCCGCAATCTACGCAAAGCCATGACTTTGCTGGGCCCTTTCTCCTCGGTGCCCTGGGCTGCACAGATTGGATTTTGGTTGCTTAAGGGGTACTGGGTGGTGCACGACTGGCACACTATGATCTCTTGGTGCGCTAACCAGATGCAGCTTCGCGTTGATGTACGTTTCGTACCTTTGATACCACATTCCTCCACTTTCCACATGGGCTTGGATGCAGGCTGGGCTGAGCTAGCTAACATACCCCACTTCCACAGGAACCGGATTCCCACGACGTGGCGCAGGGGATCATCGCCGATTCAAGAAAGAGGGGCACGCTGAAAGAAGACCAGGAGCAGCTTGTTGGTGATGCTATCGTCGCAATCGTAGCTGGAAGGTGAGTACAACTGCCTAATAAGGATAAAATATTGTCCAAGAATCTGGCCCTGCATATTCACCTCAGGTATTAGTGACACCGTCGCCCCCACGCTGGTGTTTGCAATCTACCAATTGGCCTTGAATCCCGACAAGGCTGAAACATTGTATCAAGAAGTCAAGGGTGTGAGCATCAAAGATACAGCCACTTTAAAGAAGCTGCCCTATCTCAATGCCGTCATCATGGAGACCTTACGTCTACACCCTGCCGTCCCTACAGGAGGTAATCGGGATACACCACCCGAAGGTATGATGATCGACGGCACTTTCATTCCGGGTAACACGACTATCGTTGCTCCTCGTTATGTTCTGGGTCGATGTAAGTTACATATCATTTTGGCATGGGGTAATGAAAGGTATGATTGAGTTGTTGACAATTGACGCCGCCGTAGTGGAAAGCTGTTTCGTTCGACCCAATGAATGGATCCCCGAACGTTTCGATACTCAGCCCGAGCTGGTCAAGGATACTCGTTCATTCCTACCTTTCGCTCAAGGTATGTCTTCCTGAGAGCTTGGAGCCTGAAAACAATGACCTTCTCACTGACCTGTTCTAGGTCGCTACACATGCCTGGGCAAGGATGTCGCGATGATCGAGATGTGGACAGTTATCACGGTCCTCATTACTAAATATCGCTTCGATTTCCCTGCTGGCCAGCGCGAGAAGTATATCCAAAGCGTCGAGGGCAAGATGAGGGACCAGTTTACGGCTACGCCGGGTGATTTGGCCCTGGTGTTCACCAAGAGAGAGAATGTTGCGTAGAAGTTCCAAGGGGTTGAGGAATTGGGATGGAACTATAGGATGGATTATTTGAGTATTATTTATCGACTAACGATGTTACGAGCCTTTAGCTGGAATAGCGAATTAGTCATGTTTATATTCTTACATTAAATATTAAACATTTCTCATGTGCCCCTCGATATGGCTTTATGATGTAAAACGTATCAGCCGCTGTAGACGATCATCGCGCGTTAAAGAAGATCTTATGTTTTTTTTAGGAAATATAAGAAAATTTCGCACATTGTTCCCTGTCGTACCTATAATATGCTGCGAGATTGCAATACCTCGGTATCATCCAAGATAATGATATGGCAATGATCAACGGCCCGGTGATGATTGCCGACTATGTGTAGTTTAACAGGCGACCTGGTAAAATTTAAGAGTTTCATATGTGATACAGTCCGTTGTTTGGGCTTATTGGTATCAAACTTTCGAATTGATAACCCACTGCATTCTGAGACTGCCATTGCCAAAAGCAGAAATTAGTAAACTACTCATAAGAGCCCTAGTTGTGATGAATATAGCCCTCTTTGAGCCACTTCCTAGCACATACGACCACAGGGCGTGGAGAACAGGGCTTCCCGCCCTCTCAGCCGTACTTAAGCCACGTATAGTACGCGGAAAGTTCTTAATGCGCCCTAGGCTCCAAAATGGTGTTGGATTCTATCTTGGGAGGAGTGTGGGTGAGAAGTTTGGAGACTGGGGTGACAAGAGGTAAGAACGGGGTGAGAGTGGGTGAGAATAGGGTATGAATTCTCACCTAAGTTACCTATCCTCCCTCATAAGTCCGAGCTTTAAATACAAGGCCTAGGGTACACGTCTGGTCTGCTATATCATTTCCCTTAACGCTTAGCAAGCCGAAAGAAGATGCTTCTAAAGGACCTATGGAACTTGATAAAAGAATTACACGTGCTGCGTTGCTTCATTGCCTAAGTAATAAATTTCGCATTTCCCTGGCATCAGCCCTAGAGAGCGGTGTCTGGCCGGACTTGTCGGAGGCTTCAATGTTAGCGCCCCAGCCAACTAGTAGCTCGACAACTGGCCAGTGTCGATTCTCAACCGCCCAAGCTAATGGCGTGAGGCCAAACTTATCCCGAGCCTCGATATCTCCCCCCTTGTCGTACAAAAATTCTACAAGCGCCACATGTCCATTTCTTGAAGCCCACCATAGTGGTGTCTCCCTGTACACAGTTCTCGTGTGGATATCAGCACCCTCGTCAACCAGCAGCTTCGCAAAGAGCACATTGCCCTGCTTTGCAGCCTCTAGGAGGGATCGGTTCGACTTATGGACGTCATCTTGATTCTTTTGAAGGATCAGCTCGAGTAGGGCCCTTTGCCCGCCTCTTGTGGACCACATCGATGTTGCCTGTCTGGGAAAACCTCCTCGCGACACCGTGGTGGTACGCCGCTGAGCCAGTAACTCGAAGCTTTTTCTTACAGCCGACAGTAACGGCGTCTTATCTTCAAAGTCTCCATTTCTGTCGAGGGACAAGTCCACTGTGTCAGTTCGTGTTGGTACAGGCCACGAGGCAATAGAGTCGAGTAACTGGTTCTTTCCCGTGTGGTTTCCGACCCGGTCTAGCACCAGCTTGACTATTTCCTCGTGGCTATGCTCGACAGCCCAGAAAAGCGTTGTTCTCTCTTGTTTATCCTGAACAGAGATAGCTGCGCCTTTTTCGAGCAGTAATTTAGTCAGTGCATCGTGCCTATTTCTCGCTGCCCACAGTAGAGGCGTCTGGCCGTCAGCATCTCGGATCTCCCGATTTGCCCCGCGGTCAAGAAGAATCTTCGCAATCTCCAAGTTCTGATTCTGGACAGCCCACCATAACCCTGTTAGCCCTTTGTCATCGGTAACGTTTAGATCCGTCTCGGGATTCGCAGCTAGCAAGCCTGTGATAGCAGCATGTCCAGTCTGCGCTGCCCATAACAGCAATTCCCCTTTGTTCCCAAATTTACAAGCGGGATTGGCGCCTCTCTCAAGTAACAGCTCGACCGTGTCCAGATGCTCATTCGTGACGGCCCAGGATAACGGTGTCCGACCACCGGCGTCCTTTGCTTCCAGATTCGCTCCCTTGTCCACAAGAAAGTCGACAACAGCCTGATGGCCATTGCTAGCAGCCTGTGAAAGAGGCGTCCGTTGCGACGGACTTTCCTTAGCTTCAAGATTCGCTTGTCTCTCAGTCAGAGCCCGCACGAGGTCGCAGTGGCCATGGTTGGCAGCTAGCCAAAGTGGGGTAACTTGGGTCTTTGACGGGATGTCTATTTTCATGCTTGTTAAGTATAGAAGCATGGATACAACACCTCCATGCCCCTTACTAGCTGCATGGTGTAAGGCAGTATATCCTTCTTCGTCTTGCAAGTTCGATTCGCAAATAGGTAGAAGGAGAGCGACGACATCCACAAGCCCCAATTTTGAGGCGACATGAAGTGCAGGAAGCCGGTCATCGACCAGCGGGAGGTTACAGATTTCTCGCATATCTCGGTCAGAAGCGAGTACCAACTCCAACAGCGGAATGTGCCCTTCCTTAACGGCCCATCCGAAGAGGCCATGTAGACGTGAGGTTTGTGAGCGGCCGCCGACCACCCAAGGGTGGAAATTCCAGGTTTCGTTGAAACTCAACGAGAGTTGCTTGAATTTATCCCAAACTGAAGATAGGGAAGTTATTTTCTTGGTTTGCAAGGCCCATTGAGTGACTGCGTAGTCCAGGAATTTATACTGTGAACGATCTGGGATGGTGGCTGATCGAATCCGTCGAAAATTTACTTGGGCGGGTTGTTTAGGGCTTGCCCCTCGTCCCCAGAAAAAAGTCTAACCAAGGGAGATGCCAATGCATCGCCGGCGAGCAGTTTGGCATCCGGCACTTTTACCACTTCTGTCTCGTTGGCTGGCTTCAACAGTTCGAGGTTGAAGTTAGAGAATGACAGATAGGCAACACATGATTCTCCGCACTGGAGCTCGCCCTGTTTATCGGAATTTGGGTACCCTGGAATTAACCTTGCTGAATTCTTCTGCAGATATGTCTTGATGGAAGGATGCGCAAAGCGAACACATCGATCAGACGGATCGACAGCAACGAGATTCGCACCACACCCAATCAATACATCTGCTTGGGGGATCTTTCCGGCATCCCAGCCCATATCATCTAGATCAAAGGCGACGGCCTCTTTTAATTCGTCGATATGGAGTGGTCTTGCAGCAAAGCTCACCCATCGGAGGACGCGTAATGTATAAGGATTGGCAAAGGTCATCCTTTGAAGACAGCGATGGTATGTCTCCTCCAGATCTTTCGGAAGATCTCGCAGCGCTGATCGAATACGATTGTCTGTAAAACAATCTTGCCACAGGATCTCCAACTGCAGATAGACCCAAAGAAACCTGATTCATTAGCTTTCAGCTGATGTAAAAAATGCAGAGCAAGGCTTTCTTCTTACATTCCAGATGATTCTTCCAGGAGGACCCGCTTGACTTCGTCCAACAAGGCCAAATCGTCCGTGAGCTTCCGGCTCATCAGTTTATCGGTGATACTCGTATCGATGTACGTGTGAAGATCCGGCATCACGTTAGATGTAGTCGAAATTTGACGAACGCCAGCCATAAACAGGGGAATGCCTGTGTAGCCAGGCAGTTGTTCTCGGCTGAAAACGAGCAACCGCGACTCCGGCGGGGATCCAGAACCGTAGAACAGGGACCTGAAGAGCTCAAATAGGTCTTTACTCTGTTCTGGGCTTAATGTGTCGAGTCCGTCAATGATATACACCGTGTCTGGGATGATGTGGAATAACTGGATGAAAATGTCTTTCAAATCATCAAAGTCGGGAACAACTCGCTTCTTTCCAAAGAAGCGGTTCAGTGCATCTACTATATCGTCGGGGCAGCGTCTGTATTTAGCACGGAGATACTCGCATAGTTGTTTGATCAGACTGGAAAGAATGTAGAGCCCGTTAAGCTCGTCCGGTCGGTCGCTCTCACAATAGAAAAAGGCCGTTGAGGCAGTGTGATTCGACGATCGATATTTAGCTGCATCAACGGCCGCCGTCCTATGGTATAATTAGCCTATTCACCATAGGGAGAAAGAGCCAAAGGGTGCTGACGCTATCGTCGTTTTACCCGAGCCAACTAATCAAGAGTAATGATTAGTGTTGTTCGCCGTCAAGAATCTCCAGGGCGCACGCTTACTTTTCCCGGAGCACCACAGTCTCGAGAATCTCTTCTCCACCAGCCATGCCATGAAGTCGGGATGATCCAAGAACCACTGTGCTGTCCCCATTACTCGTTTGTGAGCTAGTCGCTGGTGAACCTTTGCATGATCGTAGGTTGAAATCCGCCTGAATATAGCCTCGTCGAGATCATCTGTAATGACTGAGTGCCTGTGATATGCAGAAGGCATTGGATTGTGCTCGCTCACCATTAGGCCTTGTCAACCACGTTGATGAACCTCGCGGTTTGGCCAGCACCTTGCGGCTATGAACGACTGGGATTATTTTAGTCAGAACCGACAAGTTCACAATCGGTTGTGCATAGCCTACATACTCTCGTTGACCAGCAGGGCTGGAGGTGTATCTGCAACTCGAACAGCATGGACCATGTAGAGAAGCTCCTTTGCGTATCCTGCCGCCGTCGCGGCTGCATACTCTTGCCATTGTTTATTCTTGTGAGCATCAGCATAGTCACAAATGCCCCTAATTACGAGGCATGGGAACGTGTCCACCAGGCCGGCCGCCTCCATCTCAAAGCACAGGATCCCCAGTTCCCCGGCTAGCTGATCTCTGGTCCGACTATCCTTTATGACCTGATTGCCGGATGCAATCAGACCGTAGTGGATGATAGGGCCATTTCTGTCCCTTGGTGATCTGGCAACTAGCCGGTGTCTATCACAGCCATCGCAGGTTGTCGCGCGGTCAATATGATCGTACTGGGCCTCAAACAACAAATCTTCTCTGCGGCTGTCGTACGTAAACTTCTCCCTCATTTGCGGATAGCGCTTGGCTAAATCCGCGATTAGATCAGGTATGCGACTTTCATTTGTAATGTGTGCTGATTGTAGCGCCGCCACTGCTGTCAGGAGCATGGTTGGGGGCTTGTTCAAGACACCCGTCCGTTCCAAGTGGCCGCCGCTTACGGCCTTGCCATAGTCGTATTGGATCACTCCCCCGAAATCCCGCGTTGGTTTGCTGACTACAACATCACCGAGCCGAATATCATGGTCTGCACTAGGGACTCCCCCTGCGATTCCCACCATCAGTCCAAATCGAATGCCCTTAAAGGTGAGCCGCATTTGAGACGCCACACGAGCAGCAGAGTTCGTCCCATAAACCCCGGCTGGAAGGCACGCGATAATGACGTTATGGGAGCCCACCCTCCCTCCAACGTAGGTATTGTCGTCGCCGGAGATGGTGGGCAAGGTAGGTTGTCTCTCATCCAGCATTGCCTCGGCTGCTGCCATTTCTTTGGGAAGGGCGCAGATCCATGCCACTGTATAATCCTCGGGTTTCAATAATGATGTCAGTTTGGCGGCCATTTTGTGTCTGCACCATGCATAACTCATACAAGGTCCCAACGTTTTGGGTATGATGGATATGTCCGAGGGTTGGCGAGGCTGGACAGAGTGAGTCCTCAGCCTCACCCCGCTCCGTTGAGTACTATCAATTATATCAATCATCAGGTCGACGCCACATGCAGCCACACGTGGCGGAAAAGCCCAATCATGTTTCTGTTGACCTCATGCCCATAGTAAAGGGCAACACATGATGGTGACTATCGTGGCCTCGAAATGCAGACGGAGATTCAAAGCAGACCTATGCTCCGTATAAGAGCGTCAATAACCAGCTGCCTGTTAGTACTGATAAGGAGATGGTTCGATGGATTGAATATGCAAGTGCCAAGAGACCACAGTTTCAGCCAGATTGAAATAAACCAATAACGATGTCCCTGAATTCAGCAAGAGGGTCTGTGCGGAGACTGTGCCAGAACACTTCTGAAGACCACTTAAATAGGGCCATAAGATACCAAGACGGAAAAGGATAGAAGAAGGACTTGATTGGATAAGAGATAGATCGCTCAAGAGAGTGCGTTGTTGACAAGAAAGAAGATCCGCAATAGGTTGTCCAATAGAAATAATTCACCGCCTGGCAAAATCGATCCTCAGGAGGGGTGAGAATCACCCGCCTTCACTCAGCGTCTCATTCTGTCTATTGCGCACTCACCCTACTCACTCCAGCCGCGCAACGCTGAGGCAGCTCTCTATCCAATTATTGCTAAGGATATAGATCTCTTCAATGCAGTTCCTGGTACATACGACCATAGGGTGTGGAGAACAGGGCTTCCCGTCCGCTCAGCCGTGTTTAAGCCACCTTATAGTATGCGGTTAATTCTCAAAGCACCCTGAGCCTTAAAATGACGTCGGATTTTATCCTAGGGTGAGTGTGGGTGATATGGGTGAGAAGTCTGGAGACTGGGGTGATAGAGGTGAGAACAGGGTGAGAGCGGGTGAGAATTCTTACCTAGGATCACCTATATGCCTTCTTTAACTAAGTCTAGCCTATAAATATTAGACCTAGGTGACTACCTAGCCTTCTATTCTTATTTTCTTAGCGTTCGGCTATTTTAAAGATGATACTCCCGAAAGACTTCTAAAAGGAACTTAAGGAAAGAACTACACGTGCTACGTCACGTGGCTTTACCTGTTACGATTCGGAGACTAAGGACGGGGCTTAGAGGATTGAGATTGATCGAACTGGTCAATGCGTGTTTGTGCGAACATGGAACTCCCCAGGACGGACGGGAGTTACCAGAGAAGGGCCCTATAAAGGCAATCTCTTCTGGCAAGATAGAACTTCTCTTCTCCCTTTCCTCTCTAGATTTAGTTGCTTCGTTGAATGCACCGATTTGAACCTCCACTCGCCTGGCTGTAACATTACCCTTAACTATTAGAATAAACGGGAATAAGTGTTATGATATCCTGATATTGAGGTTATTCGCAGACTGATGCCCCAGGCCGCACGAGGCCCGGGCGTTCTGCCAAGAGGGTGCCGACCCGGCGGTCAGTCGACAGCTCCTCGGTGGCGTATCTAAAGGGCTACCCTGTCGGTAGGCCACGTTGGCTGGTTACACAACCTTTCAGCTCATGCACGCTCATACCGTGGTTACCCCTCTTCTAGTTCCCTGTTTTGTATGAGAGACTGTATATAAATTTGGGACCTTGAGGAGTAGGTTCAGACTCCTCAAGAAACAGTCTTGCCACGAATTTCACTAGGTGCTTCCAACCTTACCTGATCAACAGGTTTTCTACCCTGCAAGTAGTTATCTTTACAATTCTGTTTCTTCCTCTTTGATCACCTAAGGAAGGATGTCACCTCGAACTCGTTCGACGCCCGCCGGCGAAACAGAGCCGAATCTCCCACGGACTATCGAAGATTCGCAGACTGTTATCGAGGGAACCCCTTCTAACGAGGACGTTGACGCAGCGCTCGCGGCGATTCAGGAACGCGTTAGAAAGCTCCAAAAAATCAAGGAGCTTAACGAGCAAGCTACGAACCTCATGTCAGCCCTCGGCGAATCTATGCCGGATACCCACCGAGGACAAAGCGAATCTCCTGATTGGCACAAGGAAATCAAATTCGAAAACGTGCCAACCTTCGAACTCGAATACAACCTTCAGAAGCGGCATGAGTGGCTCCTCGACCTACAACAGATGTTCGCAGGAGCCCCAAAGAAATACTATAGCGACGAAAGAAAGATCATCGGCGCTGTATGCCATATGTGCCAAACCTATAGGCAGAGGTGGTACCGAACCTGTACCGAAAAAAGGGAGGTTGAACGCCGAAACGTCACCAATGACTGGCTCTTCTTCCAGGAGTGGACCCTAAGCCTTATCAAAAACGCGTCTAGTCTCACAATGGCTATCGCAAAGGAAAAGGAAAATATCCACCAGAGAAAGGACGAGGACCCTAGAGAGTTCCACGCCCGTCTCGATACCCTTGAGCAGTACTTTGAGAGAGCGAGTGAGAAAGAAAGGGCCCGATCCTTCTTCGTTAAACTACAACACTCCCTTCAGCTTCGAATCCAGGACCATGTACGAGAACTTCCCGAGACACGTGAGGAAGTTGTCAACACGGCAAACCATTACTGGGACCTCATGAAAACAAATTCGGACCGGGGAAACACAAACGAAACCAAGCCGAATCATCTCCGAAAGCGTAAGGCTCCTCCGGATGAACCCCAGGGACCGGAAAAGAAAACCTACAAGAACCGTCAAAACAATCGGAGACGTCAAGAGTCCTCAACGAACAACAACCTAAACCCTATCGGAAGGGATGGAAAACGCAATGTGTGCCACATCTGCGGAAGCGATACGCATTACTCTCCTGACTGCCCCGACCGAAAGGACCCTAAGGAAAAGCCAAAGGTCCAGATAGCAACAACCGCGGGAAACGACAGCGAGACGGAGTAGATCCCCATTCTTCGTCTCAAAAGCCTACCGTGGGGACCAGAACTCGTTTCTATATACCGATTACCATCCGAAACACTCTCGAAACCCATGCGGATCTTGACAGTGGAGCTGAAGTTGACCTCGTTAGCTTCGAATTCGTCAGGAAGTATAGGCTCCAGCCAGCAAAGCTTACCGAACCGATAATCCGCGCAATTAACCGACGAAACACTCCGACATATGGTGTGTGGTCAGTCCCCCTGAAGGCTACCGATTCTCGAGGGATTACCCGCCGATTCACACGCCCTTGTGTCGCTATTGATCGCGACCCCCGCCTTACTGGTAGTCCAGTACTCCTCTCAATGACGACAATACACGACGAGGATATATATCTCGCGGGCCGCCTTAGGCGATGGTGGTTCGGGAACGGATCCTTTGAAGTTTTAACACCGAAACGCTTCGCGAGGGCCGCACAAAGGCATGCGTACGTCTTCGCCGTGGTAAAAATGCCTGAGGAAATATGGCTGCCAGTCGATGGAAACGATACCGAACCTCCGTCGAAACCTTATCTACAATATCCCGAACTAGAACCCTTCCACGAATTCTTCTCCTCTGAAAACGCACAAGCACTACCCCCTTCAAGTGCACACGACCACGCCATCGACCTACTCTCCGACACCCAGGTGCCCTTTGGACCAATCTACCCACT
The DNA here is from genome assembly GCF_028827025.1 of Penicillium cataractarum. Lineage (NCBI taxonomy): Eukaryota > Fungi > Ascomycota > Eurotiomycetes > Eurotiales > Aspergillaceae > Penicillium > Penicillium cataractarum. The sequence continues at coordinate 1,512,381 of NW_026622743.1, read as the reverse complement.
TTCTCAGAAAGAACTTACTGAACTACGCCGTTACCTCGACGAAAACCTTAAGAATGGTCGTATCCGCGAATCAAAGAGTCCCGCCGGAGCCCCAATCCTCTTCGTTCCAAAATCGGACGGAAGTCTACGCCTTTGTGTTGACTACCGGGGACTCAACAAGGTTTCGGTGAAGAACCGGTACCCTTTACCCTTGATTTCGGAGATCCTTGACCGTCTCTCGGGTGCAAAATATTTCAGCAAGATCGATATCAAAGATGCTTACTACCGCATCCGCATAAAGGAGGGCGATGAGTGGAAGACTGCCTTCCGAACCCGATACGGCCACTACGAATACACCGTTATGCCCTTCGGCCTAACTAATGCACCCGCAACTTTCCAAAATTACATTCATACCGCCCTTCACGACGTTCTCGATATCTTTGCGGTAGCGTATCTTGACGATGTCCTTATCTTTTCGACCGACCGCCAATCCCATACAGAACACCTACACCAGGTTATCTCCCGTCTCCAAAAGGCAGGACTGTATGCAAAACCTAGCAAGTGCCTCTTCTACCAGGACGAGGTCGAATTCCTTGGATTTATCATCTCTACCCAAGGCGTTTCGATGGACCCTCAGCGGGTATCCGATATCGTTTCGTGGGAGCTTCCACGAACATACCGAGATATCCAGGTCTTCCTAGGATTTTGCAACTTCTACCGGCGCTTCATCCGTAACTACTCCGAGATTGCACTTCCCCTAACGGCCTTGCTAAAGGGAAGTAAGAACGGCCGAAAACCAGGGAGTGTGAAGCTAGACCTTCGCGAAAAGCTAGCGTTCCGCCGCCTAATCGCTGCCTTCCAGTCAGCTCCCCTTCTTCGCCATTTCGACCCTTCGAGGCAAATTCGGATCGAGACCGATGCGTCAAACGGTGCGATGGCTGGGATCCTCTCCCAACCAGATGATAATGAAGTCTGGCACCCAGTGGCCTTCTGGTCGAGGAAATTCACCGAGGCAGAGGTCAACTATGGAACGCCGGATCAGGAGCTATTCGCTATCGTATACTCGTTTAAACACTGGCGACACTACCTTGAGGGAAGTACACATCCAATCGAGGTCTTTTCAGATCACTCAAACCTCCAATCCTTTATGAAGCAGCCAAAGCTAAATGGTAGACAGGCGAGATGGTGCCTATCTCTTACACCTTTTGATTTTATTATCAAACATCGCGCTGGGAAGACCAACCCTGCGGATGGACCATCTAGGCGTTGGCTGCCTGAAGCCCCCAAGGTTGACCTGATTACGCCGTTGTGCCAACGAATGGCCGGCGAATCGCAGGCGACTGATCACCGCTCTGTCAGGGTCCAGTCGCTGACTGTGAGAGATCTCACTTTGGGCATCCCCTGTTTCGAAGAAAACGAGCAGGGTGATGAATCGATTGGAAGAATCGATTGGGAGGAGCTAGGCCGTTCGCGGTTAGTCCTCCCTGCGCAAGTGCAGACCGCTTGTGCTTCCGAGAAGGCCTACTCCGCTGAAGCGTGTGAGGACCTAAAGGAATTGATCGGGCGTCTTCAAGACGAAGACCTCGAGACCCAGCGCCGAAAAGCTGCCGTAGAGCAGGCGAAACGCGGTTTCATGGGCTGGAAGATCGGACACGATAAGCTCCTCCGATATAAAGACCGAGTGTATGTCCCTGCGGGGAGTAACCTACGGCAAGAGTTAGTGAGCATTCACCACGACGACCCTATTGCAGGCCATTTCGGCCGAACCAGGACCCTTGAACTGGTTAAACGTAAATATCACTGGCCGAATCTGCACCGAGACGTTGTCGAATACGTGCAGAATTGCCAGGTATGTCAAGGAGTAGTAGCACGAAGGCATAAGCCCTACGGCGAATTGCAACCACTCCCTATCCCGTCTAGACCCTTCGTGGAAATTTCAATGGACTTTGTGACTGGCCTGCCACCGGTGACCCTTAACGAAAAGACTGTGGATGCAATCCTTGTTATCGTCGATAGGTTCACGAAATGGTCGCTATTCCTCCCCGTATCTACCACGATCACGGCGGGAGAACTCGCAGAACTAGTCCATAACGAGGTCGAATTACGTTTCGGCCCTCCCGACGGGATTGTTTCCGATCGAGGATCAGTTTTCACAAGCAAGTTCTGGTCAAAGCTATGTTACATTACCCAAGTGCGCCTAAGGCTTTCAACGGCGTTTCACCCCCAAACCGATGGCCAAACGGAACGCGTTAACCAAACACTTGAGCACTACCTACGATGTTTCATCGGTGACGAACAGCCTAGCTGGCCAAAGCTGCTCAAATCTGCCGAATTTGCGTGTAATAACGCTGTCAATGCCACAACCGGTGTCTCACCCTTTCAAGCACTTCTTGGTTACTCACCAGACTTCCGTCAACGAATCGAGGACGATCCGGCATTGAGGGAGGTACCCGCGGTATCCGCACGAGTAGAGAAGCTTGAAAAACTCCGCATAAAGCTGAAGACCCACTGGCGAAATGCAGTCGAAACTATAGCGAAACACTATAATAAGAATCACAAACCCCTGACACTGAAGAAAGGATCGCTCGTCGGCCTCTCAACAAAGAACTTGAAGCTAAAGGGAAGCAAGAAGTTAACCCCGCGCTTCATCGGGCCCTTCCGGGTTATTGAGACGATTGGTCAGCAGGCCTACCGCCTAAGTCTACCCGAACAATACAGCCGAATCCACAACGTCTTTCATATATCCCTTCTTGAACCATGGCAGAAGACCCACATTACTACTACCGAATCAATGCCGTTACCACAGCTCGAGGATAGCGAAGAATACGAGGTAGAGGAGGTCCGCGATGAACGAAAGATCTCTAACGAAACCCACTTCCTCGTGAAATGGAAAGGATGGCCCTCTGAATACAACCAATGGGTATCCCACGAAGATATGGAGAACGCTACAGAAGTAATACAATCCTATAGGAAGCGACAAAAGGGGAAACGCTCTGAATTCAATACCGGAAGAAACCAGCGAAAACCCCTCGAACCGCAGACTAAAACAAGAAGATTTCCTCGCAATAAGAAACTGTAAGGTCAGCCACGAAGCTGGGTTCCACCGGAAACAAGACGCGAGCGTCAAACATCAGCACCCACAGCAACAAAGCCGCCACCAAGGAACGCAACGAACCACCAGCGAAACCATAACGAAACTACCTAGCCTCGCTAGGTAAAGGAAGGGCAAAAGGCAACTCTAGATCCGCTCCAGGGACAGAGGGAAATCAATAATTGTCCGCTCCTCCAACTCATCTCCGCCGATGGAGGCATTATCATCCGCATCCGAATCAAGGTCATCCTGGGCCTCGCGAACCGCCTCCGAAATGCCATCGAAAAAGGCCCGTTTTCCGATTGTCCAAGTGATGTATCCCTCGTCGCCGGGAAGCAGGCGAAGGAGTCGCTTAGAGAAGCGCTCTGCCTTCTCCCTAGCAGTATCAAAGGGACCAGGGGGCAGGACAACAGGAAGCCCAGTCCGACGGACCGCGAGAAGCGCATCGTATTCGTCTTGGGTTTGCTACCGAAACACTAGTTAGAACGCGCCGAAACCCGCGACCTATGGATCCTACCTTGATATTGGTCTTAGTCCCGGTTAACTTGTACTGCTTGCGGTGAGCCTGCTCCGAAACGTCGAAGCAATGCGCCAGATGCCTCATCAATTCGGCGACCTTTCGGCGGAGCTCCGAGGGATAGGGCCAGTCCAGGAAATTATCCGGGTCGTCCGGGTCTATCTGCGATGTCCAGAACAGGTCCCGGGCCCATGCAAACGCGGTACTCATATCCTGACAATCCCCCAACATAGCGGTTGCAGCCTGTGGAATCATTAGCCTATACCCTCAAGGAAACTTGGCGAAACCCACAGGAATACACGTCGAAGCGCGAGAGGAACACTGGCTACACGCAACCGAAGCCTTGGCGTCCTGGACACATTCGATGGAAAAGGGCCAGTCTTCACGGGGATCCCAGTCGATAATCGCGGTGCGGACACAGTGCATACACCAGAGGATCATCAGGTAGACCGGGTTGTCCGCAAGGGGACGAGTCCCGGCGCGGGGTCGTCGAGGCATCGTGGGGGTTTCCAAACCAAATCGAGGGGTATTCGTTGGCGAAAAGGCGCGTGGTTATGAGGTCTTGGAAAGGGGGAGAAAGTTGGTAGAGGTGTGAAAGAGGAAGGGGAACGAGAAGGAGAGGGGGTCTCTTTGTAAACAAAGAAACGCGATATCTTTGTTTGCCCTATCCCACCAGTTACCCTTTCTGCCTATCCACCTCTGATTGGCTACTCCGCTACGTGGTTGGTTACCCCTACGTGTTGTTTACATCTTCCGTCGCTCGTGGGCGAGCGAGCCCTTAGAGGGGGGATAATTGTTATGATATCCTGATATTGAGGTTATTCGCAGACTGATGCCCCAGGCCGCACGAGGCCCGGGCGTTCTGCCAAGAGGGTGCCGACCCGGCGGTCAGTCGACAGCTCCTCGGTGGCGTATCTAAAGGGCTACCCTGTCGGTAGGCCACGTTGGCTGGTTACACAACCTTTCAGCTCATGCACGCTCATACCGTGGTTACCCCTCTTCTAGTTCCCTGTTTTGTATGAGAGACTGTATATAAATTTGGGACCTTGAGGAGTAGGTTCAGACTCCTCAAGAAACAGTCTTGCCACGAATTTCACTAGGTGCTTCCAACCTTACCTGATCAACAGGTTTTCTACCCTGCAAGTAGTTATCTTTACAATAAGAAAGCAACACTATATACCTTAAATAACTCGCTCTAGCTACTCTTAATAAATATAAGGATTTATTAAAAAATTAGGTATTATAGTTAATATTATCAATAACGATAGGTCGCGATACTAATTTTAGTAGATAGAGACCTTCCCGGAACGAAACTATTAATACTAATTTTTTTAAGGACGAACCTAATCCTACCCCGGAAATTTTGAAATCTTTTGCCGAGGACTATATTATAATAAGAAAAACAAATACCTTGATAGAAGTCTATATATTAGAACTTAATAAACTTTATGTTAAGATAGGGGAGAGAGATATTACATTCTCTGCCGAGATATATTAAGGACGATATTCTTAACGTAAGCCTACTATTACGAAGTCCTCAGGCGCAACACGCTAATGCGGGGGAAAGGGATATTAATACTTAATTAACTTAGATCAGTTAGCACGAGTTACGTACCAACGAGTTAGTAAATCATAGCGGGAGATAGTTGTCACGTTACGGAAGACTAGAGAATCACGTCCTGGGCGATATTATCGTGTTACTCAACGTTGCGACCGTTGATATTACAAGAAGCGGTAATGCCATATATATCACAAGCGACTTTGCATCCAATAGTCTTGCTCGTCACTCATGCCACGTGGCGCTGCATTAATAGACTGCTTCTTCCTCCAAAAGCCTCTGTCAGTTAAAGCCCAGCATAATACTCGTGGGGTGAGAGTGAAGGAGTTGGCGAGAAATTGGGGACAAGCGATCAATAGCAGTTTCATTATCAGTTTAATAGAAAAGAAACCGGCAGAATCCCTAGACCCACAGTTACGGCCGCCCCTGGCCTCTATTCACTGCGATAGTCGTGCATTCCAACCATCATCCTCCGCCGGGACTTGGAGCGAGCCGTAGCGCACAAGAGCCGTCAAAGTCGAGATTTTAAACGGCTAGCGATTACCCCATTGGCCGAGGCAAACCTAAACGACGTACGGGGTTCAAAGTCAGCCAACGTGTGAAACTCCACCCCCGCCAGGAGGTTGTCTTTCGGCAGCTCCAGCAGCTCCACCGCCGCCTCCGGAGGTGATCCGAAAGCAGATCTTATCCGAGGGGCAATTGCCCTGAAGCAAAATGGCCAATTCCCGCCAATGCCGACCTTTTCGGCAACTATCCCTTTGGGGGCGGACAATCTTGCGGATTGCGTAACTCACGATCCCATTAAGGCCCGGACTAAGACCAAACGGCAAAGCTCCTGCGACTCAAAAGAGGCACCTTATGTATGTATCTAACCGTTATACAGTCAAGATTCATTTGAGAATACTATATCACACAGTGAATAAGCCTTAATTTATTGATATACTTAGGGATGCCTTTGATGGTGGACAGAATCAAGTCAAGTCTTGTTACTCTGCTCTTGACACGCTTTGTAGAATGGACGGGCTCTGTTCATCTTAGCACAAAGAAAACGGTCGGTTCCAGGACGGCACCAAGGAATCTAGCAAAAAACCTAAGACTCAGGGTTCGAGACTCTAAATGATTGTGAAGCAAGCCCTTTCGAAGCATTGGGTCCTCGTACGCAACGGCCTCACATCAAGATGCTTCTGGGGGTGCCATTTGCCCTAGGAGCTTCTACAATCCGCACAGGCAAAATCCAACCCCCCATACCGCACCAACCATCTAGATAAACTTATATTTCCGGTACCCATTATTAAGGCAGAAATTGCAAAGACAACATCAAGTTTGCCATTCAGGTTGTAGCTGATATCATTCGTGACGCCTATGAAACAAGCAAATAGGGTTCCACTCTCTGTTCTTGCAAATCTCTTTCCAGGACCCCCGAAATCTCGATTGCATGGATGTTCCCAGCGTGGGCTTCCCTTATTTGAAGCCTGCCCAAACTACCATTCCCATTTTGTGGTGTCCCGATCCCATCCCTCTTTGAGCCATGCACGAGAGTTCGGCTCGACCAGCCCAAAAAATGCTAGTCGTTTGGTCATGTCAAGAGGGGGAGGTTCGGTTTGGGCGGTGGATACGATGTTGCGGCGGCGAAATCCGATGAAGTAACTAAGGACTGTTAGTACTAGTAATAGCTTGTATGAGCAATTCCTGGCATATGTTGCTTTGTTTCGTTCAGTAAGAGAAATGTGCTTCAACGTACAGGGTTTTCGAATTCTTGTCCCATACCAAGCTACTAAGCGCGGAGGTGTCAGGGAAATACCCGATTCCCCTGATCGCCCTAGGATTCAAGTTAGTTATGAACGTAGAGAAAGGAGGGTAGGCACTTACTGGAGGTTCTTCTCGAAGTATTGCCGGATTTCTTCTCTCTCGGCATTGTCCAAGGCCCAGAACTCGTTCGACCCATCCTTATTGCCGAGGCGTACTCCTGGTACCTTCTCCCATGTTAGGTAGACTGCAAATCCTCCCGTTACTGGACCCCGATTATCCTGTGTTGAGACTTTATACCCGAGGAGCTTCGGAGTGCATCCTATGTCTTGGGCAGTAAGGTCCTGGTAGGCAAGGAGCTCTCTCGGGATGAGTGTGGCAGCCTGGGTAGCCCTCGTATCCGCGTCGTCTATCTCAGTACCTTTGTAAGGGACTTGGAGATAGATTCGCATAAAAGCGAAGGTTGAAGGGTTCTTCGGGTCACAACATAGGAGCTTGGTTACAGCGAAAGAGAGGCGTTCACCACGGCGGTACTCAGCTTCGGTAAGTTGCCAGTCCTCCTCACTTGGCTTTTGGACGATTTGCCATCGCGAAGGAACGGGCTGGTCGAAGTTGATAATAGTGCCAGCGTCGATGCCTTTCCGGAACCAGGGAGGCATGATGGAAGCGAAAAGGGCGTAGATAAGAAGGTTGATCCATAATAACGACGTCTGGGGATAGGTGACTTTAAGTTTGATAGCCTCCGAAGTAGTGGTGGGATTAGGAAAGTGGAGTGTCGATGATGGAGAAACTGAAGGATTGGAAGAGGAGAAGAGAGGAGAAATGGAGAGCTGAATCAACCATCAACCAACAGTTGGGGAGGAGACGTGGATAGTCCGCGGTCAGGTGGCCCCACATGAAGCTAAACGGACCACTACTGCACCGTCAGCCAGTAGGTGTCATTAGCGCATCAGCATGGTATCAAGTGCGAAATGTTACTAGATTTTGTATTCGAATTATATTGAGGATAATGACGACACTCTTACTGCTCCCTGCGGTATCATAACACAGATACTTTCCGGTTATAAGAGTGGACTTGGTGGTTCTACCTGGTCTTTTCTCGCTCCAGCAGTATAGTCGATCATATCTTCTTGTGTCTCCCCTCATTTTTAGCTATTTTCCTTCGGCAGGTTACGAGTCCATTTGCGCGAGACCATTATATCTAACACATATAGCAAGCGTGTGTCTGGGGTTTGCAGCACCAAGGCAACCTTCCTCGCCTACCTGGCACTGATAGGCCTCTCGCATCAACAGGCCTCTCACACATCCATCGAACACAATTAGCTACCACACGTCAGCACGTGCCATTCCTTTGATCCTCGTCCCTTTCACACGGTTAGTCGGCCCCTGTCGTTTACCCAACCTTACGGTTACCAGGAACATCATTCCCGCTCGCTCTACATCCGCACTCTATCGCCTATCATAGCTTCGGACCCCTCTTCCTCAGACGACCCTCGATGCTAATTCTGCTTCGTAGAGGTATCTCCATTGATATGAGACGTCCTGCGTTCGGCCATTTCCGTCGACCCGCCAACCATCTCTGCTCTTCGTTGACCCGGCCAGCGGAACCAAGCAGTTTAGAGTCCTGCCAGGAAGAAAGCCAAACAACTGTATCCTGTGGCTGGGCTTGAGCTGAGCTCGGTCTCTCAAGGACTCACCACCAGCGAACCCTCTCCCAATCTTGGTGATATATTACCGCCCACGTCTCCTGTTGTGAGCTCGATGCTTCTTCCCTGCGTAATTCAATCAGGTTCATTCCGGGATTTCTCGGTAACACATGCTACTCCTCTGCTGGCTCATAAATCTCACCCTCGGGCAACTCCACAGGCCTTCAAAGCCCCCGGAGCAGGCATCGTGCCTTGAGTAATCCCTAGGGCTTTCCTTGCCGATGCTCATTGCCAAATACGCCCTCGTAGTCCTTATAAACCGGTTAACATATCTACTTGTCGGGTTACATTTACCTATCGGATACGTTTACTATTTCAGGCCAATAAATCCGGCGATTATTTTACAAATTGGACACAAGCGGTCGTTGATCTCCTTCCATATCCCACCCCAGCATTATTAACCGAGGGCCCGATTTTCTGGATAGCCACTATTAAGAGCTAGGAGGCCCTTCGTCCTTTACATACATTACATATCCATCTCATGCCCGTATCAATCACATCTAGTCCTCACAATCCTCCAATTCCTAGGCTCTAGACAACAAGCACATAACTTTGGCCCAAGGCGACATTTAAGCCAGCCTCGCCGTTGATCTGGCTAGCGACAATACTCGCAAAGTAAATAAGAAAAGAGAAATTTAGACAAATGAAGATGTTTATCTAAAGCCCAATCTTCTCCGCCATATATCCACCGACATCAAGTGGCATTGTCATATGGGGAAGTGGAATGAGACTCTTGAAAGATCTGATACTCGAGATGGCATGCGTTGACATCCTGGACCAGAAAGTGCTTGTATTTCTGAAAAGTCAGTTAACGACGTCTTCAAGACGCTGTCCGAGATGCTTAACAACAAACATACTGAACAATAAAACAAAAAGAAACATACAACAGCCAAAAGTATGGCCGACCTCACCTAGCGCCCATCATTCGGTGCTGGGCGACTTGCCGCTTTATTCAGGCGTGCTTTAGGCGGCCCCAGGCGGCAGTTCACCCACCTGAATATTCTCCACCCGAAGACCGCCCAGGCCGGCAAAAGGCGCACTTGCATATTTTGGCACAGGGAAAGATTTCGAGGGAGGATCAAAGGACCGTTAGATTGTTGATGAAGCTAGATCTATCAAGAGGTGAAGGATTAAATAGACAGAAGCATGTGATTAAACCTGCATGACAAACAAAGAGGAATAGAGAAATAGAGACTAGGGGAAGACAAGCGCAGAGGAGTACACATCGTTGGGGCTGGAACAGGGTGGGAAGAATCCTCCCTTCTCGCGCGGTCCCATCATTTGACCGCCGCAGTTGAACGTGGGGTGGAACTTTTAGACCGCTGCTTTCCACTTGAAACGGGCGGCTTCCTGATACCTACCCACCCTCGCGGGTCGAGGTGTATAATGACCCTCGTTACGGCCCCGCCCCATCATCGTGAACAGCCCCTTGGAGCGTTACCTAAACCAAGCTTTTCTTGGCCAATGCTTCTACTCTTAGAAGCACAGAGGCAAGGCTCACCAGCTATCTCTGTGGGGGCTAAGACCATGAAAGGATTCAAGAAGATTTGCTTGTTGTGTCGAAGCGTCACAGTTGAATCCTTGCTACCTGATACTGTGGACTTGAAGACATCTCCCGCCAAGGGTAGTTATAGAAAGCGTGAAGTATCAAGTTACGCGGTCATACAATGGGTTATAAGACTACAACAACCCTTTTATCGATTTCTGCATCGTAGTCATAACCCAGTACTTTGGGGCTGGTGCTTGATTTGACTTTCATGTAGTCAGTTTTCCGCCCCTCATACAATCCGTGTAAATTTAAATAATAATCAAGTCTTGTAGAAGGAACCGCCGAATTCTTTCCCTCACTTTGGAATTTGTCGAAGTTAGAAATCGAGAATGTAATCGTTCGGCGTCTCTTTGTTCCTGATATGGCGTAGGCTTGTTTTTCTTTCTTTCTTTCTTTCTTTCTTTCTTTCTTTCTTTCTTTCTTTCTTTCTTTCTTTCTTTCTTTCTTTCTTTCTTTCTTTCTTTCTTTCTTTCTTTCTTTCTTTCTTTCTTTCTTCCTTCTTCTTTCTCAAATTTAGCAGAGTGATAAGGGGGATTGGGGGCTAAGCCTGCTGGAGGCTTTGGGGGCAGAAGTAGGTGGTGGGGGGGGGGGGGGGGGGGGGGGGGGCCGCGAAAGAATAAAAGAATGCTATATAATGTCCCTGTTGACCCATATAGTAATTACTGTAGTATTTTCATGATAAAATTTCGTATATCGTTATGTTTTCTCTCATCTAACTGAAGCATTTGCTCCTCCTGTGCGTGCTCAGCACGTAGATTGCCGCATTCTATCTCCCTAGGTAAACCCTTTATCTCTATCGTTACCCGTAGTTTGTGACGAAGCAGCCATTTAACCAACAAATACAGCGTCGAACGCTGGAATGATGCTTCGGCGCTGGATGTTTATCCCCGTGATGACTCTAAATACGAAGAATACCCTTGTACCCGACAGAACTGTGGCCCTTCTTGCACTGGGAACGGCGCGTCAAAAGTTTCGACACGCAAGCGATTCTGGGTACCTCTTATAGACGGTGACAATTCAACAACAGGCGTTAGCAAGCGGGATCTTCAAAAGCGAGTGTTTGACTATATCTTTAAACGACGTCGAGAGACCTGGCCATCACAAGTAGATTATTATCTACCAAACCAGATTCCCGAGGTCACCGTTACTAGCTTTTCTTTACCTCAGGATCCGCAATTCTCTAAGGTTGAGAACGAAGTATTCTTCGCGGGCGATGAGATAGAGAAGACGGTCGCACACGCCGCAACCTTTGTCGACGAACACGGGAACAAACTCGACGAACAATTCCAATGGGGCACCGGTGGTCTTTATGGGTGTACCATGCTTACTATTGTTAGCAAAAGAGCGGTTTGGATGGTAATACATAATACTGTATACCTAAATTCAATATCTGACCGATAACTAGGCGCACTTTTGGGAAGTTGCAGCATTTAACGACAAAGATGGATTCGATACCGCAGACGACATATCTAAATTCAATCAATACGTTCTCGGGGTTCTAGAGGGGAACGCACCAAAGGAAACCATGGACTACGTGGATCACCTGAATTGGGACAATTTCAACAAGTGTGATGATGATTTCCACGTCTTTTGGATGTCTCCCGTGGGAATGTCGGCATCCGGGAAACCTATGGGACAAACTCCAAAGTACAAGGCGAAAATGGAAAAGGTCAACGACTTCCTTCGAGAGAAGTTGAACGAGCCCACTATCAACACGTTTCTGTATGAGCGGTTGAACTACTTTAGCCGTGCAAATGGCGAGCAGGGTGGCCCCGATATCAAATATGTAAACAAACAGGCGTACGGCATGTGCGCGTTCCAGTAAGTTCTCCCTTTTCATATATCTCGATTTAATGTCTCTAATTAATCGTTTACAAAGGTATGATGGAGCTGGAAGCTGGAGGCTGTTTTATCAGCATTCAATTTACTCGAATAACCCGGATTTAGCGAATCCTCTCGTATACCAAACTTCAAACGAGGGAAAGTTCGGAGGTTACGATCAGAAATATTACCGCCCCATTCTTCCCCTGAAGTCACAAATTCAAAAGTGGCAAGGATAAATTTACTAGGGGCGAAGTATTGTGGCTTGGAAGTGATGCAGTGCTAGTGAAGTTTTAGGTTAGGCATGGAGAAATTGTACTCTGTTTTGTGAGAAATCAGGTTCATAGAAACCAGAGGAGGAACGGGGCCGTCGTAGATGGGGTCGAAAGCGGACTAAAGTGATCGTCGGTCCCACATAATCTTCCCTGTTCCATCCACCGTCTATTTAAACACCCACCAACCCCTCCAACCCCGTACAATATTTGTCCATCTCCAGATTTTGGTCCACTTTCAGCCTCCGACTTCCCATCAGCCTCGCTATGGCTCCATCAATTGAGTCTCTACCACCGGAAATCCAGCAGACGGTTCTAGCACACTTGTCCACGCATGAATCCAGTCTCCGCGCTTTCGCCTGTGCGAATCGGACCTGCCATACCCTGGCATCCCCGTTCATTTACCATACCGTTCAAGTTGGGCTAGATCTAGATCAGGCATCGCTTCAAAGATTTTACGAATGGGCGCAGAATCCCCAGGCTCTTAGCAGGCTACAGTATGTCCAATGTCTCGTGATCGGCGGAACTCAGCCAGGAGCGGATTCCAGTTCATCAGATGCGAGGGACACGGGTCCTCGGTCTATCTTTCTCAGTCGAAATCCTAGAACTTTACATGGCTATCTACGACCGTACGGCCTCTCACCTCAAAAGAGATTGGACAGCGACACGCAAGCTGCTTTAGAATCTAGCGATGTTTGGCTGCCTCTAGCACATCTGATTCCGCAATTGCCCTCCCTCTCGGATTTACTCTTCTTGCTCCCGATACAGTTTCCAAAATATTTGCTGAATCAAATCCATGGAATGAGACCATCCTTTCGCCTCCATATCGATCGGTTCTTTCTGCGCAGTCTGGCGACTGCCTCCACGGACTCATATGAGTTCTCCCTAGCTTCGTCGCCTTGTCTTTTTAGCCTCAGAATAATTCATGACGGCGACCATAATCCCTATGAGAAAATTGCTTCTAGCTGCTACCATGAAGACGCCGTGGCTCGTATGGTCTCTGGTCTAGCACAGAACTTGAAAGAGATCACGCTAGTCTACCCTGCTCCTGGGGCTAGTCTGATGCAATATACTCCACCGCCGTGGAAAGGGTTTAGCCAGGAGATAGGAAATAGGTACAAGAAAATACGCGGAAACTTGCGACGTTTGCGATTTGAACACTTCTGGCGTATCACCGCGGACAGACTGGATTACTGGGGTACGCAAACGGATTTCACAAAACTACAAGCCCTTGAGTTTGATGCATATCTCACATCGGATCTGTTGAGACATCTAGCGATGAAATTTCAGCTTCCCTGCTTGAAAAAGCTCGTCCTTAGTAATCTTCGAAAGGAACGAGACAATTCTGACGATCATGCGGAAGCAGCTAATGAATTATTGAGGAACCTTCCTCCGCTTATGTCTCTGACCTTGGATGGCTGGTATCCCGAGATTTCGATAGACGCGCTTGCTACTCACCATGGACTACACTTATCGGAGTTAAAGTTGCTCAATTACCCTGGCGAGGACCTGACCAAGGACGATCTGGAGGTACTCGGTCATCATTGCATATCTCTTCGTGATTTCACACTGAGCCTTCGTCGTTCACAAGGAGACTCAACAGAAGCAAGCTTATATAAGGCCCTTGGATCTTTACCGAAGCTTCAGTCTATCTCACTTGGCCTTAATATTGCCAAATCATACTCGCCCATGGATAATGAAGAGGACGACGGCAAGTTGTTTAATCCTATATTCGAGGACGAATTTGATCGAAAGATTCCGATCGAATTGCTCGAACCTGGACCAGATTCCTCAGAAGCTTGCAACGGTGCTATGCGCGAGCAACTGATCAATTGTGCATTTGACAAGATACTTGCTCGGTCTGTATTTGACACTATTTCCTCCGGCAAACCTCAACTGTCCTTACCGTTGGAGGAATTGACTGTCAAAATTACCGATGCCGGGGATTTTGGAATGGTGGACTGCCCAGCACATTTCATATCCGTGCTCTTTCATTTGTGTCGCCCGTGGCGGATCACTCAGAGTATTCGTGATGATCGGCGCCATGAGATACATATAGAAGAGACAGAACAAATTCGGAGTCAGCTGTTACTGCCGCCGAAAGCATTGAAAGGCTGGCTTGAAGCTATCTGGCGTCGCGTTTGGCCAGAGAAGATTTCAGAAGAATGGCAGTCTGATTGGTACAGCTTTCCGATCTCCGAAGTAGTAGAACTGTGATTTTAGAAGATAATTGCAAAGAGACATTCGATATGTTTGAGTCTTAAAGCGGGCACTTTAGCCAGAATTCATCAGTTCTACATTCAATTTCTGGAAACCATGGTTAGCTTCGCATCCAAAGCCTAAGGCTCCCAAATTTGTCGCAAGGTTCTGCGGATATTGATGATAGTCAGCTCGTTAGATTCGGCCAGTTCGGCCATTTGAGATGTGGTGAAGGACTGGCTCTCTATCATATCACGTATAAGAACTAGTTTTGCAGGAGAGAGTCTTAGAGCCATGTCGCCTGAACTAATAGGGGTTACACTGGGAAGACTCAAAAGTGCGCTGTGTTAGAAGTTGTTGATTGTGACGAGAAGTAGGAAGGAGGGCACATAGAGCGTGCGTATGGTAGTTTTGTGTAAAATAACTCTACACGTGGTCCCATAGTCGTATTGTAAAATCCAACGCTCATTAGGTCGGTGAATAGGCGGGTGGCTACGCGCCTAGCTTAAGGTGGGCCGTATCGTTGCTTAGTCGATAAGTCTTCATTGACATACTTGCTACTTCCCGTTCGCGGATCTATAATCAATAATTGCAGGACTAAGTTAGCTTGGGCCACAATAAAAGATTTTTATCTTGTGTCGGGAGATATAGCGGTTCATCCGGGGAGAACAAAAAAGGTCGCCAGTTCAACTCAATTTTAATTAGTGAAGTACCCCATACATTCGGCCACGGGAGAGCTCTTCAGTTGTGGTTAATTCCATTTCCATTGGAGCGAAAAAATCGTTTCTGCACCTCCTTCTTGGGTCAGAATCTTCACTGCGTCCTTAGAGAAGAGATATCCAAGACCAGATCAGACAGTTGTAATGGCCACGGTGAATCTATTTTCCGTGATCAGCTCCGTTCAGTTCCAGGCCACGTCAGCGCTTCAGGGGCCTTCAGGGCGATCGGGTGAAGAATAGAGAGCCTCAGGGCGTTCAGGCGAAGGGGCCTAAAGGGGCTGAAGAGTAAAGCGGCAAGAGCAGATGTCCCAACGAATGACAAAAAAACGGGCGGACGCAGACATACAACAGCCAGGATTCGCATGTGGTCACCCACCATACTACTAACTGGCCGGCGCGTGGCTTATGTACAGTCAATAGTCGGGTGGCTGCTACCCGGGTGAGTTTAGGGTGAGCGCCGCTTTTGCGTCGCGCGACCGGGGTGAGAAAGGGTGAGTGCGGGTGATTCTTACCCTCCGTTGTGCGACCCCCGAACCAACCCTCTTAGCTAAGTTTAGATACAGTGTGATTAGTTCATGTCGATCTGGCTGAAACCGACGGTTTCTTGGCACTTGTATATCCTATCGAACTCTAACCCAGAACTAGTTCGTACCTTGCAACCGTCGATCTATGAGTCATTTTTGTATCCCGGAGCTTTTGCTCGACTACTACTACGAGAAGAGAATGTAGACAAGGCAGAATTCGAGTTTTGGAAATGGGCCTATGTCGGGGTCGAAATCGGGATAACCTTAGCCCCACAGAGATATGCGGAGGTGCTATGTGGCTTAGATATGTTCAGAAAAGCTTCTAGTCATTTTCATTCGTACGCATGACTCACAAGTCAATCCAGATGCACTCGAATATAACATCGTCTACCGTAGAAGATCTCGCCAACTATTGTTCAGACGCATAGTTACATCACAGTAGCTATGTCAGGACCTAGTCTATAGGCCTGATGAGATTGGAGATGAATTAGAGTGAAGGAAACCAATGGCTTGATTTGTATGCGTAAACTGATTGCTGAGGTTCTAATACATGCGCGAGAGGGTCGTAATATTTCCTCCATCCTTCGAAGCCGGCGTCCTCATAGGCTCAAGTAAAGCTATTGTCTTTCAGATTGTTTTACATTTTATATGAAAAACTAATTTCTTTGTGGGATGGAAATCTCTCGCTCTCGAATTAGTTGCGAATTGCTAGGATGAGCGGTTCTTTGTGACTACGCGGGCTTTGGCAGTTTCTTTGTTGGCAGTCGGTAGTAATGCGAGCAATTCTTCGATAATGACTATCTAGCCCTCCAGGATTTACGAAGAAGCCACTTTCTTCCTTATTCTTGTCAAAATGCCAAATTGGAACCCAATCAAGATCCCTTCGAACCCGGCAGTTGGGTGGTGTATGCGATCTGTGAATAGAGTCCGAGCGATTGCTACTCACACATGCGTTGCAGCCGCGCAAGTGCGCGTACTGTTCGCAACATCGGAAACCGTGCCTAATGGTAGTATCTCGAAAGCCCGTCGATCCTTTGAGTCATAGTTTTATACCAGAATCTCGCGAGGGATCCTCGAGGCTAGCAGGTCATTGTAGGTGGATCCTCGTCTTGATGATAAAGCGAATGCAGTCATCCAAGCGCCCTTCGCCACGCCTGCGCAGGTTGCCCGTCGGAACGCCCTTGTGGGGCAGTTCAACGGTGCGAGGAGTGCGTTGACCCGAAGGATAAATACGGGCGTTAAGCCTGCGAACCCCCCGGTCGCCATCGCCCCGCTACCCTCTCGAGTCCAGCCAACACTCTGAATTTATCATTCCAAGGCCTCAAGACATAGATATGGCCGACCTCACAGTGGACACCAATAACCCAGTCTACTTCTGGAAACCAGAAGGTGACGTTGGCTTTTTGGGGCAGTGGTGGCCATCGTCATTCGAATGGGAGCACGACGGTGAGAGATACACTTACGCAAATGCAGAACAGTAAATATCCCCGCTCTCCTGGATTATCCTGAACATGCCTGTTTATATCATCTGATCTCCTAGATATATGATGCATCGTAAAGCGCTCCTCTTCGCTGGACCGAATCACCCAATCGCCCAAGAAATCCAAAAGGGCTGGAAACTACACCCAAGGGTCCTCCGTGACCTTGGGCGAAAAATTCCCAATTTTGCCCAAGAAGTGTGGGAGCAGCATCGATTTGAGATTGTTGCCGAAGGGAGCTATCTCAAATTCTCGCAGAACAAGGGCCTTAAACAGAATCTACTCGCGACCGGTAACCAAGAATTGGTGGAGGCTAGTCCGCGGGATCGTATATGGGGAGTTGGATTTGGAGCGAAAAATGCGAGTGATAATCGAAGTAGGTGGGGGTTGAATTTACTGGGAAAAGCGCTCATGGAAGCTAGATCGAGGTTGTTGAAAGAGGAGGCAGGCGAGAAATGATAGTAGCAAGGGATGGAGAGTTACCAATGCTATTTGACAATGCTGTGATAATGTATCATGATTGAGGTGGGGACGACACCATATTTTCTATTCTACATGTCTATTTTGAAATTGGAGACAAGATTGAAAATCTCAAATGTCTATGGTGTCTATGGTAGCGGTACAACGCAGTCGTTATAAATGTCGAGAACGCTTTGCGCTATAGCAGTTTCTATCATCAGTACCGAGGCCGGTAAAACGTGTAGCTCAATCCTTCAATCTATGCGTTGTTGGCACACGAGAAGCTCGAGCTGCCTGGATTGTCATGAATAGATTTTCCAGAGGTATAGAGGCCAAGGCCACACTAAAGAATCAATCAGATAAAGGAAATTTGGATAATAAAGCCATGAGTTGAACTTACCAGGACAATACCGACGCAAATAGCAAAAGTGTTAAGTAGTGTCAAGGCGATTTTCTTCGGCGACGAAAACCACAGTCCCTTATTCATGTGAAGCCAGAATATGCCGGTGAACCCGAAAGTAAACCAACTACCAAATAGAGCAGTCTACCACACGTCAGTATCAAAATGAGACACGAGAAAATAAATAGAGGCAGCATACAATAAGAGTAAGAAGGCTGCTGAACACAGGGATTGCCTCGGCAATAATCCACGCAACGATCCATAAGCAGACAGTTAGTCCAACCCAAGAGCCGATCGCAACTAGGTCGCGCTTGTGCATACGGTCGGTTCCTGCGAAGATGCGAATGTATATGGACTTGGCGGCGACATGGCTGTTGATAACACCGGCGATAACAATCTATAAATCCCAATGTGAGCAGAGTGGTCATGATGTTAAGTAATGCGTCAAGGAGGGCTTTACAGTGGGAAGAGCGACACCATAAGCAATCCGGGATATCAGCGGGCCAGCAGAACCCAATGCTGGAGATGTGACATCGGCGCCCGCATACCGATAAATAACAACACCAGCAATGATATAAAGAGTCATATCGATAGTTTGAAGCAGGGCAAGAGCCTTTGGGAAGTCTCTCGGATCCTTGAGTTCCGCCATGAAGGTGAAAAATGTGTTGTGGCTGACTGTGAACTGTTAGAAATTATAGTCCACTCCGAGATTCTAATATTCCTGTCGGGAAGATAGGACTACAGACCGTATGAGAAAGCAATGTTTGCAGCAGCCGTAAACCCTGTTACTAGGTTGGTCTCAACGGTCGGTTCGAGAACAG
Source organism: Penicillium cataractarum (assembly GCF_028827025.1). Classification (NCBI taxonomy): domain Eukaryota; kingdom Fungi; phylum Ascomycota; class Eurotiomycetes; order Eurotiales; family Aspergillaceae; genus Penicillium; species Penicillium cataractarum. The sequence goes on along the minus strand of NW_026622743.1, from coordinate 1,493,542 downwards.
ATCCAGTATTTTGAATTCCGAGGGCAACCATGGCAATCATAACGGCGCTGAAAATGCTGATAAATGCTGATGTGTAGTGGAAATTGTCAGCAATATGCCTTTTTGAGATTGGAAACATGCAATACTCACAAATAAGCGAAAGCCATGACACCTGTGCAAGTTTTCGTGGTAGCGACAAGAAGATCGAGATGATCATGCCCACGACACCAAAAACAATCGAACACGTTGCATGCCCCGTGATTGTGTTGAGCGCAACAGTAAATGTCAAGATATGACTCGCCATGATGAAGACCAGGAACAGCAGCTGGGCCGTTCCAAACAACTCACGACCAAACCGGCCCATCAGGATCTCGCCGGCATCTGCCATGCTTGAAATATGAGGGTATCTCCATTTAAATTGTCCAATAACATAGCCGGTATAACAAGCCAGAAGCCCCAGGCCGACGAGGATAATGAGACCTGGGACGAGACCTAAACTGGCAATGGCTGCTGGAAGCGAGAGGATACCCAGTGAGATGGTCTCGGCAACCATGAGAAGACCTCCTTGCCTAGAGAAATGATCATTGTTCAGTCAAGAGAATAATTTTACAAGGGAAAACAGGAAAAAGAAAACGTACCACCATGTTAACACCTTGTACTTAACCTCTGCATGTTCCTCGTCACCAAAGGCATCTTGTCGAGGCCGCGTGAGATCAGGCTTTTCCACCTCCCCGAGTCCTTCGTCAGGACACCCCTGAGCAGGCTCGTCATGTGTCGGCGTAATATCAACGATTTGTGATCTCATGATGGTCGTTCGCATACTCGCCAAAGATATAGAAAGAGGAATGCAATGCTAGGATGGCTAATGGGTGCTTGCAAAAGAAGGAAGTGACATTAGGACTAAGCAAAATAAAAAGCTGCTGGGTACCTCCGATAGACCCGTCCCCAGACAGATCCATTCTACTTGCGGGGTGCTTACCATCGCCTTCCATTTCCAGTTTTGCCCCAGCTAGATATAGGTGGATCAAAATAACAGTTGCTGCCCAGTGGGAATGGGTGGATGGCATTGATGGGGGGCAAGACATATTGATAGCTGAGGCCTGCATAGGAAAGGCATGCCTGTTGAGCCGGAGAGCGATAAGCAAAGTGCGCCGAAAGGTTATCCTTATCTTCATCTATCTTCCGCTATATATACACTTGTGTTGCATCAGTAGCGCTCTGAGCTAGTGTTTCTTTGCTATCGAATCGATCATGAAGTGTTCACTTCTTTATTAGTTCTTTTTCTACCCCGGTCTTTTCCCCAGATTTGTTCAATTTCCTTTCCTTCGTGCCACATTGCGAAATCTGGGGTACTTGCCTGGTTGGCCAGGAGGTTCGGAGTGAGATGCCTATCCCGGAATCACTTTCCTGAAACAGTTGTAGTGGGAACAGAGAGCCGGGGAATTTCGTAGAAGCGGAAGACTGGAAGATCGAATATTGCGATTTATCATTATTATGTGTCATATTAAGATTGAATTATCCACAAGTATGGCCCCTTAGAGTATATGGAGAGGGATATAGGCGTCCTGTGGCTACTTACGGTAGAGGCAGGCCATCCCGCAGTATTCTCCACACAATCAATCGATCATAGCAATAAACGTAAGGAAATTATTGGTATCAGATGGCATTCAATGAAACTAACATGGGCAAATCCTGTATATCCTGAAAAAAGATAGAGTCTAGTTGATAATTGACTGCCATTAGAAGGACGACGAGTTGACAAATTAAGAATCGAGTATTTACATAGCCTAAATATGCCCCGTGGCGCAAGAAACAGCTATTAAGTAGGACGAGACTGCTGCCCCCTAGGGCTAAATCTTGCTAAGCCCGTCATTAGTACAAGTATCTTTCCGGATAGCCCATATAATATCTCTCGATATAAGTAGGTAATCAGCGTTCAAACTATGTCTAATAAGATGATTTTGATGTTTGGTCAAGATTCCGAACTTACCATAAAGCTCTACGATATAGTAGCGTGCAAGTTATATGGTGATGGATAGCAGATAGAATACTATTCCAGGCAGAAATCAAAAGCCCTAACGGGCGTGTGCGAAATCTAGGGGGTGGCAGCAGCCTTACCCATGAAGTATATTGAAGGCAATCATTCGCATTTCATCAAGTATCTATCGTAAAATCTATCATCCAAGGAAAGCCGACACCGGTTCCTACAGTTTATTGCCCATGTTGACATGCACAGCCTTGATCTGGCTATACGCCTCCAAACCAGCCTCACCCAACTCGCGACCGATACCACTCTGCTTGACACCACCGAATGGCACACGGGGATCACAGTCCTGGCTGCTGTTGATCCAGACCATTCCAGATTCGATCTCGGCAGCCACGCGGTGCGCACGCTCCAAGTCCGTCGTGAATACAGCGGCTCCGAGACCGTAGGTGGTGTTGTTGGCCCGGCGAATGGCTTCCTCCTCGGTATCAAATGGCAAGATGACCACGACGGGGCCAAAGACCTCCTCTTGGGTGATGCGCATCGAGTCGGTCGCGTCCGTGATGACCGTGGGCTGCACAAAGTACCCATTCTTGTGCTCGGGGTTGGCAGGGACATGGGCAGCACCACCGGTCAGGATAGTAGCGCCTTCGCTCTTGGCAATCTCCATATACGACAAAATACGCTCGTACTGGGCACGAGTAACCTGGGGGCCCTGGAAGGTCTCTGAATCCCACTGGTCACCGATCTTGACGCTCTCGACGGCGGCCTTGAACTGTGCCAAGAAAGTAGGTAGGATCTCGCGGTGGACGAATATCCGTGATGTCGCTGTACAGATCTGACCCTGGTTCGACATGATTCCGAAGTGCGACCACTTCACAGCCTGATCCATATCTGCGTCGGGGAAGACCAGGAGTGGGGACTTGCCGCCCGTTTCCAATGTGATGTTTTTCAAGCTACCGGCAGCCATCTTCATAATCTCGCGCGCGGTACCGGTGGATCCTGTGAACGCCACCTTATCGACGAGGGGGTGAGATGATAGTGCAGCACCGGCATCACGACCGTACCCATTGACGATGTTGATCACACCTGGCGGGAAGCCAGCTTGCTTGATGAGGGTTCCGAGAACCAGAGCGCTGAGTGGGGTCTGCTCTGCGGGCTTGAGAACCACGGTGTTTCCACATGCGAGGGCAGGCCCCAACTTCCAACAGGCCATCGACAGAGGGTAGTTCCACGGAATGATCTGCGCCACCACACCTATAGGCTGGCGCAAGGTGTAGGCGAATTTTTGAGGCGTGGTGCTGATCGTCTGACCGAAGGTCTTGTCGGCCCAGCCACTGTAGTATCGAATGGTGCCGATAGACTCCGGGAGGTCCTCCTCGAGAGCTACATGGTAAGCTTTGCCTGTAAATAAATTAGCAATTATTTTTTGGGTGTGTAGTTGCATGCATCATGCGTAGGAAAGCGCAGGAGTGCATGAAAGAAAAGAGCGGCAGGGGCATGCGCCGATGCGCGCCGTGCAGGGGGTAAAGGTGCAGGTCCAGGTTCCCTGCGACGCTAAGAATTGTGCGTACCGTTGTCCCATGCATCAATAGTGGCTAGAAGTTCCTTGTTTGACTCCATGAGCTCAGCGAGCTTCAGCATCAACGTCCCCCGCTCGGTTGCAGGCAGAAGTTTCCACGAGTCATGCGCAAGAGCGGCCTTGGCAGCATTAACGGCGCGGTCGACATCGCTCGAGTCAGCAGCATGAACGGTGGCAATTGGCTTGTCGGTTCTGGGAAATCCCGATCATTAGAAATTGAATATGCATGGGAGGGCACTTTTGCGACATACGCGGGGTCGATGGATGTGATTGTTTGGCCGGAGGAAGCAGGAACGAATTCGTTATTGATGAACAACCCGGTGGGTTGAGTGTACTTGTGCCCATTAGGGGTCACGATTTCCACAGAGAGGCTCATCTTGGCAGCTGGAGGAAATGAGATTGGGATGTTGGCCCATGATTGCGATGCCAGATAGCTTGAAGATATATGGAGAGGAGGGGTTGAGGGGATAAGGGTGGGGCGAGGAAGGACTTTCCGAGGTCGGCCGCCGTAGACGGTAACTAGTCTCGCTATGTCAAGTCCATCCGGAGGTTTCATGGTGTTACTACTGTTATCAGCCTGGAATAGCATTCTCCATTTAAAATCATTTGTTCAAGTGGTATAGCTTTCTCGACCGGCAATAACAAGACGAGGAGTTCCGTGATGTTTACTCTCTAGGTGCAGTGATAAAGAGGCATTCAATTTCACAGATAAGGCTTCCTATGAAGTCTAAATTGCCAGGGCAGACATTGACTTTGAGAAATCAGGAATAATTGAAAGCTCAACCGGGGCGAAGCCCAAACGTATGATGCACATCTAGATGGCTTGAAATGGCTCGCTCGGTGACTACTCCTCAGCCTCTGCCGAGGACTCGTCGGAATCCTTCTTTCCCTGGATTCTGTCGATCGCCTCAATCCATTCTCGGAGTCCTTCATGCGCGTTCGAGCGACGCTCGATCTCCTCCTTGACCATCCTTTCAATCTCCTTTGAGAATCTCTCCATCGTGGTGATCCCCTTGTCGATTTGTTTCAGGGTTTGCTCTCGCTGGAACTGCGCCTTTCGAAGCATCCCGAGGAGCTTTTCCGACACCTCGTATTGGTCCCGGAGCTCTCGAAGACGCTGGATCATCTCCTCGTAGGCAGCGAGGTTGGTGTCACGGAGCTGGTAGGAAGCATCGGGGGCTTCGACATCGCTGGGCGGGTTGACGTCTTGACCATTTGCAGGTCGGGAAGGGAGTTGCCTATCAAGAGTCAATATCAGTTTCTGAATCAAGCGGTTCATGGCTGTATATTCTTACTCTGGCATCTTGGCCAGCTTTGGTCAAGTACTTCTTTTGCAGAGTTGTTGTGGTGAGGATGCGTAAGAGAAATGGAGGAGTGGAGAGATTGTGGAGGAGTGATGTGAGAAAGATGATGGAATAATCCTGTGTTTGTAACTGGAATTTTCCGCCTCTATTGCCGTCTGCCTGAGCTTCTCTCGTTTGCTTCTATTTAGGTCGCTGCGACCCTACCTCCTTGCCTCCTCAGCTGGATGTGTTGCTTATTATTTTGCTCCTTCCAATACGTGAATTTGACTTTTTACAAAAAGTCTCCTCTAGGATTCCATTATCGCGCAAGAGATACTTGACTTTAGGGAGACAAAGAAGTATAAATTCAAGGCTATCATACTCATTGCTAACGACCTCAGTCATGCACGCAGTCATAGTTCCCAGCTACATCAGGATCTGCCTGGTTTCGGAGCTTCGCCGTCTTCGGCCAAGGGCAGAGCTTGCGTGTCCTTGACGAGCCATCTGGCGGATCTGAAGACAAAACCGAGTCTGGGAAAACACCTTTCTCTACCCAAGCGACGAGTGCTTCGTCGACGTGGTATGTGGCAGGCACATAAGGATATGAGCTTGCGGCACCGCAGTGGCCACCCCCTAATCTAGTCAGCTTTGTTCTTGCAGGAGAGTGTTCGAGTCATTTTGAACATACCGGGTACCATGTATAGGTTGAAAAAGCTGGCAACCGACCCATCGGCACTAGATTGCTGTAGCTGTTCAAGGTGATGAATAGGCCAGGTTGCCGCATTGAAAGCATCCGTCCAGCCTAAATACCAATAAGCCGTCTTGATCTCGATTCTGACACCTGTAGCACTTTTACTTACCCTGTGTCACCACCATTTTGCCACCATGGCGTTGGAATGCGCTTAAATCAACTCCGATCTCGTCAATGAGTGGGCTAGCCACAGCATCGACTTTGACCACATCTCGATCATAGTTGAAGGTATCAATGTCATAAGAGAGATTGTTGAATACCAGATTCTGTAGCAGTGGCGCGGCATACTCCTTATATAGCCAGGTTTCCTGTTCCAGCAACTCTCTTTCTGAGCCCAGACTGAAGCCTGGATAGATAGATGTGTTAGTCCTCATATTCATCGGGCCAGCATAAATGGCCTTCAGTGCTCCCAGCTTCTGGGGACTTAGGCAAGTTTGGTTAGCCTTTGGGGCTCTGTCTCCACTTGAACAGGCTAGGGTGTTGATATCAAAATTGCACCGAAGAGGGTTCTCAATGAGGCGATCCTTCACTCCATCGAGTTCATCACAGGCATCGAGAATTGCTTTGGTGGTTGCATTGAGAGTCGCTTGATCAATAAAAGCATCCCCCTGATCTGGTTAGTAGTGAAAGAGGAACAGAGAAGATCTGAAAATGCTGTAGGCTTACCTTTGAATGTTGCCCATTCCATAAAAAGGAAAGCATTAAATGCGAGTACCAGTTTCCCGGAGACCCAGCATAGATGCCGTCAAAGAGATGGGGATGAAACTGAGCTAGTGCAAACCCTTGTGCCCCTCCAGTAGAGCAGCCGTGATAATAGCTGTGGTGGGGAGGATTTTTGTAAAATGCAGTAGCGATTTTGCGTGTTGGTTCGGTGATGATTGCAATGGATTCGTGAATCCAGGCCTTCGTCTCTTCTACATCGTTAAGAAATGGAATAAAAGATCCTGGACCTCCAGCTCCATTATCTGCTAATCGATGGCCTGAATCACCACTAGATTTATCATGTATCAGGCAACATCCTTGGCAGAGGTCAGTATAAAGACATACCCTGCGACTGCAAATCCCTGCTCCAATTGCAAGGCCATCTGGTCGGTGTCAATTACACCGGCAAACCCGCCATTTCCTATGATTCTCACAGTCAGATACAGCCCTATGTAACTTCGGAAGGAATAAGGTCCTTACCCACGACCATAAACCGTCCATTGTACGAGTCGAGCGACGGCAGCCATAGTTCGAATTCGACAGAGTGGTTACGATGACCATATGACACGGATCCGGTGACTCGACAATAAGAGATATTTTGCGATGAAGAGCTGAGCACTGTATCTTCTGTAGTTGTTATATTGGTTCCAGGGATTACTGGTTCAAGATGCCCTAAACAACCAGCCGCCGAGCAAGTATGGGCGCAGAGCAGGCCAGCTGCTGCCACCAAAGATCCGATAGATTTCATAGTAACTGAGCCAAGGCAATGACAGTATTTACCCCGGATTCCGACTTGCTCCTCGTCAGAGTCATTTATGTAGCCCCGTTGAAACCTGGGGTACTGGCCCGGCAGTTGTCTTGCCGAACGCTATACTCCAGTCGGCTACCGGCGCCGCGCCCCGATAAGCGACGCTTCAGGGTTCTCCGCATTTTCCCCACGAAACAACTCCACTGCGGCATAGAAAAAACAAGAGGAAGTGAGATAGGAGCAGGTTGCCCCCAATTAGTATCATGCAGGCTTGTGACCGCTGTTATCGACGCAAGTCTAAGTGTGACAAGGCGATCCCCACTTGTGGGCAGTGTCAGAAAGCTCGCACGCTGTGCGACTATATCGATCGGTCCCGGGAGCCGGCCGTCCGACGAGAGGCCGTCGACAGACTTGAACGGAGACTGCGACAGGCTGAAGCGAAAAACCGCGCCCTCACTTCTCAATTAGCGACATATCAAGCGTCCCGCTCCAGCAGTATTGGCAAGGAATCCCGTGAGGCTCCCCAGCCACCAGTCCTCAGTCCAAATTTCCCCTTCGACCGCAATGAGGTCGCCGATGAGGTATCTTTCCTCTCCCTACAGGCAGGAGGAGAACGCAACTACCCAGGCGTCGCAAGCGGTGTGGTGTTTTCGCATCTCGTTCAGGGAGTTGCTTCGTTGGATTCTTCCAGTCCACATGGACAGGCCCCAAATCGCACATCCACCAGACCAGTTGATCAAACAACCTCATCGCTATCTATACCGCGAGAGGCATTACCGCCCGAGATAGTCGCTCGCCGTTTACACCAGGCATACTTCAAGCATGATTACCTCTGCTACCCATTTCTCAATCGCCACTCGGCGCTGGCCAACCTGGACCGCATCTACGCCGACGTCTCAGTGTTAGAAGCCGATGCGACCGTCGCGTTCCCATTCTACATGGTTCTCGCAATTGCAATGGCCAGTGCACACAAATGTGACTGGCAATCATTGCCTGAAAGTGAGAACTTTCAAGCCCGGGCGATGATGCGAGTTGGGGAAGTCCTTCAGCGCAGTGACATTCACGCTCTACAAGCCGTACTCCTGCTGTGTCAATATCGCATGACCAGCCCGATTCAAGAAAAGTCAACAAGTCTGTGGCACATGGTTGGATTTGCTGCTCGCATGTGTTTTGAACAGGGCCTCCATCGTAATGAGACGTACTACGATCCGAGTAGCCACTCGGGCAATGAAGATCTTCTGGCGCTGAGTGAAACACGCCGACGATGCTTCTGGTGTGTCGTCGATATGGATCGGTAAGTGGACTCGATGTTGAGCACTGTCTACTAAGCAAAAATTAAGATATAATATAGGATAGTAAGCATCACACTCGGTCGGCCCTTGGCTATTCATCTTGAGGATGTTGATACCGTTCTTCCCGAGCCACATGTCCTTGAGTCGAGCGACTCAACACCTGGGAATACTGAAGAGCAACCATCTCCGACAGCAATATTCAATCATATCACACAATACAGGATATTGAGTGGTAAAGTGATGATTTCGCTACACAGTAATCGCGCGACTGCACGCGACGAAGACTCCGCGGCGGTAGCCCGTATCACTTTGACCGAGGAGCTTGAGCAGTGGAGAAACGAAAGCCAAAACCTACACTTGCAACCTGAAAGCCACGCGCAAACTCGGCGATCCAGCTTCCTATCTCCGGAATGGTACGAATTGTTATACTATAACACACTCTTGATGATATATCGACCTTCACCTACATTGTCCACAATATCAGCGCGCTCACCAGCCGTACTCCAAGCCACCTTTGACGCTTCCCGTGAAGCAATATCACGCTACGCCCTACTCCATACTTCCCAGCGCATCAACTATACATGGATCACACTCCACGCGGTCTTTATGGCCGGGCTGTCCTATATCTATGCGGTGGGACGACACTATCGAACTCGCAAGGCAAATACAAGCGCCAATGCTGTAGGAAGCACACTCTCTACTGATCCGACTATTATTGAGGTAGTAAATACTTGCCGTTCATGTTCAATAGTGCTTGTGGCTGTATCCGAGCGATGGGCCACGCCACGCCATTGCCATCAGGTATTCGACCGGCTCAGTGATGCAGTGCTTGCCGATGTCATCGCCTTCTTCACCCAGTCAACATCGACCCCAGCAGCGTCAATGAATCAAGCCAATGCATCTCGTAATATAATTACAGCATCACAAGCTGATCTCAATACCCCATTATCTCCCGATGACAGTGTCGTCATCCCACCAATATCAGCAGCTACATGCTTCCCGCTGGGTGTTGACACAGCGTTGCGAGACTGCTTCGAGGACCTTCAGCATTTCCATGATGCCTATGGCGGAGACGGCCCCATTCGACAGCTCTCTCAAGATTGGCTCCACGAGATTGGTGGCATGGCCCTGCATGCTGTGCAATTATGGGGGGAGTAGTGACATTGATCTTGGGGAGGCACAATTGCAAAATACTAATTTTCAACCCGCGGTCCACCAAGCCTTTATTCAATCTATAAATCTACATATGCTCAGATACACCCATAAAGACCGAAAATGCACAAAACACAACTCTAAATCTGCCCCCTCTCCAAGAACTTGACGGGGATCGGGGCAACACGGCTGCGCAGGTACTCGCCAACCCCCTTACCAAGTCCATCGATCCTACTAGAACTCGCAATACCCCCGTCCAAAAAGTCCAGGACCCTGAAATGCACAGCCAAAATGTTGGGAAACTCGCATCGTTCCACACGTCTTTCGATCCCATCGTCGGTCTTCTCGAGCCAATCCTCGCCAAACAGCTCTTTCAGCCGAGGAATTGTCAGGAAAGATTGCAGCCACGGGTATTCATCTTCATTTCGCACGAAGAAGCCAATGTTGCTGTTGTTTGCTTTGTCACCGGATCGGGCGTGAACGATGCTTCCCAGTGGGGCTTGTTGTGTTGGTCCAAACGTGGACAGTGGTGTCGGGTGGAGGGTTTCGTAGGATGGGCGCAGTATGGGTTTTGTTGTTGAAGGCGAAGGGTCAACTCGGATCTCGGGTCCTTCGGGTAAAATCTGAACACGGTGATTGAGAAGACCACAGTCTATCGTGGCCGGGAAGATTTCCATGAATGGTTTCGGGTCCATGGTACGGAAGTCGAGATTCATGTGGTACCCTACAATGGGGTCTTACATGAGCCAACATTGCTATAACCTGCGTGAGGGGTTGATCTCGGGTGATATATACTTACCGGGATAGCTTTGCATCCGCAGTGCATAGATAGGAATTTTAAATTTCGATGCGGAGATGTCTTCCAATTTCCTGGCCTGCGCAAACACGCGCAACGATACTGTCCCAGCTTGCTGGCTCTTAGGATCCACTGCAGGCGAGCCATATAGCTCGATGGACAATTTGCTGAACCGATGATCCCGGAAGATATGCGAAAGCTGATTGCGCATCATCTCTGCCTTCTCGGCAACATCAAGCCCGTTGATGTAGAATGTTGCCTCGGCCTGGTATCCACCCGGGGCTGCAATAATCGCTTTCGTCGTTGCTGGGGGAGGAACTCCGGTTATGCCACAGACGCGGATTCTGTCTGGACTAATATCCTGAATTTGAACGTCACGGAGATTGGCCACCACATCTGGGTTCAGGTAGTCCTCCCCTTGAAGCTCATATAAAAACTGGGCTGTCGTGTTGTGCTTGGTGACTGCGCCAGCATACTGTTCGCATTTTGTAATGACGCATGTCCCGTCCTCGTTTATTTCGGCGATGGGAAATGAGAGATCAACGAGCTTGGGGAGCAGCGCTTTGAATCCTGAGAAATTTGCTCCAGTGACATATGGACCGCACTCAATCAAATCTGTTACGGGGTCAGCAAATCTCAACCGAATTAGACGAATGTATGCTGTGATTTATACAGCACGTGGTCACCTACGGCCTGCAACCAAAGCACCTGCTAGACTATTCCAAGCATCTCGATGCCACTGATACCACCAAGCGGCAGCTCCAATCACCGGAGAGGCATCGGTCACTCGGCCACAAATCACAATATCGGCTCCTGCGTTGAGAGCTTCCACAATTCCCCACGCGCCGATGTACGCTACGCCGCAGTGGGCTTCCATAGGCCAGTCCTCAAATTGCCAGTCCACATGGTCCAAATGAACCAAGCTGCGGCGAGTCTTAGAATCTTTGATCAAATCCGAGATATCATCACCTAAAACCATCGCAATCTTAATATCACGATGTCCCCGCTCCAGACACATTGCCCGTGTCTCTGCCACCAAAGCAGCGGTATTCAATGCTCCAGCATTGGTGACCACTTTAATGTCGCGTTCAACTATGAGATCGATGGACTCGGTCAGCTGGACGAGAAAGCCGGCCTCGTAGCCGAGTGAAGCATCTTGGGCCTTGGCAATGGCATTCCACGCAATGTTCATTTCGGATAGCCAGTCACCGACAATCACGTCGACGTTGCCATCCTTCGCCATTCGTCGCATGGCATTGGGGCTATCGCCCGTTGCGCCCGATACATTGCCGATTCTCAAAGGTCGTTTTGTGAGCATCTTTACTTCCGGAGACCACCGCTCAGCGCCAAAATTCGAGTATGAATGATAGTCAAAACAAGTTAGGATTTTTGACCACGCGCGCCAGGGAAACCTATTCGATTTAACACTATTTACAGGGTCGCTTGGTCTTCAACCCAACAGCTTTGGTGTTTCGGCGCTTAGGACCGTCGGTCCCAATCCCCATAGCCGAATATTGTATTAAGCTACGGATGTGGCCAATCAGAGCTAGAGCCGATGTTCTCCCGGCAATCGTGGAGGTACGTGTCGTCGGTCGTCGGGCCCGACGCCCGCCACGAGGGGGCTAAAACTTGGATTGTACACAATCGGAACAACTCCGCCTCAAATGGGTTGAGAACTTTAGGTTCCAATGGCAGGCTTTCCCACCCGGTGGACAGAGCAAATCCTGTGTCCCCAGAATCGTTACTCCACAATCGTCGGACGGCGGAACCGCAGGCCGTCACCACTGGTCGCAAAATATAAGACGTCTGTGGGGAAGTCTTGATTTCCCCAGATTTTCAATTCCATCGCACTGTCCGTCTATTTCAATCGCAAAATGACGGCAGACGCAAGCCTCAAGCACCAGGTTGAAATGGCAGAAAACGCGGAGAAGGGCGAGGCTCGCCAGCACCAAGATGTATGTTACAAACCCGAGAATCATCGAGTCTAATAATCCTTGTACCTTGTTGCAGATAACTGACCTGACTAATCTCGACAGATGCTATCTGACAGCAGCGCTGCTTTGGAGTATTCCGAGCGCGAGAAAGCACTGATTTGGAAGCAGGACCTTCGGGTCGTTCCGTTGGCCGCGTTTATTTATTTGCTCTGCTATCTTGATCGATCAAATATTGGTAGGCCTGACTTTGGCACATGCCCACGAAACATAAAGTGACTCTTTAAAACTTGAACGCTAACATCACAAAGGTAATGCCAAAACTTTGAATGCAAATACTCATAACGACTTGGTCTCCGAGACCGGTGTTACTTCATACCAGTATACGTACGTTACAATTCGACAACTGGTGGCCATCACAAATTAATCACCGATGCAGTATTGCTCTTATGGTCTTTCTGATCGCATACGCACTCTTTGAGGTTCCCTCAAACTATCTACTCAAGAAACTAAGGCCAAGCGTTCGTGTTCCCCCCGCTATTATTTCGCCTATCACCCAGTTAACAGCTTGTCATAGCGATGGATTGCCTTTTTGATGTTCTCTTGGGGTGCAATCACCATGGGCCTCGGTGCCGTTCATAATTATGGCGAGCTCACAGGAGTCCGATTTCTACTCGGTACTGTAGAAGCAGGCCTTTTCCCCGGCCTGGTTTACTACCTGACCTTCTGGTACCGTGTGTCAGAGCGATCGCTGCGGGTAGCCTTGATCCTAGCCTCGGCCACCCTAGCAGGCGCCTTTGGTGGTGCAATTGCTTATGGCGTGGGACAGATGAATGGTGCCCATGGTATCTCTGCGTGGAGGTGGCTCTTTATCATTGAAGGGGCGCCCTCTTGTGCATCTGCAGTCCTTGTCTGGTTCTTCTTGCCAGACTATCCAGAGACAGCGCACTGGCTCTCGGCTGAGGAGAAGGAACTTGCGAAGGAACGACTTGCCCTCGAAGGCTCGCATGGAGAGGCGAGTGGGCTGACGTGGGAGGAGGCGAAGAAGACCCTGGTTGATTGGCGACTTTATGCCCACTACGTGGTATGTTATGAGCCTAGAGATGACCATGTTGATTAATAGTGGATGAACGTCTTTGATCGTGCGACAACGAATACTGACTTTCCACTTTCCAGATTTACTTCGGTATCTCGACGCCCTTCTCGAGTCTGTCTCTGTTCACCCCATCGATTACGGCCGGTCTTGGGTTCTCGAATCTGCGCGCACAGCTCATGACGGTTCCCCCTTATGCAACCGCATATGTGGTGACTATTGCTGTGGCATGGTCTGCCGACCATTTCAATGCGTGAGTTTCACCGCCAGGTACTACTAAATGAGGTTGCTCTCTCCTAACATTGCTTTCAGTCGCGGCTTGCATTCCACCTTATTTGCACTGGTAGGCGCAATCGGCTTCCTCGCATCCGCTCTCTTACCGGCCGAGTCTTATGCTGTGAGTTCCTCTTCTCTCTTCTAGATGACTCTGTAGACGACCTGATTCTAACACTCCTAAACAGCAACGCTATGGCTGTCTGATCGTGGCAGCCAGCGGCAGCTTTGCCTGCATTCCGCCTCTGCTCGGTTGGCTATCGTCAAACCTGCATTCGACAGCCGCTGCTGGACTTGCTATCGCACTAAACATATCTTTTGGTGCACCTGGTCAGATTGTCGGGGTCTGGATCTATAAGGCCAACGAGAAGGAAAAGGGATATCCAACGGGCCATTGGACGAATGCTGCGCTGTTGTTTTTCGTCGCAGTCGGGTGTGTTTTGCTGAGGATCTATTATGGGCTGTTGAACCGACGGGGTGCAACGGTCAAGCCATATTCATATTAAGAATACCACACTTCACAGTGTTATAAGGGGCCATGTTGATATCCAGTTTCTAAGACATGTCTTTTCTCGATTATTGGCTCTCACATCTTCATCTATCTCAACCTGTGTGCCTTTTTGGCATTTTAATATCCTTCGCTTCGACGTAGACAGTTCCTCCAACCCTCAGCCTTTTTGCTTGATAATACCGGTGAATTGTGGTCACTCATGGAGATCTCCAGCACCAATATTATTTTCTTCCTTTGTGGGCCTCCTCTGGCCTTAGTTCTTCTTGGACATTTGCAGAACAGGCAATCAGAAAGACCTT